>NC_087442.1:5007500-6257500 GCF_036321535.1 Camelus dromedarius
TGTTATGCAACCATCACCACCATCCATCTGCAGAGCTCTTTTCATCTAGCAAATTCTTTCTCCATTAAACACTAACTCCCCATCCTTCCTCCCTGTCTCCCAGCCCCTAGCACCCTCCATTCTGCTTTCTGTCCCCTCCAGCATTGGGACTGGCCTCTGTGACAGCACTCATCCCTTCTACCTGGTGTAGTGAGCTATTTACATGTATTAATCCCCCATCTGGTCCAGAGGCATGTCACATCCCCGCCCCACAGAGCCTGGTGCAGTCCCGGACACACAGTAACCCACGCTCGAGGAAGAAATGCAGAACACGGGAGGGAGGTTGACAGACGGAGTCCCATATGGGTTCATGGTCAAGGCCCATGGCTTTGTGGTCTACTTTTATGTAGGGGATACTCAGAAAATATTGGGAGCCTAAATGATGATATAGATGGTTTTTGTAAACTTTCACTTATGTTTTGAGTGAATAAAATAGCAGTGACTATTTATTTATTTTAATTTTTTATGGGGGAGGTATTTATTTAGCAGAGGTACAGGGAATTGAACCCAGGACCTCATGCATGCTGGGCATGCGCTCTACCACTGAGCTATGCCCTCCCCCCATCAGTGACTTTAAAACAAGGTGTTAAGCACTGGGATAGATGCTGCTGCCTGCCCACCTGGGAAGTCACTGAGAAGGACCACAGGGCTTAATCTTTGATGACTTAATCCCTGATTGACTGACTGTGAGTGGAAGAGAAGGGGGGCCTCAGGGGAGGGCACAGGGTCAGAGGAAGGAGGCGGGACTACCCATCTGGCTCCTCTGCCCTCTGGGCTGATCCTGAGCCACCCCTCAGCCTGCCTGCCTGATGCTGCCCCGACTTGTGCTGTCTGCCTGCTCTCCCTCTGGGGTTCTCCTCTGAGGACCCCCCTCCCCCCTCCCCTGGCAATGCACACACCCTCACGGCAGGACCAGTTCACACTAACCACCTGTCCCATCAGAAGGGCTCATTCTGTGAAGTTTGTTCTGCCAAGTAGCTAGCTGGCAGTGCAGGAGGGGAAGGGTGGTGGACATGAGGGTAGGCACCACCTCTAAATGGACTCCTCCCAGCCCAGAGGGGTGATGCTCCAGCACTGACCTCTGGGTTCCAGGGTCTTGGTCATGGGAAGCCTTTCAAGTCCCCTCAAACCCCATTATCCAGACAGCCCTCCATCTCTCCCCCAGGTCATTGAGCAAAGCTTTCCCCTCCCTAAATATCCACTCGGCCTCTCCCTTCCCTGCATCTCCAGGAGTCCCCTTTCAAAGGTGAATGCTCCCAGGAAGGGCTGCATGGATTTCTTAGCATAGGCTCGGATCCCTTCACAAGAAGGGGCACAGGAATACATTTGATTCGGGGCATTAAGTCAGCAAATTTGGGTAAAAAGGCCACAGTGGGTCCTCTGAGTAGGGAGGGGTATGAGGGTCTCTGGGGAAATAGAAACACAGGTGCTGAGAGCGGCGGGGGCTGGGGGGAGGACTGAGCGCTGAGCAGAGGTCGTGGGGCTGAGTCCGAGGGAGTTTCTGTCTGGTTGGATGTCAGTGGGCTTCAAGAGGGGCATAAAAGCAGCCTTATTCCCAGTGGCCCAGAAATGGAAGCAACCCAGCTGTCCATGGAGAGGTGAACGGATAAACAAAATGAGGCATGGCATATGCACATATATACATTGTACGTATGCAGGCAACAGGATCTTATTCAGCCTTAAAAGGAAGGACATTCTGACACATGCTACAACATGGATGAAACTTGAGGACATCTGGCTCGTGAAATAAGCCAGATACAGTATGATTTCCTCTATATGATGTACTCAGAGTAGTCAGTAGTAGAGAGACAGAGCGTGACCAGGGCGACCCATCTGGCTGGACGTCCAGAAAGGGTCTCTCCTGGCTGCCAGAGTCCCTGCAGAGACAGGTGTAAAGCCGGAGGGACCGAGATTAGATCATGAGTGTGTAAGTGCATAAAGAATGGGGGGGGGGGTGCATCAGTCAGAGCCTGTCCCTGAACCTGGAGTGGAACCCAAGCCCCCTCCCCACGGCAGGTGTGTGTGTGTGGTCACAGCCACATCGTATGCTCTGACGGTCTGTGTGAATCCGCGGGCACTCAGGAGCATCCACAGACATAAGGCACATCTGTGCACCGACTGAAGAGCACAATGGGCCCGGCCAGGGCGCGCCGCGGTGCTGCTAGCGTGGCGATCGCACGTTCCGATGGATGGGGCGACGCTGCCTGCTCTGATCCCTAACTCATTATTAAGCTCCTCGCTCTTTGCAGACGCTCCCTGCGCCTCCCCCGCTCCGGGCTGCAGCGGCGCAGGCGCCGGGCCGTGCCGAGCGCCGAGCGGGGAGCGAGCGGCAGCGCTCCGGGCCGGGGTCCCGGGGGAGCAGGTGAGCGACCCGCGCCGCGCGGCCCCCAGGCCCTTGGAGGAGACGCCGCCCGGCCGCGCTGCGCCGGCGCCCCGGCCTTCCCTGCTTGGCAGTACCCGTCTTGCCTCTGTTGGCATCACCCCTCCTTCCCTTGCCTGGCATCCCTCCTCCCCCCTGCCTGGTATCTCCTCTCCTCCCGCCGGCCTGGCATCCCTCCGCCCCCCTCCCCGGTCTGGCATCTCCCCCCCTCCCCTTGCCTGGCACCTCCCTGGTCTCCCCCCTGCCTGGCACCTCCCTTCTAGTCCTTTCCTGGCACCTTCCTCTTACCTGGCACCTTCCCCTTACCTGGCACCCCCATCTCCCAGCCTGGCTTCTTCCTCCCCTCCTCCTTTCCTGATCTCTCCCGCTACTCCTGACTCTCTTCCTCCCCCTGCCTGGCACCTCCCCCCACTGCCTTTCTTGCACCTCTTCTATGACTGGCAAACTCCCATCCAGCCTCTTCTCTGATTCTTCCCCCTCCTCATCCTTGCCTGGCATCCTCCCTCCTCCCCCTACCTGGTACCTTCCCACCCACCCTCCCCTGCATTTCCCCTCTTTCCCTTTTCCTGGCACCCTCCTGCCTGGTACCTTCCTCTCCTCCCTTGTGTCTGACACCTTCCCTCCTCCCCAACTGCCTTGTACCTACTCTTCCCCATTGCCTGTCACCTTCTCCCTGCCTGGCACTTTCTAATCCTGCTCCTGCTTGGCACCTCCCCTCTTCTTCCCTCCCTGGCATCTTCCCTCCTCCCCCCTGCCTGGCACCTCCCCTCTTCCTCCCTCCCTGGCACCTCCCCTCTTCCCTCCTCCCTGGCACCTCCCCCCTCCCCCCTGCCTGGCACTTCCCCTCTTCCCCCGTGCCTGGCATCTCCCTTCCTCTCCCCTGCATGGCACCTACCTTCCTTCCCCTGCCTGACATCTCCCTTCCTCCCCATTGTCTGGCACTTTCCCTATCTCCACTTGGCATCCTCTTGCCTGGACACCTCTCTCCCATTCAGATTGTCCCTCTATCTCCCGCTGTCCTGCAGGGCACCTCCTTCCAACCCTGGGCTGGTAACACCTCCTCTATTGAATCTTCCTCCTCTCATTGCCTCCCCTTCCTCCTCACCCTTCTCAGAGTCACCCTCTGGCCAACACCACCAACATGTGACCCCAGACTGCTTTCAAGCCACCCCCATACCTAACAGCATTGCCCCTTCCTCATCCCCCACACCCCACCATCTGCCCAGGAATTTCAGCTCACAGGCTGTGTTCTGACCCAAGCCCACAGGGTCCACCAGGAAGCCTATGCACACAGGGACGGCCCAGTGTGAGCTGGGTAAATCACAGAGAAAGTCACCTCTACCTGCTGCCACCCCTGGGATTCCTTTGGGACATCCCTGAGCTCCAGAAGTCATCCTGGCCCCATCCTGGCTGATGGTCGTGACCTTCACCTCCAATGCCCAGCTCTCTCCTGTATTGCCAAGTCCCACAAATTTGCATTCCCCTGCCAGGGCCTGGGCTCTGCCAGGATCCTTTGTTCCTATCCCCTAGCTCTGTTCTGCCGCACCTGCTCTGTGCCTGCTTCCCGTGCGCACACTGCTCCCACCCCACACCTCCCCATGTGCCGCCCAGCCCAGGCTGGCCCTTGCCCGCGCCTCCATCCTGGGCCCTTCCCGCACACCTCCTGCCTTCCTCAGGCCTGTCAGGGAGTTTGTCCACACAGCAGGCCCCTTCAGCCTTCTTCCCCAGCCTCCTCAGGCCCCTTGTGAATCTGCCTCTAGGGCTCAGGTCTGGCCCGCCCCTCCCACTGCCCTCTTCTTTCAGATCCCCCTCAGAATGGGCCTCGGTGCTGCAGGCACGGTAGGCTCTGGGCCCGGGCACCGAGGGGGCACTGGATGACTCCCCCGCTGCAGGACCCTGCCACCTATGACTCCAGGCCTTCAGCACCCACCCGCCGTGGTACAGGTAGGCGCTGCCTCCCCCCCGCCAGCCCAGGAGCCCTGGGTTCCATTGAGAGTCGCTGGCTCTGGGCCCCTGGTCACACCCACGGCCTCCTCTTGGCCCTCCTCCCTGCAGCAGGACCTGTGGCAGTGCCCCTTCTTATCCCCTCTCCCACAGCTGGAGCCTCTGCCCAGACCCTGCTGACAGCTCCCTCCACCCTTGCCCTCCCTCTTGCTCAGCGTCCCCTCACCTCCTGTTGTCCTGCCTCTCAAAGCCAGTCGGAGCCAGGGACAAGTGAACCTGAAGCTGGGTTGTGGGTTCAGGTGAAAATGGTCTGGAGCTCTGGCTTGTGCCACTTTTTCGGCCCCCAAAGGCGCCCAGACACACACCTCCTCTCCCCTCACCTGTGTGTGAGTGCACGCATGCGCACCCCCCTCCGCGTGCACACATGCTCTCTGCCAGCTGAGAGGAAGCTGCCGATCCCTGGCACAACTTGGGCTATAGAAACTAACCCCCCAAACATGCCATGGCAAACATCTAAAAGCCTCTGGGACCCAAGCAAGGGTTTGCTCTTTGCAGGAGGGTGGTGGCGGCATCCTGGTTGTATGGCCTCGGGTGGGAGCCAGCCCTGCCCTGCCACTAGGCAGGCCTGGGGCTCTGAGGGCTCTCAGGCCCATTGCATGTGCGTTGGACCCTGCCGAGCCTCCCCTGGGCTTTATGAGAGGAGGACGGCCTGGGTAATCCTACGTCAGTCCCCCTAGTCCAGAAGGAAGCGCTGAGGCACCCCATGGGAAGACCGCATGCCTGCGAGCGACTTTCACCTCTGGGGAGGGGTTGCAGCTGGGTCTGAAGCCCACAATCTGGTCTGAGCTCACCTGTCCAGCCCCACCTGTCACTCTGGCTGCCTCACTGGTGGGAATCACCTGGCAACAGACTGGGTGCTGTCAGGGCCCTAAGAGTGTGGGGGACCCAGTCCCTGCCCTCTGGGCTGGCAGTACAGCTTGGGGAGCAGACTTAGCCATCCCATAGGACATACCAGAGTGGATGATTCAGGCCTCAGGGCTCTGAGGAGGGAGACATCAGGAAAGCCCTCAATGGGGGCAATTTGAAGTGGGCTTTCAGAGAACAGGAGGGTGGGGTAGGCTGGTGCCTGGGGTTGGCGGGGCGGGAGGCACCAAATTGTCTCCACTTCTCCTCCCTCAGAAGGAGCTGAGGAACTTCGCTCCCTGCCTGGGCTGCTCTGAAGGCCAGGGCATCCCTGCCTCCTCTCTGCCCTGTACCCCACTGGCAGGTTGTTCCCAGGGCAAAATGGTGTGGGACACTGGCTGCTGGGAGAGCCTGGCTGGCCCAGAGGTGGAGCAGCACTGGATGGCAGAGAGTACCATCATCCGGTCCTGGTTGCCATGGAAACGCAGGTGGTTCTAGGAGTTCATCAAGGCTCCCAGACAGAGGTCCTGCCGCTGCCCCGCAGTCTCACCACTGCCTGAGGTTAAGTGTGGACGAGCTCTTAGCTTGTGAGGCTGGTTTTAAATGCAAACTCCTAGAGAAAAGGTGTGAGCCAGTGCGCTAAATACCTTCTTTGGAGGCAGCTCTAAAGTTCTGGGGTGTCAGAAGATGGTGGCCAGGTCACATGGGGGTGCTGATGGGGCCACAGCTGAGGTCTCTGGGAGGTGCACCAAACCCAGGCCCCCACGTGGTGAGTCCTCATAAATTGTGACTGATTTGGGGTGCACTGAGACAAGCCCTGGGGGGCTCCCCATCAGCAATAGGTGGGTGCCCTGGGCTGCTCCAGGCCCTCCCTGAAGGAGGGGATCTTCCTGAAGGGATGGGCAGTGGGGGAAGGGAGGCTTGAGAAGATTGAGTCCCCAAGTGGCCCTGGTCACGAGAGGAATCGAGAGTTCATTCGAGGATTCCTGGGGGATCAGGAGCCCCGACCTCTCCGTGTGATGGAAGTGGTGAGGGATGAGGTGCTGGGGGAAGTTTCTGGTGTTTTATTTTGGAGTCCCATTAGCATAAAATTGGCCTGCATTCAGCGCGTGCAGTTGCAGACAGGGAGCCGGCTTTGACGCTCGGTGGCTTGGGCACGTGCTGTCATTTGGATGCTGACAGCCCGTGCTAGCGTCTAGACAGCAGCGCGGGCCCCAGCGAGCAGCAGCTGGAGGCTGTCTTCGCCCCAAGTGCCCGCGGTGTGATTGCAAGTGAGAGCTGGTTGTTAGTGAGCGTTAAGTGGCAGAGGTAATGAGCCGGAGGTGTCACGCGGGGGAGGTGTCACCGGGGGAGGCAGAGCTGCAGACGTGCAGGATGAGCCAATGGCCCTCCGTTCTGTCTGGATTCTGAGCCCTCTTGAATCGCTGCACCAGAGGGGTCAGCCTGCTTCTGGTGGGCACTCAGCTGAGGGAGGCTTTATTGTAAGGGCACAGCTGTGCCCCTGGTGCCCCATGCTCGTGTGGATGTGCAGACCCTCGGTAACTCAGAAGGGACCGTGGGAGAGGAGCTGCTGCCTTCAGCCTGGCCCACTTCTTCATTTGCTTCCCAAGCTGTGAAACCCATTTCTTTGTGACCCACACTTAAACTTCTAGGAAATTTGAGAAAAAGTCTCATGAGCATGTGGCCATTCAGGCCTTTACTGGAATTTACAAGGTTGGATCATCTCCCATATCAACCTTCTTTCCAGACTGAAGAACGTTCTGGGGGCTGGAGTGAGGAATGGCATGTTGTGAGGGAAGGGAGGGAAGGAGAGAAGAACAATGCAGGAAGATGGACTCCCCTCGTTCCCAAAGAGCTTGAGGTGGTTTGCGAAGACACCTGTAGTGAGGAAATTGGGACACAGGAGTGCAGGGTGGGGAAGGGATGTTGTAGCCAAGGACGGGGCTGGTGGACAACACGCAAATCAGGAGGCCCGGGCCCCTCCCACAGCGGGTACATGAGCCGTTACACTGCCTGTAAGACAAAAATCAAACCATTTGTCCCCAAAGACTGTGATTTTTGGCCATGAGACCCTGAGAAGTCTCTCCTGTGTGAGGAGATGGAGGGGCACTGTGTGACAATTTAAGCAATGTCCTCAACAAAGCCACAGCAGTTTCCTCCAGCTAAGCTGGGGGCTGACATAATACTGCGCAGCCGTATAAATCCTGCTGACCCTGCTAAATCCAAAGGTAAAATTTGGAACAACTAGAAGAATGTATCGCCTGTTAATATTTACAACAAAGTTTCTAATAATTATCAGGCAGCAGGAAAGCGTATTTAAAATGGGGCAGCAAGTGCAGAGTCACCTGCTTGGGGTAAGGGCATGATCCTCACAGGGAAACAAAGATCCTGATCAGCATGTGTGGCCAACAGGTGAGCGTGGGTGCAGATGGGAACCAGTCACACACCCTACCCCCAGATCCTGAGCCTACTGAGAAATAGACTCGGATGGCAGGGATTTACCAGCTGTAGGTCAGGGAAAGCTGGACCCCGATGAAAGAGGCTTGAACCGGAGACCCAGATATGGAAGGCAGATCTTACGCCTTCACTTGGGTTTGCTGACCTGGCACATGGGAGCACGGGGAGATGGGCAGCCTTTTGTCAGGAGACCCCCCTCAGGGGAGGTCAGGCCACGGGGAACAGCCCTGACTTCACCTTCCCACGACCCAGGAGAGGAACTTGTCCAGAAAGTGTCAGACCCTTCCAAGGGGGAGGAGGGGTGGGAAGAGGCAGCGGAGGATTCCAAGGTCTTCACTCCTGAAATAGAGTAGAAGCTTCTTTGTGAACACATAGAGACAAGAGAGGGTGCCCTTCACTGTGGGGGGTCAGACCATCCTGGTTGCTGGACAGTGGCATCAAAGCTCAAGTTCAGTCCTGGGAGTGACCTTTGCCCCTTACCCCTTCCTTCTCTCTCCATCAGGACAACCGTTGTATTTGATTTTTAAAAAATACTTTATTTTATTTTTTATCTTTCTTGTGGGGGTGGGGGTAGGCAATTAGATTCATTTTAATTTGTTTATTTTTAATAAGGATACTGGGGATTGAACCCAGGACCTTGTGCATGCTAAGCAAGCACTCTACCACTGAGCTGTACCCTTTCCCACCCCATTTTATTTGATTTTATTTCTTAGACACATCTCTAGTCCATCCACATGCCAGTCCATGCCACTGTTGTCTTCCCCCTGGACAACAAGGGGTGTCCCACACAGGGGCTGGCCCACCTCCAGGGGCGCCACATGGGCTTGTAACACAGGCCTGATCCATTTCATCTTCCATTTCGTCCAGGGCTTTGAGTTCCTTCCCTCACTCTGGGCCTTCACATGGGCTGTTTCCTTTGCCTACCACACCCTTCCAGCTCCCTTCACCTGCCTAGGTGCACTCATCTTTCAGGTCTCAACTTAAATCCCACCTCTTCCAGGGACACTTTCTCCCACCTGAGAGGCAAGCTTCCACCTTTTTTTGTCTTGTAGCATGTACCCAAAATTTAAAGATTTAATTGTCATGCTCCTTAAGGGCACAGACTACATCTGTCTTGTTCAGCACAGTACTGAAAATATTTCTTGAATGAATGAAGCGGTAGTGGAGAGAAGGTGGCTCTGACGGCTGATCCTGAAAGGATCCTGAGATTCCTTTGTACTGTTGGCCCTGCCCTCTCTACACTCCCACAACCCAAGGGTTTCTTGGAGGGCTTCTTGCCTGCCCACCTTGACCTGCTGACACCTGAGCTGCTCTGTGCAGGTGCTCTTGGTCATGCCTGGACAGTCTCTCTCCGATAGGACCTGTTCGCCGTGATCGTGGTAGTTCATGCCCTTTTCAGTTGTTCTTGTGGTGAGGGAGGCTCTTCCTTCCCGTGACCTTGATCTTGCCCTTGAAATTACAGAGAATGAACCCCTTCTGCTTCCATGATATCTGATTGCCTCCAGACATTTGAAGGCCCTCCTCCCACATGCCCTGTGTCTGCTCTCGGGACATCCAGCCCTGGCCTCTTCAAATGTTCCTTACCTAGGAGAGCCAGTGGGGGTTGGAGCCCCCTCAGTGGTACCAGGTGGCTTCGGAGCCACCCAGGCCTCCTCAGAGGATGAGCTCTGCCCGTTACCTGCTAGGCAGCCTTGGGCCAACACTTTGTTCTCTGAGCCTCAGCGTCTCCTCTATAAGGCAGGACTTAATACCCCATCTATAAAGATTCCTTGGGATGCTGAGTACCCAGCACTCTGCATAAGGCCAGCACATAGTGGATGCTGGGAGTCCCCCTCATCACTGTGTGGGTTAAAATGTGATGCTCGGTGCAGTACCCACTCCAGGTGTCACTCATCTTTGGACCCCAAAACACCAGCTATGGTGACCTGTGTCTCCCTTAACTCCAGCCCAGCCCCTGTCCTCAGTGATACCGTTGTCTCATTAGGGCTGATATCAGTGAGAAGTCCCAGGGCTCTCCACCCACCAGCAGGAAGTTCATCTCTGGTCCTGGTTCTGAGCACTCAGATGCAGAGTTACCTTGTGAGCATTAGCCATCTTTCCAGACAGCAGCTCGCCTCCAGCCTGATGCAGTCTGCATATTCGAGAGGCCTGCCTTCTTGACCTTTAAGGAAGTTTTTAGTTGGGGGGAAAATGTGAGCCAGCCAGTGTAGCTCAGGGGGGAGCCCTGTGGTCTGCTGGCTCTCCTGGGCTGTGAACAGATTCCATCCGGTCTCAGCAGCTGAATCAACAGCAGGGGCCCAGGTGGGTGGGCTGGGAGGAGGTGCTGCAGGAGAGGGGGGTGCCCGCCGGGTTGGGGGGCTGAGTAGAGGGAGGGGAAACTGAGCTCCAGCTCTGTCTGCAAATCCCACTCCACGCCTCCCCCACCAGCAGGAAGCATCGTGGTGCTTTTTTGCTGTTTCTTGCCTCAGTTTCCCCTTTGAGCCATTTTAACCAGGCCTCTTCCTTTAGGAGAAAACCCCGTCTTAGGAACTCTTTCAAAAATATGCCTGCTGGTGGTCGACACCCTGTCTGTAAAGACTGACCCCCCCCCCCCCGCCCGCCCGGCTCGCCACCGCTGCTGCAACAGCCTTCACATCCTCTGCGGCATGTGAGACCAGAGCAGTTGCTCCTGGATGGGAAAGTCGGAAGCAGGCTGGGGTCAGAATAACAGCAACCAGTGTTGATTGATGGCTTATTATGAATTTTAAGAATTTTACATGGGTTTAACTGATTTGTCCTCCCCACAACACTGTGAGGTAAGAGCTGGCACTGTCAGCACTTTTAAGATGAGAAACTGAGGTTACGGAGTTTCCCAAAGGTCAGAGAAGAGTCCCAGCTGGTGTCCCCAGCGTGCTGTGACCCAAACTGTGGCCCTCAAAGGGCAGAGCAGCCATGCTTTTGTACAGGCCCCAGCATCCCTGGTTCACCCTGCATCAGAGTTGTCCTCAGGCACAGGGCCCACCCCATTGCTTCCCATCAATTGTTGGGTCCCTAGGGGCGTGGGAGGGTCAGCCCCTAAAATAGGAAATGGGGGTGTGGTCGATTGCCAGCTCATGCCCCTTCAAAAAGGGACAGCCCCCCAATTCCATCTATGTTGCCAGATTTCCAGGGTTTTAAGAGATTCTAGAAGTCTAGCTTTCTATAGGAAAGCTTCCAGTTTTTAGGTTTTTTAAGAGTTTAAGATGCACTGTGGGCTAAGCGAAACCTGCCTGGCCTTCCCAGTTTGCAGCATCCGCATTGAGCTGTCCTTACCCCATCACCCGTCACTGCCATCCTTCAAGCCCAGAGCCCTAAACTGGTGCTACTCGGTGGGCCCCACTCTGAGACACACTGCATGAAGAGCTATTGTCACTTCAGGTGGTCTCCTGTCATCAATGACTCATAAACAAAAGGCAGAGTCTTGTCAACAACTTGAGGACCATCTCCCAGGTCCCTCCTGAGTAGAAGTCAGGGGTCCCAGGTTGAAAGCATCACTCTTCAGTCCTCAGTGATGTGCTGCTCATGGGAAGGGCCAAGACTCTTGGAGATGCACCCTCTCCCCTTGTCCATGTTCTCAACCCACAGCAGGGGCTGCTGAGGGAATTCAGGGCACTTTGACCACCAATGGGGGAGCAGTCAGATGGTGAGCAGAAAAGACCATTGACCTTGAGATCAGTACCTGGGAGTTTGAGCCCCTTCAACACTAGCTGGCTGTCTGGCTCTGAGTCAGTCACTAATCTTGTGTTCCTCATCTTTAAAGTGGGTAAACTCATAACATGCAGCCCTTTAACTTCCTGGGATGTTGAAAGAACCAAATTCAGTTATGAGGATTGAGCTTTTCTGTAAGCTATTAAGCTCCATAAAGATACACGTGGTAATTTGGAGGCGTCTGACAAGTCTCTCCCAACGTCTTGAGTAGGACGTACACACGTGGCCTGAATGCAGTGGCGTGCTGGGGAGTATTTAACAACTGACAGGGTGCGAAGGGGGAGCTGAGATCTGATTTGTATCCTTTGCTAATTTCCATGGTATAAATACTCCTACCGTAGCTGATTTTAAACTACCAACATGACACTCCAGCACATCACTGGATAGTCCTATGATTGAATAAATTTGCTGCCAATTGAAGACTAATCCCAAAGGGTGCAGACTGTTCAGAGAGAGGAGAGAAGGCTTTGTCCTGGTGCCTTTTTCACTACATTCAGTAAAGACTTGGCTGAAGAGAGAAGGTCATGCTCCCTGGATTTATGAATGACGCACAGCTGGAAAGGATGGTAAATATATTGGACGCAGAATCGAGATTCAAAAGCTCTTAGAATAATGGGCTAATTCTTACAAGATGTAGATTCTTGAGTCCAAAAAGGCAACTTTACAAGTATGCGATGGGAAGACATGTTTTGGCACAATCAAAGTAGAAAGAGAATCGAATTTTTAACTGACAGGAAGTTCAGTACAAGTCCAAAGCAGGATGGGTGGTTGCCTTCGAGTGATACATTAGTGACTGTGGAGGCTCCGTTCAGTCCTCTATGACTTAAAGAAAATGTTCATATTTTGTCCTCTCGCTTCTATTTTGCTCTTTACAATAACACAGTGAGAGAGGTGAGCTGATAGTAAAGCCATCTTAAAGATGAAGAGACTGAGGCTCAGAGAGGTTGGCACTTTTGTCCTTCCATCAATAGGTTGTGGAATAGACTCAAACTCAGGTCTTTCCGTCCCAGGGTCTGCCCACTTCTGAGCACTTCAGGCAAACCAGAGGTTGTGAGGGGAGAGGCTGGTGGTGCATGGACTGGCAGGATTAGTTTGGGGGAGCTGCCATAACAAGCTGCCAGACTGGGCAACCTTGACAGTGGAAATGTACTTTCTCACAGTTCCGGAGGCTAGAAGTCTGAGATCGAGATGTGGTTCCTTCTGAGGGCTGTGAGGCGAGGATTGTTCCAGGCTTCTCTCCTGCGGTCTTGGGCCGGTGTCTCCTCACACTGTCTTCCCTCTGTGTGTGTCTGTCTCAGTGTCCTGATTGCCCCAATTCTATGACACCAGTCATGCTGGATTAAGGTCACCTGTGTGACCTGCCTCATTGTAACTTGATTACCTCCTTAAAGACCCTATCTTCAAATAAGATCACACTCTGAAGTACCGGGGGTTAGGACACCAGCAAATGAGTTGGGAGTGGGGGAGACCCACCATTCAACCCACAACAGAGGGACTTTGAGAGCTGCCTTCAGAATCTGGAGCCATGTCTTAAGGAGGAGGGAGAAGGTTCTAGGTGGCAGAACCTCCAGGAGGTGACCGTGGGTCACACCCACCACGGGAAGAACCAAGGCCCGAGGAACAGTTTGACTTGCTGTCACTGTGGGGTCCCGTGGGCCCCTTGGCTGCTGGAACACCAGCTCCGCACCTGGCTCTGGCTTTCCTCCCATGGGAACTTGCGGAGCCTGAGGGAGGCCTCCCGCGCTCCTGTCCCCACAGATACCCAGGCTGCTTCTCGGTCCTGGCCACCCCTGCTGCCTCCGCCAGGGTTTGGGCGCAGCTCCCAGAAACTCAGGGATTCCTCCATCACCCTCAGGCCTGGCTGCAGCTGCTGGCTTCTCCACCTGTCCCCCAGGCCAGCTGCCCCACCAAGCCACAGCCCCTCCGAGGATAGTCGTTAGCCGGTGATTGCCTCTCTTTTCCAAAAGGAAGCCCGGAGCTCTGGGATGGGATATACTGGTCCTCCACCCTTCCTGCCTCGTGCCGGAGCTGTGGCCAAACTGGGGCAGGAGCTGACATGAGCTGCTCACATCTCCCACCCTGTTGATGCCTTCAGCCCCGTCAGTCCCTATTCGGTCCTCACACTCCCTGAGGGCTGAGGCTGTGTCTAGTGTGTGAGTCAGCAGCACTTCGTCCAAGAGCGTCATATAGTAGGTGCTCACTGAACATGTGGACGGCCGGCAGCGGAGGGGTGGGGCAGGGCGGGGGGTGGGGGAGGAGGCCCCGCTTTTCCTTCAGATGCCTCCATCAGCAGCTCCCAAACCTCAGCTTCTCTGTGCCGGACAAGCAGCCTTCTGAATTCTTAGGTTTCCCTCCAGTTGGTTCACCGCTTGTGGTGGCTTCTCCGTGTCTCCCCTTCCCTCCTTTCCTGCAGCTCCTAGCCAGGTTTCTACACAGGCTTCTCACGTAAGGCCCGCCTTACATACTGATGCTGCTGGTGGCCATTCTCTGCTCAAGGAAGCTTCTCGTGGTTTGGTAGAACCCTGACTCCCCATTGGCTCCAAGAGCCACTGTGATGGGCCAGTCTGAATAATCACCTGGCCGACCCCTCACAGGTACCCTCCATGGCACCTATGATGGCCCACAGGCTTAGCACTGGAAGCAAGTAATGACAGGCTATTCGGTAAGTGTTAACTCCATGCCGGATGCCATACTGAGGTCTGCACGTACACGCCTTCATTCTGATTCTTGCACCCACCTGTGAGTCAGGAGCAGGGGTCCCTGTCTTGCAGACGGGGAAAATGAGGCTCAGACGGGTTAAGTCACTTGTATAAGTTTATGGTCAGTCAGAGGCTGAGCCAGTGTGGGCCCAAGACTGCCTGACTCTAGAGTAGTGGTTCTCAACCCTGGGCAGTTTCACCCTCCAGCGACAAAGGACAATGTCTGAAGATGGGGAGAGGAGCCTCTGGTAGAATTTACATGAGGCTGCCCCCACAATAAAGAATTATCCAACCTGAAATGTCAACAGTGCCGGGGTTGAGAAGCCCTGTTCTAGAGTCCAAGCTCAGAGCCATCACACTGTGGAACCTGCAGACCCCACCCAGCGCAGGGGGTTCAGGACCCGGGGGAGGACAGGATCCCAGAGGACTGGAGCAATGGACAGCGCAGTAAGGCCCCTGGCCCAGAACAGGCTGGCTCACAGTGGCCGAGGCGAGTGCCTGGATCTGGGAGCAAGGGCACTGGGTCAGGACAGGCCAAGGGGCTACCTGGAGGGCATTCATTACACAGGTGGATGCGGGGCACCAGTTGGCCTGGTTGCAAAGTTGCGGAAACCAGGAGTGATGCACCAAGCAGGTCCAGGCCCTGAGACCACCCCACTCCGTCCCCTCTCCCCACTCACTCCATGGTGTATTTCAAGGCCTCTTGGTTGTCACCACAGCAGTTTGAGCCCCAGAGACTCACTTTGTGGGGACATGGGAGAGGCTGAGCCAGCTTTGACCATGAAATCCTTGATCACAGGCAGACCTCTCAATGCCACATACTTTTGCCTGGTGGCCCAAGAAACCTACGGCCCTCTGCACATAGATGAAGGCTTTTGCTGTTTGCTTGGATCATTTCTTCTACCCTTCTTAGGCCAGTTCTCCAGACCTGTGGCCATCCAGTGGTACCAGGAAGGCAGGATGAGGTGGCACTGGGGCAGCTGTGGCCAGGTAACCACATGCTCCCAAAGGAAGTGCCTAAGGTGGCTTGGTGGGCTAGACAGGGTGGCACGCAGACGTGGCAGTCCGTGTGCACGTGTCCCATCCTGGAGTTCCACGGATGCAGACATGTATGTCCATCTGTGAGGCTGGGAGAAGCCCCTGAAAGGATTCAAAGTTTAACAAGGATTCACTTTTTGGCTCAAAGGTAATTCTTACACAGGAACTAACACAACTTCCTCTGACACACTGACATTGATTTTAGACACCTTAATGGCAAATTTTCTAGAATTTATATTCCCAATGTTTAAAATGATCTGCTTGAGATTTTTTGAGTATATTTTAAAGGATAATTGAGGGCAATTCAGCTTAAATGTGCAGGCCTCTGGGGATCTTGATTTCCTTCTTTAAAAAGCAGGTGTTTGGGGAAGGCAGAGGTGTGTGTGTGTGTCTATCCCCAGCAGGCAGGCACTCCACAAAGGGTCGTCAGAGAGGCAGCTTGAGGTGAAGGGGAGAACCTAGGGACCTGGAGGTTGGGAGACCCGATCTGCAGTCCCAGACCCAGCCCGTAACAGCACAGTGACTTTTGGGCAGGTCCCCTGGCTTCTCAGCTCCTCCTTTTCCTTATCTTTAGAACGGGAATCCCGGCCCCCACCCAATGGGGTCTCTGTCAGAATCAGACAGGTTAATGTGTGTGACAGTGCTTGTTCGAAGCCCCAGACACGCCTGAGATGATGTCACTGTTATTAACCCCACAAACCAGGAGCACAGACAGTAGGTAACATCCCCCAGCACTCAGAAGCACGCTGGAAATCCCGAGTAGACTCGGAGTGGGCTCTCTCTACCCACACCTTTGAGATCTTGGGGTTCCTACCATGTGCCAGATACTTGGGATTTATCCACTAACAAGACAGAAAGATCCCTGCCTTTGGGAGTTTACATTCTAATGGGAGAAAGAGTGAATCACTCACATAACAAGCAAGTAGATATTATAGACTGGAGGAGGGTGTGCGGTACTGTGGGAGGAAATCCAGCAGAATGAAAGAGATAAGGAGCGTGCAGGGGAGGGGGAGGTGGTGGCTTCTAATAGGGCGGACAGATAGTGCCCCATTGAGAAGGGGACATTTGATCAAAGACTTCAGGGAGGTGACAGCATTAGCTGGAGGAAGAGCGTGCCTGGCTGAGGGAACAGCAGGCTCAGAACCCCAAGGCTGCCAAGTGCCTGGAGTTTCTGAAGGACCACGAGAAGGCCAGAGACTGGGGCAGAGAAAGGAGTGATGGAGATGCAGGAGGTAGGACCAGAGGGAGCAGGATGTGGCAATGGGACTGGGTCCTGGGACTGGCAGGACCTGACCCTTACTCAGAATGAGATGGGGGGGTCTTGGGTGAGTTTTGAGCAGAAGTGACACGATCTGACTCCCTTTCTTAAAGGAACACTCTGGTTGCGTGTTGAGAATAAACTGTTGGGCGCCAGGTAGGAAGCAAGCTCTTCATTATTCATGGATTGGACCAGGGTGGTGGCAGGGGAGAGGTGAGAAGGGGTTGGATTCTGGATCCAGAGCCAGCAGGACTTGCTTTCTGATTGGATGTGGGATGTGAAAAAAAGACAGGATTCCAGGATGGTGCCAAGGTCATGGGCCTGAGCAGCTGGAAGGAGGGTGAGGACTATGGGCAGAGAGCTGAGTTTGACGTAGAAGAGTGAGAGGTTCATCATGGGCGTATCTAGTAAAGGTCCAGGGGGAATGGACAGCTGGACACATGAGTCTAAGGACTGGGAGAGAAGCCTGGGCTGGAGGAAAACTTTGGGAATTGTCAACATATAGATGGTATTTAAAACTCTGAGTTTGGGGCAGGGGGAGGGTATAGCAGTGGTAGAGCACATACTTAGCATGCACGAGGTCCTGGTTTCAATCCTCAGTACCCCCATTAAAAATAATAATAAATTTAAAAGTTTTAAAAAGAATAGAACTCTGAGTTTGGATGATGGGTGAGATCTCCAAGGAATGATTACAGAGCAGTGTAGAGGACCAAAGACTGGCACTGAGGCACCCCACCCTGAGAGGGAGGGAGGACTGGACAGCCCAGGAGACTGCGAAGGGGCAGCCAGGAATGCAAGGGGAAAACCAGGAGAGGGAAGTGTCCTATGATCCAAGGGAAGAGAGTATTTAAGAGAGGAGCGAGTGATCAACCGTGCTGGATGCTGCAGCTGGGGAAGCAGGCTGATGCCTGAGTAGCGCCTGGAGGGCTGGGAATTCAGGGAGAACTGAGACAGCAAACCTAGACAACTCTTTAGAGAAATTTTGTTGCAACTGGGTAGTAACCAATGGGATAAGCAGGTTATGTGAGTGTTTTTCAGAGAGAGAATGTGTCATGCTGATGGGGGTAATCCCGTGGAGAGAGGAAAGCTGCTAATTTGATGGTGCGGGACAGAACTGCTGGAGCGATGCCCTCAAGTGTGTGAGAGGGGACGGAGCTCATACACAAGGGGATGGCCAGCTTTAGATTGGAGCACAGAGAACACAGCTGTAGGAACCGGGGGAGAGAGTTGCTGGGAAGCGGGAGGATGTAGTGGGAATATCTGGAAGTTCTTCAGCAGCACCTGCTTTCTCAGGGAGGTGACAAGCAAGGGCATCAGTGGGAATGAGGAGAGGGGAGGAGGAGCTGGAGGTTGGAGGAGGGAGAAGATGTAGAAAACTCATGTGGGGGAGTGGGGACGGGAAAGGATGTGAGTGGTCTAGGGGAAGAGTGGGACAGGGGGCAGGATGAGGCCAGTTGAAGTCCGAGCTCCAGAAATGACAGTGAGACCAGGTTGGGGCTGTTGTGTGTCTCCCCAGCCACATTCAAGTCCTGGGGTGCAGGGGAGGAGTTGGTGAAGCTGGATCCAACTCTTAAGTAAGAAAGTCAAGAGTCTATTCGAGGAAGGTTAAAATGGTAAATTTTGTTATGTTTATTTTACCATGACTAAACATTTTAAAGAGTGTGTGTAAGGGGGTGTGGTTATGATGAGGGGTGCGAGTCAGAGAAATGGACCAGTGGTTCCAGTGGCGTCCAAGCTTTGGGGGGGGTCAGGGAGCTGGACAGAAAGCAGATGGGGGTCTGAGAGTGTGGTGCTTAAGACTAAAGGGTGGGGCTGCTATTGCTAGAACGACAGAGTCCAAGAGGTGGCCCTGGCGTGAGTGACTGAGGGAGGGTGGAGGATGGCTGGAGGAGAGGTGGCCAAGGAACCAAGAGACCTGAGGTGTGGGAAGGACTGTCCATGAGCGTCTAGAAAAGCAGCAGGAAGAGGATAGGGGTCACGCAAGAGGGAGTGACTGTGAGCCAGGAGCTAGAATGCTCCAGAAAAGAATACGCCCTATGTGGGGCTAAGATGCAAAGCCAGGGGTCTGGAAGCAGCAGCCAGGGGCGAGGAGGGTCCCTACCCCGCCTCGAGGCCAGTAGCAGGAGGGCTCTGGGGAAAGTACTGCCACCGCATGGAGGGTTTCAGGGGAGCGGTCCCTCAGGGGGGAGCCCAGCTTCTGTCACAGGAAGACAAAAGGGATATTCACAGAAATGACTGTCCGGGGAATTTTACTTATGCCAGACCACACAGAGAAGGGCCAGGGTGGTGGGAGACGGCAGCAGAAGAGGGAAGTACAGGGCTTTGCGGAGCCGACAGTGCACGCACGAGTTGAGGGGAGTCCTAGTGTTCCTTGGCGTCTGACTCAGTTGAGTTGGGGTGAACAGCATGATGGCAGCAAGGCAGGGGCCCCCAGGGCGGAGAGGCAGCAAGCTAGGAGGGGAGGGGCAGAGCTCCTGTGGGTCCTGTCGATGCAGTAGAAAGTGCCCTTTCAGATCCTATGAGCAGGACTCAGCCCTGCCTCCTAATAGAGCTGCGGACATCTGGGAGACCAGGCCGACGTGTTGTTTCCATGGCTGTTTTATCTATACATCTGACTTCCCTCTGCCATGTGGCTTAATTTCCCCCCAAAATTATTTAAGGAAATGTAGATGGATTTTTAAAATTCAGTTTTCCTCACGCAGTTGACATCCCTGACCTCAAAATGTAGTGGTTCGCAGAAATCCCTCTGACCACCTGGTCAGAGCAGTAGCTGATGCCTCAGAAGCTTCCTGGGGTGGCGGGTGGGATGTTGGCCACAGGAGGTTATCCTGGCACTGGTCAGGAGGGAGCACTGAACTGTGGGGAAAAGAGGAGAGAATCAGAACTGCTGGGATGGGGCTCCTGTCTGCCAAGAAAGAGGGTGGCTAGGGTCTGGGAGCTTCGGGGCATAAGCAGGGCAAGAGGGATGGCTGCAGCCAGACAGGGGGTGCTGGGGGACACGGGCGAGTTTCCCCAGCCTGGTGGAGTGAGGTAGGCACTTACGCCCCCGGAGGAAAAAAGGGAGAGGCTCGCTTCTACTTGGAGTCTTGACAGTCCTGAGGCCACGGATCTCTCTTGCTTTTGCTTTTGAGTCTAGCCAGACAGGCCGGTGTTGGTCCAGGGGAAGATGGATAGGGAGCAAAGATGATTCTGTGGGACCCCTACCTGCCGCCCCGCCCCCAGGCAGAGCCATACCCTGTGTTGAACCCCACCTAGGCTGTGGGAGCGCACTGGGGCAGGATCCCCTATAAACACCACCCCACAGATGGAGCCCATCCTCACCAATGTGGCTCGTTTTGTGCACAGCACCACAAGCTGTTGGCACGGACTGCTACTAGAGAGCACCTGATTAATGGTGGCCATGAGAGGAGTGAGAGAACACCGGCTATGAATCCAAAATGGGCCTTCCCTCTGGGCCCCAGAGACCCGGATCTTCACTGCCTGAGGGGCAGGGAGGTACAGTGACTTGCCCAAGGTCACACAATGATTTTGGCATCCAATTTTTTCTTTCTTTCTTTTTCTTGCTTCTTTCTATCCATTTTGTGTCTCTTGGGTGTGTTTGCAAAACTGACACAGAAAGATGAAGTCACACATAGACAGACAGCTCCCTTGATAGCAGCAGAGGATGTCCTGGGTGCAGAAACATTCTTGCACAAAGAGGGAGATATCCAGTACTGCTCTGGCCTGGAAAGAGCAGTGGGGGTTCCCAGGAGGAGGGGGAGGGCTGTGCCACCATGCCGCTGGTCTGGTCTGCCAACGTCCTATCTGCTGGCTGGAGGACACCCCATGCTAGAGGTGGGGCTTAAGGTGCAGACTCCCCTTCACCCATCTCTGGGGACTGGGCCTGGCCCCAAGATCTAACCAGGGTTCTCTGGGGGATTAGGACTTGAGCCAGGCAGGTAGGCTGGGTCACAGCTGCCTCTGGGCCCCCTGGCATGCCCTGGGGTTTCGTGACCAGAGGGGAAAGTGGGGACTGGGTGTAGGGATGGGCTAGAATCCGGAGTCCTCAGCCTGAAAGCTCCGGGCGGTCTCACTTCATTCTCTCCCTCTCTCTCTGTCTCTCTGTCACTCTCTCACTCTCTCACTCTCTGTCTCTCTCACACACACACATTCACACACTTACACGCATGTGCCCCAATCCTTAATGGTAATTTCATTCCACTAAGGAAAGCATTATTGTTGGGGATATAGGGGGAAGGGGGCAGCAGAAAGAGGTCTCTCTCTTCAGTCTGGTTTCCTTTGTTCCTCCCTCCCTGCCTCCCTTTCCCCTTCTCGGCTTCCCTCCTCTCCTAGCCTCCTTCTTCCATTCTCCCTCCCTCTTCTCCCTCCTCCCCCCGCACCCCATCTGGGTCTCCGCCACGGGACCTCCACCGAAGGCGAAGGCGGGAGGGTGGGACTCCGGGTTCCGGGCCCAGCCTCGATGGCCATCTTCCCGCAGGGAAGGAGTTAAGTCTCCTCTGCATCCCTCCTCCCTCCTCCTCCTCCCCCCGCCGCCTTTGAGTCCTGCAGCTAGGCCCTGGGCTGACCTTCACAGGGAGGGAGGCCGTAGTGCGCATGCCCTGGCCGGCTCCGACCCGGCTCCCGCCGCTGCCGGGTTCCCGGGCGGGCGAGGGCGAGGGAGGGCGGCCGCGGGCCGGGACGTGCCCCCAGCGCCCGGCCGCCGCCCGCTCGGGCGCGGCTGAGGGGGGCCGCCGAGCCCGTCCCGCCGGTCGCGGCGCATCTCTCCCTGCGCGGGGAGAGGCGCTTTGCCATTTGGTGCTGGTGGTGCTTCGGCGAGGGAAGGAGAGATGGGGGGACGGCAGGGGGGACTCCGGCTCCGGGCGGCCGCCCTCTGCCCGGACACGCGCACGGCCTGCCCGGAGCGCGGCCTGGGCCGGTCCGCCAGGGTTCAGGGCCCAGTCAGGCCAGGAGGAAGGCCCCCTGCCCGCTGGACTCGGGGCTTTCCCCTGGCTTCCTTCCCACCCGGCAGGAGCCGGCGGCGTGGCACTGCTGAGCGCCGTTCTGGGGCTGAGCCGTTAGGGATCCTGGCCTTTGTGAGATGTGAGTCTTGCCCAGGACTCACACTGGCGCCTCTGCTTTCTGGTCTGAAGGCTCCCCGGTGTCTGCACACCTAGGGTCGCCCGTGTAAAACCTGCATGCAAATGTGTCTGCTGGCAGGGGCCTTGTGAGAGGGATGAGGAGGTGGTCAGGTTGTGCCTGTGTGTGCAAATCCACGTAGCTCCTTGTCCCTCTGGCGTTTGCATTGGTGTATGTGCCTGGGAGACATGTATGCACTATGTATCTGTCTGTGCCTGTGTAAGGTGCCTCTGGGAGAGGGGACTGCAGGGGGTGGCCCTGGGCCTGGGGTGGCCCAGGAGGGTATTATCTATGAACCTGAGTGATACTCACCTGGGGACCACCAGAACCCTTGGCCTAACCACCTCCTGCAATCTCCTCCACCACCAAGACCAGTCCCCTCACAAATGCTGGGTGTTCCCACTGGGCCCTTCCACCTCCTCTACTGTTGTCTTTTCCCAAAAGGCCTCTCCAAGAGTTGAGATCTCTGAGCTTTACATAAAACCTAGAGGTACCTGCCCTTGCTCCAGGCCCCCAGAACCTCCACAGCCTGTGGTTTAGCATGTCCATGCTAGAAGCATCCATAGGAGGGGTGCCCATGGTGACTCACACCTTCAGGTAAGTGGCAGAGTATGAGCTCTGTCCACTGGCCTACTGAGCTTTGGGCAGTTGCAAGGCATTGGTCATGGCCAGTGCCTATGTGCAGGCATAGGGGGAGAGTGGGACTTAAGACCCACCCCAGACTTCAGGGGGCTGCAGCAAACCTAACACAGATGAAATGTAGGACACATGAGACATTAGTAAAGTGTCAGTTCATGGCCCAAGGTAGATGGCAATGGACATTCAAGAGAACACAAAGATCTGTGCACAGGTGTGGGACCAGGGAAGTCTTGCTGGAGGAGGAGGGACCTGAGCTCTTTAAAGAGTAATTGTGATAGGGACAGGCAGGGGAGCAGCAGAGGGATTCCAGGCAAAAGAAGAGTGGGAACAGAGGCTTAGAAATGGGAAAGAGTGAGGGGTTTGGAGGTTAGCAGACGAATTGGAGAGATCACCTCCCCAGATTACCAGCAGCCACCTTCATGGCCTGTGGCAAACACCCACCCATTCCCACCCGACCAGGGCCCAGTCTCTGCGTGCGTGGGTCAAGGGGTAAGCCCAGGTAGAGATTTGGTAGGAAGGGGATCTCTAGTTCCCCTACTAAGCTGGTGGTAGGTGAGGGGCATCCTGGACCACATGCCCTCTCTGGCCTTTCAGGGGCTTGACAGTGGGCACTTAAGTGGACAGTGACAGCCAGAAGCACAAGAAGGCCCAAGGAAATCAGACTGCAGGCAAAAGACTCCCATGCCAGAACACTCCCATTCTGAAGGGTTGAGGGTCAGGACCCGCCAGTGTAATGCTGGGTCTTCAGTATCTAACTTCAAATAAAATTTCCAACAAATTCCCCCAGGCATTGCCCCACCCGCACCTGGAAACTGACAGTGCAGCCCCAGGAGGACTATAAACTTGACCCTGGGTAGTGCCGAAGCCCCGGGGCTCTTCCTCCTGAAGGAGGAGAGAGGGGTGTGGCCTCCGGTGCATGGGAGGGGCCAGGGCTTCCAGCCTGGGGAATCTCAGGATTTGCCCCTCCTGTTTCCTGTCCCTCCTTCACCCAGCCAGCTCCCTCATCACCACCCCTTCTGGGGCTCCCTCATAGCCCCACCCCTATCCCTTCTTTCTCTGAGGTCTTGAGGTATGGCCCTACCATACTCAGCGCCCCAGCTCCTCTGGGTCCCCTACCCCCACCCCACACCCCATTCCAAAGCGGTCAGGTCCTGCTTGCCTCTCTCCACTCATCCGTCCACCCAGCTCCTTGCCTTCTCCCACACGTTCTCTTCCTGTTCTCATGAGCCCGATCCACCTCCCTCTTTCGGAAATACTTCCCCTATTGCCCTCACTTTCTCACATAGAGACAAAGACTCACATACCCCGAAATAGACTCGCACAGAGCTGGACGACACAGACGGTGTCCTGCCACACACGCACCCGCACGCGCGCGCGCGCATTAGAGGCTCTCGTGGAGGGAGGCACACAGAGAAGGCATTTGTCTGTGCACGCACATAAACATCCACACCCACAGCCACCGAGCCGTGCCCACACAAGGGTGCAGACACACACGGCGGGTGAGACAAGGGCGCACACATCTGTGGACGCAGGGGGACACCGCCTCCCGGGGCACACCCACCACTGCTGCCCCAGTGCAGGAGAAAGGCCTCCTCCGGGCTCCGGCTCCCCCCCGGATTCCTTCCAGCGAATGTTTCCCTACTTGGCCTGCCAGGTCTCTGGGGAAAGGGCCTCAGAAATGCAGCAGGAGCCACTTGGGGGCAAAGTTGGAACTGACTGTTCCTTGCCTGGCCCTGCCGGCGAATTCCCTAACCGAGAAACTATTTGTGGCGAGAGGCCGGGTGGCCGGCGAGCCCCCCGCCGCCTCCCCTCGCGTCCCCTCCCGCGCCGCCTCCCCGCGGCCCTCGGGCGGCCTCCGGCTGCAGTGCCGCTGCCCAGTGCCCGGGAGCCGGGCTCGCCGGCGTGCCTCGCCGCTTATCTGCGCTGTTTGGCCAGCGAGGCTTGGAAAGGCAGGCTTTTCTGTCCCCGCCGAGTCAACAGGCAGACCCCGGGCCGCCGGACTATTTCTGTCTTATCAGTGCAGGAATGCGGCAGCCGCGGCGGCGGCGGCGGCGGCGGCGGCGGGCGGGCGGCGGCGGCGTGGGCCGTGGGCCGTCAGGGCAGCCCTGAAGGGGCCCCCTCCCCACTCCGCTCGAGTAGAAGTGTGAGAGAGCCCAGCAGGACTCAGAGGGGAGAGTTGGAGGAAAAAAAAAGGCAGAAAAGGGAAAGAAAGAGGAAGAGAGAGAGAGAGTGAGAGGAGCCGCTGAGCCCACCCCGATGGCCGCGGACGAAGTTGCCGGAGGGGCGCGCAAAGCCACGAAAAGCAAACTTTTTGAGTTTCTGGTCCATGGGGTGGTGAGTGGGGGAAAGTTAGCGGGGGAGGGTGAGCGAGCTGGCTCGGGCTGAATGGAGGGATGATCGGGAGGGGCCGAGAGGGGGCTCCCGCTCTCCCACTCCTCTAGCAGGGGCGCCACGGCCCGCGGCCCAGCCCTGGGACTGTGCCGGCGCCCTGGCACCCGAACACGTCGTCAGGCGGCTGGCCGGGGATGGGTGCCCGGGCGGGGAAGGGAGGCGTTTGCATGGGTTCTTGTCAGGGGCTGGGGGTGGGACTTGGGGATTGTACCCCGCCAAGTGGGGGTTCCCCCCGTACCAGACGTGTTGTCTTCTGTTCTTTTCCTTGTGGGCCCAGGTGTTACCCCTGCCCTGGGGGTGGGGGTGGGGGACATGGCATCGCTGGGCTGGGCTGACTGTTCATCCGCTGGGATAGTGACTCTCTGTGTCTCAGGAGCAAGGAGCAGGTGACCCTGGAGTCCCTGTGAGCGGGAAGCTCTCTGTCTGAACAACCTCTGCATCCCAGCAGGAGGGCTCTGGGGCTTCGCTGATGGCCTCTGCCTTCAGGGCCAGAGAGGGGCCCTCTTTAGGGGCAGACCCCAAGTTAAGGGGTCTGAGGATCCCTTGGCTGACTCAGCCACCAGAAGCTGATGTCCTTAATGCTGCAAAGGTGTGAAGGAAGGGCTGGAGTCAAAGATGTGAGGCCTAGAGACCAAGGGACAGGGCAGCACCATCCGGCCACAAGAAGGCCCACATGGAGCCTCAGGGAGCCCAGGGGACCTGAGGGAATGGAATCAGGTTGGAAGGGCTGTGGAGGACAGTGGAATGGGAGAGGCAGGGGCTCCAGGACTTGGGCTGGGTGCTGGTGGTATAAAGCAAACAGTCAGGTTTACTATGGCCAAATTTGGTTGCGACCCCTGAGGAAGGCACGTTCTCAGTCAGGGAGGCCAGAGTCCCTAGAATCTTGGCCCTTCTTGGGGGTCACTGAACCCTGGTAGCTGGCATAGTTCTCTGAGGCTTTGGAAGCTTCCCTCTCAGGGCCTATTCAACAGATCAGTGAGTACCACTGGCCTTGTGAAATGGTAGAACAGCTGATGGGGAAAGGGGCTTCCCTGAGGTAGCCTGTCCTCCAGCCCCCAAGGATCTCTGGGCTAACTTCCAAGTGGTCCCCATGTCGGTCAGCCTAGTGACCAGTCCTAACCTTGCTGCTTGGGGAGTCCCTTTGAAAAGGCCCATCTAGGAAGAAGAGGGGCTATACATGCGGATTTTTTATTTGGCCAACTTAGAGCTTCAGTTCTTGGGTGGCTGTGAGCCCCAATGCCCCACTCCCAGTACCCCATTTGTGCTGGTGGGGAATGGCCAGCTGGGGCTCTATTCTGGGCCACCACCCTGGAGGTGTGAGTGACAGGGTCAGGTGGGGCGGGGGAGGCAGACACAGGACAGGCAGGTTTCACTGTGGAGGCGATGGGCGGAGACAGCTGGCTGGCTGGGGGTTAGGGTTAGACACAGTGCAGGGCATGAGGGAGAGTTGGCAGTTAGAAGGAATTCACCAAGCTCGGGGTTAGGGCTCCTCCTTGTTCCTGGGAGCAGCTGCACTCCTGGGGTTGAAGTGAGTCGTACTTAAATGGTAACAGGGGCACAGGGTCTGCAACCCTCACTCCCTAATCTCCTTCCTGCTCTCCTTGTCCCAGGGAGACATCCACCCAGCCTCCACTTTACAGCCCCTCTGGCCCTCCCCAGCCCCTCTTCTGGAATCTGGACAGGTGGGGTTTTAAAGTCTGTGGGATACTTCACTGGATGAATTTGACGTCATCTACCTCCCATCTGAGCACCCCAGTAGTGGTGAGGGAATCACCTACCTCATCTCCCTCTCCTGGGCCCTCTTTGAGCCCTGACTTCTGACCTCACTGGGGTGGGGTGGGAAGTGAGGCGGTCTGGAGGATGCGACCATCTCTGGTAATCCAGGAGGACAAAAAGGGAGAGATGAAATGCTCCCCTTAATAAGAGGAAATGCTGCTGCTTTTGAGCTACCCAAGCCCTCTGAACAGCCCACCTCCAGTGGAGCTCCCCTGACACCATCACAGAATCCTGGTGAAGTCTGACCTCAGCCTCTCAGGTGGCCTCCAGCCCCACATCCAGCCTTCACCTTGGGAGCAAATTGTGGGGGTTGGCCAAGTCAGCAAAGCCCCTGCCTGGGGAGTATTGGAATCAGAGGAAGGGGGTGAGGATTGGAGCTGAGAGATCAAAAGCAGGGGCCCAGGGAGAAGAGTGGGTTGAGATGGAAAGGGTAAGTGCAAGGGCAGGACAGCCCAGGAAATGGACTGGGAAGCAGGGAATGGAAAGAGGGGCGGCAGAAGTCCCAGCAGGGAGCTCAGCCCCTAAACGAAATGAAGCAGCAGAGAGCAAAGACCCTGTCCCCTCAGGAAACAGCCGCTCAGTGCTGCCTTCACCAGGAGTTGCTGCATGACCTTGGCTAGGTTGCTTTTCTCCTTGAGCCGCGGTTGCCTCATCTGTCAAGTGGGGATGGAAGGACCCGCTCAGTCTGTCTTGCTGAAGAGCGTGTGGATGTGAACATCCTTTGAAAAGGTTGAAAGGCGCCATTAATATTCATTTTCGCGGCACCTTCCGCAAATCCGAGGCTGGCAATGCCCTGTGCAGTTGCCTGGCTTCAGTTAGCTTCCTGCAGCGAGACGCAAAGCCCCCTCCGCCAAAGCCGCGCGGTTCCGGCGCCCCTGCCCCTCCCACCCCTCGCTCACGCCGTCGGCATCAGGGTCACGGGTCCGGGGGCTTGGGGTGCGGGAGACGCAGCTCACCGCGCCTGGAGCCGGGGCCCTGGTGCGACCGGCGGGCGCCTCTTTCTGCTTCACCCCCGCCTCCCCAGCGCCCCGGGATGCCGTCTGGAGCCCGGATGCCCCACCAGGGGGCGCCCATGGGCCCCCCGGGCTCCCCGTACATGGGCAGCCCCGCCGTGCGACCCGGCCTGGCCCCCGCGGGCATGGAGCCCGCCCGCAAGCGAGCAGCGCCCCCGCCCGGCCAGAGCCAGGCCCAGAGCCAGGGCCAGCCGGTGCCCACCGCCCCCGCGCGGAGCCGCAGGTAAGTGGGGCCCAGCTCGGAGGGGGCGGACCGCAGGACCCGCAGGGACGGGGTGGGCGACGAGCGGGATTGGAAGAAGGGAGAATGATCATCAGGGAACGAGTCGTCTTGGGTGGGATACCCTCTGGGGAGGGGGGCTGAGGGGGCACTGGTCTGGTTCCTTTGTGTGCCCACCGTAGAGACAGGCTGCGGCCGTCGCGCCCTTCTCCTCGCCACCTGCTCTGTCCCTCTCTCCACCCCTTGTCCCCAGGTTTGGGTGATGCTTCAGTCTTTGGGGTGGAGGCAGGGCTGACATTAGGACAGAGAGCAGAGCTTTAGAGGCTGTGTTTCTTAAAGCGTGGTTGTCCAGTGTGCCTTCCTCGGAATCCCCTGGCTTGACTGTTTAAAAGCCCCACTCCAGATCTTCTAAATCTGAATCTCTGGCCAGGTGGGTGGAGCCTGGGAATTTGCCCTGTGGGTGGGCAATTTCTGCCCCGTTGTGCTCTCAGGTGATTCTTAGGCACTCAAAGCTTGAAGAGCTGCCACAGTCTGTCCTCTGGACCAGGTCTGCCCCCAAACCACCAGGGGCCAGCCGATTTCCTTGTCTGAGCCAGCTGGTGGCACCCCAAAAGCCCATGCTGGTGCCTGGCAAGAGAGATATCTCTTTGGGTTTCACTATTTAGCCAAACACACATGCTTCCCTTTGCACACCAGATGGAGTCCTATAAAAGGTGCAATATGGATTTTAGCTCATTATTAAATATTTTTTACATATCAAGGGAAATTTACCATTTATAGGAATCCCACAATGAATTGTTTCGCAGTGAGTCATTCTTTTAATACAGTAAAAAAAAAAGTCTCTGATTTACATTGTATAAATGGAAAATTTCACATAGATAATTGGTTCAAAACAAATCAGACCTTTCAGAAAACTGCTTGCCTAGCCTTAGAATAGATTTTTGGGCAGGTAGGGGGCAGTGGTTGAGAACACCACACGGGGGCAGTATGCAGCCATCCTCTAGGATGGGTCCTAATTTCTACCCGCCAAGGATTTTCTGGGGTGCTTTTGGGAGTCAGAAGCGGCTAGTGGATCAAGAAGAGTCCAAGTCTCAGTTGCCACCCCAGGTCCAGCCCACTGCCACACCCACAGGAGAACATCCATACCCACTCTCTGAATACCTATGGGTGTGTCCCTGGGCCCTGTTGGCAAGTGGTCCAAGGGCATGAGCATTCCTTGCCCACCAGTGTCGCCTTCCAAGCCCAGGCAGGGCAGGGGTGCGAGTCCTCAGCAGCTTCACACCATCACTTCCTGCTCCAGGGATGAGGCACCGGGGCTGCTCCCCTTCCTCTGAGCTCAGGCCTCCTTGAACATGCACCCCTGCTTAGCAGAAAAGGAAAATCCTCAGAATCCTTCTTCCCTTTCCTCTGTCCTCTCCCCTTCCCAGCTTTCCTCAAACGCTTGCTTCTGCAGCTCCCCTACCCCTAGCCCCTTCAGAGTCTAATTTCTCTGGCCCTGAGGATGTGGTGGAGCAGAAAGGGGCTCCCAGGCTACAGAAAGGACGGGGTCACCTCTGCTCCTCGTGAGAGGACAGAGTGCCAGTGCAACACACCACATCATAGCCCCTTGGTTGGGCAGACGAGTGGGCTGTGGGAACCCCAGCCAGGCGGGCTGAGATGTCGGGATAATTTAGCAGGTGGCCTCGTTACTCCCAGATCTGTCGCCATGGTAACCTGGTTTTTTCTTTAAAAAATGTACAGTGCCAAGAGGAGGAAGATGGCTGACAAAATCCTCCCTCAAAGGGTGAGTGCCTTTCACAGCAGCCCCCAGCCCACCCCCCACCCTTTGCTGCTCCGCCCTCCTTCCCCCCTCCCCACCACCCTGGCCACCTCCCCCCCCCCAGGAGCAGAGCTCCAGCGTCCCAGTCACTTTCACTTTTTGTTTAAAAAGCTAATTAAGAAGTGAGGCTCCCCAGGCCAGAGGGAGGGGATGGGGGGAGGGAAGAAGTGGAGCCATACAGGGTAGGATACTGGGCCTGGGGGCAGTAGACTGAGTTCCAGAGGTCTGAAGACGTAAAGGCGTGGGACAAAGAGGGGACAAGAGCTAGGGGATCACCAGCTGGCAGGGGGAATGAGGGAACAGAAGCTGGCCAAAGGCCCGGGCATCATAAGCGGACCCAGGCTGAGCTGGGTACGGAGATAGCGTGATTGAGACATCAGTTGGAGCAAGTGGCAACTTTCCATGTCTCAGGGACCTCAGGGTCCTAGCCACTTTGCAGACACCCAAGGGAAGTCCAGAGGCCATGTGACAAGGGAAAGGACAAGATGAGGAGGTGAAGCCCTAGTGCCTGCTGGGCTGCATGGTTGCTCCGGCCTCCCCTAGTGATGGAATGCATGAATCTCCCTAGCAGGAGCAGTTTTATCCCTACAAACAAGGCCCTTAATGCTGGATGTGGAGTCCTGGGGAGAGTCTCTTTCGAGCTCTCAAAGTTCTGCACCCTGAACTAGCCAGCTCCTGCCACACTGTTTGTGCCCTGGGACCCCATGGCACACACACATTCCACCTGCAAGACTGGCTGAGTTCTTGGTTCCCTGCCTTCCTCCTCCTCTTCCAGATCCGAGAGCTGGTCCCAGAGTCCCAGGCTTACATGGACCTCCTGGCGTTTGAGAGAAAACTGGATCAAACCATCATGCGGAAGCGGGTGGACATCCAGGAGGCTCTGAAGAGGCCGATGAAGGTGCCTTTGTTTAGGGGCAGGAGAAGGACACTAAGTCTTACTCCCAGAATGGAGAAGCGGGGTTGTCCTGGGGGCGGGAGCACACAGTCTTGGCTCTGTACTACACTCTTTATTTCTACAGCAAAAGCGGAAGCTGCGTCTTTATATCTCCAATACTTTTAACCCTGCGAAGCCCGATGCTGAGGATTCTGATGGCAGCATTGCCTCCTGGGAGCTGCGGGTGGAGGGGAAGCTCCTGGATGACGTACGTCCTGGCCCAGGTCTCTCCAGGTGTCCTGGGGTGGGTATGGGCTGAGATTAGGACAGAACATTTCACTAGGGTTAGGGAGTCAGCCCTGGCCAGGGGTGGGTGGTCTAGAGAGACATTTTGCTGTGGAGGCCTGCTTCTAACTGTGCTGCCCTACCCAACCAGCCCCACCCACTCCCAACTCATCCTGCCCCCACAGTCCCTGTTCTGCCCCCACGGTCCATTCCTCTCCCACAGCCCAGCAAGCAGAAGCGGAAGTTCTCTTCTTTCTTCAAGAGTTTGGTCATTGAGCTGGACAAAGACCTTTATGGACCTGACAACCACCTCGTGGAGGTAAGACCCCAACCCCTCCTGCCCTTGAATTGCTACCCTTTCACAGACCACAATCCTGGAAGAACCTAGACCTCAGTCCTATCAGCTGCATAGATCTGGCTCAGGGACCACCCTAGAGCCCCAGGCCCCACCAGCCCAGATGGGCCTGTGAGGTGACCCAGCTCTTGTCCCCTGGACAGTGGCACCGGACGCCCACAACACAGGAGACAGATGGGTTCCAGGTGAAGAGGCCAGGGGACCTGAGTGTGCGCTGCACGCTGCTCCTCATGCTGGACTACCAGGTCCGTGCCTCCCCACCCCGCCCCAGACACCACAGGAGGCCCTCCGCACCCCCATTCCCTTCCTCCTAGACAGGGTGGGCCTCGGCCTCAAAGGTGCACATCGTGAGTCACCCCATTCTCCTCCCTATCCCATCTTCTCCGGAAGCATGTTTCCCAGGAACCCAACCACCACATTCCCCTAGTCCCGAGCCTCCTGGCCCTGAGCTCTTTCCTCTCTCTATTTAATTTTCCCAGCCTCCTCAATTCAAACTGGACCCCCGCCTGGCCCGGCTGCTGGGGTTGCACACACAGAGCCGCTCAGCCATCGTCCAGGCCCTGTGGCAGTACGTGAAGACCAACAGGCTGCAGGACTCGCACGACAAGGAATACATCAATGGGGACAAGTATTTCCAGCAGGTACCCTCCCTCCCGAACCCCATGGGGAGCTGGCAGAATTACTGGTTACTAAGGTAACCCCATCCCTCCCTCCGTGATTCCTGGTATCAGAAATGGTAGAGACTCATGGTCTTGGAGCCAGAGACCAGGGTTCTAGTCCAGGCTGTACCATGGCATAGCTCTGTGCACAGCCCATCCATTTCAGCCTCCCCAGACTAGACCTGGAACCCTACTGAGCCAACAGCTTTTGGGAACATATTCTTGGCACTAGGAGTTAAGATCCTTGGGTTCTAGTCCTGGGTCCAGACTTTAGGTAAATTACTTAGCTATCTTGAGCCTTATTCCTTAGCTATACAATACGGTGATAACAAACCTGTCCCATCTAATCCACTGGGCAGTTAGGAAAATCAAATTGCTGTGGAAGTGACTTGACAAAACTCTACCAGAGACCATGATTAATAATAACTTTTAAAGAAATACAGCAGATACACCTGAGTAGTGAAAATCAGAGTCAATGTTTATTGAGCACTTACCACGTGCCAGGCACTTCGTATGTGCCGACTCATTCAATTTTCACAGCAACCCCGTGAGATAGGTCCTATTATCATCCCCTTTCTAGAGGAAGAAACTGAGACCTGAGATGTTAAGCAAGTTGCTCAGGGTCGCACAGAGAGTGGTGGAAGGAGGGTTTATACTCAGGCCAGCCGACCCAGGGCCTGTGCTCTCAACCTCTGCGTGGCGCCCACCCACCTCCTTGTCAGCGCTCCACTACTCACAGCCACCCTCGCCCAGCCCCACGGGCACTGAGGAATTAGACTTGTTCCTGGCTTCTTGTGGCCTTTTCAGAATGGAAAGTATGCTCTTTTCAAGCACAGAACAGTGATCTCTCTCTCCTACTTCAGATTTTTGATTGTCCGCGGCTGAAGTTTTCTGAGATCCCCCAGCGCCTCACAGCTCTGCTCTTGCCCCCTGACCCAATTGTCATCAACCACGTTATCAGGTGAGGCCCCAGCCTGCTCCTCAGAACAGGGAATCATTGTGGTCCCGCCCTCCTTGTCCCATCTTCCCACCCCCAGGCCCCTCCCTCCCTGTGGCTTCTGGCCCTTGGCCTCTTGTGGCGGGGCAGCTAGACACCAAGGGCTGGACTTCCCTGGCAGCGTGGACCCGTCGGACCAGAAGAAGACAGCGTGCTATGACATTGACGTGGAGGTGGAGGAGCCGCTGAAGGGACAGATGAGCAGCTTCCTCCTGTCCACAGCCAACCAGCAGGAGATCAGTGCTCTGGACAGTAAGGTGGGGCCACAGCCCAGAGCTGGAGTGGGACATCAACCCCCAAATGACAAAAGTACAGACAAAACAGACAAGAACATGGGCCTCTGAAGGGGAGGTGAGCTACTTGGAGCTCGGCCCCCCCACCCCCTTCCCTGGGACTGCAGAGGCCTCGGGGGCTTGAGGGGCTGCTCTTCAAAGGAACAGCAGCAAACCCCTCCCACCTCTTGCCCACTCCCCTCCTCTCCCACATCAGCACTGCCAGGTGAAAGGATCTGTCTTTCTACCTGTAGATCCATGAGACGATTGAGTCCATAAACCAGCTCAAGATCCAGAGGGACTTCATGCTAAGCTTCTCCAGAGACCCCAAAGGCTACATCCAAGACCTCCTCCGCTCCCAGAGCCGGGACCTCAAGGTGAAGGGGACTCAGGGAGCACTGGATGGAAGACAAGCATATTGGGAAGACCGTGAACGTGGTACACAGGGGCTGGAGGGGCTCTGGGCTCAGGGCTGACCCCACTGCTCCCTCCCAGGTAATGACAGATGTGGCAGGCAACCCTGAGGAGGAGCGCCGGGCCGAGTTCTACCACCAGCCCTGGTCCCAGGAAGCCGTCAGCCGCTACTTCTACTGCAAGGTGTGGAGGGCCCCCGATACCTCCAGCCTCCCCCACTTACTCCAGTAGAAACCTCCCTTCTCAGCCTCACCAGCCACTCCACCCTCCCCTTCACCACAAGGGAGCCTTCCCTGCTCCCAGATGCTCCTCCAGGGCAGGTGGGGGCCTGTCCTGTCACTCACCAGCAACACGTAACCCTGCTCCTGCTCCTGTTTCTCTACAGATCCAGCAGCGCAGGCAGGAGCTGGAGCAGTCGCTGGTCGTGCGTAACACCTAGGAGCCCTGTGAATGAGTGCCACCGCCACCATGGGCCTCTGGGCCCCTGCCCTGTCACCTGGGGCTCTGCCACCACTCCTGATGCCTGGTGGGTGAGGCGGGGACTGGATTAAAGGTCATTCGTCCGATAGCAGCTGTGTGGTCACTGATGACTGGGGAGGGAAGGGCACTGGGTCCCTCTGGGAAACGCCCACCCCCTTCTTCAGAGTCTTCTCACTACATTTTCCCTAGACCTAAAAACAGTCTGGCAGAAGACACTTTTAATAACATTTTCTTATTAAAAAAAATACAGCAATAAGCTCTCCATCTGTCCATCCATCTTGCCTTGCCTTCACAGGGCCGAGGTGGAAATGTGTGGAGGTGCAGGGCCCCGGGCTGTGCTAGGTGCTGTTGGCCTGCTCCTGCTCAAACAGAGCCATGGCGAGCTGGGCGCGGCCCCCCAGCCCCTCCAGGTTGCTAAGGCGGCAGCGGTGGTACAGTTCCTCGCTGAGCCGAGGGCTGCAGTCGCGCAGGGAGAACTTCTGCACCAGCCCTGGCTCCACGGCCCGGAAAAGGTGGAGCCCTGAGAACCGGAGGAAAACATCCATCACCTCCAGCCCCTCCAGGGCTTCCTCCTCTTCCTGGCCTGCCAGTTCACCAGCCAGCCGGGCTCGGGCCGCCAGGTAGTCAGCATTGTAGAAGCAGCCCTCTGCAGAAGCCTGTCGGTCAAACCTGCCCCCTACGGGAGCCGCCCGGGAAGGGTCACCTCCAGGAGGGGACGGGGGGTCAGGGCCAGCCCCCGGGGGCCCTGGGGGAGATCTCTGTGGTGCCAGGGCAGGGTTGAACTCCTGGAAATGGACTGGGAAGAAGGCCTGCCAGCCAGAGATGGCATTCATGCGGCAGCGGTTGAGGACTTCGGGCCCGGGCCTGGTCCACACGGTGGTGAGGAAGAAGAGCGTGTCCACCGGGTGCTTCTTAGAGACCACGTCCATGAGCCGCACCTGGGAAGGGGCCTCCGCTCGCACGGCGAGCCAGGCCAGCCTCGTCCCAGGGTACCGTCGTTCCAACTCAGCCGCTGCTGCCTTCACCCCAAGAAATGGGTCTGGGGCCCCTCGGCCACCTTCCCGAGGCCCATAGACCAGCAACAAGGTGAGCAACGCATGCTCTCGTGGCTCCAGGACACTGGCTGCAAAGGCCTCGAGGAAGGCAGGGGCCGCAGCAGCTTCGGCCACCAGCAGCGGCAGCACCAGCTGCACTCGGGTGGCCTCAGTGACGTAGGGCATAGGGAGGATTTCCACCCGGCTCAGCGGCCGCAGCAGGCTGACCCTGCGGGCCAGGGCCCGCCGGTGCCCTCGCTGTGTCACGGCCTCCAGCAGCAGGTCCAGGGTATACTCCATGCCCCGCGCTGGATCGAAGCGCCGGTAGCCATTGAGCAGCCGCTGCTTCTGGAAGCGCAGGCGGGGCTGATAACGCCGATTCAGCTGCTCCAAAGCAGTCTCCACGGCGTCACCCACGTCTGCCCTGCTGGCCCCCTGCAGCGGGCACTTGGGGGCCCCGTCTGCGCAGGAGAAGGTGTGCTGCTCTGTGAAGTAGTCCCAGCCCAGCACCTCAAAACGAGAGTGCGCTGTAAAAGGGGCAGGGAGCCCAATGGGCCAGCTCAGCCCTGCCTCCCCCTCTGGGGTCAGTGCAGTCAGGTTCCGGATCTGAGCCTAGGGTGGGAGGGACGCACGGTTAATGCCATCTAGGTAGTCAGCACCCTACCCAGCTCCGGTGTCCTGGGTTCTGAGGTCTGTCCTGATTCCATCAACACTTAGTGAGATGCCCGTCGGCTTATCATTTAATTCCCTGTACTTTACATTCTTTACCTGTAAGATGCAGAAGGCATAAGAATCATACCCACCTTACACAATTGCTGTGAGAAGGAGGAGGTGGGAAATGTGCTTTCGTGGAGGTTAGAGCATCCTGAAACACAGCTCGGCAGCCTTTCTCTTCCATGCCCAAAGTACTCATATCCTCTTCATAAAGGGACCTTTATTTTCAACTGTATTCCACCCCTGACAGTCCCCACAATCAACTAGACAATTCTTCTACCTTTGGACTTTTTAAAGAGAATGCTAGAAGTTCAAGGACTTCTGGGCTTTTGCCTCTTCGGTGGAAAGACTCTACTGGAAAGAAGTTAAAACTATTCTAAACGCTCTATCAAGCCCGGATCCTCAGAATTCACCTGCAAGCCCTTTTAAGTGCATGCAAGTCATGCCAGGAGCTTTGATTGTCGTATGATTGAACTAGACCCCCAAGAGCCCCTTCTCCCTGGAGTTGTTTCAAATTTAGGTATGGTCAGCCTCTTTCTACCTTGCTCAGCCTCCCTCTCCACTCACTGTGCACCTGGACCCTGAAGCTCCCTCTCATCTCCAACCCTGGTCCCCTGGCTCACCTGCAGTTGTTCTATTTCACTGTACGCCCGCTCCAGCTCCAAGGCACTGAAGCGTTTGTGGAGCCGGTACATGAGGGTTCCCTCGGAGACAGGGTGCACCGCAAAAGCATTCAGGAAAGCCGAGCTCCCCTCCTTCTCAGGGTCCCTATTTTTGGCCAGTTCAAATGAGCGATACTGCTGCCCCTAGAGGGACCAAGGATACCAATCAATGCCCCACAGGGAAGGGTGCCCATCTCAACCGCCTTTAACCCCCCCTCGCATTCACACCTATTACTGCCAGTGCTGTGGAACTGGGGGGGGGGGGGGACAGGAGCTCATTCCAGTGTCCCCTCAATCGTGGCCTCACTCTCACCACTGGATTTTGGAAAAGAGTAAGTTAAATAGGCAACTAAGGATGCCCTATTCCCTCTGCAAAGAACCCCACTGTTTCTCAAGGGAATAAAAGCCATGAGCCAGCAAATGCTCCCAATACTCTGGTCTGGGAGGATGGGCCCCCTCTGGGATCGTCCCCTCTTCTCCAACAAACAGGGTGGCTCTCTAGGACATTCCCAGATCATTCACAACTGTGCCTGTATCAGGGAAGAGGCAGAGGGCAGGGGGCCAGAGGAGAGGGGGACTGGTCAGTAGGGGACATTTCTCACTTCTCAGAGGGTCCCTGGCAAGATGCCACCTTTGATGGCCCCAGAGTTCTAAGACTGCCAGAGGGGAGCAAGGGAGAGCCAGAGGGGCGATCAGGGGCTGGGAACAGGAAAACACAGCCCCAAGGTGCTGCTGGGAAAGAGCCAGCAGCACCCAGCCCGGAGAACAATCACTCAGTCACCCCTAACTTGTTGGGGACCAGGATTAACTTGAAAGGGCTGTCACCTGGTGCTGTGAGACGCAGCCAATGCCCAGAGAATCAATGAGGCAGCGGCCAAGCCACTCATCAGGACGGGCACTGAGAATGTCTCCTCGGCAGCCATCAAGATGTGGCCGCAGTCGAAGCAGGAGACTCCGGGACAACAAGTAGCCAAAGCCACCGTGGCAGTACCGGGCCTGCTCTCCTGCACCAATGAACTCCTCTGTCCGGCCCAAGTACAGGTCCTGGTTGATGCTGAGGTGGCCAGCAAGGGCTGCCAGGCGGGGGGCCTGCACATATGTGTCATCCTGCATGATGAAGAACCAGTCGTAGTCGGCCCCAAAGTGTGTGTGAAGATGGCGCAGGGTCTCTGACATGAGCCAGGCTGGTCGCTCGTCCCCATGAGATATCACCTGCATCCCTGCAGGAGTCCGGGCCCCTCGCTGCCCAGTGAAGTAGAGTAACCGAGGGAAGTGGTGGGCCACCGTGCGGTTCACAGCCACAGCCAGAGTGGACAGTGTGGCCCGGGAGGTCAGGACAGCCACCAGCAACCGCTCACGAGAGCCCAGCTCTGTCTGGATGTACCGGGTCCTGCGGAGAGACCAGCGTGCCAAAGGTCAACTCCCTAATCTTTAGGAACCCAGCTTGTCCAGCATATACATCCCCCTAGGAATTAGTGAGTTGGAGTTGAGAAAAGAGAAGGGAGAAACCTCCTCATCAACATTAATGAGCTACCGGAGGGAGCATCTGCTGAGTAGCTGACACTGGAACTGATTTGGAGAGAGGTCTACCAAGGATGGATTAGATGGGTTAGATCCAATTCCTGCCCTGTGCAAGCGCATCCAAACATTAATTTAACACCAGTGGATGAGACTTTCTCAGACCTGAGGAAGAGGAAAACATTTGAACAAACCATGACAGATAATAATGCAAAGAATGCTCCAAGTAGCCAACAATGAATACCAGTGAAGGCAGAAGCAAGCATTTAGTGCAACGCTAAACAGGGGTCTGGGAACTATGCACACACATAGCTCTCACCTGAGCACCTTCTTATAGGGCTTGTTGGGATCCCTGTAGTAGGGGACAATCCGGGGTTTGAAGTCTTCATCACTTTGGTCGAGCCGAGTTCTCGAGTCTGGATTCTGTGGCCCTCCTGGTTCCCCCACAGCCTCTACACAGGGATCTTCTCCCTCACCCTGGGTCCAGGAAACCCTCAAGAGGCTCAGGCTGCACCCCAGAGACAGTCCTAGGATGAGGGGCAGTGCTGGTCGCAGCAGAGCCAAAAGGGAGCTCAGTCGCATGATGGTGGGCCCTGTCAAGTGCATGCCCCGGAGGGCACAGCCTCAAGGATTGATCAGTGGGCTACTGGGTACCAGGCCAGTTTTAACCAGGGAACCTGGGGTCAATGAGGTCAACAAAAGAACAAGGCGTGTTTGCTTCCAGGCCCAACATCCCCAGGAAACATCTGCCTGGTCTTCAGTTTTCAAGGGGCAAGATCTGACTCTCAGTCCAAATGGTAATAAATATTAGAATCAATTAAACCCACTAATGAGATTATGGTCTGTCTTCCAATAAAAACGGGAGGAAACAAAACTCAATCCTGCCAAGCCTAACCCAAAAAGGACTCCATACATCTGTAGACTGGATCTATGCCAAGAGACAGCAGCCGCTAATAAAGACAGGGTTGGGGGAAAGCACAGACTCCATCAAAACAACAGCCCTCAGCTAGACGAACACAACTCCAAAGAGCGCCTGTCTAGGGGCACGTTTCTCAGTTTACTGAAAGGGCTGCTGACTGGCTGCTGAAGGCCGGCACAGGGACGGAGTCAGGGCCTTCCTACTCTATTCTAGAGTTAAGGAAACATTCGGCTAGAGTAACCCCTCCTCCTAGTCAAGAGTGGTCAGGAGCCACTGGCCTGGGGCACAGCTCTGCCCACCTAAATGAGGTGGATGGATGTGGTGACTCAGCACTGAGAGCCTCTCAGAGGAGCACAATGGCTGATAGAGCCATTTCGCAGGGCAGTCTTCTCTGAATCCCAGTTGCTGAGAGGCTGGTGCTGCCTACCATCCTCTAAGAGACGAGAGGCAAATGACAGTAACTCTGGCCGTGTAAGAGCGATTCGGTGTCTGCTTTTACCAGGGCCCCAGGTACCGAAACCAAACCCCAAGAGGCAGCTAACGACGACACACAGATCCTGTGAAGGCACACAGAGGCTCGGCTGGCTTCGGGTGCGGCCGTTGTCAAACCCAGCACCCCTGTCTACCTCTCAGCAATCAAAGACCAATTCTAGTCCTAGAAAGAAAGCCCAAAGCGAGTTTTAGCCATCAGTCTCACAACAGAAATAAAACTGGCTGCGTCATGGAGCTGTCAAGAGGGGCAGGGAAACTCGGGCGGCGGGAATGGAGGTCCCGGCGAGGAGAGGAGGGCGAAGACCCCGTTCTCAGACCCGTCAGTGGGGGAAAAAGCCCTGCCTGCGTCAGTGGGAGCAGGACAACGGGGGACACCCCGAGGCCCACAGAGGGAGGCCCCTGCAGACCGGCCGGGAGCCGCGGCGGGCAGATAACGGGCGGCCGGGGCGTGGCGCCGCGGCCAGCCCGGACCCGGGGAGCGGGGGCGGGGGCGTGGGGCTGGGACCTGCTCCGGTCCTCCGAAGCGGCGCCCCAGACGCCCCTGGCGTGGGGAAGGGCGGGAAAGGGGGAACAGACCCCAGTGCCCGGTCGTGGCGCCGGCTCCGCCGCTGCAGCCGCTGCCACCTCACAGCCCAGCCGGCTCCTTCCTCTTCCGCTCGCTGTCAGGCCCCGTCTCTATGGTGACCGCATCCGGCCGCTCGCTCAGCCGCCGCCTTCTCTATGGCCGCCCCGCCCCCTGTCTGCGCCGCGTGCCTGCCGCGGGGTGACGTGGTGGTCCCGCCAGCCACCAGCACCCCCAGAACAGCGTTCCGCACGTGCTAATTCGAGTGCACACAGCCTGGCCCCGAAGGTGACCGAAATCTTCAACCTCAGCTCCCTTGTACCCTAGACAAAAATGCTCGCACCCCCAAAGAGCGCGCTTCTGCCTCCTTGACGACTTCTCTCAATGGGCTTCCGAACCCCATCACGCACTCAGTTATTTCAGAAATGTTTGTTGCTTGCCTACTAAGTTCTAGACCATGGAAAACAAGTGGTAGACATGACGGGTATGGTCCCTGCCCAGGGAACTGAGAGTGGAGGGAGAGGCATTAAACACACATTGACAAAAATATATAAATTTAGGTAGAAATCACAAATTGTCATAGGTACCATAGCAGAATAGTAGAGTACGGTGGAAAAACGTGACAGTAAGAATTAAATTAGATTGAGAATTTGGGAATGCTGAGATCCAAAGGTTCAGTAAATTACCCAGACAAAAAGTGAAAAGGAGTTTTCCAGACAATGAGAACTGAAGGCCCTGAAAGAGGAAGAGATTGATTGGCCTAGAGAACCGGGAAGGCCAAAGGGGCTGAGTCCTGCTGAGTGAGGGGAAAACAGCTCAAGGGGAGGCTGGAAGGCAGGCAGGGCCTTCAAACAACTATGGTGGGTTCCCACTCAGGATGGCACACCTGTAGGGGGCAATTTGGAAGAATACAGGGGCAATTTTGTTGTCAAATGGTTGAGGGGAGGAGCGAAGGATGCTTGTACATTGCAAGTTAGTATCACCTTAGAAAGAATTCTGTCCCACACAACTTTCAAATGCCCTATTGAACATTCATGTTGGGGGGGGCTTATACTCATCTGATCCTTGAGCCTGTGTTTTTATACATAGAAATTAAGTAATTTTTCAGGGTTGTAATATGTGCTGAATTTTGAAGGAATATAACTATCACGTAAATGGAAGGAAGACTGTATTTTGGTTTTGGCCAGGAATTTACTTGTTACCATTCTGGAAAACTGTATTGTGGACAGCCATGTCATTAATGGTGTTCTGCCTGCATCTGTACTGTCACATTCAAGGTGGCCCTATGTTAGCATACTGAAATAACATTATTCTTTTATTATAAAGGATTTCCTTTTCTTTCTTCTTTCAATTATCGTTACACTAATTTTTTTTAAAGTTTGTGTGTGTAATTAGGTTATGTCGTCTATGAACTTTACTTCAAAAAAGGAAACTGGGTGTTATTTTAAAAGTTTGTTATTAAATGGGAACATTGGGGCTGATAGAGTCAAGAACCCATTCTAGGAGGCACATGAGATGAAATACACCACGCTGTTACCCTTTACTGTGTTTGGTCTTAAACTCAGAGTGCAATTTGATTTCCCCTCAGCAACTGGCACATAAATAGGTGGTAAATAAATGACTTGTTAGAAGACGCTGGGAAGCAGAGTAGAAACACTCAGCTACAGACTGAAAGAAGCAAGTTCCAGACCAGCATCGTCCAACAGAAATATGTGAGCCACATATGTAAGTTTTAAATATTCTGGTAGCCCCATTTTTTAAAAATTAAAAAGAAACAGGGGAAATTAATTTTAATAATATATTTTCTATTATTAAATATATCCCAAGTATTAACATTTCAACATATAATCAATATAAAAGGTTGAGATATTTTACGTCCTTTTTCTTCTCCACACGCATTCTTTGAAATCCAATGAATACTTCACACTCACAGCACATCTCAATTCAGACTAGCCACATTTCAAGTGCTCCACAGCCACATGTGGCTAGAGGCTACCACATCGAACAGCAAAGCTCCAGATCTTTCTCAGTTACTAAGTTTCTAGTCAATTCTGGATGAGATCTTTCCTCCCTTGGGTCTCAGCTTCTTCATATTTTAAATGAAGAATCTGGACTCTTCATTTCCTGTCTCTAGCGCTGACCTCCTGTGATTTTCGTATTTAGCTAGTCCTTTTCTCCTCCCATCCCTCTCCCTTTTATTTCCCTATTTCTTCTCTCTTCATGCCCAGGTCTGTTCCCTGCAAGAGATCTAAACCCTGGATGGGAATGGCAGAACTGCTACATTTTCTATGCTACTCTTGCTGTGCTGAAAAAGACCTTGTTCAGCAACTGTTAATTCATGGGAAATCATGGGTGAGATTGGTGGCTATGTAGGTGGATTCAGAGAAGTAACCGGTTAATCTTTCTTTTGCCAACCTGAGTCATTTTAGAGAGCTGGAGTTCTGGAACTAGAAGATTCCAGCTTCAAGTCCTGGCACTGTCTTTACCAGCAATGCTGTTTTACTACCAACTCTGTGCCTTCATTTCCAATCTGTAAAATGGTAATAATCCCCACCTCAGAATCTGCTGGGGGGATTAAATGTGATGGCAGAAATGAAAGAGTGTAAGTAAGTTTAGTTCTCCATAAGCTGCCTGTAACCACATTTTAATGAGACTTGGAGAGACAGGCATACTGTAGACCTCCCAGAAGGCGAGGTGCTTGGGTGAGCAATTTTACGTGATTCACAACCATAAATAATTACCTTGCTTCATAAAGAAGAGCTTTGCAGTCAGTTAACTATCGTCTATATATTTCTATACCTACAACAGTGCTTTTGCCCATATGGCACTTATCACCTGAATGTCATGATCTGTTTCCTTTTAAATGTTTCCTTTTATTGACCGAAAAAAACGCACAACGTGAGAGTTGTGAGTTGTTTTATTTGGGGCCTAATGGGGACTATAGCCCAGGAGACAGCCTCTCATATGGCTCTGAGGAACTGCTCAGAAGAAGTAGAGAAGTCAGTATATGTATGGTTTTAGTGAAGGGGGGAATATCTGCTATCAAGCACGCACTTCAGCAGAAGGTTACTGTTAGTCAGGAGGAGCAGATGTCTCTATTAATGATTTTACTTCTTTTCTAGATATGAGAAGATGCAAGAAATTGGGCTCATAGAAATCTTTTCCTGAAAATCTCTATCTGAAGCCTGTTCTACAGTTATTCCCAGAGCATAGGGTGCCTCATTCCTGATCTCTGCCCTGAACTCCTTTCAGGGGGCGTTGAAGGTCAGTGACTGCAGTGGCTAGTGACTTCATTCTCCTAGAACCAGATGGCAAGCGACAATTTTTAGCTGGTGCTCTTAACTGTGAGCTTCCTGAGGTCAGGGAAAGACTTGTCACCACTGCACCTCTAACATCTCGCTTTGAGCGACATATAGTAGGCACCTGATTGGTGGAGGGTAGTCTAGGGAAAGGCATGCTCAAAGGCATGAAGTGAGAAATAGCTTGGCTTACTTCTGAAATACAACTAATTAGATTCTACTGGAGTATCAAATTGGAGGAGGAAAACTAGTTTTATGCGGAGCGTACTGAGCTCACTTCTGAAAAGAATCAGGCGGCGCCACTTCTGGAAAATGTGCTCAGAGGGAGTAAGGGCTTCCTTTGCTTCCTTCCATCTGTGTCAGTGCTTGTGAGGAGCCTGGAGAAGTCTCAGAGGCTACAATTTTGGGATTTGCCTTGTAAGCTTTGAGAACTCTGTGAGAGATTTTAAAAAGGGAGACTCAAAGGAAAAGCAACCAGCAAGGTCTCATGGCTAACTGCTAAAGCTAAACTCAGAAAAGGGATTTTTTTTTTTCAAACCTCAGGGTTCTTCCCATCAGACTTACATGGAGACCTAATTCTGGAGTGGGCAGGCGGAGCGGCCAAGGTTCAGGAACAACGTTCGGCACCTTCGAAAAGTTTGGTAATAATGAACCAGCCTCTAAAATCTCGCTTTCATGAAACGAGGACGCCTTTCTTTCATGGAAGAATTCTGTTCTTCGCATCTTCTTCCTAGTGATGAGTTTCGTGTCCCACTCTCACCAGTCGCCTCAGTCTTTCTCCTCCGCTCTCCACCTACCGCCTCTTCGCTCCATTGTTTGGACTCATTCCTACCTGATGCCTGCTGGGAAGTGTAGTCGCTCGCGTGCTGTCTGAGCCGGCTGGGCGACCCTGTAAACTCGGTATCTCCGCACAATTCAAAAGATTTTCTAGAGGTGCTGTAGTCTGGAAGGCCCAGCCGCTTATCCGAGTAGCAAGCTGGGATTTGCAGTTTCCAGTGCCTGAAGCGGACCCCTGGCAGAGGGCTCTTGGACTCCAATCCCCCCGGACTCGCGCATCATGATGACGCCACGCAGGCCCGCGAGGCCCCTGGGATACGAGGTAGTTCTTGAGGAGTGGTCTCAGCCTCGGCTGCCGCGGCTAGAGGACGACACTTCCCAGGAGTCCGCGCGGCGGCGCAGCGAGAGCCGCGCGAGGCCCTGATTGGCTGGTGAGCCGGCCGCACGCGGAGGAGCTCAAGGAGCAGCTCTGTTGCGACAGAGGCCGAGCGGCGAGGCCCAGTGAGTTGGGGGAAGGGGCGCTGGGGGAGGGTGCCGGCCGGTGGTGGGGAGGGGGGACGGGAAGAGGGAGGAGGGATCGGGTCGGGATGGAGGCGGCGACGAGAGAGAAGAAAGGACCAAGAGAGAGAAGCTGACGGGCGGGGGCTGGGGGAGGCTAGGGAGGTAGCGAGTGAGGGGACTCTGAGGGGACTCACCGGGGGGAGGACTAGTGCGCCCCGGTAAGAAGCTGGACCCGACGGCCAGGTGGTGTGGAGCGGAAGGACCGGGAGAAGGCCGGAGGCAGAGGGGAGGAGGAAACCCAGCAAAATGAGGCGGCTGGCTGGAGCGTAGCGCGCCAAGTTGTGGGGAAACTGTAGACCGGGACCTGTGCCGAGGGGCAGAACCTGGTCCCTAACTGGAGGCCCCGAAAGGAGGAGCGTTTCCAGAGTGAGGCAGTCCGTGGAGATTGGTGGACAAAGCCCGAGGGAAGAGATGTTGAGATTAGAAGAGCGGCCGAGGATCAGAATTGGCTTGGGAGAGCCTGACAAAGTTGGGAGCGACTAGGCTGGGGCGGAGCTGGGTATCGGAGGCTTGATAGGAAAATTCCTGGGAGGGATGGAGCAAGGGCCAGGCGCTCTGCGAAAGTTTAGAATTTGGGGGTGTTTGCCTTCCTTCAGGCTTCCTGAAAGAACAGTAACGTTCCCCTGTGGTTCATCACCATGCCCTCCGACCTGGCCAAGAAGAAGGCAGCCAAAAAAAAGGAAGCTGCCAAAGCACGACAGCGTCCCAGAAAAGGACATGAAGAAAACGGAGACGCTGTCACAGAACCACAGGTGGCAGAGGAGAAAAATGAGGAGGCCAATGGCCGAGAGACCACAGGTGAATTGAGGGAGAGGTGGGTTCCTGGGATGGTTGCTACCATTTAATGGATGTTCCAGCTGGAGTCAGAGTCTGGATGCTCGGGGCACTGGAAAATCTACCTGGTACCACGAAACTTTTTATGATGAACCAAACCAGTAGAGTTGGAGCTTGACCAAGGAAACTGAACACAAAGTTCTCACATACTTAGTGGCAAGTAAATATGGGAGTTGTGCTGCCTTGCTGCTCTGTCTACTAGACTGAGGAGGAGGTCAGTTCCCTGCCCCTTTCTCAATTTCCATTTCTACCCATGGTGGTCAGTGTGCCGGGCTCTTTGCCTCATTATATCCTTGTCCTCCCAGGGGTAGTGACTGTACCAACGAGAGAAATCTGTGAATTATTTCATGAGTTTTTTTTTCTGGGAGAGATACCTTTCTCTTATGAGTGCTTCTCAAGTGTTAGACACCATGCCAAGCACTATAAGTGTGGTTTGTCCTGTGATAACTTGCAGTCTAGTCTATTACACACAGGGCAGTATGTAATAAAGAATATCCCAGGCTTTCCGCAGTCTATCCTAGCTTTCTGTCTTGCCGCCTGAAGACTCTTAACAGGCCTTCTCCGTCCTTCTCCATCAACTACTGTTGTCCCTTGAATAGTCACCACATTTCTGTCCATTTGCACACTGAGGTTCTAACACAATTTTTGTACTAGTTATATTTGACATTTCTCTCAGGGCTCAGCTCAAGATGGTAAAGTCTTTCCCAGTCAAACCTGACATCAGTAATATTGCCATTCACTATCCCCTTATGCTATCTATAGTGTTAACTTTTTTATGTTGTATCTTCTGTTTCTTCAACTAAATTATTTGATCTTTGACGATGACGAGAATTACTAATGGAAATTACAACAGATAACAATTCGCAAAGCGGGGGTGGTTAAAAATGATAGGAGAGAGTGGTAAAAATTGTCTCCAAAGTAAGAATTATGAGGGAAAGCTAGTGCAATAAAGTCAGGCTATGGGGAAGTTTTATTCCTGGCCAGAGTAGTGAAGGGATGGGAAGTTAAGAATGATAAGAGTGAAGGAGCAGGCTGAATTGTGATCTGTAGAGACAGGGCTCCCTCTAGGGCCTCACTCACCATGGTTAAGCAGTGTCTCTTACCAGCTCTGTAGGTACTTTCTGGATAAATTGGAAAGGTAGAAAACTGAATCCCGCTTTGAAACTATGGTTTACTGTTCCCATTACAAATTTCTTCACCTTTTCTGCTTAGGAAACCCGAGTTTCCCGGGGAACCCAGCTGCAGTATCCCTATCTCAGTAATAAGGGAGTTTTGATTTTCACCTTCCTTCCTCAGGGGGCTGCTGTTCCGAAATATGAAATCTTGTGTTCTTTCCAGCTCCCTCAGAACATTTCTTATTGCCAGGTACCCAGGGTTGTTTCTGCTTCCATAGTTAATGGGCCAACTGTTCCCTCTCCCAAGACTGGGTCCTCTCTCTTCTCTGAGTTTGGAATTACTTAATGCTGCAGGTCACCGTTCTCCAACCTTTAGCAGTTGGCCATTGCTACTTGGCCTTCTTTAGGTGGGAAGGTATGGAAAGACCAAGATACGTATCAAAGAAAGTGACTTGTAACAGACAGCTCAATCTTCTTTAGAATGTGAGACTCTTCAAGACAGGCACTGGAGTTCAGCTGGTCCCCTTGTTTGGGGAATGTGTACAGAGGGGCTGCTTGTGAAGTCTACAATATTCTCTCTTGATGAAAAATCCCTTTTCCTTTTATTCAGTGCTATTTACTTATTTTTTGAGTCTGTTTTCTACATGCTGTAGGTTAGGACAGTGAGGTCCAAGTCTTACTTTTGAAGCTCAGGAGATGACTTAGATCATAGATGCTGTAAACTGGAAGAGATCAAGAGAAAATGGTATACAGTCCTGCGCCTCGGTATCTACTAGGAATTGATTCCAGGATCCCTGCGGATACCAAAATCCATAGATACTTAAGTCTCTTATATAAAGTGGTGTGTGTAATATTTGCATATAACTAGCCCATCTCTAGATTACTTATAACACCTAAACGTAAATGCTATGAAATAGTTGCCATTGTGTGGCAAACTTTCTGGATTTTTTTTTCTGTCCATGGTTTGTTGAATCTGGATGCAGAACTGTGCATACAGAGGGTTGACTGTGTAACTTTCCCTTAATTTTGATCTTTCTCTTGCCTGAGCAGATGGAGATATAGACTAGGGATCGGCAATCTTTTACTGTAAAGATCCAGATAGTAAATATTTGTAGCTTTGTGGGCCTTGTGGTCTCTGATGCGGCTGTCCTGCTTTGCCATTATAATGGAAACAGCCATAGGCGATACATAAAATGATGGGTGTGGCTGTGTTCCGGTAAAACTCTGTTTACAAAAACAGGCCATTGGCCAAATCTGGCCAGCCTTTTTTTAAGCCAGTCCACTCCCAGGCTAAGAATGGTTTTTACATTTTTAAAGTTTCAGATGGTGATATATATACCTACATAATAGTTTTTATTTTGCCACTTGGGCTGTAAACCCTAAAATATTTAGCATCTGACCCTTTAAGAAAGTTTACCAACTTCTGATCTAGATCATAAACTTCTGCAACATCTTCTTCTCAACATCTAGAACAAGGATTGGCACAGAGGGGCTGTGGGAAGCCTGCAAACTCAACTGTGTAGAAAAAATACTGTTAAAAGTCCTCTTATCAGCCAAGACAATGTGTCCTCCATTTGAAAAGTACGGGCACACCTTGGAGGTATCGCAGATTCAGTTCCAGACCACTGTAGTAAAGCTGGTATCGCAATAAAGCAAGTCACACAAATTTTTAGGTTTCCTTATGTGTATAAAAGTTATCTTTACACTGTACTGTAGTCTACTAAGTGCATAATAGCATTATGTTTTTAAAAAAAAATGGGCATACCTTAATTTTAGAATACTTTGTTGCTAAAAAGTGCTAGCAATCATTTGAGCCTTCAGTGAGTTGTAGTAGTAACATCAAAGGTCACAGATCACCGTAACAAATATAATAATAATGAAAATGTTTAAAATACTGCAATAAATATCAAAATGTGACACAGAGACACAAGTGAGCAAATGCTGTTGGGAAAATGACACTGATATAATTGCTCGACACAGGGTTTCCACAAACCTTCAATTTGTAAAAATTGCATATGTGCAAAGCACAGTAACCTGAAGTGGAATAAAATGGGATAAGCCTGTACTCATCAAGCATTTACGTGTAACACGCTGCACTGGAATGTGAGATACATACAGAGTGACTGCCGTCTGTGCTGGCCCCTTGTAGGCTGAGCAGTTCAGCGACAGGGTGGGTGATGGTGCCAGCCCTGGTGACCTCCTGACAGGATGGGGTATTTGGAGAGTGACCTAAGCCTGACCACGACACACCCTCTCCCTTGGAGTTGTTCTCCCCAAGCCTGCCTGTCCGAGGAGGGACTGAGCTCTTTCCCCTTCTATTCCATCTTTCCTTGTCCTAAGGACAAGTGTACAGGCTTTCTCATCTCGGGGGTTCTACTGTAAGATCACTAAGGGAACATAGGTAAGGGTGTCAAAGACTGAAAAATTATAACATTCTCACAGTAGTGGAACTTTATGTATAGTTTTGACTCCTTCCTGAGAATGTAGATAGATTACCTTATTCTCTTTTGGAAGAAGCTTACCATGACTCCCTACACCCCCATTTCTGTCCTCCTTTCAACAGTACTTTGTGAGCACTTTCCTCTATGGAAGGGCAGGATAGTGAAGTAGTTGAGGTCACGGCCTTGGGGTCAGACAAACCCTGGTTCAGATTCTGGCTCTGTCACTAGCCTTTTTGACCTTGGCTGTATTATTTAATCTCTTTATAGAATGAGGGTGATGTGTGTATCTCTCATAAGGCTTATGAGGGTTAAATTAGATGGGGGATGATGATGCAGCATCCCAGACACAGGGTGAACTCCACCACTCCTGGCCGTGAATATGAGTGGTTCTTCCCAGCCTGCGAATGTAGTCGTCCCTGAAACCCACAAAGGCAGAATAGTCGGTCTCTTGTCTCATAGTCAGTTTGCATCTCTGAAACCCTCCAGACTTGGAACTTCTGGTTTTCCCAGCCTTATCTCTGCCTGCCGTTGATCCCGCTGTGAATTTTCTTACACCGGTCCCTTCTGGACAAAATAGCTTCTTGGAAGCACCATCTGGAAGCTCCCTAGGTCGTGGAGAAAGAGTTGCACCTCTGTAGTGTCTGCTTTCTTTTGGGCATTGGTACTAATTCTTTAACATATACTCGTGGAGGACAATTTGGAGTTCCAGCCATTCCGACCATGCATTATATCCTCTAAGATCAAGAAAAGTTAGAATTAAAAGGACAAGTTGTGAAGTAAAAAATGTCCATGAAGGTGTGATACCAGGGCAGATCTGTATGTGATGTGCACTGTTTAAAGCTTGTGAAACAGCTGAGTCAGCTCAACCTGATCTTCAACCCAGGTCTTCCAGGGCATGCCTCTTTCAGCTTTTTGGATCTTTGTATGATAATATTTGATAATCTACAGAAGGACAAAAGCCACAAGTGTCCGAACAAGGTCCTGAACCCAGGACCCTCAGATGAAAAAAGTCTGATGCATGACTGATCTATCCAGGTGCTCAAAGGCGTGCCTTTTTGTGTGAGAGCTTAGTCTGTCTTACAGCCCTCTTCCCAAAATGCTTTTCTTTTCTGTCCCTAGAAGTAGACTTGCTGACCAAGGAGCTAGAGGACTTTGAGATGAAGAAAGCTGCTGCTCGCGCTGTCACTGGTGTCCTCGCCTCTCACCCCAACAGTACTGACGCCCACATCATCAACCTCTCCCTTACCTTTCATGGTCAAGAGCTGCTCAGTGACACCAAACTGGAATTAAACTCAGGCCGTCGCTACGGCCTCATTGGCTTAAATGGAATTGGTGAGGCCCTTGGAAGGCTTGGTGGGAAGTCTCTCTCCTTGTCACTCAGGAGGTATTTACTTAGCATCAGCTGTGTACAAAGCAAGGACTTGACAACATGGGTGGGAGACCAGATCTGCCCAGGGAGAGAACTAGCAGCACTGAGCAGTGTGTGACAGGTACCACATGAGTAGTTGGAGACAGCAGGTGCGGGAGAAATGGCGGGCCAGGCTTTGTGTCAGGCCTCTGTAGGTGAACAGACTTCACAGAGGACAAGAATTGGAGGAAAATTGGAAAGGTGTCCCAAGGGTGGGAGAGGGGGGTAGCAGGACTTGAATGAGTGAAAGGACGGAAAATACTCAAAAAATGATGAGGTCATGGTCTGGCCGGGGGGGGAGGGACTGGTGTGGGGGAATGGCAGGCAGAGCTGTGCTGAGTGTCCACTTCTCCTCCCGTCCTTTGCCTGCTCCCCTCAGGAAAGTCCATGCTGCTGTCTGCTATTGGGAAGCGCGAAGTGCCCATCCCTGAGCACATCGACATCTACCACCTGACTCGGGAGATGCCCCCTAGTGACAAGACGCCCTTGCAGTGTGTGATGGAAGTTGACACGGAGCGGGCCATGCTGGAGAGGGAGGCAGAGCGGCTGGCTCACGAGGATGGTAGGGCCCCAGACCCCGGGGTGTAGGGGAGGACTTTCCCTGGGAAGGCCTGGGAGCTCACATGCTATGCACTGCCCACAGCGGAGTGTGAGAAGCTCTTAGAGCTCTACGAGCGGCTGGAGGAGCTGGATGCTGACAAGGCGGAGATGAGGGCCTCCCGGATCTTGCATGGACTGGGTTTCACACCTGCCATGCAACGCAAGAAGCTAAAAGACTTCAGTGGGGGCTGGAGGATGAGGGTTGCCCTCGCCAGGTGAGTCTCTCCCTCCTCCACCCTCTGCGGAGCCCCATTGCTTTCCGGGGTTGAATGCTTCCTCCAGTGGAGCTGTTTAGAACAGAGGCTGATGGTCAGTCAGTGTCCAGTAGGATGCAGATATTGACAGCGGTGGGGGGGATTCAGGGCAGTGGTATACATGAGCTAAGGCGTGAGCTTCCCAACTGAGTGGTCGTTGCTGGACTTCGGCATAGTGTTTGGGAACTCTAGGACCAGCCCTAGGTAACATGGGAGAGTAGGTCTGGGTCTTTCTTTCCTCTTGACTCCTCTCCCGCCCTTTTTCTTGCTTCAGTCCTTCTGACTCTTGACGTATAAAGATAAAATGTTAGACAGCTATTATGATATCTGTCCTCCTTACTCTCTTGTGACCTGGACCCAACGTGACTTTCTGTAGACCATCATTCCCTCACCTGTCTCCCAAGAAATCCCCAGTTAAATGAGTGGTTCCTTACCCACCATTCTCTGCCATGTGCATTGGCGACGCTTGAGCCACTGCTTTAGCAGGGCTGCTTGTGTGTGCCTTGGTGCGTGAGAACTGTGGCTTTATGTGCTAGCATGGGTTAGCTGCCTCAGGTTCACCTGGGGAGCTTTTAAAAATACAGTTTTCTAGCTTCTGCTTCAGATACGTGCAGTCAGAATGCTGGAGTCTGAGGTCCATAATCTTATTTCTAAAAAGTTCTGCATGTGTGGTGACTACGAGTGTGGGGCCCAGCACTCTCCCCTCATTCTCCTGTGATTGTATCTAAGAAAACAGCACTCTTTGGCCTCCTTGCTAGTCTGGCAACCCTACCAGTTAGGTTTAACCTGAATACTTTTTGCTTTAACAATTTATTTTCTCTGTATCCTTTTGTGTTCCTGTTAGTCACCAACCTCAGTGTAAAAGACTTGCAGATTCATAAGGATTTTTACAGCTTTATCTCCAAACTGCATCTTCCCTCTACTTCTGAGCTCTGTTTTCTGCCCTTTAACCTCAACTTTTCATCTCTGGTTTCTCTCCTAGTTCTCACCTTTCCTCTGAGGTGGAGAGTCTAGAATTGATTTCAGGACTTGATGCAGGCCTGACCAGAATTGCAGGTAGCAGGCAGGCTGTCCTCTCCTGTGTAGCACCTGTTAGACTGAAGTGGCTCTGTCTCCTTTCCTGTTCTTCAGAGCCCTCTTCATTCGGCCCTTCATGCTGCTCCTGGACGAGCCCACCAACCACCTGGACCTCGACGCTTGTGTGTGGTTGGAAGAAGAGCTAAAGACGTAAGTGGGGAGGCTGGGGTGGGAAGTGGGCAGGTCCTGAAGGGGTCATTGAGCAGAGTCCAAGGGAGATGGATGCCCAGAAACTACAGTGATACTAGAGCAGTGAGAAATGGACAGAAGTCAGGCCAGAGCAAAGGCCACATTGAAAAAGTGGTAAGCACCTTTAGGGCAGGCTTTTTGTTTGCTTTTGTTGCCTGAAATGTAGTTTTTTTTTTTTTTTTTTCATTATTTTGATTTACTTTTTTTTGTTTTTCCTGTTACTGAAAATACAGTATCTTTATTAAAGACAATATTTTTCCTTAATTGTATTTACATATGTCATATAAACAGGAATTCACATCTAAGATCATAATGCAGTGACAAAGGCAAAAATAGCCCACATGGCAGTGGTCCTGGGCTAGAGAGCCGAATAACCTGGAGCATTGCACCAGTTCTAGAAGAAGGCTTCCCATGGTCTCTGCAGTGACTCGGTATTTTCTTTAAAAAGAAGAGCATGATGCTTTTTACTGTGCCTGTTTCAGCTCTTCCTACCCATGGTTTTAGAGATACTTACGGGTGGTTGTGTGCATACTTTTTTGATTTTACCGTCACTGTTACTGCCTTCCCCATTCCATTCTGTTGGAAGTTAGAACAGAAGATTGAGGACTCTCAGACTCTGTCACCACACTTTGCAAGGCATCAAAGTGTCCTTACAAGGAGCTTGTGCACTGCTGGCTTAGGTGCTTGCTGAGAACTGGGAATTGACCAGTAAGTCTAAAGGATGCTGAGGTGTAAGGAAGGGAAAGGCTGAAGGCTTTCTGGGCCTGACATTCAGCTCACCTGTTGTGAACTGGCTGCCGTTTTGAGCGCCTCCCTAACTGGTTCTCTGGCTTTGCAGTTTTAAGCGCATCCTGGTCCTCGTCTCCCATTCCCAGGACTTTCTGAATGGCGTCTGTACCAACATCATTCACATGCACAACAAGAAACTGAAGTATTATACGGTGAGTGGACCCAACTTCTCCATAATAACCTTTGTGCTTACCAATTGCCTGAAGTTCTCCTTTAAAGAAAAAATAGACTTAGCAGCTCTTTTCTGCCTATTGCTATAAAAAGATGTGGACAGGGAGTCCTGTAGCCTGTTTTATTTTAGTCCCAAAGTAATTGCTTTCAGGCCATAGGCCATGGATTGGCAGCCTGTACACATGGTGTATGTTTGCCTTATGCAAAGAGGTTGACTTTTCATGGTGCCCGGGCAGGCCTTGGTGCTCTCTGCCGTCTCGAGCGGCTGCTTAACTCTGCTTTGTGGCGTTCAGCACATTACCCCTCCTTCAATGAAGAGTAGGAGCCAGGATCTCAACAGCCCATTTTTCTGCCTTGCCTTTTCATTTTTTGTATTTTGAAAAAAGTACCAAAAATGAAAAAGTAGAAGTTTCCTTTATTCATGGTTGTGCTCACCATAGGAGTATTAAGTCTTTGATACAGCCTTTCAGAACTTTCATGTGTACTTGTAAGCATTTACAGACAATTTCATGTACACCTGTCACAGTTGTGTCTTAGTCCTTCTCTTCTGTAGGTTGTGTTTGTCTTGGACTGCTTTCCATATGAGATTTCCATAAGTCAGCCTCATTCTTTTCAGTGACTGTGTGGTATTTCATTGTATAGCTATCCTGTAACTTATTTGTCAAACCTTTTTTTTCCCTTTTGTCAGACCCTTTTTGATAGATATTTAGGTTGAGTCCACTTTTTTGCAGATAGAAACCATGGAAGTCCATAGTGCAGGGTTTGCCAGGTCCCAAATCTGACTGGTCTCACACCATCCCACCTAGAGGCAGTTCTTGTAGTCTGCATGGGCCTCAGCCTCTAGGCGTGCAGAGTAGTCGGAGGTGCTCTTGGAAAGCTGTGAACTTCGTGATGTCTGTATGAAGGAGGTTTTCAGGGCTACTGCCAGTGCTCTGGGTGTCTTTACAGCTAACCCAAGGATCTGATCTGGAGCCCTGCTCTGGCTAAGCTAAGAACGAGGTGCACGTAATTTGAAAGACCACAGATTCTAGATTAGGATATGCTTCTTTAATGCACTTCCTCTTTCCCTGCTGCACAATCTTATAGCCAGGGCCAAGTCAGATGCCAGATCGCATCCCTCTGAACCCTGAGTGAGAACCCAGGACCGCGGCTAAAGCTGCCCGTCTCGCCTGGTGCATTTTCCTGCAGGGTAATTATGATCAGTATGTGAAGACACGGCTGGAGCTGGAAGAGAATCAGATGAAGAGGTTCCACTGGGAGCAGGATCAGATTGCGCACATGAAGGTAGGACAGTCGTGGAGCTGAGTTCACGTCGTCCGGGGAGCCGGGTGAGGGTGTTTGGGAGGTGAGGGGTGCTGGAAAGGTCTGGAAGAAGTTGTTATCAGTTTTTACTGAGCATTTAGGATGAGTTGTTCGGTGCCTACCCTTACTCCAGGCCCCCTCTGGTCTCTTTCAGAACTACATTGCTAGGTTCGGTCATGGCAGTGCCAAGCTGGCCCGGCAGGCCCAGAGCAAGGAGAAGACGCTACAGAAGATGATGGCATCTGGACTGACAGAGAGGGTTGTGAGTGACAAGGTAGGGTCTGATTGGATGGAGTTAGGTGGCCGGAGGTGAGGGGATAAGAAAGAACCTGACTTGATAAATGTCCTCTCCTCTTCCTAGACACTGTCATTTTATTTCCCACCATGTGGCAAGATCCCTCCACCCGTTATCATGGTGCAGAATGTCAGCTTCAAGTATACAAAAGATGGGGTGAGTACCTGTGTGTGGTTGGAAGGCTAGGGTACACTTTACGAGATGAGTATCAACTGGTGAGAAGAGTCTCCTACTGTTTGCTGACCACAGTTACTAACCCCTCTGATGCTGGGGATTTTTCATGTGTGGCCGCTGGGGTGCCTCGTCCAGGGACTTAGAGTAGAAGGAAAACTCTTCAGCTGGGTTGGTGGATGGAGGCATGGGTTGGGGTCTGCCATGAGAGCTGCCTCCCTCCTCCTCACTCCCGCCTCCTCCAGTGGTGACTAGGGACTCCGTGGGGCTGGTCTGCCAGTCAGCTTGATCGGCACACTAGCCTTGTGTGTCTCTCTCTCTCACCCAATTCAGCCTTGCATCTACAACAATCTAGAATTTGGTATTGATCTCGACACACGAGTGGCTCTGGTGGGGCCCAATGGAGCAGGGAAGTCAACTCTTCTGAAGCTGCTAACTGGAGAGGTATGGTGCTCAGTGTGTCTGAGGAAGAGGGAGGGTACGCAGGGACCACTACTCTTGCAGGGCCTGAGCACCCTAGTAGTGAGTGAGACATCCTCTGGGGTGGAAGATCATCGTGGGGCAGAGCTGAAGTTTGGGGCAGTTTTCTCAGAAGGAGAGAGGGAGAGAGGAAGGGGGAGTCTGTGTGAGTGTGAGAGAGAGAATGCATGCGTGCTCTCAACATTTTTCTGTGTATTCATTCAGAGCATTTAGCATATAGGAACATCTGTGCATTTGGAGATGTTTTATTGTAGAAAATGCATGTTGTGCCCAGATCTGAGTCCTTTGTTACACATTGCAGTGCTTTCTCTAGTAATTTAATTACTACTGAGTAGGTGGTATGGTGTGTGTCTTTGCCTCTCGTGAGAACATCTGTTTCAGTATATCTTCCTAAATATTTTTAGAGTGGCCAGAATAGCTGTTAGTGAGGTGGTGATGTAGATTCTGTTTAGGAAGTTGTATGAGTCTTGCTCAGTGTTAACATATGTTTGTTTCCCCTCTCTGCCTATGTCTGCTTCTGACCTGGTTTCCTTTTTTGTGTGCTTATCTTTCCACTTACTGCTTTTTTATTCTAGCTACTACCCACAGATGGAATGATCCGAAAACACTCTCATGTCAAAATAGGGCGTTACCATCAGGTATAGTCCTTAGGGTGGGGGGCATTGCCCAGGATTCGGGAACGGGGCTGCCTTTGACCAAGTCAGCTCCTAGCTGCTTCTAGAATCTTGAATAGGCCCCTGGGGAGAGGTGGAGAGTTAACTGGGGAGGTAAGCCCAGCAGGGTTCCTTTTGAAGTGGGACACCAGTCACACCTGGGTGGGTTCCTTTTTCCCTGTAGCATTTACAAGAGCAGTTGGACTTAGACCTCTCGCCTTTGGAGTACATGATGAAGTGCTACCCAGAGATCAAGGAGAAGGAAGAGATGAGGAAGATCATCGGGCGATATGGTCTCACTGGGAAACAGCAGGTCAGTGGAGCAGGGTGTGGGGAGAGCCCCAGATACCTGGAGACTGGCTGGATGGTCTGCCTTTCCTTTGCTCTAGGTTGTTACGGATTGGAGCATTCAGATCTCAAGGGAGGGTCAGGGATAGTGTGGCAGTCTCTGATATGCCCTTGCCCCCAAACTAGCAGGATGAGCCCTATCACTTAAAGGCAAGGGAAACTGAAACCTGGCACACAAGTTCCTGGATTCAGATCGGGGCTGAGGGGATTGCTCCAGTTCATGAGATTCTGTGCCGAGACAGGGCTTCAGGCTTCCAGAAGTGTCCCTTTCAGGCCTTGAAAGACCAGCAGCTGTGCCACCATCTTGCTGGGTGATCTTGGGTCTTCCTGAGCCCCACTTTCTATAAAATGGTGATAACAGAGGAGCCATGGGGTAATAGAGGTGAGTCATGATGTGTGGCGAAGGTAACACCAGGTTTTGTAAATGTCATGGTTCCACTCAGGTGAGCCCAATCCGGAACCTGTCTGATGGGCAGAAGTGCCGAGTGTGTCTGGCCTGGCTGGCCTGGCAGAACCCACACATGCTCTTCTTGGATGAGCCCACCAATCACCTGGATATTGAGACCATCGACGCCCTGGCAGATGCCATCAATGAGTTTGAGGGTGGTATGATGCTGGTCAGCCACGATTTCAGACTCATTCAGCAGGTGAGGCCTCTGGCTGGAGTGGGAGGCATAACGGGGCACCTAGGAGGTAGGTAGGACACAGTCGTGGCACATGGGGGCACTTAATACGTGTTTATTGTCTTTGGAAAGAGAGCTCAGGACATAGACAGGTACAGAGGACCGGATTTTATAGTTCTTTGGGAAACTTAGAAAGCCTTAGTGGAAATCCCTCAATTCTTTATAGCTATTTGAGGCTGTTAGCCTACTTGGCATTGTTGGCCAAAACCGGCAAGGCAGTTGGATAGAGAACAGGGTGCTTTTTACTATTGTTGCCAAGAGTCGTCCACCTAGAAATAAAATTACCCGAAGGAGGCTTGGGATTAGACTGAGGGCTACCGCTAGTCATTGGTGAAAAAGCTGCTGATCTTTTCTCTGAAGCTTTGGGGGAGTTGGAGTGGAGAAAAGGAAGCTGAGAGTGAAGCCTCTAAACAGATCGAGGTCCTGCTAGGGAACTGGAAATTGGGATGGCACCGCAGGTTCTGGCTTGGAAGCCTCCAAAACCTGCGGGTTACGGCACTCTTGGGTTAGGCCATCCCTAAGAACCCTGGGGCTGTGAAGTTGGGAGCTGGATATGGGGCTGGGTGGGAAGTTATGGAGTTTTCTTCCCAGAGTCCCCTGAGAACAGTTTCCTGGACAGGGATGGGGAGAATGCCGGCCAGGATTATTAAGTCTAGGATTTGCTTTCTAGGTTGCGCAAGAAATCTGGGTCTGTGAGAAGCAGACAATCACCAAGTGGCCTGGAGACATCCTGGCCTACAAGGAGCACCTCAAGTCCAAGCTGGTGGGCGAGGAGCCCCAGCTTACCAGGAGGACCCACAATGTGTGAGCCCTCGCCGGCCGGGCCAGGCCCCTGGGGCCACACTCCTGCATTGCTGCAATACTGCTCCCCAGCCCCTCCCCCACCTGCCTTAGCTGCACTCTGTGATCTTCTCTACAGCTGGACAGTACCTGTCCGTCTCCTGTCCTTCCAGTTACTTTTGTCCATGTCTGGACTCGGCTGGCTGTTCCTGCCAGCTCCTTGCTGGTTCTGACCCTAATAGTGATGCAGCCAAAGGCATCTGAGGGTTAACCCGAGGGCCCACGTCCTGGGTTGGCCTGTGAAAGAGCTTAGGATCCTCGTTCTCTGGGTTTTGGTGATGTTGGAGGAATACCCCCAGCCCACCGCCCCCATTCCTTTCTGCTTCTGGTTTGGAGCTCTGGACCAGGGCCTTAATCCTGGGTGGTTTTTAAAGAATTATTTAACAGTGTAACTTTTAGACCTGCGTGACATCTACAAAGCATCCAATAAAGAAAGAAGAAGCCATGGTCCCTGCCTTCCTTCTTGGGGTCTCCAGGCCTTTTACTCCCCTCCTCCCTGCAGTGCCAGCTTACACTTTCCCTTGGGAAGAGTTGGGGTGGGAGTCAGTGGGATGGATGCAGACTGGAGACTGGTCCACAGGTGAACTCTCTTCACCTTCTGATGTGAAATTGTGACTTTTCTTAGGCCAGTGGTTCGCAAACATTGATGTGTATCAGAATCACCTGGAAGACTCGCTCGATCGCAGACGGCTGGGTGTGGGTCTTGCCTCAGACTTTCTGGCTCAGTAGGTGTGGGGTGAGAATTAACAGCGCTCAGAAGTTCTCAGGTGATGCCGATGCTTCTCTGGGGGCCGCATTGTGAGAACTGCTCTCCTGGAGCATGTTTTTGTTTTTGTTTTCACTTGGTTTATTTCTTTATGTATAACACCTTTATTGTATGATTCCTGTACACGGAGCATGTTTTACAGAATGGTCTGAGGCTTTCCTGCTGCTGCCTGAAACTCAGCACTTGGGATGCTTGTTAAAAATGCAGATTCCTGGACTTCGGGCCTGTTGATTCCATTTGGTGGGATGGATGGGAGAGATGCAAGCATGGTCAGGAGTCTGAATTTCCACACTGAAGTTTGTGAATCTGCTCCTAGTGGGATACAGGCAGTTGTGTTACTTCACCTGTCCACGGCCTTAATTTTCATTAGCGCCGTGTGCTTCACTTCTGAGCCAGGGTTCTGTACAGCCCGTCTGAACTGCAATGGCAGTTTCAGCCTTTGTGCCACCAGGGTTCCAGCTTTACTGATATGGCTTCCTCGCTGTGCCTCTGGAAGCTCAGGAGCCATCCCGTGGGGAAACATACACAGCCATGATTTTTCAGGCTCATTATAGTACATCTACAACTGTAAAACAAAACAGAAGTCCCAGATGGTGTCTAAACCCCCAAGGAGCTCGTGATCTAATGGGAAAGCCAGTAAGACAGAAAGGGCATAAATCAGATGCTAAATTGTGACTTAGATAGTAGGGTACAGAAAGGACTTAAAAGGGGAGGGAAGTTTCTCATGAGTAGCTGCCCAGAAAGGTGGGATTGGTACTCTAACTTGAAAGGATCTTCTTAGGAGGCCATGGAGTCTGAGGGCTGCCCTGGGCAGAGGGAACAGTATCAGATGACAAGCTGCAGCTGAGCCTGAGATTTGACGCTGGAAAGAGGGACTAGGACTCCTCCGCCCTCTGACCCCGATAGGCCTGGCTTTACTGTTTTCTGCCTTAAGTGGAGCCCAGAGAAAAATGACTTCAGAAAGTCCTAGTATCCAGACTTGGTCAGGAAGGTAACGGGAACACAGAGCTGCTGCTTCAGCCAAGGGAGGCCTAGGCGTGCTGAGGACTCCTGTTAAAGTCTGTTGGGGTCTCCGGTGTTGTGTGCGTGATGGATGGGGAGGCTTCAGAACAGGAGTGGACGTAGTGGGCTGGTCGGCTTGTCCAGAAAAAAAGCCAGTCTCAACACTTTTAAGAATGCTTTAAAAACCCACAAAATACATACTTCTACAAAAGCCTAAAATTAGCAGTGCCTTATTTTGCACTAAGAATTGCCCACCCTGGTGGTCTTGAACTTGAGCACGTAGGACGAGCCTGGATATCGGAAACCGGGGAAAAGCGGAGCCCGGTGAGGCGGGGGTTACTCAGGCCTGCCCTTACCTGCTGACAGGCGATGCTTGTCTTCCCCACCTTCCTGCCAGCCTGTACCTTGCGTGTGCTCCGGTTTCTATAATCAGAGCGTTCAAGAACCTGAAATACTCACTCACACGTAGGTGCGCCGAGAGACGGCTAACTTTCCCCATGTAACAGCCTTTTTCTTTCCTTCCCTTCGCAGCAAACTTCCACAGGGACCCCACTCATCTGCAGCGTTTCTTGCTCCGGCTTCCCGAAGCCGTGCGACCCGCCTCCCCGTCAGGCCACCCCGCTGCACTTCCTGCCGCCGCCAGCTAGGCTCGGGCTCACGGCTGCTCCGTCTCTGCCTTCGGTCCAAGGCTCACTATACCAGCACACCGTGACTGCACTGCGGTTCACGCCATTTCTCTTTCTCCCGTTCCTCCCAACTAAAACCTCCTCCCTTCTCCCCAGTTAAACTGTGCCCATCCCACAAGAGCAGATTCAAATCGCCATTTATTCTCTAAAGCCTCCTCTGGCCACTGTAGCCCTAAGTTCCGTGTGAACTGTCCCCTTTTACTCTTTCCTAATTGTTTCATGTGAACCAGTCTTGTCTCTTCCACTAATTTGCAGAGCCCTCTGGGGGAGTGTGCTTTGTGTTCCTCCCGACGCCCCAGCACCCAGCCATGCCAAGCACATGGGTGCTGAGTGGGCGCATGGACTTTAGCAGGTGTTGGGAGGTGATAGGGTGGGGAAGGGTGCTGCTGGGGGGTTTCTTGTTCAGAGACAGGAGATCACTGGGGGAGAGGAGGGAGCAATTAGCCTCTTATAAGATTAACCCAGAGCACGTTCTGGATAGCATCAGGCCAAGCTCCTCCCCTGCTCCCAGGTGCCGGCCCCCAGCCCTCCCTGGTGGGCAGCTGACTTCATAAAAGTTGGCCCGGGGAGCGGGAGGAGGCTGTTAGGAAGAGCAGGAGGATGAGCGCTGAGCGTGTGCAGCAGCAGCAGCCGCAGCCTGGGAGCCGGAGGGGCCGCAGTTCTGGGGACAAGAAGCCCAGAAAGCGCAGCCGGCGCAAAGAAACCTACTCAGTGTACATCTACAAGGTGCTGAAGCAGGTGAGAATGGGGAGCCAGCGTGTGTGTGGCGTGTGCTGGCCAGAGAGCCTTGAAAGGGGACCCGATTTACTCCTGGCACTGAGGCGAGTGGCCTTAGGCACACCGTGGGGGTAACACTTAATCTCACAGGTGCCACCGCCCAGTGTCTGTCCTACAACCTGTGATGTGCAGGAGACAATTAAAGCATGCTCTCCCCAAAGTCCAGGAGCTTATAGGGCTTTGGGACAGACAAGGTGATTATGTGGAATGTTAAGTGGGACATAATTAAAGGAAGACCACAGGACAGTGCTGGGCTCAGGGTGAGCAGGTGCCGAACACACCGGTACAAACCAGAAGTGCTAGTTAGTGGTGGCTAGAGGGAGGAGCAATTCACATGAACTACAGTCTTGGGGAAGGCCTTCCACGTGGGGGGCACTCAGTCTTTGAGGGGCTGAGGGGTTGGAACCTGAGGTGCATAAATACTCAGTGGGGTGACTTGAGCCACATGGCCTGACAGAAGCAGAGGTCAGCCCCTCACACGCTTCCTGCCTGTCCCGCCCCTTAGCCCTCACACGCTCTCTGTTTCTGCAGCCTCCCAGCACACCTGTGAGAGGTACCTATTCCTGGGACTCAAGCACTGACAGGCATTTTGGGACACCATTGGGTACCCAACAACCAACGTATCTAGAGGATTCCAGGCGACCTGGCCTCAGTCTCTGCCCTGCTCAGCAGAGCCAGGGCTGGGAGGAGGCCCGGGAACGGGGCTGCCTGCCCTGGGTCTCCCCATCCTGCCTGAGAGTCTCACCCCTTGTTCAATTAGATCTCAGACGTGAGCCTGTCTCGGGTCTGAATCCCATTAGCAGTCTGAATGTCCTGATAGCCTGGGTCTCTGGGTGAGCCTGGCGCTGACTTGGACTGGCCAAAGGGCAGCAGCAGAGAGCGGGCTCCAGGGTCCTGAAGGAAGTGGAGTGAGAGTGGGTGTTAGTGACCCTGCCGCTTAGCCTAACTTTTTGGCTCAGAAATAGTGAGGGAGGGGTTGGATCAGGACTAAGCTCGCAGATGAGAGCTGCAGGGCAAGGCCCCTGCACCCTTCACCCTTCAAAGCTTGCAGTCGGAGAGGGAGCCGCTCCCTCACCCTGCAGAGAATAGGATGTGATGACAACACAGGGGTTTAGGCTAAACCCACCTGGTACAGGCTCTGTCTTCCAGCTGTCAGTTCAGAGGCGACCGGAGGCAGTGGGGAGAGGGAGTGGCCGGGCCGATAAGCCTGAGTTTTAGTTCCATCTCCATCACTGGTGTGATGTGTGTCCTCTGGAACTCAACTCCCACTTTATGGAAAAACCATGTCTGCCTACTCAAATTTTAGGATTGTTACAAGATTGCTACCATTTGTTTTACTAGAGGTCACCTAGTTTGAAAGCTTGCATGACAGAAGAGGAAACTGAAGCCCAGAGGAGCTGTCTTATTTAGGGGCAGGCAGTGACTCGGGGTACATCCTCAGAACCCAGGTCTCCACCCTCCTAGCCTGGTGCTGAGATTGTGTCCTCTCTGGAAAATAATTGGTAATTATCTACCAAGTTATGTGCACAAACCCTCTAGGAATAACCTTCATTGTGCTCATACAAGTGTTCAAAGACATATTTATTTTAACACAATATAATAGCAAAAAGCAAAACAAAACCCCTAAATAGAAACCCCGTAAATTAACAGAGGAACAGTGCTATAACCTATGGAACACTATGCAGATGCATTAAATGAAGAAAGTAAAAAAGAGAGAGAGAGAGCATTCCTTACCACTTGCAGTTGGAAGAAACAAACAAAAAAACTTGGGTACAGTAGTAAAAATACAAACCCCTATTTCCATGTCTCTTGGCCTCTGGGAAGAGGCTGGTGAGGCGGCCTTGCAGTCCCCAACTCAGGCCTGGGGCTCGTGGTACCAAGCAGAGCCTCCTGGTTAATACAGTGGTCCTGCTGCTTCTCCAGGTGCATCCCGACCTCGGCATCTCCTCCAAGGCCATGAGCATCATGAACTCGTTTGTGAATGATGTGTTTGAGCAGCTGGCTGGCGAGGCCGCCCGACTGGCCCAGTACTCAAGCCGAACCACACTCACGTCCCGGGAAGTGCAGACAGCTGTGCGTCTGCTGCTGCCTGGGGAGCTGGCCAAGCATGCTGTGTCTGAGGGCACCAAGGCTGTCACCAAGTACACCAGCTCCAAGTGACCCAGGGCCTAATATTAATAAAGGGCAAACTGCTCCCGCGCACTGTGGTGATTTGAAAAGGGCTGCATGAAGGCGAGGTGTGATGTGAAACGAGGGTGTCGGCACTTTTTATGGCTACTGAGGTGAAACAACTCTTATTCACAGTTTTTAAAAACTGCTTTCTGGATCCGCCCCACGAGCAACATGTGATAGTGCTTTATAAATGTACAAGGTTCTAGTTCTTAGTGAGATGAAGGAGGACTTGACTTGGATTAGAATCCTGGCTCTGCTGTTGGCTGTTTCCATCCTTCCCTCTCTGGGCCGGAAATTCCTCATGTGTGTTGCTCTTTTAGGCCATGGTTCTGCGATGCCGTTTCTGGCAAACTATCATTTTTTTCCCTTGCTGGGCACAGGGGCTACACAGATCTATTCTTCAAGATACAAAAACGGAAGGCCCAGACCAGCTGCTAAACAACCAACTGGGATCTGCAATATGTTTTTATTTTCCTCTGATGTTTTCTTCCCTTTAATTTCAGAACAAATAGGTGAGCAGGTTTTTGAGACTCTTAATTTTTCTTCCCCAATTTTGTTCTGAAAAATCTCAAACCATAGAAAAATTTACAAAGAAATACAGCGACCACTTACGGCCTTCACCTAGATTCACCACTTAACCAGTGACCACATTTGCCTTTTCTCCCTCTCTCATTCAGCCTCTAAGGCGGTGGGGTGAAGGGGTGGGATTTAGGATCCCATCCAAAATCTTTAATGCTCCTTTGTAACTTCAACTTCATGTACTGAAAAAGCTCACTGGAATCATGGCTGAAGTCTGGCTGCAAACCTACCTACTTCCCTTGTGCTTCCTCCTACGTCAGACTTACTGGGGAGACACCATGAGATGAGAATTATCCACACTTTGGTCCCGCAGCCAGAAAGGGGCAGGCCCTGGAGACCTGGCCCCAGACCTCGGATCTTCCCCACTCCCCCCGTGTTTCATACCTTGCTACTCAAGGTATGAATCAGAGGCCAGCAGCATCTGAAACGTCTGGGAGCTTGTTAGAAATGCAGAATCTTGGAACCCAGCTCAGATTGTGGAATCGGAATCTGCATTTTGTTTGTTTTGGTTTGGTTTTGGGAGGAGGAGGTAATTAGGTTTACTTATTTATTCTTAGAGGAAGTACTGAGGATTGAACCGCGCATGCTAAGCAAACACTCTACCCCTGAGCTATACCCTCCCCCTGGAATCTGCACTTTGATAAGACCCTCAGGTAATATGCAGGCACATTAAAGCCCGAGAATTCCTCTCTGGCTCCTCTAGGCTGCTGCCTCTCTTCTCCCCGCCCCCTTTTATGTATATCTATCTATATATGTTTATTCATAAGTCCCTACTTGACACTGAGCCCAAAAGCTCATCCCAGCTGACCAGAGCCAGGCTCCTGCTGCTGCTACTGTGTTTCGTATTTTCTGAAGAATGTTCTCTTGAGCCTGTAGCAGTGATGGGGAAACCCACAGAGGGTTCAGAGCCCCAAACACCACTGAGTCCCACCCACTAGTCTTTCTGATGTCATTCCCTACACAGGTATAGTGCACTCAGACCAGGCGAACTGCCTTCAGACCCCAGGGAAACAGGCATGCTTGTGCTCACTTTAAGAGGGGAGTGTGACTTCAGAGCGTGAACCAAGGCCTGCCAGTCCCAGTCCCTTTGCCCCTTGGTACACCTGCCTCTGGTATAGTCACATACAAGAGTGAGAAGGCTGGGTCTGCGTTAAGCAATATAGGGTTCTCCAGCTGAGAGGTACAGTTGGAGTAACGCCTTTAGGACTGACATTTGCCCAGAGCCTCATGGTTTACAGGGTGACTTCAGATAAAGACCATTCTTTCCTTTGATCCTCACAAGAAAAGTAGCCATGGCTGATCCCACCCTCCACCCTGGCCAAGGCTTTGCTACTCTGAAGCCCACCCCTCTAATATGCTGCCTCCAGGACGTCCTCTGAGATAAGCGTCCCGGCTCCTGTACCTGCAGCCCCTCTCCTCACAGCCTTAGAACACTGGGACAATGGGACTTGAAACCGGGTGGAGTCCGGGTGGAACCACAGAGCTTCTGTGGATTCCAGGACCAGCTCACAAAGGACAGTGTGCCAAGTGGGCACCATGTCTGAGGGGTGAGTGAGGGGATGGGAGAGCAAAGTGCCTCCCTGGTCCCATCAGGTTGGGGCAGCTGCGGGGAGAAGGCTTGGTGGGGGCAGTTCTGTGTGGGCCAGCCCTGCCTGGGCCCAGACATCCACACAGCAATCCTGGCCACTCCTGCCTGTGGTCCAATTCCCTCATCAGGCTTCCCTTGGACTATCAATTCCAGAACCAGGGCTCTGCTCTGGGAAAGGGACCCTTCTCTACACTCATCCCTCACCCCCACTTTCCACCCACCACCCCCAGACCATTGCAGCATCTGTGGGCTACACCTTCACCTTGGAGGGACCAACTGCAGGCTCCAACTGGCCTCTCCCTGCTTCCTTAAGGGCCACGTCCACTCTCCATTCTCCTTGCTCATCCATCAGCGGACTCCCTCCCCACAGTGACCCCAATCTCTCACCTTCTCTAAGCCTCAGTGGTACTCACTGTAAATACCATCTCATTCCCCTGATGGCCCCTTGCTTCACTGAACTCCACCCCGGGGCCATGAGCAACCTTAAGGTCACACCTGGAACCCGAAGTTTATACTCCTGAAAAGCCTCAATAAAGCCCATCTCCCCCAACCCACTGTCCCCACTCCTCTGAGGCTCAGCGCAGCCCTTGCCCGCTGCCTCCTCTCCAGAGCTTATCAGCGCCTCTGGGACTCCTCCCACTTAATCCTTCAAGAGCTGCTGGACCAAGAGCAGCCCCTGCTCCAGCCCGTGCCTGAGCAGGAGCGGCAGTCCTTCCAGTACAGGCTCTCCTCGCTCTACCTGTACTACCTGGGGCTGCTGCGCCGGTTCGACACCCTCTATGACCAGATGGTGCAGCCGCAGAAGCGACGGCTGCTGCGGCGCCTGCTGGACGGCGTGGCGGGCCGTGTGCTGGAGCTCAAAGACGATCTGGTGCGCGCCGACCTGTGCGAGACCCACTGCCTGGACCAAGTGCTGCAGGACCTCAAGCTCACCCCAGTGCGTCGTCGGCTGTGTCCCGGAACAAGGCCCAAGCCAGCTGGGGGAGGGGAGGTGGGGGCAGGGCAAGCCTTGACCTCCCCTTCTCTGCGGAGGCAAGCCACATCCCTGCCAGCTTAGGGTAGGCGCAGCCTTGACCTCCCTCAGACACCCCCTGGCGTTGGGGCATCTGCAAGGGAGAGAGAGCAGAGCACAGCAGAGGATGAGGTTTCAGGAGTGCATGAAACTAACTGGGGGGTGGGTGGAGAGTCAGGCTGGAGGCACCGCCTGACTGGGAGGACCCATAAGCCCAACTGCAGGGCCTTGGTGAAGAGAGTTCCCCAGAGGCTTGTTCCTCAAAGTGTGGTCCGCAGACCAGCAACCAAGAGTTTGTTAGAAATGTAGAATCTCTGGCTGCATCCCAAACCCACTCTTCTGCATCTCTGTTTTCACGTGAGCCGCAGGTGCTCTGTGTGCACCAGCAAGTTCCAGAGCACAGAGATTCTGCACTGGCCTCCTGGCTGCCCCAACGTCATGGTCCACTGTTTCACATCCAAGGCAGTCTCCAAGCTTCCCCAGCTAGCTGAATCAGACTCAGCTGTGGGCTTGAACAAACAGACCCTGCCATTCTGAGGTGGTAGTCTGAGGAGGGCTAGGAGCCTGCATATGAAGACCTTCCCAGTTGATTCAGATGCACAGCCAGGCTTGGGACCACTGCCCGTTTCCTACCATGACCCTCCAGAATTCAACTCTGGCCATATGGTGGGGGCAAGGGAAGAGAGGGATGACTCTTGGGGGATCCATCCCCCTGTAGCCTGTAAATTTCCTACCCCAGGGCTCGAGGATGGAGGAAAACATCCCCAGGGTCTGCGCATGCAGCTGAAAATGGAAATGGATTGGCCGGATGGTCTGAATTTTTATTCCCTCCCCCTCCCTCCCCCATATTGCCCCAAAGGCAGACCTGGAGGTTCCAATTCCCAAATACTTCATGCTGGAGCAGTCCAGTGCTCTGAGAGATCAAGAGCACATGCTGGCAGAGATCCTGTCCAGACTGGAGCCAGTGTACTCCAGGCGGGTAAGTCAGTCAGAAAGACACCCTCCCAGACTCCCCCCGTAGCCCCCCTCCTGGAACTGAGACGCCACGCTTCAGGACACAGAGGCCCTGCCCTTTATCTACTTCAGAGAGCTCTCTGGGTAATCCCCGGCCTCCTCATGGCTGCTCTTTGTAACTTCCAACACCAAGGTAGAGGTGTGTCAGGACTGACACACGTAGATGCCCTGGGAGGACCGTACCCCTAGTGTGTCTTTGGGGGCTGGTCTCCCAGCTTCCCACCTGCATACAAGTCCTCCCTCATTTCCTCTTACTTTGCCCCTGCTCTGGCCAGAGGTTTCCAGTATTACACTGGACTGAGGCCATAATTCTACTGCAAAGTGCTGAGCGGGCCAGGCAAGGCAGGCTTCGAGCCACCTTCATGCGAGAGATTCGGAAAGAGGAGGAGCGAGATCGGAAGATCCAGGAGGAAGGGCAGAACCAGTTCAATCAGGACGAAGCAGCTGTCACCGTACAAAAGGTAAAGTCCCCCCACCCCGCACGTCTCCCCCCTGTGCCCAGGAGGAAGGCCAGGGTAGAGTCACCTCCTCCAGGAAGACTGCCTGGCTCAACAATTGATAACAGAAATGCAGGTGCTTGGATTCTGTTGTCCCCCAACTAGAGATTAAACTAGGAAACTTCATCAGTCAATAAGCTTGTATCTTATTTGTTTATTACTTATTCTATATCTCTATCCCCAAAAGGACTTGAAGTGGGATTCCATAAAAGCCCAAGAAACAGAAGGATCATTAAAATTAGGGGAGAAAGAGCCATAATACAGCAGCAGAACAGAGTGGACGATCATTCCCCCAAACTCTTAAGACTGTTAAAGATGAGTCACTGAGATGTCTCCTGAGCCTCCTGATTGCGGAGGCAAAAGGAAACAAGGTGAACAAAATCGAATTTGAGAACTGATGTGATCCAGGTGCCTTCAGGGACTGTGCCATGTGGGGTCACCCTTCAACAAGGAAATAACATAATCACACCCCACTCCACCTGACTGCAGAAAACCCAGCCCAGTCTCTAGATTTTCCTGTGGGTTCTGGCGGGGCGTGCCTCTCCTCTGCCCGAGGAGGCATTCTGTCTGCCCCAGCATGTGGGCCTGGCCCCTCTATCATTCCCCAAGATGCTGCTAACCCAGGCCCACTCTGGGTGGTAGTGGTTACCAGCTTGACAAGATTGGAGGCACCCTAGGAAAACTCCTGGGCAGAAAGGGCCCCAAACTGCTGACCTGGGGTTCAGTCTTTCTCTCTTAAATCAGTCTTCTCTCCCATCTTCTCTCTCAAGTCCCAGTGCCTCAAAATCTCCTGTCTCCTAGCCCAATACAGGAAACTTAGAACTCCCTCCCACCAAAAACCGAAAGCAAACCAACCAACAAACAACAGCCCTGAGAATAGACACGTTCTCCAAATGGGATAGATTTTTAGATTATTAATCAGTATGCAGAGCATCTCAGTCTTAGTCCCCTGAATTTGGGTGACTGTACTCATGGCCAGCTGCCCCACGGATGAGCAGGGGGTCCTCACCCTCAAGGCTCCCTGAAGCAAGGCTTTGGCAAAGGAAGTTCAGCCCCAGAGATAGAGCTTCCCTTTCCCCTGAGAGCCAAGGCAAGTCCTTTGATACCTGTTGCCAGACATCAAGGATATGGACATACTGCTTTCCAGGCTCTGGAGTCCCCGGTTCACTCATCAAAGGAAAGACTGTATCGGGCACTTGGCTGCCGCGGGCCTTTCCTGTGCTAGCCGCAGGAGCAGGAGGACAAAGCCCAGGCGGGAGCCCTGGATGCAGAGCCTGCTCATCCAGGCGCTGCCTCAGCGAAACCACCTGGCGAGGCATTGGCCCTGCCTCCCTCTGCGCAGCGCCTGCTCTGCACCCCGTAGCACTGGGTCATCCATGGGTCTGGGAGTGACCAGCAGCCTGGGAGAAGAGCACTGAATGAGGAGTCAGGAAACCTGGCTCTGGTCTAAGCTCTGCACTGAAGGGCTCTTGGACCAGGAAAAGGCCATGTCCCATTTTCTGGCCTCAGTTTCCTTGCATCAAAAGTTGGTGGGTGGGGATGTAAATTTGTGCAGCCACTATGGAGAACAGTATGGAGGTTCCGCAAAAAACTAAAAATCGATTTACCATCTGATTGAGAAACCCCACTCCTGCACATATATCTGGAGAAAACGCCAATTCGAAAAGATTCATGGACCCCAATGTTCATAAGAGCACTATTTACAATAGCAAGATATGGAAACAACCTAAATGTCCATCAACAGATGAATGGATAAAGAAGATGTGGTGTATACATACGAGGGAATACCATTCAGCCATAAAAAGAATGAAATAATGCCATTTGCAGCAACATGGATGGACCTAGAGAGTATCATACCAAGTGAAGTAAGGCAGACAGAGAAAGCCAAATAACATATAATACGACTTACATGTGGAATCTAAAAAAACCAAAAAGATACAAATGAACTTATTTACAAACCAGAAATGGACTCAGAGACATAGAAAACAAACTATGGTTACCAAAGGGGAAAGGGAGGGGAGGAATAAATTAGAAGCTTGGGTTTAACAGATACTCACTACTATATATAAATAAACAGCAAGGACCAACTGTATAGCACAGGGAACTATATTCAGTATCTTATAATAATCTATAATGGAAAAGAATCTGAAAAAGTATATATATATATATATTTACATGTGTATGTATGACTGAATCACTTTGTTGTACACCTGAAACTAAAGCAACATTGTAAATCAACTATACTTCAATAAATAAAATTAAATTAAATTGTAGGGATTAACTGGGGGAGTTGCATGGCTCTACAGCACCCATGTCTGCATGCCTGGGTGGAATCAAGTATTTATTCTAAATGCTGTGGGGATTCTAAGAAAAAGTGTGGAGTATTTCTTGGAGAAGGTGGTACTTGAACTCTGACTTGTGCCTCAAAAGATACAGCAGGCTAGAAGGTGGAGATGAGAAGGAGGGATGTCCTGGGGCCTCTAAGGGGACAAAGCCTTGGAGCTAGACACCTGGGGTGCAGACCCGCCCCACCCTGTTCTGGGCTGTGCCTTCTCAGGGGGTCAGGAGGCGCCTGCCATGGCGCTCCTCCCCCAACATCCCTGCAAAAATGCAATGTGGGGATGTCCAGGCCCACGTGTCCCCCCAGGTGTGGAAAGGTTACCTGCAGAGGAAACGCACTCGGCAGGACCGGCGAACAGAGATGGAGTTCATCGGCATGGTGAGTGCCTCCCTGGCTGCAGCCTGTGGCCCAGACCGCCTGTGCTAGGGCCCCCACCTTCTTCATCCCTCTGTGCACCTACCCCAGAGGGCAGCCCTGTACAGCCCCTTACAGCCCACATTTCCCTCCACTCAAGACTGTGGTGGGCATGAGCGGAGGGGGACCCTGGTTGAGGGATCCTTCAGGGTTTGGTTGAGAGAGAGAAAAGCACAAAGCTACTGCCAAGCCACACCCCTTGCCACCTCTCCTCTCTGGAGCCCTTCGGAAGGAACTCAAACCCGGGGCGGGGGGAGGGATAGTAGCGCAGAGCATGTGGACCCCACGTCCCCCATGTCCATGCCCATGAGAGGCTGCAAGTGTGGGTCCAGTAGAGTGAGGAGGCCGAGAGGTCAGGCCCTGGCAGCCTCTGGGAGAATCACGGAGAGCCGTGTTGGGATGAAACACAACTTCTTCACATCAGAGCATTTTTGAGGGACCACAGGCTCCCCACTTGCTCTGAGGGCCCCACACTCGCTTCTCCTCTGCTCTGCAGGCAGATGGCCAAGTGTGAACTAGGAGACAGGAGCATGAACGTGCCCTGAAGGAGCACGGGCGGCCAGAGGGCAGATCTCAGCGTGCGTGCGTGCGTGCGTGCGTGCGTGCGTGCGTGCGTGTGTGTGTGTGTGTGTGCGCGCGCGCGCGCGCTCCTGGAGTCTCATCGTCCTCTGCTCCGTGATGGTCTTCCACCCAGCTAGTGTCTGCTGACTTGGGGAAAAACGCCACTAACGGGGTGAGGGTCATGATCCCTGGGAGGGGCTTTACCATGGACAGAGCCTACAGAAGCCAGGCCGATAAAGGGAGATGGGGAGGGGGGTGACCTGGGGGCGCCAGAGGGATTGGAGACAGGCCTGGGATGACTACTCCCAGGAGGCTTGGGGGCTTCCGGAGGACAGAGGGGCCAGGTGGCCGCTGCATGGGAGTGGCGGTCACAGACTCATTGTGGGGCTGGAGAGCTGGATCCCCAGGAGGCAAGAGCAGGCAGAGGGGGGCCGGGTCGGGCCTTGGTGGGGAGGGGGCAGGGGGCCATGGCACGGCGGTGGGTGAGGAATGAGCCCGGCCGCCCGGGCCCATCAACAGTGTGAGCTCAGCGTTTTCAGTAATTGTCTCTGCGCAGAGTGATATTTAAAATACATTTGGGAGCCAATGAGGCGGGAAAGTGGCTGTGAGAGCGGCTGCCAACACGGGCCGCGGGGCGGCAGTGCGGGTGGGGGCGGGGGCCGGAGGCTCACGGGGAGGGTGCGCTGGGGGGAGCAGGCAGGGGGGCCAGCCCGGATGCATCTAGCAAACTCATTATCAGAGTAATTTACACAGACGAGTTTCGGCTCCAAACACAATTTCTCCTGATGCAGGCATGCCCGTTGTTCCGTGCGGGTGTGTGCGCAAGGCCTCACGTGTGTGGGGGTATGTGCAGGGGCCGGTCCTCCCCACTCCCACGCCTGAGCCCCTCTGTCTCCTCATCCACGTCCCCAGCTGCCCTCGCCCAACCAGGTGGAGCACCTGGGCATCATGTACCAGGCCGGCCTTGGGGAGGAGGTCCGGAGGCTCCGCCAGCTGGAGAAGGAGGAGGAGTTCCAGCTGGCGATGGTGAAGACCTACGATTCCCTCAGAGAGACGGAGGGGCCCTACATAAAGGAGAAAATGAAGGAGCAAATTCGACAGTGGTTTATTGAGTGCCAGTCAGTGTCCCCGGCCTCAGCTGACCCAACCCTTAACCCCTCTTTCCCTCACCTGTTTTGTCCTCTGGTCCAGACTGGGCCTTTTCTCCATCTCCCACCCCTAGCCCCCTGACACACTGCTAACACACTCGGCTGAAATCTGGGGCCCCCAACCTACAGGAACATCTCCACACATGACTTTCCATTTCCCCAGATGGAAGAGAAAATGCCAGAATAAGATGGGAAAAGCATCCAGGAATGTCCCCAGATGGGCCACTCCTTCCCTCTTTCCCTCTATCCCTGGACTTCATCTTTCTCCATCTTTCTCCCTATCCATCTATCCAACCATCCACCCACCCTTCTATCTGTCATCCATCCATCAATTTATCCTTCTGTCCCCCCACCTATCCTTCCATCCATCCACCCATATATCCATCCATCCATCCATCTCTCTGACCATCTTATGTTCATTTAGTGCCCTTACTGGCCGATTCCCTGATTATCCAGATGAATCTTCAGGTGGATCCTACCTGATCTTTGCAGACAAGACTCCAGAACAGGTACCCTGGAGGTGGGGTAAAAGACCTTCTGTGGTAGGTGGAATCTGAGGTTACGGAGAACACTGAATGTAGGCTGAGGGTGGCAGTGGGTGTGGGGAGAGGTCGGCCTCGATGGAGGTAAACGTGGAGGAGGTAGTATATGCAGTCAGCGCGATCACATGGCGAGGGGGGTGCCTAGTGGGAGCTGGAGAAGGCACCTTGGCCAGGGAGAGGAAACATGTCTGGTGGGACCACTGTGGCTCCAGACCCTGTGGGCGGGGGAGAGCAGCAGCTCTGAGCAGAACCCTCCCTCACCCGGCACCCTAGTCAAGTCTCGGGACTCTCTGTGCCTGGATCCTGCCTTTGGAGTCCTGGGTCCACCCCCAGCTCAGCTCAGGCCCTGGGTTCTCTTGCTCTTAGAAAATCCCCTGGGTCCTCTCTGAAACCTCTTCCATTGTCTGTCACAGGTGAAAATGGAACTGGAGGTGCAGGTCCAGGAGAGCAAAAAGAAGGACCAAGAGAAAAGTAAGGGAAAAGAAAAGGGGAAAAAAGAGAAAAAGAAGAAGAAAGGGAAGGAGGCAAAAGCCAGGAAGGGGGTGAGGCATTGCCTGGACTCGTGGGCCAAGTGGGCAGTGATGGGGCCTCAGGGAATTCCGCGCGGGGAGCTGGTCTGGGGAGAATTAGGGTCGGAGCTTGTGATGCGTGGAGGTGAGAGGTCAAGGTCAAATGATGTTTCTATTCTAGGAAGCAGATACCACACTGAAAGTGTCGCCATCCAAGTCCGTCCCTGTGATTAACGCTGGGCACGAGGAATACACAAGTGAGAGAGGGGCTGGGGAGAGCGACCGGGCTTGTGGGATCTTGGGGTGACCTTGGTCCTGGGGAATGGGGACACGCGCTATGTGGACCATGACCTGGCAGCATGTGTATGTGGGTGTGGAAGCTGTGAGGGAGGGGCTGTGAGGTGTGATTCCTAGTGGGGGTCATTATGGGTTTGGGTCTGAACCTTGCTGTCACCGGCCTGGGGATCGGGCCTCTGTCTGTGGCCTGGGTGGAACAGGGCCAGGCGACTTGGTGGGGGTCGGGGAGACCCCATGTGTGCGCATGCAGGAGCTTATGCATGCACATGTGTATGAGTGTGTGTGAGTCCACCTGGACCTCTGACACTCCACTGCTTCACTCCTACCTCTCCACGGTCAGATCTGTGGAAGAACAGGTATGAGAGCCTCCATCCCAACCAGAGTTTTGACTCTGAGACCCTCCAGGTGGAGAAGAGGAAGGAAGTGGAGCAGGAGATCCGGATACAGGTGAGTGCACTGGCTCAGGGCATCTGTGCCGGTCTCCGGCTGCTTCAGGCTCTGTCCCCTCTGCCCTCAAACACCCCTCTCTCCAGCAGCCCCCGGCCCACCTATCCTCTGGATATCCACTATGCACTGCCTTCCCTGCATAATCCTGGCTCCATCAGGGTCCCCCTCGGTCCCCATTGTCCTCTGCCTCTCCTTGGTCCCCCTTTCTCCTGGTGTGGATATGGCCCTGATGTGAGGGAAATGGAGCGGCTCTGAGCCGGGGTCACACCCACCATTATTCTCACCAACGCTTAAAGAGCTCCCTGTGCCAAGTACCTAGGAAGTATTAGATCCCACAGTCTTTACAACACATGTGAGGCAGGCACCGTGATTTTCCTGACATCACACATAAGAAAGTGGAGGCTGAGAGGTCATGAAATTGCTCGAAGTCACACAGACTTTAAAGAGGATCTGGGCCTTGAACTGAAAGCTGACTGGCTCCATCCTGAGGGCTTCTGTTGGCTGAGAGCAAGTGAGAGCAGGATATGGATTAGGGTTGGGATCAAAAGAACATCCACCCTGCTGCCTTCGCTGGGCTCCCTTGGCTCCTCCCTGAGGCTCCTCTCCACCCCCAACTCCGTCTTCACCCCTCCCACCTCCCCAACCCCTGGTCGCCCCATCACACCGCCTGCTGTCCCCCCAGGTGGATGAGCTGATGCGTCAGGAGCTGAAGAACCTGCGACTGGCCGTGGACAGGGAGGAGGGGAGACCCTCAAAGGCTCCGAAGGCAAGATGAGGGACCAGGGCTGGGACAAGGGAGGGCACACGGTGGGGGAAGCAAGGAACAGAGGACAACTGCCTATGTGCTTGTTTTCAACCAGAAAAAGGCGGGGAAGAAAACTGGGAAGAAGAAGGAAAAAGATCTGACCTCAGACAGGTCAGTCTTTTGCTGTGGGAGATGGAGTGAGCCCTGGGCCAGGACAGCTCTGACTTCTGGTCCCAGTTCTGTTGCCGCGTGACCTGGGGAAAGTCACTTAACTTCTCTGACTTTCCATCCTTGTTAACCAAGTATCTGCCCTACCAAACTCACAGGTTAGCTGAGGATCAGACAAAAGCCTAAGAAAGTGTTTTGAAAGTGATGATGCAGAATGAGCTGTGAGGGGAGTATTTTAAATATTCCCTCTTTTCTGTGTTTCCCTCCAACATTTGCCTTAATCAGCCTTCCCCATCAAACCATCTCCCGCCAGACCTCCCACTCGGGGGCACTGGGGGACTCAGCAGTGGTCCCTTTCTATTTACTCCTCTGGTGAAACGAGTCGGGAACACACTGATGCCAGATGCTCTGATGGCCATCTCTCCCAGGAGCGCGTACACCTTAAGTGTGGTTTCCAGGAAGAGGGCGATATGTCACCCAGATGCCTGGGTCCTTAGAGGGCGTCTCTCAGAGGGCGCTGGTCCTTCGCACACCCCTCTCAATGGCCAGGGCACCTGCCTCGGGCGTTCTGCCTTCTAGGCCAGCAGGCTGGTGTCATGCCTTCAGATGCTGGCAGACCAGAGGAGGCTGGGCAGGAGCGCCCCTTATCCCCTCTCCTCATGCCTACAGCATCCCCCCAACCTATCTCTGTCCCTCGCCCTTTGTCCTTGGGGCCCCCCACACCATCTTCTGCCAGGTCGATGGACTCTCTGTTTGAAGAGCTCATCGGCTTCGGCGTGCTGAAGAAAAGCGAGACAGTGGCGCTGAAGGACTTTGTTGGTGAGACCCCTCCCCAGCACCTGCTCCCGGGCTGAGGAATGGCACCTCCCCCGCAGCTGACAGCCATTCTTGCAGGGAACCTTCTCGCATGCTCTGCCCCGGCGGGGGCCACTCACCAGCGGCCACCTTCCCCCAGGTGACTGCCTGTATCTTGGATCTACTCTGAATTTGGCAAACAAGTTGCCTATGCCTTCCCTGTTTGACGTACGACAGAACGTGGCCTTGTACGGGGTTCTTCGGCTTGGTGAGAGGCCCTGGGGAGAGGGGAGAGCCAGCGCTGGGCAGGTGGCTCTCCAGGAGCCTGTGTGCAGGGGTTGGGGGGGCGGCTGAGGCAGGCGTGTCCAGCCCAGGCTTTCAACTCCCAGTGCCACGGACTGGGTCGAACTGCCCTGCCAGGCCCCGCGGAGGTCACACCCGGATTGGGCCATCCCAGAAGTCATGTGGACCCTTGATCTGCTGAGAAGCCCACATTTCTAGCGCCCTCTCAATCCTGAGTGACGTCCCAGAGTCTGTCTGATTCCCTGAGCACCAGCCCCCACTGCCTATAAATACCAGATCTTTCTGAAGTGGTTGGTCACACACCCTTTAATTCCACCCCTTCCAAATCCAGGAGTGGAAACAGATGGTATGGAAAACGGAAAGGGCGTTGGAAGGAGGTGGAGGGCTCTCCCCTGACCCCCGCGTGTAATTCTTCATAGGCATGGTTGCTAAGCTGTTAGAATTCCTCTAGGCTGCCTCTCCCAGCGGGCAGGCCCGGGTCATTGCTCAGACACCAGGGGAAGGCAGTGCAGTCAGGGTCGGAACCTCTTCCCACGCAGCCCAGGGCCTTTGGCCCCACCTTACACGACATCTCCACCCCCGGCCCCTGCTGGCCCACTGCCTGCCTCTGGCCCCTGTTTCCTCTCTCAGGCTCCCCAGATATACACTCCATGGCACCCCTGATCCGCTCCATCCTCCTGGTGGGCCCCTCGGGCGTGGGGAAGAGGATGCTGGTGAAGGCCGTGTGCACGGAAACCGGTGCCAACCTTTTCGACCTGTCACCTGACAACCTGCAGGGCAAATACCCTGGCAAGACCGGGGTGCAGATGCTGGTGCACATAGTCTTTAAGGTCTGGGTCCCCTGATGGCATTTCTCATTCTCAGACTATGACAATAGAGCAGGGTGAGCTTTAAGCTTAGGAGGTCACCCGTCTGCCCGTTTGGTATAGTTTCAGGAGCTGGTGAGGTCTCCCTGCATCCCCGCCAGGAGCCTGTGGGTTCCTGGAGCTCCCGTGATGGGGGAGGCGGGAGGCAGTAGGGAGCAGAGTAGCTTCTTCTCATGGTAGAGATGAGACTGAATGTGTCAGGGAGGGCAGGGACGCTGTCACATGGAGGTGTCGTGAGTGTGCAAAGGGCTGAGAAGTAGGGCTGGCAGGATGTGGATAGTGGCGGCCAGAGGGCCGAGGCTCCCCACTGCCCGAGGCTGGCCCTGACACTGGGCTGGACCAGATGGGGAAGTGACCCTAGCCTGGGGATATCTAACATCAGATTTCTATTCTCTGTCCTGTCCAGGCGGCTCGATACCTACAGCCCTCTGTGATCTGGATTGGGAATGCTGAGAAGAATTTCTACAAGCGGATCCCAAAAGAAGACAAGGAGGTGAGGGAGCCTGGGCAGGGCTGGCAGGAGTGGGCTTGTTCAAGTCACTCCAAACCTCACCTGCCTTGGGCATGTCTCCTGTCCTCCTCCTGCCTTATTGCCCCTCCTTCTGCCGCCAGGATCCCTGTGAGGCTGAGCGTGGGCACGTGCTCCGGGAATTAGAAGCCCGTATGATGTCAGTGTGTCCCCTCCCCACCTCCCCTCCTTCCCCAGAGCAGATGGACCCAAAGCGAATAAAGAAGGACCTCACCAAGGCCCTGCGACAGCTGAATCCCGGAGACCGTGTGATGCTGATAGGGACCACCGACCGGCCGCAAGTGGCAGAGATGAAGGGGCTGTGCCGCACCTACGAGCGGGTCCTCTTGGTGCCGCGGCCCGATTACGCGTCTCGCTATGGTGAGGCCCAGGGACGTGGGGACAGGCCCGAGAAGGGTCGAGGGACCACCCCTGCAGGAGCTCCTCACCCTTCCTTCCATCCCTGCTGCTTTGAGTCCTCGTCTCCATGGCCAGGTGTTCTGGAAGGGCCACTAGACAGGCAGTCCAGTGGCCTGGGTCCTGGCCTGGCTCTGTAGACACAGGCAGGCCACTTAAGTCCCTGGAGTCTCACTTTCTCATCTTAAGTGGGGAGGATGATCCTTACTTTCCCGGGAGGAGAAGCACTGATGGATGTAGAGCCGCCCTCCAGAAGCACAGAGCTCTTCCCAGGTACAGACAGAGGTGCCCACTGCCTCTCCCTGCCCCATGTCCTCCCCCCATGCCTGCAGTGCTCTGGAAGCACATGATAGAGGCCCGGGGAGGCCAGGTGACCCAGAAACTGGACATCAGTGCCCTGGCCAAAGTGTCTGATGGCTACACACCTGGCTGCATCCTCCAAGCCGTCCACGCAGCGCTGACCGAGCGGCGGCTCTTGCGATTGTCCAAGCGGCCCCTGGTGGCCTCAGAGTTCCTGGGGCATCTGGCGAAGCTGGAGCCAGTGCACAGGGAGGAGGAGGAGTCCCTGAAGGTGAGGCTTTGGGTAGGGGCGGGGCGGGGCGGTGCGGGGAGCCAGGAAAAGAGGGTTGTGGGCCAGCAACAGTCAGGTGGTCGGCCCTCTGAAGGCCCACAGCCCACACTGCACTGGACCCCTGCCTCTGTTCCCTCAGAGCTCAGCTGGTGGGGGGAGAAGAATCCCAGGGAAAGACATGTGCGCAGGGCCGGCTCACCGGCCTTCCTGGAGGCTGGGAGCCTGAAGGGGCACCTGTGTATCGTGAGCCCTTGGGTGATTCTGACACCGGCAGCCACTCACGTCCCCCACCTCTGAGTCTGTGCCCACCCCCAGGGGTGGCCGTGGGAGCACAAGAGAGAGAGCTGCAGGTAGGGGGAGGAGGGCCTGCCCCCGACAATGGCTGACACGGAGGCCTAGAGTATTTGGTGAAGAGCAAGGCAAACCACGGCTCTAGCAGGACGCCCGGACCCCGGAGGAGTCTGTGCTGAGGGCACAGATCTGTAAAAACAGAAGCAAGGTCAGGAAGTGGGGCCTTACCCTTCCTCTTCCTCCTCCAACCCAGGATTGGTACTTCAAGACCCCACTGGGCAAGAGGAGAATGGAACTTAGCAAGGACCAGGACGCTGCTGAGGAAGCCAAGCTGGCAAAGGAGAAGAAGAGGAAGTGATGCTGAGGCCGGGGTGTCTGAGATTAGCGGTGGGACTGGGCGGAGCTCCACGGGCAAAGGGACCGGATGTGGAGGGGGCAGAGGTATAAATGACCAGACACTCGGGGACCTGCTCTCTTTGTCCACCTCCGTGCTTCCCCTCCCAGGTGCCCAGCCTCCACCTCGCCCCACCCTCTCCAGACCCGCGCCCTCGCTGCTCACAGCCGGCTCCGCTCTGGTCCCAGAGCCCTGTCCTCTGACCCCACCCGTGTCTGCATCTCCTGTCATTTTTCTGTCCTGCCTCCCCAGCTCTCTTCCTCCTCCATATATTTAAGGGAGAAAAATAGGGAAAGAAGGAGAAAGGGAAAGCAGAGAGAGGGGAGAAAGGTCTATATTAAGTATAAAGAAGAAAAAAAACAGTCTGAAGGCCAACGGACCCCGGTTCTAGACCCACTTGGCCCGAAACTCTTGTGTGGTTTCCCACAGTCCTTTCCTGTTTCTGGGCCTCAGTTTCTTTCCCTGTGAAATGAGGAGAGGTTGGATCAGCCTGTAACCATGGTCCCTTCAATTCTACGGTTTGGTTATTTCTACAGGAGCGTCTGGAAAGTCAGGGAGGTGAGGGCTCTGGGCAGCAGCGGAGTGGGGTGGGGAGAGAAGGTTCTAGAGAAGAAGGCTGTAGGGAAAGGGAGGTACTGGTGGCCAGAGCAAAGGGTTGTGTGTGGGCCCAGGGCACTCTCTGAGAAGTCTCCACCACTTTTCTCCGGGAAACACCCCGCCCACCCCCATCTGCCCAAGCTCTGCCCGCCTTCCTCTGACCCAGAGCATGTCCTTCAAGGGGCTGAAGGGGACATAGCCTTCTGCCCTGGGCCGAAGTCCAACTGCAGGCTCCCCTTGCTGTGGGGTCTGGAGTCGAGGAACTCAGGGAGTAGGGGATAACCCTGCCACGGAGAGGGGAGCCCCAGGGTTCCCTCCGAAGAAGCTGTGTAAGGAGTGTGGGAATAAAGGTCAAAGCGTGTTCCCTGTGTCATGAGAGTCAGGTAAGGCGAGACCACTGGGCTGGAGCGAGAAGGCCCGGTGCGGGGCAGTGGTCCCCAGGGGCTGAGTTTTGAATTTCCTTTCTCCTTTTTTCCCTTTTCATCTCCCCAAGTGGAAGGAGTCTTGTTATCCTAAGGTGTCCAAGTGGGCAGCCACTTCCTCCTTCCCACAGGAGGCCCCGGGTCCTCAGGGAGGTGGGGGGTGAGCGCTGAGGCGGCTGCCTGTTGGCTGATAGCGGCGGCTGAGCCTGGTTTCCCCTGCGCAGAACCCTGGAGGGGGTCCCTCATGGAGTGGGGTGCTCTCTGCCATTGGTCATTCCCGTGGAGCTTGGGAGTGGGAAGGTGCAGGGCTGATTGGTGACATCTGGGAGGGCAGGAAAAATTATCTGGTTACCCAACACACTCCCTCTGGGATCAGAGCTCAGGCCCCTGGAGGCTGCCTTGGTGAAGCACGTGATGGATGAGAAAGAGTGTGAAAATGGCAGCTTGAGAGTCCCCATACCCCCACCCCATTCTAGTCCGGGCCCTGCAACAAGGCGTCACACCTTGGACAGAGCTCTTCCCACCCCTGGGCTTTACTGGTGCGGACTGAACACCACCATCTTGGTGGTCCCTTCAATCTGATGTGGACAACCCCGGGCTTGCTCAGGGCTGGAGGACTCCACCCTCACTCTGTTCTCCAGGCTCCTTCCTAATTCCCACGCCCAGCCTGCCGCCTCCTTCCCTGGGACTGACAGCTGGGACCATCGGGGCTATTTGTGGCATGGCCTGTGTGTGCTCCCTGCCCCTCCCACGCCGGGCCTCTGACTGGCTTGGGCCCAGCACCTGCCTGCCCAGTCTGCCAGCAGCAGCACCCTAAGCCCTGCTTCTTTGGCTCTTTCTCCCTGAAACTGGCCATGCCTGGGGGAAGGAGCTCCCCTCCCCACTGGGGACACCGTCTGGCGTACCTCCGCTCGGACCCTGCCTGCCGGGTCTGGGGGTCCCAGCCCTGCCCAGCCTGGGAGCCCCCTCTGCCATCGCCGCTGCTGTGCCGAGACATGGCGCTGCAGAACGCCCTGTACACTGGAGACCTGGCGCGGCTGCAGGAGCTCTTCCCCCCGCACAGCACAGCCGACCTGCTGCTGGAGAGCCGGGCGGCCGAGCCTCGCTGGACCAGCCACGAGAGGGGTGAGGGGCGGCCGGGGGAGGGGCTGAGGGCCAGGGGCCTGGGCTGACCACACCAGGCCCAGAGGTACCAAGTGCTTGAGGAAAAGCAGAAGCCCCCAGCTCTTTCTCTCCCACCCCGAGGCTTGGCCCAGGACAGAAGTCATGTGGAGCCCAGAATAGCTCCTGCTGAACCAAGTGGCCAGGTCAGGCTCAGCTTGAGGACACAGAGACACTCTCCCTGATCTGTCCCTGTCGCCCTCCTCCTCTCTCTCTCCCTGCCTGTGACCCCTACCTCTCCTCCCCTGACCCCCTTCCTACATGCTCACACTCTGCCCTGATGAGCTGGTCCGCAGAAGAATGCAGGGGGCAGGGCTCGCCCCCCGGTGACAGACATGCCCTCTGTGCCAGGCTGGTGGAAAAGCCCAGCAGAGGGTCTGCAGAGTGCCAGGAGTCTGGCCGGGGACCCATCGTCACCTGCACCGCCTCGGGACCCGCACTGGCCTTCTGGCAGGGAGTGCTGGACGGGGACGTGGGCTCTGTCTCCCGCATCCTCGCCGACTCCAGCACTGGCCTGGCTCCGGATTCCATCTTTGATACCAGCGACCCAGAGCGATGGAGGGATTTCCGCTTCAACATCCGCGCTCTGAGTATGGGCCAGGGGCACAGGGCGGGGGCTGAGTGGGAGAGGGAAGCCTGGGGAGGAGCTCTGGGCTCCTCTTCCTGGCCTCTGCCCACCCCCTCGCTGCCTGGTATCTCTTGCCTCCCTCAGGGTCTGAGGTCCCATCCCATCTCTCCCCAGGACTCTGGTCTCTGACATACAAGGAGGAGCTGACCACCCCGCTGCATGTGGCAGCCAGCCGGGGCCACACAGAAGTCCTGCGGCTGCTGCTGAGGCGGCGGGCAAGGCCCGACAATGCCCCCGGGGGCCGCACTGCCCTGCATGAGGCCTGTGCTGCCGGCCATGCTGCCTGTGTCCACGTGCTGCTGGTGGCGGGAGCCGACCCCAACATCCCTGACCAGGATGGGAAACGCCCCTTACACCTCTGTGGGGAGGCTGGCAGCCTTGAGTGAGTGAGCTCTCATCCCAACCCCCACTGTACTTGTAGGGGAAGCAAAGAGACAGCCTGGGGGGGGGGGGAGAGGGAGGAGGCCCTGGCGGGCCTGGAGAGCTGGGATGGAGGAGTTGAAGCTCAGGGGAGAGTCAGGATTTCCCCAAACCATCCCACCACTGGCCCAGTGAGCTTTGGAATGGTCTGTACCTGGAACAGTTTCTGCTTTCCCAGGGGTGGAGGAGGGCTGTGGCAGGGCCCCGCTGCATGGCCCACACTGGGGAAGTTGTGTGTCCATTATGGGGGAGGTGGTGCACTGTAAAGTTTTAATTCTTCTAAATTTATCTTATATCCCAGGCACTGTGCCAAGCACAACAGTAACTAAGGCACGATCTTGCCCTCAGGGAACTGACTGGCTAGTGATCCAGATAGACTGTAGAGGGTTGTGGGTCCCCAATTAGGGCCTGTGGTGGTCCTTGAAGGTAGGATCTAGTTCTCAACATGGTTGATCTGGCATTTCCATGTTGGCAGGCACCCTTAGGTAAATGAGCTCAGGGACTGACCCCAACTAACCAAACTCACAAGAAACTGATGGCTATACCCAAATGTGACAATGCATCATTTACTGTAGGGAATATTCCTTTACAGTGACCCAAATAATTATGCCTATGCATAGGGGGCCTTGGAGAATGAGTCCTCACAATTTTTTGATGAGCATGGAATCCCAGCACAGGGAGCCTTGGCAAACCTATGAACTGTACATACGACAGAGGCCTTCTCTCTACTGACTGCACATCCACCAAATTTCACATCTTGCCCCTGAATGGTGACAAAATTTAGATTCTTGGGTCCCCCTTTCCTGGACCTTCTCTCTCCTGTTAACCTCATCAGCCTTCAGGGAATTCCACTGACTTACATTATGAAGGAAAAATGTGTTCTACAAGAGTGTGGTCCAGTAGAAACATAACATGAGCCATGTGTGTAATTTTAAATTTTCTCATAGCCCTATTGAGAAATGAAAAAGCAAAAGGTGAAATTAATTTTTCAATAGTGGTAAATTACACATAACATAAAATTTACCATCTTAACCATTACTAAATGTACGGTTCAGTAGCACAATGTATATTCACATCGTTGTGCAACTATCACTACCATCCAACTCTCACTTTTTTAATCTTGCAAAACTGAGATTCTGGACCCTTTGAAAAAGAACCCCCCATTCTCCCTCCCCTTCCCCTGCCAACCACCATTATACCTTTAGACTCAATTTGCTTGAAGCATCTCTTATGAGTGGAATTGTACACTATTTGTTCTTTTGTGACTGGCTCATTTCACTGAACATCATGTCCTCAGGTTCATCCATGCTGTAGCATGTAACAGAATTTCCTTCCCTTTTGAAGGCTGAATAATACTCGATTGTATGTAGATACCACATTCTGTTTATCCATTCATCAACTGATGGACATTTAGGTTGCTTCCATGTTTTGGCTGTTGTGAATAGTGCTGCTATGAACATGGGTATATAAATGTGAAACAAGTGAAACTAACTTCATAATATATTTTATTTAATACAATGTATTCAAAATGTTATCATTGCAACATGTAATCTGATTTAAAAAGAATGAGATATTTTACATTCTTTTTTTGTATCAAGTCTTCAAAATGGTGTGTATTTTGCACTTACAGCACATCTCACTTAGGACCAGCCACCCTGCAAGTACTTAATAGCCACATGCAGCTGGTGGCTGCTGTGTTGGACAGTGCCCTTCTATACGTACCACATATTTAGTTCTGGCCATGCTCCAGCCCAGCCTCCTTGCAGTCACATTTGGTGATCCTTCCTTTTTTGACTAAACAAATGTATTTTTTTTAATTATTATGGAGAATTTCAAATATATAGAAAGATGGACAGGATAATATAATGAGCCCCCATGATCCATCACCATCTATCCCACCCTCGCCCCCACACAGTACAGCCGCTATGAGTGTTTATGCTAACAGCTTCTCAGGCACTGTCTTATCTGCTCACAACATCTTCAGTCTAGATATGAACAATTACCCTCATTCCACAGATGAGGAAACTGGAGCTCAAAGAGGCTCGGTTCCCTTAGCCTTGAATTTTGGGTCATGCATCCTTCCAGGTGTACATGATCTTCCGTGAGGGACATCTTGGAGCAAATCTGGCTAATCAATTTTGGTTTTGTTGTTCTTTCTCCTACTGCCCCAATTTCCATTTGTGCCCACTTCCAGGCTCCCCTCCCCACCTCCTCCTCCTATCCCAGCAGACAGAGCCCTCCGTCTGCCCTGCTGCCCCCTGGACCCAAAAGCCAGCTGCTCCCTTACTAGCTGTGTGAACATGTCAAGTTCCTCCCACCCTCAGGGCCTCAATTTCCTCTTCTGAACCTGCCATAGGAACGCATGAGGATGAAATGAGTCGGCACTCGTGAAGCCCGCAGAAGGCATCTGTTCTAACTGCATAACGGCTGCTGGTGACTTTAACCCCCACCTAGGGTTTAGGGCACTACTCCTGCAGAGAGTATGTGGACTTGAAAGAGGGCACTGTTGATGCTGCAGAATGTTGCTGGGATGACTAGTGGCAGACAGGATGGAAGGTGAGGGGCAGACAGCACCAGGAGCCCCCCAAGGGCCTCCCCAGGTTGGCTTTGCTCAGACCGGCAGGAATGCAGGGGTGAGGGTCTGTGCCCCGTTTTCCTCCCCACGGCCATCTCATCCTTACTAGGTGTGCAGAGCTGCTCCTGAGGTTTGGAGCCAAAGTGGATGGTCGTTCTGAGGAGGAAGAGGAAACCCCTTTGCATGTGGCTGCCCGGCTGGGCCACGTGGAGCTGGCAGACCTACTTCTAAGACGGGGGGCATGCCCTGATGCCCGCAATGCTGAAGGCTGGACCCCACTGCTGGCCGCCTGTGACGTCCGCTGCACGTCCCCTGCCGATGCCGAGGCCACCACCGCCCGCTGCTTCCAGCTGTGCCGCATGCTGCTCTCAGCCGGAGCCGACGCCGATGCTGCTGACCAGGACAGGCAGCGGCCCCTGCATCTGGCCTGTCGCCGTGGCCACGCAGCCGTTGTGGAGCTGCTCCTGTCCTGCGGGGTCAGCGCCAACGCCATGGACTATGGGGGACACACAGCCCTGCACTGTGCGCTGCAGGGCCCAGCCGCAGCCCTGGCCCAGAGCCCAGAGCACACAGTGCGAGCTCTGCTCAACCATGGTGCTGTCCGAGTCTGGCCTGGGGCTCTCCCCAAGGTACGGGGCTGGGGCCAGAGGGAGGGCCACGAAAGTGAGGGCCTGGGGAGACCCAGGCCTGTGCTCCAGCTTGCTCTGGATGCAACTTGAAACATGGACACGTAGGTCAGTACTTTGTCTTGCACTTATCAAGTAAGCAAAGCCCAACAGGGGCAAAAGCGAGGCACACACCAGCAGGAGGGGTGTACGTGTGTGTGCATGTATGTGTGCCCCTGAACATACACTGGGTGCATGTGTGTGCACACCTGTTTGCACGTGTGTATGAACGTGCATGTGTGAGGAAGGCAGACTGCGGGCAGGGGGGCCAGATTATAAAGAATCTGAAAAGGCAGGAGGAGCCAGGCCTGAGGTGGGTGGCAGGGAGGCGTTTCTTCACCAGGAGAGAGAGCTGATGAGGAAAGACACTTTTAGGAATCTCCCCTTGGCTGTGGAGCCCATTCAGTGAGACACTCCAGGCACAGGAGACACTCCTTCAGGGCAGAGCGATGAGCCTGGGTCTCGAAATTCAAGGCCTCCTGACCATCGGCAGATGGACGTGGTCCTTGTTTCCAAGAGCTTAGCAGAGCATGCACCACTCAGGCCAGCAGCTGCTATCCTGGCACCAAAGAAAACGCCTTTCACTGTCAATTTCCAGTCTGTATCTTTTGTTACGTTAATATCCCCGAGGTGGGTTCAACTAGAAGACCTGTGTTGCTGATGCCCTGGCAGGGGGCCCTGGCAGGGGACCCTGTCCATACTTTGCTGTGTCTGGAGGGGGCTATATAATATTGCGGAGGGCACTGGCACTGGGGTGGGGACCCCACTTCTCTGAAGAGCTGGATCAGGATGGGTATAGAATACCAGGCTTTGGGCAGGTCCCCCGCCCTGCCTCCAGGCTTGAACCACTCAGCCCTGCTCGGCCCTGGATGGTCCCCTGCTGTCCCCATCTCTCCCCTTCACTCATAAACCTAGAAGCATCTGTCTGGATTCCTAAGCAAGACCAAATAATTAAACAGCCCGAGAGTTCGGCAGATTGGTCTCCCCTTTGGGAAAATACAAGAAAATCAACAATTAACACTAATTAATCTCCTATTAACACCAGATAATTAGGAGACGAGCAATTCCCTGTAATCTGACGGTGGCTCTGACAGCTAATGATTTCCCCTTCGGGGAGTGGGTGGGAGGAGGAAGTGGAGCAGCAAACAGATTTCCTGGGACCCCACTGCCTGCCCCTCCAGCCCTGTTCTGCACTGCCCTGGGGACAAAGAGGCCAGCACAACAAAGTGCGCCCCATTCGTCCCTTCATCTAGGCTCCACGACATCCCAGGTAAACAAAAAGCCAGCATCCGTCTTCCACCACCTGCAGGGTTCCAGGCTTGGCTGGGGCGCCTGTCTCCCAGTGAGGAACTCCTCCCTGCAAGGCAGCTTGCACAGCTCCAGCCAGTGCTCCAGGAGCCACCATACTTGACTGGGCACTCAGAAGACCTGGAGCCAGGGTCTGGTTTTAATGCTTGTATGTGTGACTCTAAGCAAGTCACTGGAATTCTTTGAACCCATGTTCCTTGCGTGTGATACAGTCTTGACCCAAAGGTGATGAAAAGCCACAGGAACAGAGTGGGAACAGTAGAAATAAGCCCAGCCCTGATCACACACCAGACACTGATCTAAGGTGTGTTACCTGCTGCTTGGGTTCCCTCAGTCCTCCCAACAACCTTGCAGGTAGGTGGTAACAAAGAATGCAGGCTCTGGGGCCAGGAACACTACCTGTGTGACCCTCAGCAGGTTGCTTGACCTCTCTGGGCCTCAGTTTCCTCATCTTTAAAATAGAGATGTAACAGTATGCCTGGGTTAGCATGAGAACAAACAAGTCATCCACATAAAACTCTTTGGACAAAGTCTAACTTAGAGTCACTGCTTAATACCTGTTGGCCAGTATTGCTCTGAAGTTAGATGATGTATGTGAAGGCACTGGGAAAGCGGTTGGGCACCATCTCAGTGCAGGGTATCATGAGACGAGGGAGAGAGTGATGCAGGTTAGAATAGCTGCAGGGAGCTTCCTGGAGGGAATGGGGCCTGAGATGGGCAGGGCTTGGAGAGATGGAGGAGGAAGGCTCAGGCATTCCAGGCAGAGTGCGGAGACAGGAATCCATGTGAGCTGAGAAGGGCAGAGAGACGGCCTGAATGGCAGGCAGGAGTAGCAGAGAAGAGTAGGAAAGTCCCATGTAACCAGCCTGGAGTGAGGCAGAGAGGTCGGCTCCTGGCAGGTGGGCGAGGACAGCTCCCGTAAGCACTGCCCTGATGCAGGGCCAGAAGCAGAGGGCCTCAGGTGTACAAGATGCTTTCTCCAAGGGCTGTGTTCCCTGGACAAGGCCTCCCGCCTGCTCCCACTCCCCAGCACGTGTAGGATTCCCAGCCTGCCAGGCAGAAGGACCTCCTCTTCTTGTAGGCAAGGGTGTTAGAGCCCCTAATGTTACATGCAAGTGTGCGTGTGGCAGGGGTGGGGGCAATGCAGAGGAATACAGCAAGAATAGAGTGGCTGAAGCACGAATCTGCTTCTAGGTACTACGTGCAGGCATGGGAGGGTATGATGGTGCCTGTGTGTGGCCAAGGTGTGTGTGGCTGCCTTTCTGACCATGTGGATGGTGCCCCGGCACGGGCTGCTCCCCCAGCATGGCTTGCCCCTCCTGGCACAGGCCACTTCCTCCAGGAGGCACCACCTATCTCGGACAGTGCCCTTCCAACCACGCTTAGCCCCTGAGCCTGCCTATTTCCTTTGCAGCAGGATGTCCATAAGTGGTTACTTATGTGTTTGCTGTGTTTTCCTTCTGAAAGAGAAACTCCCAGCTGACAAGGGCCTGTCTCTCCTCCTCACTGCTGGGTCCCCATTGCTTGGCCTATAGTGACCCTCAGTAAATATCTGCTGAATGAAGAAATGAAAGAATGAGTCTGCCTCCAACTTGATCCCATGCCGGCTCCAATGTCAGGCCTCTGCTGGCTTTGTCCCTTCTCCTCGCCTTCAGAGCCCAAGCCTGCCTCTCTGTGAATCCCTCCCCAACCACCCAGCCCTCCTCCCCAGTCTCCACCCCTCACCGGGCATCAGGCAGATGCTGCCTTATACAGTCATTGATCCTTTTATCTGCTCAGGAGCTCCAACCGCAGGTCAGGGACCCCATTCCCATCCGGGAAGACCCAGCAGAGAGCCTTGCAGAGGCAGACAGGCGAGCAGGTAGTTAAGGGCAAAGAGCCACGCCGCCGGGCTTGGGTTGCTGAAACTACAGCTCAGGCAAGTTACTTCACTTCTCTATGCCTCAGCTTCCCTTGTCTGTAAAATGGGGTAAATAACAGTCCATACCTTGTAGGGATAAGGATTAAAAGAGTTAACACATGTGAATTGCTAAGAAAACATCTGGCATAAATTATGCACAATAGAAATGTGAGCTGTTGTTGGTTTCACGCACATCCACAACAAAATACCACAAGCTGGGTGGCTTAAAGCAATAGAAATGCATTCTCTTACAGTTCTGGAGGCTGGAAATTTGAAATCCAAGTGTATGCAGGGTTGGCTCCTTCCGGAGGCCCTGAGGGAGAATCTGTCCCCGGCCTGTCTCCTAGCTTCGGGTGGTTGTCCACAGTCCCTGGCTTGTAGATGTGCCACTGCAATCTCTGCCTCCATCGTCACATGACGTTCTCCCTGTGTGTCTATGTGTTTGTTTTCTTTTATAAAGACAGTGGTCAGGGGTAGGGATATAGCTCAGTGGGCGAGCACATGTTTAGCGTGCACGAGGTCCTGGGTTCAATCCTCCTAGTACCCCCTAGTACTGCCATTAAAAAAAATAGCAATCATATTGGATTAGGCCCCACCCCAATGACCTCATCTATAACTTGATTACATCTACAAAGACCCTATTTCTAAATAGGTCACAATTATAGGTACTGGGTCTAAGATTCAATGTATCTTTTGGAGGACACAATTCAACCCATGACAGCTGTTCCTTTGCTGTCTGATCACCCTGCGTGGACTGATGGGGACCAGCAGTGTGTAGTAACCCAGGGAGCCCTGACACATCTCTGCCTCCTGCAGGTGCTGGAGCGCTGGTGCATGTCCCCGCGGACCATTGAAGTCCTGATGAACACCTACAGTGTCATGAAGCTTCCTGAGGAGGCCATGGGCCTGGTGCCTCCTGAAACTCTGCAGGTCAGATCCTAGGACCCTGAACACACAATCACTCAGCCTACCCCAAGAGACTTCCATCTCCTAAAGGGAAGCCCTGTGGGTCACCCCACTCAGCCCCACATATGCTACTCAGGGGAGAGGGTATAGCTCAGTGGCAGAGCGCATGCCTAGTATTCACGAGGTCCTAGGTTCAATCCCCAGTTCCTGCATCAAAAAAAATAAAAAAGTAAACCTAATTACCTCCCCCTGCAAAAAGAAATAATAAAATAAAAATAAAAATGTGGGGGCATGCAAGCTGGTCCAGCAGGAGGCCAGAAGAAAATGTTAAAAAAAAAAAAAAGAAGCTACTCAGAATACTCACAGAATGAACACCCCGAATACTCCCTACTTCTAAGAAGTTCCTGTAGACACCCACCGGCCACCAGCCTCCCCTCTTTAGGAGAAGTAGGTACCATTTGTCCAAGGTTGCCTCTGAGCCGCTTGTTCCGCCCCCAGAAGCACCATCATTTCTACTCCTCCCTCTTCGCCTTGGTGAGGCAGCCCAGATCACTGCAGCATCTGAGCCGCTGCGCCCTCCGTGCTCACCTGGCGGCCTGCCTGCCCCAGGCCCTGCCCCGCCTGCCCCTGCCACCCCGCCTGCTCCGCTACCTGCAGCTGGATTTCGAGGATGTGCTCTACTAAGTGAGTCTTGGGTTCTATGGACAGTTCCAGCCATTTAGGGGTGGGGGAGATGGGTTGGAGGCAAGAGAAGGGTTAGGGGCAGGGCCCTGGACAGAACCCCCAAACTCCCAGACCACTGGACCTCTCTGAATCCACACCTCTCCTTCCAGATGTCCACTGGCCTTCTGAGAGAGAGACTGAAAGCAAATGCTCCAGCCCCTAGCGGATGCCAGCCCACTTCTCATAGTGCCTGGAACTCAGGACTGAGTTGAACAAATTCGGACCCAGGTGACCCTCTCAGCAGGAGATCCAGCTCCACAAGCAGATGTGGATGCTGTCATTCCCACCAGGGAGGGTGGCGGATAGACCATGTGGCAAGGTGACATCTGATGGAGAGAGCTAGGACTCATGACAAATGATATACTCCTCTTGAGGGTCTCCTGAGGCCCCCCTCCAGCCTGTCCAAACCGTGTATGCACATTAAACATCTCCAGGCCTGTGTTGTTTAGTATTGTCTCCAACAGCCCTTCCTCTGAGCTGGTTGGCTCACAGGGGACTCAAGATGGGCAGATTTATGGCATCTCCCTGGATCTACCCCATGGTGCCAGCAGTATCACCTGCCTCCTCTGTCATCCACCAGCTATTGAGGGATCCCAGGCAGACCTGCCCTTCTGATACATGACATGGTGGAATAGCCACCAGGTGAGACAGCGTCAGAAAAGGCCCAAAGGAGAGCCAGCCAGAGGGTGGGGGTGGGTGGGGGTGCAGAGAGCCTTGGGTAGAGCAGAGCCGCTGCAGAAGGAGGCAGTGCAGACAGTGGGGCAGGACGGTAAAGGCAGCCTTGGGGTGGGGAAGTGAGGCGTGAGGGTCAGGAAGACAGCAGGAAGGTGGGTGCACAGGCCAGCAAGCATGGGATGGTCACCATGGTCCAGGTGACAGTGAAAAACCCAGGTCTAGAAAAACCAAAACAACTCTACCCTCTACCTGTCCTGCAGGTCAGGGAGCACCAGATGCACACAGGCTTCCTGCCTGTCTTGTATGTTCTCCTTCAATTAGGAGCTGAGCTGGGAGTTAACACTCCTGGGTTTTAGTCCTAGCTCTGCCATTAACTTGTGAAACTAAGTCTGTTCTCTTCTCTGGGCCCAAGCTTCTGCATCGGTAAAACAAGAGAGGAGAGACTCCCTGAGGGTCTTTGCAGTACCAGGATTTCAAGTACCTGCAGGAGGCCCCAGCTACCAGGAGCTGGCCTGCAACCGCAGGAGGGAAGTGGAGTTGCTTGGAGCCACAAAGCAGCCAATCCAGTGCACTGTGATCCGTGACGTCAAGGGTCACTGGACAGAGGTCTCAGGGTCCTCGGAGTGCGCACGCGCCGTAATTCACCGCTTTCCCACCAACTGGAGAGCGAGGCGGCAAAGGGCGGGGCTGAGAGGGTGCGAGGCGAAGGGGCGGGGCCGTGGGCGGGGCCGTGAGCGAGACCGAATCAGGAGCAGGAAGACACAGCGCGTCCAGAGAAGCGGGGCTGGGGTGAGTCGGCTCTGATTCCCACCTGTCCTCACCGGCCTTGGGCTGACCGCCCTGTCTGCGGCTTCCAGGTGTGGGCGTGGGGCGAGGATGGGACAGCCTGACGGGAGGGGTCGCGCCTGGAGCCCAGGCCCACAAGCGGTGGGGGCTGACCGAGGCCTGGCTGCTCAGCTGTAGATGCTCCAGGCCCAGCGTGACCCTACAGGCCTCACCTCACAGGGGAAGTCGGCGCAGGCGAAGAGAAACGGGTCAGGAAGCGGTTTCAGCTAGAATGGTAGTGCGTGAGTTCCACCCACTGCTTGGGGCCTCCCTTGGGGAGCCCCGTCTTGTCCCAGCTCAGGGTCCTGGGGAGAATGCCCCCTTGTCCCTTCGTTTATAAAACAGGGGTTTGAGTACTTCCTATGGCCTGGGCACTGGCGATAAAAAGACCTGCCTCTCTGGTCCCCACTAGAGTGTACTTTCCAGTGTATTTGTATTTTGAACGATGGCTCTGGCGGCTGAGTGGCTTGGGGGAGGCCGGGAGGGAGAATAAGAGACCAGTTAGGAGGCTACTGCAGAAGTCAGGGCAGAGATGGGAAAGCAGTAGGTGCGACTTGGGACCCTTTTTGGAGACATAATGGGACTTGTTGACAGAGTAGACGTGGAGGGGCTGAAGGAAAGCACAATCCAGGATGACTCCCCCACCCCTGTTTTTTTGGCTGAACAGCTGGTTGGAAGGTGGGGAAGATGAGAAAGGGGCAGGTGGTGAGGGAATCAGAAGGTCTGTTTTCCAGAGACGTTTAGTTGGAGCTGCCTACTAGACATCTCAAAGAAGCTGTGTTGCATGGTCATTTGGATCCATGAATCTGGAATTCAGGGATGAGGGCAGGTCTAGAGACAGAAATGTGGGATCCCTGGCATGTGAAAGATGTTTAAGGCTTTGTCCCTGGAGACTCTTGCCTCTCAAGGAGCTGACTTTCCTGAGAAAGTCCTGTTTCTGCATTTTGATGGAAATTCTATTTAATCCCGTCTGCATCGTTCATTGTGTCCTTCCAGAGTCCCCGGTTTTAGGCACTAGATAGACAGCTGTGATTGAGCTGCCCCCACCCTCAGTGAATTATATGTCTAGGTCTGAGAAACAAGTGTGTGAATAACTAGTTCAAATACGAGGGGCAATGAAATGAATGCAAAAGACGCGTGGGGACAGGAGCTGAGGGCATAAGGAGGAAGGCAAGCAATAGGAGCAGGGGCCTGGGAAGACGTCGCAAAAGAGGGGGTGCCTTTCCAAAAGTACTAAGAAGGGGCAAGAATTTCTGATCATGTCTGGAGAGCTTTGGATTCCTGTCGGATGCCTTTTTAAGGAGGGAAGGAGTAAGGGAAGAAAGGCGATGTGGAGTGGAGAATATGAGGAGCTGCTGCCCAAGTTCACGCGTTCTCCCTTTAGCAGGGAGATGTCAGGAAGGTCCCTTCTGGGGTTACACATCCAGACACTCTTGCAAGCCAGGGAGCTTCCTCCTCAGCCTCTTGGCTGCGGGTCCTGCGGGCCCAGAACCTCTCCCCAGTAATTGCTTTCCGTAATGTGTTTGCTCCAAACCAATTTCACGCCTCCGTGAGGACTCCTCCCTGCACTGAAGGCGCGGACCTCCCCACCACCAACCTACCCGCATGTATCGCTTTCGTACGCACAAAACAGTACACATTTAACACAACTATACACAGGGTTCAAGTATCTGGATACAAAAAACATACGTGAAGCTGCACGCGTACATACTGGGCTTTTAGAATCCCGTGTACAATCCCCGTGCCAATCCCCGCGCTCACAGTTAAGTACCCTGCAGCACCAAGCGCTCTCGCGGTTGGACGGCTCACCTGGTCCTATTCCTTTGCCCTCGGCGCCTTACGGACTAACGCCAGGGGGCGCTGCAGTACTCCGCACCTCTCTCGCGATGATGCAGTTGCTCACTGCTGCCACCAGAGGGTGCCCGCGGACAGGGTCCGACGCTCCCCACCGTAAGAGGACTCCTGCCAATGAGTGAGACGAAGGTATATTTGGATTTAAGAATACTTCGTTCTTTCTAGGTGCTGGGTTCCAATCCATGAAGGGGAGACCAGATGGTGTGGTCCCATATAGGCACAAGCAGAGGGGGTAGATTCAAAATGAAATCCCTCTGTGGGAGCACTTCCCCAACCGGTGGAGTGAGGAGACAAGTCAGCACGTGAACAGTTAAAGCACTTTTAGAATTCCATTTTAGACAATGAGGTGCTTACCTACGTGGGCCTGTTCAGGGATTCAGTAGAACTACAGAGTTTTCTTCTTAGTAAAGAAAGGAGCCAGCTCTGTTCAGATTTGATCATGACAGCTTCTGTCCTTGGTACTGATGGGAGAGTAAGAAGCAGTTTTTGGAGAGCCACTAATTTGGGGGACTTCCAAAATTGACCACTCTGCTCTTCTTTGTCCACTTAGTGCAGGAAGAACTCATTTTGAAGAATATTTCCTCATATTCACTTGTCTCTTGCACTGGCTTTTTGACCAGCAGAGTAGATATTAATTGCTCTCTCTTACAGATGGAGAGGTTAAGTGAAAAAGGGACCAAGGTCACATGGCCCAGTGAGGGGTCAGAACAGGAACTTAACTTCAGGTCTTTTTACTCCAGCCAGTGCTCTTTTCCATCACCATGCAGCCTCAGTTCCACGATCCTTGAAAGGGCAGGGAAAGGAGACGGGCTGCTTCAGTTGCCACTATGTGAGAGTTTTTATCCTAGTTTAGCTATTGAATGTCAAGGACTATGTGGAAGCCACACTTCATAACCCCAGCACAGCAAGGGAACAGACTAAGGATTAAAATGGATTATAAAATACAGTATCTAACAAACACATACCACACCAGGACACTACAAAATCCCTGAGGTCTCACTTGCCTCACTTCAGAGTTGGTGGCCCACTGGGACTTGTTGGCAACAAGTTTTAAGTCTATATCCTCTATGCCAGCTTGAGCAGAGAATTCCATGTTACTGAGTATAGATCTGGGCAATAAACTCTTGGCCTGAACTAGGTGACATACATCTTCAAGATAAGAGGGTCTTTAACCTTGAGTTCTTGACAATGCATGATCCATTCTATCTCACCAAACAGTGACAGGTTTATTAAAGTGGCCTTTTACTTGGGTGGGGGGAGTAGTGGGAGGGATAGATTTCAATGTATATCCTTTTGAGCTTTTGAAATTTGGTACCAGGTGATTTTATTACATATGCAAAATAAAATGAGTGCAGTCACTTTAAAAATGGCTCTTCCTTCATGCTTTATTTGATTGGTGTGGTTACTGCTCATACAGCTTTAATTTCAGTGATTGGAGCCCAAAGTTCCTCAGTAATTTTTCAAGCCAATAAGCCTCTATTATGGGCCTAACACTGTAAAGCCATCACACCAAGGGCTGACCTCCCACTTCTTAAGTACAATACACTTTTGAAGTCTGGTCTTCCCTGTTGGTACCATGAAGTGCTTGGTTAATTTTACAAAGGGTCCTGAAGAATGCCTTTAGAAGGATGGACAAAGATTACCCTAGTACTTTAGTACTGAACTGGTGTTCCCTGACCTAAGTGAAGGCACCTCTTCTTTCTCCATGATGACATCTTCCCACCAGACTCATCTCTCAGAAGTTTCGCTGAATTTAATGCAGAGCCCAAGATAAACTAGGACTGCATAGAAACCACTCTTTTACCTTCACCTCTCTGATGCATTGTCAATCAAGAATAACCAAAGAAAGCTCCCTTCTTGGGTCCTACCCTCTTCTGTCCCATTCTGGTGACCATGTCTTTCAGGGTGCTGATTTTTTAATACAGCAGTCTGACATTAGTGGTGTTCACTAGGCCAACACAATGTGCCTGATTTGAGCAAAGGTCACTGAGATCCAGAGTCCCCCTGCATGGCTCTGACATGGCTTGGCACGCTGAAACTGGTGTAGGTTTTCCTCCTCACCTGAACCAAATAACTTCCGCTAATCAGACTGCATCTTCCTCAATTTGCCTGGCTTTGCTACTATTGATTTCAACTCACTTGGTTCTCCCTGGCCCCACCCGAATAATAGTTTCCCAGTGACCAGATGATCCTCATTTAGCTGGCCAGTCTTGCTCTATGTCCTGAAGCTCCAGTCACTCTTCTGTTGACTTGCCTGTCTTGAGTCTTTCTTGTCCACTGACCTGAGGCTACTATCAAGCAAAAGTGTCCGTGACTTTTGCCTGTAGATTGACAACTCTACTTCTGGGAATCAGAAGGAGGGGGAGGGTAAAAAGAGCCACCATTTCTGTGTCTGAGAACGGGGGAGGTGAGCAGAGTCACCCGCAATTAGCGGATAATTAGCGCCGCTGACCCTTGGGGCTCATCAGCGCTCCTGGGGCCAGCCCCCAGCAATCAGCCAGGGCAGGTCGAGAGTGTCAGGCCCGGGAATGAATAGGGCTCATCAGCTGCGCTGGAGTCGGGGAGCCAATCAGGGAAATTAATAGAGGAAGAGAGGGAGAGAGAGCAAGGGAGGGAGACAGAGATAGACAGACAGACAAGAGAGAGGTACAGATATAGGCGAGAAATGAGGGGGAAAAAACAATAAGGCAGACTGGGATAGGGAATGAGAAATAGGAACAATCAAATAGGAATAGGGATAGAAGCAGGGCAGGAAAGGGAAGAGTAGGAGGAAGGAACAGAATGTAAAGGATGGGAGGAAGACGAAGGGAGAAAGGTGAGAGGAATGGTAAGTACTTGGCATAGTGTGGGCCCTCGAGGAAATTACCCACAGAGGCCAGGGCAAGGAACTAAGGGAGTCCTCGACGGAGGAGGGAGTGAGGAACAAGGGGAAGAGCCAGTGCCGAGACCGGAGAGAGTGTGAATGGAGTCTGCCGAGGAGGAAAACGGTCCCAAGACCCTGAGCCGCGGCGCCCGGTGGCGGAGCGCGCCCCCTGCCGTCTCCGCGTCGCCGCCCGAGGGGGCGCAGAGGTCCTGTCCCGCCCGCCGCGCGGGGGGCTTGCGCCCTGGGCGGCCACGTCGTCTGCCCCAGGGGCCGGGGAGGGGACGTCAGGGGCAGGCAGGCACTCTGGGGGACTCGCCGGGAGTCCGATGGAGGGTAGTGGCCCGGGGCGGGGGCTCTGCGGTCGGGCCCCGCCGTCCACCCGCGCCCGTGCCCCTCGCTGCGCTGTCCTCGCGGCCGCCCCGCACTCGGTCCACGCCGGGGCCCACCTCCCAGTCCAAGCCCGGATCTGGGTGGTCAGAGTAGGGGGCGGGCTTGGTGGAGGGAGGGGCACCGGCCCGGCAGCTGCAACTGCCTTCTCGTCGGCCGCAAACTTTCACAAAGCGGCGTGTCCGGCCTCATCAATCTCCATTAATAATAGTTGGTTGGCCTGCGGGGGGCGGGCGGGGGTCCCGGGCCGGCCGGCCGGGCCGCTGGGAACGGGCTCTGCGGAGGGAGCGGGAGCCGGGCGCGGCGGCTGCGGGCGGAGGGAGGAAGTGAAGCGTAATTTGAGGAAGATGGATGAGTCCGGAGGGCGACACCCCCAGCCCGCCCGCCCGCCCGCCCCCTCCCTCCTTATGAGAGAGAGGGAGCGCGGCGCCGGAGCCACACTGCGCCGAGCCCGCGCCCCGCCGCCACCTCGGCCCGGGAGCCAGGGAGCGAGCCCCGCGTATCCGCGCGGGGCGCCCGAGCCGCGGGGCGCCCGGCGGCGCCCGGAGGGGAGCGCCCTGGGGCGGCCGCAGCTCCAGGCACCATGCAGAGAGCTGGAGGCGGGGGCGCCCCCGGGGGCAGCGGCGCGGGCAGCGGCGGCGGCCCGGGCACTGCCTTCTCCATCGACTCCCTGATCGGGCCGCCGCCGCCGCGCTCCGGCCACTTGCTCTACACTGGCTACCCCATGTTCATGCCCTACCGGCCGCTCGTGCTGCCGCAGGCGCTGGCCCCCGCGCCCCTGCCCGCCGGCCTCCCGCCCCTCGCCCCGCTAGCCTCCTTCGCCGGCCGCCTCACCAACACTTTCTGCGCGGGGCTGGGCCAGGCCGTGCCCTCGATGGTGGCGCTGACCACCGCGCTGCCCAGCTTCGCGGAGCCGCCCGACGCCTTCTACGGGCCCCCAGAGCTCGCTGCCGCTGCCGCCGCCGCTGCCACCGCCGCCCGGAACAACCCCGAGCCGGGCGGCCGACGTCCGGAGGGCGGGCTGGAAGCCGAAGAGCTGCTGCCCGCCCGGGAGAAAGTGGCAGAGCCGCCACCGCCCCCGCCTGCGCACTTCGCAGAGACTTTCCCAAGTCTGCCGGGTAAGTGCTGGGGCCGATCAGGGCGCCGGGCGGGAGGCTCGTTCACCTGGAGACCCCAGACAGCAGCCTGCTCAGAATCTCGGCACCTGCCCGGAGCCCTGGAATCCCAGACCCCCAGATGGCTGGTTCTGCGGAACCACCTCCAGTTCCGTTCCAAACACAGCACTTCTCTAGATCCAAGAACCAGACGCCCTGCTCTGTCTCCAGAGTGTCTGAAGCCTCCCCGAAGACTTCCCAGCACTCCCTTCCAGATCAGTGCCTTTCCTCCCGCGTGCTAGCCCTTGAGCCTTGGCTCCCCGTCTCCTTTTCAGAATCCCTTCATTTTTCTCCTCTGTCTGGAATAGAGAAGCTGGGAATGTGGGATTCTTGGGGACACCAGCAAGACCCCCGGGTGAGGATATATCGGGCAGCTGTCAACTTACTAAGGGCTTCCAAGGAGGCGGTTGTATTGACCCCATATGGGCTCTGGAAACACAGGGGCAAAGGGACGGTATTACAGAGGTGCTGGCCATTTGTATGACCTATCTTCATCTTAGTTATAGAGGTCACTTCTGAATTGGCAGATTTAGAGCCAAGCCTTGAAGAACCAAGTTGGGGTCCTAAAGGGACGTTATCTAGCAGGGAGCCTACAGGGTTGACTGGGAGGCAGAGAGAGAGGCTAAAGGCTGGAATGAGTTGGATGTGGCCCAGAGGCCTGGAGTCCAGAATCCAGCAAAGATTCTGGAACCAGTGAGATTCAGCTAAGAGGTAATTCAGGAACGCTGGATCCACCATAGGAGGATTCCCTCTCAGTAGAGGCGAGGTGTATTCAACTGAACCCTGTTTGGACTCAATCTGCTTGGAGCCTTCCTGCCTTCCTATTGATCCTTAACACCTAGAAGCTAGGAAAGCTTTTGCTATCCAGAAGCAGACTCCGGTATGCTGAGATCCAAGGCTTAAACAAGTTGGTGGGTGGGCCCTGTTTAAGAAATCAGGGGCTGCATGCAAGTGTGGTGTTCCTGAAACTTCAAGTTCTTTAGCATCAGGATGTCTGCCTCTGCTCAACCATTCATCACATTCAGTTTAGCAGGTGGAAATGACCTCAGGAGGCCTGGGGGCTAACTCCAGTGGAGACAAGGAGCTCCAAGAGCCCTTTTGTCCTTTACCAGGAGAGGCCAATTCTTGATGATAGGTTTCTGGGCCCTTCCTTGGAACTGTCCAAAGGGCTCATAACCAGACCCTGAGGGCTGCTATAGAGTCTGTCTTCATCTCCTTTACCCCTTTAGCCCTGGGCATTTTGGCTTTGGTTATTCAGCTGTTGTTTATGTCACCTGGTTGGACCAGGATCCAGTGACTGAAGTCTGAGCAGTGTCCCCTAAGGAAGGTCAGAAGGAAATGATAGAGCAGCAGCTGGAAGGTGGGAGGGAATGTCCACAAGATGAAAGGGCTGGGAGTGGAGTAAAGGAGGAGCAGCCGGCAGGGTGATGGGAAGAGGAAAGGATCGGTGGGATTCAGGAATAGGATAGTCCTAAGGCAGGAAAGAGAGCCAGGCAGGTCGTCAGAGGGATGGCTTTGGAGGCAGTCAGAGCTGGAGGAAGAACCAGACACCTGAGGAGGAGATGAGCTGAGGGGGAGGAGACAGGAAGGCACCCCCAGTGGAGGGGGTCTGGGGAGGAGTATCCCCAGACCAAGGGAGAGCAAGCAACTTTTCCCCTCTCCCAGGTTCCCCTCGGTTTTTATTTTGACCCATTTGTACAATGGGGACTCTTTTCTGAAGCAGATAGACTATTTGGCTGGAAAATCGGACATTGAGAGAGAGAGAGAGCAGAGGAAAAGGACAGAAGAGAAATACTGAGGCATAGAACAGAGGAGAGGACAAACAAATGAGCTGTACACCCCGATTCTCCAAGAGAGGACACGAGAAAGGAGAGGGGCCATGTATTGGAAGAGAGATGTACAAGGGGTTTCCAGCACTGGCTACATGAAAAGGAAACAATATTTCCAGACCAGAAGTGCGTGCATGTGAAAGAGTTCTGTCTTGAGATGACTGAGAAGGAGCTAAATAAATACACTAGTAGGAAACAAGGAAAAGTTTCAACATTAGGAGTAATTTTTTAAAAGGGTTTTTCAATCCTGGGAGTGATGGGAAACTGGAATTTACGTAGAATGAGGAAAGAAAGATCTTCATCACCTGAGGAAAATATTGGGAGCAAAAAAGAGAGACGCTGTTCTTGGAGTAAAGACAAAGTGTTTCTTTGCTAAGATGATGAGAAGGAGGCCTTACAGAGGAAGAATCTGAGAGGTGCTGCAGTGAAGGTAATCACTCTTATTGGGAAGAGATACACATGAAGGGTTTATAGTGGGGTTTGGGGGCAGAGCAGTAAGGAGAGGTTTCAGAAGGCACATTCTAAGAGGGTGATGCGTGGGAGGGCCTATCCGTGACTGCGGCTTCCTACCCGTCTCAGTGCGGACTCTCCCAACTCTTCCCCGCCTCGCCACTCACGTTCACCTTCCCAGTCTTGAGTTTTCCCTAAAATAGTTGAGAAAAAAAAAAAAGGCAATTCCAGAAAGGTTAGACATAAAATCAGCTTGGGGAGCAATGACACATGGCCCGTGCTGAAGATGAGGGGAAAGCAAATGCTCCATTCTGGGACTCGCATTGGAGTATTTAATGTAAAGTACCACAGTGCTCTGCTCGAATCACACGGCCGAAGAGTTTGAAGAAGGAAATCTATTTTTAAAGTGACCGAGGAGGAACTGTGGTCCTAGTGCGAATGGGTGACATTGGTCTGAAATGACTAATTCACATTTGTCTAGTGTTCTGCAATTACTAGCCCTTTTAATGAAACTATAGTGAAGACAGGCCAATTTGGAGAATGATGAGTGAAGTTCTTTTTGTTGGGAGTTTAAAAGACTATTTCTAAAAATTTTGCTGAGAGTTGAGACAGAGACCACCCCACTAAAACTGATGAAGAAAACAGAACTTTGTTATGATTTGATGGCAGGGGTAGAAGCTGTATTTAGCAGGCCAAAAGAAATAGTGTGTACAGAAGTAGTGGAATAGAAAAGGACTGAGAATGGTACGTTGAAAGTAATTGTAGGTTTGGAGTGTGGGGGCAATGGGATATTTGGGGGACGTGTCTTAGTAGGAATGACCGAAGAGAATTTTTAATCAGTAGGAAAGGTTTAAAAGTACAAATCAACAGAGCTGCCCAGAGTCATGCTGTCTAGCAAGCCATTTATGTAATTTAAATTTAAATAATTTTATTAGCCACATTCAAAAAGTAAAAAGAAATGGGTGAAATTAGTTTTAATAATATATTTTATCCCAACATGTCCAAAATATTATTTCAGCATTAATCATATACAAAAAAATGAGATGTTTTATATCTTCTTTTCATGCTAAGTCTTTGAAATCCAGTGTTTATTTTCACAACATGTCAATTCAGACTATCCATGTTTCAGGTGGTCAGTAGCCTCACCATATTCAACGTAACAAATCTCGAGAGTTGTAAGACCAGTCATGTGAACATATGGGGGATAGGGAGCTTTGAAACGGGCGGATAGTGAAGTCCTCAGTGTACTAGGAATACAGAGGGAGGAGAGCAGTAAGCCCTCAAAGGTAGGAGAAAAGAGAATTCTGCCTTGAATGAGGTGGACAGGGATGATCTTGTTGTGTGTGAAGGTGTGTGTGAGCTCTGACTGGGTTTTTAAAGCCGACTTGAAGGTGAGGTGCAAGTACACATCACAGAGAGGACGGGTGAAGAGGATGCTGTGCGCTGTGCGAGTGATGAAAAGAGCTGTCCGTCTGGGGAAATGCAGAAGAAAACTTTAAAGTGGAGGTGTCTTGAGCAATGATTTGTTCTGGGAGAAAAGGGTTGGATTGCCTGAAAACACAGTTAAGAGGTGAGGGGTGGCAGATACTCTATCTGTAACTGTTGGACCGGCGATAAGAATGCCATGAGAGACTGATACGAATGATGATGCCAGTGTTGAGCATGGTGAAGAAAAGGACATTTGTCGTTGAGGTGGTATAGAAAAGAGTATGGGATGGGACAAACCTGGGAGGTGGCAGTGGACATTTTTTTAAAAAACTAAACAGAAAAAGATTTGCTAATTTCTGATTAGAGATTGGCAATAAGAACGGAAATCATGCAAGGAGACAAGGGAAATGTCCTAAGAGCTTAATGTTTGGGTGGTGATTGCTGTAAGCCAAGCACCTGGCTGTGGCGAGAGAGCATCTTAGATGGCCATCCGTTAATTTCCAGGCAGGTGTCCACTGTGACTGTCAGGATACACTTACTCATGAGAGAAAAACAGGAAATGATAATGTAGCACAGATCAGAGACTTTGGTTGCTGGAAACAGGAGGGAGATTTTTCTTGGGGGTGATGGAGAGTATATCTTCCTGGAAATTTTGAGGAAAAGCATACAGGGAGTGTGCTTGCTCCCTAGACATTTACAGAAAGGCCAACGTTGCACTAACTTGCTGTGATCGAAGGATCACTTGTTTAAAAGTTGTGACACATGACAGTTTCAGGTCTCAACTTTGTCACTCACTAGCTGGACGGTTTCGGCAAGCCTCTTCAATTCAGGGAACATTTATTGTGTGTCTATTATGGGCTTAGTATTGTTGGATACTACAGGAGATTCAAAGTCTTACAACCTCCTTAGGCTTCAGTTTCCCCACCTGTAACATAAAAGTTTTAGTTCAGATCATTTTTATTGTTCCTTTCAATTTCATAGAACAAAAGGTTATTTTTCTAGCCTCAGTGTTTAATGTCGAGCTGTTAACATGGACTCCACAGGCCTCTTATGAGTGGATCTGTTAATTATGGGTGGAAGAAAATTACATCTTTATTTCTACTAACTTCTAACTAAAATCAGGCACTTCCTTTAATTACAAAGGTTGGCCAGAAACCATAGCAGTTTTGGCAGTATCTGGGATTTTTGTCACCAGTAGAATTCACAGATATTTTCATAGACATTTACAATCTTTGGTGAGACCTTGTTGATTAATGAATCAGTAAAGAAGCATAAATGATTATATCTCAATTCACTTAAAGTATTTGATAACTATTGTACACCATTGGCTTGAAATGTAATCCTGTATGTTTTATGTTACACACGTAAGAGCATTATTCTAAGCAGGACTTCATAGGCTTTATCAGACTGCCAAAGAGCTCATGGCACAAAAAGGGTTAAGAAACCCTGGTTGAAAGAGAGGAAGATCTCAGAAATGACAGGAGGAAAATTTTATTGAGAGGATGGGAGTGGGGTGTGGAGATGCCTTGTAGCACAGGGAAGGTAACACTTGGGAGACTTGGGAGACAGGAGGTGCTCTGCAGTGGCATATGTAAATACGGAGAGGTGGACTGTAGATGGTTAGTTCCTATACTCAGAGTGATGGGTGTTCTATGCTGGCAATAACGGGAGACAGGCAGCAGTTGGAATAAGGAGGGGGAAATATTTTAATTGGAAAGAAGGAGGAATATAATATTATCAACAAAGTATGCTTCACTGAGAGTAATGTTACAATGGGAAGCTATAGGCAAGGATTTTGCCTCAGAAATAACAGGGAAAGAAGGAACTAAAATGGATTGGGAATTAGGAAATAGCAATGAGAGAAGCAGTGGAGTAGATGTACACACAGAGAGAAGCTTACATAGAAATGATGAGAAGGAGAGTTTGGTGGGAGAGAACTTTTACCCAGAGGGAGCCGGAAATGCCCCCGGGCTGGGGTAGGAGATAGGAAACCCCGCATCTGAACCAGCAGAAAGGACAGAGCCATGTGCGAAGGTGGTGGTGCCCGTGGCTGCAGTGGCAATGATAAGGACAAAAGAGGTCTAGAGAAGCGGGTGGGGCTCTTCATTGGCGATATGATCATGCTGGGAGAAAGTCCTAGCTTAGAGACACTAATTCGGAGAGCGACAGGGCAACAAGATGAACTTGATGTGATGGACGAGTGACCCTCACGGGTTGAGTTAAGTAGCAGTAGGAAGAGGCACCACCGCAGTCGTGGAGGGTGTCTTCCCTTCCGTCCCATCGCAGCAGGGAAAGGAACCATCTTCCAGCGATGAAACGAACAGTCTGTGTTAGAAGCAGAGGGTGGGGGCTGCCGGGACTAACAGACTAGGGTTACAAGGAAAGAGCAGTCTGTGAAAAATGAGGGTGGGAGAAACAGGAAAATGCTTCTGAACTGGGGGTAACGGGAGATGGTTTCTTGACTGTGAATTACAGAGGAAGTGGTATGAAAACAGAAGCATTGGCCACGACGGGACTCTGTCTCGGGAGCAGCGGGAAGAGACGTGAGGCAGAGGTGTAGCTGTAGCAGGAGGGAGGAAGATGAGCGTGTCCCGAGGGGGAAGGTAAGAGGTGCTTTGTGCTGGAAAGGGTGATGCCCGCTCTGCAAAGGCGCACAGGTCTGGGCCAGACCGCACCTCTGGGTCTCAGCCTCCTCATCAGTAAAACTAAGGGTTGGAATTAGGGTATCTCTAAGGTCACTTCCAGCTCCAGCTGTACAATTCTGTTTTTTGTCTGTAAAGATACCTTTATTAATGAATTATTTCCTTTAAAAAAAAAAAAAAAAGGCGTCCTGAGCAGAGGGACTGGGGAGAGATTCTGCAGTGCTCAGCGCTGAGATGCCCGGCTAGCTGAGCGGAGGAGGCAGGTGGGCCTGGAGACGCACATCTGGAGGTGAAATCAGGGCTGGGCTTTAGGATAGAAAAGGCTGTGTCCCCTGGGATGGGGCGGTGCTTCCGAGCAGTGGCCATGTAGGGTGTCACGCTGAAGGAGGGAGACGTCTGATGGGGGGAGGAGCAGATCTTCTTTAGGCGAGAAAGACTGGGGGTCAGTTGAGACCGATGTGGCCTGGTGAGGAAGGAAGCAGTGCCCTCCAGGGGATGAGGAGGACAGAAGCTGTGCTGTGAATCCATTCCTGGTCTTCTGAATTAATTCTCCACGTGCTGCGCTGTTTATGATCGAGTGACCGTGGAGCTCAGTCTCTTTTCCGCTTGGTGGTAACAGAGAGGTGTGGTGTAGCCCAGAGGGACGACGTCTGGACACAGACCTCGACCCCACCCTTTTCTGTGATCTGCAGCAAAATGCTGACCTCTGTGTCTCCGTTCTTTCACCAGTAAACTAAGGGCGACAGGACTTACCTCCCAAGAGTTAAGGATTGAATGAGGAGATAACTGTCCAGCATCCTAAAGGAATAGGTGTAAGAAGTTACCAGTGCCGCCATGGACTGGAGAAGATGGGGAGCTCTCCTGGGCATCAAGCTGGGAAAGACCTCTTTACTAGGAATTATGAGAGGTGACACTCTCTGTACTGAAAAGGACACACGTCTCCGGGAGTGGTGCTGGAAGCAGTGCTGTGCTCCGGGATCTGTCTACGGCGGGGCTACCAGGCGAGAACACGGTGGGAATCTAATAAGGGTAGATTTCATGTTTTGGCTCTGGCTCTTTCTCCCTCCTTTCGGTTTTCCTGTCTCACGTGTTGGTGAGACTCTGCTCTGTGGACACGGCTGCCCAAGGCCCTTGTGCTGTGCCCCACGGGGCCTGGCCTTCCTTTCTCCCCGTTAAAACAAACAAGCCCCCCCACCCCCGAAGAAGCAAACAAACAAACAAAAAGCCTCTCCTTTTTTCCTTCATCAGAATTCCTATCCCCTAGTGTGTCTGATCTCAGTTCAGTTGTTAGGATTAAGTAATTCACACTCAGATGGATTAAAGAGGTCTTTTTAAAGTCCAAATATATTTCAAACTTGTAGAATTTTCAATGGTGTTATTATGAATAATTTGAGGGATGACCTACCTGGGTTTCTTCCCACCTTTTTGGCAAAATTGTTTTGGGTGGGAGAGTTGCGGGAATGCGGCGGAGAGGCTTGCTTTCCCTGGAGTCATGCGATTATTGTCACTTCCAGTTACAGCATCGTAGGTAGTCAGAACGCTTTGGGTTGCCAGTGACAGTAGCTCAGCTCTAATTTAAGCTAAAATGGACATTTATTGATTCACGTGACTGTGAAGCACAGGAGCAGATCCAGAAATGCAAACAGTGTGGTCTGGTCTTTTCTTCTTGTTCTGAACCTGACTCCTCTGTCTGCCTTTGCCTCTTTGTCTCCTCCCCAGAGGTGAGGGGAGGGCAGGAGCACAGCAAGCCTCAGTTTTATAATCCCAGGCTGGGACGCCGGCAGAGTGTGTGTGTGTGTGTGTATATATATATATATATATATATATATCTCATCCTAGGGTGACCAGTTAACTAGCTGAGTCAAGTCCCAGGGGGATGGGATACGCGGTTGGCCAGGTCCAGGTCGCCTTCCTCTGCAGTCGTGAAGCTGTCGGAATGGAATTGACAGCCCCTCCGGCCTGGGCAGGTGATGCGGCACAGTGCCCCAGGGAAGGGGTGCTGAGAGTGGTCAGAAGAGGGCAGGGATGCTGGGCAGACAGAAACAAACCCCAATCCGGTGTCTGCCTCAACCAGGAAGGAAGCAGAGAAGGTGCCTTTCGCTCCCTTTCAGTATTAGCAGGGAAGGCCTCCTCCCTGGCTGGACAAGCAGCCCTTGCAGTGGTGGAGGCTGGGACTGAAGCGCTGAGGAGAGTTCCGTCGTGCGGCAGGTGGAGAGAGACGAAGACGGGAGAAAAACGTCTCTCCCTCAATTCCTGTACAAGAAAAAGCCGTCCCTGAGGATGAGAGAGCCCACTGTACGTTAGAAGCTAGAGAAAATTGATATTAAATCCGTTCCCATAATTGGGCAATATTATTTTCTAAGTGAGAAAATATACTTCTGAGTAAAAGATACGCTGACTGGTAAGATGACATCATACAAACAGATAATGACAGAAAAGATAGAGAGATCTGGTGGGCAATTCTTCTTGGGGAATGATGGGAGAAACAGCCTGATCTGAGGAGTGAGGCCTTCCCGGTGGCAGCTTTAAGAATCTTCTCTAAGAGTGTTAAGGAGAGATGTTAATGACTAGGCTAGAGGTCTGGAGTGGTAAGTGAAAGGAACAAGGGCTCCACTAAAGCTGGATTTGATAGGAAGGTCTTTTATCTGATGAGGCATCTGGGAAGGACTTCGACTTCATGTGGCGGGGAGGAGAAGATATTTTACTGTAAAGGACGGAAAGCACATTGGCTGGAGGTTTAGGAGCCCGAGATTCCAGACATGGCTCTGTCCTATCTGTGTGGCATAGGGGTGATTTAATCATTTAACCCCCCATTACTACTAATTAATAGGTCAACTCTACTCCAGTGAGTTGCTTGAAGATGAAATAGTAAGTGTGAAAGTGTTTGGGAAAGTTAAAGGTCATACAGGAGTGCCACGGAGGGAGCTCTGAGCTCGGGGTGGTGGCGAAATTGCTGTGAACTTATGAAGGTGGCAGTGAGGCAGAGAAAATTCTCATGTCAATTTGGAGTAGAGAATGCTGGAGAGTCGGGGCAAAGTGGAGAGAGAGAGACTGAAAATGGATTTTCCTTATTGGACCAAAAGTTATAGAAGGAGCAGTAGCATCATGGGGGCATGAAGTTAATGGGGATGAAAAACAAGTTGAAAGTGAGCTAGTTGCTCTAAAAGGTGGAAGAAAGTACTGTCTCCAAAAAGAACAGAGAAATAATTCTGTACCGGCATGATGATAAAATGAGGATTTAGAAATGGGGGTGCTGGCCAGCCTGGGTGTTTCCCCACCTTTTGACCCCACCCAAATTGGGTCTGCATTTGGGAAGCTGAGCAATTGTCCTGGGAGTGGTTTTGGGAGTGTGAGGGTCATTTTTTTTTTTTAATGGAGGGACTGGGGATTGAACCCAGGACCTTGTGCACGCTAAGCACGCTCTCTACCACTGAGCTATCCCCTCCTGACCCCAGTCATTTTTTAAATGGAGGGAAGAGAACTGAGAACTGAGCGTGATGGGGAGGGGCTTCTCCTGAGTGAAGACTAAAGCCTGTTGATCTTATACAAACTAGAACAGAGCAGGGTGGATGAGTGATGGCATGGAGGCTCTGTGAGTCCCCCTCACTGGGGGTCTGCAGTGGTCCTCCACTCCCCGGGTGTTTTCCACTCCACGACCCAGGCCCGTCGTCCTTGGTGACCGCCGCCGCGGACTCCCTCTCTTGATTGTGTGAGTCTGGTGTGGTTTATTCTTTCTACTGGAGAACACCTGCCGTGGATTCCTTGGCCTTTGATTTCTTCCACAGTCTGACCTGACTCAATACCAAGTTAGGGCTTCTCTTCCTCTTATAAGATAGGCCCCACGCAGGGGCACCTCTGCAGCCTGAGTGCTGCTCTGGGGTGGGAATAATGCCCCTGGCCTGGACTCCCCAGTCATCATGGTTCGAACCCTGTGATGGCTGCTTCTTAGGATAATAGCATCTGCCAGCAGAGTTCACGTGAACCCCGGATGTTTCCTACTAACCGGTCTGCCCTGCAGTGGTTTCCCCTGGGTAGATAGCCCAGGTTTCCACAGACTCTAGACGTACGCACAGGGAACAAGCTGAAAACACTGTACTCTTCTATTTCCAGTAGTGTCATTGTCACACGCAAAGGACAGACCTTTCTATCTGTTTGGCCTACCTACCTTGCACAAACTGTTTCCAATTAAAATTTTTTCCTTTTGCTAAAAATTATTCTCATCCAGATCATTATTTCCCACGTAAAATTTTCAGTGATGTTTTGTTGATCAAATTTTTTTGTCCGTATCAATCAGTTATAGGATCTGCAGTTAGACATTGACTTTTATGGACATTATATCTACAAGGTCCAATTATTCTAAACCAAGTAGAACTTTTATCAACAAGGTGTGCTTCTGTCAATTTTAGTCCAAACCCCATTTTTCTATGTGTAATTTTTGTATATTGACTATTAATATTCATTATGAATTGGATAAAGAAAATAGTTTACATTTTTCCAGCTAATTCATGAGGAGATAGTAAAGCTGTTTCAGGCTCGCCACTCTGTCAGGACTGCACCACTGTACTGCTCATCCAGTCCCCCCAGGTGTGTCTCCATCACTTTGGGTGCTGCATTCTGAGCTGCTCCGTCTGCTGGTGGAGCAAAGAGCAAACAGCAGGGCCAAAATGTTTTGCTTTGCTCCAAATGCATCAGTGTTTAGGGCAAAAAAGGTAGGGGTTTTGTTTGTTTGTTTTAAGCTTTTTACTCTTTTATTCGCCCGATGTTTTCCCCTATTTTTCTGTTTTCTATTTTTTTCTATTTTCAGCCCTTTCTGTTTCTCTGACTTGTCATTTAATTCTCCTGCCCCTGTGCCTGCCCTGCTTCTCTCCTGCCCCAGCCCTCTTCCTGCCCTCTTTGCCTTTCCTTCTGTCTCCCTCCTCCGGCTCTCTCACTGTCCCAGGCCCTCTCCTCTGAGAGCCGAGCTGTGTTTCCCGCCTCGGTTGCTTTCTTTTCTTCCCCGCCCCCATCTCCTTACACGAGTTGCTTATCAGACACCTCAATGTCATGGTTATAAAGGTTCAGAAAGAAACTCTTGCCCCTGCCACTCAGGACCCCACTGGGATCAAGTAGCCAAGAGAGGCTGTGAACCGCGGCTCCTTGGATGGCTTTAAAAGCGGCCCTGAGGGTGGCCCGCTGCCGTGGGCTTGATTTTATGGGATCTGTCTGAAGACAGAGGGATGGATGACATGATCTCAGGAGGGCTCTGCCAGATCAAGGAACCTGGGAACCTCATCTCAATCATCATCAATTTAGATTTATTGGTCACCCCCTGGGTGCTTGGAGCTGTGCTAAATGATTTCATCTTTCAAGCCGTGAAATCCAGTCTCTGCCTTTAAAGCAGCTGTTTAAAATATTGTAATCTTGGGCTGAGTTTTTACATGCTATTGTTATTCTTTCTGTTATTATTTCCTGAAAACCATCTTTTAAACATTAGACATTAAAAGTTAGAGGATTTAATATCAACGTGGGGGATTGCTCTTGATTTCTTTTTGCGTAAGAGCCTGTACACTCCCACTGCAGACGGTCTCCTCTCCAGCAAACGTGAGCTCAGAGGACATGCTGAAAAGTGGGTGGAACAATATTCATGGAGGGGGTGTCTTGTGCCCGGAGCTGGGACGTGGGGAGCAGGGTGGAGGGGGTACTCTAGGAGGGGCCTGAGAAGGGAAGGACAGAGATGGAGAGTGAGAAAGCGCTTGGGAACAGTTTCTTTCATTTAGTCAACAAATATGTATTGAGCGCCTACTCTGTGCAGGTAATTTTCCAGATGCTGAAGGTACAGCTGTAAAGACATATTAAAAATCTGTACCTTCATGATGCTTATATTCTAATAGGAAGGGACAGTCAACACAATAAAAGAATAAAGTTGGTGACATGTAATATAGCAACAAATAAAGCAGAGAAGGGAGACAGGGAGTATTGAGAGTTTTAATTTTAAAAAGGATGATCACAGAAGGTCTCACTGATAAAGTAAAGACCTGAAGGAAATAGAGAATGTGTGCAAAAACCTAGGTGAAGAATTTAGTATTCTAAACAGAGAGAAGAAAGATCTAGGGGAGGGGCAGGGGACCAGAGTGCGAAGGGCAGAAGCAGGGAAACCAGTTTGCAGAAAATGTCGATGAGCCAGGTAAGAGATGAGGGTGACTGGGGCTCGTTGGACACACACAGAGGAGGTGGTGAGAAGAAGTCAGGGTCTGGGTGTATTTTCAAGGCAGCGGCACTGCCAAGATTGGCTGGTGGCTGGGCATGGGTGGTGAGAGAGAGTGAAGGTTTGGTTTGAACACAGGGAGGATGGAGTTACCGTTAACTGAGATGGGAAAGACATGGGTTCAGATGGGGAGGGGCTGTCTTGGGAGGAAGATGGGAAGTTCAGTTTGGGAAATGTTAAGCTTGAGTTCCAGGGAAGTGGAAAACAGTGTGGGGAAGGGCCCTGAAGGAGATGAAAGGGGAAACTAGGGACATGAATCTTGCTGAAATTAAACAGACTTTGGCTGGGGATGAGACTGGGGAGAAAGCCCGGGGTAAGTGAGGCGGGCGTCATGAGGAGCACGTCGTCTGTGGACAGGCTGTTTCTCCACGGACAGGTAACGGAGCTGGATGCAGGTGCAGCTTGGGTGAGCTGTGGGAGGGAACGGGGACCAGCTGCTGGTGGAGAGCAGTGAGCAGGAACAGCATCAGAGGTGGAGGTCCGGGTGAGGCTGAACTAGGCTGTGCCACGTGGGTTTGAGAAGGTTAAAGAATGAAGCACTCCCAGAAGAAAAGGAAGGGGCCTGGGCTTAAAAATACCCATGAGGTGTGCAAACACTGATTGAGATGGAGGTGGGTGATCTGGACACGGGCTGAATTCTGGCCTCTAAGGAAATGTTCTTGAGGAAATGGAGCAAGTGTAGACTGCATCAGTGAGGGGAAAGGACAACTCTGGGGACGGGGAAGGGAATTGAAAGCTACTGGGCTGGTCCTGGAGGCCCAGGGAAGTTCTTGGTGTCGTGCAGGCAGATGGACAGGGGTTGGGGAGGAGAGCCAGCTAAGCTCTGAGTGTTGGAATGTGGTCTAGACACACACACACCTGCACAACCTTCTTCTCTTAGAAAGCTTCACTGGTCCCTGAAGTCATTTCACTTTGGGTTGTATTCTCAGCTTCGGAATGCGCTTGTGTACGTGGGATATGTGTTGATATAGATGCACCCCCACATTTACGAAGTCCCCCCAACTTTACACAGTGAACTCTCTTGGTAAGGAGCTGACTGTTCAGTTTGCGGATTATCCATTTTCTCTTGCTCTCTTTTCATCAGTTGGTTTTCTTTTGACTTTTTGTTGTCAAAAGACATTGCTTATTGGTCCTTTGGGCAGAAAACAAGGGAGTTTGTAGAACTCAAACACAGAAACATTTATAGTGCGTTATTAGTTGCAGTTCTGACCAAAATGTCAATAGATAAGAAGATTAGAACCAATGGTTGAATCGAAGTTTAGAATTATATTTGGATTAAAATGTCTCTATGCCTGTGATTACAAGTAATCAGTAAACCACTGAGTCGCAGTTTCTCCTTTCCCGTTTTCCTGTCTTTCCCTTTGCTGTGCGTCTTTTTTTAAAACCTGTAGTCAGTTTACAGTGTTGTGTCGATTTCCGGTGTACAGCATAGTAGTTCAGTCACACCTATACATACGTGTGCTCCTTTTCAGATTCTTTTTCATTATAGATTATTACAAGATATTGAATATAGTTCCCTGTGCTGTACACTGTAAACTTGTTATCTATTTTATATATAGTATATATCTATTTTATATTATATATAAATATACCACATCTTTTTATCCAGTCGTCTGTCCATGGATATTTAGGTTGTTTCCATGTCTTGGCTATTGTAAATAGTGCTGCTATGAACATTGGGGTGCATGTGTCTTTTCAAATTAGAGTTTTCACCAGATAAAAGCCCAGGAGTAGGATTGCTGGATCATAGGGTAGGTCTATTTTTAGTTTTTTAAGGAACTTCTATACTGTTTTCCATAGTGGCTGCACCAAATTACATTCCCACCAACAGTGTAGGTTCCTCAGGATTCTGAACTTGAGCAGAAAGCAGCTGTTTGTGCTTCTCAGAGGGCAAGTGGAAAAGAGATGATGTCTTTTTAAAACTGAGGATAAGGGTGGACAGGGTCCTGGGATGCTAAGTAATTGGATGCTAAGTAATTGGAAGAAAACTCTGGCCACTTGTAAGGTGGCATATGGCTGGGGGCGCTCCCTGTTCTGGTCTGGTTATGGAGAATTGGAAAGGTGGGGTGTGGAAACCTTTGACTCTCAGGTCCTGGGGTAACATTTCTTGGACCCAGATTGCAGGAGAGGGTGAGGTGGGAGATCAGATGACCCTGAAGTTTCCATCTGGAAATGAGACTCTAAGATTCCAGGGAAGAGAGAAGGGAGACAGAATAGGGGTCAGCCCTGTGTCTTCCCACTGGGCAGGTGAGGAGTCCTGGGAGAAGAGCAGAGGCCGCAGCCGCAGCCTCCCCTTCTGTCCTGCGAGTCACTGCTCCTGCACAGCGCACCCCAGCCTATAGCAGCTGAAAGGGGCCTAAGCCAGGCTCCGCTCTGCTTCATTCCGGGACCTGCAGCTGGCATGGTCTGGCTTTGGAGGGGTGGTGTTTGGAGAACTCAGCCCTCGGTCTGAGTTTGGAGAAAAGCTGGGATGCTAGTGGGTAGCAAGACGAGCTTGGGGGGAGACTTGAGGGGTCACGGTCCAGGGGATGGTGCTCTTTTGATAGATGCCTATTGCCTCCCCCACTTTGCCGTAGTGAAGTCTGTGCTGGTTAATACCTTTCTTTCCATTTCTTTGTCTTCCCGAACCTCTTCCCCACCCCCCACCCTGGATGTGTCCCCTCCCTCCCCATCTCATCCCCTCCACGTCCCATCCGTATCTCCCTGCTGTCCCTGCTGTGTGCTGTCCACGCCTGGCCATGCGCCGCCTCCAACCTGTCTGCCTTCTCCTCGCCTTTGCCTTCCCCGTCCGTCGGTTCTCACTCCCCACAGCAGAGGGGAAGGTGTACAGCTCAGACGAGGAGAAGCTGGAGGCACCAGCGGGAGACCCGGCAGGCAGCGAGCAGGAGGAAGAGGGCTCAGGCGGTGACAGCGAGGACGACGGCTTCCTGGACAGTTCTGCGGGCGGGCCCGGGGCCCTCCTGGGACCTAAACCGAAGCTGAAGGGAAGCCTGGGGACTGGAGCTGAGGAGGGGGCACCGGCGGCAGCGTCAGGAGTCACAGCTCCTGGGGGCAAAAGCCGGCGGCGCCGCACCGCCTTCACCAGCGAGCAGCTTTTGGAATTGGAAAAGGAGTTTCACTGCAAGAAGTACCTGAGCTTGACCGAGCGCTCCCAGATCGCCCACGCCCTCAAGCTCAGCGAGGTGCAGGTCAAGATCTGGTTTCAGAATCGCCGGGCCAAGTGGAAGCGAATCAAGGCTGGCAACGTGAGCAGCCGCTCCGGGGAGCCTGTCAGAAACCCCAAGATTGTCGTGCCCATCCCTGTGCACGTCAACAGGTTTGCTGTGCGGAGCCAGCACCAACAGATGGAGCAGGGGGCCCGGCCCTGAGCGGCCCCCAAGGACCTTGAAGGCCAAGGACTTCCTGAGTCTGCTCGGAGACTGGGGTAGGGTCTGGGGACCAGTGGAGCTACCACTGTGGTTCTGCCCTTGGTTGGGGCTCTGTTGGCAGTGACTGTGGCTCTGGGGGTGCTCTCTGGGCAACCTTAGCTGCAGGCACTTGGCCCTAAGCCCATTCCAGAGACAACCCCCCGCCCCGGACTGGAGGATTCAGAGTTAACCGGGCTTAGGTTCTCGCTGTCCAGGAGCTGCTGGGACCAAGGTGGACTCCTGGGCAGGGACCGGGTTCTTAAATGCCCAGGACCTGAGAGGTTCCTGGCTAATGCCCTGGAGTCACTTCTGCCAGGGGCAGGAGGAATCTGGGGTGATACCGAGTCAAGCTGATCGCAGCTCCTTATTTATTTTGTGTAAAGTTTGTATATATGGAGCCCTCCATCCCTGTCTGTCTGCACCCCTGAGAGGGACTGGGAAAGCTGTGTGTTTCCTGGATCCTCAGCCAGAGTTTAGTTCCATCTTGCTGCCCCAGGTGGGCTCCGTCTTGCCTGTCTTTAGTCCAAGGACACGAAAACAAGATGGAACTGTCACTAGCCTCCTTAGAAACCTTTCAGCACTCGCCACCTCCTCTGTGTAATCTACCTCCACTCTGTCCTTCCCTGCTCTGGGCACTGCCCACCGTTCACGCCTCCAGACCTCATGCTCCTAACCGGCACCTCTTTTCTCTTCACCATTAAACAGGCAAGCTTCTGCACCTCTGCTTTCTGCTCTTTGGAAGAGTTGGCAGACTTCAGGATAGAGGATTCACTCTCTTTTGTATCATGAGGGGAAATGAAGTACTTGACCCTAGGTTAGCAGGGGTGTGTCCAGGTTATCAGTCCTGTCGGGGACCAGGGCAGGCTGGGGGATCAGCCGCCTCACCTGTGAGCCTGTGAGTAAGTCCTTTTCTGTGCAGAGGACACAGCAGCTTAGTCCATCCCTGACACTCTGATATTGCAGACATGAGGGTCAAAGACCCATTTCCAGGTCTCTGTTCTTGCAGTATTAATTGTAATGCCCTCCCACCCCACCTCACCCCACTGCACCGTTTACAAAGCCTAGGATCGCACATCCTCTTCTGTTATAGAATGAGATTGGTTGAAAGGGCCCACTGCAAAGTGGATGAGGCAGGAATGAATCTGTGATGGTTCTGGAAGCGTGTGTGCTGTGGGAGATAAGCTATGGAAATAGGAATTAGAGGCTTTGGGGCTGGAGTTCTGTGAGCAGATTAAGGAACAGCATTTGTAGTGGAGGGTCAACACCGGGGACACGTGGCTTCAGGGGCACTTGCAAGAGACAGAGCAGACTGAGCTGGAAATGAGACCAACTAAAGCTGTTCGCCGCCCCCGCCCCCTTCACGGCCGGGCTCCCCTCCTGCACCAACTGTAGGGCCGGGCCGCACAGACATACCTACGCTGGCATCAGGAGGCAGAGAATTCTTACAGAAACCAGCTGAAGGTGGTATCCTGGTTAACGGGGCTTCTGGGGAAGAAACATGGCCCACGTTGATTTAAGAGGAGAGCTGGAACAGAACAGAGCCATCGAGGAAAACAATAGGCTGAGTGAGGCAAGGTCAGAGAAGGGAGGGGGGCACAGCCCAGGCCAGTCCTGGCGGAGCTCCTCGCCTGCCCTAGAGGGCAGATCGCTGCTGGTCCCGACTCCTGGAAGGGCAGACCAGCCGCCGCCTGGTCACTCAAACATCTACGAACACCCCATACCGTGACAGTTGGCAGCTCTTTCCTCCTAGGTGGTTTTGGCCACCAAACAGGATAAAACCTGGAGCCATGACCGGTCGCTAGTGACTGTCAGTTCCCCAGCTGGGACACACAGGTCCAGGGTCTTCTCTTATCTTTTGGCTAAATTTCTGCAAGGCCTGAGAATCAGGCTTAAAACAAAAACAAAAACAAAAACAAAAGCATAGCCCAGCCCAGCCCCATTCCTGGTTTAGACTGCGCTGTCCCCCACACAGGCCAACTTCATGGTGAGAGTCTTTGTAGGGAAGAAGCCAAGCAGAGGTCAAGGATCACAGGAGCTGTTGTCATTTTGTTATCAGGAACTTATGTCTGCAAGTCTAGGGCTGGAGCAGAGGCCCTCTGGCTCTGCCCCCAGGGAGGGAAGGGGGACAGGGAGGAGAACTAGCAAACCCAAGGCCCTGATCGGCCATTTTTTCCCTGGATTTACCTCTGAAGCCTCCTAAACTGTAGCAGGCAGTGTTCAGCCACTCAAGCTGCTTCTTTTCCTTAGGGAACGTGGAGGTGAGGCTTGCTAGTGTCTTTTGAGCCTAGGAACTCATCTTTATACACACCCCTGGCTCATCTCTGTTCTGCCCTTATCTTTAGTTAGGCTCTTATCAGCCTTGCAAAAGGGGCTGTGGACCAAGAAAATAAAATCTGGTTTCCTCTCTCAGTAGCGGAACATGGTTAATTTACCCACCCGACAGGCCAGTGCCTGTGCAAAGCACCAGACCCGCACCCTGCATCCAGGGGCCACCAGCAGAGCAGCTCCAGGACGGGGAGCGGCTGGCTCAGAGAGCGGGGACCCTAACTTAGCAAGTCCTCACCCTTCAAGAACAGGTACAGAGGGGTTTTTCCCAGGCCTTCCTTCTAGATAACTAAGGGAGAGTTGGGGGAAAAGCAGACACTCTGGCTTCTGACTCCAGTTTGGAAAGAGGTTGTGGGAGTCGAGGGGGCTGTTCTGCCGTCAGTGACCTACCTCCTTCCTGTTTCTCAAAAGCCAAGCCTAGGCCCGAGTGCCAAGGGAAGTACTGCCCTCCCTGGCAAACATCTAGCCACTCAGATGGCTGGATGGTGTCACTCCCCGTACATCTGGCCATATGGCTCGTTCCCAGACACTAGAGAGGGGCTTGGTGCGTCTGCCCTCTCTGGGTGAACTCAGGGCAGCACAGGGTGTGGCGTGAGGTTAGCAGCTGAATATGGAGAATAAGGAGACCAGCGGAGATGCTCTGGTGACGGGGGCGGGGGAGCAGCAGGAGCTTCCAGGAGGAAACACGGAGCTCCCTCTCTCCTGGGGTCGGGGTTCACTGCCAGCGCTGCTGACAAAGTCAACTACAGCGCAGCAAGAAAGGCCTGAAAGAAACGCACGTAGGGGGCGAGGGGACACTACTGGGGCCTCAGGTGAGCATAGGGGGCAGAAAACCCTAAGCACTGCAGAAGGTGAGAAGGCAGAGACAGGGAGGGGGACGACGGGGTGCTCCTGGAAGGGCAGGGAGGCGAATGGGGAGAACAAGGCCGCACGCAGTCTGGTTTATTGGCTCATCACACACACACCAAGTATGTACACAAACATAAATATTCCAATGTACACATTTACATGGGACTCGCAGGTCACCCCCCGACCTCTGCCCCACCCCAGGCTCCGCTTTAGGCGAAGGCCTGCAGGGGCTGGCACTAGAAGGTAGGACTCTGGAGGAGGGCGAGGTCCTGCTCCCCTCTCCTCACAGTACCTCCAAAGGGTCCTGTCCTTCTTCTGCGGCACCGGAGGACAGGGGGCCAAGCACCTCCGATCCCTCCGCTGCAGCGCAAATCCCAAGCGTTGCCTCTGACCTCTCAGTCCCTCCTGTGGAGCTCTTCTGACTCTTCCTGTCCTCCACATCCCTGCTTCTCAGTCTCTGTGTCTGTTTCCCCCCAGTGCCCGTGGGAAGGTGGGGCCCCAGGCCCTGCAGTCCTTCTGGCCCCCGTGCCCTCTTCCTGGGCCTTACAGGAGGCTAGGGCTTCGGTGCAGCTCGGCGGAGGCGCTGGTGCCGTTGGCAGGCTCTCTGCCGGGGGCAGGGGCTAAGCTGCAGCCTTCCCCGGGGCAGCCGTGCTGGATCAGGATGTCCGCACACTCCTGGCTGCCAGCCCGGCGAGCGTAGGCCAGTGGGGTCAGGCCCCGGGCGTCCCGGCTCCTCACATCCACCCCGTACTGCGGGAGAGAGCACATTTTCATAGTTGGCGTGACGTGGCAGGAAAGGTGTGGGTTCTCAGGGAGAAAAAGGGGAGTCAGAGGAGCCTGCCAGGCTGGGGCAGGGAAGGCAAGGAGGGAGCCCGCGACTCACCCAGATGAGCAGCTGTGTGAAGACCACGTTGGCCATGGCGCTGGAGAGATGCAGGGCCGTCCGCCCGTCCCCGTCCCCGTAGGTCTCGTTCACCTCCTCCTTGGACCCATGGGCCAAAAGCATCACCAGCAGCCGCAGGTCGTCCTCCACCACGGCCCGGAGCAGCTGCTGCCCCAGCGGCACGTCCGAGCTCGGCAGCGGGGCCAGGAAGAGCTTCTGCTCATACTTGGCCCGGATCCAGCGCTCTTTCTCCTCCCTGCAACCACAGGTCCATCAGGGCGTGCGCCAGGCCGAGGAAGGCCCAAGGCAACGCGCAGGGCCGGGAGGGTGGTCAGGAAGCGACAGCAGCGCCCGAGGAGGGCAGGGAGAACAGAAAGTGCTGGAGCCCAGACTAGCCTGAGAAACCAGGGCGTTCGTGGGGCAGGGGCGAGGAAGGAGGGTGGAAGAGGCTTCTGAAGAACTCGGAGGGGAGCCCGCAGGGGCAGTGGGGATGTGGGGGGCGGGGGGGGGGAGTGGGCAGGAAGGTTCCAGGCAGGGCTCTCCTGTGGCAGCTTATCTGGCCCTACAGGAACAAAGGCAGCGGGGGCCTGTCCTGGGGGCCCACGCACCACCCTATCTACCGCCCATTCTCCCCATCTCAGAGCTCAGGCCGGGCCTTCGCACCGCAGAGCGATAGGGCCCTGCGCATGCGCCTCCTGCTGGCCCCCTGACCCGCTGATAACGGCTCAGAAAGGGCCCGTTGTTGTGAGGCGCCTGAGTGACAGGGAGGGGGAGGAGCACCCAAGGGGCCAACTGCCACGCAGAGCAACGGCAAGTTTTAACCCTTCTCGCACTGTCACGGCCACTGGGCCCCATCCTCAGTCCCCTCACCTGCAGGCGTCGGGCCCTGGCTTCGCATAGCCGTCCAGGGCCCCCTCCCAGACACTGTTGGCCAAGGCGTTGCCCATCGCGGTCATGACGGCCAGCAGCTCAGGTGGCCAGTCATCGAGGTCAAGGGAGCGCACCCGCGACAGGTGAGCCCCCAGATGCCGGTGGGTCCCCGAGCACTCGATGCACATCAGGGCGCCCAGGTTCAGGCTGGCCCAGTCTGGGTCTAGGTGAGGAGAGGAGGCCAGGTGAAGCCCTGGGCAGCCAGAGTGAGACCACCAGGAAAGTCCTCCCGCCCTCTGTTCTTTCCCAGCCTCCTAGAAGCCTCCCGCAGTGTTCTCTAAGCCACCCCCAAACCCTGGCTCCACAGGCCCGGCACTCACTGGGGGCGTCGCAGTCAATACAGAAGCTGTTGCCCCGAACAGTGCGGACGGCCTGCACGGCCAGAGCTGCATTCTGGTTCCCGAGTCGAGTCTGCCTCGGGCAGAGAGACGGGGGTGGCTGGTCAGTCACGAGGCCAACGTGGGGTTCTGCCCCACCCAGCCTCCGTGCCAACCTTGTCCTTGGCGCTGCGGCAGCCCTGCAGGCTGGCGAGGATCTGGGCCTGCACGCTCTGCACCCACAGCTCCCGCTCCTCCGCCGTCGATGCCTCGAAGTGCCACGTCTGCCCAGTGAGGGACACCACCACAAACTCGAACGACTCCTCTGCCTCTGTGGGGGACAGGGACACATACCACTGTCTGGTGGCACCTGTCAGCCCACACATCCAGGGGCGTGCCACTGCCACAAGTCCGTTCATTCCCCTGCCTTCCTGGCACTCATCTCCCCTGGCTCCGGCCTTGTGGACCACGCTCTCCCGACAGGTTGCAAAGGGGCAGGGGAAGGGGGACTTGGAGAGCAGCATGGAGCCCTCCAGCCTCCATCATAGCCACCTGTGGAGCCTGGGTAAGAAACGTGGGGATGCAAGATTTTGGCACCCCCGGCACTGCCAGGATGGGTCTGGAAATCAGAGGGAGAAAGTAGGGCAGAGGACCTGGAGAAGGATGTGACGGGGCACTAGGAGGCAGTGCTGGGAGGGGGAGGCGGGTGTGGGCACCATCCGTACATGTCAGCTGCAGCCGCCTCATTTTGCAGCTCATTAAACCCAATATTCCTGACGGCGTCAGCGTGGGGCTCCTGGGAGCCAGCCCCTCCCCCACTCCCCTGGCACAGGCAGGCGGGGCGGGCCAGTGGATGGGGAGGGGCGGGGAGGTTTTCTCGGCAAACTACCTCAGATGTGTGAGCAGACAGGGACCTGAGGACATCTGCAGTGACAGCACTGGGGGCCCCACTGTGACCCCAAGCGATGTGGGAAAGCGGTTCCAAGCTCTGCTGCCCCAGGCCCCCAGAAGACAGCCACACGAATCCCATCCCCCATGGTCACTGCCCCTTAGGTGAGCAACTCCTAACAGCGTGGGTGTGTCACGGGGGCGAAGAGATAGGGGCCTGTGGGGACACCCCAGGGTGAGCCGGAGGAGAAGGCCTGAGCCAAGTTCTGCCAGGCCAGCCTCACGCCTCGTGACACTGACAGCCCCAGGAAGTCCTCCTGCTGGGCTCCTGCTCTAAGGCACCCTTAACGACACTGTCTTGGTAGAAAGTTCCTTTCTTCCCACAGGCCCCACCCTTCCACCTCACCTGGCTGTCAGTCTCTCAACTACAGAAGCGTGACCGGCTGTGGGGCTCAGGTGCCTGGTACAGGCAGCCCCCATGCCATGAACGCTAAGCGCCGCTGCGTGCTCAGAGGTCGGCCGCAAAAGGTGGCTCTCTCTCCCATCGAGATGATCTCCTACCCACACCCCTAATCCTGACATCAGAGCAGCAACCAGAAACTACGCGTCAACACAGGTAAAACTTAGGAGCAAAGCGACTCCAACCACCGAGAAGAGGCAGATTTTGAACACACTTTGGGGAGAATCAGAGAAGCAGGATTATGAGAAGGGTCCTACAGAACAACGTCCGAGGAGCTGGAGCTCCTCAGTCTAAAGACGACTGAAAGACTCCCCAGACGCACACACCAGTTAAGTGTCTGTTTTGCGCCCAGCACGCACTCCACTCCACGGTGATGTGAGAGACACAGAAAACGTAGGCCCCGCCCACAGTCTTGGAAGAGTGACTGGGGCAGCAGCCTGCTGCCTTTAACCTTCTATAAGAAAAGCAGCTCAGATTTTAACAGGAAGGGTTGAAGGTAGGCAGAAGAAAGAGCTTTACTAAGCTACCAGGTCTAAATGACCAAAACTTGTAGAGCTGCTTTTATTGGAAATTGTTATTAGAAAGCGCTTAACCTAATACAGAAAAAAGGGTGTTACTCTCGGGCACTATCCCCAAGCCCCACTGCCCACCTCCTGTGCCCCGGTCTCCCTCTGGGTCCCCCTAACCTTCAGCAGCACTGCTGGGGCCGTCTGGTCGGGGGGTCCCGGTGCTCTTTTTCCTCCGGTGCTTCTTCCGGTTGGAGTGGGGAGATGGGGGAGGCTCTAGCTTGGGGCTGGAACTGAGCACCTCAGCTGGGCCACTGGCTGGTGAGGGAGAGGGGGAGACGTGTGGGAAGAGGGGAGGGGGCCGAGCACACGTCCTGCCTGTGCTGTGGGAGCTCCACCCTGAACTGCCGCTGGGCCGCCCCGGGGGAGACTCCTACCCTCGCCCCGCCTGGGAGGGGTCTGCCCAGCAAGTCTCAAACCCAAGGCTTCCCCAGCCCTGGAGGAAGAGAGGGTGGGGAGGAGAGTGGAGGAAGCTCAGGCAGAGCAGCATAAAGGCACGGAGGAAACGGTGGCTTCTGCAGCCTGGAGGGGTGGAAGGCGGCCCAGGGAACTCACAGGGAGCTGGAGCCCCAGCAGCTCCGCACCAAATTTATCCTCAATCACACTCCCCGCTCCTCACAATTAATAGCAGAATTAGAAACAATCAGGGAGCTGCCTAATTACTGTCAATTAGAGCGCGCTAATCAAGCTCCGTCTCCCACACCCCGCCCGGCGCTCAGCACTAAATGTCAAACTTCATTAGAGGCAGACATGCTCCCTCCCTCCCCGCCTTCCTCTCTCCAGACTCAACACCCCAGCACAGGCCGCAGGGTCGGTGACCCCGGGCAGGGCCCCAGCTCCCCTTCTCAGGCCCTCCACCAGCACTGCCCCCAGGGGGGCTGGGGCTGGGACCGGGGTGGGCAGATGCCCTGTGCCACGGGCACCCAGCTCCTTCCCACTGGCTGTGCTCAGGCAAGGATTTGTGCTTCTCTACGGGATGGGGGCCTGGGAAGGGTCTCTGGGAGGCAAATCAGGGAGAAGAGTTACTGCCCGGCTGCCCAGCAGGGAGCAGGAGGGCCAGGAGAGCAGCAGGTGTGCCCGGTTCCCGGGAGTCTCCAACCTCTTACACCCGCACTCAGGAGCACAGAGCTGCAGGTGGGATCTGTGGCCCAAGGGCTGGGACATGGGTAAGAGTGTGGAGAGGATGGGTGTGTGTGAGTGGAGGTGCTTGCAGAAGAGGAAGAGGGAAGAGATAAGGGGGAGGAAGAGTCGATGTGAGCAAGGTACAAAAAACCACATAGGGAAGAAAACGAGAGAGGAAGGAGAGCAGGAGGCTGGGAGGGAGAGGTAAGGGCGGGTGGGGCCTCAGCCTTTCCCGGGAGGCAGTGTTGGGGTGAGGAGGCCCTTCTCTGGACAACCCCCAGCCCTGATCCGTCTACAGGGACCCCCTCTCCACGCGGGCAAGTCGCTGCTTTCGGAACTCGTTTAAGGCCCCCAGCCTCCGACCTCCCTACTCAGCCGCTTCCCCGTCCCCGTCCCTCCCGTGGTGAGGCTGATGAGCTGGCTGCGCGGGGGGCTGATGGGGAGGCGGGAGCGCCACCAGCGCTGCCTGGGGACAGCAGTGGGCGGGCAAAGAAGCTGCAGAGGGAGGGTCTCAAGCAGCAGCCGCTGGCAAGGGCCTGGGGAGAGCAGAGGGGTAGCTGGAGAAGGGACAGCAAGCAGACTCCGCCGGTCTGCCTGGAGGGCTCTGCCGGGCCCCTCTCCCCACTCTTTGTGGCTTAACTGGGTCCTGCATACCTGGGGGCAGGGCAGCGGCCTCGCTCCACTGGTCGGTGCTGGACACGGAGCAGGAGCGCTGGTGCAGCCCCTCTGGGCGCTGGCCGGCCCAGGCCGGGCTGCTGGCCGAGTGGGGGGCACCTGGGTGGGGGGGAAGGGTCAGACTGGGCGGGGAGGCTTTCCTGGAAGCGCGGCTCTGACTGTGGGCAGTTTGAGAAATTCCAGCTGGATACTGACCAAAAACGAGGGGTTCACCAGGTACTGAGCCAGGCTCGCTGGAGAACCAGAGGCCTCACACGGGCCATCCAGGGCCCTCCGTGCCCAGTTCCAGGCTTCACACCCCTCCTCTCTCCAGGAACACAAAGGTACCTGCCCAAGTCCCCTCCCAGGGAGCCGGAGCCGGAAGTCGGGGGAGTGGGGCTGACTCCCCCATCCCTGCCCTGCTCCTCCTCTGCTCTCCCCAGCCCCGCCCCTCCTGGTCAGGCCTTGCACCCCACATGCCAGTCCCCAAATGCCGTTTGCTTTGCCTCAGCTTTGCTGCCATTCTGACGAGAAATGTGTATCAGATTCAAGTAATTATGTCTAATTAGTATTAGTAATTATCCTGTTGGGCTGGAGAAAATTAATCTTTTGTTTCCCATCAGGGAGGAGCAGCAGAGCCAGGGGAACCAAAGGCCCCGGGAGCACCAAGGCCGGGGCAGCGGGGCCGGGAGTGCGCCCCCATCCCAGGCACCAAGCCACCTGTGGGGAGACTGTGGGAACAGCCTCAGGGCCTCGGAGCCGGACTTGGGAGCCTACGCTGCCCTTTCACCTCGGTCAACCCAAGACAGGCTGGGGCCTGAGGCCAGAAGGCCATGGCCCAGAGAGGTCTGAGGACCTGGGGGCACACCCTGCGGGTCTGAACTGCGAGCAGAGGAGCTGGCCAGGTGCTGAGGGTCAGGAACGGGGCAGAGGTGGGGCCTGGAGCTGGACAAAGCCAGGGGGACCTGCCCTGCAAGCACAGGGGTCAAGTTCCTGGAAGCCCAGGAACAGGAAGCTCTGAGCTGAAGCCACTAGACGGTAAAGGAACAGGACAGACATCCAAACGCTCTGGGGACAGTGCAGCACCGAAAGGTGGGGGCAAAGTTGTGTTTCTCTTGTATCTGTCATGACACCCAAGGCAGGACCAGACACACAGCAAGTGCTTCTTAACACACGTGTGGCACCAAGACTGCCAGCCAGTCCACCCTGGTCCAGCCCCTTCCAGGCAACATGCTGATGCTCCCTCTCCAGAATCCTGCCCCTCCCACTCTGCCTAACAGGTCCCTGCAAACTTGGCCTTTCTCAGGTGCCCTCCCAGGAAACCTTCCAGGGAGCAGCCTCGGTTCCTAACTTCTCAGACACTGCTTCTTGCCACCCCTTGCCAGCTTCCATCTCCTAGGTTCCAGATCTTACTCCCCCCTCATCCCCAGCCTCACCCAAAGACATCACAGGCCCAACTTCCTCCCCAAGTCCCCCAACCCAAAACCCCGAGGGAGGGCAAGTGCTTTCCCTTTTCTTTGTTAATTCTCCCCTCATTACGCCTGCAATCCCACAATCAGTGTGCACTGTAATTGTCGAATTTGATGCTAATGATTAATGAATTAAACATGGAGCCATCAATTAGTCCTCGGAGGATAATTCTGCATAAAGCAGCGGATAATGTAATTACAGTAACAAAGATAATGAGATGTTAACATCGCCCGGTGAGCGGAGCTGTGTGTGAGTGTGCAGGAGGTCGGTGTCAGCATGCGGTGGAGGGGACGCGGGCTCGGGTGGCGCCCGGCCATGTGTTCCGGGGATGTGGGCGAGTGTTTGCGGGTGCCAGTAATTATGTGGGTGAGGGTGCCGCCCCTCCTCCACACACCGCTTCCGCCTCCCCAGGTGAAGGCCTTCAGGGACCGAGAATGTGACAGGACAGTGTCTTACTGTCTCCCTCCCTTTGAGGAAACAGCTTTCCTCTTGCTACCTGCCTTCAAGGAAGGGCTCTCCTTCAATGCACTTCCCCTTCCTGCTTCTCTGCTGCAGAGACCAACAGAAACCAGAAACCCCCAGCCAGCCCAGAGGCCGCCACCGCTATCTGCCTGCCTGCAGCTCCGGGCAGAGTGCGGAGGACCACGGGGGCCCCCACCAGAGTGCACCCCCCCGCCCCCCCGCCCCCACTGTGGCGGTGGTCCTGTCGTCTGGTCTTTACCGTCCTCTGCTTCCTCCCCTCCCTCTGTCCACTAGAGCTCTCTCTGCACGATTCAAGGGGCTTCTCTCTGCGCTCGCAGTGGCTTAGAGGACAGAATGCAGCTTTTCAAATCAGGCAGACTGAGGTTCAAACCCAGCTCCGCCACTTCCTGTGGGACTTTACAGACAAGCTATTTAACCTCTCGGAACCTCCGTTTCCTCATCCATAAGATGGGGGTGACAATCTCAACTTCCTAGAGTTATGAGCCCGGGGCCTGACACAGGGCAGCACCACCGCACCCAGCCCCTCCGTCAGGTCAGGGCGCCTCCAGACTGGGAGGCAGTGGTGGACCCACGACGGGGGGGGGGCGGCGGCTGGTGCTCTCAGCCCTCACTGCAAACAAGGGGCACCCTCAGGAGGCCACCGTCCTGCCAACCCCGCTGTGACCCGGAGCTTCTCAGTGCAGCCCTGTCAGAACTCGGAGTGGGGCGATTCTTCGGGGTCTGTCCCACCCATTCCAGGGTCTGAGTACCCAGGCCCCCCATCCACTGAATGCCCACAGCAGCCTCCCATCACTGTGACATGCAGAAACAGCCCCGCACCTTCACAAGCCCCCGGGGAAGCCGGCCCCTGTGCCGAGAGCTGACCACTGGGGTAGGGGCACCGTCTCAGCAGCTGTTTCTGGGCCCGAGGAACATGAGACCGAATGATCTAGGACAACATCAGGGACACTGAGGTCTTGGGATGAAGGGTCCCAGAAGCCAAGGCAGATCTGGATGAGGGGGACTGAGTGTGGGAGGAAAAGACTCCCCACCCCTCCCACAAAGAGCAACGTGGCTTAGGAGCCAGAAGGGCCTAGAGAGGCGGGCGGAGCCGGGCCAGGGAGAAGTTCAGCGTCCTTCACCCGAACCCACAGTGTCGTCCAGAAAGGTAATACCTGGCCAAGGAAAGGCTGCCCCACCTGAAGCTCAGCCTCTCCTCTCCCGACCGCTGGACACGAGGCAGAGCCTGCTTGGCCTCCAGCTTCTCTCTGAACTGTCTTCTCTGAGCCAAGGCCATCCCCCGCCCCTACTGTTGCCCCCAAGAATGACTATCAGGTTGACCCCAGGCAGCTCCATTCCCTTCCGCCTCCCTCCCTGCCCACACATGTGGCTGGGATTCAGCCCTGGGTGCCTGAGGTCCTGTCCTCACCATCTGCCCTCGCTCCAGATATGCAGGAGAGATGGTCCCTGGACCACTGATGCCACCTGTCAGCACACATCTCCCTGTCCCCGTTCTGATCTCCGAGCCAGCTGCCAGGCTGTACACTGGCTGGTACCTCTACTAACTACCCTAGGGCAGCATTCTGGCAAATGTGTTTGGCTGAGCTGATCCTGGAGCCTGACACGGGGTGGTGAGTGTACCTGAGACCCAGTCTGAGAAGAAGCACAGCCCTGCCATGCCCCCCTTTCCCAGCACAGCCCCCTCTGCCAGCTCACCATGCACCCCGCCATTGGCAGCCACCTCACCTGGGCCCCCACCCAGCTGCGTGCTGCTCCGCTCCAAGGCCAGCCCGTTGGCCCGGGGGCTGGTGCCTGGGGCTGTGGCCGGCGTGGCTCGAGGCAGGCGCTTCCCTGGCACTTTGACTGTCGTCCGCAGCAGGTCAATCTCCTTGCCGTGGATGTTCTGCATGTAATCCTAAGGCCAGGTGGACAAGACAGACAAGATTCATCAGGACAGGCCCCTTGAAGGCAGCGCCCTGTCTCTGGCACCGACCCTCCCAACTCCTACGTCTCTCCTGCCTTGTTGCTGGGTGCGAGGGAGAGGGGGAAGCCCAGCACACTTCCAAGTCTGGCCGAATGCAGCTCCGGGCAGGGGTGGGTGGGGAGCTCAGCCAGGAGCTGGGCAGAGGCAGCAGAGGGTCTGGAGGCCCGGGGCTCCTTTTGGGAAGATGGCTCTGGAGGTGATGCAAAGGAGACCCAAGTGGTGAACTGAGATGAGATTTAGGGAGAGGGCCTGTACGGCCAGGCCAAGGAGAGGAACAGACAGACTCCGTGGCAAGTGGACAACCGGGCTGCCCCACACTCTGGGTGACTGGTCACCAAGGACCTCAGCCCTGTTCGCAGAAGCTCCCACCACCACTTGGGCCTTCGAGAGCTTTTAAAGCCTCGAGCAGTCCTCAACAATAGATACTTGTTGAACATTTAGAGGGGAGCCTCCGATTCTTCCTGCTGCACTTAGGGATACTGAGCCAGACACCAGCGGCCGTCCTACCAGCAGTAATGACAACCACTACCACCATCACCAGTCCGTTCATGTGCCAGGCACTGGCACAGCCGTACGTTCCCTGTGTATCTCAGGTATTACCTCCCAGGTCTTCACAATGACCGAGGACGGTGTTACTCTATTCACGTTACAGATGACTGAGGCTTACAAATCTGCCCAAGGTCACACAAGGTCTCTGGGGAGGTTCCCAGAGAGTGAAAGCTGGTGGGTGCTTGGATCCCCACCACTCTCTCTGTTGAGACCTTGGCCTGGCACCGCCCCCCACGACTCCCTGGGGAGTGGCAGCTGGGGGAGGGGGGTGCAGAGCAGAGTCCCGCCCCACTCTCTGGCTTCCTGTTTTAAACCCCACCCCGCCTGGGCCCCAGCTTTCCGGGCTGCTTCTGATTTCTCCTTTTTTGGTTGGGGGAGGGGAGGGAGGTAATCAGGTTTATTTATTTACTTTTTGTTTTTACGAGGAGGTACTGGGGACTTGAACCCAAGACCTCTTACATGCTAAGCATGCGCTCTACCACTCTGAGCTACACCCTACCCCCTGATTTCTCCTTCCAGACCGCTGACCCGTTTCTGTGGCCCTGGCACCAGCGTGCTCCTGGGCAGTTCCCAGCTAACATCCCTGATAAGATGTGGCAAAAACCCCTTCCCAAGAGCAGAAGCTGGGCAGGTGGTGCCAACTTAACTTTGGACGGAATTCCATTGATTAGGCTCAGGACTGGCTCCTCTCCCTCGGGAGCACCTCTGGGATGTTTTGCATCCAGAGTGTTTCCCTGAGCGGCACCACTTCAGACGCAGACTTCATGCCCTCACAGGCCCCGGCCCTCACCCTACCCACCTGGGGCATCAGGCTTCTGGTTACCCAGGCGTTCTCCTAGCTTCTCACCTCTTAGCTTCAGGGAAAAGGGACAACGTCCACTGTGAAGTGCTGCCGTTGGGGAAGGAGGGACAGGGTGGGCTCACCAGGGGCTCAGGGGCTGCCTCTCACTCTGTGAATGACCAAGATGACATCAAGTAGAAAGGGGTCCCTGGCCCTAAGGAGCCAAGAGAATGTGGGCACTTCCAGTTAGGAAGAACAAGAACAAGGAAACAGGGCACCAGCCCCTCCTACACTTCTGTCCTTAGGCTGGAATTCACTGCAGGATGGGCCATCAGGGGGCCAGTGGGAGCACCAGCGGGAGGACTGTGCGGAGGAAGGGGCACCACTGATGCTAGCACGCTGGCCTCACCAGCCAACCTGGCTCTGGGGAGGCCTGGTGTCACTCTTTATTCTCCAAGCAGTGCTGACACATTCATAGGCAGATGGCCTTTCCGAAGGACCGGAAGGGCCTAGCCTGCCCTGCAGCTTTGGGCTGCGTCCCCACCCTCCTGCCATCATGTCATCCTGTGTGAGGGGCGGTGCCAGGTGCCTGGCCGCAGGCACATCGGGTTCCAAGGGAGTCTGCCCCACGTCTCAGAACCACGAAACGACATCCCTGAGAAGTCAGCGAGCACAGTCTCCAGACACGGGAGGACCCCCCCGACACCTCTCACCCCGACTCTGCTGAGCACCGCCAGGGCTCCGTGCCCACTCTGAGCCCCTTTCCCGCCCTCAGGGCCCCTCTATCCAGCTCTCCTATAGCGAACTCAGCCCACCTGCCCAGTTGCTGCCGCTGGCCCTGCCTCACTTTCAGCCCAGCACCCACTGTGTGTCTCCAACGTCATGGCCCTCCTCACCCCAGGCCCCAGCGTCCCACCGACTCGGCTTCAGCACAAACCCATCCATGGTCCCCGAACACGATCACATCTTGGATTGGCTGCTCCAGACAACTGTCAGCAGCTGGCCGGGCCGAAGGCACAGCTGCAGTCCCTTTCCTCACGGAGGGGCCTGGGCTGCTCTAGTTCACAAGGAGGTCACAGCAGCTGCAATAGTTTTCAGGCCCCACTGCAGCCCTGGGACGCCCAGGCTGCGTCACGGGGTGGAGCAGCTGACCCTGGGCCAAGGAGAAGAACTGCCCGGAGGAACTCTGATCAGGGCCAGGGAGCCGGAAACCAACGTCAAGGGAAAGCAGCGGCCCCCTCAGCCTCTCTGACCGCCCCGGACAGGCACTCAGGCGGCAGCAGGCCAGCACCCAGGGCTCTCGGCTCCACGCCCTGGGCTGGGCCGGCTCCAGGGCTCAGCTGGGAGGTGGAGCCTGGCCCCGAGGACACTGTGGCGAGGAGCTCAAGTAGCAGCGGCAGAAGGGACAGGGACGTCAGGGGCAGAGCAACAGCGTTTCCCTCCGTCAGCAGAACAGGGAGCTCGGCGGTGGTGGTGGCGGCTCAGGAGAGCGGTCACCACGGCTGCCTTTATTACCCACCATCAAACAGCAATTTCTTCCCCAGCCTCCTCGCTAATTACCCAGCCAGCGTTCTCATCTCGTTTTATTACTAGAATTAACAACGAGTTCAGAGCGTGGAAAGCTATTAAGATGTGTGATTAAGCCACATTCAATTAGTTTCTACAAACAATTTAATTGATGTTGCAGATAGAATTAACAGAAGGTGATTGTGTGAATGGCTCCGCTGGCTGCAAAATGGGGGAGGCTGTGGCGGGCTCTCTCGGGCCAGGCAAGGATTGGGTGTGAGGCTTGAGACCTGCCCGCCAGCCCTTCCTCTGCACGCCCGTCCAGTCCCGCCAGCCCGACCAGGCTCCATCAGCCAGTGAGTCACCAGCACCGCTGCCCTCAGGTCTCAGGCCAGAGCCGTCCTGGGAGGAACGCCGGATCAGGCCGAGTTCTGTGTGTGCCTCTGGAGTTACCTTCCTCTGCCGGCCCCCCGACAGGGGGGAGCCTCCTAGTGGCTCTCGGGGAGGGAGGGTCCCCGCTCACTGCCAGCCAACTAGGAAACTTGATTGGGTTGGAAAGCACGGCAGACAGAAGATGGAAGCAGTTGGGCAGGAACACGAGTGTGAGTGCGGCCCCCTGGGGTGGGGGCGGCAGGAGGGAGGGAGGCAGCCTTTGCCTGGAGGGAGCTCAGACCCCTGTTCATGGGCCGCCCGTAGAGATCCTCGGCCTGGCCCTCACTCGTACCTTCCTTGCAGCCAGTTTCCAATCCGATTCATGTCTCCTAAACAAGCAGAGAAGCGTCTACAGGGCAGGAGGCAGGCTGCCATCTGCATGTGCTCCTGGCACCTGGCCACCCAGCGTGGGGGGAGTCGGGGAAGGACTCCGGAGCTGGAGGACGGCCGATGAGGGGCCTCTAGACGGGGCAGCCACACTCTTACAGGAGCCGTTCACTCCACCTCCTCACCACGTCCTGTGGCCGGGAGAGCAAGAGGGGCCTGGCAGGGGCTGGCAGAGCCACTGGCCTCCTAGACTTACCTTGCAAGAAAGCAAGGACAGGCCTGGAAGCCCCTGCCGCCCAGATCCTGTCCTAGGCCCTGGACGCACTTAAGCCACACACAGTTCACAAGGGCGATGGGGGAAGGGATGAGGGGAGCTCAGCCACCCAGCAGGGCCAAGCATGCTCCCTCCCACCTGATGCTAACTCTCCAGCGACTTTCTCAGCCAGCCCCGGAGGGAGGTGTTCTCGGCACATGCAGAAAAACCCAGGTCATGCTTAGAGTCAATGTCACGGGGCCAAATTTCACCTCAGCCATTGGCTGGGTGACTGGTGATCTGACAAACCCCACTGAGCCTCTGCTCTCCAGTTTAAGTTGTGTGTAGCAACAGCATCCCCACAGGCCTTGACCTTCCCTTCCTAAACCAAAGCCAAGCACCACACCCGGCACTCTCCTCCCTGTCCCAAGACCCTGCTACTACACCACTCTCCTCCTCTCTCTGGGGCATGGGGCCAGCGGGCAGCACAGAGCATGGTACCCAGCCAGGGCAGCGCAAAGCAGGAGGAGCAGGTAAAGATGCAGCAGAGAAGGAGGGCTGAGGCCACCGGCAAGCGGGTGGGGAAACAGAGGCCCCAGACAGGCCAGTCCCCAGCTCGCCAGGCCGGCAGTTGCCTGAGCAGTGACACTGGCGTCCTGCCTGGGCTGTGGGCGCTGGGGGCAGGGAGGCGCCAGCGGGCTCTCAGCTGCAGAGCCTCTCTGCTGGGAAGTACTCTCTGTGGTGCGGAGGCTCTGCACTGGAGGGCGCTCCTTACTTCCTGAGAGCCTCGTGCCTCGGGGCCAGTGCTCTTCCTGGAAGCTGCGCTGCCTCTCGCCTCTCACGGACTCAGCAGCAGGACCAGTGCGAGCAGGAGGCACCCAGGAGCCGCTACTGAATACCCAAGGCGCCCTGGCTGTGGCCCCTCGTCCAACCTACTGGTATCCCGGCACCAGCTCCCACCCTTGTGCTAAGGGACACCAGGATGGAAGGTCTAACCAGCAGTGTCCCAGAGGAATCAGGGCCAGGGAGCCCCAGAAGGGCCAGGCTGGGCTCCGGCCAGACTGGAACCAAACTGCCCACTGGCTCTTCCAGGCCAGGCCTGTGGGCTTTCTCAGCAGCCCTGGGCTATGACAGACACTGTGGACCGAGCACCTCTGGGCGGCCTCCCTGACACCTTGTACAGATTGAAAGGCAGGCGAGGGACCCTCCGAGGCAGGCCCTGGGCCTCCGGGCTGGGGGTGGGGCTGGCCCGCGCGCTGTGCTTGAGGGGCTTCTCAGGAGAACTCATTAGCCCCACAGTGGGGTGGTGACAGAGATGGATTCTGGTGACAGCTGTGTGCTGGAGCCACGCGGGGAGGGGAGGGGAGGGGAGAGGGGGGAGCTGCCACAGGGGCCACTCCGGAGTCACCACACCCCACCCCTACCCTGGCACGGGCCACCCTCCTCCAGACCCCTCTGCCCTCATGTTCCTTTTCCCAAGGGGGCTTGTCCAAGACCCCAAGCCACCCCCAGCAGCCCTGGCTTAAACTGCCCTCTGACTCACCATCATCCCAGGAGCCCAGGGTACCCCAGTGGGGTGGCTCCCCTAGAAACAACTGTTGGCAACACTGGCACCCCCAAATGGAGCGATTCCAGGAACAGGGGCCCAACCTAGCTCTTCATATCACATCACTGGCACGCAGGGTACAGAGCCCGACTTGGCACACAGGCCAGCCCAGGGGTGACCAACCCCGGGGTCCAGCTTGCTCCAAAGGGCTCGGCAGGATGCAGAGCATCAGTGCGAGCGGTCAGCCCGGGCCAGGGTCTCCCAAGTCGCCAAAGTGCAGCTCTTTCTCAAAGGAGGGTCTCTCTGAGCTCAGGTCTGCCTCCCTCTGGCCCTGGAGTCAGCACCTGTCGTGCTGTCCCGCCCCCTCTGCCCAGCCCACCAGAGGCTCGGCCCCCTGGACTCACGTGCAGGCTGGGGTGGTAGGTGAGCAGCCCATTGTCACACAGTGTCACGTACTTCTTCTTCCATTCCTTGTTCAGAGACTTGCCACTCCGCTTCAGCAGGATGCCCTGAGGACAGAGACCAGGTCAGAGACAGGCGCCAGGCCTGCAGGTCACAGGCACAGGGGGAGGACTCAGTGTCATTAGGTGACAGTGTTCTCCATCCGGTCCTCCTGGATCACTGTGCTTGTCAGCATGGAGAGGCCGGACAGGACTAAAGCTGAACCAGGGAGAGCCAGCCACGGAACTCGGCTGCCCTGACCGTCCTCGGGAACAGCCTGGGGCCCACCTGTTGGGGGGCTCCTCTCCCCCAGGTTGTGGAGCCTTGTCAGCAATGGGAGGCAGGAGTTTAGATGGGCTCCCGGCAGTGATGCTCCCACCTGTGGTCTCCAGGGATAAGGGCAGAGACCTCAGGAAGGCCCTGGCCTCCTACCAGCTGTGGCAGCCCCAGGGCGGAGCAGCAAAGCCGCTGAGCGTCCTCAGGGCGCCCCAGCCTCCCCTCAAAGCAGGTGGTGGGAAGACTGCCCAGCCCCAGAGCCCAGCAACCAAATGTCCCGTGTGAGCTGCTGAGACGCTGACTGTGGAGGTTAGACAGGTGTTAGGATGAACAAGAGCTCCTTGAGAGCGAGGGTTTTGGTGTCTGGTTCATCGACACGCTCTCAGCACTGCGGCAATGCCCACAGCGCAGCAGACACTCAGGAAGACACTCAGGGTGGGCAGGGGGTGCCAGCCGAGGCCGTGGGGAGGTGCTGAAAAGTGGGGGGGACCCCACCTCAAAAGAGATGTGATCGTCCACACCCAAGAACAGCCTCCGCTGCCTTCCCCCGGTGACACCCCCGACAGCCCTTACCCCACCGGCTCAGCCCTGAAACAGCAGACAGCAGAGGACAGAGCTGGGGTCAGGACAGGACACAGAGGGGAGTGCCACGGACGTGCACAGGTGGCAGGTTCCCTGGGACCAGCTCACCCCTCTGCACCCCCTTCCCAAACTCAGGAGGGCTAAGAGGCACTGCTCCCCAGAGACTCCTAGACAAAACTCCCAGGGGGAGGGCCTCAATCCAGGACAGCCCTGGCAGGGTGAGAGCGGGGCACACACTGAGTCCACCCCAGTGAGTCACAAAGCAGGAGCCCCTGGGCCGGCCTCTCCTTTGGGAGGGGAAGGGCCTGCCCTCAGACAAGCCGGAAATGGGAGTCAAGAGATAGAGCATGAGAGAGGGTGGGGGGCAAACCCGGACTCCATGACACCGTCCCCTCTAAGCGCTTCCTACCAGAAGCCCAACCCTGCAGGGATGCGCTTAGCCAACAGGTGGTTTGGGATTCCTGCCTGCTCTCTCCCTGAGACAACAGGGACCAACGTGGAGGCAAGAAAGGGCCCTAAACTCCAGTCCCATTTTTCAACAGATGTTTCACATCCTTGATACCCCCTTCTTTCCCTTATCCTCCTCCTCCAGCTCCCAAAAACGGACGCAGCTGTGGGAGGTGAGGCCACGCGGGTCTGGAGTTGGCCACCATCTGAGGACATTGCTGCTACCTGGTCCCCCCCATCCTCATGAGGACCTTCTGAAGACAAGTGGTGTGAGTGGGACCTTCACTAGGTAACAGGGTGGCTGGAACATTCTAGAAAGCAACTGGGCTCTTGATCCAGTGAAGGAGCCTTGGTGATTTGCCTCTGGGCGTGGCATCCACCCCTCCAGGGCCAGGAGCCAGGGAACAGTTCAGCCACTCCCCCTGCCCTGACTGCGGACAGGACCCTGAGGGCTGAGGGTCGGACTCTGGAGAAGGCAGTGCCCAGCCCATCGGCTCCCTCTCAGGAAGGGCTGCGGGGCTTCAGTGGCTGGCTCACCTGCGCCCCGTCTCACTCCCTCCTCTCCCACAGTGGCCTCAGTTCTCAAACCCTTCAAACCTGAGCCCTCTCCCCCTCCTCTGTCCCTCCATCTTCACCATGTTTCCTCCTGGTCCAGCCCTGGCTCCCAGTCCAGGGAAAGGGGAGCGGGTCTCTGCTGTCCTTCTGCCACCAACTAACCCTGAACATCAAATGAGCTGTGGAACTGCCTGGTGGATGGGGAGAGCGGACTCCTGGACTCCAAGCAGGGAGTCAGGACACTGAGGAGGCCGAGGGAGGGAAGCCCCTCTCTACACAGAGCTCTTTCCCCTCCTTCACCTGGGCCCAGCCTCCGCGGACAGTGGTAATGATGCTCCTTAGCAGGGGCGTGGGAGGAGGGCCCGGGCGGTGGCCAGGAGTGGGCACAGCTGGCTGGGGACTCGACTTGCGCCCACATTCCCGCTCACCTGCCTGGCCCCGCCCACATCGCGCAGCCATCCCCCTCGCATCCGCATCCGGTGCTCCAAGGAGGGAGAGCGAGCTCCAGGAGTTCCTGCTCCCCTCCCTGGCCGGCGGCTGCGCACGGCAGAGCAGGAAGCAATCTGGGGCGGAATGGGAGCGGTGCGGAGGCGACAGCCCCCAGAGGACCCGTTCCCGCCACCGCCTCCCTCCCAGCTCCGCCAGCCGGCTTAATTGCGGAGTCCGGATTGATTGGGAATGCAAATGGCAACTGAAATGCAATCTCCACTCCCAGCAGGAGCAGGGGGGAGGGGGAGGAACGGAATGGGGAGACCAGGACAGGAGGGCGGGAAGGCTTCAGACCGGCCCTGGGCAGCGGGGATGGGTGTGTGCGGCAAGGAATGGCCACCAGCCTGGGAGAATGGACAGCGGACCGATGGGCCGTCCCAACAGCAGGCACACACCCAAGCCCCTGTGTGACCTCGTGCAGCCTCGGCATGTCTCCACATGTCTCCACCGGGCAGCACCTCAGCATCCCGACCACATTCCTCCTACTGACGGTCCCTGCAGTTTAGGGGCCTGTGACACTCAAATGACCTGGCTGACCCCCTGCCAGACCAGAGTCCCAGGTGCAAGTTTACAGGGATTCACCCCCCACCCTACAGACCCTCCCCTTCCCCTCCAGGCGGGGGACTCAGGGAACAGATAAATTAGCCTGGATCCCAGACAGGAAGGGGGGCGTTTGGAGCTACACTTATCTCAAAGCCAGGGCGGGTGGGTGGGAGAAAGCATTTTCTTTTATTGGTTAAATGTTTGCATGTATGTGTGCACGTGTGTGTACTCAGAAAGCATGTGCCCGGAAGCAGGGAGTGACAGTCCCCTGCTGGAGCAGATCCACATCACCCAGCTGGGCAAGGACCCGTGAGGAGACACTCAGTCAACAGCCCCAGGGACATGCGGTCACACCAGCAACAGGTTTATGGACCAATTGTGCACCCAGACACACACAGTGATGGGGGAGGAGACTGGCCGCTGCCAGTACCCCCTCAAGCTGGGTGGGGTGACCCAACTAGAGTCCCTTGGACATCACTGCAGTGACATTTCAGAGGAGGGCTGAAGCAGACACAGAGGGCGTGGAATAACACAGCATTCCCCACTCCAACCGCTGGGCCCTGAAACAGTTCCTGGGCTCTCCATTCTAAATAGGCCTTCACTGCGGGGTCAGAAATCCCCATCCTCAACACGAGAATTTTGGTCACACTGCCTATGGGCTCCAGATGCCCTAGCCTGAAGGGCCAAACCTGACCGCAGGGCCCTGCCCAGGCCGACCCCTGGTGCTCTGGCCACACTAATCTCTGTGGTCCAAAACTGACACCATGACTCCTGGCGATAGACAAGGCATCTCAGAACAACGGCTCCCGAGAAGACGTGCGTCAAACACGGCATCCTGTGGGCACAGCACACTAACCCCCAGGCCACTGCCCTGTCCTCAGGGGCACCCCAGCTAGCAGCCTCTCGCCTGAGCTCCAGGGAGACACCTCCTCACGCTACTCTCATCCAGCTTAGCAGTTCCAGAGCCCTGCCCAGACACCACCAACTCTGCACAAACACGCCTTCCATCACTCAACGTCTTTTCCCAGCACGGGACCCACACACGACAGGAGGTCTGGGAGGATCCCACACCGGGCAGTCCAGCCCTGCCAGGCAGTGACTCAGAAAGGAGGAGAGACTCCACAGGGATGTGGCCCCTCCACTAAGCTTCCTCTTTACAAATGAACAGAGACTCAAATAGTAAAAGTGGGCCAGTGAACCCAGCCCTCAGTATGTCCTTCAATGTGTACTCCTCAGGGTACTCTTCTGCGAACTCTCCCTCTTTTCTGGGAGGAGGGGAGGTAGGACAGAGAAGCCAACCCTCCTTGGTGGTGGCCCAACTCCAGCACCACCACCAGTGAGAGCAGCTGAGGCCGGCAGGCGGCTCTCTGCTGCCCCCCAGTGGTGGCAAGGAGGAACCAGCAGAGCCCAGGCCCAGCACTGCCTGGCCACCCTCCCTGGGAGGTTAGTTCTTAGCAGAACTCTCCGAGTTAAGGATTCAGATCTGGCAGGGGCAGGGCACACAGCCTCTTGGCCCACCTTTCAGAGGCCCGGAAAAGAACCATCCTCTGGCATTTCCTGGGCCTCATCTCAGCTCCTCTCCAGCCCCAGGGGAAGGGAGTGCTGACCTGTTTGATGGGGATGGCCCGGCCACTCCCGATACTGTCCACCTTGCACTCAGCGGCCTTCTTCTCCCGGTCCAAGTCGGCACCCTTTCGCGACTGGAAGAGAAAAGAAGAGGCGTGTTAAAAGGGCCCAGGGTCTGTGGGTCAGCTGCCCACCTGGAATCCCCAGCCAGCCCGCCCATCCTCCCTCCTCCTGGGCAGGCCCTAGCAGTGGGGCAGGGCCGGGGCGGCGGGACCGGGAAGGAACTGAGACCACGAGTATTCCAACGGGTTTATTCTTACACACGGCACCATACAGAGCAGCACAGGTCACTGGGCCGGGCCCGCCCCTTACAAAAGAGCAAGGACATGAGATACTGGAGATACCGAGGGCGTGAAGAGCGCACAGCCCAGGGGGCTGGGGCGTAAGAGAAGGGAAGGGGCTAGGAGAGGTGGACGGTGCGGCTGAGGGACGGCCGGGAGCACAGGGCACGACAACCGGGGAGAGCAAAGTCCAGAAGCGAGCGGGCAGCGGCCCGTCTGCGGCACAGACACCACACGGCACGTTGCGCCGAGCACATCGGCGTGGCCCGAGGGGCACAGTGGATGGAGAGAGAGAGGAGAGAGGCCAGAAGAGGCCCTGTGCCCCTGCCAGGCTCCTGGGGCAGAGCCCACCCGGAGGCCGATCCTAGGAAATGGGAGGCCAAGAGAGGGGAAGGCAAGCGCGGCGTGGCTGCGGCGTCCGGAGCGGAGCAGGAACGGCAGAAGTCCATGCAGGAAGGAGCAGAGGAGGGGAGGGGCGGGGAAGCTCCCCCAGGAGCAGCTGGGCCGGGGGGGCGCTCGGACGCCCCCGCCCTCTGGGCCTCGTCGCGCTGGCTGGCGCCGGGCGTGGGGCCGAGCTCCCATCTTCTCCATGCAGCGAGCCTGGCGCAGCGCGTCCAGCCGGGCCGGGTCCCCGGCAGCCCCCAGCCGCGGGCTCCGGTGTTCCTAGCCTTCCCTGGGGGTGGGGGTTAGTTACAAAGGTTCCTGTGGGTCTCTGGAGTGGGGAGCACGGCGGCCGCTTCTCATCTGAGAGCAGTCCCAGGGCCCGGCCCGCCTCCGACCCCGCACAGGGGGTATGTCCAGAGGTGCTGTGTGTCACCACCTGGTCTTCTAATTTGGAAGGAGTTGGAAAGGCCTTTTTGTTGATGAAAAGTTGGAAACAGTGGCACATATCTGCAAATATCGAAAGAATAAAGATTTTGGCAAGTTATACTCAAGCCCCGCACAAGTCGGTCAGCACTGGTGAGGGCAGAGACCCAGGTGCCTGGGGAGAGGCGGCAGCGGGATGAAGAGGAGGAGGAGGAGGTGGTGGAGGAGGAGGAGGCGGAGGCGGAGGCGGCGGCGGTGGCAGTGGCAGTGGCAGTGGCGGGCCGGTCAGTCCATCTCAGTGGGGACTGTTCTCCACTCTGAGCCCCACTTCCCTCCTGTTCTCCCAGGCTGCCAGGAGCCATGGGCACAGGGAAGAGGCAAAGGACTGCAGCTGCAGCGCGGGGGGAGCACAGTCAAGGGAGCAGGGAGAGCCGGGCTGAGGGCCGCCGCCAGCAGCTCCACTGTCAGCACCTGCCCCGGGCCTCTCCTTGGCGCCACAGCCTCTGCCCCTTCGGCCCAGGGAGCAGAAAGGTGGATGGGCCTGCTGCCACCGGGTCCCCAGACAGAAGAGCTGGTCGTGGGGAGTGGGGTGCAGCCTGTCCCAGCCAGGCTGGTGAGCAGAGAGGCTCCAACCACCAGAGGATCCCTGGGAGCCCCAAGGGGCACCCCCCCGGACGGGAACCAGGGCAAGAGTGGCAACAAAACGAGTACATGACGTCATGGGGGAGTGGGGACGCCAGCAGCCACGTCCAGCAGGAGAGTCACAAGGGCACCAGCCACAGAACGGGCGTGGCTCTGCTGGGGAGGACGATGAGGGCGAGGGGGTGGCCCCAGCAGCGACGATGAGAAAGGGAGGTCCTGAGATGCACCTCTAGAGACGGACATGTCTTGAGGCTGCCTCGGGGACAATGGCGCAAGTGAGGTCACCATGGAAACAATGGAAAGAAAAAATAAGGTCGCCACAGTGACGATGGAGAGAATGAAAAGGCCCGGAGGGACGGCTGCGCCGAGGACGCGGCGGGGCGGGCAGGCGAAGGGAGCACGGTGGAGCAGGCAGCAGAGCACAGGGTGGGGAGCACAAAGATGCCGGCGAGGAGGCTGTGGGCCGGGCACCGGCGGCGGAGGGAGGAGAGCGTGCCCTGGGGTGTTGCAGGACTAGCAGCAGAGGAAGGTGGGAGGTGAACGATGGGGTGGAGGAAGCGGGTGACTAAGGCAGAATGTCAGGGAGCAGGTGCCAACGGCATGGACGGCGGTCACCGCAGACATAGGCCCACGGGCTCTACAGCGTCAGCAGCAGCAGCAGGAGGTGTGGGCACAAGCAAGCAGCCCAGGGCACTGTGTCTCAGTGGGTGTGAACAGAAGCGAGGAGCTGTGAGTCCAGGCAGGGGCGTGGGGGGTGGGGGGACACACAGCACAGCTGTCAGCAGGAAGAGGGTCAGTCAGCGTGTACGGGACAGGGAGGGAGCGCGGCAGGCACAGGGTGGACAGAGGCAGGCAGACTGGGCAGGGATGTGCTGGGCGGGCGGAGGCGAGAATGAATGAGCGAGGCCTGGGGAGCACTGGCTCTGTCTGGGTAGGGTTCCTGAGAGCCTGGCTGGGGCCTGACCTGGTGGGCTGGACACAGGGCTGGGTTGACAGCCAAGCCCTGACGCTCAGAAAGAGGCCCATGGAGTGACGCAGAAGGACAGGGCAAGCTCCTGGGAGTCCATCCGGGCAGCTCACCCACCTGCGTCTGACCCAAGACTCCCGGAATGGTCCAGCCAAGTCCCAGCTGGAGAGTGAGTATTGGGGGATGGGTACTGCGTGTCAGATGCTGCGTGTGGAGAGACAGCAGGCTCGGGACACCTAAGAGCTGATGGGCTGGGCCCCTCGCAGCAGAAGGCACCTGGGACCCTGGGGATGAGGTCTGTTGGAGGGGGAGACAGAGGAGGAGCCTGTGGGGGGACAGGCAGGGACTCAGGAGATGGCGGCCTTCAGAAAGACACTTAAGACTTTGTGAGGGTGACTGCAGGAGCAGGTGGGACAGGTGGGAGATGGAAAGAACAGGCACTTGGACCAGGAAGCCTGGGCCCTGTCCTAGCTCTGCCAGCTAATGCTTTGTGCAGCCTTGGGCAAACAACCTTTGGGCCTTGGTTCACAACTGCGGAATCAAAGGGGTTGCAGAGTTAAAGCAGATGCGTCCAAAGATCCCTCAAGCTGGCCAGGAAGCCCTAAGGGGTCAGGTAGGAGGGTGAGAGTGTGCAGCCAGGAGAAGGGTCTGTGTGGATATGCTGAGGGCAGCCCTCTGGGCTCAGAGGAACCATCTGGAAGAGTCTGGGTGCAGACAGCAGCACCAGCAAGGAGCCGACGGAGGCGGCGCGTGTCTGCGTGGATGGAGACGGCAGGTGGCATCACTCTGACTTGGGGCTGCAGGCGCTCTTGCCTGCTCCCTCCTGGCCAGGGGCCGGGGGCTGGGGGCTCAGCCCTGCCTGTTCGGTGAAGGCCACCGGGCAGGCGGGAGGGGCGGGCACGTACCGTGAAGATGTTGGAACGCCGCTTGGACTGCTTGCGGATGGGTGTGGGGGTGGAGGAGGCAGCGATGGTCTCGATGCGCAGCTCCCGCTGGCTGGTGCTTGGGGTGGAGGGGACTGAGGACGAGTAGTCGCTGAAGGCGCTGCTGCCGCCATTCGTGGCCTAAGGACAGAGAGGGCTGCTGAGGGTGGCTCTGGGTGGGGCTCAGGGGAGGGCGGCAGGTGGGAGTTGGGAATCCTGCGGTCCGGAGACCTGGCCTGGGGCTCACGGGGCAGCAGAGGGACCACCAGCTCCTAAGGATGGTGCCAAGGACAAAGGTAGCATGGCCTGGAGGCCAGCAGGAGCCAGGCATCACCACGCCAGGCTGCCCGACTAGGGCCCCAGCAGAGGCCACTCTGTGCCAATCAGGGAGCAGAATCAGAGGCAATGACTAGCAGGTTGGAGTCAGTGACAGAGGCTGGAAGAGAACAAACTGTGGAGTCTGGCTCACAGGGGTGTGACATGAGGTGACAGATCACCCCGGATGAGCTGAGTCGGTGACAGGTATCAAGGAGGCCAGGAAAGCTTGGGGAGCAGGGGGAGGATGAGGCTTACTTCTAGGCAGTGTGTGTGATAGGGTGAGGGACACAGGGGTCCCGAGGGAGAGAGCAGAACCCCTAAGACTGCCACCAGAGGAAGAGGAGATCAGGGAGCGAGATGGCAAAGGACCGTTGGATGCAGACAGCGAGCGCACGGCAGTGTCTACTCCCGACTCTCAAAATACGGACAGCATAACAAGGCCTGCCCCATTAGGTGATCACTAAGTAGGATCGGCCCTGCCCTAGCAGCCTCCTCAAATCCCAACCTGGACAAAAAGAGCAAGACACCTGAGCCGCCGCCCCTCGACAGTCAGGATCCCCGCAGGCAGGGCCCACATGCACCGCTGAAGTCCGCAGCCAAGGCGGAGTTGCACAGAGACAGTGAAGAAAGACCTATCGTTCCTCTTTTCTTCCACGTGGGAATGCTCACAAGGGAATCCCTGATGCGTTCTAAAGCGCTAAAGGGAGGGCTCTCCAGCAAAGCCCTAGGCTGTCATCAGGAAGCTGGGGGGCTGGGGGGACCTTGGAAAGACAACAGCCCTTGGCAGAAGTAAAAGAGAGGCTGTCAGCCTGACCACTCTATCACGCACATCTGTGAAGGCCCAGGGCTCTCCGCAGAGCAGGGGACCGAGGGCGCGGATGCAGCTACGGGAGCAACAAACAGCCACGCAGTAGGCCCAGGACGTAGGCAGGTGTCCACATGGTATGACGGGAGGAACACTGGCGGGGCCTGACCCAGAACACCCCACTGCCTCACACCATGGGTCCTTGTGGGGTAAGCACTGCCCTTCTAAATGCAAACACTGAGAGAAGGGCCAGCAGGTGAGGAGGGGGGTGGGCCTGCAACGGTCTGCCCAGGGCTGGCCCCCGGCAGGCCTCCAGGAACTCCGCCATGCCTCCGGAGTACGGCTCCACGGAAGCGGGTACTGAGGCTGCTCTAACGTGCCTGACCAGAGCGGATGTGTGGGCTGCCTGAGCTCACAGGGCTGCAGGGTGAGAATGGCGTTGAGCAGGGATGGGAAACTAGCAGGAAGGCGGTCACCACGGGGTACAGATGAGGCCAGGCCAGGCCAGTCGTGCAGGCTAAGGGAACTTGAGCCAGTGCTTTCAAACCATCTGCAAGGCGGGAGACCAGACGAGGTGGGGACACGCAGGCAGACAAACAGTATGGAGAGGCAGGGCCGCAGCGGGCGGGGCGAGCGTTTGGTGGGAGGCGGGGAGGCTGGCCGCACCTGGTTGATGTGCACGGCCGGGATGGAGGCGGCGGACACTGCCGAGTGGCTGGGGGAGTTGGGCAGTGACTTGCAGGGCCCGATGGCCAGCTGCTGCTTCTTCCGCAAGGCCACTACCTTCTGGGCCACTGCAGGGGACAGCAGAGTCAATTACCCCTCTGGGGAGAAGGGAGAAGCCCAGCTCAGAGCCGCCCCCCCCGGAGCCTGCCTGACCCCCACTCTGGGGGAGCTGTCCCGGGCGACGAGTTACCGTCCTGGAAGACGCGCTCCACGTTGAGTCCGTAAGTGGCGCACGTCTCATAGTAGGTGCAGCGCTTCAAGTCTGTGGACAGCTTGCGGGCCCTGCTGTCGTCAATAACCCGCGGGTTCGCGGCACTGATGGCGTCTGTTGGAGGCAGGAGGGCGGGGATTGACTCAGTTGGCTGAGAAGCTGGGGCCGTAGAGGGGGACAGCCATTTGGTCAGAGGGTGGGTGGGCGGGCAAAGAGCCCAGGCAACGGACGACACGGAGCACGAGAATACGGGTGTCTGGGCCGCAGTCCAGCTCTGCCACCGACTCACTGAGTGGAAACGAGCCAGCCACTATGTTTATTCATCTCCAAAAACGTGGACTCGACCATCATACGAATGGCAGGATCTAGCTGGGGAGGACCCAGAGGGTATGGAGCAGGGAGGAGGTGCCCATTCTGGGGTGATGCGAAAGGGCTGGTTCAGCGTCCGGAGGGGCTGAGAAGCTGGGCTTCCTCACACCTGCCCACCTGGGGACCCAGAGCCCCCACGACCCCCTGCAGGCCCGCTCACCCTGTGTGCCCACCAGCACCATGGGCACCTCGCTGGCGTTGCGGAAGCTGCAGAGCCGCAGGAAGTAGTTATACACCGTCTGGAAGCTGATTTCATCCTCCAGGCTGAACACAAATACCACCGCGTCCACCCAGGCAGCAAACTAGGAGGGACCGAGCAGAATTACCACGCTCACCTGGTTCATGGGCCAACTTCGTACCCCTCTCCCCACACAGGCAACCTGGCCCAGTCCAAACTGAGAACCTCGAGAAAGGGGTGCCACGGGCCAGAGCTGGGGCAGGAGCATCACCTGGAGCTCAGGGGGGCCTCCTTCATCTCGGATCAGCAGCAGGTAACTCTGGCCATCCACCACAATCTCCTTCTTAAACCGACCCCCTAGGACAGAGTGCATGGTCAGGCCCAGAACCAGAAGAAAGAGCCCACGGGGGCCAAACAGCTTCCAACGGAGGAGACAGGAGGACTGAGAAAGACCAGGGACTGGAGCCCCCTGCACAGACAGGGGGAAGGAGACAGGGGCAGAGCACAGCCTCAGAGCCCAGGCCGACCCGCAACGCTCACCTTCAGGGGACTCCTCCTGCACATAGGTCCCCGTCAGATAGCGGTGCACCAGGGCCGACTTGCCACTAGACAGGTTCCCCACAATGCCCTGCACGAGAGGAAGACGTGAGAGCAGTGGTCAGAGGGCAGGAGGGAGGACACGGGGCAGGAGAGGCGAATGTATTAGGAGGGAGAAGGGCCAGCGCCGAGGGTGCACGGGAAAGAAACTGGGAAGCAGGGGGCCACAGAGAGAAGCCAAGCTTCCAGAAGGAGGGGACTGGAAGCAGGGGAAACAACGCCGGCCCACCACTCCAGCCCGCATCCCGCCCCTGGCCCTCGGGCTGCCTGGGCCTCCCATGGGCCTCACTCACCACTTTAAGCTCCGGCACAGAACGGCTCAGGGTCCATTCCTGGCTGTTCACAAAGGAGTCTGCGGGAGAGAAGGCCGCCCGTCAGGACTGGGAAGACACACACACCTCTGCTATCCACCACCAGTGGCCTCCTGCACTGCCTCTCCTTAGGCCAAGGCCAGAAAACAACCCTCACCCCTGGCTCCCTAGGGAGCAGCAGGAAATGCAGGGATGTGGCAGCAGGGATGACAGTTCTCAGTCACCCTGGCCTGGACCTGGGTCCCTCCTCTTACTGCTCCAGCAAGGTGAGCAGTTCCCACCTTGAGCCACACCCAGCCTGGTGCCCCCAGCCTGGTGACAGGCCACTCCAGTAGGTCTCAGCCAGACCCAAGCTGGGCTAAGGGGCAGCCTCTGCAGCGAGTAGGAACAGCTCACTCTCGCAGGGTTGGGCCACCCACCACATTCCTGGCCGGGTGAAGAGGGAGGAGCCCTTACCTGGCCCTGTTCCGTGAGAGGCAGGTCCAACAGGGAGCTACCTACCCTGCCCGCCCCGCCCCGACTGGCCCTTCTCCCCAGGCTCCTCTTGGCAGGAGGCCACCACTCTTCCTTTCCCATAGACCCGCCTCCGGGGAGCCTCCCTTCCAATCCATCCTCAGCTCCTGCCTGACTCGAGCTACCCAGGGCCCTGGGCGGCCGGCCCCGCTCTTTGTTATCCCCTAGGTTGTAATGGACATCCTCCAGCCAGCTCCAGGTGGCTGGGCTTGCTCCCCCTCCCCAGGCTGTCTCAAAGAGTAGTTACGACGGTCGGGTCCACAAGCAATCCTGAAACTCATCTGCAAAGGCAGTTAGACGTGAGGGCTTAAGCCCCACCTGGGAGCTAGAAATGCTGGGTTCTAGTCCCACCTAGAGCCACCTGGTTCAGAGTGAGTCTCCATCCTTCCCCACCCCAATTCCTCCTGTGCCAGAAGTGAGAAAGGGGCCCCTGCAACCTGGCCTTATTCCACCATGTTAGGGCCAGTGCGAGAGAGCACCGAGCAGCGGGCTGCCCTGCCTGGACACACTTGGAAGTCCTCTGCCACGGCCAAGTTCTCCAGACTCCCCAGCGACCCAAGAGCTGCCTGCGCTGATCTCACTTGGCCAGCCCCGGCTAGCCCCTGGCCCGCACGGCACGCCCACCTCTCGCAGGTAGGTTCCCGGTTTGTTCCCCACCCGCTCTCAACCCCGGACTCCAACCAGAGAGGACACAGGCCGGGCTCTCCCTCTTACCGCTCGGCGCGCCCAGGAGCCCGGGGGCCGCCGCTGCCCGGCGGCTCCACAGCGGCTCGGCGGGCGCGGGCGCGGGCGCAGGCTCCCTCCGGCGGAAGCGGCTGGTGAGCAGCCTCCAGAGGCTGGCGGCGGTGCGGGGGCGGCCGGGCTCGGGCCCGGTGCGAGGGGTCTCGGCGCCCAAAAGCAGGTCGCGGCGGCTGGGGAAGGCGCCCAGGGAGCTGGCGTCGCCGTCGCTGCGGGTGCGCGCCCGGGGCAGCAGCCCCGACTCGGCGCGCCGGATCTCCTGGCCGCGGCGCAGGCGGAAGCTGAAGCTCTTCCTCAGCGCCGACAGGCCGCGCCGGGGGCCCGGGGCCCCGCGTCCGCCGCCGCCGCCTCCACGCAGCACCTGCCAGCGCTGGCTGCTCCACAGCGAGGCGCCCCGCAGGAAGCCCGCGCTGCCCGCACGGCCCAGCCCCGCGCCCGCGCCCTCGGCCTCGGCCGCCAGTTCCAGGCGGTTCACCTCCAAGAACGTCATGCTGGTGGGCCGCGGCGCCTGGCTCCCTCGGAGCCGGCTGCGCCGGGCCGGCGCGGGGCTGGCCGCGGGACTGGGCGCCGGGCTGGGCGCGGCCGAGCCAGGGCGCCCTGAGGGCGCGGGCCCGGGAGCCGGCGGGCGGCCGTCGCTGGCGCCGCGGCGGCCGAGGCGCGGGCGCAGAAGGCCAAGCAGCAGGCTGCGTGCGCCGGCGGGCGGCGGCCCCGGGCCGCCCGAGCACACGCTCCGCGGCCGCGCCGGCTGCTCCTGCGCGGCGCACAGGGCGGCCTGCAGGGCGGAGGCGGCGCGGCCGGCCGGGGGGCCGTGCAGGTCCAGCGAGTCGCAGACGCTGAGGGCGCGGCGGCAGGCGGCGGGCCGCTCCCGGCTGCAGCTGTCCCCCGGCGGCCAGCCCCGCTCCATGCTCAGGGCCCGCGGGCGAGGGACAGGCCCATGGCGAGGGGTGCGGGGCTGGGCCCGGGCCGGGGCCGCGGCCGGAGCGCACGGACCTCCGGCCTCTGGGCACCTGGTGTCGGCCAACCGAGTCCCTCAACGCCTCCACCTCGCAGCCGGCAAGCCCAGACCTGGAGAGGCCGGGAGCCAGCCCAGCACCGAGAGAGGCGGCAAGCCTGGCCTGGAACACCCAGGAACGGCGGCGGCAGGGGAGCCAGCCTGCTGGGGCAGCCCCCGAGCCCTCAGAAAACAGGAAATTCCAGCCCAGGGCTCCTCCTCGGTTGGGGCAGGTAGGTGAGGAGCTGTCATTAAGAGCAGGCGAAATAAATAACAGTCCTCAACACACCACACACTGGGCTCCGTTTTGGAGAGAAGCGGCCCATTAGCTCTTTCTCCAGGGAAGAACCAGAAGGGGATCCACCAGGGTCGAAATCAGTGAAAAAAAAAAAAAAAAGCCTAAACCATGAGTCAGGAGGCAAGTCATGTGCTGATTCTGGGCCTCAGTCTCCTTATCTGTAAAACAGGAAGCCTGAATGAGGCGATCCTGTCTTAGCTTTTGGCTCAGACATTCTGGGGTCGATAAACTTGCAAATCCGAGGTGCTGGATGTTTCACTCAGCTCTTCTGTTAATGACCAAGGCTGTCTTCTTCTCTGGAGATTATAAAATCATCCGGACTAGGTTAAGTGTTGTCCTGCCCCAGGGCAGCGGAAAATCGAAAGATAGCTTCTGGACCTGAACCGTACAGTTCTGGTCGAGTGACTCACTTCTGAGTCCCTGAAGTCTCCAGTCTCCTCCAGCACACTGGTTCTCACCTCCTGTCCAGAGGCGTCCAGAGGTCGGCTGGCCAAACAGAGGTGAAGCTTCAGACTGCTGTACTGGTTGGCCTGATGATCATTCCAAGCCCTTTGAATTTCATGACTGTGGGCTGCACCAGACACTCATTAAATGCAGGGCTCACCCCAGGACGGGGACAGGGGGGTGGGTGTTTGCCGTGCTGTGCTCTCCACTGCATTTTAAACATCAGTCCTCTCCGGAGGCCCTGGAGCCCAGCCAATTTACCATAATCCACAAGGACTACACGCAGATCAGGAGAAACCAGTTTAGGTAGTGGCGAGAAAGAGGGGGCTTGCATTTCCTCTAAAGACGTAACACTCCCAGGTTTCCACCCGCAGTCCAACCCAACTCCAATGTCCCTGTCCCTCTCAGCTGTAGAATTCCACGGTCCTGGTCAGAAGCAAAGTACAAGATAAAAGCGGCACATTCCTGAGGGGGCTGGGGTAGGGGAATGCCTGAAGAAGGCAGGGCCTCTCCATCCTAGGTGTTCCCATGGAACGCAGGGCTGGAAACTCCCAAGTCCCGGGCTGGATCTCCTGGGCCTGGAGAGGCCCCGGGGGTGATTTTGAATTTTCCTGGGACTAGTTATTAACAGTGATGAGGATGGCTTCCTCCTCTCCAGGATGTGTATTTCCCATATAATAGATGGTTCTGCAGAAAAGCCTTTCCCAGGGTCCTTCAGGCGTGGAGACAAGAATGCAACCCAGGACTCCTGACTCACATTCTCAAGTTTAAGTCTCCCACACTCAACTTCCCTATCTTCATATCTGTCTGTCTGTCCTCCCTCACACCCCCTCCCCTGAAGAGTCAAGCTGCTCATTCCAAACCTTCCCTCCCAGCCAATGAAAATGCAAGCACAGGACAGCAGCTATCAGAGATGTGTGGGGACAGAGGAGGGACAAGGTACAAGGTGCCCAACAGAGAATGGGCTGCTTTAGAACCCAACTGGCTACCTCAGGGGGAGAGGAGCAGGATGGGACAGGAGAGAAAAAGGTCCCCAGTTAGACACACACACACACACACACACACACACACACACACACACACACACACACACACACACACACACACGCTCCAGGAAGGCAGGCAGCAGTGCCTAGTGCAGGAGGTGAAAGAACACCTTCATTCTCAGAGGACACACCAGCTCCTGGCTCCCACTGCACCTGCAGAATCAGTCCAGGCAAAATGCTCAGCCCAGGTCAATCCCCAAACCTGGAATGGCTTCCTCCTCCTCATCTGACCACCTCCTTCTTCTTGGAAGCCTTTCCTGACTTGCGGAAATGAGACACAAAAGGGCATCTGCCTACACGTGGATGTCCCAGGACATCAAGCCAGTCAAAGACCCCAGAGAGATCAGTGCAGGCAGAAACCACTCTTCCTTGTTGGCATCAGCCCCCGGTCAGGGACAAGGTCTCTGTGTTCTGTCTGACAAGATTTACCCCACAGAGATGTGGCAAACAGCTCACTCCTCACAGCCCAAAGGAAATGAAGACAGTCCTTCAAAGCTTCAGGCTGGGATCACATAAACTGTAGAGAAATTCCATAAAACTAGCCCTTGTGTCAGTTCTCTGTTTCTTAATGTCATCAGAAACAGCAGGCTGAATCAGTTGTGCAGGGCTGAGACTCCATGGAAGTTCCTAGAGGAATTAAAGTTGCAACCTCTCAGGATTCCCAGTGTGCATTCTGGGTGAGGGTGTTCATGCTTTCCTCGAGGCTGGGTGCACAGGGGCTGAGTACTGAGCAGCCCCTTCTGCTCTGAGTGCGGGCAGATCAGAAAAGCCGACTTTAGACGGACCCACAGCCAGGTGAGCTGGACCAGCTACTCAGACCTGAGAGAAGAAGGCCCCTGTGTGTGCAACCGTGGCCAGGGGGTGGCGGGGATGCAGTACTAGACTCGGTGTGGCTGGAGAAAAAGAGAAAGACCCCTGCGAGGGGGTGACCTGTGAGGCGCTGCACAGAAATAGCGCACTGGTGGGAGGAAGTGGAAGGGCGGCCTCGGTCCCAGGAATCCCACAGAATCTCATACCTAGTCTCTGCTCAAATATTTGCTGGGTGACCCACTGATAAGTGTGGAGGCGTGCCCAGCTGAGGCCACGCAGCCACAGAGAGCCTGTGGATGTCCTTCTCAGAGACCAGGAAGGGCTAGCTTTCTGCTCAAAGTCAGAGTTTGCAGCTTCTTCCAGTGGCTGGAGTGGTCCCAGAGCCACATGGCCCTCCCACACCGGTCGGGATCTTCTTGCCCACAAGGTGGCAGCAAAACATCTTCATGCAGCCAAGGGGCCGCCAGCTGTTTGGCGACGAAGGCGGTGGGGACCTCAGCAGTGGCCCAAGGCGGGTGGCCACGCGGGTTAGCCAAGGCCCTCAACCACTGCGTGGAGGGAGGTGGTGAGTGCCACACCCCAAGGTGCCCAAGGCCAGCTGGTCTCTAGCAAGCTCGGTCCTCTCTGCAGAGGCCTCCAGGTTGGGGATCAGGGAGTCCATGGAGACACCGGGCTGCCTCCCCAGCAACCCGCTGCTCACACCCATACGCTGGGACAGGCCTCTTTATGGGTCTCCAGAGTCATCAACCCAGACCACTCTAGGCACAGCTGTCACACATTCATCTAACACGCATCCCTCTCGAATATTCTCCTGGTGTGTTTAATGCTCCCCCGCTAGAACTCAGCCGGGCACCCAGGAGGTGTGTGATAATTCTGTGAATGAATGAACATCTTTGCTGAGCATGAGCTGCACGCTCCAGCTTTTGCTCCCCTTGTGGGCAGGGAGGCAGGCTTATGAGAGATGGTCCCCGGCTGGGACAGTCTGTTGAGATAAATCACAGCCAAAATCAGACCCCCAGTCAAGAGGCATCGGGGGTGGGGGGGGTTGTGCACTGGCAAGACACATGCTCTGGAGAACTGGGTTCAAATTCAGCCTCTGGCATCTGTGTGTCAGTCAAGTCACCTTAACCTCACCGGGTCTCAGGTTTTAGTCTGAACTAGGGATAATCCCACCTTTTCTGTTGTTTGCTATGAAGACCAGAGATGTGATTGTGGAGGGACTAACACGGTGCCTGGTACACAGCAGGTGATTAATAAAAGGAGCCGTTACTACAGGGCAGGAGAGAGCCACACTGGACACAGGGATGACTTAGCCCAGCACCAGTTTTCTTCAAATCGGAAGTCTAGCTGGACACCTCGGCGGTTCCAAGTCAGCTCAGGCCTGTGGATTACAGTCCTCCATCTCTTCTCCAAGAGGCCGAAGCGGCAGCCCTCAGAGATCCCGGAGGCCCTTCTGGATCACGCCTTTCTCTGAAAATCTGATGAAAGCTGTTATGGGCTAAACTGGGTTCCCCCAGATTCCTATTTTGAAGTCCTAACCCCCAGTACCTTAGAATGTGACCTTATTTGGAAATGGAGTGGTTGCAAATGTAATTAGCTAAGATGAAGTCACCCTGGATAGGGTGGGCCCCCATTCCCATATGACTGCTGTCCTTATAAAAGAGGGAAGTTTGGACAGAGACAGTCACGCACAGAGGGAGAACAGGGAAACGACGGCCATCTACAAACTGAGGAGAGACACTGAACAGATCCTCCCAAGCACCTTCAGAGGGACCTAAAAAACATACAAAAGCTACAGACTCATGGGGTGGGCTTCTGGGGCCCAGCGGGGTGACCACACAGAAGTGCGCAGCCCCCTCCAGGACCCTCCCAGGGCTGCTCAGAAGAGCTGGGAATTCTGCTCCCACCTCCCAAGTTCAGGTGACAGATGCTCCCCGCTGTGGCTGCGTTCCCCTCCCCTCCATGGAAAAACTGAGAGGATCAAAGACCACCCTCTGTGGGGCTCAGAGTCATCCCAGCCTGGAAATGGCCCTTTTAGCACCAAACTAGCTACTCAGTAGTAGTTTCTTTGCTTTTCTTCCTGTCCACAAACTCTGAAGTTCCATGAGCTAAAAATCCACTTCCTCCAATCCCGTGGGCTCCTAAAATGCATTCAGCTGGTGGCTCTTCTTTCCTTATCAGCAGTATCAACACTCTAATGAGGGTTTGCTTTCATCTTATTTTCACAAATGTGAACTATCTTAATAAAGGGAAGACGCAACACAGTATTCAAATAACTGCACCGTGTTTGCTCCAAGGTGGAGGAGCTACAGACACTGAGCGGCTGCTGCCAGCGGCGCCCCACGCGGGACTCCAGTACAGTAAGTTCAGGACCTCGAGGAAAGGGCCGCTGAGGGTCAATGAACACTATTCAAAAAGTGACTCAGGTAGTTTGAAACTCTAATGGATAAAAATTTAAAAGCATCTGAATTGCCATTACAGATACTGAAAGCATGGAGGGAGCCGCCAGGGACTGGGGTCTATGCTGAGACCCAGGGCTCTGCCCCCCACCCCCAGCCAAGGCCAAGGCTGTCCGTTGCCCCCAGCATCCAACACACATGCTCAGACCCCAGGAGGCTTCAAGATAGGCTCCCCATCAAAGGAAGCCATAGGCCTCCCATTGGGCCAGGCAAGTTGACACCAATACGGCCTGGATGTGGAAGGCCTGGATGTGGAAGCCGCCTGCCTCCACCAGACCAGACCAGCAGGAGTCATCGGTCAACACGCAGCCCATGCCGGCTGCCACCCCAAGCCCTCCCGGACCTTCTGGCCTCCTCTCATCGTCCCCAGCTCATCTTGTGTCTGCTATAGATGCTAATATCTAACCTCCCAGGCACATGAAGGACACGGACACCTGCCCCTGCGGCTCAGAGACAGCCTCCAGCCAGCCCCTTGAACAACAGAGCCACTTTGGTGCCCTGAACACCCAAGACGGGCCACAGGGAACACCACTGGTCACCCAATAACGACCACATATTGAAAATGACAGGCTCCACTGAGCACCTCACACATACTGACCCATTTAACCCTCAACACCCCTCTGAGAAAGGTACTGTCAATCTCCCCATTTTGCAGATGAGGAATCTGAGGTGCAGGGCCAAGTAACTTGCCCAAGGTCACAGCTGGCAGGTGGCTGCAGCTGGCATTCAACCCAGGCCATCTGTCTGGCCCCCAGCCCTGGGGCCCCCCAACCTGCTGAGATACCTGCTGACACAGGAGTTCATCTTGCAGGCAGCCCCCACCTCTATCTTCCTTTTCTCCTGCCCTGGTACCCACAGCAGGGTGGCCCAGTCTTGCCCCCCACCCAGCAGGGGAACCTCCTTTCCAAAAGACCCACAAGGCTCCTCCTCACCCATCTTCCAAACTCCTGGCCCCAACTCCCGCTCTCCCAGCCCTGGATCAGTGTGAGGGGCTGGTACAGGTTCAAGAACTACCCTTCTCAGCACAGATGGTATTTAGAAAGGAGAAGCAACCTCCACAGGCAAAAGTGGAGCTCTCAAGAGCTGGCGGGCCCTGGGCACACCTCCCATTCACATCCTGTGGACAGAGCAGAGAGGGGCCAGGCCTGCAGGTCAGACCACCCTCCTGAAGTGAAGGCCCTTCCCTCCCCTGGGTGACCACCATCTTCCTGGGCCCTTCAGGTAGCCCACAACACCTGACAAATTTCCTACTGCAAGACATGCCCTCCCCACCTGCCCTGCAGGGACTCCACGGCCAGCCTCTGCCCACACCCCAGGGGTAAGTGCCCAAGCGCTGCCCGGGCCACACGCAGGTCGTGGGGCAGGGACAGCCAGCTGAGCTCCCTGGGGCATAGGGCTACCCTCCCCCAACTAGACAGCAGGTTCATGGTTTTCTGTTAAACACCAACCAAGTGTTCCCGGCCCCACCAGTCTTCCCACATCACAGAGTAACTGGCAGTGACAATTAGAGCCTCAGAGTGTCTGGCAGTTGGGTTTCAGGCTTTCCTCTTAATTTTACTCGCATCAGTCTTCAGCCTGATGACTCACTGCCCCACCAGCTCGTCAGCGCCCAGGCTTGGGACCCAGAGCCACGTCATCACATCAGGGAACCCTGTGATTGCGTGGGGACCCATGGGAAGACGCCTCAGAGGGAGCTCTAGAGGCTGCTGGGCCAGGTGAACCGCGGCCTCCCCACAGGGCCCTTTGCAGCAAGAAGAGAAGAGTGTGGAGCTCAAAGCTAGGTGCAGAGCTGCGGGGCTACCAGAGGCCCCTGGCAGGACCCTCCCCAGACGGCAAAGGTCCCTGGTCTGTCAGCAGCAAATGTGCATCTGGGACAACACACAGGGCAGAGGCAGAGGGGGTCCCTACAAACCATCTTTGCAAACGCCCATCCACGCCGGGAGACCCCACACGGGCAGGTCTCCTCACCTTCCCCTCCCAGCACTTTACCTGTGCACCTCTGAGCACCTGCCTCACTCCATCCATCTCCTCCCTAAGGCCTGGGACCTCAGGCACCAGCCCCTGCCCCAACCACACAGAGGGGCTCGGGGCCAGGGCAGCCAGGGGCACCCACCAGCCACGGAGTCTGCGTGGAGCTGTGCTGGGCTATGGGAATGGAGGAGGCAGGACATAATTTTCAACAAGTCTCCTTGGATTTAAAGGACTGAGAAAGATCAATAGGTTCACTACATAAAAATAAAGTCCTGAACGATTAAAAAAAATATAAAAAGCCTAGGAGAAATACAACTAAAGATAAATCAACACCTGGAAAAAAATCTGGCCATGCTAATGGGTTAACATCACTATTACATACAAAGTGCACAGATGTCACTTAGAAAAATAAAATATTAACACAAGTAAAGAAAGTACAAATGGCCAATTCACTTAGAAATCACTCTCATTTGGGACACAAAGAAACAGAAATTAAAAATGAAGTTCCACTTCTCACCTACCAGAGCTCTAACGTGACTTCTGTGTCCATGATGACCCGTGCCAGCAAGGACGTGTGTACCACCCCCGCCCCAAGCAGCTCAGCCCTGCGTGCCATGGGGGAGAGAGCCCTTTCTTTGTACTAAAGCCACAGGCACTCCTACAGAGACCATCTGATGTGGACACAAAGATTTACACCCAAGGAAGTCCAGCACTTCCCCAAAACTGAAAGCAACCAGAGTGTCCACGAACACAGAAACAAGGGAGTAAGTGACCAGGTGTGTCTCCAGATGGCGGGACATCACGCAGCCATTTAAAATAACATCTGCAGAGACTTGTTTACTTAGCATGGCAGCAACATTTAATGACCTCTTTTTTTTTTCAAAAGACACAAAATTGTACATAACATGGACCTATGTAAAAATGCAGGGAAAAAGGAACGTATCAAAATGAGGACAGTGGCTGAGATGGTTAGGACTCTCGGTGATTTTTTTTCTGCAAAATGCATAGTTCACCCTGTTTCCTATAATGTTTGTAGAGGGTACACTAGTTTTGTCAACAGAAACAGAAACAGAAGAAACAGAAGATGTTCTACCTGGGGATGAGGGCTGAGTGAGGAAAGAATTGGATTGCCAGAAAAACGGGTGGCTTTGTGCCCTCCTGGCTGAACCCCTAGCCCCCAAAAGCACCCCCCACTCAAGACTGAACACCTGCAGCCTCTCTGGGTCACCACACAGCCTGACGGGGGCTCACGACAGCTTTTTCACTCCAGCTCTGGGTGGGACACAAAAGAAGAAAGTGAGCTGTGACTAGTATGATAAATGTACCCTTTGCCCGTCTTTTTATAATTTTATTTTGGGGCATAAAAGCACATTTAACAAATGAACTTGTATGTAAAACAGAAACAGACTCACAGACATAGAATACAGACTTGTGGTTGCCGGGGGGAGGAGGGTGGGAAGGGATAAACAAGGAGTTTGAGATTTGCAGGTACTGACTGGTATATATAAAATAGATAAACAAGTTTATACTGTATAGCACAGGGAAATATATTCAATATCTTGTAGTAGCTTATGGTGAAAATATGAAAATATATATTCATGTATGACTGAAAGAATTGTGCTGTACACCAGAAACTGACACATTAAACTGACTATACCTCAATAAAAAATTTTTTTAATAATATAAATAAATAAATGCACATTTACAACACGCTCAGGAGGCTGCTCTTGGTCCTCTGTTCCTCCTTCACGTGGAAGCTTCCAGAATGAGTGTCCACTCCCCCCACCACCTCAAGAGGACTCAGCCTCTAACATTTCACCGCAGCACACAGCCTGGTCAGCAAGAACAGCTGCCTGTGGAATTCCCTGGCAGCCATCCCCGGTCCAGGGGTCCAGGCCTCGCTTACGCTTACAGCTTCATAGTATTTCGCAGACATATGTTCCATCCATCACCCAGCCATTCCCCTACAGAGGGGCATTCGGGTTGCCTTTTTTTTTTAAACCTCTACCAGCAAGGCTGTAATCAACACCTGTGTATCTATGTGTTTTCTTTCCATAGGATATATGCCCCCAAGTAGGACAGCTGAGTTCAAAGAAAAATATGAATTTTTCATGTCTATGGATAATGCCTGACTACTTTTCCAAATAGGAGGCGGCAGTTCTTCCCTCCATCCCCTCACCAGCAACGTATGAGAACGCCCATGCCGCCACTCACCAGCATCACACACTGTTATCAGTTCACTTCCTGCTACTGAATGGAGGGAACCCAGTACCTTGCTCTTCTCGCATTTCCCTGATTACTTGGGAGGAGAAGCATCTTTTCACGGTCATCGACAATTTGCATTTCCTCTTCTCTGAATTGTCTGTCTGGTCCTATCCTTTGCCCACCTGTCTTTAGGGTTTTAAAAAGTTTTTTCTTAACAATTTAGAGGAACTCTTTGGATAACAGGCATCTTAACCATTTATCTGGCATATGTACAAGGCAAGCAAATTCTCCAACTCTATTCTACAAAAATGTAATTAAGTCTGTTAATTTTGTAATTGATTGTAACATCTGAACAATAATAACAACAAAAATCCGTGAGCCAAGAGTGACACTAAAAAAAGGGTGAGGGGGCTCTTCTTGACAGAATACCAGCTGAGACTTGCAGAAGGGATGTCCTGATGACAAAATCATCACCTGGCAACCCCAACAGAAGAGATTCAGGCAAGATCACTGATGCACTGAAAACCACTGAGCGAAAGTTGCTAGGAGCAGTTTATTTCCAAGGTGTGGAAGTCTCACCCCAGAGATTACTTATGAATCACAAAGACGGAGGAAATGGACCTTCAGGATTTAGGAGATGATAGTGATCTCCTTAACATCACTAACAGCAGGGCCTGATGCAACACAGTAGGAGGTATTCCTGTCAAAAGGGTTTAACCTGGGTCTCATCAAGCCCTTGGACTTCACTTCAGGTCACAGGCAGTCAGGGGGATAGAGGAACAAGTTAAATAATGCCAAGCAGCCGCAGCACCGAATCAGAGCACGACCTTCTACAAGAAATCTCTCCCAGACTCTGCAAGAGTCTGTGTGATGGGAAAAGCATCACAATGGATCCTCATCGCGATAGATCCTGTGCATCCTGATCCCATGCTGATTTAGAAAAAAACAAAAAGGTTATATAAGACACGGGGTAGGGGGAACTGAGGAAACTTTGTTATGGACTAACTATTCAATAATGTTTGAGAATTCTCGCGCATTTTCTCAGGTGTGACACTGGTATTATGTTACATAGAAAGAACATGCCTGTTCATACGAAATGCCTGCGAAATGCCTGGTGCAGCGATGGGGGAGGGAGCCATCATATCTATAACTACTGACCATCATCGCTACCCAAAAAAGGTGTGTGTGTGTGAGAGACAGAGGGAAAGTAAATGGGGTAAATGTTAACTCGGAATCTTTCAAGGTGGTCATTATTCAAAATAAAAGGCTCAGGGGAAAAAAATCTATCAGTCTTTCTCTCTATAAATTCTGGGTTTCCTGTCTGGCTTAAAAGGATCCCTCTTATCCCAAGATTAGACAATGTTCTTCTTTTTAAAAAATTTTTAATTGAAGTGTTAGGCAGTTAGAAATGAGCACCGGGCAAGGGGAGAGGAAGGGGGAGGGAGCAACCCAGAAAATAACAGTATGCCTGCGCTCAGGATAAGGGGCTTCAAATTTTTTTTTACTTTGTCTAAATAAAGGGCAGCAAAGAAGCCGGCTAGAATCAAATGCTGTGGCTGTGCAGTAGGCAGAAGGACCTGGCTTCACTTGACCCAATGCTCATTATAATGTAATTATCATTGCAGTTTGAGCCCCCTCCTGTAGGTTTCTCTGTGTGCCTCATGGGTAAAAACAGGCACAAAAGGGGTGGGCGGGCCAGAGCACAAGGAACTAGAGCCGTCAGTCAGCCTGAGCACTCAAGGAACATAAGCTGTCAATCAATCAATCAATCAATCATGAAGGCGCCCTCTAAGCCAGGCTATAAGAACAGGAAAAACAAAGGCGCGGTGCCATCTTTCCTCTCTTGGGTTGGCCGGCCCCCAGTTCTCGGGGGTGTATTACATTTCACTACCTTTTTACTTTACTAATAAAATCTTCTGTTTATATCACGCTTTCCGTCTCTCACTAAAAATTCATTTTTTTTTTTTAGCTGATGAAGAACTCCTCCCTGTGATAGAAGTATAGTCGATTTACAATCTTGTGTTAGTTTCTGGTGTGCAGCATAGTGATTCACCTATATATGTATATATATATTCCTTTTCATATTCTTTTTCAATATGGGTTATTATAAGGCATTGAATATAGCTCCCTATACTATATAGTCTGACCTTGTGGTTTATTAGACAATATTATTTTAGTTTTCTCCTGTATTTTTAAAAGTCTTGTCTTTTTCATGGTGGAGCAGCACAGCCCAGAACACAGGCTGAGACCAGACTTCCTGGGTTCAAGTCCTGCCTCTGTCCTTAGGAGGCGTGCCACTGTGGGCAGATCCCCTTACATCTCCATATCTCAGTTTCCTTATCTGCAAGATGGGTATGACACCACCCCAAGAATTACGAGCAAGCATGGAGAGCAGAGCCTGGCACACGAGAAGCACAAACAAAAAGCTATCCTCTCTAGTTCTGTGCTTTCTGAGACACCAGATCTGATTCTGCCACCCTGAGTTCAGAACCCGGCAGCTCCCCAGCACCCGCAGCCAGAACTGTCAATCTTGCAACATTTACAGCACAAAGTGCTGGAGTGTGGGGTGGCACGTTTGAATAGTTTAAAAACACACTACGCCAGCAATTTTCATAATAAAATCACTACTCCAGTAAAACACTGTCTCGCGGTGCCTATCAAAGCAGCCAGGCCCGCCGCAGTGTTCCTCCCCGCCATCCCTCCACGCTGGGTCTCCAGGCAGAAACCCTATTGAGGTCCTCGTACGTGGTGCACTCTTTCAGAAACACAATTTTTCTTTGATACCAACTCAGCGTCACCCAGCCCTTCCTCTCCTGCTCAGAGCAGAGGGGCCCCACACACGGTCCACTCCCAGCTGGGCTACCTGGGGCAGTGCTGGGACCTGTACCCCGACTTGCCACATAAGCCAGTCTGACCCTCGATTAAATTTAGGGGGCGCCTTGAGAAGGAAAGGCTGTGGCAATGCTGAGGCGAGCCCATCAAGACCCCTGCTCAGAATTCAGAAGGGCCTCCCCCTCCTTCCCCTCCCCCCACTCCACCGCTGGCCCACAGCTCCCTCCATCAGGACCACACGGCCCAGCTTACACTCGCTTTCCAGACAAGAGGACCCGCACCCTCCAGGATGCTTTCTCTTGCAGACCCAGGGGAATGATGCTCTCTGGGGCCTCCCAGAGACCCTGCTCCCTTGGTGGGTCTATATTAAGCTTTTTGAACTTTGGACAGAGTCTCTGTAACTATGCTGTTAGCACCCACAACCTGGGCTCAACTGATCACCCTCAATCCACATGGGGCTTGTCCACCCTCTCCTGCCCGCACCCACAGAGACGGTGAGGCCCTCTGCCAGCGTGTCCTTCTCTCGGCCACATCCACAATGCCAGGAGAGGGTCAAGCATTTGGGCCGGTACCTGGCTGCCTACCTGTCCCCACCTCCCCGGGGCCAGGTGGAGGGAAGGCCACTCCCAATGGTCCCAGGGCAGTTTCTCACTGGGCAGGTAGCAAGGTAGGCTGACCGGTCAGAAGCCTGTGCCCAAAAGCAGGACACTGTGCTCTGACCTCTCAGCCCTGACCCAGCTGTGACCCCTCGAGGAGGAAGGAGGACAGAGAACTCAACGCACTGCCACCCTCCCCCAGGTCACCCTAGCTCTGGCACAGGCTGGGCCCATGCCAGACGAGCCAGATGGAGAAGCCAGAGCTTCTCTGAGAGAGAGAGAAGCTCAGCCCTCCACAAATGGCGCCCCCTCCAGGCCCTGCTCCAGGGGCTGCAAAGCTCCACCTTGGGGACCTAACAGCCCACAGCTCTCCCCTCTCCATCTTCTGCTCCTTGGGGCCAGCATGCTGGAACGGGTCCCCACGGGCAGCACCATGGCCCTGGAGGGGACAGAGCAGCGTGATATGGGTGGGGACTCTGTGAGCGACCTCTGGGGCCCAATAGGGCTCCTGGACAGGGTACAGAGCAGGGAGGCCTCCTGGTTGCTGGTCAAGCAATATTTGCCAGGCCGGTACCGGGCTGGGGGCCTGAGGCCCACCCACCACTGGCTCAGGCCTCAGTGTCCAGAGGTGAAGTAGCAGACAGCGAGGCAGACACCAGCTCAGGACAAATGCCAGCCAGGGGAAGTGCACACACTGCTCCCAGCCCCACAAGGGCCCAGGCCAGGGAAGGCTAGTTTGGGGCAGGGGGACACCCAACAGACCAAGGCCTTGAACTGGAAAGGTGGGTGATGGGGCTGGACAGCAGGTTTAGATCCCAGCTCTTCTCACAGGTAAAGGGCAGTAACGGTCCCTGGAGGGGCTGCGGTGCGGCTCTGGTACCCCTGAGAGAGGTGAGGCCCCAGGGCCACAACCAGCGGGGGACGGGGCCCAGGAAGGGACGCAAGAGGCCGTTAACCCAGGCTCAGGATGGCGTGTCCCTGCCAGAGAGTGACAGGTTGGGGGAGAATGAGAGCTCTACAGGGTGACAGCCTCTGTCTTCTCTAGGTTGGCTGGAGGGGCCTCAGGGCATCCCATCCAAGATGTCACCAGGGGCCTGCTAAAGGCAGAGGGCTGCCCAGACCAGTCTATCTGCAGATTCTCTGCTGGCTCCCTGGACAAAGGTTAACAAGAGGGGCTGGTGAAAGGATCTAGCGTTTATTGCTGCAGCAGGATGCTCCTTCCTGGGCAGCGCCACAAGCACCTTATCTCTGGGTGGGAAGAGGAGTGGGGGGAGAGCTCCCTATTTCAGGGCTGGGAAGTGGGCTGAGAGAGCGAGGAAGCCAAGCCAGGGCTACTGGCCGGGAGGGGCCTTATTCCGTGCCACATGTTTTCCAAGAGTACGTGTATGTTTATGAACTTGCTGCTGTTATATACACATGTTACTCAGCACAGACAAAACACAAGCCAAAAAAAAACCTCACAAAAACAGCTCCTGCCTAGAACGCCAGGATGGGGTAAGAGAATATTGTGACGTTTGCTGGTGACACATCCTGGCACCACGTCTGTGGGTCATGGCTGAAGGGGACGCAGCTAACAGGATCACCCAGCCCGCCCCTCCTCCGTGAGCTGGAAGGAGGCCACCGTGATGCAAAAAGGCCTGGGGGCCAGGCAGGCCCTGCTGCTGAACAGTGACCTTGAATCCTGGGTCGATTCCACCCTCGGGCCACAGAAGGAGGGCTGGGCTCGAGGTCTGCATTGCATAATCGGCACTCAATTCCTTAGCGGTTTGTACCTCACAATCAAGAATTTTATTCAATCAAGTGTGAGGCGGATATGCAGGGGCCAGCTAGTCTGCTGACTGTACTGTTCACACGAGCCCTGCCCACCAACAGGCCCACAAGCCGGCACGTCCACTTCCAGTCAGGCCCACCAGCACTTGATCTGTGGCAGATGGAAGAGCCTTTCCCTGCCACCTCACTTCCCCTCACCCCAGTTCACGATTATCCCACAGCCTGTGATGTGGAGGGGGCAGGCAGGACTGTAAGCAGGGCAGAGCAGCAGCCACGTGGGATGAAACCGCCAAACTCAAAGGATGTGAACCATGCCGGGGCCTGTGGCCAACATGCTGCAACCAAGACGCTGACTAAGAGGGGCCCAGACGCGGTCCTCCAGACATGCGCACTTGCCTCCATCTTCTCCCCAAAGAGCACGGCATGGGCTCACTTCCCACATGCCCTCCTTGAGCCAAATTGTGTGAATCGTGGTACCCAAGCATGGAGATCCCCTCAACGTGAACATGTATTGTGGCCCAGCCCTGTTGATGGTACTTCCAGGTTTTAGGAAAATACTTGGTGACAAACAGCTACTGTGAATTCAGTAACACTTCTAAATGCATTTATCTGCTATCCATGACCATGGCCCGAGCAGGTACTCGATAAAGAAGAATTTGAATGACTGAATGGAAGTGGCAGGACATATATGAAAGCACAGTAAAAATTTTTAATGCGATACTTTAGAAAGGTGAATCCAAAAGGATATACTTCTCCATTCAATTTTTCTAACAAACGAGTATTCTTTCATTATCTTACAGGCTAAAATTAGAGCTCTTCTTCCAATACCATAGCCACTGGCCACGCGCAGTCACTGAGCACTTGGAATGTGGCCAGTCCAAATGGAGAGGTGCTGAGGGTGTGAAACAGAGTCTGAAGACTGAGTATGAAAAAAGAATGTAAGATCTCTCATTAAAATTATTTAATCTTAATTATATGTCAAAATAACGTTTCAAGGGTGGGTATAGCTCAGTGGTAGAGCACGTGCTTAACATGCACAAGGTCTTGGGTTCAATCCCCGGAAACTCCGTTAAAAAAATTATAAAAGATAACATTTCAGACATATTGGGCTGAATAAAATATATTATTAAAATTTCACTTTTTTATTTTCTTAACATGGCTACTAAAAAATTTAAATTTACAAGTGAGCCACATATGTAATTGGTGCTGAATTAGAGGAAATGCTTTAGTCAACAGGCAAACCGTCAAATGAAGATAATGCTGGTGCCTGTGTGACACACTCCTTGTGACATGCCATGGCCCAGGCTCTCAGCTGGAACCTCAGACGAATCACGACCTGGCACCCCTGCCCAGGCCCTGCCAGGCTAGACCCACTAACCCCAAACTCTGCCCCCAGGGCTCTCCCACAGGGGTTCAGGGAGCACTGCTGGAGAAGCCACCGCCGCAGGTAGCAGGAGACACCCACTCCCATGTCCTCACCTGGTCCTCACCAGGTCCTCACCACAGCCCTGCCAAGGCAGCAACTAGCACCTAGTTTAGGAATGGTGCCGGAGCTCCATGGGAACACTTACGAGGGGCTGGGGACTGGGGCTGGTCTAAAGGCTTTGCCCGTGTGAACACACTTCATCTTCAAACCTACTCAATAAGATGGATGCTTATTAACCTCATTTTAGCAACACAAAATCCAAGACAGAGGAAGGTTATGGAACTCACCCAAGGTCACACAGGTACTGAATGTTAGGAATTTAAATCTAGACAGCCTGGCTCCAGAGCCGAATTGTACCCATTACCCCATACAGACTGTGACAGAGAAGGGAGGACGCCCAGGCTTCATTTTACCATGTCATCCAACAGTCTAGAAGCATCTAGAAGCAATAGACAAGACAAGCTTCAGAGGGACTGAAAGGTGCCAAATCTTCACAGCTCTTCTCATCAGAGGGCCTTCATTTAAGGCTTATTTAACAAAAAAGTCCTCCAGGCAGGGAAGTACATCAGCCCCTCCCTGAAAGAAACCAGGCAGAGGAGCGGGGAGTGCCCACCAGGAGCAGAGTAGGAGCCCCGAGTGGGGTCCAGATCTCTGGCCTCCCTGCCTCGCCACACACAGAGACACAGACACACATGAAGAGGCAGTGGTGGCTTGAATCCCACTCTAGGGGCTTGGGCCCCAAGTCTGCAAGCCATCAAAATATCAAACTAAAAGGCAAAAAGAGGACCTCCTCTCTCTCTCTCTCCCTCCTCTTTGGAGATGGCCCGCACTCTGTCTATGGAGTGTATACCTACTCTTACTCTAATCTGAGCATCCAACCCCCACACCTGGTGGCCTCTCTTACCTTTTGAAACAGCCTACACTCAATGCAGTATGTATCTCTCTAAATAAATCTGCCTTTACTCAAAAAAAAAAAGGCAAAAGAGAAACTGCTGTAGTGGGAGCACCAACAGTGGCAAGGAGGGGTGCTGATAGGTAAGGTGGAAAGAAAACCCACACTATAAACAGGCACAAAAACAGCAAAGGCACATCCCTTTGGGACCATGCGGTGGGGGCTCCCTCCTCAGTGCCCAGAGGACAGTTCGGCTCAGGGCCCAGGAGGGCCAGAGTGCCACCTGGGGGACCAAGATGGTGATGCCCCTCCAGCAAACAGCACTGTACACACAGTCTCTACTGGAGATGAAAACTGTCTTACACATAATAAGAAAAAGAGTAACAAATCAAGTGGAAAAAGAATAAACGATGTGAAAAGAATTAAACAAAATACACATGACCAAAAAATTTCTGTCTAATGTTGACCCTCATCAGTAATCAAATACACACAAAATAAAACAACGAAAATCATTTCATCACTTCTCTTCACCTGTCAAGTAGACGGGGTAGGGGCAGGTAATAAGCCATCACTGCCCCAGGAAACTGGAAAGGCCTTCCTGCAGGGCAGTGTGGTGTGTGTAGCTAACGTCCCCAAAAGGTCACCTGCCCAATGGCCCCACTGTTTTCTTCTTTTGGGGAATGTGTCCAAAGAAAATAATCACACAAGTGTGTGAAGATCTACGTACCAGGGACCTTGGATCAACTTCACAGCCCTGCCCAGGGCACTAGGCAGCCTTTTCAGATCACGACAAGCATACACTGGGTGATCGCTCTGGGCCAGGCACCGCTGTCAGCACCTGCCTCGCCCGACCCCATCGCGCTGGCATGACCCCTCCATCTCACCTGCGGGAACTGAGGCACAGGACCTCTTCAATGACCAGCTCCTTGAGGACTCCCGGGCAGAGCATGTCACATGCTGCACACAAGTCAGGCTCAGAACCTCATACAGAGCAGAACCTGCCCTCCCTGGACCAGAGACCCAAGACCGAGGTGGTCCAAACACTCGCCTGCGAGGTCACAGCGAGCTGTGCAGATGCAGCCAGAACTGGGCTCTAGGAAGACAGGCCAGTGCGGGGGAAGGGGTTGCGGGACAGGACGGTGTGCCTTTGTGACTCGGGCCGAGTTCTCAAAGCCAGCAGAACAGGAAGAAGAACCCAGGTATTCTGATTCCCCAGCAGGGAGCTGCCAGCAGGAGGGTGAACACAGGGGCCTTTCGTGAATCTGTGAGTCTCTGGTTCCCCTTCTCCCAGTGGAGGATTTTCCATGAAATGCCCATTTTTTGCTGTGAAACACCAATAATATCATCAATCATGGAGTAGTAGACAGTAGATACTGCAGGATACCAGGCAGACCAGAAGGGTGCACATCAGCCAAGAACAGGTACCTGGTGGGGGGACCACATGTTTCTTCCACTTCCTTCCACATCTGAGTGTGTTATAATAAACACGCATTATTTTTGTCATTTAAATATACATTTACATTTCTTAAATGTTTAAATATTTTGGAGTGTTTCTTGATCAAGCATCTTTCTACTACACACAATATCCGTGCTGTTCACAGAAGGGAGAGACCCCTCCAAGAGCCACTATCCAGCTGGGGATTCAAGACATCCAGAAGAAAACCACGGCAGGAAAGAAGAGCTCTGAATCATCCTTAAGTTACTTCCTAAAAGCTTCCAAAAGTTAAACTCTAGGTCAAAGTCTTCCTTGAGAGGCATCTCGGAAGGGCTGACTGGGTGTCCAGCCTGGCCCAGCAAAGCTCAGTCAGTCCATCCGTGCGAGGGGAAGCGCACCAGACCTGGAGCTGGAAAACCAGACGGAGTCCCTGGCTTTGCCGCTCCTTGTGGGGCCTTGGGAAGTGCCTCCATCGAAATCCTGGGCTATCTAATTTGCAAAATGGAGATGATAACTTGTGTAGACGAGAAGACTGCAAAGGACTGCAGAGGCTGACAGCCTCCAGCAAGCAGGCGGAGAATGTTAACGGGTGGAACACTGTGCAGCCCAGCGTCTGCGTCCTCAGAGCAGGTGTTCCAGGTCCCCTCCCCTTCCCGCTTCCAGAACCCTAGTGCTCAGCTTCAACCTCCAAAACTAGCTGCCCCTTACCCTTGGCCTGCGTGGTGGACGTGGGCTAGGCATCAGGAGGAACACAATCTTGTTCAACTAATTTCAAGTTACCTGCATGTTAAGAAGAGAATGGGGGCAAGCCAAAGGGTCCTGTGTTTGGCTGATGCTGAATGGTCTGCTTCCCTAGCTTCAGCTCCCCAAGCTAGGGCCTCTTTCCATCCTCCGCTCCTGAGGTTCTGAGAAAAGAGACTCGCTGACAGCTGCTAAGAGGGGCTCACAGTCAAATGCACACTGTGCACACTAAGAGCTCACTAATCCACTTCTCCTCCTGCCTGGCCTCCCTGTAGCCCTGCTCCCTCTGATCCAGCTGAAAGCGTTCTCAAATGCAACCTGCGGTATGCCTCCTGCTTTGACCCTCCCAAGACAGCCCATCTCCTGCAGGCTTAAGTGCCATCTCCAACGGTCTCCTGGAACATGGAGAGGGGCAAATAAATTAATACAGGATAAAGCATTACAGGCTCCCAACCCAGGGTCCTCCTGTCTGTCCCCCGGGGACTCAACGCTCTAGCCACACAGACCAGCCTGCTTGAACCCCGCGCTCCACTTTCACTGGCCCTTGCTGCCTTTGCAAACCTGTTCCATCTGCATGGAATGCCTCCCACACCCCACAACTGGCACACACATTCAATTAAAGAAATAAATGGTAGAGGAAAGTTATAGTATGTGTCAGCCACAGGGGACTCAGGAGCAAGAATTGTCTTATGTGTACGGTGTCTTCCACCTGGCAGACAGCTGGAGTGCAGTGAACAAGGTTTGATGGGGGGTGAGATGTGTGTCCATCTCTCTGCCGCCTGAGTTCATGCAGTCTTGGGGTCTTGAAAAGTATTCCCTAGTCTCTAACCTTTACCCTGATTTTCTTAAAATCTGGGCTTTATTCCCGCCACTTCCAATCCCCCCTCTGGCACCTCCTACAGGCTGGTCCATTCACCTTCTAGGTCCAGAGTGCTGGCTCAGCCCCTTCCTTCCCCACCTCCCCTTTCCTCTTGCTTTCCACTGCGCTCAGTGCAACTGGGCCACACAGGAGGAGCTAAATAAATGTATCTGGAACAAATGCATCGTTCCCTGGCCACTGGCACCCACACGGATATCCTCTTTTTCAGAATTCCTAAAGCTCTTTTGTGCCAAGTCCTAAATAACCAGTCCCCCACCAGGTACTCACTCCCTCAACTAGCTGATTACCAGAATGGCCCGGGGAAGTTACAAACGTAAATCCCTAGGCCCCCATCCCAAACCCACCAAATCAGATCCCTCGGAGGGAGCCTCAGAAATGAGCACTTGAGCAAGTCCCGCAGGTGAGTCTTACCGGCAGGTTGGGGAATGCCCACCCCCAGAGCAGGAAGAAAGGCAAATTAGCAAATTAGCTCAGAGGAGAGCTTCTCCGTCTCCAAAATGAGCACAATTCTCTGCATCACAGGGGTGTGGCTAGGATCTAGTCACGAACACAGACAAACAAGGGACAAACTAAAGCCCCAGGCAGGCTGCAGAAAGAGTGTGCCCCGCCCTGTCTGACTGTCCGGCCCACAGCTCCAGGGCCCCTACTCTCTCTAGCCTCGATTTAAACCAGACAGGAAAACCCGCACCTCTTTTTACCTGAATCTTTAGAATGTTACAGAGCAGGGAGCCCACAGAGGCAGGCAGACGATGCCCCTGTGACTGAGGAAGAGTGAGGGAGGAACAGGCCAGCCAGGTGACTGACCTCTCCAAGGAACTTCACTGCTTAAAAACCCGTAGGGGAAAACCAAGGGGGATGGGAACGAGTTACCGAGTTGACAAAGCCGGGTACCTGCACACACTAGCTGCAGGGCATGCCTGTGGCTGCTGTCCATTCCAGGCCCTGCCTATGGGCCTCCCCCTGGGCAGACCTCCCTGGGTTCACATCTACTCAGGGACAAGCCAGCCTTTCCAGGCCACCTGCTGGGATCCCAAGGGCTGCTTCTCCCAACAGTTCATGCGGGCTGCTGGCTCACTTGTCCCAGGATCCCGTGTTCCACGTGCCCAGGCTGTCCCCCATCTGGACCAATGCCTGCTTCCTCTGCAGCCCTCTTTCTAGGACACAGCCAGGACACCCAGGCAAGTCCAGGGAGCTCCCCTCCCTGCAGGCTCCTGCCTGAGGCCCCAAGGATCCTTGCCAATCCTGGCTTAGGTCCCTAGCTTCTCTGAGCCTCAGTGTCCCCTCTCCCCCGTCCCAGGTGAGACTGGTCCAAAGGCTCTGCACGTGGTGAGCTGTCTATCCCTCCATCCCAGCTCCTGGTTATACCTCTCTCATCCCCTAAGACGGAAGGGTGGACAGGTTTTCTCTTTCCTTGGCCTTTGGTGGGAAAAGGAACTTTTCAAAACGGTCTGCCTCCCTTGAAATCCTGTCCTGAAACACAGGAAAGCTGAAAGTTCCTCTGCTTTTTCCTGCCCTGGCCACGGGCTCAGAGGCTGAAAGAAGCGAGAAGGACAGGAGGGCAAGTTGCCACTGCACTTCCTCCGGCCCAAATGCATCCTGACCGCATCTCCCCGATCACCTTCAGAGCTGGGACACATGCACCCTTCACTGAAGTATTGTCACCGAGGGAGGCTTATTACATGCTAGGAAAATGCCATCCCTTCCCACTGAGAGGCTCATCCCTAGTAAACAGGATCAGCCTCCCAGGCTATGAATATGTTTATGTAACATAACAGCCTCGACGTAGGTCTGCTGGGCCCTGGCAGGGGGGACTCAGTCAGGCTGAGTGAGAAGCTATTCCCCTCCCTCCAACAAGAAAGAAGATGGGGACGCTGCTTTGCAGGACAGCAGCAATATGGTTTGGCAGATGGAGAGAGAAAGGATATAGGGCAGAAATTGGAGAAGGTGTTTTCTGGGCTTTTTTTTTTTTTTTTTTTTTGCTGCCTGCCTACAGCAAAGCTGGTGACAGAAGTGGGAAAGCTAGAGTGAGGTGGGTAATAAAGATGGGCTCCAGGAGAGAGGCTGGGAAAAAGAGGAGGGAGAAGGAGGAAAGAGCTGGGAGGCCTTGCCAAGAAAGAGTAGGGAAGCAGGGACCAGGAGAGCTGGGAACGGATGTGTGAGGAGCAGCTGGGCCTGGTGACAATGAGACATCAGGTCTCAGGATCCGCGATGGTGATACCAAGCTTCCAGCCGAGGCAGACGGAACATGGGGTACTTCCAAACCGCAGCGGGGAAGTTGGTCAAGGGGGAGGGCTCTAAGAGGGGAAATCTGGCCTGTCATGTTGAATTCAAGACTGGGGGTGGGGGGTGAAAACACAAGTGTGTCCCAGGAACTGTGGCCTCCACATCACCCCAATGCCCAGTCAGAGACCTCCTGAGCTCGGGGAGGGGGGCGCTCTGTTAAGGAAGCTGGAATGAGATGTGGAATCCAGCCCATTCCTGCCTCTCCCAGCTTTGGCTGCTTTCCGCTCCCCCTCCTGTGTCTGTCCCACCGAGTCTCTTCACCCTCCAAAAGGGGTGGTGGGGGTGGGGGTGGGGGCGGCATCTGGGAGCTGACTGGGAACTTCTCTGACTTCCTCATGAGAAACAGTGAAGCTACAGGGAATGGCAGCTGTCCCCACTCCACCCCTTCAGATTCAGGAGGAAAAATTGGTCATCTCCTCTCTCTGGGGCCCCGGCTCACACAAATGCCATCTCCTGGTCCCCAGCCACACGGATGATTCAGGCCATTTACTCAGATCTATGCTAATGAGTTTTTTTTATCATCTAATTAGTTCACAGTGAACTCAGCCTTGAGAGGAATGAGAGAGCGCTGGAGGAAGGAATCAGACAGGAATGTTACCAGAAAAGGGCAGGACCCCAGCTCTAAATGGGGTCCCTTACCCACGAAAGACCAAATGCTCCTTCCTCAGCTATGCAGACCTCTGAAAGCAGAAAAGGGGTGTTCAGATGAAGGAGCCCATAGAGCCTCACACAAAGAGAGAAAGATGGGAGTACGGCCCTAACTGTGAGGCCCAAGGAGTGGACAGGCCCCTGCCCACAACTCCGTGTCACCAGCAAAAGGCCTTGCACTCTCCGTGTGTTTCCACTGAGGTCGAACCCACCACCTGCTGGTGGGTGTCCCCCTTCAAATGGAGCGGGAGGTGGAAGCAGATGGTCCAGGATGAGGCCCATCTGCCCGACTGGCGCTCAAAGGTCACCAGGCCACTGGGGTGCCTGCGGGTGTGGCCCGCCCCCACCACACCAGGGGTCTTGGGGCATCTAGCGGCACCGTGCACCCACTTCCTCTGCCCCTCCGCAACTGAAGTCCAGGGCCGAGAGCCTAGAGAACGGAGGGCTGGAAAGCTCAGTGGCCCGGGGTTCTGGTCCCTGACGCCTGGTGCCGTGTCTCTGGAGGTCGGTCAGCGCCCAGCAGCCCCGAGCCCGCCTCCCGAGCTGCTCCCTAGAGAGCAGTGGCGGGTGCCCGGCGCGCGTAGGACCCAGCGAAGGCGCTACTGGCCCCGCCGGCGCCTCCCACGCGGCCGCGGATACCGAGCCCCGCGCCAGGCCCGGCCCGCGCCCGCCCGGCCGCGACAGCGTCGGGGATGTGCGTCGGGAGAGGGAGTTCGGCGAGCGCCACCCTCCGGGGCCTGCGGGCGCTGGGCCCGGGAATGCTGCCATCTACTAACGGGAGGCTCCGAGCCGATCCCCTGCTCCGCCGCGGGCAGGGCCGGGGCAGCTGCTGAGAAGCCTCTCCAGCAGCGGCCCCACCTCCCGGCCCGCCGAGGCCCTCCGCCGCGCCCACCCTCCTCGGCCATGCCTGACCAGACCTGGCCTGAGGTCCCCTGAACCTCTGCAGCTCCTAGTGCACCCGTCCCTGGAGCGACACCACCTTCACGCCCTGGAGCACTGAGATCAAAAAACGTGTCCCCTGGCACGGGACCTGCCTGCCCCCAGCCCCAAAGTGTCCCCAAACGAGAAATGGCGAAGCCTGGCCGCCGGCGCTGCAGAGCCACAAACCGCGTGGCCCGGACCTCAGGCGCGCGAGGACCCCCGACAGGTAGAGAGTGGCCGGAACGGGCCCTAAAAGCTCCCAGCCGGCGCCGGAGGGGCCACCGAGCCCCTCTTCCCGCAGCCCAGAGCTCAGCTCACCCTCGATGGAGATGACGTGCTCCCGGATCTGGTTCTGCAGCGCCAGGTCCTCGATGCGCTCGATTAGGTCGTAGATGGCGTAGATATTGGGATGTACGGACTCGAAGCGCTGGATCTCGGCCCGGATGGCCGCCGAGTTGGAGAGCGCGAACTGCTGGGGGGGCCCGCCGGCCAGCTGCTGCGAGGGGCCGCCGCCGCCCCCGGCCACCGGCCCTGCGCCGCCGAACTGCCCGCCGCCCCCCGCGCCACCGCCGCCGCCGCCGCCGCCCCCCGGCGCCGCCAGGCTCGGCTGCTGCTGCGGGCTCTGCCCCCCGCCCGCCTGGAAGTTCATGGCTCCGGAGCCGCGGGGCCCAAGGCGGGCCCGGCCAGGGCCCGGGGCGGCGCTGCGGCGGCGGCGGGCGGGCGCGCGGGGCTGGCGGGGCCGGGACTACGGAGCCGGCGGCCCGGGGCTAGTGCATGGGGCCGGGGACTCGGGGCCGAGGCCGGGAGGCGCCGCCGCGCACGCTGTGGCCGCCGCTGCCGGGCGCTTCCCAGCGCCGCGATCCCGCTGCCTCCAAGCAGCCTCCAGCGGCAACAACAACGGGACCGGGAGCGCGCGGCCCGGGCCCTCCCCCCGCGTCATGCGCACGCACCGCCGCCCCCGCCGGCTCCGACACAACGCAGCTCGAGCCCCCCTTCCCGCCGCCCCCGCCCCTCCTGCGCGCGGGCCCCAGCGCCCCCGCCCCTCGCTTTCTGGCTCTGCAGCCTCCACCCCCGAGCCGCGCGCTCCAGCCCCAGCCGCCGGGCCCCTCCCACCCAGCCTTGGCCCTTCCGCCTCCTCTCCAGCCCCTACCCACAACCGCCGCGAGGGCCACTCGCTTAGAGGGGATGGCTGCCTTGCCCTCCTGCCGGCATCGGCTGTCGCTTTCGCCTCCCTGCGCTGGTCTGGGTTGGGTGTCCGATCTCTGGTCAGTGCCCGAACAGTGCCGTGCTCCTGAGGGTGCTGATGAGTGCGGCTGATTGGCCGAGGAAGGTCGCCAGCCTAGGCCCAGCCGCGCTTCCCTTACATCGCCCTGCCTTCAGTGCAGCACAGGCTCTCCTGTCCCTGGACCCCGAAGTCAACCCTAGAGACCACCCTGACCCAGGATTCTCTCGCTGGCCCTCCCTGGACTCTCCATTGCCTGCTGCAGCGCAGAGGCTGGAAATCTGGATTCCCGGCTTCTACTTCCAGTTTTCCCTGAGAGCCTCATCTGTGGGGCTCTTGGAAATGACATTTTAAACATCCCTACTCTTATCTTCCGGTCTCTCCTAAAAGGCCTCCATTGTCAGACTGGAGGAGGATTCAGTGAATGCTGCTGGACCCCACTGGAAGGGGGAAGGAAGAAGAGAAAGGAATCAATTATTATGCCTTCTTCCCCTACTTGCCCCATTCAAGACCATCACCGGGGTCCACATGACTGTCTCAATTTTCCTTGTCCTCTCTCCCTTGTCCATCCCATGTTCCTGTCCACTCCTGGGGCCAAGGAGTTCCCTTCAATGTTCTGGTTCCTCTGCAACCCCATTGCCAAAGCTGTATGCAGTTCTGCCACCCACTCACCCCTAAACCCCAGAAGAGGTGGCATGTGCAGGACACTGGCCCCAGTCAGCCTGCCAGGGCTACACCCCAATGTCCTCTGGCACAGTTGACACATACTATCCTTTTTACAGACATTTCCACTTCCTAGGCCAAGCTGAGTCTTTTCCCAGCATAAAGTTGCCCACCATTCGGCTACCATACAGCTCTACCCCAGGACCAACCCAGTCACCATTCTTAAGTTTCTTGTACCTTCCAAAGAACCTGGTCCAAGCCAATCAACACCTGTGGCCTCCCTAGCTCCTGAGAAATGTGGGTTCTACCTACCTGTTTGACCTTAAGAATGTCTTGCACCCTCTCTGAGCTTCATCTGCAAAATACAGTGATTGAATAGAACACCTGGCTAAGTCTAAAAGCAATATCTAACATGTCTTTTAGATGCTTAATTAGAAGTGACAGCAAGAAGTTGCACCAGGTACCTCCCAGTAGAGATCTGAGGGTAGAGAGCCCCTCAAAAGGGTTGTCCCACCAGCCAGCACATACCGGTTTTATCACTGGTGGGCTGATTGTCTCCCTCTAATAATATATGAGCCACAAGAGGGCAGGGATAGAGTCTGATCCACCATTGTACTCCCAGCACTTCACATAGTGTCTGGCACATAGTATACATTTAATAAGTATTTCTAGAATAAATGAATAGATGGGAGGGAAGGAACTAGAGATAAGTTAGTTCTGTATGTCATAAATCTAAACTGACACTCCCAAGGCAACATTTGGAGTGCTTGCTCCCACAAGTAGGCATTTGCTATCAGAACACTAGGGTACATTACTTCTAATTGACTGGCCTATGGAATCTAGGATGTGAGTTCTCTGTGGCTATAGGAGCCCAGATGAAGGAGGGAAAACCCATGGAAATTAACTGGCCCAGATTAGGCTGAGGCTCAGCATTCCCTATACAGCAATACTCTAAGGGCCCAATTTCTGAGCTCAGATTTGGGTGGAGGGAGTGTTCTAATACTAAGTGAACAAATAACTGCTGTGTGACATGTCCCCTAGATAGTTTTCACACTTATTTAATAATACACCCAGTTTCTTCCATACAATTATCTTATGAGGTATGTTTTAGGAACAACAAAATTTAGATTCCACGAGACTCAATAACACACCCAAGGTCATACAGTTGATAAGCACAGGATAAGGGATCAGCATTTGTGCCAGGTTCTAAAGTCCACGCTTCTTGCACAGTCTTACAGGGGCAAAGTGGAGGAGAGGACCAGTGAAATAAGGCAACTCAAGCCACCGTGGCCAGCCCTGAAGACAGATATGACCTCAGCCAGCCTGGTTGGGCAGCCCATGAATACTGGGCTCTGGGCTGAAGAGTCCGTTTGGAAGATCCAGGATGCCTTCTGGCCTCCACTCTGACAAAAGAGTAGGCCTGGGTAGGGTCCACCTGAGCTCCCCAGAGGCTGCATGCATCTCAAAAGTGCTCTGACAAGCTCCAGCTGACGGTGGTTTCCGGAGTGACAGGAGCTCTGGCTGCCCGCGGGGGACGGGGAGGATCTTGCTGCTGCCCAAACCTCTAGGGGCCAGCAAATCCCCCAAACCCGCCCCTGTCGGCCCCTCAGCAATTTGTGGGCACTGGGACCAGACAACTGAGCCCCGCACGTGGGTCCGCAGCGCAGAGGGCGGGGACTGAGCACCGCGCTGGACTACAAGTCCCACAATGCTCCGGGCGGCGGCGGCGGCGGAGGTGGCGACGGGGAAGGGGGGGGTGCCTTCAGGTGTCTGCGACCTCCGCGCCTCCCGCCCGGAAGTGCCCCAGGGTCCGCTATGGAGCTGGCTGAGCCAGGCGGTGAGTCCCGGCGTCTTGACCGCGCCCACCCCGATGTCCCCCCCAGCTGGCCCCCGCTGGCCCCGCCCCGGGATCGCCCTTGCTCTTCGCCGCTCGGGGGTTGCGGGGCGGGAAGATGGGATGGGTGATGGAGGATGGAGTTGGGGAGAGCGAAGACTTCGGATTCCCGGGCGAGATGTGGGGTCTTGCTGCAGGCTGGGTTTGGATAGGCCCCCAGAGGAGGCGCGGGGTCTGGCCACCTTGGGGTGGGGTTTGAGTGGACCAGGATGGGCCGAGTTGAACGAGGGGTGGCAACCTTCGGAGGCTCTAGTTTGCCAAAGGGCACAGTTTGACGTTTGATGTGGGGAAGCCTTGAGAATCAGACCTGTGCCACGGGTTGGGGTTTGGGTAAATGGTAACGGGGCAAGATGAGAGCGCACGCGTGTCTGTGTGTCTGTGTATGTATGTATGCACAGAGACCTTTTTCCTTCCTCCTTGGAGAAACTTTTGCGACAGAGGAGTAGATAAGCTTTGGATGAAATAGACGGAGTGGGTAAACTTTGGGTTGAACTAAACGGGAAGAATAGGTAAGCTTTGGGGTGAAGTTTGTTGGGGGTTGAAACTAGGAGAGAGGTTGCTTAGAAGGTGAAGGCCCTGACCTCGGAATAGGATTTGGGTGAATTAAGGAGCTAGTTAAAGACCTAGAGCTCAGGTTATAAAATATTAGGACTTGGGATCTGGTCATGGGAAGGGGCATGCGATGCAAGTTTGGGGTGACTAGGAGTCAGAGCAGTCTGTGTGCCAGGGTGGGGCTTAGGTAAGCATGCCGAGGAATTAGTACTTTGGGAGAGTTGTAGTGGGGTAGGTTCAGGAGCCCCCTGAAGTTGGGAGGGCTCTTGTCTGGTGAGCCAGCCCCTCATGAGTTCTTTGTGCCTCTCCAGCTCGGTAGCGCAGCGGGCAAGGCAGGTGCCATGGCCCTGATTGAAGGGGTAGGTGATGAGGTGACCATTCTTTTCGCGGTGCTTGCCTGCCTTCTGGTGCTGGCTCTCGCCTGGGTCTCAACGCACACTGCCGAGGGCTCCGATTCACTGCCTCAGCCGTCGGGGACCCCAACACCAACACAGCCCAGCGAAGCCATGGCGGTCACTGACAGCATCAGAGGGGAGGCCCCAGGAGCTGAGACCCCCAGCCTGAGACATAGAAGTCAGGCTGCACAGCCAGAGCCTGGCATGGGGCTCTCAGCAACACCACCACCCCAGGACTCGCCCCAGGAGCCCCTAGTGCTACGGCTGAAATTCCTCAACGATTCCGAGCAGGTGGCCAGGGCCTGGCCCCACGACACCATTGGCTCCCTGAAAAGGTAAGCTGGGAAGAGGACAGGAACGAAAGGCCAAAGAGTAGGGTGGGAATGATCACAGACCGGCAAGGGCCACCAGAGATATCTGAGCCTGCCCTCTCATCTTATAGATGAGGAACTGAGGTCCCCAAATCACACACTGTATTGTTCCCCTGAAGCAGGAGGGGCCCCCTTGGAGGCCCTGACCTGGGTGGTAGGTGGAGGACGGAGATGGGAGGGGCAGTTGTTCTGGGCAAGAGGCCAGGATTGCCTGAGGCCTGCTCTATTACCCAGGTCCCTCTCTCCTCAGGACCCAGTTTCCCGGCCGGGAACAGCATGTGCGACTCATCTACCAAGGGCAGCTGCTAGGAGACGACACCCAGACCCTGGGCAGCCTTCACCTCCCCCCCAACTGTGTTCTCCACTGCCACGTGTCCACACGGGTGGGTCCCCCACACCCACCCTGCCCACCGGGGTCAGAGCCAGGCCCCTCCGGGCTGGAAGTAGGCAGCCTGCTGCTACCCCTGCTGCTTCTGCTGCTACTGCTGCTCTGGTACTGCCAGATCCAGTACCGGCCCTTCTTTCCCCTGACGGCCACTCTGGGTCTGGCCGGCTTCACCCTGCTCCTCAGTCTCCTCGCCTTTGCCATGTACCGCCCGTAGTGCCTCCACGGGCTCTTGGCAGCGTTGCTGGCCCCTCCGGACCTTGCTCCCCACGACATGGTGGGAGCTGCTGTCTGCCCAGGCCTGCCTCTCCCAACTGCCTCTTCCCACTACCCTGGAGCCCAGCTCTGCGTCGCAGAGCACTCCAGGGGCCAGCGGAGACCCCTCCCTGTGACCTCCATGGCTCTGGGCCACCTGCCAGGGCTGCAGGCCCTCAGCCCCCATTGACAGTTGGCTCTTCCGGGTCAGACAGTTGCTGTCGCTGCCTTGGACCTGGGCAGAGTCGGGCCACGCCCCTAGGCCCTTCTTAGTGTTCTGCCTGAGGACCCAGCCACCTCTAGTCCCTGATAGCTCCTTGGGCTGATTTAGGGACCCAAAGGCTGTGAGGGGCTGGAGAAGGGGAGTGGGGGATGGGGGTTGGGGGGTGGTCCTCTGGAACACGTGCAGATTAAATAACTGTGAAGTTTTCACTCTTGGTGTGTGTCTGAGTGTGTTGGCCCGTGAGGGCGGGGAGCTCTTGCCCACTGGGAGAGGAATGAAGGGTGCAGACCAGGCACTTCACCCCACCCAACCTGCCCAGGCCTGCCGCTGACTTCCCCTCCTTTTCGCCCCAGCCTCAGCTCCTAGCTCTTTGGCTCCGCCCAGGTCCCGCCCCCATCTCCGCCCCCGACCCTGCCCCGGCGCCGCTCGCGCAGCTTCCCGGAAGCAGGGGGCGGGGCGCGCGGGGCTTGACGGGAGCCACGTCTTGCTGGCTGAGGACTCTGCCGCGATTGGTGTCTAGGCGGCGATCCGGGGGCTGCTGGGAAGATGGCGGACTCGGTGGCCTGCCGATGAGGAGGCCGCTGGGGGAGCCCGGGTCCCGGGCCCTGAGACCGACTGAGGGAGCGACCTACGCGGGGCCTGGGGAGCCATGTAGGGGTGGTGCCTGCGGGGCGGGCTGTGGGAGGGCGGCGGGAGTTGGTGTTGGCGACGGTGACCACGGTCTCCTGGCATCCCCGGGTGGGTGTGGGGGCCTCTGACACTGCCGACTCCGCGCCGTTGCAAAGCTGCGCCCAAGGGCGCCCTCCGAATTGGGCGCCGTGTCCTCGTTTCACGGGCGAGGCGGCTTGGGCAGAGAGACGAAGCCACTTGTCCAAGGTCACGCAGCTGGTAAGTGGGAGCACCCAGCATGGAACCCAGGACCGTCCGGTTACGGAGCCCGCGTTCCACTCCCCGTGCCGCCGCCGCCTCCTGCGGGAGGGGGAGGTGGTCGGGAGGGCGTATCGTCGGGGCGAGCTGGGCTTCAGGCTGGGCGCGACCACTAACCAGACTCGTGACCTCGGGCTTAACTTAAACCCTTCGCCTCTCTGGGCCTTGGTTTTTCCACCTGTGAAATCGAGGTAATGCCACTCCTGCCTACCTCTTCATAGGCGTGTAAGGAGAATCAGAGAAGATAATGCATGTGGAATTGCTTTGTGAATATCCCTGCGCTGAGAAGACTGAAGGATTACGATTGCTATTTCAAAGGATGGAAGGAGGCAGAGAGGGGCGGGTTGGGATGAGGACCAGAGTAGTCACAAAGGGTTGCTCTGATCCCAGGCCCCCTGGATGGGAAGTGAGGTGAGGAGCATATAGCTGGTCTTTCTCCCCTTTGGAGAAAACCTCACCCCCTTTTCTGGGCCACCCCTCAGGGTCTCCATCACCCAACTCCATGCTTCGAGTCCTGCTCTCTGCCCAGGCCTCCAGTGCTCGGCTGTCTGGCCTGCTGCTGCTCCCACCAGTACAGCCCTGCTATCTGGGGCCCAGCAAGTGGGGGGACCGGCCTCCTGGAGGAGGCCCCCATGCAGGCCCTGTGCAGGGGCTGCAGCGGCTTCTGGAACAGGCGAGGAGCCCTGGGGAGCTGCTGCGCTGGCTGGGCCAGAACCCTACCAAGGTGCGCGCCCACCACTACCCTGTGGCACTTCGTCGTCTGGGCCAGCTCTTGGGGTCTCAGCCACGGCCCCCTCCTGTGGAGCAGGCCACACTGCAGGACTTGAGTCAGCTCATCATCCGAAACTGCCCCTCCTTTGACATTCACACCATCCACGTGTGTCTGCATCTTGCAGTCTTACTTGGTGAGGAGGGTGTCTGGGGGTGGGTGTTAGTGGACAAAGAGAATAGTGGGGGACCCAAGATCACTGACAGATCAAAGCCCCCCTCCCAGGCTTTGCCAGAAACGGCACATACGCTGACACACTTGCTGCTGCTCCCCCATGTTCACTGCAGACATCATAAGTCAAGCAGCATTCGTTGCAGCTTAGCTAGGTTGCCACCCCGTATCCCTTCTAATACAGTGCTCTAGGAAGCCGCTGCAATTTGTCACCATTGGCAAGAGAGAACTTATTTGCCTTCCTTGTATAAGGCCTTTTCCACAGACCATTCCGATACCTTAGTTCACATGGTATTTCACATTTCTCCCGTATTTCCACATTCCCTATAGCAAACCTTCCAGCTCAAAAAACAGATTAGAAAGGTTGGGAATTCACTAACTAAACTCCAGGACTGGAGCAGAGCAGAGCAACTCCTTGTTACCCAGACTGCCTCCTTTGACCCTCTCCCTCTCAGGCTTCCCTTCAGATGGGGCCCTGGTGTGTGCCCTGGAGCAGGAGCGAAGGTTCCGCCTCCCTCCGAAGCCACCTCCCCCTCTGCAACCTGTCCTTCGTGGTGGGCAAACGTTGGAAGCTGCTCTGAGCTGCCCCCATTTCCTGCGGCATCCGCAGCAGCACCTCATCCGCAGCCTGGCAGGTGCTGGAGGGAGTTAAAGGTGGGAGGGCGGGAGGGGAGCTGAGGAGACAGGTGGTGCTGTCTGGGCCAAGGGCCCAGTGTGATAAGCTGTTCTTCACAGAGGCCAGGCCAGAGGAACTGACTCCCCATGTGATGGTGCTCCTGGCCCAGCACCTGGCCCGCCACCGGTTGCGGGAACCCCATCTCCTGGAAGCCATTGCCCACTTCCTGGTGGTCCAGGAAGCCCAGCTCAATAGCAAGGTGGGATTACTTCCCACCTTCCCAATCCCCTCCTACTCATCCTTGGATACCCACTAGCCCCCATCCAGCTTGATTGGCTGCTTTTTCCTGCAGCAGACAAGCTAGCTAGGCTCTCTGCTCTGTCCCCTAGGGGTTCCATCTTGGCTCACGCTCTCCTTGACTTGTCCAACTCCCCAGCCCAGATGCCCGGTTCTCAGCAGTTCCCCAAGCACTCTTAGCACACTGTCTTAGCTTCACTGATCCCACTTTTCTAAGTCTTCAGGGCAGATCCCACAGCGATGTCTCCTCTGCTTGTTTGGCAACTAATCCCTTGGGGCTCAAGCACTACTTATGCTGTCGAACCTCTGGTGTGTGTCAGGGGTAGAGGGATTGTTCTGCCTGGTCAGGGACATTATAAGCTTACAGGACAAGCCTCCCTGAGGTTCAGCTTGTAAAGAATGTTGACCATTTCCTGCTGGGTGATGGGCTGCTCTTGCTCTGCAGGTGGTACAGAAGTTGGTCCTGCCCTTTGGGCGGCTGAACTACTTGCCTCTGGAACAGCAGTTTATGCCCTGCCTTGAGAGGATCCTGGCTCGGGAAGCAGGGGTGGCCCCCCTGGCAACTGTCAACATCTTGATGTCACTGTGCCAGCTGCGGTGCCTGCCCTTCCGAGCCTTGCACTTTGTCTTCTCCCCCGGTTTCATCAGCCACGTCAGTGGTGCGCAAACGGGAGGGCTGGCTGGGTCCTGGAGGGCCAGTGGGCAGGGGAAAGCAGGGTGAGGGTCTGCGGCCCAGTAAGCCTCGGTCCTGCTCTCCCGCAGGCACCCCCCATGCCCTGATTGTGCGGCGCTACCTCTCCCTGCTAGACACGGCCGTGGAGCTGGAGCTCCCAGGATACCGGGGTCCCCGCCTTCCCCGAAGGCAGCAAGTGCCCATATTCCCCCAGCCTCTCATCACCGACCGTGCCCGCTGCAAGTACAGGTGGATGGGGCAGCTTGGGGGAGGGAAGGGAAGGGGACTGGTCCACAAGAAGCACAGAGTAGCAAAGCCTGGGGGACCGTCACTTGTCCGTGCTCATGCCCTCTCAGCAGTCATAAAGACAGCGAAGCAGTGAAGGTGTTTCCCAGGGGTGCAGAACTAGCTGGGACCTGGCTCGAACAAGTGTTTGGGGGCCTTCCTGATACCGGTGTTCCTCTCCTTCTCAGTCACAAGGATATAGTGGCAGAGGGACTGCGCCAGCTCCTGGGGGAGGAGAAGTATCGGCAGGACCTGACCGTGCCTCCCGGCTACTGTACAGGTGAGCTCCAGATGGGCTAGTGGCCCCCCAGAACACGGAGCCTCGTCTGCTGAAACCAGTGGCTCTTTCTCTCCCTGCCCTGCAGACTTCCTGCTGTGTGTCAGCAGCTCTGGTGCTGTGCTTCCTGTGAGAACCCAGGACCCCTTCCTACCATATCCTCCCAGGTCCTGTCCCCACACAACCCGTGACCCTGCCCAAAGGTAAGGGGAGAGGATGGGAGAGCCTCAGCTGCCTCGGTGCACAGCGACTCTGAGCCGCAGTCGCTTCCTCTCTAGGGTGGTGCTCATGCTGCGGGAGCGCTGGCATTACTGCAGGGACGGCAGAGTGCTGCTGGGCTCCCGGGCCCTGCGGGAGCGGCACCTGGGTCTGATGGGCTACCAGCTCCTGCCGGTGAGGGCCTTGCCCACCCTGCCCCGCCTCGCCCCTCCCCTCTCCTCCCCTTGGGACACCTAGTGTGCATCCTCACTGTCCCCACCCCCCGCAGGCCCTAAGGATAACCTGTTGCTCTCTCCCCCTGCAGCTACCCTTCGAGGAACTGGAGTCACAGAGAGGTCTGCCCCAGCTCAAGAGCTACCTGAGGCAGAAGCTCCAGGCCTTGGGCCTCCGCTGGGGGCCTGAAGGGGGTTGAGGGGGTAGACACAGGGTTCAGGATGGCCCCCCTATGGGGGGTGGACAGTTTGCACTTTGGCTCCTTCTGTTTTGATTTGTCATTAAAGCCCCTTTCCTTCCCCACTGCACTTCTCCTTTCTGGGATAGAGTGGGCTGCGTTTCCCCACCTCTTTTCCATTCATGCCTGGACAACACACACGCTCACGCACAGACAGAAGGCCAAAGACAGGTGGGGGCTGAAGCACTTTACTGCGGGGGGTGGGGAGGGGGACTTTAAATTATTCACTTAAATAAAAATGAGGAGGGAGGAGGATGAGGAGAGTACCCCCAGCCCGTTCCCTCTGTCCGTCCGCCCCTCGGCTGTCCATCCAGGTAGCAGCTACACAGGCATGGGCATCTCATTGTACTCGTCCACACCCTCCCGCTCATCGAACACCGGCTCCGCCTCATTAGCATCCAGCTGTGTGGGGGGAGGACAGAGGATGGTTGACACTGACCGTGAACTCTTGGCAAGGACCGCAGAGGGGGCCTGCGGGGCTGGGGAGGAACGGTAGGAGGCCTTACGCATTTCATCTCTCGCTCGGTGAAGATCCGGGTGAGCACTACCATGCGGAGTGGCACCGTGAGGATGAGGATGAAGGGGAAGGCCAGGGAGGCAGCTGTGGACATGACAGCCCAGAGCAGGGCCAGGCAGAGCAGCTGCAGGGCCGTGAACAGGTGCATACGGAGGGTCCGAACCTGGCAGTGGGGGCAGGGTGAGACAGGTGAGCCCAGGCTTCTCCCCAGCCTCCAAGGACCCTGGTCCCCAGAGGGCCACCTGGGCCTGCCAAAGGATGGATAAGCCCTCTCCCCTCCACAGAGGAGGGGACAGAAGTGCCTTCTTGGTGCTTCCCAGAGCCAGGTCTGCACAGACTGAACAGTTGCTGGCCAAAGCGAGTAGCTGGGGGGCTGGAGGGTGACCAGCACAGACCAGGAGAGGGCAGAGGCCCGGGGCCCTGCCGAGCCAGCTCTCACCTTCTTGACATAGGTGACGTCTGGGTGGTGTTTGGGTGGCATGAGCAACAGGTGCAGCCGCTCATAGAACTGGATCCCATTGAGGGAGGTAACTCCCATGTACAGGAAAATACCAAAGAGCACAGCCAGGGGGATCTGCCTGAGCAGATCCCCGATGACCAAGGAGAGGCCTGGGGGAGGAGGAAGAGGAACAGTTGGCCAGGGGCTCCCCACCCCTAGTGGCCCTGAGACCCCTCTGGGAAGGGTAGGGACAAGAGGCAAGCATACCCACGAGCACGGCAACCAGCAGCCCCGTCACCCGCTGCTCCTTGACCTCCTGGATCTTGGGCTTATCCCCCGGCGCCACAGCCTTACTCATGACAGTGAGCGCATTGGCATGCGTGACAGAGCGGACAGTGGCAGCAGCCAACCAGGGCAAGCCGAAGAGGGCACAGATGCCACCCATGGCCACAATGAGCAGCAGGTCCAGGTGGAAGCCGGAGCCCTTCTGCAGCATTCGCTCCTTCTTAGAGATGATCAGCCTGAACGAGGATAGGCACTCACTGAGCCCAACTTGGCAGACAACTTACTCGTCTTTTCAGACACCAGTCACCAGCCTGTCACCTCCATCTCTTTTTGGAACCTTGCGGTCCCTGCCCATTCCGTCAGGATGGGAGTTCCATCATGGAGCTGAGTCTTATCCGAGTGGCCCTCCGCACCCTCTAGGACAAGCTACCAGCCTGACCTGTGCCTATCTGAGCAAACATCAGTGGGATTTTCTGCTGCCTACAAAGTAAATTCCAGCAGCCAGCCTGGTGGGGGCTCCAACTGCTCCACACACAAGGTCGTTCCTGTCTGCACAGCACCCCCTCTGCTAGGACAACTCACGTGGTGATCTGCGTCTCCATGAAGATGAGGATGAAGACCAGGATGGCAGGCAGCAGGCTGGCAACCATCATCCACACGGGGAAGGAGCTGTTCTCCCCCAGGGGGTTGATGACCCAGCCTCGCTTCTCTGGGGCTGTCACGGAGACTCCGCTGGGCACGCTCAGCTTCTGCAGAGCAGAGGGTGGGGCCAGAGGCCGGTGAACCTTGGAGGGGGTGCCCTGAGCTGCACTGGGAGGGCATGCTGTGGGAAAGGCCTGGTGTCTGCCCAGTTAAGAGGCAGCTCCAGAGTTGGGGGCCTAGAGGGGAATGTCGAGTCCTGCCCCAGGCAACACCTCACTGCTGCATGTGCTCCACCGTACCTGGGTGTAGGTGTCCTCAATACTGTAATCCACAAGCACCATGATGAGGATTGCGATGGGCACCCCAAAGTCCCCAATCACTCGCCGTACCTGTGGGCAAGCACCACACTCAGAGGCCCTACATCTCGCTCCAGCCCTGACTCTGAATCACCTCTCTTCCCACCCCCAGCCCCTGCCTCCCTCCAGCCCACACACCCGGCCAGGGAAGAACCGGCTGTTCTTGAACTTGCGCAGGAAGAAGGCGATGAAGAAGGTGCCAGCCATGAGCACCAGCGACAGCAGGGCCGTGTTGGGCTGGCCCCGAGGCCTCCCCTGCCCAGACGGTCTGGTTGAGCTCCCATTCCCCGGCCCCAGTGTGGCTTCTGCCCTGGCCCAAGTGATGTTCTCGCCACTGTCTGCCTCGGAGCTATTAGAGACTGAACAGCCGTGGAGAGGGTGTTCCTGGAAGATCTGGGGAGAGGACAAAGGATTCCATCAGCTAAACTGGCAACATTTCTGGGACTCAGCTGTACACTGAGTGGGACAGGTGGGGTGGTAGGGCCCGACTGCCCTCAAGGAGTTTGTCTTAGTGACTGACCAGGGTGACCAGATGTGAGCATAGGACAACTGGGGATTAAGAGAGAGGCTGGTCTAATTCGGGAAGGCAGCTAGGAACATGGCTCCAGCCCAGCTTGGAAGAGCAGCATATGGAGTGTGGCAGGCCATGAGGCCACACTTCTGATCCTGACACACAGGCATGAGTCTGATGCCCAAACTGTGACCGTGTTTGTCATCTTGGGGACCTTCCCGTTGGACATTCTGGGTCATTTGCCAGTTTGACAAAAGCGTAAGTTTTCTTTGTTGTTAAAAATACATGAGTTTTTAAGACTGATCTGAAGCCCTGGTGTGTACATTGGTGACGGGGAGGGTGGGCGTGGTGGGCAGGAGGCAGGACCAGCCCACGCCCTGGCTGTGGGTTCTGGGCTGCAGCCCAAGGGGGCTCTGAGGGCAGCCTAGCCTCACGCTTGGAGGAGAGAACAGAAAGGGGCAGGATACCCCTGGCTCCCTCTAGGTCCCAAAGGCTCGCCCCTCCCAGCCCAGTTCCCATCAGGTCCTGCCCACCTTAACCAGCTTGTAGAAGGTCTCGTAGATGAAGATGAGGGAGATGAGGAAGGCAAAGATCTCCTGGGTGAAACGGGAGACAAAGCGCACCAGGAAGCTCCCCTCCAGGGCCACCATGAGCAAGGCCAGGAGCACCAGCCAGAAGCCAATCCACACCCGGCCCACCAGGTACTCCAGGTTGTTGCTGCTGCAGAACTGGGGGAGAAGGAGTGGGGAAGGGCACAGTCAGGTTCAGAGCCTGGGGGCTAACAGGGTGGGAGTGGGTGGGAGTGTTGAGGGAAGAGGAGGGGCAGATGAGCTGGGCCAGAAGAGCCATCCCAAGTGGCCCGTGGACCCTCACCGAGAAGAAGGCCTCCTCGAAGACCAGCAGGGGCCCTGAGAAGCCGACCACCAGCAGCGGCTGGGCCCCCAGCAGGCAGAAGACCACGCCCTGGAGTGCCGTGGACATGATCAGCTCCGACACCCCAATCAGGTCATGCGTCTTCTCTCCTAGGGTGGCAGGAACCAGTTCAGGGGCTGGCGGCCGGGGCCCTGTGTGCTCCGCACCCCCACCCGAAGCCGCTCCTTACCCAGCAGTCCCCCGAAGGTGATGGCAGGAGACAGGGCCGCAAAGTAGATGAAGATGACGGCGGCCAGGCACTGGGGGTCGAGTGCATCTCGGAAGTCACTCAGGTAGTGGGGGTAGCGGCGCCGCACATCTCGGATTAGGCCCCCAAAAGGCCGGCCTGTCCGCCGAAGGGGATCATCTTCCACTGCATCTGCCGCCTCTACCATCTGCAGGAGCGCTGCAACCCAGGCCTCCATCAGGGCACCTGCTGCAGCCCTCTTCCCGCCACCGGGCTCTTCTCTGCACACAACAGACCACTCTCGGCCAACCCCCTCCAGCCCCAACCCAGACAGCCCAGCCCTGGGCCCCGGCCTGCACTGGCCCGTACCCTTATCTTGGGCTGACTTGGGCTCTAGCCCAGGCCCCGTGGGCAACAGCCGGCCCTGCTCCTCTCGCTTCTTGAGCATCTGGCGCTGGAAGTGAGCAACGGATCGCAGCAGTTCCTCGCCCTGCACTTCCGAGGGTGGCAGCACCACACTGCAGTCCAGGAAGGCGTTGATGGCCGTCAGCAGGTCCTCCCGCTCGTCTGCCAGGTAAGCTGCCTCATGGAATTGCTGCCAAAGTGGGACCAGGACTGGTGAGGACGCAAGATGAGGGCTGAGGGTCCTGGAGCAAGGCTGGGCAAGATAGGTGGGGGGCATCCCAGCTCTGGGGCACAGGGCCCAGCCCAGGGGTGGCTGACCTTGTCGGACATGAGGGTGGAGATGGAGCGGCCGATCTCGTGGTAGTCCATGTTGGCGCTGCTCGGGCCCAGCAGCAGGAAGAGGAAGCGCACGGGCACTGGCACCTCCAGCACTGCATCCAGCTCCACTGCCTCCCGCAGCCGCACAAAGGCCATGGTGGGGCGGGAGAGGAACTCCACGCAGCCTGGGGGTGCGGAGCCGTCATGGGCAAGGGCAGAGCACAGGTCACCTCCCAGGCCCTAGCCCAGTAGAGCGGCATGGAGGCAGGCCCGGCCGCCGGGACCCCTGCCCCCAACACTCGCCACACATACCCACGAGGACCACCGTAGCCTCAGCATTCTCAGGGATCTTCTCCAGAAGCTTCAGCTCATGCTTGGACTTGGAGCGAGTGATACCTGCCGAAGGAGCTGGAGGAGGCAGCTCGCGCTGGGGACACAGGAGAACAGAGCTCAGCCTGCCCGCCCTCCCCTGCAAGTTCCTGCCCGGCTTGCTTGTGGCCCTGCAGCCGCTGTGGTGGCTGGACCTACCCAGGCGGGGCCACTTTCTCCCCTCACCTCTCGATCCACCTCCAGCCGGGTCTCAGGAACACATCCGATGAGAGGCTCCGTGACATGGGGGTCGCTCTCAGCTCCCTGGCCGTGATGGTGTCCCAGCAGGGAGCCCAGGGAGCCGGCCGAGATGTTGCGGGGGAAGGAGAAGTCCTTCTCATCACTTGGGTGGCTGGTGAGGCAGGAGGCAGGGAGGTGAGGAGGCCTGACAGCCAGGGCTAGGGACAGGTAGGCAGGGTGCAGCGGGTAGGGCCTCACCTGTGTTTCAGTAGCAGGGCCCTCAGCACGTTGGCTCTGTCCTCGGCCTTGATCTGGTCAGAGATGACCATCTGCTCCACCACCTGGTGAGCCACGCCAGGCAGGGTCTGCTGATCCAGGTCCAAGAGCACAGCCCCTAGGAAAAGGACAACGAGGGGCCCTCATCCCCGGGCAAGAAACAAGGTTGAAGACAGAGTGGAGGCAGAGCCAGGGACCAGGGGCAGCCAAGTAAGCGCGGTCCAGGCGGGGGAGCACCGGCCCAGAAATCGGTGAGCAGGGCCCAGCTCTGCCTTGAGGCCCAGGTCCCACTGCCTCTCTGACTCATTCCTTCTGACCTCCCTACCCCCCAGAATGTTAGGTTCAGCAGAGGCCATGGAATCCCAGCGGTCAGAGAGGCCACCCAGGCCAGACCCTGCCCAGATGCCCCTTCCAGGAAGCATGCAGCAGGAAGTGCCCCAGGCCACCCACTTGGACTAGACTCTCAGAAAGTTCCTCCTCTGAGCAAGTTGCATGCATGCTGCCTCCTCGGACGTCCACTCTAGGGTCCTAGCTCTGCCCTCTGGAGCATGATGCGGCCGGCCTGCAGCCTTGTCCATGTGGCTGCCCTTGAGCTCTCTGCAGATATTTCCCTCCACCCTGGGCTCCTCAATGTCCCCAAGTCCAGCAGCTGCTCAAGGACAGTTTCTAGACCTCTCCACAATGTCACTGCTCTGAGCTACCATTTCATATAGAAATGAAGGTCCTTTCAAAAGTCACCAGGTCACTTTTCTGTCAAGATCAGCTTGCAGGAATACAGAACTAAAGGAGAAACAGAACCAAAGGCCCCTGAGCAGCCAAAACTGAGATCGCAAAGCCTGGCGATCAAGCACGTGCACTCTGGCACCTTACCTGAAGCCCTCAAGCCTCACTCAGAGCCTATTTACTCCTAGTTTGGAAACAGTGCTAACAGCAGTTTTCTTAGTCCTCAGCTGCTTAGAAACAGACCTGCTGACAGCCACTGGGAATGATTCCCCAGCATGAAGGAGGAAACAAGCAAAGAGCAGCAGAAACATCCGACACAGAGCTCAAGAATCCTTTATCTGTGCCCATGCAGTAGAGTTTACACACCCCTACGGGTTAGGTCACACTCCCCAGAATCTCTAGAGTTTCAGAAAGCATTTGGTCAAAACTGTTAAGCAATGTTGTAGCATCCAAAACATACCAGCTTCAGTGATCTGACAATATCACTTAGAGAAGCTGCTTGCTGAAGATGCCAGACAAGAGAGTAGGGTCAGTCCTGCCCTGCAGTCACCCAACGACAGAGCCCGAGGAACGGCAGGCATCGTGAGAAGTGACATCACGACAGGAGATGCTCCCTCCTGGGCTCTGGTGACATTACACACCTTGCTGCTCAAGACAAATTTGGGACCATTTGGTCCTCGGAGAACGGGTTCAGGAAAGGGAATCCGTGGGGCAGGGATGGGCAAGGGAGGAGGGCAGGACAGGTTACCATGGGCCAGGGTCCGACGGAGCTCCAGGAGGCTGCGGAAGGACAGGGAGGCCACGTGGGGCTTCCCCCAGCGCTCTGTCTCCTCCTCCACGTCCTCCTCAAATTTGATCCAGCGCGCTGTCTCCCGCCACTGAGGCTCCTGGTTTTTGTCCAGCAGCAACTCATTCAGTTCCACAAACACCTTGGGGTGGGACAAGAGGGCATAGCAGGATGGAGCTTGTAACCCCGGAGGGCCCGGGGCATAGGCACAGAGCCCGGTGAGTTACTAACCAACCTGAGACTCGCTCGTCTGAGATCACCCACCTCAAAGGGCTGTAATGGGGATTAAAAACACACAAAACATTTACGACGGTACATGACTCACAGTGAGTGTTCAATGAATGGTCACTACACACACACACACACTCTGGGATTTTGTGGGGACCCATTTATATGCACTCAAGAAATAGCAAAACTAACTGAGAGTGACAGAAGAGCTGTTACCTTGGAGGATGCTGACCAGGCAGTGGCCCGAAGGAACTTTCTGAGGGTAGGAAGTGTTTTATGTCTAGGTAGGGTTGGCCAGATATTTACATGTGCAAAGTGTCCCGGAGCTGCACACTTAACCCGAGTGAATTTTACTGTCTGTTCAACCACAATAAAAAGGTTAAAACAAAAATTCCACTAGAAGGGTAAGAGTTCAGGACCAGGGCCCTGGAGTCTAAGATGGGCAATGTCACTAAGTAACTGGGTGGCCTTGGCCAGTCACTGCCCCTGATTTATGGCTGATGCCATCTGGGCCATCGTCTTCACAGGTTGTGGGGAGATCAGATGAGCGCAGAGGTGACTGGATTCTGAAAAATGAAGTGCGATGCTCCACAAAGGCGCCTCTGCCCAAACAGTCCTCAAACCCCTCACTGCCAGCTGCCGGAAGACGGCCCGTGATAGAGAATTCAACACGGCTAAGATATGAACCAGAACGGCCACACTCAGCAGCACCGTAAGAACTTTGGGGACAGACAGTTCCTAGACTCACTGTAGCAAACGTTTCATAATATACATAAATGCTAAATCGCTATGTTGTACACCTGAGACTAACAATACTGGGCATCAACTATCTTTCAATGAAAAAAATCAACACTGTCGAAGACGTGCACATTGCACTCTTGTGTAGTGTACAACCTTCATGACTGTCTATGGCAACCCTGGGGCTTGAGATTACTGCTGGTCCAAGGGGTGGGCTGTGGAGAGAAGAGGGATAGGAAGAGAATAGAAGAGCGTGAGGCGGAGAAATCACCTCATGGGGCTTGTGGGGGGCCCGGGGCCGGGCCCGAGGTGTGGGGCCTGGCTCTCGCCCTTCCCGGACACTCTGCCCAGATGCTTTGGCATTCTTCCGCACCAAGTGTCGCCGGACCCCAGGAACATCCTCAAAACGGTGACCTGTGTGGGGTGGAGGAACAGGGTCAAAAGCGCCCCTTTTTTCTTACACCCACCCCTGTACCCACCCGCTCCGGGCTTGGCCAGGGCCCAGCTCTCACTCTTCATGAGGTCAAGGTCGGCTGTGGCCAGTGTCTGGGCCTCGCTCTCATCCGTTGGGACCCGGGGCAGCAGGGCCTGCTCAGCCCCGGTCATGCTTCCAATGCGCCTCCTCTCCTGCAGGTTGTAGCTGCGGTGTCCAGGCTGCGCTTTGGTCAGGGGGCGCCCAGAGGCACCTCCGTCATCACCTCCGGCTGTGCCACCAGCCGCCGCCACCACCTCTTCCACCAGGGCTCTGGACAGACAAGCAGCTGTGAGCCTGAGAGGGCTGGCCTCTCCCCCTCGGCCAGGAGCCACGCAGGAGGGACCCAGGAAGGGGACTCCACTGGATCCCAGCCCTCCTCACTCCCCACTCTCAGTAGGTAGGTATGGATGTGAAAGAGTGAGGATTCTGGAAGCAGACTGCAGCGTTTAAATCCAGCTCTACCCTTTACCGGCTAGGCCACCCAAGAAACCTCACAAGCCACTCGGAACATAAATTCAGCAGCAAGATGGAGCTGAGGCCAGCCTTCTGGGGTGTGGGGAGAGGCGAAGTCCAGAAAAGGACACAGAGCAGGGCTTGCCCCTCCTCCCAGGCATACCCCTAACAATGGACTTGAGGTTCACAGAGTCCCGTGTTTCTAACCAAACGTAGTAAAGAACATGGAAATGGGCCTTTGAAACTGCAGACCCCTCCCCACGTCACGTACACCCTTACAGATTCCGACTTCTGTCCTGTCCCCCAAACTGGGATGCCTCCTTTCTCTCTGCCATTGCCAAAGGGTCCCTGTCCTGGCCACATCATTCTAAATCCTTCTCCTGGCATCTGGTGCCTCCCGCAGCTCCAAGCCCTGTCCCCTGCCCACTGCCAGTCCGTCCCCTGCCAGCCTTTCTCTGCCTACACCCACCTTCTGTGCTCTTGGTTCTGCTCACACCCCTGCCCACAAAGCTGACCCACTTTTCCAGTGCCGTGCTCTGAGGCTCCCCTACTCCCTCCCGGCCATCCAACCGCCCACAGGTCTGTGCCCCCAGTGCAGATGGCTAGCGTGGACCCAGCTCCATCCACAGTGCCTGTCCCCCAGCGAGTCTGTGCCACCCTAGAGGGACAATGTGCCCTTCACTTCCCCAAGCCCTTCACACTGCCTGGCACTCAGAAAACAACAGGTAGGTGACAGTAGTGACCTTGAGGCCTAGTTCAAAGTGACTTCCTCCAGGAAGCTTTTATTGGCCAACATCCCCAAACTCCGATCACCTGCTGGTATCCACACCATCCCATGCCAGGTTGTGTGACACAGTAACTTGTTTGGATGCTGTTTCATGAAGTGACAACCAGGGTGGACTGGCAGTTCCCCCACAGCAAGAAGGGATCTCACACCCTTGGGGCCCCAGGAGGTGCCTGGAGATCACCACGCCAGTCCCTGATCCAGCATTTGACACTGCTCAACCTGAAGCCATGGGCAGGGGGATGGTGGGGGAGGGAAGCAGCAGCTTAAACTGCACATTTGTTCTGTGCCAGGCTAAACCATACTGCAACTTTCATTCCCACCACTCTTTAATCCCGACTATCACCTTATGAGAAAGATTCCATTAGTCTTGGTTTATAGATGAGGAAACGGGGGCTCAGAGACACTGTTACTTGCCCAAAAAGCTACTGACTGGCAGGACTGGGATTTGATCCCCAGTCTGATGATCTCGAGGCTCATGCTTTTTTTCCCACCTCACCTCACTGATGCCAGCAGGGGAGGTCTCTGTTTGGGGACACTCACCCAGTCTGGGCCCCTTTGGTGGCCTGGGGAGCTGCCTCCTGGTGGGGCAGTGGTGGAGGAGGAGATGGACTGGTTGCGTCTGCCTTCCGGTCAGCACCTTCATCCTCCTGGAGAAAGAACTAGAACGGGGACCCGTGTGAGCAGGTGATGCCACGCCAGGGACCCTGCCGATATCCTCAGGAGCCCTGCCCCCATTCACCTGCACTGAAGAAGGTGTGGAGGCAGGGGATGGCTGGGTGAGCGCCCGGGCCCCCTCAGCCTCACTGGCCTCATCCTCCTCTTCCTCGCCCTCCTCAATGGTAGGGGTCTCCCCAGTCGGGGAGGCTCCAGGGCGCCTGCGAGGCTTCCGTCCTGGCCCCTGGGGTGTCTTTCGGCGCCGGGCATCCGGAGGCAGGTGGGTGGACAGTGGGTGATGGATGTGGTGGGAGGACTGGCGGTGGTCTGCAGGGAGGAAGAGACCTGGCTGCTGGCAGGTACAGCTTCCCTCCCCCGCTATCCAACCCCAGCCCCTCCCACCAGGCCCCTAGCTCAGTCCCTGCTGGGCACTCAAGCCAGAGCACCCCGCTGCCTCTCCCGCTTGCCCCTGCCTCCCTGAGCCCCTCACATTCAAAGTCTTCCTCCCCATAGCTTCGGCCTGGCTCCTCCCCTCCTCGAGACCCAGCCTCCTGGAGGATCTCCTCAAACCGCTCCACGCCAAGGGTGCGGTGAAGTTCGTCTTCCTCCTGCTCAGGGAAGCCAGGCGTCACAGGGCCCAAGCTCTCTGGCTCTGGCTGTGAGGAAGAAATGTGGTGAGAACACAAGACGGATTGTTCCTCGAAACCCCACCTTGCCTCACAGTAGGCTTCTGGTACCCCCCAGTGCCTTCCCCTCCAATGCCAGGGACCCAGACTCTCCCCAACAGCCTGTCGCCTCAGATGCAGGGGACTCAGTACCCACCCCCAGCAGCCTGTGCCCTCAGTTCTGGGCTATCTGGACCCTGGCTGTGCCATTTCCAGTCAGTTCCAGGGCAGGTGGAAAGGGTCTGCCCTGGAAGCCTCAGCAGAGATCCTGTGTGCCCACCACCCCCAAGGCCAGGTGTGTGACCTGGGCAGTTCACACAGCTGACAGTGAACATGACTCCTCAGCTGGGAGACAACTAATGAGCCTGAAAAGTTAACTTCCAGAAGTGCTGGAGCTAACTGAGATGGACTTGGTCTGAGTCAAACTGGAGCCCAGCTCCTAGACAGGGATGTAGCGCTTCGCCTTATCAGGAGAGGCCCCCGCTGGAAGCAGGGGCACCCCACCGGCTCCTCCCCCATGGAGTGCGGGCCCTCAGCCACCGCCTAGCCCCGCCCCGCCCCACCCCCACTCCCCCACCTGAGTCATACTGCAGGAGCCTGTGGCGGGACTGCGGTGGCGCTTTGGAGAGCTCAGCCTAGCTAAGCGGCCAGCCGCCTAGCTTGTGACCTTGATCCAGCCCGGCCACCCACCCCTTGCCGGTCTCAGCTCCAGGCACCGCCAATATTTGCTCAAGAGCTTCTGGACTCGAAGGGCATCGAGATCTTCAAGGGCAGGGGTACTAGCGCAAGGAAGGGCAAGGGGAGGTGGGCTGGGAAGAGGGGCGGGCCTTGTGGAGATACCAAGGTGGGGGCAGGAGCAGCTGGGGGTGGGGTGGCAGAGATACTGGACGCAAGGAGATGCAGGAGTCGGGGCGTGCTTCTCCCGAGTCCACCTCCGCAGCTCTAGCCCAGCTCCCCCCAAGCGCTGGGCCCCACTCTCACCAGAATTAGCCCGCGGGAGGAAGGCGGCGGGAGGCGGCTGAAACAAGCGAGCGGAGGGAGCTAGCCCGGGGTGGGGGAGGGGGGTCGCGAACCCCTCGCACCTGAGGCCTCAGAAGGAAGTCCATGGCCGGCAGGGGTGAACTCGGGGAGGGGGGAGGGGACTGGCCGGCGCCCCTTCCCGGTCACGTGCCCCGCTGGGCCAAAGTGACCAATAACAGGCTGATTATAGCACTCGGGGTTAATCATTATCCTTCCCAGGAAAATCGGGAGGGGGCCACGTGGGGCGCTGGCCACGTGAGGGCCGGGAGGGGCGGGCCTGGGTAGCACGTGGGGCCGGGGGTTGGGGCGGTCTGCCCAGAAACTCCGTGCAGCCGACTGCCGCTGCCTCTATGACCCAGTTGGTGGGAGGGGGTGATGTCCCTAGGTTAGAGACCCAGGGTTCCCAAAGTTCCTCCTTTGCAGAGGCTGAACAACCGCCCGGGTCTTCAGGAAATAGGGCCTCAACTCCTTCCCAAGGACTGGAAGCTGCCTGACACTCCACCAATTCCTGTCCCAGACCCGGTGTGCTATGCAAGGCCCGAATAGGGATGGCAGTGTCCCTCCCAAGTCCATCACCAGCTTCCCTCCCAGGTCTCTGTATACACACATACACAAGCACATACACACATACACAAGCACATACACACATGCATACCCCTGTTTGATGCAGACCCTCACCCTTGGCCAGAGCACCGGTGGAAAGGGATGGGAGGGTGGCCCAGCCAGCCGGCAATACTCACAGTGCGGAAGGAATCTGCGCCCGAGGTGGGGCGCCGGGGGGCGCTGCTCATGGCCAAACCTTAGCCCTTCTCGCTGTAGCTGTGGCTTTCAGGACAACAAGGCGGCGGCATAACCTGGGTGGGGGAGAGGACCAATCACCGAGTGAGAGAGGGGTCAGGCCAGTGGAGGCACCCTGACATTGTACAGCCCTTCGAGCCCAGGCCCAGACCAGGAGAGGGCAGGGCACCAGAGCTTCTCAGAAGCCTGCTGGCTGCAAGGGGTCTCCTGGCTGTGCACGATCCTCCTGGACCAGAAAGGGCCTTCGAGTGACCCTTGGTGGCGGGGGCAAAAAAGTTACTTAAAGGGAGAAAAGAGAAGACCAAAGAGAAACAAAGGGCAAGACTGAGGCACAGGAGGCCACAAAGGGCCAAGGGAGGAAGGAGAGTGATGGGGGGAGGGGGGGAGAGGCTGGGGGGAAAAAAGGCAGAAAGCAGTCAAGGCCCAGACCCAAAAAAGCAGCAGAGATCAGGGAGGGGACACAGGAAGGAGGGAGGACAGGCAAGCCAGAAACAGGAGCGGTGGCGGTGGCGTAGTGGTGGCACAGCACACTGAGGAGGGCTGAGACCGGAGAGGGGTGTGCTGGGGGGAGTGACACACCCTGTGGAGCAAGGAGGGGAAAGAGCCCGAAACGGCAAGCAAGGGGGCAGGTGTCATGTGCCCCCTCCCCTGATGAAAGCCCGGCCCCAAGGTGAGGGGGAGGAGGCTCCCTGGGGGAGGGACAGGAGCCCAACTCCACTCACTCAGTGGGAGGGAGGAAGGGAGGACAGCACAGGCAGGGCAGAGCTTTATAATGGGGGAGGGGCACGTGACGACGGGGAGGAGGGTGGGCACAGAGACACTGAAGTTCTGCCCCTCAGGGGCTGTCCCGATCCCTCCCCTCCCTGAGCCTGGGGCCAGGAAAATCTGAGTGGCAGGGCTGATGCCCTCCTGACTGTGACTGTAGGGGCATCTGGGAAGGACACTGTGTATGGGGGGCGGGAGAGCAGAAAGGTTGTGGTTAGGGACCTGACTAGAGCCAGTTGAGATACCTATTCCTAGTGGGGGGAGCGCAGAGGGCACCCAAGGCTCTGTGATTCCAAAAGTACTGAAGTTCTCCAGTGTGTTGTTGGGGGGTCAGGATTACTGGATTTAGGGTTAACTCAGGGATAAAACAGGTTAGTGTAGGGTCAAACAATGTAGGTCTAGGGGGTCAGCCCAGGGTGGGGAGCCTGGAGAGACACAATTCCTGGCAGGCATTGCAACTCAGCTGACCACTCTCCTAACCTCCCCCTAGCAGGCCTTCAGCCAGGGCACTGGGGGAGGAAACCTGGTCTGGGAAGGAGTGTCCTGAGTACCTGCAAGTGCCCCACTCCCACCTCCAGGCTGTGCCCTCAATGTGCTCCTCCATCCTCCCCTCATCCCTTTACCTCCGCACACCCTCCCCCTCCCCCGCCGTCCCAGAACACAAAGCAGCTTCTGTCCAGAGCATCGGGTGCCGATAATCCGGGATGGGGGCACATTCCGGGGACCAGCCCCGACCGGCCCGGAGGATTAGCATCTATACCCCTGCCCAAGGGATTAGCACTCCGGACCCCCACATGGGCATTAACGGCCCCCAAGTGAATTTGCACATTCCACAGTTCCTCGATGTGGGGCTGGCGGGGGGGGCACAGGGGAGGAGGGTAAGATGGATTCTGGATTGCAGATAGCGCCGCCCCCACACCCAGCACAGAGCGCTCCCTACCCAGACAAGCCAGCCCCCCAGGAGTTAGGTCGAACTCTCAAGGCTCGTCTTTTCCATCCCCACCCAGCTGCTCCCTCCTCTGCCTGACCCCTTGTCCTGACCTGACCCGCCATCCCCCCTTCCCGGCTCCGCCTCCCAACCCCTAGATCGAGGGGAAGAGGCTCGGGGCAACCCCCTAGGCAGGGCGCCCCCAACGAGCGAAGGACAGAGTAGGGGGTCGCAGGGGACAGATGTCATCTGGAGCTCGCCCAGGAGTTGGGAGGGCCGGCGCGCCTCACTGAAACTACCCCCTCCTAGTGGCAGGGGGCGCGGCACCCTCGCTTTAGGGAATTCTAAGAGGACCCCAGATCCCGCTTGCGATCAGCAATCACTTCGCTCGCCTCCCCATCCTTCTCCCCAAGATCTCGCTTCTCCGCGCCCCAGTCTCCGCCCTTTCCTGCACTTCCACTCCCTCCCCGCTCCGAGTCCCGAGTTCCCCCCTTTCCTTCCCCCTCCCTTCCTCCGCGGCCCTGGCCCTCCCCCGCCGCCACCTCTCCGCTTACCCGCTTCCTCTGGACTTCGTACTCTCGGGGTCTCGGGGTCTCTCCCCCTTCTCTGGCGCCCTCGCGCGCTCCCGACGACTCCCCCGTGCCCACCTTGGGGCGCGCCCCCGCCGCTCCCAACTTCTCCCAACTCAACTTTCCCCCGCGCCGCGAGCAGGCCAGCCCCCTGCGTGCGCGCCCCCCGGCGCACCGTGCGCGGCCCCGCCGCCGCGGGTAGGGAGGGGGAGCGGGGGCCGAGACCCGGGGGCGGAGGCGCGCTAACAGGCACGGCCCGGCTCCCGGAGCTCAGCGCCGAGGAGGCGGCCCCCCCAGTCCCTCGCCGCGGTCCCGCGAGGCTTCCCCGCACGGGGCTCGGGCGCCCCGGGGAGGCCGTCTCTTGGGCCCATTAAACACCTCTGGGCGGAAAGGGGCCCGCCTCACACTGAGGATTCCAGGCAGGAAAACGGAGGCACAAAGATGATCAGGAAATTAGGGGCGGAGGAAGTTGAAATATAAATGCATCGGGGTCAAGATTCTCTCTCGCCCACCCGCGGCTCTCGCCTCCACCCTCAGTATCTCCAGCGCCTCCAAAACCCTGTCTTTGCCAGGAGGACAGTAGAGGGGGGCGATAAGGGTGATGGCGGCTGGAGGCTGGATGCCCATTACTCTGGGCTGACGTAGGCTTTCTGAACCGGGGAGCTTCTGCCTCGGAGAGATTCCCTCCGGTGACCTCCCTCCTCAAACCCTATTCATAGTCATCATCTGTCACTTAAAGATCTCTGTGCGTGCTTCTGGGTTTCTTAACTATAAATTCTTCTGGATAAGGAACATACGTTTTGCTTCTTTTCTTTAGTGTGCCACCGAGTGAGCACAATGTTGGGTATTCATAAAATGTTCAGATATAAACGAGTTAATTAACAAATGCTAGCACCAACTCTGGTTCTGGAGCTGAGGAGTGCTATTTGGGCAATTTTCATCAGTTCACACCCCTCAAGAATGCAATCATGAGACAATTAGAGAGCAGCCGTAAGAAAATCTATAATCAACTCCTTAAGGGATGAGGTCAAGGCTGCTTCAAGTGTAGCATCTGTCTGTGCTTCTGTCTGTTGATGGCGGTAACCAACCTGCTAGCCCTCAGCCACACCCTGGCTGACTCCACTGGGTCCAGGCTCTGTAGACTCATATGGGGGGGAAGAGAGGTACTCCTAGTGCTCCAGCCAACTTTCCTCGGACTATCAGAATGTAGCAAACGGCTGGAGTCGACAAACGGGGCCCAGAAGAGAATTCTCTGGCCTACGGTAAATCCGGTCTCTAATGGGGCACACCTGCCTCTTTCCAGCCCTGTGGTCAGCTGGTCCCTGTGAAGTCATCATCAGCAAGACATGGCTCAGAGCCATTCCCTAGCCAATCCTGAGGTTACCAGATGGCCTAGGGAGAGGCGGAAAGTCGCGATGAGATTTTCAGGAGGTCGTTGGAACTTCAACATCATCAACCAGGGTCAGGGCAGGGCCACCTGGACTCGTGATGCAGGCCGCCAAAACCCAAACCCTAGAAAGTGCCCCACCCCACCCCCACCTCCGCAGCATTCTGGAATATGTAGTCCCCGAGAGGCCTTTTTCAAAGAAGGTTGTAATCACTGAAAGGAACAGCACGAGCAGGGCACACTGGGAGCCGCGCGCGACGGCGGGGAGCCGGGGAAGCGGACACGCGGTGCTTCCTGGGATTTGAAGTCCAAGGTTTGCCTCCGCGGTCGAACAAGAGTCCCGGGAGGCGAGTGCTGCAGAGAGCCTGAGCGCAGCCTGCTGGGTGTTGTAGTCTTCGTGTTGTCTAAGGCCCTGGGCATTACAGGGAAACCTGGAGAGCTAGGACTACAAGCCCCAGAAGACCATGCGCAGGCAGGAGGGCGGGGCAGAGCCGGAGGCTGGGGTGCCGCCTCCTCTGCAACGCCGGGCCCGGAGTCTTAGAACCCAGGGCCCGCAAGGGTCCCCGCGCGGCGGCCGCGATGCAGAAATACGAGAAACTGGAGAAGATTGGGGAAGGTAATGGGGACCACGAGATGTTCCTGCAAGATCTTCTTCTGCAGACCCTTCATCATTCCTTGCAGCCCTGACTCCTCTACCGTCAGCAATACCCAGGGACCCCGATCTCAAGCTCTGGCGGCAACCCTGGCCCCAAGCTCAACACTCTGTGCAGACACCAATCCTACCCCTGTTAGCATTTTCCATAGACTCTCCCTCCCATCCTTAGCACTTCTTGTAGACCCACCTCCCGACCTCTGCACGCCCTGCGTTTCCTACCCCTATCCTCAGCACCACTTGCCCAGCGTCACCCACTGCCTAGCCTCAGTTCTCGCTGCAGACCTCAACCTCAACGTTCCTGCTGGCCCTTATTCCTCTTCCAGACCCTTGCTCACTATTTCCAGGCCCTCCAGAAGCACAGCCTCTATTATAGACCTCTTTACCCTGACAGCAGCAGCCTCTCCCTGTTGCACACACCCTTAAGCCATCTATCTGCAGGCCCCTTTCTGCCATATCCCCACTCCCCACAAAACTGTTCCATGCCGAGCCTACACCCTGAATCTCTTCCCTTACTCCTCCAGGCATCAGAAGTAACACATTCCCACACTGCCTGCTCTCCTGGCAGGGACTTCCTGGGTTGGGGAAGGGTGCCCCATCCTTTCTCTCACCCCTGACCTCCTTCCTCTAGGCACCTACGGAACAGTGTTCAAGGCAAAAAACCGAGAGACTCATGAGATTGTAGCTCTGAAACGGGTGAGGCTGGATGACGATGATGAGGTAGGACTGGGGCATTGGGACCAGGGAGGGGTGATGGGCCTAGGCTGGGTGGGATGTGACTGTTGCCCACCCGGTCCCCTCCAATGTGTAGGGAGTGCCAAGCTCAGCCCTTCGGGAAATCTGCCTACTCAAAGAGCTGAAGCACAAGAACATTGTCAGGTGTGTAGTTGGGTGGGGTCCTCCTTGCCTGTGTGGTCATTTGGAGGAGGTGGGGGCTTCAGAGATGGGCTGGGCTGATACCAGAATGTTAGGAGCAAACTTGTGGCCCTGATTGGCTCAGCTCTCCCTTCTCCCTAGGCTCCATGACGTCCTGCATAGCGACAAGAAGCTGACTTTGGTTTTTGAGTTCTGTGACCAGGTGAAGAGGGGCTCGAGGGACAGCAGCCTTGGGAGGGTATAGGGACCCAGACTGAGGTTAAACGCTGTCCCATTCCTCCACCACCATCCCTTTTTAGGACCTGAAGAAGTATTTCGACAGCTGCAATGGTGACCTAGATCCTGAAATTGTGAAGGTGAGGGAACTGGCATCCTGGGAGCTCCTTGAGGATGGGATTGGAGTCTATATTCAGTGAACGTGCTTGCTGAGTGCCGAGTTCTGGGGCCCATCCGGGGCGTAGGAGAAGGAGAATACCCTGTTACTACCTCCATCGTAGAGGGCATTTTCTTGTGATCTCTTTGACCTGACAGTAACACTCTGATGTCAGTGATATGGTTTACATTTGAGAAGTGGGAAGATGAGGTTCCAAGAGATACATTCATTCATTCCACAAATACTTACTGAATGCTTTGCTGTGTGTCAGGCACAGTTCTAGGTCCAAGACTAAGTGCCTTGTCCCAGGTTCCTGGGGAAACAAGTGCTGAATAATAATACAGCACGATATATATATATATTGATGGTTATGATGTACGCGTTTAAATGAGGCCAGGAAGGGGAGAGATCAGTGTAGGCTGGAAAGGGAGGAAGGCCCACTACGCTGTCAATTTCAGAAAGTGGGGACCAGGGTCCCCATCACCGTTCATTTTGAATACTCAGCACAGTACAGAGTAGGTCCTCATTAGTGAAGGAAGGATGTCATGCGAGCCTGGTGCTGAAAGCCCGGGGAGGTTTCAGGGCAAAGCAGAGGGTGAAGAGGGGCACGTGCTCCATTGCTGGGCGAGCTTCCTATCAAGAGGGTCTGATGACCTCCTCCCTGCCCCTCCCCCAGTCGTTCCTCTTCCAGCTGCTAAAAGGCCTGGGATTCTGTCACAGCCGCAACGTGCTACACAGAGACCTGAAGCCTCAGAACCTGCTCATAAACAGGGTACCTCTCTGGGAGAGGGCCGGACATCTGGGCTGGCACGGAATGAGGAGCGGGGCGGGAGGGTGGGAGCTCGGGGCCTGAGCGCGTGGCCTGCCCCGAGGCTGTTGAAAAGCCCCTCCACGCCCCTTCCCGTGCCCTCAGAACGGGGAGCTGAAATTGGCTGATTTTGGCTTGGCTCGAGCCTTTGGGATCCCTGTTCGCTGTTACTCAGCTGAGGTGAGTGGCGGGATGGCACTTGGGGATGAGGGAGGGAGTCCCCAAGGAGTGTCTCTCAACTCCTATTCCAGGACCCCAAACATTATTTTCCTCTCCTCTCTGAGCTCTTTCCTCCCCAGCCCACTAACTGGGGGGTCCCCATGGGTGGGGTCTTCTCCAGGTGGTCACGCTGTGGTACCGCCCACCGGATGTCCTCTTCGGAGCCAAGCTGTACTCCACGTCCATTGACATGTGGTCAGCTGGCTGCATCTTCGCAGGTGACATGCTGGGGTCTGCAGAGGCACTCTCTCTCCCATTTAAGTGGACAGATGGGGTCTGGAGAGTCCCCTCTGGGGAAGGGAGTGGGGCCCCTGGGATGGGGATGGAAGGCACAGGCAGTGCCGTGGGTGAGAGGGGTTATTCCTGCGTCACCTCCCCTCGTCCCCCCGCCTCTCACCCAGAGCTGGCCAACGCGGGACGGCCTCTCTTTCCTGGCAACGACGTAGATGACCAGTTGAAGAGGATCTTCCGATATCCTTCCATCTCCCTTCATCTCATGCCCTCAGGAAGGGGAGTAGGCAGCCACGGAGCTTAGAGTGCAGGGAGGGAGGGCTGTGATGGGCTGGGTCAGAACTGGGGGTGCCTGGGGATTTCTCTTGAGGGCAGAGGGTAGTAGACACCCTGGTTGTCACCGGGCAGGGCAGGCGCATGGTTCTGGCTGGAGAGTGTGTGGCCTGTAGATCAGGAGGGCTTCTTGGAGGAGGAAGCCAAGTGCATACTCCTCCAGCTAAGAGCTGCCGAACAAGGACAAAGGAGCCGAAAGGAACAGGAGGATGATAAGTGAAGTAGGGGAGGGCTGACTGCTTCATTAGGACCACAGACATCAGGTCTTGGGTCAGGGTTTGGGTCAAAGTAGTTAACGTCTATAAAGCACCTGGCCCGCCGAAAACAGCACACAGGTGGGACTGAGGATGAGCATCGCAGGTGTGGGGGGCAGCTTCCATCATGAGCTGGGGGATAAAGTGAGGAGGGTGGGGAACCCGGGAGGGGAAGAGCCCCTCACCTGCCCCTTTGCACCTGAGTGATCCTTGACCCTGTGGACACGCTGCTGGGGACACCAACCGAGGAGCAGTGGCCCGCCATGACCAAGCTGCCAGACTATAAGGTGTGATGGGGAATGGGGGGTCGGGGTTCACCTCTGGCCCCCCCCCTTACTTCATGTCCCTAGCAGCCTCCCTGCCCCCACAGCCCTAGTCTGAGTCTCCCTGTCCCCTACAGCCCTACCCAATGTACCCGGCCACAACGTCCCTGGTGAATGTTGTACCCAAGCTCAACGCCACAGGGAGGGACCTGCTGCAGGTGACCAAGGGCAGGGTCGAGGGTGGGCACTAGTCGGGAGGGACTGGGGGAGTGCGAGGCTCTGGGCCTGAACCTGCTGCCCCTTCTTCTGTGCTTCCAGAACCTCCTAAAGTGTAACCCCGTCCAGCGCATCTCAGCAGAAGAGGCCCTGCAGCACCCCTACTTCTCCGACTTCTGCCCTCCCTAGGCTCCAGCCTCGGCCACCAGGCTGGGGCCTGGCCTATTTAAGCCCCCTCTAGGGAGGGGAGGAAAGGCAGGGATGCACGGTGTGCTGAGCTCCAGCTGTGCTGGGCCCGGCCAGGATGGAGGTGCCCTCACCCGTGTTCTTCACGCCCTCCATGGACTTTATTTAATTTCATAAATTGGCTCCTTTCCCACAGTCTGGCTGATGTGGTAAAGCGGCTTGGGGGTGGGGCCTGGGTCGGGGAGTCTCTGCTCCGTCTCCTCTCCCTCTGCAGCCCTGCTTCCAGTCCAAACACAACCCAACTGTCTGGTCCTGACTCGGCCACTCTAAGTGATGGGGTGGAGGGTGGAGGGTGGAGGCTCTGACCCTTACCCCTTATGGTCTGGGCTCAGGGGCAGTGCTGTCCCCACACATGTGCCTGTGCACTCATGCATGTCCCTTTCTCCTCTGCCCAGGAGGGCGGGTCCTGAGGGGTTAGACCACCAGTGTCTGAGAGCAGCGATGGGCTTCCACCAGAATGAGGAGAAAAGAGCCAGGCCTTTTTTTTGTGGTTCTCCTTATCCCACATGTACCTGCCCCACCTCTTCCCTCTTCATCCCCCTACACCTGAGCCTGCAGGAGAGACCCAAAGATGTGGGTAGGAACACCCCCTCCCCTGTTCCCTTACTTGTCCTTTTCCAATATTTAGGATGCAGAGAAAGAGCAGGAAAGTGGGCCATGGCTGGGCCTGGATGTGTCCTTACTGGCAGGAGTGGGAAGGGAATGCCTCCTCTCCCCGTCTCAGGCTGGGGCCTTCTCTTGCAGAGAGGCTGGGGAAGCAAGACTGGTTCCCATGTAGAGGGGTGGGCAAGCTGGTGCTTGGTCCCAAATGTGAGAAAAAGAGTCATGATCTCCTAAGACAGGACCACAGCTTGTGTTCTTGGAAGTGGGCTAGTGCCCCTGTTTTCTCCCCGCCTGCTCCCCCAAGTCTTCCTGGCTCTGGATCAGATTCTTCCTCCAGCTCTTCCCTTGTAGGACCCCCAACGTGATTGTCCTACCACTGCCTCCTCCCTGCCTTCACGCCTGGCTCTGAGCTCCGCTCTCTCTGAGATGCCGGTTTGACAGATTCATTCACACTGAGGTCCACTGACTGCATGCCCTCTTACTACTCTTCTCTCAAAGACAGATTTCTGCTGGCTGGCATTTCAGGCATCACATCGCTGGATGATGGCTGGCAGAGGCCTTGTGCCTGAGCAGGGTTGACTTTGGCCGGGCTAGCCTGCCTGTAAGAGGGACAGCTGAGGCTGATGTACTAGAACTTTATTTGGGATGAAGAGAGCAAAGACGCGTGCAAGCTGGCCGCATCCTGGATGTTGGGGTGGGGCCCCGAAGATTCAGACATCCAGTCTAGAGCCGGGTGACGAGATAGCAGGTGCGGTGGGAGGCAGAGAGAGTCTTGGTGACAGCACAGGGAGTGGTGGGAGGCCTGGTGAGACACAGACCACAGCACTGGGACACAGCCCTGCTCCTGCCCCTGTCCTCCCAGACCTAAACTTCACCCTCTGGTTGGGACCTTGACTTTAGGGGGCATTTCTTGTTACCTGGGGCCCAGGCTGAGGTGGGGAACTTGGGTTCGATGGCTGCCCAGCCCTTCCTGAAGCTGTGGGAAGAGGGAGAGGGTCAGAGGTGGGGAGAGACTAGCCAAGGAAACTGTGCCCTCCCCCACCACTTTTTTTCTCAGCTGGGTAGGAATGGTGGTCTACGCTTCAGGGGGAGGGGCTGAGCACCCACAGTGGAGATGGCAGGGCAGAAGGAGGGGGCTGTTACCAGATTGGTGCTGGAGTGTCTTTGGGAGCGCTTCTGGTTCCAGAAGTATCCCAGGACTCTGTCCCGGAACACCTGGGGGTGAGCAGTGGTGGAGGTGGCCAGTGCATGCCTTCCCCCTGGATCCTGTGGCTTGATTCTGCCCACCTCTCACCCTAGGCTGGGACCCAGGCCCACCTCACAGAGGAAGTCCAAGATCTCAAGGATAGTGAGCAGGCTGGCCCCAATGAACAGCCCCATCTGGCCGCCAATGTCACCTGCGGAGACAGGGTCACCTGTCAGCTCACAGGTGCTTTCTGTCCACACCTCCCTAGACTGCAGGGTGCACACACACACACACATACACACCAAGCAGGGCAGACACTTCATAGGCCTTTTTCTGCTCCACCGTCTCATAGTTGAGGGCTTCAAAGAAGATGTCCAGCACCAGCACATTCTCCCTGGAGGAAGAGAGTCCGAGAGCGTTTGCCTAGTGCCAGCTGCCTGCAGGAACAGGTGCCCTGTTCTCTGGTCCATTCATGAGCTCCGGGGAGGGGTGTCACCATCCCCCTTTTCAGAAGAGACGTCAGAGATGTTAAGCAGCTTGCCCAGAGTCCCTGAGCCCCGTGAAAATGGACAGACTGGTGTCCCACCTGGGTAGTGAATGGAGGCTGGACCCAGAGGAGGGTGCCTGCCCGGCCCCCGGCCCCCCGACCCGGCTCACGCGATGTAGGCCTCGCTGCGGTTATGTTTCTGGGCCAGGTAGCGGGCGGAGGCGCGGCTGGGGATCCGCACCATGGAGAGCTCCTTGGCATAGCGCGTGCTGGCGCAGGGGCTGGGGCAGGTGCACGCGTCCTTCCGCAGCATGGCGTCTGCAGGCCACAGGCGCCCGGTCAAGGCTGCACGCCCTGCGGGGTCGGGGTTGGGGTCGCGGGCCGAGCGGATTGGGGACAGGATGCTGGGGAGGCTTGCTGCTTACCCAGCACTGGGTTGGCACAGTCCTTATACTGCTGGGGGCTGCACACTGGTGCACCGCCTGGGGCGGGGAGCAGAGGAGACAGCTTCAGCAGTGGACCCCCAGGCCTCTCCACCCTCACCCCTGGCCCTCTTCCTCTGCTGCTCCCAGCCCCTTACCAGGCATGTGCATCATTCGGCAGCCGCACTTACGAGCCACATAGCGTGTCTCGCAGGCCAGGCGACACCCCATTAGACTATATGGAGGGCTGGGGCCTGGGCTGGGACTGGAGGGACCCAGAGGACCAGAGAGTTCTAGCTCAAAGTCAGGGTCCAGAGGTACAGAGCTGCAATCGCCCCAGGGCGGCGGCAGGAAGCTCAGCTGTAGAGGGATGTGTTAAGGAGGCTCTGGGAGAAGTGTGGACCTGGGGAGGATGTGAGGTCACTGGAACAGGTCTGAGGAGCTGGCGGTTGGGGTCTAAGGTGGTGTGGGCTGAGGAGGGGTTTGGGAGCCTGGGGCTTGGGAGGCACCAGTGAGGATACTTGCTGCTTCTGGCAGGACACAAAAGTCTGGTAGCCAGGGGCTGCCCCGAAGCCCAGCTGGTCAATGAGTGGCGGCTCCTCCTGGCTGTGGATCTGTACTCGGACCCCCACCTCAAATGGGGTCTCCTCTGCAGTGGAAGTGGGACTCTGAGGCCCGAGTCCCAGGAGACCCTCTGCTGCAGCCCCTTTTCCCTAGGACTGTGACCAGCTAACCCCACTTTCTCCTCACAAGGAAGGACAGCCTTTGGGGGCCCTCACCACCCCCCCTCCTTCCCAGAGCCACCCGAGCTGTGCACCCCCAGCCTCACACGTGTGCTCCCATACCCATGTCCCTCCACACGGGCAGATACTCATCCTGCTGCACGTCCAGCATGATCTCCAGCCCGTTCCCCATGCCGCCCTTGGGAGTGGTGAGAAGCTCTGCCCCCTCGGCGCCGGAGTTAAAGGTGTAGCACTGTCCCATCCGGGTGAAGATCTGGGGGTGGAAAGACAGATGACAAGTCTCACCTGGGAACAAGGAGCCCCGCCAGCTCTTTCCCCTGAGCCAACACAAGGACCGTGGGACATTTTCCCTCCCCATCCTCTATTTGGTTCTCTTCTTTGAACACTGGAGTCCACCTCTTACTGCCCCCGACCCTCCCTCTTACAGGTACATGTATTAGGACCCTCATGGGCTCCCATCACTCAATTCCTCCCCTCCACTCCCAGCCCAGGGCACAGCCTATAGGCCAAGCGTTTCTTCGGAGACAGGTGTAAAAGGATGAAGGTCCCAGTTACCATCTTCCAGGTCTGGCCAAATGTTGAGGAAGCAGACAAGCCCCTTCCCCCTGGCAGAGAGGGGTCTCCTGCCCTAGAACACCAGCTTCCCCCCACACCCCAAAAGCAGGGTCTCTACAGACTAGACCTTGGGCCCAGAGCCAGCCTGGGTGAGTGCCCCTTGCTGGGAGGTGCAACCTTGCACACTGCCATCCAGCTGAGTGGCAGGGCGGGGCCGAAGGAGGACAGCTTCCTGGGCTGAACAGAAAGGCCGTGGGAGGTCATGGCCTGACTGGGAAGGAAAGGACCCAACAGCACAGGTGTTAAGGTTCCCTGGCTTTGAGGGAGCCTGGGCCAGCAAGACCTGGGATTGTGGGTCCCAGGTCCCCGGCTGGAGAGATCGGTGGCCAGCTCACCGTGGTGAAGTTCTCTGGCCCGCATGGCCAGCCGCGGTAGCGACAGTCCAGCAGCATGTCCTCGAGGGCATGCCCGGCCCGGGCATAGAGCCGGGCCAGGTCGAAGGTGGGGCTGGGCATGAAGCCGGGCGGCGTGGGGGGCCGGCCCAGGGCGCGCAGGTAGGCGGCGTGCTCTGTGGGGTCCAGGCCCAGCAGCACTGGCCCGGCCCAGTGCAGGTCGTTGGGTGTGAGGCGTGAGCGGCGCAGCGGGTTGATGTTGCACAGGGTGACGGCTGGGAAGGTGAGCCGGTGGCTCTCGCGCTCCTCCAGGGCCGTCTCGTGGTGGAACTCCCTGTAGTAGCACACCCTCTCCGCCACCTGGTAGAGGAAGGTGGCCAGCGACAGGAGAATGGCTGCAGCCCACAGCCCCCGGCGCAGGGTCAGGCCCCCCGGGCCAAAGACGTGGCCCAGCCCGTGCATCGTGCAGCTGCTGGCAAACACGCAGATGTCCGAGGCAGGCCGCTGGGCCTCCTCCGGCCCTGAGGGGGGCTTCATGGCTGGAGCCCCGGGTGGGGGACTGGGAGGGCTGGGAGACCAGGATACAGGGGCTTAGGAGGAGGAGAGAGGGTGGGTCGGAGGACTAGGGCTGAGCAGGGGATTTGGAGGGTCAGGCAGGGGTCACTGCAGGTGTGAGGCAAGGAGAGGAGAGGGCGGAGAGGTGGGGAGGCACTGGCCTGGCGAGACTGGCTGTGGCAGCCTAGTGGGTCCCACTTGACCTCCTCCAGGACCGGGCTGTGGCTCAGCTGGGTGCGGCGCTGGGTGTGAGCGCTCCGCAGCAGAGATCAGGTAGGGTGCAGCCGATGTGGCCAGCGGGGCCTCTCTGCTGGAGGCTGCTCTGCTGAGCCTGAGCTGCCGCAGAGGATTGGGTTTCAGCTGTGAGGGGGCAAGGGGGCCGGCAGAGCAGTCCGGGGGGGGGGGGCGGGGGAGGTCCCTGGGGCCCCAGGCTGAGCCATTAGTGCAGTGTGGGGGGGCTGTGGCTGTGGAGACCAGAGGCGCCAGCAGGAAACCACAGCAATCTTGGGGAGGGCTTGAGGGGAGCCCAGACATAAGCTGGGGCTGGGGGTGCCCTCAGGGCCCCCTAGGTTCCCAACTACAGCCCCTGTATGTCAGGCCCGAGGGTCAGTCGCTGACCCTTGGCCCAGCCCCCGCCCCCAACCTCACTCGGGATCACTTGCTCTTTCACAAGAGCGAAGCTGGCTCGTGACCAGGCTGGAAAGTGTGGGAAGTTTGGCATCAACAGCCAGCTCTTCTTTCTGAGCCCCTAGCATCCCAGCCTCCATTACAGACAGATTCTTCAGGCCCCATGTCCAGCGGTGGTGTCTCTAGTGACCCTCTTTCCCACCTCCCCATGCTCAGGCCCTCCGGTCTTGGAGGCTGGCCTCTGCCACAGTGACGGTGGGCTCACCTACCACCCTCCAGCTATAACATGGGTGCCCACGTGCAACCGCCCCATGTAACATGAATGTCCTATGATCTCATATCTTTTTTCACTTAACAGCATATTCCAGGGATCACGTGGTATCCAGTACCTGGGATGCTTCCCCATGTTTTAAATGGTTCAGTACCATTTCATTTATGTGGAAGTACCATCGTTTATATAACTGCACCCCTATGGATGGACATTGGGGATTTCCAGTCTTCCATTACAAACAGTGGTGCTCTCAATACCGTTGCACAGACGTAAACTCCCAGAAATAGAGCTGCTGGGTCAAGAAGAGGGAACTGCACAGGGAATTTGATAGAGACCACAAAATTCCCCATCCTAGGGGCTACCCCACTTTGCACTCCCATCAGTAATCGGGGTATGCCTGTTTTGCACTTGGACTTCTCTAAAGTAAGAGACACGGTGCCCCTGAACAAGCTGGAGGGCTCTGGGCCACAGTGCCTAGCACGGTGAGGCAACGCTGGCCTGGAGAGGGCAGAGCCGGGGTACTTGACTGAAGATGGCTCAGATGTTCCGGAGGAGACGATGGGTTGGGCAGGGGGAGGACCCTCAGCGGTTGGAGCAGACACCTCCAGAAAGCAGAGCTGCCGCCTACAAGGTTAGTGCCAACTGGCCTGACGTGGGACTCGGGTATCTTGCTGATCCAATGTACAGGGCACAGTGGGCAGCTGAGGGTGGTAGCTGTCATGGACAATCAGGACTGCTTGTCAGGGTAAAGCCCTGTGTTTTTGGTTAAACACTGACCTGCCCCTGTGGACCTGGGAGATGCTACACTGCAACCTGAGATAAAGCAGGTTTATTTCCACTAATTCATTTACTGAAATTTATTTCTAATCTATCTCCTTCCACAAAGAATTTGAGGTTAAGGGTTCATGTTGGCGGGCTCTTGGCAGTTGAGTGGAGGGGACGACATAGTTCACAAGCCGAACTTGATGACACTGTGCTGCTGTGGCCGCCTGGCCTCCTGTCCATCCTCCCGATGAGACCACAGGTTCCACGGGGGCAGGGATCATCCCCTGCGCAGGCGCGGTGCACCTGGTAGGTACTTAATGAACACATCTTGAAGGCGTGAATGACAGGGTTTATTGCAGCTGTCACCAGCTTCTGAGGCTGTAGCACTGTGAGTTTTAAGTACCTTACTTCAGATTGTTTAAATTCTTAAAACAAGCTCTCAGAATTAAGTACAGCTGGGTTTATGATCTGCGTGGAATTCCTACAGGAGCCAAGGTCGAGGTTAAGGCCACACAGCAAGCGTGCGGCTGACCGCAGGGCCTTACAGCTCAGGGCTTGCCATAGATCTCACTACATCCCTAAAGGGGGTGCAGGATTTGGAAAGGCTGCCCTGAAGAGGTAAGGAGAGACCTAGGAGCTGGTGTCAGAAGGTGTCTCGGGAGGTTGGAGGCTGTGGCTGGTGCTGGTAGAGCAGGAGGTGGCCTCCGCTGGCTCTCCCTTGAAGGAGGGGCCAGGGCAGGCCAGTGTGGACTTGGCCGGTAAGTTGAGGCCTGCCCTTGACTGCCCTCACTAGGGGGGGCGTTGAGTGGCAAAGCAACCCAGAGCTGCTTCCTGGGCTGAGCTGGCCCTGGAGTACAACCTCTCATCACCAAGAAGGCAAGGTGTCAAACCAGGGTGGCTTCGGCCCTGGGATAATTCCAGTGTTTTGTCCCTAAAATAGCGTCTGGTCCTAAACCACATGCAGAAGAGACTGTGGGAACTCTCAACCTTGGTTCCTGCACTCACACCTGAGCCGCTGCCACCTATTCCAGGCTGGCCTCCAGTTGCAGCTGCCCCAGCGTGTCCCATACATTGCTGCTGCCCCCCAAAACATGGCATCGCCCTTCTATGCCACAGGATAAACCCAAAAGGGCAGCACAGGCAACCCCTCTTCCTCATGCCAGGGCGCGGACTCAGTGGAGTCCCCAACCTGGACATGGCTGTGACGGGGGGAGGGTTCCTGGTGGTAAGTGACATGAGCAGAATCAAGGCAGGGGGTGGTTACCAGTTCTGGGAGTCGACCGTGGCTGGTGGGAAATCCTGGCTGCTCCTAGGTCCCCAGAAACTGACCGGAGTCCAGCCCCACCCCATTAGCTTTGGCGCCACGGGCCCGTGCTACCTCAGAGGTTGGCCCATCCTCTTTCAAGGTGAGGTTCTGGTCCCACCTGCTCCAGGGAACCTCCATGACCACCAGGGAGGCTGGCCTGGCAGTGACCCCTCTTGGTTGTGGACTGATTTTGGATTTTGTCAGCCCGAGGAGCTTAGCATCAGCTGCTCCTTAGTGGTTTGGCGACTTTTAGCACTGAATGTCCCCCCATGGCTGGAGTTTAGGGTGTGTGTCCTCCTCTGTCCCCTTCAGAGGTAAGTGTCCTCACATGGGGCAGGGAGGGTGGTTCCCAATCTCTGCAGGGGACAGACTTGAGATGCACAGGGCTGGGGCAGTGGTGAGACAGCCTGGCTCCAGGGAGCTTCTCCTGGAACCGACCACAGCTCCACAGCTGCCTACCCCGCCCTCCCCTCCCCAAGGCAGGTCAGGCGCACGTCCCATCTAGACAGGGGGAGGGCAAGGTCTAGAGAAATTTATTTCTACTCCATCAGTGGAGCAGGAAGAAGGAAGGGATGTTGTTCCCAGAATGGGGACCGTGGATTTGTGGGGTCAGCTCAAAGGGTGGGCTCCTTCTCACAGGGCTGTGAGAGGCGTGTTGGGAGTCAGTGGAGGGGAGTGAGGTCCTGGCACGGGTGTGGGACAAACCCTGGTGTGGGTCCCCATTCTCACTCCCTAACAGTGTTTTGCAAACATTCCCTGCAGCTGTGGCCTGGACACCTTTAGGCTGTCAGGTAGAGGCGGAGACTTGGCAGGGTTGGGAGAGGGGCTGGGGAGGGACTGGGCAGAGGGAGCAGACAGAGCAGGGGCCCGGGGACTCTGCTCCCTCCCTGTGCAGCCCAAGGACTCTCAGCTCTGGCAGGAAGGAGACAGCCTGGAGGCAGGACGGGCAGTGGTCCCAAACTCTTCCTAGTCCAGCGCTTGGCCGCTTGGCCAGGTTTTATCGTGAGCAGGGGAAGCAGTGGCAGCAGCCCCCACTGCAGCATGCGGGCCCTCCTGGGGCCTCGGTCCCCAGGAGCTCCCCCGCGCTGAGCCCTGGCCCTGGGCACTGATGCTCGGCAGTGACCAGACCTCTCAGGACTTGGGGTGCCGGTTCCTGGGGCCTTTGGGGGTCTCAGGAAGTGGGGCATCCAAGGCTTGTCTCCGGATGAGCTCGGAATAGAGCCCGCCTTTCTTTAGGAGCTCCTCGTGGGTCCCCACCTGGAGAGAGTAAGGAGGGGCAGATGGTCACCCCAACCCAGATAAGAGTTCAGAGCCCTCCGAGGGCTAGCTTCTTATCCAGCGCTTCGGCTTGCCTTCACCTAAACCAGTATCCCTTCTGCCGACACCATGAAACCAAAGCACAGGTGGTTACAAATCGCTGCTGGCGCGTCTGTATTTGTTCGCATCATTGCCCTGCTTAGCTGGATGGTGGAAGAGCATCTAGGTCCCACTGCCTCCCTCACGGGGCCCCAGTGCCCCTTGCAAACCCCCCTCAGCTTTAGCTTAAAAGAGTGGCCGGGGGATCCAGGCCCCACACAGCCTCTAAGCCCTGCTGCAGCCCAGCCTCGGGGTGCTGCTCTTGGCTGGTCCCCGATCAGCTCCTGCACCTCAGCCCCCACGGTCCCCCCACCCACTAAGCCCAGTACGCTTCTCTGAGAACTTTCCCCTTTGATCCTGGGAGCCATGTTGCAGCTCTGCTCACCCCCACCCTGCCCCTCCAGGGGACAGAGGAAGAAAGTCGGGCCCCAAGAGGCCAGGGCTCATCTAAGGGCAGGAACTGAATCCACATGGGTGCTGTTTCCAGAACATGATCCCAAGCCCTCAGGGCCAGGCCAGACCCTCCTCACATGGCTCAGCTGAGCCACCCGTTCCACTGTGTCCATGGCTGAAGCTGTCCCAGCCCACCGACCCATTCCCTGGGCCCCAGCTGACCTCGCAGACTCGGCCGTGGGCCATGACGACAATGCGGTGGGCCCCACGGACGGTGCTGAGCCGGTGGGCGATGACCAGTACGGTGCGGCCGGCGCTGGCGCGGTCCAGGGCCTCCTGCACAACCCTCTCAGACTCCGAGTCCAGTGCGCTGGTCGCCTCATCCAGGATCAGCACTGTGGGCTGCTTGATGAGGGCTCGAGCGATGGCCAGGCGCTGCTTCTGGCCACCAGACAGGGTTGTACCCCGCTCACCTGGGGAGGAAGGGGATGGGGCAGGGGCCGGAAGCAATGCTCAGCTCTGTACTTAGGCAGATATACCTTGCAGATGGGCACCAGGGTTGCCTGGATCTTCCCATCTGAGCCCTCAGGGCCCTCCCCTGGCCCTGTGTGCCTTCGGCCCGCCTCTCTGAGGGAAGGGACGATGGCCGGCAGCACCCTGATCTCACGTGCCTGTGCAGATGTGAGCAGGCACTCACATGGATGACCAGGGTCGTGCACACAGTAGGGCTCAGTACCACCCAGGGTGGGCCCTGAGCTCCCCTCCGGCACCAGGGCCAGGTCTCAGAGCCACGACCGGCCTGGGCCCCACCCCTTGCCCTGGCCCTGCAGCTCTAGCTGCCTTCTCCTGGCTTCCCAGGTCTCTCTTGCTCTGGGGACATCCAGGACCCAGAGGTGGCCTCCTGGGGTGTGGTGGCAGCCCTGTGTGATTTGTAACCCACCTGGGCATTCTGGGAAGCCCACGTTTGGGGTCCAAAATACCCACAGAGAACAGCAGAAGTGGCAGCCTAGAAGCCAAAAAGAGCCTCAAAGTAACAGCAGTCACAGAGCAGCGAGGGTAGACTGAATCCCCAGAGAGACAAGGAAAGTGCCCAAGAGAGATGTGGGCCCGGATGCTCCAGGCAGAACGAGGTTCACGGGAATCCAAGAACCCAGAACATGAAGAAAGGCCACACACAGTGGGGGCACCACTCGGGAAGCTCAGCTCAGCCAGACCGAGGCCTAAGTTTCAAGAAGAGTGGAGAACCTTGGATGTGCCCACACTGTGAGATAGGCTGGAACATTGTGCAGCAAAGCCAAGGGGCTCTGGATGATAAACATGGCCCAGAGGTTGAGAAAAAGACCTCTGAGACAAACACACAAAGCTACAAGCTAGAGGAGAAAGATTCTAGGGTGATGCTACAATATTTCAGTGTTCCCGAATCACCAAAGCCCTCTTCTGGGTAAGTCAGGAGAGAGACGTGCTCAACCAAATCAACCCCTATGGAGAGCAAGAGGGGAAACACCGTTCAGTGAAAGGATGAAAGGACAGGAGCGAAACAGGGCCAGAAAGAGAAACAATTACATGGAGATAAAAGCCCGCTGCTGCTGGCCAGGTCTTGGGGGTGGAGCCCTGGTGAGCAGATCACCCGTGTCCCTGCAAACTCCTGTCTCTGTGGCCTGCCTGTGCCTGAATCACATGGGCTGGTCTCCTTTGTCCCTGCAGGTTATCTCTGTCCCCCTCGGTCTCCCCTGATGCCATGACTGCGTTCCCGTCCCCCTTGATCCCAGTCCCACACGTGGGCCCCGCAGACGTGAGCAGGGTGCCTGCCATCCCTGAACTCACCCACTATGGTGTTGTAGCCCTTGGGGAAGCTGGTGATGAACTCGTGGGCATTGGCTTCGCGGGCAGCTGCATAAACGTCTTCATCGGAGGCACCCAGCCTCCCAAAACGGATGTTCTCCATAATTGTGGTTCCAAACAAGACTGGCTCCTGGGGGTGGGAGGTGGTGGGGTCCACAAAGAAACATTCTGACTTTGCCCTGAATACCCAAGGGGCATGTCAGGAGGGGCTCCTTGGAGGGCAGGTAGGGGTAGCTCGAAGTTACAGGTCAGACAAAGCAGAGGGGTCATCAGATGGGGGAGAGGCTGAGCTCCCTGCAGGACACGGAGCCCCTCAGGAAGGGGAGCAGGGAGGTGGCTGGGAGAGCAAGGCCAGCTGGCCAGGCAGGGCTCCTCCTCTCTGGAGAGATGGGCGTGGAGGGGTTTTATAATTTGGCTGTCTCCTGCTGTAAGGGGATCCGCTTCATCCACATGTGGGGGCAGGTGGACCCTCGCTGGGAAAGTGGTGGGGCTGGCGGGGTCTTGTTTACCGGGTGGGCGGGCCACCAGCTGTCCCCAGCAACACCATGTGGGTGTGTAGATCTCCTGGACACCATGGGCTTGCCAGAACCCAGGGATCCTAAAATGGCCATCCTGCTCCCACTCGTTTGGACATTTTATTTGTTTTAAATTTATTTTTTATTTATTTATTTTTTAGTGGAGGTACTGAGGATTGAACCCAGGACCTCATGCACGCTAAGCACGCATTTTACCACTGAGCTATTACCCTCCCTGCTGCTTGGACCTTTTAAATCAAGGAACAGAGTTCCAGCCCTGGTGATACAAGGGCAGAGCTGCAGCAACCAGGACCTGGATGAATGCTGGGGACCAGTGAAGACAGCCAGCCTGCCCGCCCCTGCCCCTGTGAGAGCAGCAAATGATGGGGGTGGGAAGGGAAAAGGCTGGGGGCCGGGGCGTAAGGACTGAGAGAAGCAGGGCTGCAGGGAAGGGGAGAGGGGCTCAGTGGGAGTTAAGACACCCTTTCTGGGTGTCGCACACCATGGGGAAAGCCTCTCCCCTCCTCACCTGGCTGATGAAGCCGATGACCTGACCCCGGAGCCAGGAAGGGTCGAGGGTGCGCAGGTCTTGCCCGTCCAGCGTCACCATGCCCGCCGTGGGGTCATAGAAGCGCTCAAGCAGGGAAGCCACAGTGGTCTTTCCTGGGAGTTGGGGTGGGGGACAGGGGCAGTTAGGGAGTGTGCCAGGAGAGAGGGACCTGTCCTTCCACACTAAGTGGCTACCGCAGGGAGGAGTCACAGGGTGGGAGGGTGGCGGGCTCCTCTTACCTCCCCCGGACTGGCCCACAAGGGCCACGATCTTGCCTGGGGGCAGCGTGAGGGTGAAGTCTTTGAGCACTTGGAAGCCAGGGCGGCAGGGGTAACTGGGAGGAGCCGAGAGACCCTCAGTCAGAACAGGTTCCAGGCCCCTCGTTGCCCTGGTCCCTCCTGAAGGCTCCCTGAACCCCTGAGAGGAGCTTATTTAGGAGACACTGACCCACAGGTCCGCAGACAGGCTCCTCGGCCTGGCGGGAAGCACCCGTGTCCACCCACTGACACTGACCTGAAGCAGACGTTGTGAAACGTGACGGAGCCATGGAGGTGCTCCCTGGGGATGCAGCAGCCCCCTGACAGCCGGATGTCTGGGCTCAGGGTCATATACTCGAAGACCCGGGTGCCCGCACTGAGCCCCCGCACCACCTGGGGACAGGTTTAAAGTCTGTGATGTGGGAGTGTGGTCTGGGGAGTGGGCAGCATCTCTGGGTCCCCAAGCGGCGGGGAGTACTTAGGGGGCTGGTGATATCCCCTCCTCCCACCACCCAGTTCCCGTAGCACATTAATGACATCAGGGACGGACAGGACTCCAGCCCAGATCCCATGTCCACACCCCTGGACCCATCCCGGACTGCCACTCACCTGACCAAACAGGACAGAGAGGTTGGCCATGGACCTGTGAGCAGAAGAGAAAGGCTGAAAGACGGGGGATGAGAAGAGCCTGAGAGGAGGCCAGGGCTGGAGAGGAAGGTCTGGGTCTCAGCTGCATGGGGGGCATGTCCGCTGGGGCAAGGAAACAGGTGGCCAGAAGGCAAATGCAGAGACTGCTCCTGAAACCGGAGTCCCCAGGAGCCCTGGGATCCAGTGACACTAGGTGATCACCTGGCAAATAGCTTCTTTCAGAGCTGCGTTCTCTCCTAGCCCAGACAGGGCTGACGAGTGTCAGCTCCCTCAGGACGGGGGCTCCAGGGGGGAAGCAGGTCTGGAAGGCAGACACCGGGTGCAGTGGGGTGGGCTCCACGGGCCTGCAGCCCGCGGGGCGGGCGGCTCCCGCGCGAGACCAAGGCCGGCCGTGAGGGCCAAGGGGAGGTCGGCTCTAGCGCTGTGACTCCTGGGGGAAGCGAGGTCTACTGACGGTGGAAAACAGGATGGCAATCCTTTCAGAGAGAGAAAACGAAAGACACTGGACCACAGGGGAAACACTGGGGGGACCCCAAACCCATATTCCCTTGGGATATTTTATTATGGGCTTGCCCTGTGTAAGGAATGGTGCAAGTGTATCTGCCCAGATGGTGGGTCGCTGCCTCTGCCCCTCAGGGTGGGTGGCTGCGGGGAGGAAGGTGAGTCATTACCCCTTAGTCACCAGCCCCTGACTGGCCCGTGACAGTGTGTGTCTGCGACTGTGGATGCAGGTCCTCCCTGAAGAAGAGGAAAGACTGACTCTCCAGAAATCTCACTTCTCCCAGCACCCGGGTCGGGGGAGGGGAGGAGGAGCCTGCGAGGAAATGGCTCAGAGCACTTGCCAAAGGGAGCAGGAGGCACCAAGATAGAAGAGCCAGGACAGCCTGTTATCTGCTGATGAGAAGGGAGAACATTCGCCACAAGAGATCTGGAGGTCATTAGGGGCTGGTGGAGGTGCTGGGCGCAACTGAAAACCAGATGCACATCACCGAGCTCTCAGAGATGGCTCAGAAGGCAGGCCTGGGGGGTGGGTAGAACTCAGCAGGCACGATCACGAGGACTGGGTTCAATTCCCAGCACCTCTGTTAAGCGGGGGCGGTGGGGTCGGGGAGAAGGCCCCTGGAGGCCCGGAGCGGGTTAGGGATGGGGTGGCCCAACCTGAATGCAGACCAGGCGGCCTGGCCCTGACCGTGGTCTGTCTGGGCACCTCCCCATCTCTTCGAGAGCCCCAGTGCCACCAAAAGGAACACCTAGGATGGAGTCCAAAGTTTGAGGCTGCTTGAAGCTGGGACTGCTAACTAAAAATTGGCACTTGCCATCTGCACCTACAAGAATTGTATCACATTGGCACTTGCCATCTAACTCTGCTTGGATTAAATCATGAGCCACTGCAGCCACTGATCTCCAACATGCCCTGCAAGGAGTTCAGGATGGAGATCAGGAATGAGGCTCTCTGTGCTCTGGGAAAACTGGCTGAACAGGCCTTCAGATAGTTAGGTATTTTCAGAAGATTTTATGAGCCTAAATTCTTGCGTCTCCTCATATCTAGGAAAGCACTAAAATCATTAACGGTGGCATCTGCTCCTCTTGGCTATCAGCAAGTCTCTGCCTAAACATGTGTTTGACTGCGCGTCCCCCCCTCACTGAAATCATATATAATACTGAGCTCTTCCCCTGCCTCTTTGGAGCAGTTTCTCAGAGCTCTCTGGGATGCTGTCTCCCGGGATATAGTCCTCATTCTGCCCCCAATAAAACTTAACCCACAACTCTCACACTGTGTGATTTTACTTCAGCGGACAGGGCCCTGCCTCCCTCCTTCCCGACCCACCCGCCCTGGCTAGACCCCAGGAGGAAACACACCAGCTTAACAAAATGAGACCCAATTCCTCCAAGGTGAGTAATGAAGAATCTCCGTGTGGTGAGGGGCCTCCCAAAAGGCTAGACCTAGTGGGAGCAGCCCCATCCAGCAGTCTGCGAGAGATGCTTTCTTGAGCCTGTAATAAAACTACAACTGGCTAGGAGGTGCAGTGGGGAGGGAAGGAAATGTACCCCAGCCATAAGGGGAGGGAGCCACAGGGGACGGCCAGTCTAAGGGAGGAGGGCCAGGCCTGGGATGTGTGGCTGCCTTTCCTCAGGGGGGCAGCTCTGCCACTGCCCCAAGGGGAGGGCCTTGGGGTGACTGTATGAAGCCAGCCAGCGGCGTTCCCATGGGTCAGGCCAGGGGAGGGGCAGCAGGGGGAGGCCAGAAGTTCCATTTACACAATAATCAGAGCCTTTTAGTCCTAAGGCAACAGTTCTGGGCCTCTAGGAAGGAAGGATGAGGCTGGCCAGGACCAGAGAGGGTCAGAACGGGCCCAGATTAGAGAGCACCTGGTAGAAATGGAGCCAAGGATGGTGCTGTGTAGAATGCTGGGGAAGCCAGGGCCAAGAGAGGGTGTGTTTTCTACCTGCCTGCGTCTGGGTTAGCGCCATCCTGCCCAGGCCAGCAAGGCCAATGGTGAGGGATTCTGTAAGAAATGGCTGACACACAGAGGCGGTAAGGCAGAGCAGAGCCAGGACACGAGGACCACAGGAATCAGCAGTGAGGAGGAAGGGACACAGAGGGGCGTCTGGGTGATGCTCTAGTCTCTCGGTGTAGCTGGTGGTAACACAGGTCTTCACTCTTCGATTCCTTATTAGATCATATCTACACTGATTATTGACCTAACATATCTTTGTCATGTTTTGGTGTAAGTGGTATGTGGGGTGGGGGGGGGGTGGGCACAAAGTGAACAGAGATGGTGGGCAGAGATGCTAGTGCTTGGCTTGGAAGGGACAGAAGGGAGGCCTGTCTGGGGGCTCCGGTAGCAGAGCCGGCTGGGAGCTCTGGTGCCCATGGGCAGACGGAGCCAGCGGGGCAGGCAGATCTCAGAGCCGTGGACCCAGTGAGCCACCAGGGTGGACCATGCAGGGAAAGGTCAGGCAGAGGACGGCAGGCCAGCTCTTAAAAAGCATGTCAAAGATGGTCTATCCAAACATGGAGTCTTACTCAGCCTTAAAAAGGACGGAAATTCTGGTACCTGCTCTGACATGTATGAACCAGGAAGATGTTATGCTTAGAGAAATAAGCCTGTCACAAGGGGACAGGTACCATATGATGTCATCTATATGATGAGGACCTAGAAGAGCCAGACTCACGGAGACAGAAAGCAGAATGATGGTTGCCAGGGGATGGGGAGGGTGGGTCACACAGATGCAGCATTTCAGTTTTGCAAACTGAAGTTCTGAAGGGGACGGTAGTGATGGCTGCACAGCAACATGCATGCATGCAACTCTATTAAACTGAATACTTAGAAATGGTTAAGATGGTAAATTTTGTGTATTTTACTGAAATTTTTTAAAGAAAAAAGTTTGTCAAGGAAACTTCTGAATTGTTTGGAAGCTGAAGATGACAATCGTATTTCTGAATTAGGCTGGAGGCGCGGCTGGGAGCCTGGGGCTCCCTCTCCTCCGCCCAGTGCTGTGCTGGGGGACCGGGGTAGTCGTCCCCAGAGCAGACTGGCAGGCACGCCCTGTCCCTTGGCCCAGCTGGGCTCTTAGGAATGGCAACAGCCCCACACTCACCTCTGCACTGTCTGGGAGGCTACCAGGAAAGACATGAGGTCTCCCCCTGTCAGCTGCTGTCCAGCCACGAGGGAGCCCCCAATAAACAGGGTTCCCAAGACCATGCCTGCGTGGGGAAAGGACAGGTGGTTAGGAAGGCGGCTGTGGAGGACAGAAGACAGACCCGGCCCACGTGTTGGTCTCCAGTTCCAGTCCCTGCTGTGCTCCCAACTGACTGGAATTTTGGCAAGTCACTCGAATGGTCTCTGCCTTTGTTTCCTCATTTGGAAATGAGTGGGTTGGGGACAGCTCCATGGCTCCCTCCAGAGTGGCCCGGCAGCACACTGCACATAGTGACGCTGGGCCTACCTGCCCGTCACCTGCTGGCATCAGCAGGCTCCACAGACTGGCTAACTGGCACTCAACAGACATCTGAAGGCCATCAAGCAGGTGGAAAGCCGCCCCTTGCCTGCCTTGCTGGGACCTGTCCTTCCCGCCTCTGCGCTCACCTCCAGCCACAGCCTGGGTCCCCCCAGGTGCGGCCTTGCTCACTCACAGTTGAAGGCGATGTTGGAGAGCCCTTGGAACAAGGCGATGCCTCTGCCCAGCTCCTCTGCCTTACAGCGGGACGCCTCCAGCTCTGCTCTGTAGCGTCTGGGGACAGAAGTCAAGCTGGCCCTCAGGAAACAGGCGGGGTGGGGCGCGGGGCAGGTGGGAGGTACATTTGGGGGTCTCCCTGCTTTTGTGCTCCGCCTCTGCCCCGACTCACTCCTCCTCCCACTGCTCCATGGCGAAGGCTCGCACTGTCCGAACGTTGCCCAGGGCCTCATCGGCTACACCTGTTGCCCTGGCGACCTGCAAGAAGTCCAGGAGATAGGGAGCCAGGTTGGAGATGGAGAGGGGTTGACAGAGGAGTATGGGGCAGAGAAGGAGGGTAGGGTAAGGAGGGTGGGCAGGACTTCTGGTACCTGCTCCTGACACTGGCGAGACAACTTCCTGAGAGCTGAGCCCATTAGGGTGCCAGCTCCCATCAGGGCAGGCGTGGCCACCATCAGGAGCAGCGTGAGGCGCGTGGAGAGCATAGATAGGGACACCAGGCAGCCGGCCACTTGGGTACAGCTTCGCAGCCCCTGAGGAGTGGGAAGGAAGGCTGTTTGACATCAGCACCATGACATGGGACATGGGGGACTTTACCAAGAGTCAGCTGGCTACAGCTAGCTCTATACTCACAAGGGCAAGGCCACAGGTCTGACCCCTGGGAAGTCAACCTGCAGTCTGCGGGACACAGAACTTAACCCTTCCTTGACCAGGCATAAAGGCGCTGGGTGAGGATGCCTATGGACAAAGGCATCCTTCCCCTAGACAAATCCCACTTTCCTGGTCTTCCGCTCTAGAAGCTGAACAAAACAAGAATCACCTGGGGATGCCACCTGGGGACTGCTGTTGGCCAGTGACTGGCAGGATCTGGCAGCTACAGTGACAATCTGGGGGTATGTAGAGGGGACATCAGGACACAGCAAAGAGCCATTGCTTGTTCTCCTGTTAGTGAGCCAGGCATTCTGAGGACAAGACAGGCCACTGCGATTTTGCTCTTGGCAATCTGGGCTGAGACAGGCTCTTGTCTGAGTTTTTGAGAAAGTTTTCCAGGGAGGTAAGATTTCAGGATAGGAAAGAAACAGCCTGTCCTGACCTTGGACAGTGCCGTGGCACCTCGCTTCTGTGAACTTCCCTGTTCCCTCACCCACACCCTCACCAGACAGCAGGCTTCTCACTTCAGTGTGAGCCTAGGCGCGAGGCCCAACAGTGGGGTGGGTGGGGCAGGGCTGGCCTGGTGCATCTGCACCAGGGAGTGAGTGTGCGTGCGTGTGTGCGTGTGTGTGAGTGTATGAGTGTGGGGGACCTGGGGCACTCACCTGGGAGATGACAAGTTTGAAGGACGATTTAAACTCCTGCACGTCCGTTGTCAATCGGCTCACCAGCTGCCCTGTCCTTTTAGCATCAAAGAAAGCAATGTCTTGTCTGGCGGTGGGACACGGGGTTAGCAGGTTGGGGAAAAGAGAGAGATGTTACCTGAGGACAAGGCCCCACCCCCAGACATTCACCCAGACCCCCTCAGGGCCCCTCAGCCCCCTGCCTGCACCCCGCACCCCACGGCTGGCAGTACCGAAGCAGGTTGCTGAAGAGGGCCCTCCTCATGTCCACTGCCATGCGTTCACCGATGCGGGACAGCAGCACCAGGTACCCGAAGGTCAGCAGGCCCTGGGAGAGAGGACGGGGCTCTCAGGGGTGCCCAGGCAACTCCTCTGGGTGCCCCCAGGCCCTCCCTTCTGCCGTACCTGGATGCCATAGAGAATCAGCAGGCGGGTGCTAAGGTTCCGGGACTCAGTCAGGAAGCTGCCCGCACGGTCCCTTGTATACTTGGCCACAATCTCCACCAGCTGACCCAGGAGAAGGGGGATCTGCACGTTCACCAGTGCTGCACCCAGCGCCAGCTTCAGGGAGGGGACAGACGTTTAGGGGAACCACACTCTTCCCAATCCCTGGCCTTTCCTCTCCCACTGTTGTCCATGCATTGGAGGCTCCCATGTCTCTCTGAGAGTTAAAGTTCAGCTGCCAGCCCCTGGGGACCCCCATGTCCACACAGCCGCCCTGTGCAGGTCCTCAGCCCCTGTCCCCAAGCCAGCTGGCTCTGCTACTTCCTGAGGTCTCCTCTGAGATTTGGCCAGGCAGGAGAGCTGTCCTGATGTGTCCTCTGGCTGGGGCTTCTGCAACCCCCTGGCTGGATCCTTCCCTGTCCCTGATGGGGGCAGAGGGGGCGGGAGAAGACCTCACCACGATGGCTGCCCCCAGGATCAGCAGGTGGGGGCGTAGAAACTGCCAGAAGAGCTTCCAGTTAAAGCGGGACTCCACGACCCAGGGTCTGGAGCAGGCAGGAGGGGCCTCTTCTGCCTCACACAGTGCCACAGGGCAGAGGCGGGGGCATTTAATCAGAACCACGGGGCCCAGGAGGGCTCCCCCAACCCAGCACCAGGCAGAGGGGCTCCGGCCAGGAGCTGGGGGTGCTCGAGGGATGCGGGCCCGGAGCTGGGACCGCAGCTGGGCCACGGCCCTGAGGAGGTAGGAGCTGGGGCAGCCGTCGGAGGACCTGTGGGGAGAGAATGCCATTGATGGCTTGAGGCCCCAACTGTCCCTCGACTGAACGACAAACTGCTTGAGCCCTCAGCGGAGCCCCATGGAGAGCAGCATTTCCTCTTCTGTTGGACCCACACTGCCTTTCTCAGGGTGTTCTTAAGCAACCTCGGTTTCTGAGACAAAAAACCCATGACGGAAAGCAGTGGAGGAATGAGAAAACTGAGTGGTCGAGTCTTAAAGGCGTCCTCAGACAGCCGGGCCCTGTCAGCCTCTAGAGGCACCGGCCCCCTGGGTCAGTGCCAGCTCCAAGCCCTGCTCTTTCAGAGTCACGAGACATTGGAGCTGGAGGGCACTGCTTTCACAGAGAACGTGGAAGCTCTGAGTGAATGCAGCTCAGAGAGGTAGAGCGGGAGAGTGCCCGCCACGTCACCAACGCGGCCACCGCCCCACTGTCACCAGCCCGTGGCCTGTGACCCTCGCGTCCCTGGGAGGGGGCCGCTGTTATTCTCACTTGATAGACGAAAAAACTCACGTGAGGCTGAGAAACTGAAATAATCTGTTCCCAGGCAGCGGAACTGGGATGAGAGAGGAACCCTGCTGTCGGATTCCAGGACCCAGGCTCATTCTACTCTGCCCTGTGTAATAAGCTCAGGTGATGTGTTGCAGGGCCAGGACTAGACCCAAGTCCCCTGAGCTTACTACACCCCATCAGCCTCTCCCCTTCCAGGCCTACAGTGCTTATGTGACAATGCACAGAAGGAAAGGGTGACAGACTCCTCTGTCTGCTGAAGATAGAAAAAGAAATAAAAATCCAAATAATGTATCTTGTCATCTTGCACAGGCCAAGATCGTCTCCTTCCTGCAGTTTTGGTATCTATAGGTGGCAATGTAGGGTCTCAGGCCTACTGTGCACCGGTGTTCTGCTCTGAGGCACAGGGAACAGGAGGTGAACAGGACGGACCAAGTAACTACCCTCATAGTGGTTAAGCTTTAGTGTGTGTGTGTGTCCGGAGCCGGGGGCAGATAAGGGGGAACAAATAGCTAATGACAAAGCTTGCCATGGGTGGGGGGCTGGGTAGGGGGAGTCATTACAGTCTTTTTAAAAGACCTGGATTTGAGGCAGCAAAAGGACCGTAATCAGATTTGCATTTTGAAGATCACAGCAGAGGGGAGGAGACTGGAGGACAGGTGTGGTTATAGAGAGGCCTGCTAGAGGCAGAAGTTATCCAGCTGAGAGAATATGGTAGGATGCTCAAAGATCCAAATGAGATTATTGATGGGGAAAGACTTCAAAACAAACAGAGAGGTTTTCCCTTTACTATGAGGGTCTTCCATATTTCCAGACCCACCTAACTGCAGACTCCATCTCATCGTTCCCTTGTCTCAGTGAGGCCTGGGCTTCTCTGCTACCTTTATATTATGCCTTCCCCCACCCTATCCACCTGTCTGTTTTCTGCTGGGCACTTTATGTCTATCCAAAACTTAGATAGAGAAGCTCACTCTCCTTCTGCACTGGGTAAATGTCTCATTTCCCCATTAGACTATGTATTCCTTGAGGGGCAGGAAGCTCTATCTTATTCACCACTGTATCCCTAGCAGTTAGCAGAGCTCTGGTACATAACATCATTCAGCCAATAGTTATGTTTGTTGAGTGCATGCCCTCATTAGAAATGCAGAACAATCTGACCTGACTCGCTACTGCAGCATTTGCAAAGTTTTAAACTTACTGTGACAACAGCAAGGAATACATTTTACATTGCAATCCAGTATAGTGAACACAATATGTCACAGAAAATTGAAATGCTTCACAAAACTACTTTCTCTAATTTCTTTTTAACACATATTCCATCATATTCACTTTTAAATGGCTTGTACTCACTAAATTCACTTTATGATCTATTGTGATTTGCACATCTGAAAAACACCAATGAACATACAAATACTAGAATATTATTTGATGGCTTTCCTTGGGTTTCTCTCTGGTTTAAATAATATCAACACCCCTACTCTTTTCCTAAGGACTGTTTTCAAGCCTTTGAATAATTTACCATGGCCACTTTCCAGCTTTTCTCGTCTTCTCCAAACTAAGGCTCTAAGCAGTACTCGGCCCCTGCCAAGAACTGGCGGATTGCTTCTGAGCACCGGTACTTGTAGCTTCAACTCCGCCTGGCTCTTGCCCTCCATCAATCAGATAGGCTTTCCAAACAGCACAAGTCCACATCCACCCGCACCTGCGAATCTGCTGCCTGCCTGGCCCACAGGTTCTTCACTCCAGGAGTAGAAAGGAATCAGTCCCTTTTCATAAAGCATTTACCAGTAAGTCGCCGTTTCAGAGTCCTTGTTCATTTCCCACCTGTGTGTCTTCCTCTTAGGACCAACGTGTAGAGCCAACATACAAGAACACATACATACACGTGACTAAATTGACTCTTTAACTCTGCTGAAAGTATCCAGATTTAGGAACCATTTCACACTGAATCTTGGGAACAACAGCAATACTAAATGACTCTGGACACTAATAATTTTTGTCCACATCGCAAGACCAATTCCAAGAAGGACAGGGGCAGGAAACGGGGGCCGGAACACCCGTGCAAAACGGCGCCCCCTGGTGGGGAGTATAGGTCGGGAGTGGTCACCACCCCGGAGCGTCCCCTCCGTCCAGCCCACACGTGCTGATACAGACGCACCGAGTCTCCTGCTGGTACCTGGGTCGTCGCTATAAATAATTGAGGCCAATCCCTCAGGGAGTGACATTCAACTCTGGGCCGGGCCAGCCTACGACTCCCAGCAGGCCTCGCGCGAGCCCGGGACTCCATCTCCCGGCAGGCCCCACGCCCTGCCGGCAGGTCAATGGCCCGCGCTCCCGTAGGTTTGTCCCTTTTTACCTGACGGCCGAGAATGTCTGGAAGCGGAGGGGTAGCAGCGGCCTGCCTGGGACAGGGCCACCCCGAATCCCGACCCGAAATAAGTGCACCAGCATGGTGGAGGGAGAACAGGAACAGCCGGCAACAGCGGTTTCACCCTTATCCCGTTGAGGGCTCCATGTTGGCTCCGGCCCCCATCCCGACAACCCCTTCGCCACTTGCCGATGATTGGTGGAAAGAAACATCAATTTCGTTGCAAGCTGTGATTGGAGAACACCTTGTTCGCTCGTCTTCTTCTGGAGCTGTGATTGGAGAGAGCCGCCTGTAGCCCGCCCCCAGTCCTGGCCTGGGGCCAAGCAGGATGTGGCACCGCCCTCTGACCGCTGCCGGAGTAGGCTCTGGAGTGACGTTTTGAGGGTGTGCGCAGTACGCCGCCCGCCCCGGGGTATCCATAGTAACGCGTCAGCTGCTGACCTCGGGGCTGTTCTCTTATGGGTGCTTCTAGCGGACTCGAGACGTCCTGGAGTCCCGAGGGAGTGTAGAGCGCTGGTTCTGGGTGACGAAGGGACAAAAATCGTCTGGAGCGTTTTTTCAAAATAAGTGCACGTTGCCCATCACAGTCCTCCCCAGGCGAATCAGAGCTCCGGGGACGACAGTCACTTATACTTGGAAAAGAACTCCTCTGGTGATTCTGATACTCCTCCCCCTACGCAGTGGTTTAAAACCACTGGTGTGGAGGTACTGTAGCTTATCACCGCACGCCCTCAGTTCCATCTCCCCAACAGATGCCTTCCTCACAGTATAACAGGCTCGCTTGCCTAAGGCTGCCAAAGCACAACTCTTGTACCTTTGTGTGCGTATTTATTTTTTCTGTGTAATGATTTGTTTGCATAGCTGCCTCTCTCACTGGGCTGTGACTTGCTTTTGGGTAGTGGCTTTGTCTCATTCATCTGTCCCCTCCTTCCCCTCCAAATGCCTGGCAGGGAAGTGTCCTTTATAATAAATGGACTTGAATTGGGGGTGGTGGTAGGAAGGCTGCCCATCGATGAATGTGGAATGAAACTCGGTAGGAAAATGTGGCAGGATTAGTTTGAGGTTGGGCTGGGTGCGGAGGGATATAGGAGAGTCCTAAAGTGAGTATGGTGGAGTATCTCAGGGTGAATGAAGTTGGGAAAAGACCAGAGGAAACCCCTTGTAACCCATCTTGACAGACGTCTCAGAGAGATCGTGGGAATTTCCTAGCCCCTCTGCAGTGTGGGATTCCATTTTGGGCACTAGGAGTCTTGTTTTTATAGTTCAGCCTCCTGCTTGGGGATAAAACTATGCAAGTCCTGAGCTACTGTGACAATGCCCCTCACAGGAAGGAGGCGCAAGGAAAAAATAGGTGTACCTGGACTCAGATTTTGTGAGCAATTCCTCGACTGCCTCTAAGTTCCTCTGGTGGACAACATGGGAAATGTTCTGTTCCTCTCTCTCCGGTTCCTGCATACTGGTCTCTACAGCAGCCCTGGAGCCTAAGCCCTGGTGGCTCTGACACCTGGGTGGCTGAGTCAGCACCTCTGGAATGGCCATCAGTAGGTAACCTGATGATTCAGGGACTCAAGAATGGCGTTGGACAAGCCACCAAACCAGTTGCCTGGGCCTCCGCCTCCTCGTTGAGGTGACAACAAGGAAGTCAACTCAGTCAGTTCATCCATGGGGCACCCAAATTATCCTTCCAAATTCCATGCCCTCAGCTGCCCTCTGCCATCAACCCCGATGCTTCTCAGAAGGCCCCAGAAACTGGATCAGGATTTAGGGGAGAGGGTTTCAAGAGGATAAATAAGTAAACAAGTAAACATAGCGGCGCATCCAAGAATCCCCACTTTTCTACTGTAAGCTCCCAGAACCATCTCACATCCAAGATAATTAAAACCTCTCCTATCTTTACTTCCTCTCCTTAGTTTCCCCCAACCTGGTTGCAAAGTCAGGCAGTCTCCCCCTTTTCTCTTCCTTAGTACTGTCACACACAAAACATACAGCCTTTCTTGTCTTTTTCTTTTTTTTTTTCTTACTGTTTTTTGTCTTAAAGCATTTCTCTGTTGATCACTCTGTGTTTGTATATGCAGGGAGGAGAGATAAGGTTTTAAGAAATCAAAGATTCACTATCTTGACCCCATAGTCCTATAGTCCTTAATAGGATTCTCTTTGCTTTTGTTATTGGCGGCTACCCTCTGGCCTCCTCTGAAATCCACTGGGAGTCTGAAGATGGGACAGCAGGGATCTCCTTCGATCTACTGTTCTTCAGCTCCTGCCTCCCCAGCTACTGTCCCTGCCAGGCTAGAGGTGGGGCCCTAAGAGGTTTGGCTGCAGGTTGCCCTGGAAGGGGTGTGAGTGGTCAGACAGGTGACTGCGAGTTGGGACGCCTGAGGCCTGCCCCACCTGAGTCACCAGGCTGTTGTTGTCACTGGCCTTGTTGAAGTCCCTGCTCAGCCAGCCAGACCTCGGCGGGAACAGCAGCATCTCCCATCCTTCCAAGCTTTCAGGAGAAGCCGCTGGCCTTATGGTGAGGCGAATGGGTTGGGGGGGGACCAGGGGGCGGTTGGGGCGGTGGGGAGACTTGGGGCCTGGATCAGTGCCCCTCCTCCCCATGCCACTGCCTCCTCTTCCTCCTCCTCCAAGTCGGGGGCCTGGGGGAGGGAGGGTCTCCATCTTCTCTCTGTCCCCTGCCCCTCACACAAGAAGTGCCCCGTCCTCGGCTCCTCCTTCAGCCCTGGGGCTCCCCTGCCCAGCAGTGCAGGCGTCAGGGGCTTCTCAACCTCACCATAGTGCCATCTCCACCCCAGCCACCCCCACAATGCAGGCCAGGCCTGCGATGACACCCATCTCTGTACCCCCCTCCTGGGGTTCCCGCTCTGCCCCACCCTTGGCCTCGGTGACTCCCCCTCCCCCATGCCGGTGCCCCCAGGACCCTCCTGGGCTTCGGATAGGCCCTCTGATCCCTGAGCAGGATTACGAGCGGCTAGAGGACTGTGACCCTGAGGGGTCCCAAGATTCACCCCTCCACGGGGAGGAGCAGCCCCTGCTTCATGTACCTGAAGGACTCCGAGGTGAGTGGGTAGTGGCGGGGGCTGGGGAGGGTCTGGGGGCTCCAGAGTTTCCTCTGGACTAGGCCTCTGGCAGTAGCTTGAGGACGTGGAGAATTGTCCCGGTGAGAGCTGAGTCCCCATGCTCTTCCCTCTGTGCCCAGGCTCCTGGCACCATATCCAGAACCTGGACAGCTTCTTCACCAAGATATCCTTTTGTGCTTGGCCTAGCAGCAGTGGCACCGAAGGCAGGGAGCCAGGGGTGCAGTGGGTTGGGGACTTGGGGGAGGGAGGGGGAGGCGTCCTCAGGAAAGGCCCATCATCACACCTCAGGCTTATTTCTTGATGGGTGGCCACATCTACAGCTACCACCAGAGGAGCGGCTTTACCTGTATCCTGCTGGAGGATGTCTTCCAGCTGGGGTGAGATGCCTGTCCCTGTCCCCAAACTCTTCCTCTCATTTCCTCAGTAGCGCCTGCTGCTTCTAGTTCCTCCACTGCCTCCCCAGGCAGCCCCAGGGCTCAGCAGGTTGGGTTAACCAGGCCAGCCTGGAGGCTGGGGCTGGAGCCCACTGGCCCTTGGGCCTGACCACTGCACTCCTTGCCATCCCAGACAATTCATTTTCATCGTCACCTTCACCACCTTCCTCCTTCGCTGCGTGGATTACAATGTTCTCTTTGCCAACCAACCAAATAACCGCACAAGACCTGGGCTGCTCCACAGCAAAGTGACCTTGTCAGATGCCATCCTACCCTCATCCCAGTGTGCCCAGCGGTGAGTGACAGCCACTGGGGGAGGTGATGGAGGGGACTAGCAGATGAGAGCCCCCACCTTCTTTTGTCTTTTGGTCTAGACCAGCTGTTCTCCAAGTTTTTGGTCTTGGGACACCTTTAATACACTTAAAATTAGTTGAGAACTCAACTCCCAAGAGATTTTTCTTATGAGAATCAAATCTATCTCTATTTACCTTATTTGAGATTCAAGCTGAGAACAGCTTTAAAACCTGAAAATGTCCAAGCACACATTCCATTGACTGTGAATGTGATGTCACGTAGCCTCTGGAAAAGTCCTCTGTATATTCTTGAGAGAATGAGAATTAAAATGGCAGAAAACCTTAATATCTGAAAAGTTTTGAACTTGTAGATACTTGCGAGGGTCTGGGGAGCCCCAGGGCCCACACTTTGAGAACGACCGGCCTGGCTGGGTCCCCTCTCAATGACCTCCATCGCTCCCCAAGTCTGGTCTCCCTTGCTACCAGGCCCCTACTTCCTGTCTGTCCCACCCGACACAGGATCCACTCCAGCTCCCTGATGGTCTTCCTTCTGATCCTGGCTACTGCCTTCTGGCTGTTCCAGCTGCTTCGCTCTGTCTGCAACCTCTTCAGCTACTGGGACATCCAAGTGTTTTACAGGGAAGCCCTCCACATTCCCCTGGTGAGTTGGGTGAGCGTGTCTGAGGAGAGGTACAACTTCGGGGGGGAAGAGGGTAGGGAGGAGTGAGGGGCTGCAGAGACAGAAGGACCTACTGGAAAAAGGGCAGAAGGACTTACTGACCCCTACCCTTGGCCCAGAATATTGTTAGGAGGTGGGTTACCACTTGTAACACAAGGCCCTTACTGTGGTGGAGCTTAGTTGATTTAGATGGTTATAGAAGATGATGTATGGTCACATGCTTGTGGTTCAGGCAGTGGGTATTTAGAGGAAGGGCAGTCATCTGGCTTTATAGGGCAGGGGGGTTTGGGATGGGGCTGGGAAGGGTAGGAGGTGGGGACGCATTCCAAGCCTTGGGCAGGGAGGGGGGAAACGCTGAACTCTGTGGGCAGCAGTGAGGAGACTGACCCACCAGCCTGCATCTGAGCATTCCAGTCCCCAGTGGGTAATCCTGCCTCCCTTTCTGGCCTTCCCCCTGATTGCAAGAAGCCACTTCACAGGCCCCTTCACTGTCCCTGGTCACGCTTTCCTCTTTCTTTCCTCCCTGCCTTGCTCACACTCCTTCTGGCTCTGTACCTAAATTCTTTCCTTAAGGCAAAGCACAGAGGCTACCTTCTCCCCTCAGAAGTGCAGAACCTTCTGCACAGCCCTCCTGTACAGCAAAAGGGAGAGGTTTCAGAAAGCCCCTTTGAGTAGGAGAGCACAAACCATAGCACAGGGAAGAGTCACGGGGGCAGGGGTGGAGGCAGGGAAGATCAGGAGCTGGACCGCTGCTCCGCTGGGAATCAGCTGACCCTTCTTTCTCCTTCCTGCTTACCCCATTTCCCCTATTCCTTCCAGGGGAAGGGGAGACCCTGGGATGGACTGGAGAGGCTGGCCTGGAGGGACTTGACTAAGCTGGACTGGGGAAGCTGGGTGAAACTGGGCTAAAATGAGGTTTGCAGATGAGTGAGATCTGACAGCCCCCACCTCCATGGCCAGATGTGGCCATTGTCTTAGGAAGGTTAATCTGACAGAATGGGATGGGGCTGGGATTCTCAAAGCAGGCTGAGATAAAAAGTGGTGAGGCTTCTGGGTTGGTGGGTACCCTAGGAACGGGGAAGAGGGATTTCCCTGTTACCTGCAGCTGGGATGTGCCTTCTACGTGTAGGGCTGTGTGTGTGTGTGTGGAGGGGGGGGGGTGCTCAGGAAAATCTACTCTTAAGGAGCTGTGCTCAGATACTTGTAGAGTTTAGCTTAGGAGGTGTCCCTGGGAAGCACATGGCTCATGGCCTCAGGAGTGGCAGGGGTGTGAGGAACACAATTCAGAAGCAGATGAGAGGAAGTAAGGGTTCCCATTGTTAGAGACAAGGTAAAGGGAGAGGGAGAAGGCAGAGAGCGGAAGGTGACAGGTGTCATGCCTGAGGGACACTGGGTGAGAGTGGTGGGCACGGGAGGACACTCAGGGACTCTGGTCACGGTGAGTGTGGGCATCACTGTGGAGAGGAATCCAGGTCGCTGGCTCTCAGCCGTCCCCTCTCCTCAGGGGGAGCTCGGCTCAGTGTCCTGGGCAGAGGTGCAGTCCCGCCTCCTGGCGCTGCAGAGGAGCGGGGGCCTGTGCGTGCAGCCGAGGCCGCTGACGGAGCTGGACGTCCACCATCGCATCCTGCGCTACACCAACTACCAGGTGGCGCTGGCCAACAAGGGCCTGCTGCCGACCCGCTGCGCGCTGCCCTGGGGAGGCAGCGTAGCCTTCCTCAGCCGCGGCCTGGCGCTCAACGTCGACCTGCTCCTCTTCCGCGGGCCCTTCTCGCTCTTCCGCGGCGGCTGGGAGCTGCCCGACGCCTACAAGCGCAGCGACCAGCGGGCCGCCCTGGCCGCGCGCTGGCGGCGCTCGGTGCTGCTGCTGGCCGCCGTGAACCTGGCGCTGAGCCCTCTGGTGCTGGCCTGGCAGGTGCTGCACGCCTTCTACAGCCACGCCGAGCTGCTGCGGCGCGAGCCGGGCGCGCTGGGGACGCGCCGCTGGTCCCGCCTGGCCCGCCTGCAGCTGCGCCACTTCAACGAGCTGCCGCACGAGCTGCGCGCGCGCCTGGCCCGCGCCTACCGCCCCGCCGCCGCCTTCTTGCGCGCCGCCGCGCCCCCGGCGCCCCTGCTCGCGCTGCTGGCCCGCCAGCTCGTCTTCTTCGCCGGCGCGCTCTTCGCCGCGTTGCTGGTGCTCACCGTCTACGACGAGGATGTGCTCGCCGTGGAGCACGTGCTCACCGCCATGACTGCCCTCGGGATCCTGGCCACCGTGGCCAGGTGTGGTGGGAGATGCCCAGGGAGGGGGGCGTCTTTCCGGCCTGGGGCTGAACCTCTCGCGAATCTCTACCCCTCCCACCGCTAATGCATCCCACCCGCACATCCTCTTTACTCGCCGGCCCCTTCTCCACCCCTATGCCGCCCTCTAGGTCTTTCATTCCGGATGAGCAGGCGCAAAGTCGTTCACCGCAGCTCCTGCTGCAGGCGGCCTTGGCCCACATGCACTACCTGCCGGAGGAGACCGGCCCTGCCGGCAAGGCCAGCGCTTACCGGCAGATGGCGCGGCTGTTGCAATACCGAGCGGTGAGGGTCCAGGCTGAAATGGGGCTGCGGAGGAGGCTGTGTAAACCTCGAGGTCTGAGAGAGGGCGGGGACAAACGGGCTCAGGGCTGGCTATCCCGGGAGTCTGGGAAAGACGGAATGACGGAGTTGGAGGTTTCCTGCCTGGCGAGTGTGGTTGCCCTCAGCAACCCCTTCTCAGCCTCGCCCCTGCTTCTCCAGGTCTCCCTCACGGAGGAGCTCCTGTCCCCTCTCCTCACCCCACTGTTTCTGCTCTTCTGGTTCCGCCCTCGCGCCTTGGAGATTATTGACTTTTTTCATCACTTCACTGTGGATGTGGCCGGGGTTGGAGACATCTGTTCCTTTGCCCTTATGGATGTGAAGCGCCACGGCCACCCTCAGGTTAGAGCCTTTCACTGGCTGTGCCGGGTTGTGGTTAGGTAGGAGTTTGCTTGCCTCACTCAAAGCAGAGCTGGGTTCCACCCCCAGCTCCATGGTTTGCCACCTGTGACCTTGAGCTAATCACCTCACTTCCCTGTACCTAATGCCCTCGTTTGTCAAACGAGGACAGTGACCAATGTGCAGGGCTATCATGGGGATTACATGAGATGACGTGTGTAAAGCCCTAACAGAGTTCCAGCACATCCTGACACCAGTAAATGGGAGCCAAGACTGCTAGAATGGCTGGAAAACAGGTTGATCAGTGGATGGGGCTGGAGTAAGGATGGGTTTCCTGACCAAAGCTGTAAGGCAGGCCCTGGCATCCAGTGTGCACCTGCTGGCAGAACATTGAGCCTACATCCCAGTGCTGGATCTGGACCCAAGTTCTGCTCTGCTGCTGTTTTTGGGTGATCTTGAGCAAGTCCCCATTGTGACCTCCATCCTTTCACCTGGAAAATGGGGCTATTGTCTTCCATCCTGCCCACCCCACGAGGCACCCACTGCAGGTATACAAGCAGTGTTCGTGGCACTTGAAGGATTGTCGTTGCTTTCAGTGGCTCTCGGAGGGACAGACAGAGGCCTCACTATCTCAGCGTGCCGAGGATGGGAAGACTGAACTGTCCTTGATGAGGTTCTCCCTGGTTCATCCACAATGGCGCCCCCCAGACCACAGCTCCAAGTTCCTAGGGCACCTTCGAGGCCGGGTACAACAAGATGCAGCTACCTGGGGCGCCAACTCCGTTCGCAGTCCCCCCACCCCCGGGGTCCTCAGCAACTCTTCCTCACCTCTGGTGAGTTGAAGCTTGGTTTGCCCTTCCACCTTCGCACCCTGCCCCCTCCTCTCCCCTCCCCTCCTCTCTCCTCCCTCAGCCTCACCTTTTGCATTAACCTACTCACTAGTTCAGCCTGCTCTCCCACCTTACTTAGCCCTCCTCCCTCCCCTTCTGTCTTCTCTTCTGACCCTCTCTTCTCTTGCTCCCAGCCGGAGACCTTCCTGGCCAACCTCTTGGTGCAGCCCCTCCTGCCCCCACAGGACCTGAGCCCCACAGCCCCTTGCCCAGCTGCAGCCACAGCCAGCCTCCTGGCCTCCATTTCCCGAATTGCCCAGGACTCAAGGTGAGGGGTGGGGACTTGAGATGCAGGGGTCAGGGGTGGTGGGGCTGATCAATGCAGGGGTATTGGGGGGCTGAGCAGGATGAGGAGATAAAGCCTGACGTTCCTTGTGGAGTGCAGGGGGGAAAGGGCATGTCTTTCTGATCTACTGCACCTTCTGTTTCAGCTGTGTGTCCCCAGGAGGCACTGGGGGCCAGAAGCTGGCCCAGCTCCCAGAACTCGCATCTGCTGAGATGAGTCTCCATGCCATCTACCTATACCAGGTGAATAGAGGGATGCCAGATAGATGGGGAGAAAGCCTCAAAACAAATGGAGACTGTGGAGGGGGCTGGAGTGTAAGAAATTATCCAGCAGGAGCTGGGTAGGAGGTTTCAACACCCTCTGTACGTAGCCTGGGGGCTGGGTCTCACGCTGCTGGGCAGGAGGGAACCCCTCATTCTTCTCCCTTCCTTTTAGCTCCATCAGCAGCAGCAGCAGCAGCAAGAACTGTGGGGGGAGGCTTCAGCCTCCTCCCTGTCCAGGCCCTGGTCCAGCCCCCCACAGACTCTCTCGCCAGATGAGGAGAAGCCTTCCTGGTCGAGTGATGGTGAGGCAGTTGGGGTGTGTAGGGGACAGACTCTGGGTGAGCAGCAGGCATCATGGCACTGCCCAGCTGATGGATTTCTCATCAGGCTCCAGTCCCGCCTCCAGCCCCAGACAGCAGTGGAGAACCCAGAGGGCCCAGAATCTGTTCCCTGGAGGGTTTCAGGAGCCCACAGACACGCAGAAGGAGCCTAGCCAGGCCCCTAGCATTGACTGAGAGGGCTCCTTAAGGTCAGTATTACCTAACTGGCATGGGGGTGAGGGAATGAGTAGGGAATTGGGTGGAGTCAGACTTGGAGGGATGGGAATCCCGGGAACCCAAACCCCTGGACTGTTTGCAAAGAGCTTTCTCCTTCTCCAGGTTTCCTGGCTTCTCCAGCCCCAGGAGATCAGACGAAGTGGAGTGGAAGGACGTGCCAAGCCCCCCTTAAAGACCCCCATGGATGCTTTAGTTGGGGAGTTGGGCAGGACTTGGAGTCAGTGATGCCCTGCCCCAGAGAGCAGAGAAAGGGTAGGAGAGGAGAGGCAGCTGGAAACACATGTTAGAGCCCACATGGAGGGGCAAAGGGGACAACTATTTGTCCTGGAGTGGTTGCCTGGGAAGAAGTTCCCAAGTGACCTCAACGTGGAGGGCTGGGCCAAGGTGGAGGCCAAGCTACACAGAAGGGAGCAATGAGGGACTGGATCTGAAAGGCAGTAGGTTCTTCAAGCTCGCCTGACCTTCAGGTTCCCCTGGGACTCGTGGAGGGCGATGGGGGTGGGTGAGTGGAAAGCCTCTAGGGAGGCCTGCTGTTTTTGGAGTTCAGCCTTGGTGTGATGCCTGAGGAAGTGGGTGTGGTTTCTCATCCTGTCTGAAACAAGCAGTAAAGGTTACTCCTGGCTGTGGTGCACATGTTTGTGACTTTAGTCCTTGGAATCCCCACTCCTGGTAGCTGAGGGCTGCATCTGCTTCTCAGTCAAGATCAAAGGAGCGACACAACAGAATTGCCTGTAATTGGCTGGAAACCATGTTTTTAGAGGGCTGGGTCAGAGAGGAGTGTGTAGGGCAGGACTCCCAGTCGAAGAATTACTCCCTCCACCTCCCTCTCACTGCAGAAGTTAAAAGACAAAGCTTGTCATTCTGTAACTGTAATTGACAGTGCTGGGTCGCACATCTTAGTAGCTCTCATAACTTCTGGTCCAGTCTCTTATGGTGAATCTTCAGTAATAAATATTTGAATGATTTAGAGATCAGGTTTCAAGATAAGATACTCCTTCCTTAAAGAGATGAGGGGAATCTAAAATTCACCTATCAACACGAAAGGGCTGACAGTAGGCTCAGGAACACCTCTGCTGGGAGGGGCCTTCCAGATTTACTCAGACCTGGGTTAGGGAAACAGGCCTAGAGAGAGATAGAGACATTCCCGGGAATAAGGCCAGTCTCTGGACAGGCGTGGGAAGGCACCTCGGGAAGGGGGCGGGGGAGGTGGCTGGTCCTGGTCCGGCAGACAGGAGAGCAGCACCGCCGTCGTGGACTGATGGCCCCTCTTTCCGGGAACTGAAGTGGAAAGCAAGCGGGCTCTCAGGAGCCAGGGGTGTCTGGTCCCGGCAGGTCGAACGCCCAGGGCACTGCGCCCCGGAGATGCCGCTCCTGCAAGGAAAAGCTCTGGGTGCGTATGCGGCTTGTCACCTCCTGGGTGCGCAGCGTGAGCCCAAAAATGTCCTCGTGATAGCGTTGCTGATCCTGCGGGCAAAGAGGACGGAGGATCAGGACCCCGGCCGAAGCTCCGTGCGGAATGGGCCCCGCCCCCGGCTGGACGCCCCCCGGGCATCTGGCCCCGCCCCTCCGCACCCGCAGCACGCCGATGACGTCGCCGGCCTCGTCCAGCTCCATGTCGCCCTCCGTTGCCAAGATGCGCTGCACGGTCTGCAGGACGTTGGTTGCCATGGTGACATCGCCGCAGACAAACATGTGGCCCCGCTCGAGGCAGAGGACGCGATGCACCTCGGCAGCAAGCTCTGTCCGCAAGATGTCCTGCACATAGGTCTGAGGGGAGGCGGGATTAGGGGCAGACACTGATGGGGCTGCCGGGGAGGGAAGGACAGGCCCCCGGGGTGCCGGGGAGGGAGTTCCCGGGTGTGGAAAGATTGCTGGAGCGCCAGGTGGGTCCTAGGTGCGCTTGGGTTGGGTTTAGAGAGGCAGAGCCAAACAAGGGGCGGGGCTTGGGTTTGGATGGGTAAGAACCGGAGGGGCCTTGGCTCGAGGGTGGGGCCGGGTGGGGCCAACTGGGTTGGGTGTCTGAGTGCCATTAGGTGGAAGCTGAGTGGTGGTGAGCGGAGGGTCAGCACTGCAGGGGGCGGGGCCGGCCTGACCCTGGACCCCTATGTTCCGATGGAGCGCACGTCAGTTCTTTTCCTGTCCCTAGCTTCGGGTTACCCCAGCGTCCTCAGAGTCCCGCACCTTAGGACTGTCGGGTTCCCGGGAGAAGGCGGTCAGGACGCGGCCAAACACCCCGCGCTGCTGGGCATCCTGCACCTCGTCACGGTAGAGATGGTCGAGCTGGGAGCATCGGCAGCCGAACACCAAGGTCATGGGGGCGGGTTGCAGCCCTGCGAGCATCACTGCGGCTTGGGAGAGCCCTCCTCCCTCGGGACATAGCCCTAGCGATACCTCCCACTGGCTGCCCTCACCCAGGTTGACAGACCAAACTTCCAGGCAGATACAACTACTCTTGGCTGTTTGGCCTCCAGGAGAGTGCAGGATGCTTTCACAGAGACCCTGCCTGACTCTGATTTACAGAGAAGTCGAAGGTCACAGGAGGTGGTGACTTTCCACTGGTGGAATGGCCAGTGGTGACACTGTGCTACAGCTGGGGCTTCTAACTCAGAATCCATGCCCTTTGTACCACTGACACTGCAGTCTGAGACTCTGTCTAGCCCCTTTCTTGCTCCAACCCCACATCCTCCCACACTGTCTTCCTTCCTCTCAGTCACAGCCCTCTTTTGATTTACCAGTCCCCTGGGCACCCTATGCCCAACCTGAATACCCTGTAGCCTCTTTGGGTCTTGGACACATGTAGGTGACCTCTGGCACAGTCCAGAGTCCACCTGGAGCATTTCTGACTTCTGAGTCCGAGCCCCACCTTCTCCAGACTTCCAGTTCCCTTTGTCCTTAATCTCACCAACACCTACTTTGTGCCCGGCACCAGGAAGCCAGACCAACAGTGCCCTGCCGTTTCCTCTAGGGCCCCTTCCCCCAATACTGTGCCCTTGGTCTGATATGCTTCTTTCCACCTTTGTAGCCCTGTTCCTTGCCCTCTTTCCTACCTGGTTCCTGCTTTCCAGCCCTGTGTCCCTTTGCCCCTAAATTGTGTAACTCCCTCCTACCTTCCAGTCATTCCCTTGGCTCCCAGCCTCACCTTTGCTCTCAATGTCATGCAGCCGCTCCTGCCAAAATCCTCGAAAGGGGGCGATGCCAGTGCCAGGGCCCACCAGGATGCAGGGCAAGCTGGGATCAGGTGGCAGCCGGAAGGAGGGAGCCCTAGCAAAGAGACTTTCTAGCAGGCCCCCTTTCCTTCACTAGCTACCTCATTCTTATCAACCTCAGCAGAGTGGAGAGGAGAGCTTCCACTGAAAATGAGTTAATGTTTGTGTCCAGCTCATAGTAAGCATGATGTGTTTAATAAAGGAACTGCTTACAGGCAGAAGCTCTCTGGACCCGTGGTTTCTGGAGGCTGGGTCAAAGGAAATATAGCTTAAACTTGAACTGAAGAATGTTTTGATGTTTAAGAGATATAGAAAGTTTGGGGAGGAGAAGGACTGAGCCTTTTGGTTCATAATGGGTTCACTGGGTGTGTTAATTTTAAGCCATAGCCCCGGTATTGATATTTGGTTTGTGTGCACTAGATTGGCAGTTTATTTGTAATTTAGCTTCCTGGATGGGTTTGGGTCACTGGGCCTAGCTGGTGCCATCCTGGGAACTCTTCTTAGTCCCACCTGAGACTTTCAGCTCCTGGGCGCTGGATGGGGCAAGACTTCTGAACACAGCACAAGGGAAAGGTAACCTGGATCCTCCACTTGCTTTGAGTCCTCAGTGATACTATCATCGCCTAACCAGTTGTCCCTGGGCTAAGTGGGGACGGGGCATGTTCCCAGGTACCCTGCCTGCCAACATCAGGCCAGCCCCAAGGATGCAGGGAGGGGCACAGTACACCTTCTAAAAGGAACAGGGCCTGCTGAGTCCAATCCCAGCCCTGTTTCTGGGAGCTGCAGTTTCAAGGCAGGACCCTAGGTCCAAATTAGTGAAGGACCCAAAACTTAGACAGAGTTCTGAAGTGGTTTAACTGGATGCCCCGCCCTTGATATGCTAAGTGGGTCCTCCCTGCTACCAATCAGACCCCGCACCAAAATTTCCACCCCGCTCCTGTACATACCTGGAGATCCCTCCATCTGTCCCCAGCCATCCATGTGGCACTCTGTCCACCCCTGCTTGGACTGGCACTCTCTTCTCAGTGCCCCTCCCACCTCCACCCCCCCCCCACAGTGCTCACTTACCCTCTGATGAAGCAGGGCACAGGGTCTCCAGTCTTGAGTTGGCTCAGCCATGTGGAGCAGACCCCGTAGTGCAGGGGACCCAGCCCATCTAGGGGGGTGGGGAGGGAGAGGGCCAGTGAGGGGTCCATCCCAGGGTCACTGGGTGACCCTGGCCCTGCCCTGAACTCCCTGGCCTCACCTTGTGTCCTGTATGCCAGCACGGCGACTGTGAGGTGGATCTCTCCTGGATTGGCGCTGGGTGCTGAACTGACCGAGTAGTACCGGGGCTGGAGCAGGGGCAGCTGGGTGAGGAGCAGTGGGGCAGGCAGTGCCACAGATGGAAACTGCTCCAGCACCTCCAGCAGCGTGGGGCAGCGGAACCACTTCCACTCCTCATAGCGCCGGGGGTCCTGGTCGGGGCAGAGGCAGTGGACTTGGAACCTCCTAGCCCTGCCTGTTGACCTCCCTTCTTGACCCCTCCTGAGCTGAGCCTCCTGGGGGGTTTCTCCCTCCTCAGTCCAGACCAACAAACATTTCTCGAGTACCTTCTCTGTGCCCCTTTAAGGCATGAGAATTCAGAGATGAATAGGAACTCCAGAACTGGCTGTTACAGCCCCAGTACTTGTTAGCCAGGTGGGTTCCTCTTCCCCCAGCTCATCCTGCCTCACTGGCCCCTGCTCCCCACTGAGGTGGCCAACCTGGCTGAGGGTCTCAAGCTCCTGCTGTTCGCTGGGCTCTTCGGTTAGGGTGCTGAGCAGTCGAAGAAGTTGAGGGCTGGGCGGGGAAGTGATGTCCAGAAAGAAGGTGAGAGCCTGGCGCAGCGTGCACGGGGGCAGCCGGGGATCCCGCACCCAGCAGGGAGGAGGTCCACCTGCGGGGTGGTGCAAGGGGAGGGGCTCTGAGGAAGGGGCCAAGCCTGGACTGCATTTCCTGGAGTGATGACTGCTTCTTGGGGGTCCACGTGGGCTAACCACACCTCATCGTGTTTTATCTGAGACCTGGCCCTTGAACAGTGGTGGTAAGCCTGTCTGGGCAGCCTCTGTGTGTGTGTGTGTGTGTGTGTGTGTGTGTCTGTGTTTGACGGTCCCTACTGGATTGGGTTGGTCTGGGTTCCTGCCTCTCCCCCACACAGCTTATTTTAACTCCACTTATTGGAGCGGCAGAAGGTAGACCCAATGGCAGCTCCAGAGCAGGCTAGGGTGCCTGGGGGAGCCTTTGGGAGGAGCCCAGAGGGAGGGGATGGCTGGGGTGGGGCGTGGTGGTGGGTTCTGAGAAAGGAGCTGCGCTCTGCAGACCATCCAGCAGCAAGGCCAGCCTGGCAGGATGTAGCTCAGCCAGCTGTGAGTGGAGGTGGCAGCCTCCTGCCAGGTCCTGAACCCGAGGGGACCCTGGGGCCAGAGGGATGGGGGCAGCTCTCACGGTCATGCCCCAGACCACGCCCCTCACCAGGGCTGCCCTTCTCCAGCTGCTCCACTGCCACAGGCTCGGTGGGCGGCGGCGGGTCCTCCACACGGCTCAGCAGCGCCTCCACGAGGCCCGGCCGGTTGGGCGGGCAGATGCCTATGTGGTCTCCTGGCTGGTACTGGAGCCCCTCCTGGCCTCCAGTGTCCAGGCGCACCAGGATGGTGGCCCGGCTGGGAATGGGGAGAAGAGGAAGTTACAGGAGGGCTGAGGGGATGAAGGGGAGGGAAGGCAGGATGCGGGAGGAGGGCCCCGGGGTCTGGGGAAGGAGGGGCAGGGACAGGTGTGTGTTGGGGAGTGGTCCTCCTCACGTGGACTTGCTGCTTTGCAGGTTTTCCACTGAGCGGACTGTAGCTTGGAACATCTTCCGCCTGTGCACGTGGATCAGGCCTGAGGGGTGGGGGGCCAACGAGACTGAGCCTGAGCTGGGGACCTGGGCCTGGCCCCCGAGTGAGTCTGGGGACCCCAGAGAGCCCAAAGGGCCAACAGAGTCAGGGTGAATTCACGGTCGCACCTGGCAGCAGCTGGAGGCTCTCGGCCTGGACACTCAGTCGGTACCTCTGGCGTTTCCAACTCCGTCTGGGGCTGAATATGTCCTGGGCAGCGGCCTTGGCATCTTTTCCAACGCAGAACGTCTCACAGGAGGCCTGGGGGCGGTAAGGAGATGAGGGCTGAGGACCTCTGGCCACCAGGGAGGGCTCAGAGGGGCTGGTGGGCCACCAAGCTGGGCGGGTGGCGTTCCCAGTCGTCCCCTTCCATTCCTGGGGCTGCTGGAGCGGAGGCACCATCTGAGGCTGGCACTTGTAGGATGGGCAGCCCCAGGGGCCGGAGGGAGAGTGGGCCTGAGACGGAGGCTGAGGCTGCCAGCACCTGGTTCTTCAGCCCATTTCGTGCCTTGGCCACTGGGCTAGCTCTTACTTTGCATATATCTGTATCAACATCCACTCGCTTGTTAATCTGGTGAGTGTTAATCCCATGTCCCAGGGAGCACAGTGCTTGGCACACAGTAGGGCTCCATGAATACGTCCACGTGTTCAGAGCTGTGTTCACATTCTACTCCTGTACTTGCAGCTTACCTGCCTCTGTGTCCCCGTCTTTATACCTCTTCAGGGTCTGGTGAAGGCTAAATGAGATACTTTATGGGAAGCCCTTAAGTGCTCCTGGAGTGGGACACAGAATTCCGGCAGCCATGCGAGGGGGTCTCTGGCTGATCTCTCATGCCCTGCACTGCACATAAGGAGCTGGAGGGAGCTTCTGGGGCAAGACCCCTGGTAGGGTGGATCTCCTATTTGTCTCTGCTCAGGCGCAATTCTGGCAAACTGCTTGGCCAGTCCCCAGCTTGAAATCTAGGGCTCACCCATGATTGGTTGCTCCCTCTCCTCCTGCCCGGTATCACCAGTCCTGTTAATCTTTCTTTTGTGTGTGTAAAGTCTTATATCTCTTCCTTCCTTCCTTGGCCCCCTCCCTTCCTTCCTACCCCTACTGCTACCACCCTGGTTAGCTCAGGGCCTTCCTGCTTCTAGTTGGTTGCTCCTCCGGTTAACCCCGAGCCTCTGAAGTGGTGTCCCCAGTTCACGCTGTTCTTTTCCCTTCTCTTGTCCCACTCCCAGCTTCCTGTCGCTTCCCTTTGTCTGGATTCTTTAGTCTTGTTTTCCATTCCCGCTTCTCCTCCCCAACAAACCCTCCATCTGTCTGGCCGGCTCTCCCCAGCACACCTCCTAGGATGCCTCCTCCTCAGATGCCTTCCTCCTTGCCATCACTCTTGAACTCAAGCCTCGGAACCCTGGTGAGGCCAGCGCTGCCCTGGAGCGGTGGCTGGACTGGGAGTAGGAGCCCTGTTCAATTCCAGGCATAATCCCCAGACCAGGAAGAGCTGCTCTGGAGGAAGCCCAGGCTTAGAAAGTCACAGCCCTGGACCGGGGCCTCCTTGTACTCCCCTAGGCCAGGACCCCCTCCAGTCAAGACACCACCCCAAACCTGTCTGGCCTCTGCAGTTTCTGCGTCGGCCTCAGCATCAGCCCTTGCCTTGGTCTAACTCTCTCCTGATCCCTTCTCCACTCAGCCAGAAGGGCTGACTGTGCAGTGGCAAAATGGAGGTGGATTTTAGAGGAATAGAAGGGGCCAGAGAACCACGTGAATCAGGGCACTGGTGAGGTCCTCTGTATTGCAGGTCTCTGGGGCAGATGCCCAGGTTGGCATGAGTCAGCATTGGGGTTGGAGGAGGGCGGGAGTGAGATGTCGCGACAGGCTCGGGGAGCTCACCTGGAAGGCAGCCTGGGCCCAGCCGCGGAAGGCCTCCTCCTGGCCACACAGCTCGTCGCCCTGGCCCAGCTGCAGGAGCCGCTCCCCACCCAGCTCTTCCAGCCGTGTGTCCACCGCACGAGCAAAGGCGCAGAAGTGGGGGTACGCCCGGGAGCCCAGCCCGAACACACAGAACCTGGGGTGCAGGGAGCCATCACTGGAATCCCCCTTGTCCTGCCTGTGTGCCCAGACAGCTTGTCCCTCTCAGTATGCCTCCCCTCGCTGCGGCCCCCAGACCTGAGGGTCCCCAGTGCCCCTGCACTGTCTGTGTTGCTGGACTCCTTTCTTTTCCGCCGCCAGGAGGACACCAGTGGGTCTGAGCAGGAGACACTGTTGAAGCGGATTTTGTAACTCCTGCAAGAGAGGAGAAAGACAAGGGTGTCACAGGGATCTGGAGACAAGGTGCAGGCCCAGACACAGCCAGGGGTCGGCTTCAGGGTCTGCACTGGGCAGGATGGACGGGACCCTGCCTTTAGGCCTGGCCTATCTCTCTGGAGCAGGCTTGGGATTGGGGCTGAGGGCTGGTGTCCCAGGGTCTCTGAGCCTCCAGGCCCTGCTTCCCTTCCTCTCTCTGAAGGAGACCTCAGGACTGATCGGCCCTGACAGAAGTGGGGACTGAGGGTGGGCAGGTCAAGAGGATGAGGCATCCTAAGGCTGTCCTGGGGGCCCAGGCGTCTGCTCTTCTGTCCTCCCGCTTTTTGGGAAAATGACTTGCATCCCAGAGGGAGAGGTCTTTAGACCTCCTTTCCTTTTGTGTCTCCAAATGCCTCACCGCCCTGATGCCCTCCCCCCAGAACTCCTGTCCCCACTCACTTGTGTTGTTCCGGCCGAGGGGAGCTGTTGTAGGGGCCTGACATCTCCATCAGGGCTGCTGCAAAGCTCTGGCGAGGGGAGGGGAGTGTTGGCGGCGTAATTAGTTTATTTCAAACTGTATAGGAGTTTGTCCTGCACCAGGCTGGTCCTTATTATTATTATTTGTACCTTTTTGTCTTTTGAAAATTTCAAAAAAAAAGGTATTGACTTTCTGAAAATGTTACAGAAGTGGGTAAAGTAATGAAAGAGAAACTCTATCCTTCCCCAGTTTGATCCCCTAAGGCATGTGTACTATGGACAGCTGTTTAACTTTATAGCCTTTATTTCATTGTACTTACATACATATCTATATTTATAGTTTATTTTTAAAAAATAAAAGCGGGACCATATTATACTTCCCTGCTGTTCATCAATAACCTATCTTGGGTGTTCTTCAAGGTCATCACACCAGGACTGACCTCATTCTTTTGAGTGACTACATAGGATGCCCTCATTTGTAGGAACCATCATGTATAAGACTTCCCTCTGACAGGACGCCTGGATGATCCACACGCAACGCGCAAACACTCACACACGCGGTTCCTCATTTGCGTATTTCAGTAGGGTAGTCCTTAGAAAGGGAATCGCTGAGTCAGAGGACATAAAAGCTCGATGGGGTCATCAAATCGTCCTCCAGCATCAGGGTAGAGGGTGCTCTTTCCTCACTCCTGTCAACACTGGGTGTGACCAGTCCTTAGCATCTCAGCCAGTTTGATAGGTGGAAAACAGCTCAGTCTCCCTCCATTGCCCTGGTCGCTAGTAACACTGACATCTTCTAGAAGGCTGAGCCACATCACATGCTGCCACAGAAACAGCTCAGCACTACATGCTACAACAACCTTTCCACAGGAAACATCTAAACATGGCAAGGCCATAAAATCCCAGTGGTAACTGTAGATGCATTTAGGTGGCAGGTCTACAGGCTTACCATAAGTAGCGTGTACCCTAATTTTACTTTTTGAACATTTTGTTGGTGTGTAATGTTCATACAGAAAAGCAATAAATTGCTTTTATAAACATGTTATAAATGCACAGCTTTATAGATCTTCACAAACTGAACCTACCTGTTTAATCAGCATTCCATCAAGAAGCATTGTCAGCATCCTAGAAGTCACTTTCGTGGCCCCTCCCCTCCCCCTCCAGTCACTCCCACTCCCACCCTGGGGTGACCACCCACTTCCCTGATTAAAACACCACGGGTTAGTTTTGTCTGTTTCTGAACTTGATCCAAAATGCATCCTATGGTCTGATTCTTTTGTGTCTGGCTTCTTTCCCTCTACGTGATATTGGAGATTCATCTGTCTTGTTGTGTGTGGTTGTAATTTGTTCACCCTCATCGCTGCATCGCATTTGAATAGACCATGATGTGTTATCCAGTCTACAGTTGAGAGTCATTTGAATCTTTTCCAGTGTGGGGGTATATCATGAACAATGCTGCTATAAATATTTTTGTTTGTGTTGTTAGTGAATATATGCCATTTTCTGTGGGGCAAATTCCTAGGTTTGCTCCATTAAAAAAAAATGAGGTGAAATTTATGTACATTGAAATGCACAGAACATAAAGGTGCAGTTCAATCTGTTTGGCTGTTTGGCAGTCTCATTAGAAAAAAATTAAACATACATCTACCCACTGACCCAGCAATCCCACTCCTAGGTATTTATCTAAGAGAAATGAAAACATAAGGCCACAAAAGCCTTGTGCAAGAATGTTCATAACAGCTTTATTCACAATAGCCAAGCGCTGGAAACGGCCCAGGTGTCCGTCAGCAGGGGAGTGGAGAAATAAACTATGTTCATGCTACGGGTGCGGTTCGTGGACAGAAATGAACCACTGAATCATTCAACAGCGAGATGAACCTCCAAGGCAGGCTGAGTGAAAGAGGCCAGAATACCATGTGGTCCCCAATCTATGACGTTCTAGGGCGGGTGATAGATGCCAGAACGGTGGTTGCCTTGGGTGGGGAGATTGGGACGCAGACCGACGGGAAACTGACAAGGGGACTTTTCAAGTGATGGAAATGTTCTCTATCTTGATAGGGTTGTGGGTCACATGGGTGTAAATATTCCTTTTATACTAAAAAAAGTTAGTGACTATTTTTCTTTGAGAGGCAGATCAGAATGAGGACGGAAATGGGTGGCAAGGCAGGGTAGAAGGCTTCCATCTGCACTCTGCTCTGGGGACTGAGGAGGTGCTTAGTGCTAAGAAGGCATCTATCACCTAGAAGCAGAAACAGAGAAGGGCCCCAGAAATGCAGCTGGGGACAGCCTAAGACAGAAGTGGGAAAGATAATAGTTAACAATGACGTATTCAGAGGTGAGACTCTAGTTTGTTTCTTTAAAGATTTGCTCAGAAAGTGAAGTTACCTAGTCTCTGTTGGCACCTGAGGAGTGCTTTTTTTTTTTTTTTTGTTAAGAAGACAGAGCTTAGATCTCACTTGAAGTGCAGTCTTTCCCATTTGTCAAAGCCTGAGCTCATTCTCACTTCACTTCCAGGAATGAAGTGCCTTCTGCGTATTAAACACTTGCTCTGATGATGGAAATGACTGGGGATACGGTTAAGAAGGGGTGTGTGTGTGTGTGTGTGTGTGTGTGTGTGTGTAGGAGCCACAAGGATGGGCCTCAAGTATGGCTTTAAGTTCTGAGTCTCCCCTCATTTCCAGTAGCCCCTTTCCCGGCAGCCTCACCTCTCCATTCTCGGGCGGATCGCCATTCCCAAATGTGCTGGTCACCACCAACACCAGAGTCTCATGCTCCAGGGACACCACATCATACTCATCCATGCACAGGACCTGTGGGCAAGGAGAAGACAGATGTCTTAGGAATTTGGGCCCCGGTCCTTCTCACTCTGACCCTCCCTGGCAGGGCAAGATTCTGACCCTGACTTGATCCTTGAATCCCTGAGGATCCTGGGGTTCCTTGTGGGCCCTGATTTGTGACCCTCTCCTGACCTCCAGGGTGTGTCTGAAGATGGGGAGACACCCCCTCCCCTGGCTTTCCAGACCCTGCCCTCTGATCTCAGTCCTACCCGGGGGTCGAAAGCCTTCCGGAAAAGCCTCCCCAGCTGCTGCGCGTAGCTCTGGGCCCGGCCAGTCTCGGAGGCGTACAGAATTGTTGCCTTCACTCGCTTCGCCATCACGGTGCCCATGAGTGAGGCAGAGATCTTCACTGCGCTGTGGGTGAGGGCGGGGTGAGGGAATCCCAGGCGTACAGGGCCAGGACCATTCCAGGCGCCGGGCCCAAGCATGGTCTTGGTGGGTGTTGGTTGGTGTGGAAGTGTGGAGGGGTGGTGTGCCCAGACCACTGCTGGGGAGGTCCCCCTGGGTATGGGGGAAGGGCAGGACTCCTAGAGCACCTACTTGGCCACTTCCTTAAAGGTCTTCTTTCTGGTGATGCCGACGCCCTTGGTCGCACTCCCCTTCCAGGGGTCTGGCTGCAAGGAAGTGATGGGGGGGGCGGGAGTGGAGGGAGAGGTGAGGAAAGAAAACCGAAGGTGGGAGGCCCCTGGGGGCTGCTCAGTTAGAGCTGACATAGTAGGCGAGAGTCACTGGGGTGGGCACCTGGTAGCGGAAGGCAGGGGACAGGACATAGTTGACCATCTCCTGATGGAAGACAGGTGTGAGGCTGCCCGAGATAGGGGGCACGATCCAGGCCCAGTCGGCAGGGCAGCCTCCCCTCGCCTTCTGCTCATTCTCCAGGTGCTTCATGAAGGAGGCCGTGGCTGCGTGGTGATCCACGATGGTCACTTTGGCCAGCTAGGGTGAGGGAGGGAAGGAGGGATGGGCTTAGACTCGGCCCACAGACCCCACCCTTCTGTCACCCCCAAATCTGATATATACCATCTTCCCCCAAACCACCATATTGCCCCTAACTGCAGCATCCATGGTCTTGCTCCAAGTTCAGCAGGCCAAATCTGCTCCAATCTCCACCTTCTGTATTCCCTCCATAGCAAAATAGCCACAACCCTTGAGACCTTATAGAAATACTCAGCAAACACTGGTTTCCTCAAATTACAACACTCAGCTTGCCTTTGATCCTGGAATTAGAGTTCCCAGAATCCAGTGGGTCCCACAAAATGCAATACTTAGTATGCCCTGGGGACCAGAATGACTGAGTATGAGCTGGTGGGCGGGGCCCCCATACTGCAGGGCCCAGGATATCATGTGCCACGTGCCCAGAACTGCAGGCCTGGTGTGTCCCATGGCACTCAGGCTCTGGAACTCCTTCCAGCTGTCTGTGACCCCTGCCCCAGTTTCTAAGCGCCTCCCTCTCTTCTAGCCCCGGTCCCTCGCACTCTGGCCAGTCAGAGCCTGTGCACCTGATAACTGTGCAGCACAGCCAAGTTGATTTCCACTGCAGCCTTGTCTTTCCAGAGGGACGAGGTGGTCCGGGTATCCAGGTCCATGCAGACGGCCACATCCTGGGAGCAGGAGTGCATGGCATTGTTAGGGATGGGGCAGTGGAGGGTGACAGAGAGCATCTCTCTCTCTGACTCGTGAGTGCAAGGAGTCAGGGTGGGTGTGCGGCTGTCAGGAGGCCTGACCGCTTCGTTTGGAGTTGATTCAGGTTCTAGCTGGCAAAGGCACCACAGAGCAGAGAGGGGCCCTGGGCCAGCCACTCCTCAGCCCTAGCCTTCATTTCTCATCTCTAAATGGGCTTTAACACTTTTCAAGTCAAGACCCACTTTGAGAGTCTGATGAAAGCTATAGAGCTAGAGAAACTATCCACAGAAAAATAACTATATATTCATGGTTTGGGATGTGCCCCCCTTTACCCCAAACTTGGTGGTTCCAGAACCCTCCTCTGCCCTTCTAGCTTAGGAGGCAGACTGGACCTGACCTTGCTCAGATTCTCCCCGTGCTGACATCCTGTATACTTGTTTGTGAGTCAAAACCTCCGGCCCTGGATGGGGTGGGGCACACAGTTCCTAGTGTGTCCCTCCACTGGCCCCCGCCCCTGCCACCTGCGCCCAGTCCTCACCTCCAGGATGTTGTAGCGGTGAGGATCGCACAGATTCCGAGTGCCGATCTCAGTGCTCATGTACCAGCCGCTGAAGGGGGCCGCAGGGAACTCCAGGCCCCCAATTTCCAGCAGCATGTTGGACACTGCCGGGAGGGCGTACCAGCGCAGGCCCAGGGTTGCAAACCACTCCAGCCTGGGGGCATCAGGGCGTGGGATCAGTCCCTGTGGAGCCTTGCCTGCCTGCCCACCCGCTGGGCAGCCCCTCTTTTCCCCTCTTCCACCTGACCCAGTCCCTCTTGTGCTCACGTTGGGTGCTCCAGGGGCACCTCAAGGACCAGCTCGGGGGGCAGAGCAAAGAGTTCTGGAGGCTCATCTGGGGCCTGGAGCAGCAGGGGCAGCACATCAAAGCGACCGTTTCCTGGGGTCCAGCCATGCTGGATACAGAGCTGCAGGGAGTGAGGTCGGAGATGGGTCTGGGGGGCCCAACCCCCTTCTTTGGCATCTCCCATCCTTCATCTCAGTGAGGTCCCCTCTCCCTGCTGCACTGACCACTCTTTGACTGGACCCCCTTGCCTCCTTCTCAAGCCCTCAGGGGCTGGCCTCCCCCTTCTCCGCCTCTGTGTCCACCTCAGTGATCTCCACGTTGGCTGGATCGCCCCGCACGGAGCCATCCTGCTGCCTGTAGCCTGCGTAGCGCACCAGCTGGCTGTTCCAGATTCGGAAGTCTCCACGGCCCGGAGTGCGCTGGGGGAATACTGTGATGGCCGAGCTGACATGGGGACGAGAGCTGGTCAGAGCCCAATGTCACTGGGTGTGCCTGGGGGAGGGGTGGGGTCTCGAGAGCATGCGGGGCACTCACCGAAGGTTGCCCCGGTTAGTGGCATACTTGATGTGGTTGCAGATGTAAGTGAACATCTCCTGTGCAGAGCCGCAATCCCGGGCATCAAACACCTGAGCCATCCGAGGCAGGGAGACAGGAGGGAGATGGGGGTCTTGAGGATCAGCCCCAGGAGAAGGGAAGGAGGCAGGGGAGGGAGTAGTGACCTTGTCCGAAGCTTTCAAAGGCTGGGGGAGTCACAAGCTGTCAGGCATGGTTCTTTCTCCTCTGGGGGGCCTCCCTGACCATTTGCACCCACACTTACCCCTTCCTGCCCTTCACCCAGTAAGCCTGGCATAGCATGGTCTTCTCCTTGTCTCCTTGCTGGGGCAAGTGTCTCCCCATCCCTACAGAAGCTGACTTGGTGCCTGGTACTGAGGAGGGACCAAGTCACTGCCAAATTGATGACCGGGAGGCCACCTAGGGGTGTGGGTGGTAAGTTCCCCTTCACCCATGGTGCTCAAGCAAAGGCAGGTGACTCTCGCCAGTTTTCTGACTCTCCTTGAGCACAGTGATGATGGGAGGAGGGTGGCTGCAGTAGGTGCCTCCGGGGACTCTGCACTTCCTGACTTTCTGATGCTAAGCAAGTCTTCTTGACAGTTGGGTGGAGGCCCCAGCAAGAGGCTGGGAGGTCCCTTTCCTGCTTCAGGTAGGAGACTTGTGTTAGTGACAGGGGCAGAGGTGGCAATGGTTGGCCTGAGGGCATGAGCGGGATCAAATATAGAATCTCTGATGGGTTCAAAGCTGAGCTAGAGCTTTGCACAGTTTAAGGGATTATGCAAGTGTCAGACAGGATTGTTCTGATTTGATTCGAGACTCCTTTGGGATTTACTGAGCATGTGGCTTTATTCAGATTCTCTGGTGTCCAGTTATAGCTAGGGATGCCAAGGTCATGCATTCAGTTCCCCTGCGGGTCAGCTTGCTTCTCTGAGTGCCTGGCCACAGGCTGTTCCAGTAACTCTGGGTGCGCTGTGGGTCATGTGTGAAGGAGGGTGTGGGGACCAATCACCAGAGACTGGGAGGTGTGTCTGGGATGAGGAGGCTGTGCTGGGCAAGTGAGGCCCACGAAGAAGAAGCAGTCAGAGGCCTTTGTTCTGACAGTACCCCCAGGGATCACTGCTCATCTGTCCTCAACTACTCAGTGCGTCCATCCGTCCATCCAACCATCCATCCAAGTGTTTCTCCCCCGACCCAGGCACTGCTATGGGGCTTAACAACCAGGTGTTAGCTCCTGGGCTGAGGGCTCCCCTGGGAGGTACCAGTCTCTCAGGGAACAGGCAGGAATGTCCCCACTGCTTGGGGCCCCCCAGGGAAGACTCAGGATTTGTTGCACCTCTCTTTTCCTCTTCTATGTCCCCCAGCCCCCAACCTGGGTGCTTGCTGGCCAGTCACACCTGCAGCTTCCCCCACTGGATCCGGCCCACACAGCGGGGAGCGTTGCGCCAGGCCTGCTTGGCCCCGAACACCAGCTCGCTCTCCCGAAGCTGGTAGGTCCCCGTGGCTGCCACCTCGGCTTCCACCTCCTGAAGCCGCTGCTTGTGAGCCTGGGAACCACTCCTAGGGAGGAGAGGGAGCAGAAAGAAGTCGTGGGGGGTGGGCGCAGGCCTGTGTGAGTGTTGCGGAAAGGGTGGTGAGCTCAGGCCCTGCTCGAGAGTCAGGATGGGGGAATAATGAGAGTGGTCCTGGGAGAAGGGACACCATTTCTAGGTCTCAGCAGGACCCAGTCAGAGGACAAGGGTGGGCTGTGGGTCTCCAAGGAGGCTCTCACCTCTTGATGGAGCTGTAGTACTGGTTGATGAAGTCCCGGGCCTGGCTCAGCAGCTGCTCAGCGGGTGGAGGGCCCTGGGAGGGCCGGCCTGGCAGTTTCCGTGGAAATACGAGGGAGCCCAGGCAGCGTCGGGGGGTACAGGGCCCGTCCTGGGTCAGAGTAGGGGGCAGCCGAGAGAGCAGGGAGCACAAAAGTCAGGACCAGATCAGGGGGAAGGGGCTGGGGCTGGGGCCTGGAGGCCAGAGCCTGGGGCCGAGGGAGGGAGGGAGGGTGCCGGGAGGAGTCAGCGGAGAGCCTGGGCTAAGACTGGAAATAAGGCGGAATTGGGCAGGACTCAGGGCAATGGCTGGAGGCTGAGAGTGATAGAAGTCCCCTGAGCATCCCTTTGCCCCTCTGGTTCTTCCCAGTCTCCTCCACTTTTGGAGAGGAGGGGCCAGTGCTGGAGGGGATGGGCCTTAACCATCTTGACCCCCAACTTGGGAGGGGGGTGCTCTGGGCCATACCTGCTGTGACTGAGCACTCAGAGTGTCGTAGGCGATGCTTCCCACCTCCCAGTTCTTCACACGAGGGAACTTGGGCGCCTCTGGAGGCCGGGTAAGCGGGGGGCTGTTGGGAGCCAGGGCAGGGTCATGGGAGAGAAGTGTGGCTTTTGGATGTACAGCACTAGTAATCTAGTGATTTACTGCTTGCCTGCCTTCTCTCTCATCAGTTGTCACAACTGCCTTAGGAAGTAGGCAATAGCGTACTCCCATTTACAGATGAGAGATCTGAGGCTCAGAGAAGTTAAGGATCTTGCCAGGGCCCGCATGGGCAGAGCTGCCCCTTCTACACCCAGGCCTGCCTCACTCCTGCCTTGTTCAGCCTCTTGATGCTCAGCCAGACCCTGGGCTGCCGGGGCTGTGGTGCTGGGATCCTGAGCCCCTGGCCCCAGGCTGAGTCCTCATCTCCACTGCTCCTTTGGGCCTGGGGTGTCCAGTCCCCTGAAGTTGAGATGACCCTGCCTTGAAGGGAGGGAGCCTCCTTCGCAGTGGAGGAAGCCCCAGCAGGGATTCCTCAGTCCAGATTTCCCAGATTTCCCTCCGGCTCACACCCCTCCTGACAGTGGCCATCGTGTGAAGGGAAGCCTTGGAGGCCTTATCACTTCCTCCCAGAGCTGCCAGCCTAGCTTCAGAGAGGAAGGGAGGGACTCAGGCCTCGGGTACGCCTGTGCGGCCGGGCCCCTGGCCCCTTAGCCCTTCCCCACACAGCTGCCCGCAGCCCCAGCCACCCTGCCTGGCCTGGCACTCAACCTGGCCTCTGCCTGTGTCCTTCTCTCCAGGGACCTTTGCCCCACAGGGGCCCCTTCTGGGGACTGGGGCTGCAGGGCCAGTTTTGGGGTTGATGGCTAGAGGGCAGAAGGGCCTGGAGCAGAAGAAAAGAGCCTAGCTGGGGGTGGCGGGGGTAGGGTATGGCTCAGTCATAGAGTGCGTGCTTAGTATGCAGCATGAGGTCCTGGGTTCAATCCCCAGGACCTTCCTTGAAATCTAAATAAATGAACTTAATTACCTCCCCTGCTAAAAAAAAAAGTTAGGGAAAAAAAAACCCTTAAAAAAAAAAAAAAGAGCCTAGCTGCTCTGTTTTCTTAGAACCTCCCTGAGGACCCCGTTTCCTGGCCCAACTCTCTCCCCCATCCTCTCACTCCCTTGTACCTATGTCTCCCCAGCTCCTTTCTTCTCCTGTTATCATGGCTGTTTGTTGAAGTCTTGCCGTGAACTAGAAACTTACAACAACCCCACGGGGTGAGTACTGCTATATCCCTATTTTAATATAAATGGAGGCTCAGAGAGGTTAATTAATTTGCTCGAAGTCCAACAGCTCTTGGCGGCAGAGAAGAAATCAAACCGTGGCCACTCGCACCTGGTAAGCTGGCACCCTCACCCCCGGCTTTCACCTGTTGCCCGCTGGCCCTGTCCTGGTCTCCTGTCTGAGCTTCCCTGGCCGGCTCGTTCTGTCCACACTGACAGCCTTTGCGCTGGCAGCTCCAGCCCTTCTGAGCCCTGGCCTTCAGGCCTTGCCACCCATACTCTTGCCATCTGTTCCTAGCCTCCGTGGCCCTCACCTGTGGTCTGGCGCCGGTGGGGGTGCAGGTGCTGGTGCCCGGCTGGGCTCAGGTGCTGGGGCGGCCGGGCCCTGCTTGCCACACAGCCCGAGGCCCAGCCCCAGCCCCAGGCCGCAGGGCGGCCCGGGCTCCTGGCCCACGCTCTTCAGGTTGCCCATGTTGGCTTCGGCCTGGCGTCTTGGGCCTCGCGTCTGCTGTGCGGCTCCCAGCCGAGCCTCAGCCTTTTCCTTAGGAAGGGGAGGGGGCAGTGGGAGGGGGCTCTCCGCTGCTGGCCCTCGCCCCGCCCCTGTCCCACACACAATGGGACAGGAACAAGGCAGGCTGGGAGGCCCTAAACTCTCGGCTCCCCGCCCGCAGGCCCAGAGGGTGGGGGGGGGGCCGGACGCCTGGGTTCCGTTCTGAGAACGAGGGATGACAAGTGGGAACCCAGGTGTCTGGCAGAGCCCTGGGGCCCAGGAAAATGGTGGGGTGCAACAGCCCGAGCAGCAGAAAGAGCCCTCTGTGGTGCCGACCAGCGGAGAGGCCTTCCACCTCACCCTTGCTGGCCTTGCCCTGAGGGGTCAGGCAGCAGGTGAGCCCTCTGTCAGTTGCAGGCAATGATTCCCAGACTCTTAGTGACACCAGGGAACTCTAGGGTCACCCTCGTACTCTCCTTCACCACCCTCCCTACATCTAGGTGCTCCTGGACCTTTGAGCCCTTTCGGATTCTTGAGGATACAGGCCCAGCAAGGATGCAGTGACCCTTTGTCCTTGGGTCTGGCATTAGGGTATCCCTTTCCCCCCCAGCTCCAATTTCCTGGAACCCCCACCCCCTGTGACTCAAGTGGGGGACACAAAAGAGCAGGAAGCTGCCATCCAGGGCCTCCACCCCAACCCTGTCATCCAGTGACGCATGCTTCCCTGGGGGTGGTAGGTCAGAGATAAACCCAGCAGCCAAGGCTGAGGCAGACACTGCCCACTGGGGAGATCTTGGAGCCCTAGCAAGAGGGTGGGGAGAGGGGAACTACAATTTCCAGCATGCAGGTGGTGCCCACTGACACTCTCCAGGCACCTTGAGCAGTAGTGCATGCTGGGGTTTGTAGTTCTAAGACATGGAGGGGCTGGAGAAAGGCCATGAGCTGGGGCATTTGGATCTACAGGGGTCGAAGCCCTGTGGATTTGAGACCACAGAGGCTAAGAGAATCTGCAAGAAAGAAACAGAAGTTGAGAGACTGGGATAGGCAGAGACCAGGAGAGGCAGACAGGCAGACAAATAAACATGTAGATTTGTGTTGGCTGGACTCCTCTGAAACACAGTGGAGGATGTGATTGGTGTGGACCTGGGTGTGGGTGTCGGGGGGCAGCAGGCGGACCAGCTGGAAGGAATGGGCTGTGCTCTGAGCTCTGGGATCACACCAAGAAGGTAGGGTCTGCCAGTCTGGAGGGAGGAGGGTGAGAGGTCCTTGTAAACATGGACAAGCCTGAGTTCTTGGGTGCCTGGAAAGCTTCGCTGGCCCTCCTGCAGGCAAGGGGCAGGTGAGAGGCAGAAGGTCGAAGCCTGTGCTCACTCCTGGCCTGTCCCCCAGCCTGCCTCTGCCCTGGAGCCTGAGGCCCCACCCGACTTGCCTCCCTTTCCAGTGAGGCTGGAGTTGGGATCCAGGCCCCTACCTCTCAGACACATTTCCCCACTGTGCCTGAAGCAGGCCGACCCCATTTCTGGCTCCCATTCGGTCACCACTGACTGCACATCACTCCTTTTTTCCAGATTCCAATTAAGAGAGCTGTGGCTGGCTTCCTCAGGGACAAGGAGCGTAAGAGGCTGAACTCTTCATGACCTCTCACCGATAGCACTGACCCTAGCCCTTCCATGTGGTCTCCTAACCTTGGGGTCTCCCCTCCCATCTGTGCTCCACACTGCTGCCAGACTCATCTCGAAATCAGGGCTTCCCTCATGCTTTGGCTCTCCCTGAAACCTTCAACCCAAGGTCAGAGCCACTCCAACACACTGGCCTGGCCCTCAGTTTCCCAAATGTGCGGCTCACACCCTCTGTTCTACACAAACAGGCTTCCTCACAGATATCCAACCCGTCCTGTGTCTTCCTGCCCCTGGGCTCTTGCTAATGCTGCCCCATCCACCTCTCCCTTTGCCTTCTGACTAAAGAGCTTTCTTTTCCTTCCTCACGGCCCAGCTTTGGCATCTCAGGAGGCACCCTGTCCATAGGGAACCTGCTGCAGGAGGTGTAGGTGTGATGGCCTCAGAATCTGCCCAGCAGCAAAACCCAAGCCCTCACGCTCCTCCGAAGCGCCAATCCCTGAGCCCCGGGAGGTACATGGCTCACCACTGCTGCCCTGGGGGCGTCTACAGGCGGTCTTTCTGTGGTGCTCCCGCTGGCCTGGTGAGACCATCTCAGAACTCACTCTGATCCGAGGCTTCTCCCACCTCATCCTCTTTCTTTTTCTCTCCTTTCACAGATGTCAGACCTGCATCCTGTTCCAGAGCCTTTCCCTGCCTCCCCATTATGTTTCACGGGCACAAATCTCTTAGGCTTCTAATTCCTTCTTAGTGCGCTTCCTGGCGGGTTTGACCACCACAAGGCCCCACTGTGTTTCTTCTGTGACGCCTTCCTCCCAACCCCCTTCTCCATGCTCCCCAGGCCACGGGAACATCTCTCGCTCTGGTTCCTCCCAGAGTGGTTCGTGGGCAGCTTGCTCTGTGTCTGATCTCTCTTCCAGATGAATTCGTGTGCTCTGGAAGGACAGGTCAAGTTTTGCTCATTTGGGATTCTGCCAGGCCTGTGTCCCCCACACTGAGTAGGTGCTTCGTGAATACTGGCTTGTTCAACTGCTAATGTGTGCGGCCGCCCAGGGGCCCATGGCTCTGTTCTAGAGGCAGTTGGAGAGGGGCCATTGAGATGGGAGGCCCGAGGCTGGCGGGTCTGGGTGGGCAGAGGGAAGGGATTGTGCTGCTGAGGGTGATGGCGCCAAGAGGGGGCATTCTCCAGACATAGGGAGGTCAGGGACAATTCAGCACAGCAGCACTGATGGTGGGGGCGGGGGTGGGCCTGAACTGGTGTGCATCTGGGCAGAGGGAGCCATGGCAGCGGTTTTAGGAAAAGAGGGAGAAAAAGTACAGCTGGAGAACGTCGAGGTGAGGCTTTGACGACAGGGGAGTCCCCCCTTTGGTCACTCTTCCTGGAGTTGCAGCCAGCACTGCCCATGTGTCCTAACTTCCATCAAGGGCTCTGGCCTTCCTGATGGTTTGTGATTCTTCCACCCCTGGGATGGGGCCTTTCCCACCCTTCCTCGTGTCCTGCCTTGTTTTTGGCCAGCCACCCTTGATGGGTATTAAGACTTATGCATTTCAGTGGCTGACTGTTCTTCTTAGCAATTGCATTTTAGAATCATTGCAAAAAAACCCCCAAATTTCAAAACGCACAGAGTTGAAGTTTCCACTGCTAGGAAAGAATTTTAACTTTAACTCATGAGATTTCAAGCTGGAAAGGACTTTTGAGAGAATCTGTTTGGGAACCCAGTTGCTTGGTCTCTGACAGTGGCTGTGTTTTCTGCCACTGGGGGAGGACAGCCCAGTTCCCAGCCCCCATCGGCCTGGTCAGGGAGGGTGACAGACCTTCTGCAGGCTAGTAGTCAGGCCCTCGGCTCCTCCTGCTCCCTGAGAAGGCAGCAAACCTTACTCCTGCCTTCCCTTTCAGACCAGAGAGCTGTGCAGGGCTTGGGGTGGGATGCCCTGACCTTGAGGGAGGAAGGCCCTGGCCCCAGGGGTGTGTGTAGGGGCTGTGGGGTGGTGGAGGGTGGCGGGTGACGGAGCGGAAGGCACTGGCTCTTTATAGCCCAGCCCGGGGTTGTTCAGTGTGAGCTGGAAGCGCCCCGCCCTCCCCACTATGAGCAGCTTCCTTCCTGCCTGCTGGCAAGCCTGGGTGGGGAGCTGAGGGGAAAAGAGGGAAGGGAGGTGGGGAAGCAAGCAGAGGGGAGGGGAGCAGTGTTCTGTGGCTCAGGGAGGCCTCTGTCCTTCTGTTCTCAGGATGCAACTCAGGCTGCGTCGGAAAGCTTTGCTGAGATTCCAGACTGCAAGGTGGAGGTTGGATGTTTGGGGAGGGGCTCTAGGCAGGGTCTGGGGTGTTCAAGGCTCAGGCAGTGGAAGATGTTGCCTGTCTGAAGGGGCTCCAGGCTGGCACTAGGGCACCTTCAAGTAGCCCAGCCCTTCTTCAGGAAGCCACATGGGGGCAGCAGAGAGCTGGAGAGAAGAGATTCGAGCAAAGGCCTGAGCACAGACACCCTGATTCTCAGTGAGATCCAGGATGAGCGAGGGTCAGTGGCGTGTGCCTCTGGCTCAGCTGGGGTGGTGGGTCCACACTAGCCCTCTGGGACCCTGAAGTGGTTTGTTTGCATAAGCCTGAAGTTCCTGATGATGACTCCGTGAGGCGCAGGGATGCCTTCCCCAGGGAACCTCTCTGCTTCCGAGCAGACCACACGGGTGTAGTGAACTGAAGGCACAGGGAGCACATCTGGCCGAGCCCAGGGTGTGATCAGCAGGTGCCCCGTGGCTCCCGTGAGGGGAGGCAGTTCCCGCAGCTGTGGGGGTTGTGGGAAGGAGCGCTCCCAGATGCTGCCCCATCCCGCAGGGGGTTCCTTAGGGACATTGATCCTGTTCTGGAGACTCTTGTGCTTCCTGATCCTCAGACTGGTAGGACAGTCACTGGGCTGAGAGGACTGTGAGAATCCCAAGACCTTGCCCTGGGAGTGACAGTGACTGTCGACCTTTGGGAGTTCCTGGGAGGGGATGGCACTAACTTCCTGAGGGAACCTGGATATTTCTAGGACTTGATTCTCCTTGAGGTTTAGAATCTTCCTTCTGAACCACAGCCTTGGGCGGATTCTGTGCTTGTGTGTGTATGTGTGTGTGTGTGTGTAAGTATGAGTCTGTGTGATTGTGTATGGCTATGTATAGTATGTGCATGTATGTGTGTGTGTGTGTGTGTGTGTGTCTGCATGTGTGTGTGTGCCCTTGGGCAGTGTGGCCTGGGGCTCACTCCTTGACCTCCTCTTCTGGTCCCTTCCGAAGCTAATTTGGACCAAGAACATTGGGGTGGATAGGAATGTTTTCACAGGGACTTGAAATTGCCCTTTTGTCCTGGGATCCAGAGTGAAAATGAGGAGTTTTTAGGGTTAGGCTGAGGTTTCTCAAATGATGACCATGTGGCCCCCTGTCTCAGGCCATGGGGGCCCTATACAGAAGGCCAAGGTTGTCAGGGATCAGTGTGACAGGCCCTATCCCCTTCCTCCCTCCTCCTCTCCCCTCTTCTCTCCTTCAGTCCCTCAGGCTGGCCCAGTTTCCTGGTGTGGTTGCTGTGGTTCCAGGTCTCTTGGGAACTGGGGCTTTGAGCATCCAGCGTGCCCAGCATGGGAATTCTCCAGCAACCATCACCAGAGGTTGGCTGGGCAGAATCCCTTCCCCTTGCCTCTCGGGTGTCCCAGGGAGGGGCCAGACTCCAGACTCTCTCCAAACCAGGGTGGGAGGATGAGCCTTTATATCCCTGCTACTGACCTGTGAGACAGAGACACTCTGATCCCAGGTCCTGATAAACCTTCGGTCCTTGTGTTGTGTTTTTTCCTGTCTTCCCGCTGAATTATAAGCCCCTTGACCTCCAATGACCAGAAAACGAGCCATTCCTGGTGTATCTGCTGTTGGTGGTGATCTGGGCCTTTCCTGGGTCCCCACTGTTGTCTGGCTTCCTTAATTCTAGTCTATGCTGCTGTAGGAACTGGTCCACCCATGATTTAGAGGAGCCTGATTGAGATGGTGTTCTGCCTTGTGGGTCCAGAAGGGGGAGCTCTCAAAGCCCTTTCTTTTCCAGAGAACAGAGACATCTCGCTTCCTGAACATTCTGGACCCCTGGCCCGTGATTGGCCACTGCTGTCACTTTCACACCCTCACCAGCTTAGCCTTCCTATCAGAAGGCTCCCCACTGGGCTTCTGTTCTCCAGAGGGACAGAGATGAGGGTGTCCCGACGGATGTTCTCAGCTCAGTCAAATTCTCCTTAAACTCTGCTCCTTTGTGAAGTCTTCCCTTCCCTTTCCAGCTTTAAAATGATCGCTCCCTGTTCTGAAGTCAAAGCATTCATGGTCTGAACCACTTCTTGGCACTTGGGATCTAGGACCATGTGACTTTTCTAGTTGGCTGTCATTATTTGTATTTGGCCCCTCTAATATTGTCTATTTGTGTGTGAGCATATTTTCTTCCCAACTAATTGCAAACTCTTTAAGGCCCAGGGGCTGCATTTTATGCCTTGTGTTTCTCTAGGGGTCCCTCACAGCATGGGGCACATAGAACGTGACAGATAATTGCTTGTGGATTGGGGAGATGATGGAGAGGGAGACATGGTAGGGCCTGAGTTCTGTTCTCTGGTCCTTCATATTGGCTGAAGATTCATAGGGTGGGATAGATACCCTTTAGGATATGGAACTAGTGTTGGGTTAGCATTCCCATGCCCATCCCTCCCACCCACACTGGGGGAGGCTTAAATTCCACCTGATGAATTTAGCAGAGTGAACAAGGAATAGTTCTGGAGAGCTAACATAGCTACCTCTGTGTCTAGAGCTCTCTGGGTCTTGTATCTTTCCTCTCTCCTGTGCCACAACCCCGAGGAAGGGTCTGCACTGCTCTGAATCTGTTTTCTCATCTAAAATAGGAAAGTGTTTCTTTCTGGCTCTAATATTTCATAAAGCAACAGATAACTTCAAGGGAAAGAGCTGCAAGTGTAAAGTTCAGAGGATTCATATCTTTTCCTTGATGACTTGTGTTGGGGTGAGGGAGGAAGACGCATCCTGGACAGATGAAAGCGAGACTTGAGGCTTCCTAGAACCAATGGGCAACGCGAGCTCTTGCTTCACCATGTACTGCCTCCTGGAACCACTGTCCAGTTCCAGAAGCATTTTTATGGTTTGGAGTGACTGTCTAATTCTCTGGGTCTGGAGGAGAGCCCCAGTCTTGGTCACCTGAGCTGCCCTCCCTGGTTTCCTGCAGAGCCTGGCATGGAGGGTTTCAGCACCTTGGACAGAGACACAGCTCCTGGGCAGCCAAGAGAGCTTGGGATTGCCTGCCAGGCCAGCTTCCCTGGCGAGGTGGCACCAAAGCACGGTTTGCTCCTTAATATTTTTCAGTCTCTCAAGGACACCCTAAAATAAACCTCCAATCTATGTCAAAATAATGCACTCGTTCTGCAAACCCTGATGGCATTATTTAACAACATCCACCACCAGAACTATATCCTAGAACAGTGTCAGGTACGTAGTAGGTGCTTAGTAAATACTCATTTTAAAGGAATACATGGAAATTCAGTCTCCAGACAAATTTCCCAGCCCCCTATCTTTGTAATCAGATTCCCCCTCCTCATCAGTGCCTCCTATATAATAATTCTGGAGTTTCCGTTACTTGCTAAGTTTTGGAGGGCCCCTTCCTGTGTATGAGAAGGCTGAGCCCCACCCTTAAATCAAAAGGATAGATGGCTGTTAAGTTCTCAGACAGAATCAACTTAAAATGTCCCCTCTTCTTTTTTCATTTTGGGGTAAGTAGATTGGTGGGAGGACTCCACACCTGACTCCTATGGGCTCCTGCTTTATGAAGATGGTCATTCCTTTCCTCTGTGCCTGAAAAAGCCCTTACAATCCAGGAGGCCCAGCCTTCCCAGGAGGCACCCCTGGCTGCTTCAGCCCACTCAGGGCCCTCCCTCTTCTGGATTCCCTTGGACATATTGTCAGTAGCACAGTGTCACACCTGACTGTTTTCATGGCATTTCATGCCCATTGGTTCTCTCTCCCCAGTTGGATTGTGGATTCCTTGCAGGTACCATATGTCTGTTTTCAGAAGACTCTGCAGGGGGAGCACAGAGCAGGGTGGGATGGGAGACTGGATGGGTCTGAGGGTCTTCTCACCTTCCCTTAAGGGGTCTCCCACTCCATTTATTTTTAGTATGAAATAAACATGTAGAAGGGACCAGGGTCCTAGTTGTGGCATAACCATTATCCTCAAGGGCACCTAGGACCAAAAAGCAGAGGTAGCAGATGGAAGTGGAGTGGAGACGGGTATTGAGGGAAGTGGAGGATGGTTGGCGGGTGGAGAACACGGCTGTGCAGAATTAAGGAATCACTCACTGTTGAGGCTAAGAGGGATCTCAGAGATCAGCTTGTTTGGTCTCCTCATTTTACAGGCAAGGAAAGTGAGATTTAGTGACCCTCCTAAAGTTACCCAACAAACAGGCTCCTTTCCATCACCTCTGACCTGGTTCAAGTCTTCTCCCTCTCTCCCTGGACTACTTAATAGCTTTGGGTGGCGGATTATATTTTTCCAAGGTGGTCATGACAATAGATCTGATTGCACGTGCTTTTTTTTTTTTTTTTTTTTATGTTGGTGACACTTCTTCATTGAGAAGTAGGGGGTCTATGTTCCTCTCTTTAAATCTGATGGGCCATGATTGTAGCAAAAGTTATTTTATGTGACTTTCTAGGTTAAGTTATTAAAGGTGGTACAGCTGCTGCCTGGACCTCTCTTGGGACACTTGCCCTTGGAACCCAGCCACCACAGTGTGAGGAAGCCAGGCAGCCACGAGGAAAGTCTTCATGGAGGCATTCTGGCTCTTGTCCTAGCTGAGGTCCCAGCTGACAGCCAGCATCAACCACCAAACGTGAGTGAATGAGCCTCTCAGTCCCAAGTTGAGTGGAGCAGACACAAGAGGTCCTGGCTGAAACTGCCCAAAAGGCAGCCCCATCAGTAAAATAAATGCTGTCATTGATTTAAGTTTGGGGTTTGGGACAACTGAAACAGTTTGTATCTGCCTCAGTTTCTCTAAACTATTAATACACGTTTCATTAATTCAATAGACCTTTATTAGATACCGACCATATGCTAGGATCTGTACAATGACAGATATGATTTCTATATTCATGGACAATACATTTCAGCTGCCACCACTGTTCCTTTGCACACAAAATAAAATCCATACTCCTCAGCCCTCTGCTAATGGCTCTAGCCTATGCTCCACTGACACTAAATCAAACTGTTTTGTCCCCAAACCTGGTCTTCATTCTCCACTCTCTATGCCTGTGCTCACGTTGTCCCTTCCACCTGCAGTGCTCCTGACCTGCCGCATCTTGACCTTCAAGGACTGCTCTGAAAGCTTGTCCCCTCCCAAGGTCCTCCCAGACTCCTCCAGTTGAGAGTAAGTGACACCTCCTTGTAGTCCACAGGATTTACCGTAGACTGCAGTTTCTGTCTGCACATCACCTCTCTCAAGCCCCAGTAGACCGCGAATCCCTGGAGGAGGGATCCTAGCTTGTCCCTCCCATCCCTCATGGTGTCTGGCATAGGGCCTTGTACATAGAGGGCCCCCAGTAGACATCTGTTGATGCGACTAGTAGCAGAGCCAGAATTAAAAGTCAGATGTCCTGAATCCTAGTCTCCAGCACCTTACTCGCTTCTTTGGATATCACCAAGGCAGGAAAAAGTCCCATCAAGAGTGGTTATCAGGTGGATGGGAGAAGACGCTGGCTCTGGCAGGAGGTTGACAAGATCACTGCACATGGAGCTACAGATGGCAGTGAGTGGACGGAGCTCTGGCTCCTGGCTAGGGGTTTGTGGTGGGTCCTTCCCTCCCTCCCTTCCTTCTCTTCGTGTTCTCAGCAAGCCTTGAGCACCCACTTCTGCAGGGAAACATGCTGCTTCTTTGACCTTCCTCTCCTCTAACCCCAGTTCCTTTCTGAGAACATCTTCCTTCTCAGTACCCAATCACGCAGAAACACAGGCCCCACCGTGCAGTCTCAGCCTCCCCTAGCGCAGCAAGGGACTACTCCATGTTCTTCCCTGGGGTTTCTGAGGAGCCATTCCATCAGCTGTCTTTCCTGTGCCCACCTGACTGGAACTGCTTTCCAGTCCCCTGTGACTGTCACTTGCTCTCTTGGGCCCCATTTTGGCTGCATTCTCCTTGGGGATCCACCAGCAGGGGCAGGCTTCAATTCCTTTTTTCCTCCCAGGACAGGATCCCTCAGACTGAGCAGGAGCAGAGAGTGGGGTGGGGAGGATCTTTTCCAAGGACTTTTCTCCCCAAACCATCTCTTTCAGGGAGCTGGGAAGTGCCCGTGTGTCTCACTGTCAGTACCAGCTTCTCCCTCCCTCCCTCCATCACAGTTCAGGGTCACAGGCCCGGTGGAGGAAGCTCTTCCTAGGACTGATCCCTGTAAATGGCTCAGTGAGCCCCAGTGGGGGTGGGGCGGATTCTGGTTGCTCTGGGTATTAAGCTTGGGCATGTTCCTCTTTCTACTGGATCTGGGGGTAGTGGAGGTGGAAAGGGGGTGGCAGCGGAGGCTTCTCTATCAGCTCATCTGTTGCTCTTTACCTCTTGGGGCCTGGCACCTGTGGCCCCAGGAAGGATGCCTTTGGGCAAATTGCTCCCATCTCATGGTCCCTCTTCTTTGTCCCAGTCCTTGGCTGTGGGGTTGGCTCATTGGGACTGCCCTCAGACTCTCCTTAGCCTCCAGGAAGGCAGAACCTCCATTCAGCTTTCACCTCTCACTGAGGTGTTTGTGCATATGTGTGTGTGTGTGTGTATGTGTGTGTGTGTGTGTGAGAGAGAGAGAGAGAGAGAGAGGGAGAGAGAGAGAGAGAGGGAAAGAGAGGGAAAGAGAGGGAAAGAGAGAGATTTACCTCTCCTTCGCCTAAGGGAACAGGTCTCTCCTTGCCTGCAGCCTCTATGCACAGAAGGAGGGCTGCTCTGGGCCCAGTCTCCTCTTTATTGGGGGGATCAATGGTCCCTCTGATTCCTTCATCCTCCCCAAGGGATAAGAGCAGAGGAACATGGGAACATGGGTACCTCAGTGTGGACAGCTGGCCAGGCTAGGCAGCCCAGCTCTCCAATACAGATGTCCCTCTCCCCTTCCTCTCTCCCCACACCCATTTTCAAAGCAGACCCTTTTTTACTGTCTCAATCCCTTGACCTGGAGGGGAAGACATCCCACTTGCAGGTGAATCACCCTGGACTTAGTGCAGGCGAAGCAGCAACAAGGGGGTGGTTGCTGGGGGTGGGGGGAAGAGCTGAGTCATAGACTGGGTTCCTTCTAGTATCCAGATGGGTTGATGTACCTGATGCCAGGTCACAGAGGAAGCGGGTTCTGTGCTACCAAAGGTCCTGGGCATCTTGAAGTGAGGGTGAAGAAGCTGCCGGAGGTGGAGAGGGCCGAAGGGATGACTGTACAGGCAAGAGCCTCTGGTCTTTTTTAGCATCAGCTGGTGGAGCCACCTCCTTCTCTCCCACTGGCTGCCTCCCTGAGTCACTGCCCACCCACCAGCAAATAAAAAAGGGGTGTCATCTGCTGGCCAATGGTCCCATCTGGCCCCAGGGTTCGCCCCTACTTGTTCCCGGGTGGCAGGTGAAAGTCTAGGCAGGGTGGTCTCACTGGGACCTCTTCCTCTGGCCTTTTGCCTTCCAGGCTCTGCTGCTTTCTCTGTCCTTTGTTCCTCCCCTCCCTCCATACCCCATGATGGTTCTCCCCGGCGACAAGACCCACCCCCTTGCTCCAAGGACAGAGGCAGCTGCAAGCCCTCAGGGGCCCTCACATGGCCCCATCCATCTCCCAGGTCTCTGATCCGGGCTGCAGGGGAGGGGACCCGCCAGCAGCTGCTCAGTGGCCGACTCCTCCCCACTGGCCAGCTCAGCTGTCAACACTCGCCTTCCGGCCCTGAGTGTCCTGAGGCCCTGCCTGGCTGCTCAGGCTGGGGACATTGCGCCCCGGAGACCCTCCGTTAGACCCAGGCGGGCGATGGGCAGGAGGCGGGCAGACACCCTGCCTGCCCTTGAGCATCCTCAGGCCTCCTTGCCTAAATAAGGGAGCTGCAGCTGGAGTGAGCCAGCTGGCCGGGGGGAGGGGCCTGCGGCTAGGCCAGGGTTTTCCGAGGGGCTGGGCCGCCGCAGCGCCGCAGGGCCCCGAGCCCGCCGATTGGGCCTGCACTGCTGGCCCCGCGCTGCAGAGGGAGGGCGGGCCCTTCGCACGAGGGGATCCCCAGGCTGGAACCTCGCGTTCAGGGTCTTCTCTTTGATCCCGCAGCTAGGAGGCCGTAACTCCTGTCAGAATGTCCCTCTGTGCAGGAGGGCCTGGAATTACCCCAGAGAGGGCTGTGTGTGTGTGTGTGTGTGTGTGTTTACGTTGGGGGAGCGCCCCTGCTGTGGGTGTGTGCCCCTCCTAAATCTCACCCACCCTGATCTCAAATGTTGGTGGCCAGGGGCCTACAGATTGTCCTGCCCTTCACACTTCTCGGGTCTCCCCTGACCCTGTGCTCGTCCTCCCCGGGCCCAGGCCTCGCCTATGTCACCAGTATTGGTTATGGAGCGCATGCTGTGTGTCTGAGCCTGCCTGGCATGGTGGGGGAGCAGGGCATAAGGGACTTGCCCTCTCCCTTCAAGTCAGGTTCCTCAGTCCTCCCAGTCCCGGGTGGCTAGGTGGGTGGAGTGGGGGGGGGGGTGCGGGATTCCCAAGACTCCTCCCTGACCGCCTCAAGGCGCCGTCGCACCTGTCCTCATAGTTCCCCTACCTAAGGGTCCCTTCCCCCTCTTGGGGCGCGCGAGTCCCGGGGGCTCCTGGGCTGAGCGAGGGGCTGGGGTAGGGGGAGCCCTCGACGCGGCTCAGCCAATGGGAAGGGCGGGCGCGCGGGGTGTGTGGGGGGAGAGGGCGGCGCTGCGGGCGCGCGGCTGGCGGGAGGGGGCCGGGAGGCGGGGGCCGGAGCCCGAGGGGCGCGCGCCGCGTTAACCCTTCCGCGGCCGGGCCGAGCCGCAGGCGCAGCCCGAGCCGCGGGCGCCGGAGCGGCTGTCCGCGCGGCGGGCGGGAGCCGGGAGCCTGGCGCTCGGGCGGGTGGAGCGCAGCGCGGGGACGCGGCGGAGCGGAGCCTGCGGCTCGGCTGGGGCCGGCAGACAGGTGTGCGGGCGGCCGGGCGGCCCGAGCTCAGGCAGCTCCAGGCCAGGCCCGCGGTCCGGAGCCGGCGCCGAGCGGGGACCTCGCGCCCGCAACCCAGTCCCGGCCCCGCCCGTGCTCTGCTTGGCCGCGGGGCGCGGGGATCACGGCCGGGCCGGGCCACCCGAAGCCTGTGCTGGGCCGGGCCGGGCAGGGCCGGGTGGGGGCCCGCCCGGCCCGCCCATGGGCTCAGGATGCCCGTGCGGAGGGGCCACGTCGCGCCGCAGAACACCTTCCTGGACACCATCATCCGCAAGTTTGAGGGCCAGAGTGAGTGGGGGAGGGGGCCGGCGGGGAGGGGGCTCTGGGGGCGGGCCGAGCTCTCCAGAGTGTAGATGGGGGGCGTGCCCGGGCCGTGTGCATCCAGTAAGTGAGAGTCAGTGGGGGCTGGTGGCCCCAAGGCGCTGGCCAGGGGTCGCGGGGGCAAGGCTTGGTGCTGGGGGCCGGGGGCTTGGGGCCAAGGGGCCTGGTGTTGGGGCACAAGGTAGGAGGCTCAGCTTATGTTTTCGGTATGGGGAGAGTGAATGTAACACCCTGAGTGTGCAGGGAAGGGAGGTGGGATGGGAGGGTGCAGTTATCTCTAACTCTGGGTGTCTGGAAGTGGATGGTGCTGTGTGGACACAAGAACAGAATGTATACGGTCCAGACTGTGGGACCCTAAGAGCACCGTGCCCATGCTGATTGTGTTGCTAGAGACTGAAAGCCAAACATGCGGGGTCAGTGCCCAGTCTGCTCTTGGGTATGTGTGGCGTGTGTATGTGTCTCCCATGAGTTTGACCCTGCCCGGGCAGTGGAGGGGGAGCGTGTCTTTGACAAGGCTAGGAACTGTGGGCTCTGGGGTGAGAGGGAATCAGGGCTGAAGCTGGGCTTTGGGGGTCTAACAGGCTCCATGCAGTGACCTCAAGTTGTTGATTTTCCTGTCCCGAGCCCCTTTATGGGGTCTACAGCACCTCAAATGCTGGCCCAGTAGGAGAGGCTTCCAGAAGTGTCCCAGGCTAGGTGAATGTTCTGTGTGTGGTTGTTTGCACCCTCCTGGCATGCGTGTTTGCCCCCAAGGCTGCATGTGCCATGGTGGGTGTGACTGCCAAAGGCCCTGGGAGCGGGTGACATTCCTTGCCCATGACCCTGTGAGCACAGGACAACATGTGCTTGTAACTGTGGTGGGGGGAGGGAGGGGTCAGTTAGATGGGCAGCATTGTCTGAAGCAGAGGAACAAGATGATCCTGAGGGGGAGGAGACTGACGTGGCGGAGGGCGGTGAGGCTGGGGCTTTCCTTCCCACAAGCTCCGAGAGGCTGTGCAGGCACGGGAAGAACCTGGGCTAGGAGTTGGGGGCCTGCCTTCTGGCCTCACCTCTGCCACTGACTGCTATGTGACCTTGAGTGACTCTCTTCCTTGTCCTAGTCTCAGTTTCTCAGTTTCCTGGGAAGGAGGGGGTGGCCAAAGGACCTGGATGTGAATGGGGGTCTGTGGATGCAAGAACAGAACGTACATGGCCCAAACTGTGGGACATATCAGGTTCCTTCTGTCTCAGAATTCCAGGAGCTCAGGGAAGGAGGTGGGGGTGGGGCCTGCCTTCGAAGAAACTCACTCTTCTCTCCAGGCCTGGGAGTAGGGGGTGGCCAGGTGGCTGTTCCTCTCAGAAGCTGGCGCGTGTGTGGCTTGTACTCGGGATTGCCCTGGGCTCAGGTGGAGATGGAGGCTTGGTCGGGGATCTTTTCCTGTTGACAGGGAGCCCTGCCTTCTGGGGTAGATGGCTGCCCGATAGTTATGGGGGGCCTGGAGAACTGACCTAAAGATGACCTGACTTCAAAAGTAACTTCCTGGAAGCCAGGGTAAGGATGGGGGAGAAGGCAGGAGGAGGCCATGCAGCAGCCTGGGCCCTGCCCATGGGATTGCCCAGGGCTGCAGCCTGAGGGCTGTGCCCACTGGGAAGGGACAGGGCAGAGTTCCGATTCTTACTGAAAGCCCCAGCATTAAAGGCCAAAGTGCCTGGAAACCTCTATGTTTATAAAAAGCTCTTATCCACAGAGCATCTTTCCTGGCACAGCTGGGGCTGCTGCTGCTGCCTGCTGCTCACCCATCAGCCTGGCTTCTGGGGCAGGTGTGATGGGGGTGAGCCAAGTCTAGCTGCAGTAGGTCCGTTGGGGCTTCTCACCTTAATGGGGCCAAACTAGGAAGGCCTCACATCCTTGGGGGAGACCCCCTTTTCTGGGTCTGTCTCCTTACTAGTGAGCCACTCTCTCTGGCTGGCCCTGACCTCTGGGTCTTTCCAGGGTTTGGAGCTGCAGGTCGCTTTCCTTGCTCTCTATGACCTTGGGCTTCTGCTTGTGACCCTCAGCTTATTCCTCACCTTCTGCCAGAAAGGTTCCAAAGCTGGGTCTGTTATTTACAAGCTGCAAGATAAGGGCATGTTCTGAACTTCTTTTGAGTCTGTTTCTTCATCTATAAAATGAGGATAGTGGCCGGGTTATCAGAGTATTAAATGAGAGAACGAATCGTAGATGCTCATGTGGTACTACTTTCCTCTTCCTCTTTGGTACGCCCACTCCCCAGCCCCTGACTGCCCTTGGAGGGGGCGCAGAAGTCCCAGGAAGTACTGACCTGGCAGGGTCCGCAGATACTTGGGGGAGTGATTTCCTAGGGATCCCCGGGGTAAGGAGTGCTCAGGGAGCGCCTCTCAGTCTAGAGGGCAGGGGTCAGGAATAGAAGCCGGAGCCGGTGCAAAGGGAAGGCTGGCCGCCATCTCTGGCCCTTCCCAGGATCCCTCTCCAGGCCCAGTGTTTATCCCTCCGCCGCGGCTGCTGACACGCGTTGCTGACACCCGCCCAGGCTGGCCTCGGCCCCGGGCGCGGAGGAGCGGGGCGGGGGGGGGGGGGGCGCAGCTGGCAGCCCGCCCGGGGGAAGCCACGCAGCCAGCCCGCGGGCCGGGCGGGGGAGGGGGCGCGCCACTCGGCCGTCCCCAGCCGTGGCACCTGTGTCAGGGCACAGCTGCGTTCGTCCCTGCTGGGGACCCCAGTCCCTGCTGTGCTTCCTGGGGCGAGGAGTCCCCGGGGGTGGGCAGCTGTGTGTGACAAGAGAATGCGGGGAAGGTCTGGGAGCCGGGCAGGCTAGGGTCCCTGCTCACGTGCCCTCTAATCTCCGCCCCCCAGGCCGCAAGTTCATCATAGCCAACGCTCGGGTGGAGAACTGCGCTGTCATCTACTGCAACGACGGCTTCTGCGAGCTGTGCGGCTACTCACGGGCCGAGGTGATGCAGCGGCCGTGCACCTGCGATTTCCTACACGGGCCGCGCACGCAGCGCCGCGCCGCCGCGCAGATCGCGCAGGCCCTGCTGGGCGCTGAGGAGCGCAAAGTGGAGATCTCCTTCTACCGGAAAGATGGTAGGCGGGGGCTAGGGGCGGGGCCGCGGCGAGGGGTGGAGGCACGGTGGGGGCGGGGCCGAAAGGCCGTGTGTAGGGGTGGGGCCGTGGGTAAGGGTGGGGACCGTGGGTTGGGGGCGGCCTGAGGTTGGCTGGATCCCGGGTGGGTTCCATGGGGGCGTGATCCCAGCAGGGACCTTTGCTGTGCGCCAGGCGGGAGGCGCGGGCTGGGCGTTGGGGCTGCAGGGCGGACTGGGTCTCTACTTAAAGCACTCTGGTGGGATGGTTTACGGGGTGACCAAGAGGCTGCTTGGCTGTGGGTCCTGTGCCTCTGGTTCCTTCCTCCCTAGGCAGATGTGGTGGGCACCTTGAGCTAGGTGGGTTGGAGTTTGACGGCGCCGGGATGGCAGGTGCGTGCATGGACGGAGGTAACAGAAGTCCAGGCCGGCGGCTGGGCGCTGACCTCCGGCCACAGGCCTCTAGTTACCCTAGGACAGCCCCTGCCAGGTGACTGGTCTGGGGAGTTGTCGCTGAGGGCGAGCCGGGGAAGGGCGGCAGGACTCTGGCTCGCTCTCTGCTGCCCCTCTCCTGCCCCCTCTCTCTTGCACTTCAATTGCACCTGGCGGGAGGTGTGTGCCTCTCCCCACAACCTCAGTTCCCTTTGTCTCATCTTTTGAGCGCCCCGCCCACCACCTTCTCCTGTGCCAGGTGTCTCTGCTCAGCCACCGCTTCCCGGCCCAGCTGCTGTGGGCTTCCGGAGAGCGGATAAACAAACCCTGAGTGGAGCTGCTCCCATACCTCCAGCCCTGGCGGGGTGGGCTCTGCTCAGGGAGGGCCGTGCAGCAGGTCTCTGGGGGACCTGCAGTTATCCGAGACTGGGGAGGGGGTTCCAGAAGTTGCCACTGGACTTTTGCTCACCAGCATGTATCTGATGAGCATTTACGGAATCCTTGTGAGCTGGGTGCAGCAAGAGCAGTGTTAAGAGACAGATGAGGTCCGTGCCCGCAGGGAGCTTACCTGCTGTAGACAGCACTGTCTGTCTCCCTCTGGGGCATAGTGAGCCAGCAGCCCCTGTATGCCCTTAGCCCTGTACCTTGGAACCTCCCCTGAATGCTCAGGGTTGGCTGAGGCTGCCCTGCAAAGGCTTACACCCCCCTGCTTTTGCAGAAGTGCACAGTTGAGATCCCTGGATAGCATTAGATGGGAGATGGTCTCTGGGGCCCTTGGGAGAGGGTTTGCTTGCAGCAAGTGGGCATTCTGGCTGGAGGCAGCGGCTGGGAGACTGGAGGCAAACTCTGGAAGGCAGGGCCTTCTGTGCAGCTTTTCACTGATGTCTCCCCGGAACCTAATCAAAACAGATCTGCTTTAATATCTGTCTGCTCATCTAGTACTAGCTAATGTTGGTGGGTGCCTTTTATCCACTGGACCCTGAGCTAAATGTTTCACTTGCATTATCTCATGGGCTCTTCACAACAACCTTGGGAGGTGGATACTGTTTTTTCCCCTCCATTTTATGGATGAGGAAACTGGAGTTCAGGAAAATTAAGAAACTTCCCTCAAAGACACACACACCTAGAAAGTGCAGGGCTGGGAATGGAACCATGTCTATCTGATCAGAGCCCTGTCCACTCTGCTCTGCTGTCACAGATTAAAAATGACACAAAATAGTTATAGGTATGCCTATGTACTGCACGTTACTTTATGTACACATTTATTTTGAAAGTTTGCAAACCGTTGATATAATGAAAAGAATGTGAATGCCCAAGTCCTGGATTCAGGTCTAACACCAGAGATTCTATGCTATGGGCCAAGCTGGTTACTGCCTTGAGCCTGTTTCTACTTCTGGGTTAGTGTGCCTGCTGGGCCGCTTGGCATCTGGGGCCTGAGTGCTTCTGTCTTCGCTGTAGTGTGAGTGAGGAGCTGGCCCTCCCTCCTGCCCCAGGCTGGTGACTTCTGAAGAGGATGGCCATGGGACCCCTTCTGCAGAGGTGCTATCATGGAATCTTGGTGACCTCGCGGATCGCCTAATCCAGTCCACTCAAGTTACAAATGGAAAAACTGAGAAGCAGAGGTCAAGTTACCAGTGAATCCGTGGAGGGAGTGGGGCTAGAACCCAGGCCCCCCACCCAAGTTCAAGCTCTTTCCCCACTCCAGGTTACTACTCCAAATGGGGCTGTGACCCAGAAAGTCATATGCCAGCCATCTCTGCCTGCCCCCTTCTCTGCTGTCACCTAGTTTCCATGGGAATCAGGTATCTCCTGCCGGCCCATAGGCTGGCCTTGTCCCTCAGGCTTTGTGGGCCCCTACTTGTCCTGGCCCTCCAGGCCTAGGGTGCAGAGATATTTCCTCTGCCTTCCCTCCCTCTCCCTCTGTGCAGTCCCTTGGGCAGGTCTCTGTGCCTGACCTGGGCTGTGTGTGTGTGTGTGTATGAGCATGAGCTCACAGCTTTGTGCATGGGCAGAGGAGAGAGGCAGAAGTGAGGAATGCTGATTCCACCTCTTGTTTCTGTCCAGGCCTTTCTCAGGGTCTCGGTCCGGGCCAGCCACAGCAGAGTGGGTCCCTGGGCTTCAGCCCCGGGGAGGTGGGTGGCTGGGGAGGAGGCGGGACCTTTTGCTGGCAGGCGCCACTGAGGACAGCTGTGCTGTATCGGTGCCTCTAGGCTAGCTCTGTGGAGTGTCAGGGCCTGGAGCCAGACAGCCCCATTATTTAGCTGCTGGGGCTGCTGGGAGGTTGGGAGGCCGGACTTGGGGGGTGTGGACTGGACATGGGGTGCCAAGGGCTCACTGGCCCTGTGTTCCTGCCCCTTCATGTCAGGCCGGGATTAAGGTAGAATTGGGAGCCGGGCCCCCGCAGCATGGGGCTGGCAGGTGGTGGCATCCCTGTGGGGCTCTGGGCGTTGCCTTGGTGGCCGGTGATGCCGGGCACACCTGCCCTCCCACATTGCACTGGAGTAGGCCGTGGGCCTCTTTGAGCACGGCTCCTCCTCATGTGCTCCCCTCTCTGCCAGGCCTCATGGAGGTCCCCTGCTCTCTGTCTCTTGTGTTCTCTCTGCTCTTTGTTTGCATCTCTCTGCCCCGCCCCCCCCCGCCACACTCAGCGTCTGCCTGTGCCCATGGTCTCTGTCCCTCTCTCTCTCCCCACGGTCTTTACCGATTTCTCCCTGCAGCTGTCTCTCTTCTTCCCTCCCTCCAGCACCCCTGAAGTTTCCTCTTTGCCACTCTCCCTTTGCCCTGGTGTCTTCCGCCTCTCTGGGCTCCATCTGGAAGTCTCTGTCTGGCTCCCCGTACCTCTGCCTGTCCTGGCCTAGTCTCCATGTCCCTGTGTCCCCGGGAGCCTGTGTGTGGGTGAGGATGGTGGTGTCTCTAGAGAAGAGTCTGTCTGCTTCTCCATTCCAGTTGCAGGCTGGTTGTCATGGTAACAGGGTCAGAGGGCCCCCCACTGCAACAGTTGAGCTGTGGGCTGGGGGAGGGTTGGAGACCAGAGGGCCAGCATGCTCCCCAGCACCCTCAGAGCCCATGGGGAGCCAGAGACCCAGAGGTGGCCCCACACCCACTGGTCTGTGGTCCCCAGACTCAGACTTCAGCTTCCCAGGTGCTTGTGCAGGTACTCTTGGCACCAGTGCCATTCCTCTGGGCCTCCTGTGACCTTCCACACACTCCGGGCCATTTCCTTATCTCTTCCCTGGTCCCTGAAATCAGACTCCTCACTGTGAGGCTCCCACACCACGCCCTTCTGCATTGTGGCCCCGAGCTCTGACTCTCACTGCCCTCCGTCCCCACCAGGCAGGAACCTGATTGTCAGGTCCCCAGACCGCCACCAGTCTTGGTTGCTGGTGAAGGGGTATGTTGAGGCCGGCAGGCAGGTCAGGTGGAGACTGGCGCCTGGGTGTATTCTGCACCCTTAAGATGGAGCCGACCGGGGTGACCCCCAGAGGAACGCGGTTAGACACAGGTAGCACTTTTCTTGGACAGGAGAGTGGGGAAGCCATTAGGGGTCTCCCTCCACCTTGGGCCTTTTGGTCAGGGCCTGGGGCAGCTTGGAGTCAGGTGGGGGAGAGCACCTGCTCCGTGGTGGCCAGGAGCGGGGCGGGGCTGCCTCAGGGCCCAGCTGCTTTCCCTCCGCAGCTCCAGGGGCTCCCTTGTGGGGGGGGGGTCATTCCTGAGCGGGAGCAGGGTGCCCTGTTCTGCTTGGGGCTTCCTGTCCCAGCTCCACCCTGGGGGCGAGGCAGGCCTGCCATGACTGAGGGTGTGTGGGCCACTCCTGCTCTCCTCTGGGGTCTGGAGAGTGTCGGGAGGGTGGCTCCTCCGTGTTGTGTCTGCTGTAGCCCCCGAGAGGAGCTATGTAAATATTTGTGCAGAGCCGTCTGGGATGGGAGCAGAGTTTGATGGTGGCCTTGGGCTCTGGGGAGGGGGGCTGTGGGCAGCAGGGGGGACCAGCATAGGGGTTGGAGTGTGAGATGGGTGAGACTCTGCCTCTCTTCTGCCCAGAGGTGGCTTCCAGGGTGGCAGGACTTGAAAGGTTCCAAGAAAGTTCTTTCAAAATTAAGTATCTTCCCCGAAGGGGCCTGAAATGCCTCTGTTAGGGAACCCCTTGCTTGGGCTGAGAACGAACCTTTTTCTTTAAAAAGACATTCTCTGTCATCACCCCTCCCCTGTAAGCAGGGAGGGACGTGGAAATAGCTAGCCTTCAGTGTGAAGGAGTTTAACAGAAACTTTCCTCCCTGCTGTGGGGTCAGGGCCAAAGAGGGGGCACGGAAGGCCACCTGGGGCCAGTGATGAGTATGGGGGGGGGTCTGGATGAACCGCTGTCCCCCTAAAGTCCCTTCCTGTCCTTAGTCCAGGGGCCCATAAAGATCTCCATCTTGTGAACTGTGAGTGGCCTCAAGTGGACTCCTCTCCATTCCTACCAAGTGTCCAGGGACTAGAAGCACCTTGAGGGCAGGGCGGTATCTTCTCCTTGACCCACCATCACCCTCGCCCACAGTTGTGGTTGAGGCTGCCATGTCTGACTCCCCCACTAGATTATAAGCTCTGTGAGGGCAGAGAGTGGCCTGCTTTGTTCTTTGTTGTATCTGTGTGTGTACTGCAGAGTGGGAGCTCAGTTCATGCTTGCTGAATGAGTGAATGAATGAATGAAGTGGGCAGTGTGCTGTGTTGCAGAAACCCTATCCTGGGAGTCAGAGTCTTGGGAGCAATTTCTGGTTTAGTTACAGACTTGCTGTGTGGCCTTGGACAAATCACTTCCCATCTCTGGGCCTTGGTTTCTCCCTCTCTGAAAAGCCTTAGAATAACAGAATGCCACGGCTGGGAGGGATCTTAGTGGATGAGGAGGCTGTCAGGGCCAGAGGAAGGTGGGTCAGGAAGAGGTGGACTGAGGTGGCCACTTAGAGAGTTTGGAGAACTCCAGCCCAGCTGAGTGTGGGGGATGTTGTGGGCTGCAGGGAAGGTACTGGGGATTCTCACCCTCCCCGCCTCAGAGATGGACCAAGGAGGCCCGGACCAGGGAGCTAAGCTGGGGGAGGGGACGATGGCCGCTGCATGACCAGCTCTCACAGGCTCCCTCACTGTTGTGACTACACTTGTAGTTTGCAAGCTGGGACACACGCTTTGTGGCAGGTGGTCCTTAGACTGGGGAGGCCTCCTCTCCATCATTTTACGGGAGTGAAATTCTCACTTGGAAAGGCTAAGGGGACTTCCCCAGCTGGCAGGTGCTTGGGTGAGAATTCCTATCCAGTGTTTCTCTTTCCACTCGAGTCCTGCCCAGCATGGAACACCACCGCACAGGCTGACTTGCCTCAGAGGGCCATTTTTCGGCATGATGGTCTCAAAGCCCCAGGAAATTTGGGTGTTAGCTTGGGCTCCCAGAGCTGCAATTCCTCATTCGCTAAGTGGGATCATAACACCTGTCCTCTTGGGTACTGCTGGGAGAGGTTCAGCAAAAAGAGAATAGAGGCAGGGCAGTATCGAGTGCCAAGGCTCTTGGCACCCTACTTGCCATTAGGCAGGGCATCGCCCACGCGGCCACAGGTCCTGGCCAACCAAGGAATTGAGCCGACTCAGGGCCGCAGCATCCCTGTTCCCTACAGCTCTCACTCCTTGCCCTGCACCCGGCTTCTGCATGCGTGTGTGTGTGTGTGTGTGTGTGTGTGTGTGTGTGTGTGTCTCTCTCTCTCTCTCCCCCCCACCCCAGGCTTTTGCTGGCCCCAGCTCCTGCCTCCTCCCTAAATCGTGGAAACCAAGATATTCGTGTTACTGGTTTTTTCTTTCTCTTTCATTGGTTTTTCTCCTTTTTCTTTTTTTCTCACTCCCCATCCGTTAGTTCCCCTTCCCTTAGGCAACCATTCAAATGTACTTCCTGTGAATGTGTTGCTTGCATATGTTCTTGCAAAATGTGTGTTTTGTCTGGCTGCATGTAGGTTTAATTTATGTAAATGATATGTGCTATATATTGTATTCTGGTGTTCACTTTTGTTACAAAGGAGTACGCCTTTAAGTCCAGCCAGGTTGCTCCTTGACACTGAGTCCGTAGCGTCATATTCTGTGGGGTGCTCCCACCTCATTTCACCTGTCTGCTCTCCTGGAGAGGGCCCTCCACATTGTCTCTATAAATGATGCTGCAGTGAACATCCTTGTCCATGGCCCCTTTTGGACTCATGTAGGGATGTTTCGGGGATTCATCCCCAGGGGTGGCGTTGCTGGGTCACAGGGTACGTGGACATGCAATTCAACCACGCACTGTCCAGCTGTAACCAGCAGGGTTGTACCTATCACCGCACTCCCACGCAGAGCAAGGGATTTCTATTCCCCCGCATCTCTGCCACACCTGGCATCATCGGCTGTTCTAATTTTTGCCAGTGCAGTGGGTGAGAGTGATACCTTGCTGCTTTAATTTGCATTTCTTTGATTTCATGCGAGTCGGAGCATCTTGTTGGTAGCCGTTCAGGTTTCTCTCCCGCGAGTTACCTGCTCATATCCTCTGCTCATTTTTCTATGACGCTGCTGCCTTTTGTTCTTGTTGCTTTGCCAGAGTTGCTTATGTAGTCTCGAAATACAGATGTATGCAGTTAAATATCCAGCACGTATTCTGGATATTATTTCCTGTTGAATCAAGATATTGCACATATCTGCTCCCGTTCAGTCATCTGTTAAATTTATCCAACAAAGATACTTCCTTTTGATACAAAGTCATGGATTTTGAGCTTTGTTTGTGCTTTTGAAGTTTTGTTTAAGAAATTCCTCACTATTCCAAGGTTGCAAAGGTCTATGTTTTCTTCTATTAACTTAATTGTTTTACCTTTCTCAGTTGGGTCTTTGATCCATCCTGCCTACCGCTGTCTGTGGTGTCAAACAGGGATCAAGTTGTATTTTTTCCATATACTGAGCCAATTTTCCCAACACATCTAGTAAACAGCCTGTTCTTTTCCACTGACTTATGGGGCTACCTTTATTACCGGTTAATTTCCCATATATCCATCGATCTGTCTTTGAACTCTTTTGTTCCAAATATTTATTTGTCTGTTCTTGCATCAAAACCACATTAAAAATATGGCATTTAGTATGTCTCAGTATCTGGAAAGGCAAAGCTTCCCTCTCTGTTCATCTTTTGAAGGTTGACACAGATATTGTGGACCTCTCTTCTTCTTTGTAAATTTCAGAGACAGTTTATCAAGTTCCTGGGAAGAAAAACCCCACTAGGATCTTAATTGAAATTAGGTTGGTTTGGTAGGTTAATCTGGGGAGAATTGACATCTTTGTAATATTTGTCCCATCCAAGAGACTGGAGTGGCTCTCCATTTATCAGATCATTTTTGCATCTTTTATTAGTTTAAGGTTTTGTTTTGTTTTTCCCCATAGAGGCCCTGTGCATTCTTGGTCACTTCCTAGATATTTTATAGTTTTTGTTGCTATTATGAAAGAAATCTTATTTTCCACTACCGATTCTAATAGCTTAATGCTGGTGGAGAGAAATGCTGTGTGTTTTGTGGGCCGATCTTATATTTGGCAGCCTTGCTGAGTGAACTCTCTTATCAGTTAGTGCTAATGGTTTATCTGTTGATTTTATTGGTTCTCTAGGGAGATGATCCTATCATTTGCGAATAATGCTGGTTTCCTCTTTATGCCTGGGTCACTGCCGTATGTGTTGATGCTGGAACATTCCATCTGCCTTTTCAGCAGGCTCTCACATGTACTTGTGTTTATTTGCTGGAGACCCTCCAGTGTCCTGTAAGGTGGGTGAGTCAGGGAGGAATTGCAAGTCTCGGTTTAATGACCAAGAAGCTGTGGCTGACTGGGTGACCGATGGGACAGGGCTCTCTCAAAGCGTCCCTAGGCTCTCTGGGATATGCTGGGAGCCAAGGTGGGAGCGCCGTTTGAGAAGCTCGCTGAGCCCTGGAGGAGGGCAGGGACCTCGGTTGTCTCCTGGTGGACCACGGCTCTTTGTATCCTTGCCACCCGTGGCTGGGTGGTCAGCTTCCATGTTCTGTGCTGTTGACTGGATTTCACAGTGCTTCAGCAAAAGACATCACCTAATTCCCATGGGGGTTCTCACTGCTGAGGGTGGGTTTGAAATGGGCAAATCCTCTTGTGGAAGGACAGTCAGTGCCCCTGGATCTGAAAGGGAGCTTAGAAGGTGGGGAGATGGCCCTGGCCACACCTGCCATCAGCACAGGTCACTGCCCGGAGTCCACAGTCAGTCCCTGGACACCTGCTTACCCAGTACCTCCTGTGAGGCCAGCCCCACCCTGCCCTCAGGGCTCTGGGGGGAGGGAGGAAGCTTACCCCGGAAGCCATGCACAATCACCTCCCACATGAGGGATCTAGTTTGAGAAGAGTTCTCAATGAGAAACGTCCCTGTGGGCCAGGTGGAGCAGTCAAGGAACTCTTTGTAGAGGGGGCCTTCGGGGCCTAGAGGGTTGGGAGGAGCTAGAGAGAAGCCGGGTGGGGCCGCGGGGAGTGGGAGGGTCTGGTGAAGCTGGGGTGTGCTGGAGGGGGCGCCCGGACCCGCCTGCTGGGGACTTGGCCAGTCTGTGTGTCCCGGGATGGGAGGCCCAACTGGGAGAGCAGGCTGAAGGATGTGTGGGTCGGGAACAGGGGATTCTGAAAGATTCTGTGGAGGGACAGGCTCCAGGAAGCAGGAGGAGGGAGGTTAAGTGTGGAGGCCTCAGGGAGGCGGGGAACGGGATGGAGCTGTGAAGAGAAGCTTTCCCCGAATAAACATGGCCTGGTTTCACCTTCCTGGGCTTCTGTGGAGCGGGGCAGGGGTGTGACTCCAGTTTATAGACTACGAGGCTGCATCCTCAGAGGTCGAGTGGGGCTGAGCCCCAGAGATTTTCTAGAAAGAGCTCTTCTCCCGAGGACGTCACAGTGGCTTCAGGGAAAGACAGCACATACAGGCCACCTGCAGGGGTGTGGGTGTTAGTCTGGATGACTGCACAGGCCCTCTGTATGGCCCTATGGGTCTCTGCGAAGGTGTGAGGCTGGAGGGGTGGCGGGAGGGTCTGTCTGGAGATGCTTCCTCTGTATGAGCTGGGGTCTGGATTGTGGCTCCCCATCCCTGTCCTGCAGTGAGTATCTGCGGGCGAGTCTGTCCCACTCAGCTCCTGGAGTCAGGATAGGATTGCCCCCACCCCGTCTGTTTCACACACACACACACACACACACACACACACACACACACACACTTAGGCACACCCATTCACTGGATGGCCTCTCAGGCGTCCCTGCTCCGTCCCTTGGGCCTGCAGTGTCCCTGGCCCTCTCTGGGCCCCTGTTGCCCATGAGAGCGGTGTTAGCGACACGGTGGCCCCCGGCCAGGAGCAGCTCCTGCTGCATCTTCCTGTCGCCGCCACCAGGCTAAATATAACCTGACACTGCACAGCCCTGGGCCGCCGCCGGAGACAGCCTCTGCCTGGGGGCGGACAGGCCAACTGGAGCCCCAGCCTCCTGCCCTCAGCGTGACTTTGGGCCCAGCTCCTCCTGCTCCAGCAAAGCAGGAGGGCGACTAGGGTGAGGATGGCTGCCTCCCCGAGGTCACCTTCCCTGCAAGGACCCGGCACCCTGCCTTGTTACAGCTCTGGATGCTTCCACAAGGCCATCTGTCATCTCATCTGGCACCTGGGGCAGGAATCACTTGTCCCTGCAGTACCCCTAGGGAGTCTGAAGCTCAGAGAGGTGGGTGGCCTGCCCACAGTCACACAGCAGTTGCCTGGGTCTCTTGAGGGTCAGGGCAGATCAGCTCAGCTCAGTCCTCAGGATCCCTCTCTCTGCCATCTCATTCTGGACTCCGAGCCAGGGAACCTCGTCTCAGGGAGGGTGGGCACCCCAGATGCTTCACATGCATGTGCTCAGTTAGTGTTCGAGGGGCTGAAGAGCCGCCTTCGAAGGAGCTGTGATGGCACCTAGTTTGCAGATGAGCACCTGGAGACTCTGCCTGGGGAGCTTGTCCAAGGACACTCAGGCCACCTGCAGGCCTCCCCTTCCCCTGCTGCCTGGTGCTGCCCTGAGAGATAAGGCCTCCCTGCAAAAGCAGAGGGCAGCTCTTGCCTGGGGCACAGCCAGGGGTGCCCAGAGTTGGGAAAGTGGGTTTGGGGCTGTCGGTGGGGCCTCTGGGTGGGTCGGGATTCAGGGTGGGGCAATGCCCCCAGGTGCACCGGCAGGCGGGGGTTGGCACCACGGGGAGCAAGCCAGCGTTGCATTCTGATGAGTGACGTTGCCCTTCCCTGGAGTCAGGAGGAACTGCGGCACCTGGCAGGTGGCCAGGCCTAGCTCTCTCGGGAGCCCCCCCAGCTGCCCCTTCCTCTTTTCCCTTCCTCAGTGGCCTGCAGTGAGCTGCATGACTTCTGTGGCTGTTATAATCTGAGACCCAGAGGAGCCTGTCAGTGTGCAGCTATCCATTCATGACTCCCCTCCTCTCCTGGTCTCCATCCCCGCAGGGCCCAGGGTGCCCTTAGCCCCAGAAGGCAAGCAAAGGCTGGGTGCCCAGCCTCCTCACCGAGACCCAGGTGTCTCAGCTGGGCCTGGGCCTGGGGGCTGTGAGTGGGGTGTTCTCCGGCTTCAGCCACATGGGCCAGGTGGCCTCAGGGGCCTCTCTGTTCCTGAACCCACCCCCCCAACCTGCATCTCCCACTCTTCCTCCTCCTCCTTTTATCAAGACCTCCCTTGGGTACTGGATGAGCTCCCTGGGGCTCGGGGGGGAGGGCAGGTGACTTGCCCAAAGTCATTCTGATGCCATGAGTAAAGGCTCCTTAACTCTTGTGCCTGTGCCCCACCCCTTTGCACCTGGGAACCCCACAGGCTTCCTGTGGGTGTGGCAGGGGTCCTCTCCGCTTGCTTTCTTCCAGTCGGTTCCCTCCTTCCCCCTCCTCCTGGTTCTGGCTGCCTCGGGAGTGTGGGCCGTGCCTGCCACAGAGCGGCTTTCGACGGAACTGCAGCCTCACCCGGCTCTGGGGTGAAGTCAGCCTCAGCTCAGAACCTGGTCTGGGGGGGGGGGGGGCGGGGCAAGTCGGAGGAGAAGAGGGGCAGAGTGCTGAGCAGGGTCTAGGGTGGGTAGGTGCAGAGCTCCTGGAGGGTGAGGCACCGTTCTGTGCATCCAGCGCCAGCCCAGCCACAGACTCTCATCACTTCTTTGCCCAAGGTCAGAGCCCCACCAATTTGTTTTGCACCCAGGCCCAGTTCTGGCTGCCCCTGTGTCCCACCTCTGGCCTGCTGACCTCCAGCTACCCAGAGGGACCCCTGCCCGCCATAATTCCAGCCAGTGATGGGATGGGGTGTGCTGAGGTCTGGCTGAAGAGCTTGGGGTGGGTATTGTGCTGGCTCACGGAAGTCCCAGCCAGCCAGGCAGGGTGGTGGGAGGCAGAGCCTGATGGGGCCCTGGTGAACGGGGGCCACCTGCTTTCCTTGCTCTTATGTCCCCTTGAAAACAGCAGCTGGAGCCTACTGCTCCCCTACCCTCCACCCCCCAAATCCTGCCCCAGCCATCAGGCAGAGCTCCAGTTCACATTTTTGGAATAACAGGGCTTTTACAGGGTTATTTGAAAGGGAAAATTCCTTGAATATTGACAAAGGGAGAGGACCAGGAGGGCTCCATGTGCATGTCTGTGGGTCTAGGGTTGGGGAGTGGGACTGGGCTGCTGAGGGGGGGCTTATATCTGGAGTTTGGGGGCCTGGCAGGGACTGGCTGGCAATTTGGGATGCTAGTGTCCTGGGCTGTCTGGGCTGCAGAGTGCAGCTCTGGCCTCTCTTGCTGGGAAGCTGGAATGAAGTGGGCATAGGTGCTGAGGCCTCGAGGTCAGAATCCTGAGGCTGTGCACTGGGGCAGGATCCCCAGGCCATCCTGAAGGGCTGCGCCCATTGGGGTTCCAGACTCTGGACTTATCTAAGATGAGTTTTCCAGCGAGGAATGAGGATCAGGGGCCTGGATCACTGGCTCCCAGGGGTGGGGTGTTGGGGGTCTGCAGGGTGAAGGTTTCCTGGTCTCTAGCCTCTCCTTAGTCCCTTTGAGGGCTAGTCCCTGTTCAGGCCGCTGCCGGCCATCACCATATTAGGGCATAAACTCTAGGCGGGCTGTCTGGGTGCCAAACGGTCTCCAGCTGGGCCCGGCCTCCTGCAGCTCCCAACACCACAGGCGGGCTTCAGCCGGGCCATGTCAGAGGCCGGAGGTCAGGGGACAGGAGCAGCTACTGGAGGGAGACCCAGAAAGAGCCCCCCAGCTCAGGTCCTGCAGGCCGAGCCATGAGTGTCTGGGATGCGGTGAGTGGAAGGGCTTTGGGGTGGGGCGGAGAATTCCTGGCCAGCCCCTCCCCTGGTCCAGCCCCCCTCATCCCAGTGCCACCCTGTTTCAGTTGGGTTCAGAGAATCTCCTTCCATGAGATAAATCCCACAGCTGTTAGAGGCGCTGATCTTCCCCTTCTCAGCTCTTTCCCCTGGAAAATCTTCCCTGAGCCTGGCCAGCATCTCCCAGGAATCAGGCCCTTTGTGCCTGGCCTTCTCAGGTCCAAGGTGAAGCTGCGGCTGCACTCCCCAGGGCTAGGTTGGCTGCCAGCCCCTCCAGGTTGTTGGTCTTGACTCATTCACCCCCCGCCACTTCCTCTCCACCAGTCTTGATTCTTGACTCCTTCCTCACCACTGCCCCCTCAGCATTAGCACTGGAGCACCTGCCGGCTGGTGCAGTGTTCTAGGCGCTAGGCTCTTCAGAGGGGATGCAGACGCTGGTGAGTTAGGCCCCTGCAGTTCAGAGAAGACATGAGCATGGGGGAGCAGAGACAAGGAAAGAAGTCTCTGCCCTGGCAAGAGAAGGAGATGAGGAAAATGCCTGGTCCCCACAGGGTCCGTGGAGAAAGAGGAACAGGATGTTAATGCGCCTTGTTGTATCCAGGAGGGCTTCCTGCAGGTGGGGTCCTGAGCTAGGCTTTAGGCGGAGCCTGAGAGCGCACCACGGTTTCTTTCAGAAATCAGCAGAGGGGAGGGTGAGGGGGCCGTGCACTGGACAGGGAGCAGAGTTGGACAGGGACCCAGGTGGACTGGGTACATTTGGCCTGATGGACTGGTATCACCTAGAATAGGGGCTCTGGTGGCCAGAGAGAGAGAGAGATTGGGAGGGAAAAAAAAATCCAAGAACAGAGAAAAAGATGAGTGACTTTGATGAAAGGTGTAGAAGCAGTGCTTCTCGGTCTGGTGAAGGATCAGTTTTATTTCTAGTAAGTTGCAGACCAATGCTTGTGTGAAATACAAAAATCACGTGCTTGGATATTGTGGCAATGCCAAATTTTTGAAACTCCTGCTCTCAACTTCTGAACTTGTCATGCTGTAGATGATACAACAATTGGGTACTGACGTAGGGAAAAGACAGAGACAGACAGCGCACCTGCTAACCTGTCTATAGTGTTCAGTGCACGCCTGGCATTGCCCTAGGCAGCTGGCACGTGTTGACTTATTTAATCTGTACAATTTATGAGGAAAGAATGATTATCATTCTCATTTTGTAGATGGGGAAAGTGAGGCACATATGACGAGGCAGCAGAGCTGGGATCTGAACCCTGAGATCCTGAGCCTAAAGTCTCTGGGCTTAACCACCAGGCTGCGCTGCCTTGCACGAGGGAAAGCAGAGATACATTGAGAGGTTAGGGAAGAAGATGAAACAACGCAGGGAGAAAGGAACATAAGCCAGTGTGAGGAGACTGCACATAGGGAGGGGGTGCTGGAGAAACAAGACAAGCAGAGAGAGAGAAAGGGCGGGCTTTGAGAGCAACAAGCTGGAGCGGCCAGATTGGGGAAGAAACTCAGTCTGGCAGGCATGTGGCAGGAGGAGGGCTTGGGGCAGGAGACACTGGCAAGAAAGGGTGAGACTGTTTGTGGGAGCAGTGGGGGAGGCAGAAGTGGACAGGCCCCTTTAGGATTGGGGGTCCATCCCGCCTGGTACCACAGTGGCTGTGTCCCCGCTCTGCAGGGAGCTGCTTCCTGTGCCTGGTGGATGTGGTGCCTGTGAAGAATGAAGATGGGGCTGTCATCATGTTCATCCTCAACTTTGAGGTGGTGATGGAGAAAGACATGGTGGGGTCCCCAGCCCGTGACACCAATCACCGCGCCGCCCCCACCAGCTGGCTGGCCCCAGGTAGGTGCAGCTGTGCTCTCGGGCTGGTGCAGGAACACCTGGTTTCCCTTCCCTGGGATCATGAGGCTACCCAAGGAAGGGGTGTGGAAGGGATCCTTTCAAAGATGGTAGGGGGGAGGTACAGCTCAGTAGAAGAGTGAGCTGCTTAGCATGCATGAAGTCCTGGGTCCAATCTCCAGTACCTCCATTAAAAATAAATAAATAAATCTAATTACCTCCCCTAATAGTAAAACAAAACAAAACAAAAAGATGGCGAGAACACGGAGAATACGGCTGGTCCCATCTGGCTCAGGATGGACAAACAGGAGTGGAGTGACTGACTGAGCCCAGATTCACAGGTCCTTGGGGCAGGATCACAACTGGTTTCACAGCCTTACCTGCTTGGGTTTCCACCACAGCATCTCCTGGGAGTGGTCCTCTCTCCTGCCCCAGGGATCGGGGATTCACCCTTCCCAGATGGCTCTGGCCACTTCCAAGTGGCTCCCTCTGCTCATGAGAAGTTTCAGTCTCTCTCATGGATTCAACTCTGTGAAGTTTCTGCCTCTGGTCCTTGTTCCTGGTCTGGCCAGCTCCCTGCTGTGGCCTCGGCTAATTGAGAAGAGGATGCGAGGGGAGTGGTCCCTGTGGCTGGGGACCTCACTTTATCCTCCTGTGACTCAAAGGCTCAGAGTCATCCCCCCCTCCTGCCCCCAACCAAGGCCCTCTTGGGTTTAATTTTAAGTATTCCCTTAGAGTCACAGGAAGGAAAAAATCACCTCTTGGTTTCTCAAGCTCTAAAATGGCAGTGTTAATAACGCTGGCCCTACCTGTTCCACAGGTGCCATTTGCAAGATGGCAGGTCATGGCAGGAACCCATGGCATCACTCCTCCATTCAGATGCAGACCCTGCCATTTACTGTGTGACCTCCTACCAATCACACAGCTCATTGGTGCCTAAATTTCCTCAGGTCTAAAATGTAGAGATAATGGTACTCACAAGTGCAGCTGTGAGAGTCTCAAATGGTTTGTGTAGAGACCCCGGTGATGTGAGGCTCAAGAAATGGTGGTTTATTATTGCCAGAGCCTTAGATAAGGTTGTATTCTAGACTTTTCTGGAGACTTGAGTTCTGTGCAGTAGGAGTGGGGGTGCAGGGGTGCTGGCTGTCAAGGCTCCTGCTTTCCCTCCTTCCTCCCCTTGGTGACTGGGGCTCCAGATCCTGGGCCTTGCCCCCTCTGGGGCTGTGGCGGTGCCCACAGCCACGCGCCTCCCCTTGCCACGCGCCTCCCCTCTCCCCGCAGGCCGCGCCAAGACCTTCCGCTTGAAGCTGCCCGCACTGCTGGCCTTGACCGCCCGGGAGTCGTCCGTGCGGCCGGGTGGCGCGGGCGGCGCGGGTGCCCCAGGGGCCGTGGTGGTGGACGTGGACCTGACGCCCGCGGCACCCAGCAGCGAGTCGCTGGCCCTGGATGAGGTGACGGCTATGGACAACCATGTGGCGGGGCTTGGGCCAGCGGAGGAGCGGCGTGCGCTGGTGGCACCCGGCTCTCCGCCCTCCTGCGCGCCCGGCCCGCACCCGTCGCCCCGGGCGCACAGCCTCAACCCCGACGCCTCGGGCTCCAGCTGCAGCCTGGCCCGGACGCGCTCCCGAGAGAGCTGCGCCAGCGTGCGCCGCGCTTCTTCGGCCGACGACATAGAGGCCATGCGCGCTGGGGCGCTGCCCCCGCCACCACGACACGCCAGCACCGGTGAGTGCCGGCCCCCACCCCTGTAGGAACCGCCTGGCCGCGTCCCCACCCCAGGCCTGCCCCATTCCAGGACCTCAGCTTCCTCCCTCCCTGCCCTGTCCAGTGTGCCTGGGAGACGGAAATCCCATTAAGCCCATATTTAATCCCATTAAGTGGCCTTTTAGTCCATTAATCATGCATTTATCCCCCTGCATTCTTCCACTCTCAGAGCCCTGCTGGCCCCGCAGCTGGCTCTCCCAGCTGGAGTGGGGATGGCCGTGGGGAGTCTGGAGGGCGGGAGAGGCATCTCTGTACTGCCCCTACCTGGGCCTCTGGCAGGCCCCCAGGCCCCGTTGAACAGGCCCTTATGGAGGCTTTTCTTCCTTTGTCATCTCATAGTTGCATCTCAGCCTGCTTCCTTTACTTGGGGAGGGGCCTGTCCTTGCTTGTTTCTCAGTGACTCTGCCCCTCTCTCCTGAGCTGGCTTCATTGACTCACTGAACGCCACGGCCTGGCTCATGCAGGGCCTGTCTCCACCTCAGCTCTACGTGGTCCACCTGACTTGCCTTTGACCCTGCCTGCTGCCCTGACCCGCTTTCCCTCCACCCCAGGGGCCATGCACCCCCTGCGCAGCGGCCTGCTTAACTCCACATCAGATTCGGATCTCGTGCGCTACCGCACCATTAGCAAGATTCCCCAAATCACCCTCAACTTTGTGGACCTCAAGGGTGACCCCTTCCTGGCTTCGCCCACCAGTGACCGGGAGATCATAGCCCCCAAGATAAAGGAACGGACCCACAACGTCACTGAGAAGGTCACCCAGGTCAGTGCCCAGCTCCCTGGCTCTCCTCTCACCTGGGAGGAGCTTGGAGGGAAGGTGGGAGTGGACTGTGGTCAAAAGTGGGGGTGGAGGGGTGCAGTCACTGAGGGCTGCTTGAAGGTGGCGGACCTGCAGGCTGGGGATGGAAGGGAGGCTTTCAGAGTTGGGACAAGAGAACAAACAGTATGAGAGGTCCTGGAGAAAAGAGGACTGGAGAGGAGGTAGCATTGGGATGGGGCAGATACAGAGGACAGGTTGATGGGGCTCAGGGAGGACATGGCAGTTGAGGCTGGGCACCTGGGAGGGTCAGGGTGGGTAGGAGAAGGCCTCCAGAGGGGCACAACAGGGTCTGTTCACACCTTGTGGTAGGAGAGCACTGGGGGGCAAACCAACAGGAGACTTCCAATTAGAAGAGGCCACAGAGGTCGAGACTGGGGGGTCCTGATTCTTCTAGGCCAATATGATGAGCCAGTCAGAGGGTGCTAGGGCCAGGGTGGCCTAGAGGTGCCCATCCTTTCCCCAAACCACAGGAGAGGAGAGTTTCCTTCCCGTGTTGGGAGGGGAGGGTGTGGTGGTGGGAGCACAGATACAGAGGATCAAGTCCCTGAATCCTGGGCCAGAGATTGCCAGCCATGGGGGGCACTGTCTGGTGGCAGGACCTGCTGGTCTCCTGCTGCCTTTTGGCAGTAAGGTGGTTGGCATCACCCCCACTGCGCAGTCCATCTCAGCCCCTTCACGGTCCTGGCCTTGGGGGTAGGGTGGGGGAGGCTCAGGAGTTGGAAGCAGGAACAGTGGGGGCTCCTGTCCCACGCCTGCCTCGCCTCAGTCCCCGTTGCCCCTTCCTGTCCCTCCCACAGCAGCTCCCCTAGTTGGCCCGAGTGAGGGAGCTGTCCGCTTGCTTGCTGCCTCCTCGGCCCTCCTCCTGGCCCTGCTCCCGCTGCTGCCTCTGGCTCTCTGGGCCCCTGCCAGGTCTCCAGCCCCTTGGCCTTGACTCCAGAACGTTCTCCCACACCCTAGGCCCCATATCTGGCTGCCTCCTCCTCACCCCTTCCCTGCCTCTCTCTTGCCCCACCTGGAGCCCAGGCTTCTGCCCTGCTCTGGTGCCCACCATGTGTGCTGTCGTGTTGTGGTCTGTGCGTCTGTGTGTGTCAGCGCGCGCGTGTGTTCCTGGCTTTTTGGTCACCGGGCAGTCTCTCCATCTCTGGGTGTCTGTCTGACTCTGGCTGGCTGGTCACTGGACCGGCTGGGCGGGGGTGTTGGGGAGACCATTAATCTGTGGTGACAGGCCGGGCTGCTGGGGGAGGGGGAGGGGCGCGGGCTGCGGGAGCGGCTGCAGCAGGAGCCCTGAGCGGGCCGCGGGGGGAGGGGGCCTCTGGCCGGCGGGGCGGGGCGGGGGAGCCCAGTGTGGCGGGTGGGGGTGGGGACCCGGGAGGAGGAGGGGCCGGCTGGAGGAGCCGAGGTTCCGACCGCCTAGCGGCTGCTGGGCTGGCAGCAGGCACAGCGCGGCACTCTGGCAGCGGGGCCCGCACCAGGGGGCCATGGGCAGCCCGAGCCAGGCGGGCGGCTATCCACGCTCACTGCCAGGGTGACCCCAGCCCCGAGATCCAGCCCTAGCGACCCTGGCTTTATGCCAGAGGCTGCCTCGGGAGCCAGGCCGCCAGCCTCTGGGGCACAGCCTGGGCTGGGACTGCTGTTGGGGAGCAGGTGAGGTGCTTGGCTGGGCCCTAGGGCCCCAGGGCAGGCAGGCTGGGGGGAGCCAAGTCCTCCATGGCGGCCCCAGCGGGGAAGGCGAGCGGGACAGGGGCCCTGCAGCCCAGGGCCCAGAAAGGCCGGGTGAGGCGGGCCGTACGCATCTCCAGCCTGGTGGCCCAGGAGGTAGGTGATCCCCCAGTCCCTCCCTTTCCCTCCGGGGCTGGGACACTGAGACCACAAGTCAGATGTGGCCCAGAGGGCTCTGGTTCCAGGCGGGGAGAGGGCTTCAGAAATGCAGGATGGTTTGGGGAGCCATGGGGTCTGTGGCCCCATTCATCCCACTCTTGGCTCCAGCCTGCTCTTCCCAGGCCTGCCAGGCTAGGTGGACAGTGTTTTTGTTGCCAGGGCTTCTGCTCTCCTTGGGCTTTCGTGGCCCAGTCTTCTAGCTCGAGACGCAAAAGGAAGAGAGGGGAACAGGAATGAAATGGGTGGTGGGGAGATGGGGGAAGAGTGTGCCTCCCGCTTTCACCCCACCTCCCTCAGCAGGCTGGGACAGTGAGAGGGCTGGCGGGCAGCAGCCCGGCCTGGCTTGGATGCCCTGGGGCCCCACCCCTCCAGCACTCCGTGTGCTGGGGTGGACCCTGTGGTGGACGAGGGAGGCGTGGGCTGCTTCTGGGGTCTAGGTTTGGGGCCTGGAGTCTGAGGAGGCTGGGGGTCAGAGGCCACTGGATGAGTAGTGAGGGCAGGCTGAGCTGGGACACCTGGCTCACCTCTTTTGGGGCAGCCTGAGGTGTTGGTGGCTCCCCAGGCTGATGACTGTGTAGGCTCCTCCTGGGAGCCACCTCTCTGCCCCCAGGGGCTTCTGTGAGAGAGCCAGGAGCAAGCTCAGGGAGGATGGCAGGGGGGCGTTGGAGTGGCTCAGGGGTGAGTCTGAGACTCCCACCCGGCAGCTGAGCTGTCTGTCTTGGCTCTTACGCTCCTCGTGGCTGGGGGACAGTTGTGGGGGGGAGTCTTCTCGGCCACAGGTGAGGAACCAGGGTTTGGCAGGTCAGGGGAGGTTGCACACTGGCCCAAGGCCGTATGGTAAACTGGTGGTTCCAGGGCTGAGCCTAGCCCCTGTAGGATGAGGTCTGTGGGTCCAGGGCTTGTGTTCTGGGCTTGTCTCCTCTGTGTGTGTGTGTGTGTGTGTGTGTGTGTGTGTGTGTCTGTGTGCGTGTGTGTGTGTGTGTCTGTGTGCGTGTGTGTGTGTGTGTGTGTGTGCATTGGGGTGGTGCTAGTCCAGCTGTGGGCAGACTTGGGGAGGAGGGGCAGGACCACATCTGTCAGGTGTGGTCCAGCACAGTCCCTGGAGAGCCGGGCAAGGAGCCCCTTCTTTCGCTTCCTAGTCTGCGAGGGCTCTGGTCAGTTCCAGTTTTTCAGTACCCACTTGACTCCCCAAAGGTCACTGCCCCATGTTCTCTGCCTTAAGGAACAGGTGGCTTGGGCTGAAAGCAGGGCAGAAGTGGGGTCCTGGAAGCCACATTCTCCTTCCTCTGCCGCAGGCCTCAGATGTTCCCAGCCACCCTCATCATGTGCCTCTGGAGCCCTGTGGCCACCCCAGGGTGGTTAAGCCCCTAACTATGGCCCGTCTTAACTTCTACTTACTTCTTCTAAGGAGATATTCTCCGAAGCCCACCTGGGGGGGGGGCGGGCGGTGGTTGCAGGGGAATCCCCAGTTTGACTATAAATGGGAATCTTTGGGGCTCCACCCACTGCACAGAGGCTGGAGGATGCGGGGCCCTGACACTTAGTGCTGCTCCTGTGGGGTCTTCAACCTTGGCTCTCGGGGTGGTGGGGGAGCCTTGGGTTTGGCTGCCCAGGGAAGACAGGGCCAGGCTGGGAAATTCTGGGGATTCTGAGGGGTAAGGGGAGGCCACAGGGGGATAGACAGAGGCTCCTGGGACAGTGTGGGAAAGCTGGCTTCAGCTCTGCCTAGTTTGGCTTGGGGAGAAAGGGTGACGTGGCTACTGCCACCTGGTTTGAATGGCGAGTCTGCCTCTGCCTGAGTGAGGAGGAGGCAGGACGTGAGGTGAGCCTGTGCAGGCTGGGTGGTCACTTCTGAACATCTGCTCTGGTCCAGGGCGAGTAAGGGGAGGGTGGGAGTGTCTTGGTCTCTCTCCCCTGGATGCCAGGGGACCTGGATCTGGGTGGCTGGGTCCTCGGGCCAGTGGCATGAAGGGACATTTAGGCCCTCAGTCCCTGGACCACCAGCAGTGGGACTTGTAAGAAACTGCAGTGACTGCCACCATTTATATTGCTTAGGCTGCGAGATGTGGTCATTGGAGCATTTTCTGGACCGTGGTGTATGTGGGACGTGCTTGTGTGCACGTGTGTGTGTATGTGGTCTTGGGTGAGGGGGCGGGCAAGATCTCATGGTGGGAGTTATATCCTCAGTTGTGGGTCTGCATTGCTGGTGGGGGACAGTACTTGTGGGTGTTACTGTGAGGTGCCCTGGACTCAGGTGGCTGGCCAGGAGGTCCTGTGCAGCATGGGGAACTGTAGTGCCCAAGTCGAGGGGTGGTCAGTGGCTGTGGCCACTTGGCTGAGTGTAGGCCCGCCCCCGACACTACTTGGCCTCTTCTCTGGAGGGCCCAGCAGAGATGTCACCTGCTTCTACCCTGGATGGTCTGTGGCCTGTTCTCCTTTGCTGGGACCCCAGCTGGACATCATGCGCTTGCCTCCACCTTCCCTGCCCGTTCAGGTCCTGTCCCTGGGGGCCGACGTGCTGCCGGAGTACAAGCTGCAGGCGCCGCGCATTCACCGCTGGACCATCCTGCACTACAGCCCCTTCAAGGCCGTGTGGGACTGGCTCATCCTGCTGCTGGTCATCTACACGGCCGTTTTCACCCCCTACTCGGCTGCCTTCCTGCTGAAGGAGACCGAAGAGGGCTCCGCAGGCCCCGACTGTGGCTATGCCTGCCAGCCGCTGGCTGTGGTGGACCTCATCGTGGACATCATGTTCATCGTGGACATCCTCATCAACTTCCGCACCACCTACGTCAACGCCAATGAGGAGGTGGTCAGCCACCCTGGCCGCATTGCTGTCCACTACTTCAAGGGCTGGTTCCTCATCGACATGGTGGCTGCCATCCCCTTTGACTTACTTATCTTCGGCTCTGGCTCTGAGGAGGTAGGTTGGCAAGGACGCAGGGGAGAAAGGAGGGAAGCAGGTGGGAGGTGGTGGGGCCGAGGGGGTTGTGAGAGAAGGAGGGCCACAGACCCACAGCAGGTGCCCTAGCTAACCTGGGCCTGCTCTTCTTTCCATACGAGCTTCTCCCTGGTTTTAGAGGCCCAGAGTAGCTCCCCTTTTCCTAATGTGTCTGTCCAAAGTGGCCACTGGCTTCTGAGTCACATGAAAGTGTCCCGGAAGCTAGTGGGTCCTCTGGCCAGGCATCTTAGGGTGGGTGCACCTTTCTGAGCCCATTTCCTCATTCTCATCATGGGGACCGTGAACCCTTTGTCACAGAGCTAGCACGAAGATTAATGTGACTCTGTGCTGGGCCCATCGCCTGGGAGGTGCTTCTATTATGAAGAGGTTCTGGGAGGAAGTCTTTGGAGATCTCACCTCCGATGCCCCCTGCCACCGGCCCCGAGGGCTGCAGAGCCCCGACTCCTCATTTGCCCCCAACACTGAATATCCCACCCGCTTCCAGCTGATCGGGCTGCTGAAGACGGCGCGGCTGCTGCGGCTGGTGCGCGTGGCGCGGAAGCTGGACCGCTACTCGGAGTACGGGGCGGCCGTGCTCTTCCTGCTCATGTGCACCTTCGCACTCATCGCGCACTGGCTGGCCTGCATCTGGTATGCCATTGGCAACATGGAGCAGCCGCACATGGACTCCCGCATCGGCTGGCTGCACAACCTGGGCGACCAGATCGGCAAGCCCTACAACAGCAGCGGCCTGGGCGGCCCCTCCATCAAGGACAAGTACGTCACCGCCCTCTACTTCACCTTCAGCAGCCTCACCAGCGTGGGCTTTGGCAATGTCTCACCCAACACCAACTCCGAGAAGATCTTCTCCATCTGTGTCATGCTTATCGGCTGTGAGTGCCCCCGGGGCCGGGGGTAGGAAAAGCCAGCAGTCCAGGGTCCAGGAAGAGCCCAGGACAGAGGAGAGGGAGGGTGCTAGATGAGCCAGAGTGGGGTCTCTAAGTCCCAGGGACCTCCATCATGGCACATTTGGGTGCTGGGACGCCAGGGTAGAGGCACAAGGCAGAGCGGAGGGGCGGGTGTGCCTGGGCGTCTGTGTGTGTGCATCACGAGTGTGTGCTCACACTGAGACATGACTGCATGTGTCCCTGACTCGGGGCAAGGGCGGATGGGGTCCTTCAGATACTGATGGCCCCACTCACCCTGCTCCCAGCCCTCATGTATGCCAGCATCTTCGGCAATGTGTCGGCCATCATCCAGCGGCTGTACTCGGGCACGGCCCGCTACCACACGCAGATGCTCCGTGTGCGGGAGTTCATCCGCTTCCACCAGATCCCCAACCCACTGCGCCAGCGCCTTGAGGAGTATTTCCAGCATGCCTGGTCCTACACCAATGGCATCGACATGAACGCGGTGAGGCCACTGCACTTGGCCACGGGCTGGTGGGGACTGGAGGGAGCAGGGTGACCGTGGGGACTCCTCTTGGTGCAGTGAGCATGGATCAGCCCACCAGAGTCACACTCCATGTTCAGGAGGTCCCAGTTAGCACTGGGGAGGACCCTGAGAGGTACGTCACCCACCTTTTGCCTGTGAGCTTGTTGACGGGGAGAGCTCTCACTTTGGGGCGGGGGCCAGACCAGGCTCTAGGTGATCATGTTTAATCCTTACAAGAGCCCCAGGCAGGAGCTGGTCTCCACACCTCACACATAAGAACCTGGTGGTTAGAGCAGTGAGGCGTCATCCCCAGGGCTACACAGCTAGAAGGGGTGGGACGGGTGGAGCTGGAATGGGCACCCAGGTCCCTGGCCCCATGCTGGATGCTCTGGTGCTTCCTGCAGGACATCTGGGTGGGGGGTGGGCGTAGGGTCCCAGAAGAGGACATGCTGAGCCAGCCCCCCTCCCCCAGGTGCTGAAGGGCTTCCCCGAGTGCCTGCAGGCCGACATCTGCCTGCACCTGAACCGCTCGCTGCTGCAGCACTGTAAGCCCTTCCGAGGGGCCACCAAGGGCTGCCTGCGGGCCCTGGCCATGAAGTTCAAGACGACGCACGCGCCACCAGGGGACACGTTGGTGCACGCTGGGGACCTGCTCACTGCCCTCTACTTCATCTCCCGGGGCTCCATCGAGATCCTGCGGGGCGATGTTGTGGTGGCCATCCTGGGTATGGCGGGGACCGGGAGCTGGGCCTGAACTGCCTGCTGAGGCCTGGAGAGGTCCGAGCCCTGGAAGGACATAGCCCTGGGGGCTGTGGACTGGGGACTACCCACTGGGACCTTGAGCTCCTTTAATTCACTTAAACTCAGGCTCTCCAGGGGCGTGGCAGAGAGGAGCCCCGCATGGGGTGGGCTGCTGAATTCTGGGGCCTTCCATTTGGGGTCTCTTCATAGGCAGTGACACTCTTGCTCCTTAAAACAGGACCAAATCCAGATGCTCCAAGGTGGGCAGTGGAGACAGGCTATGCATCTGATTTTACCAAGGGCCACGTGGTTCCCTGCAGCCTCAGGCAATACAGCCAAGCCCTCGCCTCCCAAGCCGAGGGAGTCCTGCCCCTCTTCCCCTCCCACCCCTTGCTTTCCCCACTCCCTGTGCACGTGGGCACGTGTGCCTGGGCACTGGGGACTTCCTGCCCTCTGCCTGTCCTTCCCTTGGCCCTGGACACCTCAGGGCAGATGTGTCACGGTGGGCCTTTTTAGATTTTAACTTCTCAGTTCAGCATAAACACACACTCATGCCACAAACGCCCCCAAACACAACTAAAACCAAAGTTTTGTCGGACGCCGGCTGCCGTACTGCGTTCTGGCGGTTTCTGTTCTGTGCTGTGCTGTAGCTGTGCTGCCGTATTTTCTTTCAGTAAACAAAATGCTGGTCTTGAGTCACTACTGTGTTATGATCTGTAGTTTGAAGAACAGTTAATGAGGGGGTAGGAATTGGCCAGGAGGGTGTTTGGAACACGGGCTTTGGGGAGTACAAGTAGAGTTGGAACCCAAGGAAGCCAGGGCCGTGGGCAGATCCCGGCATCTGGGCTGGAGCTGCTGGCTGGCCCAGTAGCTGGGAGGCACAAGGTTCCTGGCCCTTTACCCCTGGGGCTCTGCACATGTCCTGCCTTTGGGAGCCTCGGGAGGATGGGGCTGGCTGATGCTTCCTTGGCTCTGGAGGCTGCTGACCAGACTGAGGGGAGGTGCCTGGCCCAGGGTGAGAATGCCCAGAAGACAGGTGCCTGCTGCCTCTGCTGCCACCCCAGGGGCTGAGCCCCCCTCTTGGTGGCCTCCAGGGAAGAATGACATCTTCGGAGAGCCTCTGAACCTGTATGCAAGGCCTGGGAAGTCCAACGGGGATGTGCGGGCCCTCACCTACTGTGACCTGCACAAGATCCACCGGGACGACCTGCTGGAGGTGCTGGACATGTACCCCGAGTTCTCCGACCACTTCTGGTCCAGCCTGGAGATCACCTTCAATCTGCGAGATGTAAGTGGGCGGCGCGGCAGGCTGCATGCTGGGTGGCTGCCCCTTCCCTGTGTGACCTTCTCTGGCCTTGTTTCCCTGCCTGTCAAACGGTAGCTGGGTCAGATCAGGTTGTGAAAAATACCAGTCTCAGCCCTGGTCCTGGGACAGAAGTCAATCCCCCAGAGCCGGCACTCCCAGCCCCACCTTTTCTGTTAATGAGGGGGTTTGGGCGGGACCGGGCAGGGTGGGAGGGCGCGCAAAGGCCCTGACACCGCTTTCGGTTCCAGACCAATATGATCCCTGGCTCTCCCGGCAGTGCAGAGCTGGAGGGCGGCTTCAGCCGGCAGCGCAAGCGCAAGCTGTCCTTCCGCAGGCGCACGGACAAGGGTGAGGCGGGGGAGCGGAGGGGGCGGGGTGCAGGTGAGCCGGGAGGAGGGCGGGGGGCGCGGCCTAGGGGAGGCAGGGAGGAGGGCGGAGCGCGGTGGGCGGGCCGGTCTGCTCCACACAGGCTCCACAGACCTCGTGCCCCACCTTCAGTGTTTCCCACTACTCACCCCAGCTCTCCAAAGGCTGCCCATCCCTTCAAGCCCATTTGAACTGTCACCTCCTCCAGGAAGCCCTCTTCCACCCTCCAGGGCAGGGGCGTGCCTAAGTTTGCTTGGTCCTCCAGGACTGGCGTCTTGGTGGGCGCTGCCTTGAACTGATGATGGGAGAAAAGACAGGGCAAAGGAGGGCGAGGAGGCCAGAACGGGGTTTGAGGGTACGGGGTCCCAAGAGCCCCGCCCAGCAGTGCCGTGGCCCGTGCTTGTGCAACCAGAGGTCAGAGATGACCTGGTCCTGCACTGGGAGTTCTCAGTCCTCTTGAAAGTGGGGAAAGAGAGCAGAAGAAACCACCTGGGACAAACCAGGGGGTCCTGTGCGGTCCTTTCCCAGGGCTGCTCCCATCCCCCTGACCCGGGCCCTTTCCTCCTCTTCCCTCTGCTCCATCCTCCTCCCTTCCGTGCCTCCTGCCCCTCTGAGGCTCATTCTCTGTTTCCCACAGACCCGGAACAGCCAGGGGAGGTGTCAGCCTTGGGGCCCAGCCGGGCGGGGGCAGGGCCGAGTGGCCGGGGCCGGCAGGTGGGGCCATGGGGGGAGAGCCTGTCCAGCGGCCCCTCCAGCCCTGAGAGCAGTGAGGATGAGGGCCCAGGCCGCAGCTCCAGCCCCCTCCGCCTGGTGCCCTTCTCCAGCCCCAGGCCCCCCGGAGAGCTGCCGGGTGGGGACCCCCTGACTGAGGACGGAGAGAAGAGCAGTGACACTTGTAACCCCCTGTCAGGTAGGGCCAGGGCTGCCCGGGTGGGCGGGAAATGGCATCTGTCCCCATCTCAACCCAGTTTTCTGGCTCCAGGCGCCTTCTCAGGAGTGTCCAACATCTTCAGCTTTTGGGGGGACAGCCGGGGCCGCCAGTACCAGGAGCTGCCTCGCTGCCCCGCCCCCGCCCCCAGCCTCCTCAACATCCCTCTTTCCAGCCCGGGCCGGCGGTCCCGGGGCGACATGGAGAGCAGGCTGGATGCCCTCCAGAGGCAGCTCAACAGGTGAGGGTGGTCCCTGGGATCCAGCTTAGGCCCAGCTGTGTGTGTCAAGGGGGACGGTCTAGTAGGTGTTGGGCGTGGGAGTACTGCTCTGTGACCTGTGGGTTTCTGGCAGTGTTGCAGGGTGCAGGGGTGTCCGCTCTGTCCAGTCCTGTCTGAGTGTCCAGTAGCTTGACCGTCTTCTTGCATTCAGAGCTGAACCAGGGGCTGCCACACCTAGAATGAAGAGTGAGCCTGGGGTTGACCAGCTGGCTGTCCATAGGGTGGTCCCGAAGTCACAGTTACTCGTGTCTCCATCTCCTGGAGACCCAGAGCATCCTCCTCCTTCTTGCCCCAGGCTGGAGACCCGGCTGAGTGCAGACATGGCCACCGTTCTGCAGCTGCTGCAGAGGCAGATGACGCTGGTCCCACCTGCCTACAGTGCTGTGACCACCCCGGGGCCTGGCCCTACCTCCACCTCCCCTCTGCTGCCCGTCAGCCCCATCCCCACCCTCACCCTGGACTCGCTTTCTCAGGTAAGTTCTGAGCATTCTAGCCCTGTCTTTTCTACCCTGATTCCCTCCCAGACCTGCTTTGCTACCCTTTCTGCTCGGCCTTGGGCCCCAGGCTCCTCCCACCCTGTTCCTGCCCTCCTCCCAGGCTGTGCTCCAGGAGCTGTGAGGACAGAGCAAGGCAGGAGAGCCCTCAAACCAAGCCCCTAGACAGCTGGGCCAAGGAAATCAGCCAGTTGAGTGACATGTGCTCCCCCAGTGTCACCTGCATGGCCAGATCTACTCATGGTGCCTGTGTCATGGCTACAAGTAGAGGGGACTGTTGAGCCCAAGGCCTGGTGGTGGGTTTGTATGCCGGGGTCCCCTTGGGACAGGATCCCAGGTCCCTGCAGTGACTGGCACCCCCTGGGTCTGGCTCTACTGCCAACCAGTGGCTCTCATGCTGGGCCCTTTGCAGGGTTGTCCTCAAGGCTTTGGCTAAGCCCCAGGGTAGCACTCCTGGCCGGCATCTCTCCTCTCTTGCCAGAGATGGGCTTCTGTTGTCCTTTGTCCTCTCCTGAGTGGCCTCCTGACAGGAGAGCTGTGTCTGGGCCCCTAGAAGGGGCTCCTCTGGCTACCAGAGGTGGCCTGGGCTCTGATCCCCACTTCCTCTGGCATCTGCTCCCCCCTCCCATATGCTGCCTGCTCCTGTTTGCAGACACCAGAGCCCACGTCAGCAAATGTGCCAGTCTCCCTTCACAGCCGCCCCCGCAGAGATCTCACAGCAGACTCGTCAGCACCCACAAACCCCCTCCCGCCTGCCCTGGCACTCTCCCTGGCCTTCCGAGGCCTGGCCGCCAGCCTGCCTCTGTTTTTGGGTCCCTGAGTTCTTTCTAGATTGGAGGAAGGAACATTGTTTCTCTTTCCATCCAGCTTCTGTCCCAGCTCAGGGTCCCTTATTCTGGGTTGGTTTTGAATTCAGCTGCCACGTTCCCTGGGGAAGGAAGCAGCTACGGCCTTGGCTCTCCCCTGTGGCAGGTGGAAGCTCCCGAGGCCCCAAGCTGCTGGGTTTGGCTCTTGCCCTTGAGAGTGCATTTCTCTCCTTCCAACCTTGGGCCTCCCCTTTGTGGTCGGAGTCCTGCTCTGTCTGCCTTGGCCCATCTCCTTATCCCCTCCTGCCCTCTTCTGTCGGCCTCCCTCCTGACCCTCTCTGTCCTCTGACCTTCCCCCCATCCTCCACTCCTGGCTTCTCACTCCATTTCTTTTGCAGGTTTCCCAGTTTATGGCGTGCGAGGAGCTACCCCAAGATGGCCCCGCTCGACGCCTCTCCCTGCCGGGCCAGCTGGGGGCCCTCACCTCCCAGCCCCTGCACAGACACGGCTCAGACCCAGGAAGTTAGTGGGGCTGCCCAGTGTGGACACATGGCTCACCCAGGGTTCAGCGCACTGTCTGGGCCCCTCCCCGTGGAGGCCCTGCCCAGGAGGCCCTGGCCGCGGAGGGGAGAGGAACAGGAAGGCACAGCTCCTCCCCCAGCCCTTGGGACCATCTCCTCCTGCGGTCCCCTGAGCCCCAGTGGGAGGGGCAGGGGCAGGGCGGGGCAGTGGATGGGGGTCTGTGGTCCCCCCACTGCCCTGGGGGCAGTAGCTGGTCTAACTGCCCGGAGGCACCCGGCCCTGGGCCTTAGGCACCTCAAGGACTTTTCTGCTATTTACTGCTCTTATTGTTAAGGATAATAATTAAGGATCATATGAATAATTAATGAAGATGCTGATGACTATGAATAATAAATAATTATCCTGAGGAGACTCCAGTGGTGCTGGGAGGGTGCAGCCATCAGCAAGCTGCACCCCACGGTCACAGCCGCAGTGTACCTGTGCACTGGCCTCTCTGCAACAATCTGGGCCGGTCTTTCTGTGTGCACAGGGCCTGCAGGGGCAGCTCCAACGTCTGGACGTGGGGGTGTTGCAGTGGGGGGGCTGCTCCCTGGGGCCTGACACGACTCACCTTCAGGGCTTCTTGCCTCCGGTGGGCCCTACTTCCATGTGGTCCTGGATTTGGGAGAGCAAAGAGCCACCTGACTGTTCTGAATATAGAGGTTGTCCTAATGGGATCCCAGGCCTGGGGTCTGGCCCCCAGGGTCATGATGCCTTGCTGGGTGCCACACTGGCCTCGGAAGCTGGCCCCATGCTGACCACTGATCTAGCCATACTCTTGTCCCCTACACAGTCCATGAACCCAGCCTGTACTGACTTTAACCTGGGACTGTATTTGGCTAAGCCCCTAACTTGGCCTTATCTTGACCTTAACCCAGACTCACATGGACCCTATGTAATTGGGCCCCCACAGCAAACCAGCTCTGGGCACGCTGGTTTTCTCAGCACTGACCAGAGCTCCCCTGGTATCTGGCTGCAGACGGGCCTCACTGTGATCACCTCCATCACTTGGTCACCTGTGATCCCTGAGCTGCCTGAAGAAGGTGGAAGTTTCAGGGTGGCTCATTCCTGTTATTGGGGGAAAAAGTCAGAAGAGCTCTTCTGGGGCCAGTGAAGGGTGGTGGCCGTGTATGCACGCGCGTGTGTGTACATGTGTGCGTGTGCACACGCTGCTGGTCTCCTGAGGGCACGCAGCCTCTCAGAGGAGCAGTCATGCAGTGGCCGTGGCAGGGCAGCTGTGGGCCAGCAGGAGGAGCCGACGGGGAGCGGCCGGCTCTGCCAGGGGGCAATGGTGCTGCCTAAGGCCTCCGGGGCCGCTTAATCCCACACCGTCTGACCCTTTGAGGCGGGTTTGTTAACCTCACTTTGAAGACAAAGGCATTGCTGCCCATGCCCAGGATTGGGAAGGTGTTGGGAGGAGACCCCGGTCTCTGAGCTGCCAGGAGGGTGCACTCTGCCCAGAGCGGGAAGGAGAGAAGTTCCTGGTGGTTCTGCACCTGGGCCCTGGCTCCCTTCCCAGAGGGTGTGACCAGGGAGGGGCCCCTGTAAATTCAGTGTGCCCTGGGGGACAGGGCTGGGAAGACGGGAGAAGGATGAGCTGGGTGATGGAGAGGGGTGACACAGAGAGGTGGGCCAAGCAGAGAGGGTGGCTTTGTGTGACAGGACCTGCCGCACGTGCACCTGTGTGTACGTGTGAGTGTGGGCATGCACCTGTTCACGGTGTGGGAGCTCACGCACAGGCCTTCCTGGTGGATTGATGTGTGTGGGTGCGGGGTGGGGGTTCTAGCTGGGGGGATGCCCTAGATTCAGTGTCAGCTGAAGTGGGCTCTGGGCGCGAGCAGACACCATCAGGATCTCAGCCCAGGGCACGAGACTGACAGAGGCGGAGGCCACCGCGAGGCTGACTGTGGAAAGGAAGGTTCAGGTGAAGCTCACTGCACTTGCCATGCTGGGGCCAAAAGGCCCTCAAGGCCCAGCAGCGGAGTGAGGCCCAAGTGGCTCAGCTGCTGCCCAGGGCCCAGGAGCAAGCTTGTCCCTGCACCTGTCCTTAACTGGGCTTCTGCCCTGCTTGGTCCAGGCAGTGGCAGCTCTCATATTTCAGGGACAAATAGGAGAAATCAGTGCTCACAGAGCCCACCCTTTGTGGTGAACATTATTCTTGCTGCCTGAAACCAAAGGCCAGGATGCTGGCGTAACCTGCCGGCGTCCGGACTGGAGCTGGAGTGTGAACCTGGGCAGTCCCAGCACCTCCCTCACCCTCCACCCGCCGGACTGGCCTGACCCTTGGGCACACTGCCTCCCTTGCTCTAGGAAAGACACTAAGAGACCTTTGCGAGTGTCTGGGATTTCTAGAACCTTCTCTTCCCTGCAGACTTTTGTACCTTCTGCTCCTTTGCCTGGAACACCTTTTGTTTAGTGAATTCCTGCTTGTCCTCTGGTGACTCTTCTAGGAAATGCTTGGAGCCCCTCTCAGGCTGGGGGCCCCTCTGTTCTGCTGCAGGACCCTCTGCTCTCCCCACCCCACTCTCCCTACCTGGGACTGCCAAATTCAGGGGGGGGGCTCATCACCTCTGTGTGACCCTGTGTCCCTGTCTGTTCCCCTAGCATCATGCCCAGTGGTTCCCCCAGAGCACCCACTGGACAGTTTACTGAACGGACATCTCTAGATTTTGGTAGTGATTAGCAGTAAAATCCATAACATTGAAAGGGCCTGTGTGGCTTGACTTTGAGGAGCGGGGAAACTGTGACTTCCTGTGCAGCCAGGCTGGGGGTGTGAGGGCTGAGGAAGGGGCTCCGGGGCTTCTGGCACTCTCTGAGTCTCCTCTGCTGGAAAGCAGACAAGGGGTCTGATACCCCAGTGATGACCCCCTCAAGGACCAGGCTGTTTACATCTTCTATCCCATTCTGTTGACTCAGTCAGTGCGTGGGGCTTGGTCCTTGCTCTGAGTTACGATTAGGGAACTTGCCTGGTGCCTTCTGGGGCTGGAATCCCTTCTGGTGAGCATCTTGGGGCACAGCTGGATATCTTGTGACGGCCATCACTCAGCTGAGCTTTGGGGAACCCCTGTGTCTGCTTCCCAACCCAGCAAGCTCATCCTCCTCGCAGATGCTGCGTCCCCGGCTTGGCCAGACCTCCAGGGGCAGCCCCTGCAGGCCGCTGACTTTTCCAGGGTCTGTCCTGGCTCAGTGCAGGGGAGGAGGTTGTGCCAGGCCCTTTCTGCAGCCCACCTGCCCACGTTGCACGAACAGATGGACTGGAGCTTGCCCAGGTCCTGAGGGGACAGATGGCTCCCTCCTCTTTGCCTGCAGGACAAAGCCTTCCGCGTCAGCTTGGCACAGAAAGTTCTCGTCTTCCTTTTCAGACTCACCTGCCCTTATACCTCCTGCTGCCGCGTGCCTGATACCCCAGCCACGAGAGCTCACATCCTGTTAACTGTACTTGAGTTCTCCCTGCGTTTGCCTGTCTTTCCCTCTTCCTGTAAACGAACTCCGTCCTTCTTGGCCTGGAGAAACCCTTTGAGCCTTCATGTCCTCGCTCAGACATCACCTCCTCCAGGAAGACTTCTCTAGGCTTCGTGGTTCATCTAAACCTCCTACAACACACAGCTCAGGTTTTTGTTAGAGTCCCCACGTGTTCTGCCTGTTCCCTTGTCTGTCGTCCAAAGGGGGACTGACTACTGGTCATCTTTGCCTCTCCCCGAGGGGCCTCTGTTGCGGGGCTCGGGAGATGGCAGGCACTCTGCCAGCGGGTCTTGCTCCCAGTGACCGGGGGCACACAGAGGCGATGAGCGCCCCTGGATTTCCCAGCCGGCCTCTGCCTGGCTGCTCATTTGCCCTTCGCTGCGCAAGGCTGGGAGCGCTTCCTCCTGGGGCTTTTCTGTTCCAACTTCGAGTCTGCAGGACCCACTTCTCCCCCAGGTGGTGGACAGTCCAGTAGGAACTGAAGGGCGCTCGGCCTGGCTGACCAGGGCCACCGTCCACGGTTCACACAGGACAAGGCATCCTGGTGGTCTGACCACACAGGGACCATAAGAAGCACACGAGCAGTGGGTCTAGTCTATCTCAAGTGCTCAAAGGTGTCGAAACGAATCTGAAGCATAGGGCCTTCCAAAGTGACTCTTTAGAAACATTTTTATTTTACTTATTTTTAAAATGTATTTTTATTATTATTTTAAATGCTCAAAAAATATATAATTTGTTTGGGGAAGTAATTAGGTTTATTTATTTTTTAATAGAGCTCCTGGGGATTGAACCCAGGACCTCGTGCATGCTAATTGCGCACCCTACCACTGAGTTGTACCCTCCCCCCATGGAAACAATTTTAGATGACTGTACATCATAAAAGAATGGTTGGTGTAAAAATCAATAAGGATTTAGTGAAAGATATAATAGTAACAGATTTCTTTAAAATTTTTTTAACTGACATACAGTTGATTTACAATATGTTCACTTCTGGTGTACAGCATAGTGATTCAGTTATACGTATATATTCCTTTTCATACTCTTTTAAATTATAGGTTATTACAAATAACAGATTTCTTAAAGCTGCACAGGTGCATGATAGTAAACCCTATAAAAACTCAATTTACCTTGATGGCCTCATTTCTGTAGCATTTAAAATAAAGTGATTCTTGATACATTATTTTCTAAAAGTCTAAGTACAGGTTAAGAGTTTTTTTTTGTTGTTGTTGTTAACTTTTGCCTTTCAAAAATAAAAAGAATGTTTTCTGAGGCATTTGTTTAAATAATCAGCTTTTTATTTTATAATCACACCTTATAAGTGAGTTGGAAGTTCACAAGAGCCATTGCTTAGAAACCAGAGCAGAAGAGTTTAGAGTTTAATGTCTTACCATTGTTTTAAAATTAGCAATAGCTTAAGGTCTGGCTGCAAGAGACTTAGATGCTAACTGGCAGGAAAATCAGTCATTAGGGAAGCGGTCTGGAGAGGCTCCGGCAACAAGGTGGCCACGTGTAACGGCTTTGCGTCTTTCTGCTCTGCCAGGTGATGACAGCTGGGGAATCAGAGGGAGTGCGCTGCTCGGGGACACCAGGAAGGTCAAATGAAGCTGATCTCACGGTTAAGAGGACTCAGTAGAATGAAACTTGGAGCAGATGGGAAAAGGAGCGTAGAGGGCTTTATTTAATGTCAAACTGCCCTGGGGATTCGGAACTGTGACTGTCCCGCAGGGAAGTTGGGCTTTATATGGGGCTCTGGGTGGCCATACAGGAGGGTTATTCTCAGGGCTGGTGGAAGGATCATGGGGGAATGAGGCTAAACAGTGATTAGTTCTCTGACCCAGCTGCCCCCCATCCTCTGGCCCTGGGGGACCCCTTCCCTTAGGATGCTGGGAAGTGGCTGAAGCCCCATCCTGCAGAAGGTAGGGTGCACCCAATGCCTCCCCATGTCTCTGGGGATGCCCCAGGGGTGAAGCTTCTGTTCTAGGTTAACCTCCCTGTGACTGCATCTCTGTAGACACCTGTCCCTTAAGTGTGTGGTAGCTCCTGTGCTTGCTGCCCCCTCTTTGTGCCATTCTGACCCCCGGTGGACAGTCCCCCCTTTTCATTATCCCGAAGCATCGCCAACCAAAAGCTGTTGCATGTAGCGGATGATCAGTAAAGATCTTGGGGGTCATTGTGAATGCTGGGGAAGTGATCTCACTGTACAGCCCAGAAAACAACCTAAAAGGTGACCTCAGGCATTCCAGTCCTAAATTCTTGACTGTTTCTGTGTTGGTGCCTTTCTCATTGGCTGACCTCCTTCCTAGTCCTTCTGAGACCCTCTTGGTCAGTTCCAATTTTTCTGAAGATCCTTCTCTGCCTCTTCTTTTCCTCACTTCCCTGGCCTGCCCCCAGACACTCAGGTTTCACCTTACTGCCTTGGGCAGATCGATTCAAGTCTCTCCAGGCTGCTCTTAGCTGCCCTTGTCCGGGGCTCTACCCTTCTCCTTCCAAGAGGCCCTTCCAGGCTATCGGGGCACTATCCAGACTTGTAACCGATGGACCCAGAGTGAGCTAATCACACCCCTAGAAGGGAGAGAGGGCTGCAGTGAAGCTTGCTTTCTTTTCTCTCTTTCTTTTCTTCCTTCCTCCCTCCCTCCCTCCCTCCTTTTTGATTAGCAAGCAGTTTCCCTGCAATAATAACTAGTGATGCATGATGAGGCATCTGGGGCAGAGACGGGGACTTAGAGAGGAGGTGAGGAAGGTGCAAAGAGAACAGCCAAGTGGGAGGCAAAGAGCCCAGCAGCGCAGAGCATGGGGCAGAGCTGACGACGGCTCGGCTCCTGTCACTGTCCCTCCACACAGGTGTCCTGAAGGGCACAGAGGTACTGCTTGATTTTGGGCTGAGCCCTTCAGCCCAGGTCTTAGGACATTCATGAGGCAATTAGCTTCCCTCTCGCAGAGGCACCAACTCTCGGGACCTCGGGTGTTTGGTGGAGGAGCGGGCTCTGGAAGGGACTGTAAGTGCCGCTGCTTATTAGAGACCCAACTCACATCAGACTTGCCCCTGAGGAAGGCACAAAAGGCTGCTTGCTGAGGACAGAGTCCTCACGGTTTCCCTCTTTTTGCCAACTGACTGGCAGATATTGAATGGGCCGGGTAACTGTCAAATGTGCGGTTTGGAAATGAGTAAAATGCAGAGAAGCTGCAGGTGACTTTGGTAAAGGGGCAGCTCCTGGGACGACGTGCTTGGCCAAGGGGACACAACAGATGTTGACGGGGCCAGCCCCTCTCTCTCAGCACCCCATCCTCACCGGATGGCGTCTCCCTGGCTCTAGACCTGGGCTTAGCCCCCGGGTGCCTGGCAGTGCCGTTGCGGGTCCTGCCCTGCTCGACTCGCCACTCTCACTCTCCAAGACTCGCCTCACGGTTGGCCTTGTCTGTGAAGACTTGTCCATGGCGTTCCTGTGACATGCAGTGCTGCACTGTCCAGTGAAAACTCCTTGTTGTGAGATCTGTGTGTGCGTCACGCAGAGCTGGGATTTAGGGGGATGCCTCTGAAGTGTGGGTAGAGATGCTCTCCTCCATAATGACACGCCCGCTGCCGACTTCTTCCTGAACACGGGCACATCCTTTCAGCCCTGCTGCAGGGTGGGGTTCCCTGTGAGGTCTCCACGGACGGGGACAGGGAGGCTGGCTGTGTAGGGTGTGGCGAGGAGGAGCTGTGACCCACCTGGTAGCCCCCTCACTCGGTCTATCCACAGTGTGACCTAGCCACACTTTTCTCAGTTCCTGCTTTTCTCCCTGGCTACAGGGTGCACCCTGACACGTCGGGAGGTGTGCCTGTGTCTTGCTCCATCTCCAGCTCTGCGTTGGTCAATAGAGCTGGTCATCTGGGAGGAGTGTCAGCAGAGGCTCTGGTCCAACTGTCGTGTCTCTGATTCCAAGTCCTTCCCACCCTTTCTTCTCACAAGATTGGTGGAAGCTGCCTCATGTGGGACCAGGGGTCTGTGCGAATTATAGCTTGAGACCGAGGTAAACTTGTGGTAGAAGCAATTTCCTTTCAGAGCCACCCATGTGCTGCCTGATTACCTAAGATTCTGAGCTCACCTGTGGCCCATGCTCCTGCACCCAGATGAATTTTTTTTTAAAAAAATTGAAGTATAGTCAATTTACATTGTTGTGTTAATTTCTGGTGTACAGCATAGTGATTCACTTATACATACATATATATATATATATATATATTCCTTTTCATATTCTTTTTCATTATAGGCTATTACAAGGTACTGAATGTAGTTCTCTGTGCTTTACAGTAAGACCTTGTTGTTTATCTCTTTTATACATAGTAGTTAGTATCTGCAAATCCTGAACTCCCAATTTATCCCTCTGCCACCACCTCCGCACATGACTCTTGAAAGGACTGAACATTCATTTCCTGCTGCAAAGCCAGCAGGGCAGAGCTTTCCTGGACTGATGTTGCATTCTTTTTGCTCTAAAGGGGAGCTTGCAAGGGGGCTTTAGTAGTTACCAGTACCACATCACTTTCTAAAATCTTTCAGGCACAAAATTGTCCTGCATAGAGGAGGAATCCACAAATTGGAATCCGAACCTGGCAGGGTCCCATTTGTCCCTGGGGCCAGTCTGATGACAATGACACTTAAGTCATACACTGACACACAGTGGCACCTGCGCAGCTGTGAGTGGGGCGGGGTCGCTTGAAACCGCAGCTCTGGAGCCGCTGAGAGCACCTGGAATGAGATGTGGAAACAACAGGAGTTCGGACTCCAGCACCTGGAGGAGTCTTGGTCCGTTCGGGTTGCTATAACAAAGCACCACACACTGGGTGAATTGTAAACAACAGAAATTTATTTCTCACAGTTTTGGAGACTAAGTCCAAGATCAAGGCACTGGCAGATTCTGTCCAGCGAGGTCTGCTTCCTGGTTCAGAGATGCCATCCTCACATGGCTGAAGGGACGAGGGAGTGCTCTGGGGTCTCTTTCATAAGGGCACTAATCCCATTCACAAGGGCTCCACCCTCATGACCTAATCACCTCCCAAAGGCCTCGCATCCTAATGCCATCACCTTGGGGATTAGGTTTCAATATATGAATTTTGGGGACACAGATATTCAGTTCACAGCAGAATGGACCAACTCTAGGGGGATGGTCTGGTCAGACCATCTGGTGCATCCTTAGGCGGACCAGAGAGCCACCTGCTCCTTGGTGAGAGGGAGAACAAAGAATGCTGGGGATGAACTCCAAAGGATGGACTTGTTCTTCGGGGATTTTAAAGTAAAATTTAAAAGCTCACATGAAGGGTTAAAAGTTATGAAACAGAGCTAATATACACCAAGTTATTTTCAGGACATGCTTTACAGGTTGCTGTTGTGGGGAAGGTGGCATTTTTCACCATTGGCAAAATAAAATAGAAATGTGTGTTAGTCTTGTCTTCCTAACGCGACTATAAATTCCTTGAAACCAGGGCTGGGATTGAACTTGAGATGAAATGAGGCGCCGTGTGGGAAAATCTCTCTGCAGAGGCTGTGTGGAAGGCCACAGCAGAGGGTGTGTCCTGAATCCCTCATCCCTTGTCCCTGAGTATAGGAAGCAGAAACCTGATGTTCTCACTTTGCCCATTTTTGACATCGTCACCTGCCACCGAGCCTGGCATAGAGTGGGCTCAGTGAAGGCTGGGTGGCTGATTGAAAACATTGGGTAGATGGAGACTGAGCTGGACGGGCATGAGGCAGGCTGCGTGGGGCCAGCATCGGAGCCAGAAGACTCCTCCCAGAGTGATTGGCTCCATCTGTTCATGACAGAGACCACTCACCTGAACCTGGAGAGAATGCACAGCCCAAGCTCGTGCAGAGAATCAGCGTGGGTCCAGGACTCAGGGCTTCCCGTCTCTCTATACCTCTGGATACACAATGTATGACCCTCCCAACCCTTGGAATCTACTTTTGTAAAACCCGGGCTGTTCTTTGGGCAGGAAGATAATACACTAGGCTCTGGTGGGATGTCTTGTGCTTGGGGGTCCTCTGAGATTGGGGCAGGGTTGTGTTTAGCCATTCAGCCCCTCCCCACCCCTCTTCCCAGAGGTGTCACTGTCTCTGAGCAGATGGGGATGTGGAATCTGTTTCAACCAATATCTACCTGGATAATCAGCCACTTTCTCCACTGCCTCTTTCTTCACTGGTAGTGAAGACCCTTTCACTACCTATCGCTGCGCTTCTGGCTCCGTGCCAGCTCATCCTGGTCACTCAAGTGACCTCAAGTGAGCTGTGAGAACCTCGAGTCGGAAGGCCCAGAGTGAGGTTACCCGGCCGCGCCCTGTGTCTGCACTGTTGTGTCTTTCCTCTGGCCCACGGTTCTCAACCAGGGGCGACTTTGCATGCCCAGGATATATTTGATGATTTCTGAACACATTTTTGGTGTCACTACCAGGGGTAGGGGTAGGTGGGTTGTTACTGGTATCTGGTGGGTAAAGGCCGGAGGTGCTGCCCAACGTCCCACAAAGCACAGGGCAGCCCCCACGACAGAGTTGTCCAGCCTGAAGTGCCGAGGCTGGGAAGGGCCGCGCCAGCTCCCTCCTTTACAATTTATCGGGAAGAGGGACTTCCCAGCCTCTCCTCTCCTGAGTGTGGCATCACTTATACCTGTTTTGTCTCTGCGGTGTTTTCCCACTGAACGTGGAGACAGCCTTTCTATCTTCTACATGTAGCAGAAAAAAATGTTTTAAAAGCGGACTGTAGTTACAGCTGAATGTCCCGCGAGAAAGTCAGAACATCCCCGTTGAGAAGGGAATGGCTCCTTCTGTCTGGCGATAACTTAACGGGCTTGTTTGGTTACTAAAGATGAGGTCCCGAGAGCGTGGCCTGGCTCAGTGAGAGCGAGGCAGAGATGGAATAACAGAAGTAACCCTTGCGTTTCTATGGGCATCCCGGGAGAGAGGGTGAGGGGCCCAGAGGCGAGAGGGGAGAGATCTAGAGGACACCAGGACCCACAAAGACACACAGGGAGTAAGAAATTATTTTTTTGCTAGGAAATGAATTTTTAGGAAGACGGAGATTTGACCTTCAGTTCTGGGTTACTTCCTACCTGTGGTGGTAAAATTCCTCTCTTGCTCCACAGGCCTTTGGTAGAATCCACTACATACATCAGTGTGTGATGCAGGTGCTTTGGGAAAAGGAGGGAGTGGGTGTTTCCAGGAAGACACGGCTGCAAAGTGGACGAGGCAGAGCAGGGAAGTGGCTAGGAATCAGGTGACCCCACAAGACCATGGCTGCAGCATGTTCTGACCAAGTGCAGTCAGGGTCAGTCCCCCTGACCCCCAAATTTAGTGAAGGTGACTTTTATTTAAGGAGGTTGAAGGGAGGAGTAGAGGAAGACAGATCAACGTCACTGTTGTGTGCCTGGGGCCCTCCAGGTGACAAACACATCAATTACACGTATAATAATGGCCCTTCGTGGCCAAGGCTGCTAGATGCCTGCCCCTGAATCCATGATTCTTTCCCTCTTTAATAGTGGAGCCCCTGATTTTGAGCTAAGCCCATGGCTTCCCAGAATAAGGACCACGTTTACCAGCCCTCTGGGTGGCTTGGATGGGGTGAAAGTGTCGTATGTAACTTTTGAGGGGTGCCCTTCAAGAGGAGAACTCCCCTCTCACCCCTGCTCTTTCCTGCTGACTGAAGCGTGCAGTGTTCAGCCACAGACGGAAGAGCCACAGGACGAAAGACCCCGGGTCTCTAATTGTGGAGGAGCTTCCATGCCAGCCCCGACTGCTCATCTCTGGGCTCAACCATAGGAGAGAACGCGTGTCTACTGCCCCATAGCTAGAGGCAAGCAAGGAGAGGTGGGGAGGGGGAGCGTGTAGGACCAGCCGTGGGTGTGTTCCCGCCTTCAGCACCCTTTCCTCCTCCCGGAGTGGAGGGAAGCCAAGTGACATCCACAGGACGCTTGGGATGGATTCCAGAGCCCGTTCATGGCCATTTTTCCCTAACCCCCTGTCAATCCCATCTCATCATGTCAGCCCCACTCCTGCTACAGCTGCCCCAGTGCGTGGTGTCATGGTGTATCGGTCAGTGTCCAGTCCAGTCACAGACATTTCTCTGGGGATTTCAAGCAGGGGATATTGGCAACATTGGTTACAAATGTGGAAGAAGGGCTGGAAGAGCAGAGGGGAGGAAAGGGTGGTACCACTAGGTCAGGAAGCTGCTCGCACCCGAGGGATAGAGCCCACCAGCCCACACTGACTGCCACTGCCAGAGGTGCTGCTGGACACCAACCACTCCTGTGGCCACTGTGAGACCAGTGGCTCTGCTAAGGGTCACAGTTGCTGCTGTAGCAGAAGCAGACTGGCTTCTCTCTTCCCTTTCTCCTCTAATCTCTTGTCATCGATTCCCACAGATGAAACTTAACCAGAAGCTAAGGGGTGGAGTCTGAGATACGTAGTTTTCAGACTTCCAGCCGTCAAAACCCAGAGGCAAGCATGCAAAGGTGAGGGAGGGTTGGAGGGCCAATGGACAAGTATTGGCACATGGAGAAAAGTGATGCTTCAGAGCTCAACTTTCCAGATGAGCCTCACTCCTAGGTTTTTTTCTTTTTGGAATTAAATTTTATTTTTATTATTGAAAATTTTAAGCATATACAAAAGCACTAAGAACAGTGTAGGAATCCTTTATGTATTTAACTTCAGCAATTACCAACTCAGGTCCAATCTTGTCTCACACTAGACCATTCACTTTCCTGCTGTCAGAATACTTTGGTGTAAATCCCACAGACTATATAAGAACATTTCATCTGAAAATATTTCAGTCTTTCTGAAAGATGAGGACTCTTAAAAAGAAACAACCACAATGGCGTCACCACACCTAAAAATATAATAATCCCTTGATAGAATCCAATACCCAGTCAGCGGTCAAACTTCTTCAGTTTCTATATGCTTTTGAAAAACAATTATTTGAATCAGAAACCAAGTAAGGCCCAGTATTGCAACTGATGGGAATCTCAAGTTCCTTTTAATCTGCAGTGTCTTCCTCCATATTTTTGCTTGCTTTTTTGGTTTTGATGGAAGGATCTAGGTTGCTCATCTTTTAGATTTTCTACAACTGGATTTTTTTGGTGTGTGTTAGTTTTCTTCAACAGGATTTTGCTGATTTTGTCCACGTGATGCAGCTGAACATTGGGGTGACCATTCAACCCAGTTTGCCCAGTGCTCAATTAGGAAGTCCTTAGCAAATCAGGTTGGTCACCCAACTTCTTTTCCCTGTCATCTGTGCTTCTCATAAGTTGGCAGTTAAATCGAGAGCCTTTATCAGACTCAGATTTAATTTTTTGGCAAGATTATTCCCTAGTTGGTGGTGCGTCGTTCCAACAAGAGGGGCATAAATGGCTGGTTCCCTCTTCCTTTGTGGCGTCACCGTCATTAACGACCACTGCTCCAATCCACTCGTTCATTAGGTTGCAAAATGGTGATGTTCTGATTCTACCTTCTCTTTCCATTTCTTAGCTGCACTTCTTTTATTACGAGAAACAACCTCAGCAACTCTTTGGTTACCCAAAAGAGCTACAGTTCATATATCAAAGGCACTGTCAGTGCTCAATTCTTCCCCTGTATTTATCAGCTTTTCAAAATATGATTCCTTGGCATGCTCCTCAAGTGAAGAATGAGTTTCCTTTAGCAGCATTATAAACTCATAGATAGAAAAAAAATTCAATCTTTTGTATTTATAGTCCTTACTGGTACTCACGTTGTTTCCATCTTTGGCCAGTGGGAAATTGCTCAGGTTGGTTTCTGAGTTGTTTTGACATAACTCCAGTAGTCTTGATAGTTTCTTTGTTTTATGATTCGACAAGATGTTCCAACCCAACATATTTTGTACATTCCCCTGCTGGTCTTGGGAACAGCCATTTCTCCAATGAATCTTGGTTCTTTTTAATGGGAAATGTATTTATAGACAGAGATGCCCATTGCTACTAGACTGGCTGTTTTTAGGCACTTTCAGTGTCCATAGCTAAGAAATAGGCGTTACTTTTAAGAGATAAAATGTACAGTGTGTTCATACTGCTATTACTAATTCAAATTCAGAACTGCAGAGTTTTAATTGAACCTCATTGATCTTACATCTTTATCTCCTTTTTCTCACACTGAAAATTCCTGACTCCTAATGGTACCAATGTAATTACCCATTTGCTTTATCCCACAACAAGCACACACACAACAGTCTCAGAGTAACAATACGAACCACTACAGTTAACAATGTGATTACAGAAACCGCTTGCGATATTTTTGAAGTTCTTTTTGTGCTTAGAGTGTATCCCGCTAGGGAGATACAGTCAAATTACTGTGTTTAAGTTACTGGGAATAATTCCTTCTTGGGTGGTTATATTACCAACTAGTGGTTATGTTACATAATTATGGCTCATTTGCATAATTTCCCTTTTCATTTTTAGGGCTTGCTTTTTAAGTTTAATTCTAAGGTTGAATTTACAAAACAAGGTACCTTCAAAGAAGTCTAGCTTCTTTCTTGTCTCCTCTATTCTGTTTCCTTCCTTACTCCCCTCTTGATAACCACTAAGTTATTTTTTGTTCATCCTTCCATAGTTTAAAAAATAAACAAATGTCTGTCTGTCTGTCTGTCTGATCTATTTAGCTAGTTCCTTTTTTTTTCTTTTTTACGCGTTCCAGGCGCATTTTTCTGTTCTTTGCTTTTTTCACGTGCTGTCTGGAGAGCACTCCACGTTAGTACGAAGAGGTACTCATCATTCCTTTTCACAGCTACGCAGGACTCCATCATTTGGATGTACTTAGTTTACCTACCCAGTACCCTATTGATTGCCGTTTGTTTTCAGACCTTTCCTGTGATTACAAAGTTGTGCAACAATAAATAGTCTTGGGCATGCATCTTTTCATATATATTTGCTAATATATCTTTGGGATAAATTCCCAGATTTTCTGGGTCAAAAGATTACTGCTTATGTAATTTTGTAACATATGACTCAGTTTCCCACCATCAATGTAGGAGTACTTCTTTCTCTAACCTTGTCAGCAGAGTATGGTGTCACACTTTAGCCTTGTGCCCAATTTGATAGGCGAGAAACAGTACCTGAGTGTATTTTTAATTTGTATGTCTTGGTACAAGTTGAATTACCTGGGAGCAGAGTTTGAGACAGGCTAGCCTGCAAAGTGTTTATTGAAGAATGATCTTTGGACGATCACCTGTGGAAGGGACGGGAAGGAAGGGAAGGGACGGGAAGGAAGGGAAGGGACAAGCTGAGCAATGTTGACAGAGGACCCAGCTAAGCCCAGCCTAGCCCAGCCCACAGGGAGCTCTGCAGCTGGGAACGCCCTTCAGAGATGCTCTGAGTTGGGATGACAGGCTGGTCTGCTTGTCCATGCTCATCCATCATTAGATGTGGGCTGCTCTGGAGGGAGGTGTGACCTTGGACCAGGCAATTTTCTTCTGCTGAGACAAACCCACATGAGAGCTGACAGCTGAGGGCCATCTTCTGGTGGCACTTGGAGTAGATGGGGGAATTAAATCTTTCCTTTCTGAAGGAAAATGGGTGGCACACCACAGCACCTGCTGTGGTCGCTCCATTTATCTATAAGGTCAACTTTAATGACTTTTTAAAGTTTTCTACAGACAGCCTTCTTTCTTTCTCTCTCTGTCTCTCATCCATCTATCTGCTTGATCTTTCTTGGTTTGAGATGGGTGTACTAAGTATTCTTTTTTTTTATAATGTGTTTCTGTGTATTTCTCCTATCTCGCACAGTTTCTGCTTTGTGAAAGCGGTTACTAAGTCATTGCATGCATACAGAGTATTACTGTTCAATCTTCATCATGCATTGCAGACTTCAGAATAGTACAGTGTCCTACTTTGTCCTGCTTAATGCTCAATGTGGCCTGAATTTACTTTGCTGGGTATTGAGACGGCAAGTCATGATTTCTCTTCTACTTGTAACTGTCTGTTATATCTTTAAATTATTTTTAATTTTTTCTATCCTTTTATTTTTAACCTTTTTGAATCTCTTTGTATTAGATGTGTCTCTAATAGGTAGTTTAGTATTAGAATGTTTTTTCTTTTACTAGCTGAGTTAAGCCCAATTACATTTATTGATATGGTCACTGTGCTGCTTGACCTCACTTCTGTCTCATTGATTTATTATCTGTAGATCTCAGTGGGATCTATTTCATGTGTTCTCTTTTGGTCTTTAGGAAGGCTTGAATTACTTTCTAATGAACGTACTTATTCAATGTTACTTGATACTTTCAGTTCCCTGATTTTGTCGTTTTTCTTTCTTTCTGTCTGTTTTTTAAAAATCGAAGTGTAGTTGATTTACAATGTTGGGTTAGTTTCAGGTGTACAGCAAAATGATTCAGTTCTACGGAATCATTTTCAGATTCTATTCCGTTATATGTTATTGCAAGATATTGAATATAGTTCCCTGTGTTATATAGTAGGTCCTTGTTGTTTATTTTATATATGGTAGGACGTATCTCTTAATCCCAAACTCCTAATCCCTCCTGCCCTCCTTTAATAACCATACATTTGTTTTCTATGTCTGTGAGTCAGTTTCTGTTTTGTATAAATTTATTTGTATCTTTTTTAGATTCCATATATAAATGATATGATATGATACTTGTCTTTCTCTTTCTGATTTGCTTCACTTAGTATTACGATAATCTCCAGGTGCATCCATGTTGCTGCAAATGACATTATTTCATTTTTAATGGCAGAATAGTATTCCATGGCATATATTTATACACACACACACACACACACACATACACAACAGAGCTGCTTTAACCAGTCACCTGCCGATGGACATTTATGTTGCTTCCATATCTTGGCTGTTGCAAATAGTGCTGCTATGAACATTGGGGTGCATGTATCTTTTTTCGCCCTTGTATATGTGTATTTTATTGAAGAATAGTCAGTTTACAATGTTGTGTCAATTTCTGGTGTACATCATAATCCTTCAGTCATACGTGAACATATATAGATTCATTTTCATATTCTTTTTCACCATAAGTTACTACAAGATATCAAATATAGTTCCCTGTGCTATACAGCATGAACTTGTTGCATGTATCTTTTTAATTAGAGTTTTCTCTGGATATGTGCCCAGGAGTGGGATTGCTGGATCATATGGTAAGTCTATTTTTAGTTTTTAAAGGAAACTCCACACTGTTCTCCATAATTTGCCTCCTTTCTACTAGTGCCCTATGAGGAGCAGTATTAAAGTGAGCTGATAACGGCTTCTTGCTTCTCTCTGCCCCCCAGCATGTAATCTGAAGTAACACTCTTCTATTTCCGGTTTCCCCCTTTAAAGCAATCAGCAAGCTGATTCTCCTTTTCATGGGCCTTCCCCACACTCTCCCTCCCATTATTTTTGCTAGTTGTGTTATATCCGCAGTGTCAGACACAGCCATCCCCTTCCCTTTGGTCCCCTTTATTGTTGTCATCTGATCTGGGCGCCACGCCCACTGCCTGACCTCACACTGATGTCTTTCCACTCATTTCTCTTGTTCGAAGCTTGCTCTCTAATGGACCCTTTAGTCAGAGCTCATGAGAGGAAGAGCCCCTGAGTTCTTGAATGTTTACAGCAGTCTGTCTGTCTATGGTCTTTAGACTCAAAAGTTGGCTTCGCTTGCATTTTCCTTCCTTGAGTATCATAGTTCAGTCCACTGTTTTCTGGCAAACAGTGTGTCTGCCAAAAGTGTAACTGCAACCTGCTAACTGTCCCTTTATAAGTGACATGGACTATTTAACCAATATCCAAAGACATTTTTCTTCCTTAAAGTCCAATAGCCCTACTAGCACATGTCTCAGGGGATGGTGTACCATCCTGGGTGTACCGTGTGCCCATTAAATGCAATTTCAAGTATTCACTTTTCAGGAAAAATGTTCTAAACTTTAATTCTGAGTATTATTCCTTTTTATATCTTTGGTTTTCTTCTTGAGGTTCCCTATTATACGGACATTTGATTTTTTGCCTGTCTCTTGCTGTTGTCTCTTGAAATCCTTTCATGTTCTTATTCATTCCATTAAAGAATTTTTTCTTCTTTTGGGGGAAAGGTGAGTGGGTTTATTTACTTATTCCTTTGATGGAGGTACTGGGATTGAACCCAGGACCTCGTGCACGCTAAGTGCGGACTCTACCACCGAGCTCTACCCTCCACGCCTATTCATTTCTTTGGATTGAAACTTTTCCCTTTTTCACCTATTTATTTGCATTTGTGCCTCTGGCTTAGTCTTCATTAGCAAAGTCTTTTTTTTTTTTTTAAAGTAAAGTAATTTTTACTTCATATCTAATTCTCCCTTTTTTTTTTTTTTAATATTGTCCTTTTCTTCAGTCATCTCCTTCCTGAGCTTTCCTAATTCTGACTCGTGACGTTCTTTCATAGCTCCTATCATTCGATTTATTTTAGCTCATTTTGAAACACGAAGCGACCAGTTTTCCTCTGCGCCGGGCCTCGTGGCTCCTCTGTGCCTTCCCGGGCTGCGGGGCTGCCGCGCGATCCCACCCTCCCCTCACAGGAACTCACAGTGCCACGCCCCTTCCTCTCAGAGGGACTCACAGTGCCACTTGAATGGGATTCCTCTCGGCTGCTCACGTGTAAGTGACAGGAATGCTCTGTACTTGGAGAGCAGGTTGGGCCAAGCTTACTGTTTTGAACTTTGACTCCAGAGCTCTTGTTTCTGTTCTTTTCTCAAAGGTTTATAAAATTTGGCCTTCCACGCTCTGGAATACCTCTTCTCTAACCCCTTCCCCACTATTTTTTCTTTGGGGGCGTGGTGATACTTAAACTTATTTCCTCCTAGAGGAGACACTGGGGATCGAACCCAGAACCTTGTGCGTGCTGAGCATGCGCTCTACCACTTGAGCTCCATCCCCTCCCCTCCCTTCCCCTCTGGTAACTGGGGCCTTTTCTTCCCTTTGCCCCTGTGAGCCCTGACCTGATCACTGTGGATTCTTTTCTCATCAGTTTCCCCTCAGGGCTGGGTTTGGATTTGGAAGAGAGTCCTGGTTGTTGGCTTTGCAAGTTCACAGGCCCTGGGTGCTTTGACACAGCGTGGGGGTCCCTTGTTCTCACCTGTGACTTGGAGTCTCTGAACCCTGCTCCCAGTTTTGGTGGCTTTCCTCAGACTGACGAGCAGTGAGTACCTAGAAAAACACCAGACAAGTTGTGTTTCTGTGATTCTCAGGATCACCAGAGAGAGAGGGCCAGCCGTTTCTCCTCGGCGTCCTCCTGGACGCTTGGCTCTGGCTCGCTTCTCCTGCAAGCACTGACTGTCTGCCTGGGACATCCGCGGTTCGGGGTTGCGGGAACACCTTGGCGCCGTTTTTGTTGTCAATGTTGTCCAGGGGAAGTTTTGGCTTCGTTATTCTAGTTCTGTTTTCTTTTAATGGGGCGATTTGAGAATGTTAAAAAAAATATGGACTGTTCATTATTTGTCTCCTGTCCTTTTTATTAACTGAAATTAAGAAATTCTGAGTGTGTACCTGGTGGTGTTAGTGAAATGCTGATCACTCACTGTATCCTGTGTGTCCAAAAGCACACACGCTGAACAAGCGTAATCAAAATTAGGGGTTGCGTGAAATTTCCCAGGACTGCTGTAACAAAGTTCCACACACTTGGTGGCTTGAAACAACACATTTATTCTCTCACATTTCTGGAGGCCAGAAGTCCGGAGGTGTTGGCAGCCCACACTCCCTCTGAAGGGTCTTCTTGCCTCTCTTAGCTTCTGGTGGCTGCCGGCAATCTTTGGCTTGTGGTCTTATCTTGGCTTAATTCCTGTCTCCACCTCTGTCTTTACATGGTGTTCTCTCTGCGTTTGTGTCTCTTCTCGTCTTCTGAGGACACCAGTTGTTGGATCAGGGACCACCTAATCCAATATGACCTCCTCTTAACTGGATTACACCTGCAAAGACCCTGTTTCCAGTAAAGCTACACCCTGGGTATGGGGGGACATGGACTTTGAGGGGAGATTATCTGACTCAGCACAAGGGTCTTAGGCTAGATAAACACACAAAAGGGGGATTTTCTAGATAAAGAGAAATAAAAATGTATCTTGAGAGACAGAAGATTTAAGCTCTTCCCATCTCTGGCATCAAGCAAGAGGCACGAGCCCCACGACTTAGCCAGGGGCTCAGTGACAAGTGCTCTCCAGTCAGCTCCGGGCCCCTCCTGAGTTCCCAGCGTGTCCTTGGAGGTCTCCTTTGGGCTGACTGCCTCATGGACCTTGCACGAGGCCGGGGGCTCCACTCCCTGCCCTCCTTTAGGAAGTCTGTAACCTGAAAGCTGTCAAAGAGGAGCCTTCTATCTCTGGACTCAGGGGGTGGGAACCGGAAAAGAGTTGTTCTATGCTTTCTGTTCTGACCGCTGAATCCCTACAAATGAGCCTCTTTTTAAAAGCCTGAAACCCTCACACATGTGGAGGAGGAAGCAGGGAGTCAGAAGAGGTGCCAAGAGCTATAAATTTTCTCTGTCTGGGGCCATTATTCCATTGCCTACAGGCACTCACTTGGCAGCTCAAAGTAAATCAGTCCCATTCACCAGTCCAGGTGAATGCACTGGTTATTAAATTAATTGGATGTACATCGTTCAGTGTCCTAGCTCTTGCATAGGGTGTCTGCCAAATTCTTAAGCGTCTAGAAATATCCCAAGGAACTTTTCTGACTTATAAATAGAATTGTTATAATCACACTTCCCTTGTTCACCTCTAGGCCTACCTCTCATCAGTCTATTTGAACAACGATAACAACAGCCCCACTCTAACGCACCACTTCTGGACAGGGGTTTATGTCTTTAGAACACTTACAGCTGCATCACAACGAGTCTGGAAGTCTCCGAGCTTGTTGACATGGTCTTACATCTGATCAACGTGCCCTTTGCCTTTATACATAATTTTAAAAGGATTTGAGGAGCTTTTCCAGGAACTTTAACCCTCTTGGAAATCACCCATGGAATGTTTGTGACTGGAGGTCACCTGGGGTGCTATAGTTAGCGGTTTATCCTCCAAAGCTCACAGTTACTCAGTCTCCTCCACCATTCCCAACAGTCTTCCACTCATCATCCGCTAGCATCACACCAGCTTCCCATCAACCTCACAGGTCAGCTTCTCAGATGCACATCATCAACCAGTCATCACTCACGCTCATGCCACCGTCCCTAGCTGCCCAAGGCCAGGTACCTTCTGCTTTCACGTGGATGGACTGGGGTGCTCGACTGATGATGCTCTGCTCTCTTCAAGGCTGACTCTGCTTCACTCAGGGTTGGCTCCATTCTTTGACATCTCTCTTTCTGTGACTTTAAGAAAGCTATTGGCAGCGCCAGAATCTTGATCTCTACAAATCCAGCTCTCATCCGAGAACCCTGTGTCTCTCAACCAGAATAACCAAATCAGCACCAAATGGAAAACTGGCCCTACTTGAGCCATGTGCCCATTCTTGAATTAATCTGGAATAATCAGATGACGATGCATGAGTCATGTGATTATTCTTTGGTGGGTAAGTCAGAGGCACCGAGTGAATCACATAATGTTGTTGAGGGAAATTTCCAAAAGGAGGGGAAGCTGGGCAGACAAAGCATAACTGTAATGTCACATTCTCCACCACTGCCTTTCAGGGAGTGAGTCCACATCCTCTTCCTCCTTTAGTCCGCATCCCCCATTCTAGTTGCTCATGTTATATTTCTTGCTGTTAAATATATATTTAATACTTTATGTTATTTTATTCTTATAACTACCATCTTGGTCAAGAGACAGAACTTGTCTGCCCCGTAGAAGCCCCCCTGTGTGATGCTTCCTGACCACAACCTACATGTGAAAAAGGCAAAACCAAAAAAGCTTTAGAAAGTAACCGTAGGAAACGTTAAAATTACGAGCTTCTGTTTATCGGAAGTCACTTTCAGGAGGCACTAAAAAAATTCTCACGGTGGTGGGGGCGCGCCAACAGGATACAAGGGCACCCTGGAAGAGCTCCCAGTGACCAGAGCTGGGAAAATTCAAGCAACCAGTAAATAATGGTAGTATTGAATTATTACCTACAGAGTAAAATAGATACCCATGAGTGCAAACCGATATAAATAACTGATTGAATGCATAAACAAAAGTGGAGGAAGAATGCCTTCCCTACAGAAAAGTTCTAATATACGTAGATCTACCCTTTCCAGGAATATGAATTTGAGTTTGGGCTGGACCTAGAGACTTGCTTCTGAAGAAAAGAGTATGGAAAGGGGAAAAAATTGTAACATTACCATAGAGAAGCCTGGAAGATATTCCTTTACCAAATGCTCAAAGCTCATATTATGGTGCTAAGTCATGCTGAAATCATGTGCCCCCGATATGAGAAAGGCCCTTTGTGTCTGTGGAATTCTTCCCCAAAACACATCTCCCAGTCAGTCTAATCATTAGAAGATTTTAGACAAACTCAAACTGAAGGACATTCTACAAAATACCTAATCAATACTCTTCAATAGTGTCAAGATCATGAAAAAGTTGGAAAGACTGAGAAAGTGTCACAGCCTAGAAGAGGAGGCTAAGGAGAATGATGACTAAGTGGAATGTGTGTCCTGGATGAGATTCTGGAACAGAAAAAGGACATTAATGGAGAACTGCTGATAACTGAATAGTCTATAGTTCAATTTATAGTATTGTGGCAATGTCAATCCTTTAATTTTGCCCAATGTACCATGGTAATTTAAGATGTTAAAGCTGGGTGATGGGTATATGGAACTCTCTGTGTTATCTTTGCAAATCTGTAAACACAAAATTATTTAAAAATTAAAAGTTTATTTAAAAATACATATTTAAGAGGGTAAAAAGCTAAGCCACAGTGTGGAAGAAGATATTTGTAGTGCATATAACTTACAAAAGACTCACATTTAGAGTCTGCAGAGAATCCCTATAAATCAGTAAGAAAAAGGCAGACAAACCAATAGAAAAGTGGGTGAAAGAAATGAACAAGCACATCACAAAAGAGGAAAACCACACGGCCAATAAACATAAAAAAGTGCTCTTTATGGGAATGAAAATTAATTATTCCTTTGCATTTTCCTTTGAATTATTACTTCATAACAATTCCTTTCATGTATCCCCACTGTAATGCCTCAACTTTAATATGGAGAAAGGGAGTTTCCACACTTGCAGACTCAGGCCAGGACTTGGGGGGAAGACCTGGCATCACCGAGAGGATGCGGTGGTGAGGCTGACAGCAGGGGAGATACTTCTAAAGAGACACCTAAATACATCAAACAAATGAAGGAAATAAGGAAAAGGTTACAGAAGTGAAAAGCTATGGGAAAGAATTGGGGCTAGTGCCAAATATAAATTCCTGACTCTTGTAATATTCCACTTTATCCATACAAAATCACTGCATCCCAGATGGACGGACCTCTGACCAGGAATAGAGCATGTTCTCTTTTATTGGATGATGCCTATTATTTTTTCCATATATATGTATATATACACACATATCTTTTTTATTGAAGTATACTCAGTTTACAATGTTGTGTCAATTTCTGGTATACAGCATCATGTTTCAGTCATCCATATACATACAGATATTCCTTTTCATATTTTTTTCATTATAGGTTACTATAAGATATTGAATATAGTTCCCTGTGCTCTACAGTATAAACTTGTTGTTTATCTCTTTTATATATAGTAGTTAGTATCTGCAAATCCTGAACCCCCATTTTATCCTTTCCCACCACCTTATCCCTGGTAACCATGAGTTTGTTTTCTATATCTGTGAATCTGTTTCTGTTTTGTAAATAAGTTCATTTGTGTCTTTTTTCAAAAGATTCCACATATAAGTAATATCATATGGTGTTTTTCTTTCTCTTTCTGGCTTACTCCACTTAGAAAGATGTTTTCCAGATCCACCCATGTTGCTGCAAATGGCATTATTTTATTCCTTTTTATGGCTGAGTAGTATTCCATTGTATAAATATACCACAAATTTTTATCCAGTCATCTGTCGATGGACATTTAGGTTGTTTCCTTGTCTTGGCTGTTGTAAATAGTGCTGCTATGAATATTAGGGGGCATGCATCTTTTCGAATTAGAGTTTTCTTTGGATATGTGCCCAGGAGTAAGATTGATGGATTATAGAGTAAGTCTATTTTCAGTTTTTAAGGAATCCCCATATGTTTTCCATAGTGGCTGCACCAAACTACATTCCCACCAGCAGTGTAGGAGGGTTCCCTTTCTCCACACCCTCTCCAGCATTTACCGTTTGTGGACTTTTTAATGCTGGACATTCTGACTGGTGTGAGGTGATACCTCAGACAATGTCTATTATTAGGTTAAACCTGTCTTCGAGCAACTTCCGTCCATCAGTTCTATTTCTTCTAATAGCAGCCCCACAAACCCAAACCACTGACAATGACTCAGCTATATTAGACAGATGCCTTATTCTCCTCAACTTCTTCTTCTCCAGGCAAAACAACGTCCAAAACTTCAACCACTCCTTGTAGGATATAATTTTGAGATGCTGACATCAAATGGCACCGCAGCCCTCACCAGTGGTTTGAAGTCACTGACTTCATTAGCCTGCAGAGCTTCAACCTTTAGCTACCCCTGTGGGGGAGGAAGTAGGGGGTCCCTGAAGACTCTAAAAGCTTGATGAATAAAATCAACACAAATGGTAAGAGACAGAGTGCTCCTGGGCCAAACACATATCAAAGAGATGTCATTAACAGAACTAAAGAAGTAATGTGACAAGAGGCAAAGGGAATTTGGGCATACATGCAACCACAAAATGGGGAGTCAGAGAGATGAAGGTTGACAGCGTCTGTCCAGTACAGTCAGGAGACTGGACGTTGACTCTGAGTGATGTGAGCAATCAGGTCATGGGAGAGCTGGTTGCTTGGGCAGGGGTGGCTCATCATAGCTTGGGTGAAACATCCTCTGGTATTACCCATCTGCCTTGAATCTGAGTCCACGTTCATCAAGCAAATTCCTGGATACTTGGGGAGGAGAATGTTCTGGTGGGAAATATAAGAATTCTAGTCACTGCAATAGGATCCCCTGCACTGAGAATGAATACTTTGGTATCTGGTTAACATCTCAGTCTATTGTAAGTTGGGAAATACCAAATGTTCCCTGCTAGCATCACCAGCGGATACTGTGCAGCACAGACAGTTGCCTTCCTATCTATTTTCCATTCTTTCTTATTAATAGAATCCCACATGTCCAGCTAAAAATTCTCATTTCCTGATTCCCTTCCAGCTGAAGGTAGCCATGTGCCACAGTTCTGGTTAATGCAATGCAGATGGAAGTCCCTCGGGAGTGTGTTCTTTTTCTGGATAATGAATGTAAAGCCTTACGAGAAGAAAGTGTTTTTGCCCTTCCCACTGCTATCTCCTGGAACGTGGATGTGAGACCTGGAAGTATAGCAGCCATTTCATAACATGAGGACAAAAGTCACACCCAAGGATGCCAGGGAAAGAAGATAGAGGGGCCTCTGGCTCCCTGATGACAACCATGACCAGATGCATGAGACCTGAATTGCTTCCCTCCAGACATTGTAAGAAAAATAAGCGCCTATCTGTTTAAGCCAAAGTTGGTAGGGCTTTCTATTTATAACAGAACATAATCTTTATTGGTACAGGGTGTAAGTGGAGTTTCTCCACTAGCAAAGCTGAGGACAAAACACTAGAATGTGGTTAATTTACAAGGTGATGCATCTATGATGCTCCTTGGTGGTCATCCCCTGGGGATGCATCTCAGTTTTCTTCTGATCATACATGTAACTCATATATTTTGTGAAAACTCAGATGAAACATAAATCATAAAGAATAAAGAAAAAAATCATTCTGAAGTCCACCAACCAGAGATAACCACTGCTTACACAGCAGAGAACGTCCTTGTAGATGTCCATGTCTGCAATACAAATGTTTGTAATACATTTGTTACAGAAATGGGATTGCATTTTGTAACTTGCTATTCACTCGGCAATTGTGGGCATCTTTCTGGTGATTTGATTTAGAAAATCCATCCTGACTATTGTCTGATTAAATATAGATGTATGTTATTAATTTTAGCTATTTTAATATTCAAATATTATTTAATTAGGTATACTGTAATTTAGCCAACCAATCCTCAACTGGCATCTAATTTTTGATAATGTATATCTGGCTATGGTAAAAGGTCTTGGGTAAACATCTCTGAGAGCTTTTCTGATTATCTCCTAAGAAACCCCTAGTCATGGGTTGCTGGCTCAGAGGGCTTTGCGAGTGTACCTGAGTCTCACACGTGCTCTCCTGGCCACACTGTTTCTTCCCACTGGGAGATCCTTGCATTGCAAGGTCATTCTGGAGAAGGTCATGGCTCTCTGCTGAGTTGTCCTCCTACGTGTCTCAGCTCTCTGGTTTCAGAGGCCCCTGACATAGCTTAGCAGTGGTTTAATCACTGCCTTTTCTCATACACGCTCCACGAACACTGTCTAGTTACCACCACATTTCTTAAGCTCCTACTATGGGCTGAAGTATGCTCCTCCCATTGGATTGATAGGTTGAAGGTCTAACCCCTAGGAAAGTGACTTTATTTGGAGGCAGAGCCTTTAAAGAGGTGACTAAGATCAAATGAGGTCATCTGAGTGGGCCCTAACCTAATATGATGGGTGTCCTTATAAGAAGAGGAGGTCAGGGCACAGATACATGCAGATGGAAGGTCGTGGGAGGACACAGGGAGGAGACGGCCATCCACTTGCCAAGCAGAGAGGCCTCAGAAGAAGTCAATTCCCCTGACACCTTGATCTTGGACTTCTAGCCTCCAGAACGTAAGAGAAGAAAACCCTGCAGTGTAGCTAGCCAGTCTGTGGTGCTGTGTGATGGGGGCCCTCGGAGGCTAATAGAGCCCCAGTCCTGCCTTTCTGGAACCACTCAGAGGGGAAGTTTCTTTCTTTGTAGACCCGAATTAGGCTTAATTTGGGCTGTTTATAAAAAACCTGTAAAGGTTCTGTTTTCTAAGAGAGACAACAGTCAGAAAGGATTTTCTTAACCAAATCTCTCTATTTTCCAATGAGGAGTACCTGACCAATCACTGGATGCCACCCTCAGTGGCTCTGGACCTCTCTGTAGAAGCGGTCTCTCTCTCTGCACAGGACTCCAGCTCCCCACCTCTCCCCACCCTCGTGCTCAGGAGAGGCAGACAAAAAAAGGTTACTCTGCAGGGCACTTGGTGGCTGTGACCACATCACTGCTCTTCTCCAGGGAGACTGGCTGCCCCTCTGCTTTTCACCAAGTTGATTGACAGTTATGACAACGGATTTCAACGATCCTGTCCTCCTTAGGGGAATGGAGAAGTGGGCTTCCTCTGTTCTCTCACAGAGATGTCGTAAAGTAGCTAGCCTGCGAAGTTTTCTAATGAGACCATGTAAGTCGTGAAGACTAAAGAAGATTCTGCGCCCTTTTCTATTCACTTGTTATAAACAACATTAAGTATCTTGTGGGACCAGGACATCCTTGGTCTTCAGACCAGTCTCTCCTAGTGATGGTTTTCAAAATCCATACATTCACAGGTGAAGGAAACGCTGTAATTGGCAAAGGGACAAAGGTCACCCCCTCAACCCACCACTTCTACAGAATTGCCCAAATGTCCTCGGCACATCAACTCTTTATTTCCTCCTGGATAAAAGGAAAAGGAGTTTTTTCCTCCCATTTTTTTTCTTTTAAAAATTGTAAAACACACAACATGAAATTTACCATTTTAGCCATTTCCAAGTGTATAGTTCAGTCGTATTAAACACATTCTCATTGCTGTGCGACCATCACCACCGTCCATGCTCACAGCCCTTTTCATAAACCTGAAACTTCACCTATTAAACAATAACTCCCCATTATTCCCTGCCCCCAGCTCCTGGCAACCACCATTATACCTTCTGTGTTTATGATTTTGACAACTGTAAGGACCTTGTATAAGTGGAATCCTACAGAATTTGTCTTTTTGTGACTGGCTTATCTCACTCAGCATAATGTCCTCAAGGTTCATCCATGTTGTAGCATGTGACAGAATTTCCTTCCTTTTTAAGGACGAATAATGTTCCATCGTGTTTGCATATGTATGTATATCTGTATATAATATTCCGCTTATCTGTTCACCCATTGAAGGAAGCTTGGGTTGCACGTGTTAGCTGTTGTGAATAATGCTGCTTTGAACACGGGTGTACAAATATCTCTTTGAGACTCCGTTTTCAATTATTGTGGGTATATGCCCAGAAGTGGAATTCCTGGATCGTATGGCAAACCGTAGGCAAGTCTGGAGAACAAATTAGAGGAATGTTAGTTTATAGAGAAAAAGGGGAAGTTAGGAGGGTCTACTTTGAATGGAAGTCCATTGGAGGAAAGTGGGAATTCAGGGTGACAGTTTCTTACTGGCTGAGTTGCAGCGGCTTCTCATTGGCTGGGCTGATGCTGGGCTAGGAGAACATTTTCCTTCCCCTGCTGGGGTAGTAAAGTAAGCTTCTTTCTGCCCACAGTTGTACAATATGCTTGATGGGAGGTGTGTGCATCAGAGCTCCCCATGCAGGGCTTCCTGACGCCACTTTAAAGGAGGTTCTCTTCTATTAATTTTTACACTTTCCATCCTCTATAAATTTTTTTTTTTGTTGAACATTGGACATTTGAAACTAATAATGTGGTAACTCTGGAAATCTCCGCCTCCCCCAGGGTTTTCTGTATTTTATTATTATTAATAATTATTATTTTTTGATTGTTATAGGCTGTATCTTGCTAAGGATCAGCTTGAGCTGTAAGCTTAATGTCTTCTTGTGCATTTTCTGAGCTGTTTCAAGGGCATGCACGGTCACTTTCTAATTTTCTCTGTATATGCAGTTGTTTTTGAATGTCTTTCATGTCTGGCTCCTGAAAAGGTAACAAGTGAAAAATGAAGTGTGGGGAAAAAGGGAAGCTTCTGTACAAAACTTTTCATTCCCATGTTTTTCTGTAGTGTCCCTTTCATGTGTGTTCTAGTAATGCCTAGTCAGCTTTAGATGCTGCAAATGGTTTTCCCCATTGGGCATCGGTATGTTAATTTTGTCTATGGTATTTTTTCTTTTGGAACAGAAATTCTTAATTTTGATATAGCAAAAATACCAAGTTTTGTCTCATAGTTTGTGCCTTTTAGGTCTTACTTATGAAATCTTCCTTGAATTCAGCCCAAGTATTGGATATATTATTGTACATTTTTTCATATTAGTTTTATGATTAAGTCTTTCCCATTTACATCTTTAAAATTTTTTTTGTTTTTTTTTTTCGGGGTAGGGTAATTAGGTTTATTTATTTATTTGCTTTTTTAATGGAGATACTGGGGATTGAGCCCAGGACCTTATGCATGCAAGTCATGAACTCTACCTACTCTTCCCCTTGCCCATTTAGGTCTTTAATTCACCTGGAGCCACCTTTACATATACTGTATGGTAGGAATCCACCTCACAATATAAAGAACTAGCTTCCCAACAATCATTTGCTAAACAAGTTCTTTTTACACTGACTTGTGGTGACTTCTCTCTCATAAATCAAGCTGCCACATATCCATGGGTCTGTATTTGAGTTCTCTTTTTGGTTAATGGTGCCAGCACTTTACTGTTTTATTACTATGGCCTTGGAGTATATTTTCATCTCTTATAAAACCAATTCCTCTTTCCCCTTCTGTTCTAGAATTACCTTAGTGATTTGGGAACTTCTATTCTTCCTTACAAATTTTAGAATAAGTTTGAGTTCATAAAAGAGTACAATTTGAATTTGATTAGGATTCTAATTGTGATAATACTTGGGTGGAGTTGATAATTTTATATTAAGTAATCCCATCCAACAATGTGGATTATTTCATTTATTTTGATCTTTTATCTCATTTAATAGAAGGTAAAATTTTCCTCCATTGAGAATGATGTATTTTTTGGTCATATTTAAAGATATTTTATAGCTTTTGTTGCTATTATGAATGGTACTCTATTTTGTTATATAGTCTAGGTGGTTATTGTGGTATAAAGTATTTTTGGTTTTTGTAAGTTGCTCTTACGTCTATCCAGTAACCCTCTTTTTAGTTCTCATAGTTTGTTCAAATTTCTATGTAGGTTATCATATTGTCCACAAATAATGATACTTGTATCTCTTTGCTTCTAGTTCCTACACCTTTATTTCTTTTTCTTGTTATATAGCATTGGCTGGGACCTCTGGTTCTTTGTTACATAATAGCAGTGCTAATAGGCCTCCTTATCCTGTTGCCAGTATTAACAGGAATGTTTCCTAAATTTCTTCATTAGGTATGATATTTGCTGTGGGGTTTTGATATACAGCCTTTAAAGTTGAGGTGGTTTCATTCAAAGTCTGGTTTTCTGAATTATTCTGTGGCTCTGTGCCATGAAGGCTGTTCATCCCCATGCCCCCAGCCCACATGGTGGAGCCACACTTCAGCCATGGGCTCCACATCGCAACTTCATGACTTAAAGTTTTCTAAGTCACATGTCAACTACATATAGGATGTCCCTACTCACAGGACGCATCCTCCATCATTGTCCTGGAGAGACATACCTTGGCCCAGGTGGACAGTGATGACATCTTCCTACCGCACACGAGCATCACCTGGACATACCTGTGGGACATGGTGTGCAGATGGAAGGTGGCATGGAGGGAACATTAGCTGTGAACCAGGCTGTTTTGGGTTCAGAACTCTGATCTGCCACTTACTAGCTGTGTGACTATGGCAGATTATTTAACCTCTCTAAGCCTCAGTTTCCTTATTTGTAAAATAAGGAAAATAATTGTACCTACTTCCCAGGGAAGCTACTTGGTAGGTTTTTAAGTAAAATGATCCACAAAAGCACTTAGCGCAAAAACATTTAGTAAGTATCAGCTATTGTGTTAACAATACTGTCACTTACTGTTACCCATAAAGGGAATAACACTAACCCATTCAAAGTATTTTCACAGAATTTTTAATGATATGCAAAATGCTCTTGATAAAAGGTTAGGTGAAATCTGTAGATTTCACAAACTAAGCCAACGTTTGTTTAAACATGTTTTAAAATCTGCATAAGTAAAAGTCGGAAGAGAAATATACCAAAATGAGGCATCAAAGGTGACTTTTATTTTAATTAAAAAAATTTTTTTGGCGGGGAAGGTAATTAGGTTTATTTATTTAATGGTGGTTAGTGGGGATTGAACACAGGACCTCATGCAGGCTAAGCACACACTCTACCACTGAGCTATACTCTCCCCTAAAATTGACTTTTAATCTCCTTTATGTTTTTCTGCGTTTTCAAAGTTTTTTCCAATGAACACATGATTACTTTTATAATCTTTATAACATGTTTTATGGAAACAGAAAACTCAGTGTGACTCAGCTATGAAAAGACTGCCAAGAAAGCTAGTGTGGTCTTTGGCTGCCTCAGTAGGAACGGAGGGCCCAGCGCTGGAGGTAATGGCCCTGCTGCACTTGGCACTGGCCAGACCTCGTCTAGATTAGAGTTTTGTTTAGCTCTGAGCCCAGGTAACTATGGGGACCTTAAATGTCATGGTGGAACAGAAATGTCCTAAGTGTGTGAGGGCCCCAAATTCTAGACAAAAACAGGGCTGGAAAAGCAGGGAGGGAGGGAGGGCAGACTTGGAGAAGCAGAGGAGTCCCCAGCCTGGGGGTTGGGGTTGGGGCAAGAGAGGGTTGGGGGTGGGGAGGGAGAGGAGAGGAAGATGGGGGTGAGGGAGAAGGAGTGGGGAGTGCGAAGGAAGGCAGAGAGTGGAGCATCAGCTGGGGAGGGGGCTTCTGCTGGGGGCCGTCTGACTTAGGGCCACCATTGCTCTGCTTGTCCCTGATGTCCGGCACATTCTTCCAGACACTGCCTTTTCCCCATCCCAACCGGGAGGTTGAATGTGAGCCAAAGGTTTCTTATAAATCCTGCCTACTGCCCCATGGTCCCTGGATCCCCACCAGTAGACGTCCTTCCTGGGAGTTTGCAAACTGGCCTTGGGGACAGAATCTCCTCTCTCAGGCTGGGGGCACAGGCCCTGCACATGGAGAGCCCCCCCTCCCAATGAGGATGAACCCCTCGCAGAGGGCTCAGGCACAAGGCCTGGCCCGGAGGTTGGCCCCTGGCAGCGGTCCGGTCCCGGGTCCCAGTGGATCCGTCTTTCTCCAGGGTCTGGTCCTGTATCATGCCTTTACTGGGAGCGAAGCCCAGATGGCTTTTCAAAGCCTGTCTCTTTTTCCTCAGCCTTGTTCAGGCTGGGTTTTATCACTTGCAACCAAAAATGTCCTGAGTAGTGCAAAATGACAGCTAGGAGCGGTGACGAGGAGCTAAAATGAGAGGCTGCGAGGGGAAGGTGGCGTGTGGAAGGCACTGCGAAGGACACGTCCCCTGAGGCCCGGGGCCTCAGCCCGCCCTCCCAGCGAGCGCTGTCTGTGTCTCCGTCTGTCTCTCCGTCTCTCTCTCTCTCTCTCTCTCTCTGTCTGTCTCTGGGTCTCTGCTTTCTCCCTCTAGCTCTCATTTTCTCAGTCTCAGTATCCAACTTTGGCCCCTCTTTTCAAGCTTTCTTTCCCACCCGTCTCTGCTCTCTGGACCGAGTTCTCCCCAGGCACCCCCGACTCCAGCTCACCTGCACCTGTCCTGTCCGCCTCCGCCCCCAGCTCTCTCCATCCAGGGGCCGACTCTCTACGTGTGCCCTTGGCCCGACCCCCCCCCGCCCCGCACCCATCCACAGCAGGCCCCTCCCCTCCTGTCCCCCTCCCCCAGCCCAGGGTCCCCCGGAGGTGCTGCTCATCTCCGCATCCAGGCTGGGAGCCCACAAGCTGCCGCCTCTCCTTCCTTCTCCACCTCCTGTCCCCACACCGGGACTTTACTTCCTGGATTGTTCTGGAATCTGCCTCTCATTCTACTCCCTCCCACCACCCTACCGGGTTTAGTGTCTTTTGTCTCTGGCACGAACACTTTCAGAGTTGTAATTGGTCTCTCTGCCTCCACTTTGTTCCTCTCAAACCCACCTACTAGCCTATCCCCCCAGGGAGCTTGTACAAGGACACATCCCACTGCCTCTAACCGGCCAAGAGCCCCCCAGGGCCCAACAGCCCTGAGTAAACCCCAAGGGCCCTCTCAGCCTAAGGGGACAGCTCCCGACCTTGGGCTCCTGCTCCAGCTGCGCGAGATTCTGGCAGCTCCCAGCTCAGAGCGAGGTGTTTCTCGTCTCTGGGTCTCTGCTCAAGCCATCACCCTGTCTGAGTCCTTCCCTCCCTGCCTGGGCCACTCTGCCGTTCAGTTAGAGTCTGGTCTCTGCCAGACCCTCCCCACCCGGCCACACCCCTGCACACCACAGCCCCTCGGGAGGGGGCCATCTCAGCCGTTCCACCACCATTTCCAGTTACTTCCTCAGGGACCGGTGCTTCCCACTAAGCCACAGATGCATCGAGGGTGGGGGCTCTCTGCACCTCCCTCTGAAGTGTGATCTGGAGCCAGGGCACTGCAGAAACTCAGCAAATGTCAAAGGAACCCCTGGGGGCTCAGAGCTTCCGAAGGAAGGAAGGGACAGCTGAGCAGTGCGGCCAGGCTGCCTGGGCAAGGGCGGAGGCTACAAGCGCCAATGTCAAGGTTAACGCTGTTATACACCTGGCTCCTGGCTGGCAGGCAGCTCTTCCTCCTGCTCTGGGGCTGCAGGTGGGGATGTTGTTAGAGTCAATGTTGCTTGGACTTTGGAGAAGACTTTAATCCTGGGCTCCTGCCCTGTGTGGGGGTCAGGCAGATGAGCAGCTCCCTCTGGCACAGGAAGGAGGTGGCTTTCCCACCAGTAAACCAGAAACGTCCGTGCACAGCTGGAATGCAGCATCTACTGAGCACCCCTCTGCGCCAATCACCAGTGGTGCAGGCCTTGCGTATAAAAATGAGGCATGAGCTTCAGTCTAGCCAGGAATACAGGAGAGTGGTGACAGTGCCAGATGAGTACAGGCTGCCAGCAGAATATGGAAGAGGGATGGATAGCCCCAAGCCCCCCCTCCCCATCACATGGCCTCCATCCTGGTTGGGGACACACAGGTAGACTGAGAAAAATGTAAGCCAGTAAGATGCTTTCAGATCGTGAGAATGAGGGAAACAAATAGTGCCGTACCGGTGGCTGTCATGGTGGGGCTTCTGTGGAGAAGGCCTCTCTGAGAAGGGACATTTGAACTGAGACCTGAAGGATCAGCTAGTAAAGGACCAGGAGAAGCAGACTCAGAGAGAGAGGCAGCAGGCGGTGCATGGGCCAGAGGTGAGAACAAGTGTTGGTATTCCTGGAAAACAGGGGTAATAATTCCTACCCGTCTGAGTCAGCTACTGTCATAATAATGTTCTGTAACAAACAGCCCTCAAACTCAGTGGCTGACAACAGAATCAGTATTTATTCTCAAACGCACAGGGCTCACAGGACTGTAGCTCTGCTGATCCAGGGTGGGTGTGGCTGCACAGCTGTGCTTTGGGCTGTGGGGCAGCCTGGGTTTGGACTGACTTCAAGTGTGATGCACTTGTGTTTATTCTGAGGCACAGACTGAAGGCTTCAGGACTCCTCTTACCCTGGGTCTCTGGAGAGCAAGCTTGAAGCCAAATCACGTAGGTGCATTTAATGCATCTATTCTGGCCACTCACATTCACTGGCCAAAGCAAGTTGCATGGTCGAGCCCAACACAGATGGAGTGGCCAAGTGCATTCTGGGGAAGTGTGAGTATTTGCTGAATAATAATCCAGCCATCACCTGCCGCTTCAGACAGTTGCTGTGAGGATGAAAAGAGTTAATATTTGTACAAACACATGGCAGTAAATGCTTTTTAAATGCCAACCAGTATCAGGAGGAAGGAAGGACAGGTCATATCCTGAAAGTTTTGATAAGTCATGGTAATGAATTCAGAGTTTTCCCTGAGGACAGTGGGGAGCCACTGAGGTGTTAATCAGGAGGGAGACATGATTAGATTTGGATTTCCGAGTGGTTCCTCTGGAAGCAAAGCTGAGGACGGTGTGGAGGAGGTGAGATGGGGTAACATCTCAGGCATGAGGTGATGAGCAGTAAGTCACCATGGGAACGAGGAGGTGGAATAGATTCAAGAAACGCTAAGAAGATGGGGTCTACAGGGTAGACAGACGGGATGCTTGTGTAGGGGAAGGGGGTGCCCAGGATGGCTTCTTGGCTCTTGGCTTAGGTGGCAGGGCCTTGAAGATGGATTCCTGGAGCTGGAACACAGGAGAAGAAGCAGGTGGACCGGGAGCGGGATGGGGAGGGGGCGAGCTGGCTTGGATTGTCGTAGGACATTTGGGTAGACATGCAAATCCTGGAGTTTAGGAGAAGAATCTGGACATGGGATATACCTTTGGGAGTCACATCAATAAAGCATAGGCAGTGAGGGAGCCCTCAGTTGTCCCAGTTTCCAGGAGTTGGAAAATATGTGTTGGTGTAAAGGGATTTTCAGCAGCATATATTAATACGTGGCCGAGGTTGCTAGTTGCTTTCAGCTCTCCATTCTCACATTCTTCTTCCAAACTGAACACTGCGGGTAATAATGCTCAGTAAAAGACTCAAGTCTCCAGCCTCCACGTCCGGCCAATGAGTTGTAAGTAGAAGTGATGTCTCTGAATTCTGGGGAATCTCCTTAGAGTGTGGGCCATGACTTTCTCGCCCCTCCTCTATCCTACAGCATAGCATTCAGATGCAATGGCTGGAGCTCTAGCAGTCACTTTGGACTAGAAGGCTGAGGGAATATCCTAGGTGGCTGCCTCCTGGACACACACCTTCGTGGAGTGCTGCCTATACTAGCCCAGGGTTGCTTTTCACATAGAAACAAATAAACTTCTCTCCTGCCAAAGCCAGTTATATTCTTCTGTTAAATTTGGTTGAACTTGGTCCAAATAAAAACATAATTTGGTCAAGCTCTAGCCTTGCACCTGTAGGCATTTCCAGGTTCTGTGGTGCTGACGTCTGCGGGGTTAGCAGTGAACACCGGGCAGCCGATGGGAACTGACGGCTGACGTGCCCTGCGCCACCTGGTGGACACACGGACACACAACTGCTTAAGCTGCGATGCTTTCCTAAGCTGGGATGCTTTCCTGGGCTGTCTGGCTTTTACCTGCGGTCTGCACCCCAGCTTGCTAGACCTCAACCCCAAGTTGTCTTTTATCCAGTGAAAAAATGAGTGCTCTAGAGTCCTGAACACCAGGGACCTCTGAGAACTCCAGGAATTCCTGGCTGTACGGAGCATCTTGGCTCAGGTGCGTTCGCTCAGGTGTGTTCTCAGAACCAACTGGGGCTGTTTCTAGCTCCCCCTGCTGGGCACTCCCCGCCTCCGGGGCTGACAACATCTGTACTAAATTAAGGATTCTATGTGACCTCTCATTCTGCAGACTCTGGTCTCAGAGCACTAGTTAGAGGAGGAGAGGCAGGAGGGAGATGATTCACTGCCTCACGGAGCAGGAAATGAACACCAAGGGAGCCTAACCTGGCAGCTGCCGTGAACAAATGGTGGTTGGAGCTGCGGGCAAGGTGGGCTGATGTGGGCGAACTTACTGCTTCCGTCTGCTGATCGCCGGTGCAAACCCAAATGGTCAACCGTGCTGAAAGTAGAGTTCAGGTTGCAAGAATGTCTTGGAGGCTTAGAAATTCCAGAGACTTGGTGGAAAGACCCCTGGCCCCTGGGCACACAAGTTTACACCCAGTGTGGCCACGGGCGGCGTAATCAGGTGCCTGCCTCCTCTCCCCGGGATTAGAACCCAGGTAACTGGGAAGGCTCCGCTTCATAATTCTTTATCTTTTTATGCTTAAAATGACAAAAATGAGAAAATTCAGAAAGCAGCCCTAGCACCTGTTGGCTCTGCTCTGAGACAAGATTTCCCACATGTAGGCCAGGAAGTCATGACACCGCCCCCACCCCTCCATCTGGAAGTTCTCCTTGTCCCGGGGTTGCTTTAATTTGCCCTCCATCCCTGAAAGGGCTCTTGTTTCCCTACGTTTTCTGGCTTCCTCTGCATTATGTAAAACTATCTAGTCCTCCCTCCAGTCTCCCCATTTGCATCTCCACCTGGTAGTGCAGGAGCCACAAACAAAACAACGATCCGTTTTACATGGAGGGAAATGTGCTGGGGCCGGAGGGAAGAGGCAAACCCCGGTGTCCTCTCCTCTTCTCTCACTTCTCTTGGCGGGATCTTTGGGGTCCTCTGCAAAGAAGGTTCCGGGTGGGGCGGAGAGTCCCTTCCCACTTAGAGCTCAGCCTCCTGCTTCTCCTGCTGCTGCCCCGCTGGCAGCTTTGCTGAGCCTGGCAAGGGGGAGCTGGCCAGCATTTCCTCCAGCCGAGCTGGGACTCTGGCCCTGTCCTGAGGGGAGAGGCAGAGGACCAATCCCCCATCCTGGGGTCCAAGCCTAGGGCAGGTAAGGATCCGAGGGGATAACAAAGGTCCCCCTCTTGGGTGCATCCTCCCCCACAAACACACACACAGATGTCCCGGGCAGCCCCGAGACTGGCCCTGTCACTGCCCCTATATTCTGGGGTCTGTGAGTTGCCAGTCTGGCCTCGTGGGGTGCAAATCACAGGATACACCCATGACCCAGGCCAAGCAATCTGCCCACCCTAAAGTGGGTGGCCAGGGGTCCTCCTCCAGGAGATTAGTCCCACAGATGGGACACCCTGGTGTTCCCGTCTGAGCCCTGTTGGTCCTGTTTCCCGTGAGTCCACGCAGCATAAGTTAATTTACTGAACAGTCTGAGCTTGACGGGACGTGAAGTGGAAGTGGGGGCCTCTGTCCGCTACCTTTGCCCCTGCTGTGCTGGTCCTGGGACCCTCCCCACCCTCCTCTCCTCTGTCCTTCTCTTTAGGGACAGGCCCTGAAGCTGTGTCTCCAACACTGGCAGCCCTGCTAGGGGACTGGGGTAGGTCTTCCCCACAGCCTGCGGAGAGAAAGGCCCCTGGGGGTCCAGCTTCTGGGGGTGAGCCTGGTCCCTGAGTCTGGGGTCCCCGCTTCCTCCCTTTGGCCCCTGCTCCTGGGCTGGCCACGTCTCAGTAATTGCTGTCTCTAGAACGCCTGCCCTGTTTGTTTCTCAGTGCCTTGGTCGCCCGGCGCCATGGGCTCTGTGCTGAGTGCCTGTTTGTTTCCCCATAGCCAGTTCTGCTGGGCCTTCCATCCTGGCCTTAATGACACTGGCAGCAGACTGCACCACTGATTTTTTTTTATTACGTTTGGGTATTAAACACCACTGTCAAGTTAATTTAACACTTTTGTCTAACATCCAATTTAAAGATTTTTCTCCCAGTTTTGCCTGACCCCAGACCCACGGGTCCTGACCCAGAGATGGACCGGGTCTGCCTTTCCCTCCTCCCCTTCTCTCCTGTGCAGGCTCCCGGGGGTCCAGCAGGGGTCGAGTGGGGTTGAGGTACCCTGGCCCCGCTGATGTGGGCCGTTCCTGCCGTCCTCAGGCTCTGGATGGCAGGCGTCAGGTAAGTGAAACTTGTTGGGCTGAGGACCAGATGCAGTGCAGAGAGCTGTAGGGAGAGCCTCTCCTGCTGGCTGGGGGGCGCCCTGGAGACAGCAGGACACTTATGGTTGGCCCTCTGGGGCCCTGTGATGCCCAAGGATGTCAAGGCGGTACGTGAAATTTTAGGTCCTACAATACATGGGGGTACTCTGCTTTCAGCTTTGGGCTTTACAGAAGCTTTGTGGACACAGAAGAAGTCCCATTCAGTAATCTGTTGCCTTTTTCTCATCCTTTTTAATCAGCTACGCTGACAGTGAGGATTCAGACGTCTGCTCAGGCTTATGATTGAGTCGAAATCTGTTCAATTACTTCCTGGCTATGAGTTGTTCCGGCATTGACCTGACCCGCCAGTCCAGAGCCCCCTGCTGGGCCAAGGATGCTCGGCTGGGTGGCTGGCAGCCAGGGCGCTTGGGTTTAGCTCTTATGCTGACGCTTCTTCCCTCTCGTTGACGTGGCTTGCTCGTGGATCGCAGCCAGGCGTTCCAGCGTGGAAGCGGAGGTCTCCGTGGCCTGGGGCACAGATGACGCCTAATTCTAAATCCTGTAGGAGGGGGTGAGAGTGATGAAGAACAAAACGACTCCATCCTTCCTTCCTTCTCTCCTTCCTCCTGCCTCTCTTCTTCCTTCCTTCCTTTCTTTTTTAAAATATAACAGCTTTATTAAAATATAATGCACATACAATACAATCCACCCATGTAAAGTGTACAATTCAATGGGTTTTAATGTATTCACTGAGCTGTGCAACCATTACCACGCTGAATTTTGGAACATTTGTATCATCTCCCCAAAGAAACCCTACACCCACTAGCAATCATTCCCAATTTCTCGCCAGCACTGTCAGGCCCTAGGCAATCACTAATCCACAGAAAAAATAAGAAGGCTGCACCATTCTACATTCCCACCGGCAATGTGTGATGGTTCCCATTTCTCTCTGTGCTCACCATCGTGTTACTGCCTGTCTTTTTGATCGTGGCATCCTAGTGAATGTGACGCTGTATCTCTGTGGTCTTGAGTTGTGTTTATCTAATGACTAATAATACTGAGCATCTTTTCATAGGTGCATGGGCCAGCTGATATCTTCCCTGGAGAAATGTCTCTTCAATGGTTTGCCCAGTTTTAACTGAGCTGTCTTTTTATTATGGAGTTGTAATTGCATATGCATGTATGTGTGCATATAGATTCTGCGCACTAGACCCTTATCAGGTATATGATTTGTAAACATTTGCTTCCATTCTGTAGGTTGTCCTCTTACTTTCTTGATAACGTCCTTTGAAGAACAAAAGTTTTTAACAGTAGTGAAGTCAAATGTATCTACTTTTTCTTTAGATTGATAAGACAATTCAGACAGACTTGTACCGGTACTGGATACTGACCCCCCACCCCCTACCCCCAACCGGGGGGCTTCATGTTGTTGCTGGCTTGTTGCTTTTGTGACTTTGCTGGACTATTTCTGCGGAGTGGATTTCCCTGTAGTGTGAAGCCTCTGATGCGGCCCCTCAGAGGGCGCAGACTCAGCCTGTGCACACTCGCCTTGGGATGACAGAGGTTTGATTTTCTCTTTCCCTGACCTCTCTGTTAAATCATCTGTCTCTGCTGGCATCACACCCAGCCGGTAGGCTCCAACAAGTACTGGCTGACTGCTCTGCTGTTTTCAACCACGCCTGGGTGTATACAGTGGCCCGCAGTCTGATCTAGTTAAATTTGGGCCTCTTTCCAGGAGTGGGTTTTGAGGCCAGTCTTTGAGGCTTGTTCTAACTTCCAGAGGAGTCTTCTTAGCTGCCTTATTTTTTGGTTTTCTCTGACGAAGTAGCTGACCTGCAGTTTAGCTCATTGCTCTTAAGAAGCTACAGTGTTCTCTTTACTGTTTAGCACCAAAATCTCTGTTGTTTTCAAGAGCACCTTTATGCTAGAACTTTCCCCACATTTTGTTCTAAATAATGTCAGCTGTCTTCCTTCTTCCTTCCCTCCCTTCCCTCCTCCCTTCCTTCCTTCTCTTCCCTTTCTTTCTTTTTTCCCTCCCTTCCCTCCTACCTTCTTTCCTTCCCTTTCACTTTCCTTCCTTCCTTCCTCCCTCCCTTCCCCCTTCCTTCCTTCCTTCTTTCTTTTTTTCTGTGGCTTTTGTTTTGTTTTGTTAACTTATAGGTTAATTGTAGAATATGCCAGGTGTCAGAAGTGATGTTCAGATGTGGGATGCTATTAATAAATATACTAGCTAATGCAGAAGACATTCTTCTTAACTCAAGGAAAATATGATTAGAAGTTAAAAAAAGCTTTTTAAGCACAGTAACTGCTTCTTCAGTAAGACTGAAGGTTAAAAGTAAAAAAATTCAAATCAAATATGTTTCCTGACTCCTCTTTACAAGCAGTTATTTTCCACTGAACCAGTAACGCTTTCTGTTTAAGATTAGTTTTTTTCCCCCTCATGCCGAAAGACTTGCTGTTTTCCTTTCCCTTTTATAGACATTCATAGTCTTTTGTCTTTCAGTGGTTTCAAAGCTTTGAAACAATATTCAGATAAACTCAAGAATTAAAAAAAACAATGGCTAGGATAAAAATGGTTGATGTTTTAAATATTGTATCAGTTGTTATAAAAGTGCTTTGTCCAAATCCTATAACAAGCTTGTCTTCATGGTGTTAAGATGAATGGTTTAAGATTTACCTATTCAGACAGGTTTCTGGAATATTAGGCACAGTGCAAAACTTCATTTGCTTAATTAACATCCCTTGGACACCCCGGAACCCAGAATAATCCTGCCCCACTGGACTCCTGGGGTAAGGTGTAGGCAACAAGGAGCAACAGCGAAGGCATGCAAGGTCACACTCTTTGTTAACTGGGGGTGGCCCCAGCACCTTTAGGGGAGACTATGGCGAAGAGTGGAGGGCTGTTCTGTGAGCGTTCTCTAAAGCCTGATGGTCTCGGGGTCCCCACCAGCGACGCGGGTGCGAGGGGAGAAGAGTGGTGGCGCCTGTTCGCTCCTGCAGTCGATGGGCGATCAGGAAGAACAGGGGTGGGAGGGGCTGGGTCAGCTGCAGGTGGGAATGGCACTAGCTCTCCATCCAAAGTCATGGAGGGGGAACCAATGACACCCATGGACTGATTATTTTCCCCCTGCATCTCCTCCTTGAAAACAGAGTAGAAAGTTGGAAAGGTGGGGATCTGGGAGGAAGCCGGCTTCTCCTCTAACCGGCATTCTCCATGTTTCCTTGTCCCTTGTTAACCTACAAGCTTAACGGCCAAGTCTGGTTGGCTAGGAGCGTGGCTGCTTCTCCTGGATGGCTATCGAAGAGTTGAGCCTGTCACTTCTTGAAGCCACTTCTGTGATCCCCATCTGCCCCTGGTTAGTCTCTCTGGATCAGCGAGATGGGTAATGTGCACGTGGAACCAAGATTTCAGAATGCGTTCACTGTCAGCCCAAACTTCCCACCATCCACATCCTCTTTACTGTGGCCAATTACGTAGAGACAGCCCTGCATGCTGACAGTGCATTCTCCCTTCATGACTACACAATTGAGAAGTAGTTGGAGATGGTTCTGTTACTTCAACTACAGACAAGAGAAGACTAAAATTCTATTTGACAGAATGAAAATGACTCACTGATTCAACAAATTGGTACCTCTTTCCTTGAAAATAAGAGGAGTATACGGGGGTGGGGAATGACTCGGTGGTAGAGTGCATGCCTTGCATTCACAACGTCCTGGTTTCAATCCCTGGTATCTCCATTAAAAAAAAAAAAGTGTGGTACTTTTTGGCAGTGCTCTTTTTTGCAAACCTGCCTCTTGCTCTTCCGATTCAGAATCTAACCACCAGGGGGCCTGAGACAACCCAGGAGGTTTGGGAACAGAAGCTGAAGGCACATCCTTAGAAGTCCTGGAGAAGGGGAAATTAACCCCTAAGGAGAGGGCAGGAAGATGCTAGGGAGTGAAGCACACAGAATAAAACTCGTGAATGCTGGGCTTTGAAGACACTCCCCGCAGGAAGGCAGGCATGTGGCCAGTCTGCCTGTAGCCTTCCGTCCCTCCCAGTCCTCCCCAGGTGCAGCTGTCTGGACCCTGAATTTGGACCCAATGGTGCAAACAGCAGGACGGCGGAGGGGGCTCGGTTTAGGGGGACCTGGGGCGCGGCGGGGGCAAGAGATGGGGACGCAGGCGCGCAGCGGCGCCACCTAGCGCCCAGCTGGCGGAGGCGCCAGGAAAGCCCCGCGCTTTCTCTCGCAAGAAGCAACAAAGGGGGCGCAGAAAAAACTGGTCTTCAGTGCCTGGAAAGCCCTGGCAAAAGGAGGGCGTGAGGAGGGTGAGGGAAAGAAGCGCAGGGACAGCCTGAGCCCCCTTTCTTTTTAAGTTTGACATATACCCTTGATTTCGTATGTATTCTTATAAAACATCCAGTGCCGCAGATTTCAAAAGAATGCTTTTCTCTTCTTCCCTTGGGCAGGGTCTGTGTTATTTTTAGTAAGATAGTAATTGCTGAATTGCTTAGATGCCATGTTTCGTTCTTATGATTTTGTTCTTGAATTTGGGAAGTTGAGACTTGGTGAAATGCCATATTCCTTTATTTTTTATTTTAATGATTTCACCAGCTTTATTGAGATGTAGTTGACATGCAACAGGGCATTTGTTTTAGGTGTACAAGGACAGTGATTTGACATATGTAGGTACAGCAAAATGATCACCGCAACAAACTCAGTTAACACCCATCACCTCACAGAGTTACATTTTTTTCTTCTTGGGATGAAAGCTTTTAAGATTTACCCTCCTAGCAACTTTCAAGTGTATCATATGGTATCATTGACTATAGTCACCGTGCCATGCATCACATCCCCAGAACTTATTAATCTTATACCTGGAAGCTCTTTCCTTTTGACCCCCTTCACCTATTTGTCTCCTCCCACACCCTCACCTCTGGCAATCGCTGATCTGTTCTGTTTCTCTGAGTTCAGTATCCTTTTCAAAAATATACAGATAAGGCTTAAGAAACCCAAAGAAGTAAGAAAAGGTTTACTATCCTTTGCTCGAGAATTTGTACCTGTATTTTTAAAAAAGCAGTATATTCTGAAATAATTGTAAACTCACAAGGGATAGCAGCAACAGTCTGGTAAGAGTCCGTGCGCCCTGCCCCCCGACCTCCCCAGTGGTGACATCTCGTATGGCTGCAGCACAGGAGCAAAATCATTGGAACATTACTGTTAACTAGCCTACAGAAGTTATTCCATCTTCATCATATTTATCTCAGGTGTAGATTTGTGTAACCACCACCACAATCAAGATACAGAATCGCTCCATCACCACAAAAGAACTCCCCCCGGTTACCTCTTTTTCTGCACCCCCCCCCCACCCTTGGAAACAGTTATCTTTCTCTCTTGGTGGTTTTGAGAATGCTACCTGGATGAAATCATATTGGATGTAACATTTTGTGATTGGCTTTTTTTTTTCTCCCACTGAGCGTGATGCTTCCTGACGTCCATCTAGGTCCTTGTGTGGATCAGCGGTTCCTTTCTCTTTCCCGCTGCCTAGTGTTCTAGTGCACTGGATTTTGTTCAACTGTTTATCCACTGAGGGGCTTTGGGTTGTTTCCAGTCTGCCATTATGAATAAAACTGCCATGAACATTAGTTGCACAGGCTTCTGTTGAACATAAGTTTCCATTTCTCTGGGATAAATGCCCAAGAGTGTGATTGCTGGTCATATGGTAAGCGAATGTTTAGTTGTATCCATCTTTCTCTCTCTCTGTATTATTTTAAATATATTAAAAAATTGAAATAAAATGTAAATAAATTGAAATAAAATTTAAACAAAATTTCCTAATTTTGAGCATACCTTTTTTTGTTTTAACTTCCTATGGGAAGAATGACCTTTTTCTTCTATTTATGTATTTACTTATTTATGTCAGTGTGGACTCAGGGACTCCTATTTTATTCCATAGCTTGTAATCCATCACTGTATTTGCTTTGATGCCCAAGTTGTCCCAGGTTTGGATATTAGAAGCCCCTTTAAGCTGTGTTCTGTGTCCTTTTGACATGTCCTATCACTGTGTTCTAGGCTCATCTTGTCCCTTCCTGGACAAGCCACTCCTTCAAGAAGTCCTGGTTCCTTTTAGTGGACAGTGTTATTTGGAAACCAGGATCTGGATGCAAACTGTACTCATGGAGTGTACTGGAGTGTTTCTGCTCCCAGGCGCTCTCGGTGGGAACAGAAGGAGGTACACAGACAAATCTTCATATGAATGTGTCTCCCTGGCTCACATAGCTCCAGTTCCAGTTCAGTGCCACCGAATTCCTTCCTCTTTCACCCTCTCCATCAGTGAGAACCCTGTTGCCCATTATCCTTAGAATATTGACTTAATTGTCTGGTTACCTGTATGTGGTTAATTTCCTTGATATATTTGTTATCAATCTGAGTTTCCCATGAATCACTTGCTTATACACTTTGCCCATTTCTGTAACGGGTTCCTGGCTTTTTCTTCCAGATTTGCAGATGTTCCTCATGTATCCTAATTACTAATCCCTTGTCAATTTTAAATGTTGCCAATTTCTTCTCTCTGCCAACCATGGTTTCCTTTGTTTGATAGAAGCTCATAATCTGATGAAACTAAATCCATAATTTTTGAGCTTGTGGTTTATGCTTTTCAGGAAACCTTTCACCTTTAGGTCACAGAAATATTCTTCTATATTTGTAGTTTCACTTTTTGCATATAGGTCCTTACTCTGTCCGAAGCCCATTGTGTATTGTATAAGGTAAGGATACAGTTTTATTTTTCTCCATCCTCTGGGGAGCTTTTCCCTTATGATCTATTAAACAGTCCATCTTCTTCCTGTTTATTTGTAGTTCATGGGTCAGTCTCTGAGCCCTCTTTCTGGTTCCTTTGGTCTGTTAGTCTGTTTTTGAGCCAATACCGTGACTTTTAAAAATGTCTGTGGCTTTGCAGTACACTTTGATAGGACAGTTCTCACTTTGCCCATCTTAATACCAGTTGAGTTCACCATTGTGAACCTTCATGGTTTTTCGTTCTCTAAGACATATGAGTTTATTACATCCTTTAGAAGTTCTAGTTAGGATTTTGATTGGAACTGGAATTAGGAAAAACTTTTGAGGGGAATTGATACCTTGATAATGTTAAGCCATCCTGTTAAAGAGCATGGGTTATCTTTTTTCTTATTCAGTTCTTTTTTATGTCCTTCGTGGTCTCAGAACATGGTCTGTATGCTGTCAGTTCCTTGAAATTTGACACTTCTTTTGTAATAAATATTTGGTCCTTTAAAATGAATATTCTATGTACTTTGTGTACATATGCATTCTTTGCTGAGGGTAGAGGTTTGTATATAAGTTTGAACTTATTAAATGTATTGTTCAGATAATCTATATCTCTGCTTGTTTTTCATCTGCTTGATCTATCAATTTCTGAGAATTATGTGCCAAGTATTTTTTTCTTCTTGCACTTGAGATAATCTTGTTAGATGCACTAAGTTATATCTCCTTCATCTATATTTGTTTTATCAAGATGTATCTCCCCTCTTTTGAGCATATACAGCTCAAATCCCCCAATTGTCTCCTGAAATATTTTGATTCTCTTTGCTCAAGTTCAGATCCTAATGAGATTTCTACATTGTGATTAGTTGATATGCCTCCAGTCTCCTTTCATGTGTAGGAATAACACATATCTTTTTCCCTTTTGCTAGCTCCTGGTCTTGAATTCTAATTTGTCATTTATTAGGATTGCCCCCTTTTGATAATTGAGCATTTTTCAAGATTACAAAAATTATGCGCGAATAAATGCTCCTCCCATGGAGATGTGGGGTCTGTTTTTCCTTCCCTTCTGTTTGGGTGAGTTGGTGACTGCACTGACCAACACAGTGTGGCAGAAGTGAAGTCACATGACTTTTGAAGCTGGGTCATAGAAAGTTTGCAGCTATCTTCTTGTTTGCTGGAACATTCACTCTTTTTTTTTCTTTAACTTTTGAACTTTTTAATTGATTTACAATGTTGTATAGAACAGTTATCTTGAAGCCACATGGATGCGGTTTTGCTACTCTGAGAAAGCCCAGGCCACGTGGAGAGGCCACACAGAAGTGCCCTGTCGATAGTCCCCCCTGAGCACAGCCTTTGAGACATCCCAGCCCAAGTGCCAGACAGATAAGGGAAGAAGATTCCAGGTGATCCTGCCCCGGTCTTCTGAGATCCTTCCTTTTGAGGCCTCAGAGATCATGGAACAGAGACAAGCCTCCCCGGTGTGTCCTGTCTGGATCCAGGTTCCACAGAATTCATGAGCATAATCAATACTTGGTATTTTATGCCACTGAACTGGGGTGGTTTTTACCGTAGTCGTGGGAACTGTAACGTGGGATCTCTCAGGGCATGATGGGGATGCTGTGCCTTCTGCAAACCCAGTTTTGGATGCCCTAGCAAATAAGCCTGAGGGTTTAGTAGGGGTCTTTTAAACTTCCTACCAAATCCTTGGCTCAGACATCTACACTTGGTATGTTTTCATTTTTATCAGATTTATCCCGGTTTCATCCATTAGAAAGTCCAGATTATGGGATGTGGAGCTTGGAATGGCCCCAGGACAGGGAACTGTGCCGTTCAGAAGGGCGAGTCAGTTATCGCATGGGGGGGGGTATTATCACACGGATTTCAAACATCCCCTCCTTACCGGGAGAGCAGAACAAATGTAAGAGGAGAGATTAGTGAGACAACTACTATATATGCTCTGAGAAATAGCTTGTAAGCTGGCCAGGAGTTTAGGATTAGTCCTTGGAGAATACACTGTTGATAAAAATGTTTAACTTATCATATCTTTTTAGTTAAAGACATTTACTGCCAAGATAACTTATGGTTAAGTGCATAACTGCTCTTCTTTGAATAAACCTAAACTTGGTCAAAATAATATATTTACTGCAACTAATATATTGAATTAATAAATATTCATGTTTTCTTTGGGAGGCGCTGTCTTGCTGTAATAGTGTACTGACTGCTGTACTGGGCCCAGGAAGCAGCCTGCCACTTTGGGGACGTGGCTGAGGTGGGCAGTGGGTGCAGGCAGCAGGGCCAGCCCCGTGGGCGTGTGACTTTTGTCTAGATGACCCCACAGTGTACCTTTCTGTTGTCGCCATCTTGAAATTCTTAGTTTTTGAACCAGGGCTGGCATTTTCACTTGGGGGTCACGAATTGTGTTTCTGGTCCTGGTGGACAGTAGTCCGCGGCAGGGCAAGCTGCTGGCTTGGATGTAAGCTGAGGAGGTGAGCTTCTGGAAGGCGCTTATGTCAAGAGGGAAGGTTCAAGGGCATGGCAGCAATGGAGGGCTTGGCCAGCACGGCAGCCCAGAGGATTAGGCAAAGGCCGCCAGCACAGTTTCAATGAAGAACTCAAAGCCCCAGGATTTCGTGGCTGGCCGTGCTCCACCTGGGATCCTCCCGCTTTAGAGACCTCGTCCTGTTGCTGCCACCTTCAGGCCCCGTGAGTGCTGGGAGGTTGTTCTCAAGAAGCTCTGGTCCCTGGGCTGGCTGGCTGGGCCAAACTATCGAGCTGGACTTGGTTTCTTGGGGCTCCCTGTGTTTTCAGAGGCTCAGTCAGGCTGGTCATGATGATTCTTTTTTTTTCTTTTGGTCATGAGGATTCTTGAGCCATGCATATTTTGGGGCCCTCTCTCTTGGGTCTGGGGCAATGACTTGGGTGGGGACACCAGTTGTTCCCCCTTACCCAGCCTGGGGGTGGCCTGACAGTGAAGCCGGTGGCCCTGAGTGTGTACATGGTGTTTGAGGACACTTGCGTTAATCTTAGAGCAAGGAGGAGCAGTGAGAGGAATGCTGAAAAGTGGGCACCAGGGATGAGAAGGGAAGGAGGTGGGAGAGGGTTGCCTGCAGGGACACCAGGGGGAGGAACCCAAGACTTTGGGTGCTTGGGGCTGCTTTTTGGGAATGAGACTCAGGTTTTCTTACCATCTCATTAGTGCTGTTGTAGCTGAGGAATGGCCGAAATTATTACTAGGGCCAAGAGACAAAAACTTGACAGGGTGGGCAAAAGGCGGATTCGAGGAGTTTGCATTTCCTAGGCTGTCGGTCACTCAGCCACTCAACAAGCACCAATGAGGACCCACTGAATGTACAACACCGTCAGACCTGCGATGAGAGACACAGAGGAAAAGTGAGGGATGGATTTTTGTCTTCAAGATGCCCCCGATATGGGTGGAGAGGCACCAGTCTCACACACACACACACACACACACACACACACCCGCAAATGCGTGTGAAGGAGCCTCTTGTCCTCTGGTTTCTAACCTGCTCTCAGCTGGGGCCCCTTTAACCAATCTTGACCTTCTCTTCTGTCTTGGGGGAAAAGTTGGAATCTATATTATTAACGTACAGTCAAAGATCTAGGACCCGGACCCCTCCCCGTGGTTGCCCTGTTTCCCTGCCCGCAGATCCTGGTCCTGGGTTTGCTTGGGTGACTGGGCTCTGAGCAGAGTTGGGGACACATGGTGGGGTGGGGACAGCAGAAGATTCACTTGTTCCTTCCCCGGGGCGGACACCCACAACCATTGTATTAGTTCCTATTGCTGCTATAAATAAACCTCCACAAGCTTAGTGGCTTCAAACAGCACGTTGCTCTCTTACAGTCTAGAGTCTGCAGCGCTGTGTTGCCCAGTGGAGGCTCTCGGGGAAAATCCTTGCCTTTTCCACCGACATCCCCTGGCATGTTGCTCCTTCCTCCATCCCCAGAGCCAGCAGCGTGGCTCCCTCTCTCTGCTCTGACCCTCTGCCTCTCTCACCAGGAAGGACCCTTACAAGGAAAAAGCCCACAAAACCCCCAATAACACTGTAGAAGCTTTATGCTGAGAAATCTTTGTGATTCTATTGAGCCCACCTGGATAATCCAGGAGACTGTCTCCATCTCAGAATCCTCACCTTGATCACAGCTACAAAATGTCTTTGTTTCGCCACATTAGGGCACAGATTCCCAGGCCCCAGGGATTAGAATGTGGAAGTCTTTGTTGGGTGGGGCGGGTGGGGGAGGGCACTGTTGGCTTCATCCGTCCCGCCAGCTGCTGTATACCGTTCAGCAGCAATAAGAGCGCCTTCCTTCCTTCCTTCCTCTCTCCCGCCCTTCTTTTAAAATTTAGATTTTACTTTTTGAGTAGGTAATATGTTTTGACAACTAAAAAGTAAAAACAATATAGCACCTGGGTGAGAGGCGATGGCCCCTGGGAACCCACAGCCATGGGGCTGCACTGTGGCTGGGACACTTGGAGGCTCCCTTGACCTCTAGGGGGAGGGAGGAGACCCCACCCTCCCCATCACCCAGCCCTCTGCATCCTTCACCCTGGGACCCCTCAGGCTCTCTTCACTCATAAAGGAAAAAGCCCACAAAAACCACAGAAAGGTTTACACTAAGAAATCCTGCTCCGTTCCCTGTCTTGTCCATCCCGTTCCTCCTCGTGCCTTTAGGGGCCATGGTCTGAACACCTAAGTCCACCCCCCCGTGCCAGGGTGAGGGTGTTAGGAGGTGGGGCCTCTGGGAGCTGCTTGTCATGAGGGTGGAGCCTTCACGAATGGATGAGTGTTCTTATAAAAGAGCCCAGAGAGATCTCTCACCCGTCTGCCAGTTGAGGATGCAGCGAAAAGTCAGAAGTCTTTGACCCAGAAGAGGGCCCTCATGTGACCATGCTGGCACCCCGATCTTGGACTTCCAGACTCCAGATCTGTGAACATTAAACTTCTTTGTTTTTTGGCAATATATATATTTTAATTCAAAGTAAACTGACAGTAATACACCATAAGTTCTCATTTTGACATTCACCGAAAGAGTCACCTGGAAAATCTGCTTTTTTTGACAAAGTACAGAAGGCTTGGTCACATTTAAATCCCCAAGCGCTAGAGAGAAATGCTACTGCCAACTGGAGTAGACGTCACGTCCACAGACGTTCCCCAGTCCCTGCTGTCATGCTGCACAGGGCAGCCGCTATGAGGCAAGACAGTGCAGCGAAGTCAAAGCAAAACCAAACCAACCGGAGACAGCAAGCCGCAAGCCACTCATCTGTGGCACTTGGTTATAGCAGCTCGAACAGACGAAGACAACAGGTAACCATGTTTATTAGCATCTTGTGTATTTTTCTAGGGTTTTTATGCATACATATATTCCTCTCCTTTCTTACACAACAATTAGCAAGCCATCTCTATATTGTTCTGTTTTCTTGCTTAGTGTATCCTGAAGCTCTTTCCCCATCAGTACAGAGAATGTCCTCATTCATACGTTTCTTTTACAATCACCTAAAATAGCGTTGTACGGACATTTCCATAGTCTATCCAGAATCTGTAGGATCTCTGCGGATGGATGTTGGGTTGTTTCCAGACTTTGTTAGCACACACAGCACCGCATATATTTTTCCTGGGTTTGTAGGCAGATCGCCCCTAGAAGTTGGATCAGTGTGTCAAAGGGTAATAAAGGTGTCAGCAATTCCGCTAGATTTTTCCATCGTGTCTTCCTGTGGTCGCCCTACACACCCATCAGCGCCCTGGGAGAGCGCCCCACTGACCCCCGAGAGGAGCTGCTAGTCTCAGGTTCTTTAAGCCAGTCTGATGGGTCAATTCAGCGAGTGTCACTTGCCACAGTGATGCAGGTCTTTTCAGGGGTGGAGGGGACCGAGGGGAGTGGAGGCCAAGGCCTGCGCCTCTTGTCTGTGTGTGTCCTACACGCCGGCCTGGTGCGTGTTCAGAGCTCAGGAGCTGAGCCCTGAGGGGCTTGTTGTCTGTCCCTGGGGGGTGGGGGCCCTTGGGCTTCAGGTAGGCATCAGTGGGGGGTGGGGCGCTTTCACACGGGCCTGTAGGTTCCATTGTAGCTAAAAGGGGGGGGCATCAGGCAGTCCCCCTCCTCCTCAGGGATCCAGCGCTGGACGTAGTTGGAGCCTTTTTCCTGAGGCCGCACGACCACGAGGTCTCTGGACTCCAGGGACGGGTCCTCCGGGAAGAAGTTGAAGGGCCGGAGCAGGAAGCCCACGGAGTTTCCGGGTGTGGCCGTGTTGGGGACGTCCTCTGCGTGAGGGATGTGCAGGAAGCCCACTGTGACCCAGGCCACCAAGTCCTGCAGGGGAAAGGAGCGGGCAGGGCTGAGGACGCTCAGGGAGGAGGGCGGCGGGCAGCCCCCCAAGCCCCGTGCTTCAGGAAGGGGCAGATCTGGTGACCGTGGAGCTTGTTCCCCACACAGCACGCCGGGGGTCGCCCGCCTGGGGCTGGGGCTGTGTGTGGGGCTTGGGCCGGGAGAGGGCGGGGCCGGTACCTCATCTTCAATGTTCTCATTGTTGTGAAGATACTCCTCGAAGACCACAGGTGGGTCCCAGGGGTCGTTCTGATTATAGAGGCTGCTGCTGCACAGCTCAGATTCCCGGTACCTGGTCACTGCCAGGGGGTACCTGCCCGGACAGAGAAGCCAGGTGGATCTGGCTGCTGGGGGACGCCTCCCAGCCCCTCCCTGGGAAAGTTACCACCTTCCCCCGAATGCGGGATCGTTTCTTGGGAGTCGGCCAGGCTTCTTGTGAGCTGAGGCCCGGGGCTCTGCAGGGTCTCTGCGCTCCCCCTCCCCAAATGTAGAGCCAGGCGCGCACACACACATGCCCGGATACACCAACACATAGACTCAGAAGCTCACGGACAGAAGCACAGACACACATGGACACAGGGAAACACAGGGACGAGGAGAGGCGCCTCCAGCCCTCCCGGCCTCCGGGGCCTCCCTCACCTGGCCCAGGTGACAGCTCGCTCCTCCTGCCAGCCAGGGGGCAGCACTTGGTCAGCTGAGGAGTGGAGCTGCAGTTGGTAGCTGCGCTTGTGGCCCCAGGGGTTCTCCTGGGGGCTGGTGAAGAGCAGGTACTTGGGCAGAGCCCGTCCGAAGCGGAAGGCCGCCTTGCGCTCCCGGGAGTACTTGGTCTCCTGGAGAGTCAGCTGGACCAGGCGGTGTCTCGGGCTCCAGGGGTTGGTGATGTTTTCCGCCTTCATCTGCAGGGTCTGGAAGCTGTTCTTGGTGCCTGCAGGTGTGCAGGGAAGGAGGAGAATGAAGCGCCCTGAACTACAGCCTCCTCATCCCACACAGGGACCTGCATCCCAGATCACACCCCACAGCCAGCCACAGGAGTGAAGAGGATGGGGGTTGGAGCTAGATGAACAGTGAAGGGAGAAGATTAAGAACACAAACATCAGAAGGACCAGAGACAGCTGCCACGATTCCCCTGGGACTCTGGGCAGTTCCTTCTGAGAGCAGAGCTCCGAGCCTGCTTGCTGTGTCCGCGGCCCCAGAGATGGGCAGCTCATCTGGCCCTGTTCTAATGTGTGAGTTGATGTCAGGTCAAATCCTGTCATTAAGCCCCTGTCCTCTTTTATGGGGACACGACAAATTCAAGAGACACAAGTATTCCTGAGGACACTGTGTCCACTCAAAGCTCTAGGCAGCGACATTCCTTGCACACCTAGGCATCATCTCCTCCCCTGCCCTGCGCACAACTTCCTACCCTCTAGGGGGTCAAGGCACCTCCAGGGCAAGGGCAGGGTCACCCAGCCGCACCCATGGCAACACCTGGTGCTAGTCACTTTCACCGTTTCTCAGGGGCACACACATTTCCAGCCCTGCAGGTTTCACAGAAGCAGACTGGGCAAATTCTCCCAATATTACACATCCGGCGGAGTTTCCCCACCATCTCCCATGAGTGCAAGTTATCACTTGAATGCGGACATTTAGCCAGGAGCGTGGCTCCCAGCTGGACTCTTACCTGCCACATCCAGGTCGACGCGGTAATGCACTAGGTGGGTGTGAATGTTGCCGATCAGGTGTGTGTGCAGGCGGGTCCCGTGACGCAGCCCCTCGGGGGTGTAGAAGGTGGCGTGGACGTAGCCGGTGGCGTGCATCTTGGCCTCCATCACCCCGTTGGGGTGGAAGATAAAGTCCCAGATGTAATCGTAATTGTAGACAGTCGAAGTCGTCCGCAGCACCAGCACGTGGCCCTTGAGCCCTGCATAGAAGTTGAAGCCACCGCTGAAGCTGGAGTCAAAGTGTCGCCGGAGGGGAAGCCCTGTGGGCATCTCGAAGAGACAGAGGGCTCGGGGGTAGTGGACGGGGCCGTCGGTGTCATAGTAATGGAGGGCATCCATGAAGGTGGCCGTCTCTGGGCAGTCGATGCCAGGGGCCAGTTCATGAGTGACGCTGCCCAGGCCCCAGCCGACGTCCAGGTACTTGGTCTGCATGCCCGCAGGCGTGTGTCCCCCGTAGAGTGCCGCGGCCTCCTGCACGCTCACCTCGTAGGCTACGCGTTCACCCCCGAAGCGGACATCCAGGACCTGCAGCCCGGAGGAGGAGCGCAGCCGGAAGGCGAAACTCCAGCCTCGGTAGAACACGGTGTTGCCCTCCAGCCTGTAGCGGGGGCCCTGGGGTTGGACCAGGCGGGGGCCGTTGCTCGTGATGGAGCTGGGGAAGGACCCACGGGGCTCGTAGAAGGAGAAGAGGGCCGACTCCGGCAGGCTGTCTCCATCTTTGCCCTTGGCCAGCGGGTCCTGCAGGACCACCACATCCACCTCTCCGGCAGCGTACTTTTCTGCCAGTTCCTCGGGGCTGTGGTAGAACTTCCCGTTGTACCAGACCTGCTCCACTGTCCAGTCTTGGGCGTTCATGCTTCCATGATCTACGAGGAGCTCCAGCCCAGTGGGGTGCAGGAAGTAGCCGTCCATCTGAAGCTGCAAGATGAACCAGGTGCGGCGCTGGCCGGAGGCCACGCCCCGGGGCGCCACGTCTGTGAACGTCAGGCACTGGGAGTGGCAGTCTACAAATGAGAAGCCTGTGGTGTGTCGGAAAAACTGGTCCAGGGGCTTGGTGGCCTCCTGCAGGGTGCGGCTCAGGAGGGCATACTCTGTCCCAGTGATGGGCCTGGAGGCCCAGGAAGCCTGGTGCCTGGGCTTGCGGGGCAGGTCTCGCATGTACTGGGGACTTGGCAGTGGCCCCACAGCAAACTCGGTGATGTTGGGGTGCTCCTGCGCTCCGAAGAAGATGATGACCCGGGCCTCCCGAGCAGGAGGTCTGTGACCTTTATCCAGAAATTTTAGCACATGGTGCTTCTTGGGCAGAAGCATCTCAATGAGGAACACGGAGTTCTTGGCCACGGTCAATGTTGCAGACGATTCCAGCTTCAGCTCCTTCTGGGACCAGAGGAAGCTGTGAACGGCCTTCAGCTCTTGGGCGCTCAGGTCGGCAAACACCCCAGCGTTGGTGCCCGAGGTCCTCGAGGAACCGTCTGCCGCGGCCAATGTCTGCAGCACCAGGATGGCGGCGCCGGCCCAGCCGAGGGCCAGGGTCTCCCACCCCATGGCTCTGGAATGCAGTAGAAGAGATGAACTTAGTTGTTTCATGGGAGAAAGTGGGTTTCCACCAGGCTGAGTCTTGGACTGTGACGTCCCTTGGCCTCATGGTTTGCCTGCAGACTCACTCCCTGGTTTGTCCCCTCGCAGTCGAGGCAGCCCTTGGTGGCAGTGGGGACCCACGCAGTTCCCAAGGCTGTGAACCTAGAACTGCTCTAAAAGTCTAGTTTAAAAAAAAATCCGTTGATTTCTATTTCTGCTCTCTCATCCCTGGTCCGGAACCTCTTTTAGTCCTGTGGCTCCTCTTACCTATGCAAACTCCTTTCCCCTCCTCTGTGCCTTGCCACTGCCGGGACGGGCTCCGGGCTCCGCTCTTACCTCTCCGGCTTTAGATTACCTAGAGACTCACAGCGCCCTCCGCAGGCCACAATGTTCTTAGTGCACTATGGGTACGGACAGCAAGACTGTATTTCTGATACACAGCACAATGTTTTTTATAGAGATAAAATGTGAAATTTAGCGTAGAAGTTCACAGAGTCAGCTCTGGAGTCAGGTTGCCAGGGTTCGCGTGGCTGGTCCGTCCCAGCGGTGGGACCAGCTGTGTGACCTTGGGCACCTTGCTGAAACTCTCTGGGCCTCCATTCTCTCAACCGTGCAATGGAAATAACCATGCCAGTACCCACCTCTATGATTACTGGGAAAAATCAGCTGGACCATAAGGATAAAGTGTTTAGAACAAAGTGTACCTTCTAGGAAGCACTCAAGAAACACTGCCGACCCTTCTTCTTGAAGTCAGCCACGTGGATCCACTCTGGGAGGCCAGCGCATTTACACTTCTGAGTGATATAGAGGAATCTGACTGGTTAGGCCGTAGGCCTGCGGCTGCACAGGGGAGGGCGAGAACAGGGTGGCCAGTCCTGCCCAGGCTTCTCGAGTCCCTCCTGGGGCCCTCAGGTTGTGACCGCTTGACCCTCAAAGCCTGAGGAGGACACCTCAGGGTGCTGTCATCCCAGCTGGCCGTTCAGGGGGATGCCCTTTCCTCTTCCATTTTGAGGGGAGGCTGCAGTCAGGATCTTCGTGGCACGGACCATCCCTCAGAGCTGACTATACAGTCCCTCCCACTGGTTCCTCGTCTTGTCCCCCGACACTGATGGGAAGGCCCAGGGATTCACGCGATTTTCTCTCCAGCCTGGAGGGATGCGGGGTGGGGGTGGGGGTGGCTGTAGGGGCTGCCGGTGAGTCCAGAGCCAGCAGAGAGACATGCAGTGAGCTCTTCTTCCACTGTTAAACTTCGGTCAAGCTTTTTTTTTTTTTTTTTTTTAACTAGACTTTTAGAGCAGTTCTAGGTTCACAGCAAAATTGAGAGACATGCAGAGCGATCCCTCTGCCTCCTGCCCGCCTCCCCGCCCCACCACACACGTAGCCTCATGCACTGTCAGCATCCACCACCAGAGCGGCGCGCTCGTTACCGTCTGTGAACCTACAACGACACGTCATTATCACCCAAGGGCCATAGTTCACGACAGGGTTCACTCTTGATGTTGTACATTCTCTGGGGCTCGTCAAACGTGTAAGGCCATGTAGCCATCATTACAGTGTCATACGAAGCAGTTTCACTGCCCTAAAAGTTCTCTTTACTCCGCTTGTTCATCCCTCTCCTCCTCCTTCCCCCGAAAACCCTGGCAACCACTGATCTTTTTACTGTCTCCATAGTTTTGCCTTTTCCAGCATGTCATGCATTCGGGATCACACAGGATGCAGCCTTTTCAGACTGGCCTCTTTGACTCAGTAACATGTTTTTAAGTTCCTCTGTGTCTTTTCGTGGCCAGCTCCTTTCCTTTTTTTATAACCTCGGATGAAATAAAAAGTATACTTTAAGGCAGGACAGGAACAAATTAAACAGAAAACTCTCTCCCTGTGTTTGGCTGGGGCTCTTCCCTCCCTCCCCGCCCCGTGTGGAATGTGCATCTGTGTTACACGTTAACCAGAGCCTCAAAGGTGGGAGGGCCTGATCCACTCGCTAAAGATTAATTATTTTCCTTTCTTCTGACGCTAACAATGTAACTTCTTAACTTCTTTCCCAGCGTTTAGAGGATTGTGGTGACTTGCTATGTGCCTTGTTGGTGCTTACCTGGACTATGCATCCTCGGTGAACTTTATGTACAATATCAGTATGTCATTTTGATGTAGGTCCTTTTTTTTGTTTCAGAAATGTATATGACTGTGCCTTTGATTTCTAACTGGCAGAACAGTCCTCAGAGCTGAGAACCTGCTTCCTGGGTTATCATCCTCAGTTTGGCTCAAGTAAAACTCTCTTTTTTTCTTCTCAACTTGATAATTAATAGTTAATTTTCTTGGCGTAGTTGGCAGAATATCAGAGACACCCCCCAGAGGACGCGTGGCGTCCAGCCTGGACCGGTGCGCTGTGCCAGCACCGGCGTTCTTAGCTCCACCCGCTTGTTGGTGCTCCTCAGGGACCTTGCTGAGCTCTGCTGACATCCAGGCATCATTGCTTTAAATGATGTCCTGAATTCTAGCTGTTTTTCTTGGGACTTGGGAGTCCCAGAGGTGGGTAACAGAACATTTCCCGTATACATCCCGTAGGCAGGGACCTAGGGGGAACTTTGGAGTGAACTGGGTTGGCTGTCCTTTTTAAAAAGTTGGTTTAAATGGGAAAGATTACGTTTATATGGTCTGAACAAACTGTTTGCTAGAAATGAGAGACTGCTTAACTCCAAAGAAAAAGGGACATCTGCTCCTTCCGGCCACAAGGCATTGTCAGGTGACTAAGGACCCAGCGGAAGTGTGTGAGGATCAGTCCTCGTGATGTGTAGTGGTCCCACAGAGGATCTCCCTACAACCGCTAAGTAAATTCTGCTCTCCGGGGAGGCATAATAAAGACTGATCCCCGAGTGCTCGGAGCACCTCCAGCAGTTTCAGACTGCCGGAGGGAGGAACTGAGACACCTAAGAGAGTCGAACCAACCCAAGGGTAACTCCTTGGGGAGCTGGACACACAATGGGTCCACCACACTGCCCTCAGAAGGTTGTTCAGATCCTGTCTGAATTTGGCTACCAAGTTAATAATAGGAAACTATGCCTCTAAGGCTGAACAGCTCCTGGATGGGTAGCCGCCCACTGGAATTCCAGCTGGCATTGTGTACAGTTGGAACAAAGCCAATGCTTGTAAGCACTTATCTTAACTCTTCAATGGCCAGATGGAGCTCTTTTGACATTCTAGAGAAAGCCAGCTTGATAAAACACCTTTCCAAAATTCTGACCCCAAGACAATAAAAGTATTCCTAGGAGAAAGCTTGAAGTTATAACTCTTATGCCCTTGAAATGTGAACACAGCCCACATCATCTGAGACTACAGCCTTAGCTCAATCAGTAGACTTAAAATAAAAGGGAAGAAAAAAAGAGGGAAAGAGATTCTTTAAAACTCAAGCAGGAAAATGTTGATATCTCTGTCGGTGTGTGTCTGGATATATGTATGCCTGTGCGTACATTATAAATATGCTATGTCCCTATCTCCTTTGATAGAGTTATCAAAGTTAATTTGTAAAAGAGCTCTGACTTAAAAGTAAGTGCTTACTACAACAAAGTAGTGAATAAGACAAAAAAGCAGCAGACTCATAGAGCAAACTAGTGGTTACCAGTAGGGAGAGGAAAGATGGAGGGGTGATATAGAAGATTATGAGGATCAAACTATAATGTATAAAATAAGCTACAAAGATATATTTATTGTACAACACAAGGGATATAGCCAACATTTTATAATAACTGTAAATAGAGTAGAACCAGTCAAATTGTGAATCACTATATTGTACACCTGTAACTTATATAATATTGTACATGAACTATATTTCAATAAAAAAAGAAATGTTTAAAAAAAAAAGGTAAGTGCTTACACATCAAATATTTCTAAATGTAACTTCAGCTAGCCCTAATTTTTAAAAGATCATGCGATGTAGGATTAATTTTTAATGAATAAAAACAAGTTTAAATTGATGGTTTAATTAACATGGACATGTCTTTAGAGTCATCAGCATTAAGTGTAATTCTTTTATTGTACCTAGGTTTGCTGACAATCAATACGCATATAGTATCTGTGCTACAAAGTCTGTCAACAAGATGATGAAAGGTATGATGATATTTTCCTAAGTAATAAAGTAGAGATAAATGGGATAAAAGCTTTTGGGCGAACTCTTTAAGAATAACCTGTTTTATTATACATCCACGCAAAAGCAGTTTTTCCAGACTTTTGGCAACCTGAAACTTCAGAGTTCTGCTAAATTAAATTAAGTGATGAAAATTCATTGAATGTCTAGATCATTTTTAGTAAGATAAAATACTGAAATATTAATTGCTAAAGAAGTCTATGTTTACCTATTTTTGACCTCTTATTACAGAGAAACTAAATACATTTGAAATGATTAATAAATATATTTTACACTTTATTGAAAGATTGTAAAATGAAATGGCATGTATTTCTAGAAATTAATTTTAAAAAGGGACTCTTGAGAAAAGAGTCTTATGCCTGGTCAAGACTGACTAAGATTAGATTGAATTTAGTTAAATAAATTGATTTCAGTATTAAAGGTGAAATGATGTAAAACTAGAATTCGTTTCCTCCTCTGTTCTGAGAACAGAGTTTTCTTGAAATATTAATCTGCTTTTCATAACAAGTTGTAAAGTTTCTTTACTGGTAACTTTCTTCACTTGACTTTGAAATCTTTCATTGTCGCTTTGGTTAAGTGGATAAGCATTATTTCACAGTCGCTTATGATCCTACTTGGCCAAACATTTAAAACCTTTGATATCTTTGACAAACTTTCTCAAATCAAGTTCTAAATGAAGTTCTTTTGACTTCTAGCTGACTTTGGGATGCTTCAGAGAGCATCTGAACATCTCAAAGAGAGACATTAAACTAATTAGAATTATTTGATGTATTAAACAAGAAACATTGCGACATGAGTAACAATAGGTCTTCTTAAGTTGTATAGGTAAATATTACTAACATAAATGTTCTAGAAATTATATGACGTTCCCAAAATTTGAAATGTCCTGGTATGTTGTCAGTCGTAATTCTAGTTATGATCTTGGAATACTGTCTGTTACAGAAATAGCCAGATTTCCTTGACAGTTGCATTGTATTCAGATCTTTAAACATGCTTTTAAAATCTTTTGTCATTTATAGACTGTTATTGTCTTACTCTGATGCTTTTCAAAAATGCTTATAGACAACTTGCTTTTATGCTCCAAAACTAAATTAGACTCAGCAGCAAAATGGCGTTCCACCTTGTACAAGGGTTATTTCAGAAACAGCTCTCTCACGTAAGGCTACTGAAGAAATAGTAATAGGATCTCTTTTAACAATTTGTGCCTGACACTCAGTTGAGTCTCTTCTAAATTCTGACTACATTCAGCACAATTCCGTAGCCAACTAACTTCATATGAATTACTGTTGCTTTCTGCACCGAATACTACCTTGATTAATGTAATAACACTAACCCTGCAATTTTGCTTCCAGCACCCCAGGAAGAAAACAACCAGGACTACATTTCATTAACAGATTATCTCCTGGAATGACTTGCAAGAAGCTGCTATTGATAAGGCTGATCTAATTTAATTTACAGATGGATCCTACTTCAGGGATGAATAGGGACATTACCGAGCTGAAAATGCAAAGCATCCACAATGGACGTAAGTGAAAGCTTTTATTCACCAGAAACAAAGTCAGCACAACAAGCTAAATTAATCGCTTTAACCTGAGCTTGTCAACTAGCAGAAGACCAGGTAACAGATACACTGACAGCTGCTATGCTTGTAGAGTGGCACACAATTTTGGATGCTATGAAAACAATGAGACTTTTAACCTCTTCAGGACAACCTATTAAAAAAATAGAAGACAAGTGGCAGTGTTATTAATCATTATACCACTGCCAAGACAGTTATCAATGATTAAAACCTCAGGCATTCCAAATCTGACACTGTGGAAGCTGAAGGAAATCAGTTCGCTGATGCCACAGCCAAGCAGTCAGCTTTAAATCTTCATCCTGCCCAGCTTTGAGAGTGTCCACTGCTCTCTGTTAGCCCTGCTAACTCAATAAAAGATTTCTTTCTACAGGCTCAAGAAATCTCCACTAAAGAAGAGAAACAAAAATGGCAGCAGAAAGGAGGAATTTTGACCCCACCACACAAGTAGGGTTTAGACCTGATAAAACAAAACAGAATGAAACTCATGGTGTCTACTGAAGCCCAATTGCCATTACTCCAGCATGTACATTCTTTAACCCACTGGGAATCTGAGAAAATGGTTTTATGGGGAAAACAGTATTTTGGAAACTTTCACCCATGATGGTTCAAAGAAAATATAATATTGACAGTGTCTTATTGAGACACTTAGAAAAATCTGTAGCTACTTTTACAGTGAGCTCCTAGGAGATGAAAAGGATCATGAATTACAACCTAGAGATTTTGTTTATTGGAAAGGACATCAAAGAAAAGATTCTTTGCAGCCACAATGGAAAGAAATTTATTAGACGTTACTAACTAATGCATGCATAGCCAAACTGAAAAACATTGATTCCTGAATTCACACCTCTCATCTTAAAAAGGGCCCAACATCTGAATGGACCTTGAACCTCTGTGTCTAGCACTTGGCTTTAACTAAGACAAGCATCACCAAGCTAGGACAATAAAAAGATGACAACAGTAGCAGACAACTGACCCAAGAGTCCAGACCAGACCTGTAAGACTCATCCTAGGAGTTCAGTTGTACTGTTTACCAAATGTCTATCAAAATCAAAAGTTACTGTTTTATTTCAAGCTATGTTTTTGCCTCAATGTTTAGGATGGAAAGAAAGCTTTTTAGTAACACTGTGACAAAGTATAGCTACTGGGGGCAATTCAACTGATTATTGGATTTGTCATCAAATTTCTCGGTCAGTACAGTTGATAGAAGCCCCTTATAATTCTTGTCACTGACTTTTCAGATGTTTCTATAACCTGCAAAATGTTTCCCCATCAGCACAGACCTCCATGATTGTTTACTACATTCAATTAACTTACTCAGTTCTAAAGTTTCTGTAATGAGAAAGCAATGTTGCCAAACCAATGGCTCTTGATTTTTAAAACTGCTTTGCAGGGGGAAACTTATGCTATAATCCAGACAATGTGCTTCCATACCAGATTGAGTCCTCTAATACAACTAACTAATGACCCGCGTGTAAAGTCAAATTTCTGCATAGAAGAATCTCCTTTCTAGTCTGAATGAAATGTTGGGTAAATGGTTCAGGTCTGGGGATTCATGGCTTAAATCTCTGCTTCTGATTTTGTTATTGCTGGCTGTGTTGATTGTGTTCTAGATCATTTAGAGAGTAATAATCTTTTGTGCCTCTTCATGTCAAAACTCCGCCTAAAATAATGGTGTCTGAATGACTTGAAACTATTGATCGCATCTACAGCTCCAAACAGAATAACAGGCACGCACGATGCACACACAAGTTAAAATTGGCATGAATCTGATTTGTCAACCTAGAACTGACTATCAGTCCTTGCTACGCATTCTACTATCTTAATCCTCTGAACAAAAAACTGTTAAGACTTGGCACTGGGGGATACGGTGGGTCCAGGGCAGCTGAGCAACCACCCTGGCATGGTGTGGGCGGACACCAAATATTCACTCACTTAATGCTTTCTATCGAAAAATTAATGATCAAAAAGGGGGAAATGATGAAATAAAAATTTTATTTTAAGGTAGGACAAGAAAAAAATGAACCGTAAAATTCTCTCTCGGTGTTTGTTTGAGCCCTCTGCCTCCCTCTCTAATGTGCACTGTGCATCTGTGTTATACATTGTGCAGAACTTCTCAAACATGGGAGTGCCTCCTGGATCATAAAGACCACTTTTCTTTCTTCTGACGCTAGCAATGTAACTTCTTAAAAGAACAGCGTTCTTTCCCAGTTCTTAGGGTGCCATGGTGACTTGGTACTTGTTTTGCTCATGTTTACCTGGCCGTGTGTCCTTGGTGAGCTTTATGTAAATATCAGTGTGTCATTTTGATAAATGATCCTTTTGTCTTGAAAATGTACATGACTGTACATTTGACTTCTAACTGGCAGAACCATTCTCAGAGCTTTCTGAGAATCTGCTTCTTGGGTTATAGTCCTCAGTTTGGCTCAAATAAAATTCCCTTTTTTTCTTCTCGACTTGACAGTTAATTGAATTTTCATTGATATTCCTTATCCCCAAATTGCTTTCTGCCAAGGAGGGAGATGTGGAAGAGACCTGCAGTCCTTTAACCCAAACTTGGCTATTCCTTTGCCCTTTACCTTTCCCAGTACAATCTTCTGTTCCCACGTCTGCGGGGGCAGCGGGTAAGGTGGATGATGGCAATGAAGCCGTGGGAGAAGGGAAAACGCGGCAGCCAGCGAGAGTGCGATGCTGGGAGACACGAAAGATGCCCTCTCCTCCTCACCGCTTGCCTCCAGGACCCAGAAAGCAGCAGCTACCACCTCACTGCACCTTTTCTATCTTGCTCCCAGGCAGTTTGTGCCCTGGAGTGACTCCCTCTGAGCTCTTGCTCTTTGCTTTCTGGCTCCCTCCCTCTTATGTCTTTGTTTCTTCTGACCCCTCACTCCGTGTTCATCTCCCTGCTTCCCGCACTTCCCAGTCGGCCCCTGCTTGGCTCTTCCCAGACAGCCCATCAGACATACCTGCGCGCTCTGCTCTGGTTTCGCCTCTGCTGCCAGCCTTGGTCTTTGACTCCTTCTTGAGCTTAATGGCTCTATAGGACTCCGCCCTAGAGGGAGGGACAGGCTGCAGTATGTGCTGACCAAGGTGGTGACCTGCAGGTCAGGAGGTTCCACACTGGATGGGGCAGGAAATTGCTGGCAACTGTAGCCCGGAGGGCAGAGGGCTCCCGGTATCCAAGTACCCAAGTTTAGAAATTCCCCGTCATTTCCTATGTCAGCACCCAGGGTTCACTTCTGTTTTCACTTCTCTTTCATTGTTTCACTGTTTCACTTCTGTTTTCCCTAATAACACCCATTATTAGGGAAAACATTCCTTCTGCCACAGTGGCATCTTCCACAAGTGTTGTCTGTGCCATAGTCTGTTAAAGTAGGTGGTGTGTTTCAGAGGCCAGAGCTAAGGATGAGGGGAAATTTGCTGCAAGAAGTCTCACCTGAAGCAAATATATGGACAAAGACAGAGGCTGGTGGTGACTGACATCAACTTCAAAAACAGAGAATGTGACCCATGTGTAAATGGAGAACCAGAGACGGAAGAGTTTGGTAGAGAAAAGCCACACACACGCTCACCCGTGCACACACGTGCACACGTACCTAAGAAAGGCAAGAGAGAGACCTTACATGGCCAGTGATGAAAATAACGTCCAGGAACTGAGGTACACGCTTGACTCAATGCCGCGGGGGATACCTGTAAATAAATGAAAGAGACATCTGAGAAGAAAGGATGGGGGGCTTCAGGGCATCACCGCAGGGTAGAGGCGGCCTTGGGAGCAGGAAGGACTGCAGGGCTCCCCCCTGGAGGAAGAAGGATGGTGAGGGCAGGGAGGGAGGGAGGGGGTACACGGACAGATTTCACTTCTTTATCTGAAGGAGTACACAAAACGCACCTAGAAAGATCGTATTACAAGGTAGCACAGAGTAAGTGCCATGTGAATTATGCCCGAGGGCAAGTCCTGCAGGATGCAGAAGCTTCTCAAGGCCTGGGGTTCTGTTTGGATTCCTCTGTGTTAGACGTCACAGTGTGCCACACACTGGGTGATTTAAAACAAGAGATGTGTACTCTCTTACAGTTCTGGAGGTGGGCAGTCTGAAATCAAGGTGCTGGCAGGGCCAGGCTTCTTCTGGAACCTCTAGGGGAGGACCCTTCCTTGCCTCTTGCAGCTTCTGGTGTTGCCAGCAATCCTTGGCATCCCTTGGCTCCTTGGCTTGTAGACACACCACTCCAGTCTCTGCCCTGATGGTCCCCTGGGCCCCTCTGTGTGCCTGCATCTCCCCTCTTCTTATAAGGACACCAATCATTGAATTAAGGGCCCACCCTACTCCAGTATGACTTCATTTTTAGATAATTAAATCTGTAATGACTTTATTTCCAAATAAGGGCACGTTCTGAGGTCCCAGGAGGAACAAGAATTTAAAGAGACTCTAACCACCCAGCACACCGTCTTCACCTGCCCCAGCGTGCAGATGCCCGGCCCAGAGGAGAGCCGAGTGGTGTCTTGGCATGTGCGAGGGACAGAGGAGAAGGAAGATGTTCTAGGCTGGGGACAGGTAGGAGCAGAGCCGCGGAGCTGAGGTAGGTAGTGGGTTCCCAGGACGCAGAGGAGGGTGGGAGTCCTGGGCCAAGTCTGGTGTCGAGGAAGGCGGAGGTGGGGGTGTCCGGGAAGAGGCAGTTAGAACCAGGAGGCCCTTGTGCACTTCTCCAGAAAAGTGGGGTGAAGGGGAGGGACTTGAGGGAATGCCATGGAGACCAGGGAGAAAGACGTCTTTAAGAACCACCCTGAGGAAAGTGAGATGAAAGGACCCTCAGGCAGAAACGCTGGGGGAGGCTGCGGCTGTCGGCACAGGTGGAGGGAAGTGATGTGTGGAATTCTGCAACTTGGAATCTGCTGCCTTGCCTCCTGCTCTTTGCCCCGGCTCAACACAGTCTCTGGCTGCTGGTCCCTCCTGGATGTGACCTTGATTTCGGAGGTGACTACCTTGATTTATGATTTCCCTCCTCTTAGAGTTAATGATTGGTGACAATTCCAGATAGCACTTGAGCATAGACCGTGTTCTGGGCCGCCTGCCTCCCTTGAAGGCGCAGAAGCGATGGTCCTGGGGATGGCGATGCCGTCGGGGACAGGATGTTCGGTCTTGGGGAGGGGAGCGTACATGTGAAGGCGGATTTGGTGTCCGGAGATCACAGCTCACTGCTTTCTCATGGCTAACGCTTAATATTTTGTTTTCAGAAAGTCGCAACACATCAGGGATCATTGGAGATAATCTAGAGAGCATGATTGTTTCCATGGAACCCCAGGAAAGAAAGAGTTCCCCAGGTGCCTGCACCAGCAAAAGCGCCTGGTCAGATCTCTAGGCTACTGACGCCTCGGTCACAGCTGTCCTCCCTGACTAGGGAGGGCTGGCTCGCAAAGGGAAGATTCTACCGCTGTCGTCAGGAGGGGCTGGCACTATTGGTATTTTGAGCCTGGTAATTCTTTGTCATGCGGCTGTCCTGTGCATCACAAGATGTTTAACAGCATTCCTGGCCTCTACTCACTAGAGGCCAGTGGCACCCTAAACCTCCATCCCCTTCCTCCAGTTGTGACAACTAAAAATGTCTTCAAACATTGATAAATCTCTCCTGAGGGGCAAAGCTGCCATCCTGTTGCGAACCATCGATCCATACTTAACCCCCCGCGATTTGTACCTGGAAATTACGACAGCGCCCAGACCCCTGACTCTCCTCTGGAGCCTGTCCCATCTGTCCTTCATGGTTTTGCAAGGACACGAATCTGATCGTGGCCCCTTCCCTGCTTTGATGGGGTCTTACTGCCGATTGGGCAACACTTATACTATTTGTTGGCATTAAACACCCCTTGAAGCCCAGCCCTAATCTTCCTTTTGTTTTCGGAATACCCTCTCACCTCCAGTTTGCCATCACTCGGTCCCGTGCTCCAGCCATTCCGAATCAGGCTGAACTGAAGGGGCCTCTGGGCCTTGGCCCATGCCATTCCCTTGTCTGAAAGCTCTCTCACTCTCCTCATTCACTGACTGAGCTCTTTCTTTCAAGGGTCAATGCCAAGGCCCCTCTTTCCACCCTTCCCCCCCAGCAGCACCCCCCACCCCATGGCATTCTCACACTGCTTTGTAACCCTCTGTTCACAGGTCTGTCTCTTCTAAATGCTTCTTCGAGGTCAGGGACACTTGTCTTAGTTTCTTCAAGTATACAGAGACCAATACACGGCCTGGCGTACAGTGGGGGCTCCTGTTCTGTTTTCAGAGCCAATAGATGAACAGATCACGTGGAAAAGGGGCATAGAAGAGATGTTAGGATCCCAGAAAGTCAGAAAAGCTTTGATGAATTGCTCTGTGGCACTTTAAGGAAAAAACGTGCTCCATGGTGGGGTTTCAACTAGATTACGACTCTAGTTTTATTGAGATGTAATTGACGTACAACAGTGTGTAACTTTAAGGTGTAGAATACGTTGACTTGATACACTTACATAGTGCAGAATGATTGCCCTGCAGTGTTAGCGAAGGCCTCTACCATGTCACATAATCTTCATTTCTTTTTTGTGGTGAGAACATCTCAGATCTCTTAGCAACCTTCATGTGTGTAACACACCACGCTGCCCACGTGGTCCCCAGAATTCATCCTTCTTTTAACTGGAGATGCGCACTCTTGGCAGCATCTCCCCATTCCCCCCACGTCCCAGCCCCTGATAACCACTCTAAATTTCTACCAGTTTGGATTTTTAATTTTCTTCGTAACAGTGAGATCGTATAGTACTTGTCTTTCTCTGTCAGGCGTACTTCACTTGGCAAAATGTCCTCAAGGTCCATCCGTGATGTCGCAAATGGCAAGATTTCCTTCTTCCTCGTGGCTGAATAATACTCCAGTGTAGAAGCCAGCACCACATTTTCCTTATCCATTCATCCTTTGATGGACCCTCAGGTCATGCCCATAATTTGGCTACTGGAAACAGTACTGCAGTGAACATGGACGTACAGGTCCTGTTTTCATTTCCTTTGAAAATTTACTTAGAGGCGGGTTTGCTGGATCATACAGTAGTTCTATTTTTAATTTTTTGTGGGATCTCCATACTGTTTTCAATAGTGGCTGCATCAACTTTCATTCCCACCAACACATTCTTGCCAACACTTCTTAGCTTGTCTTTTTGAGTCTAGTCATTCTAACAGGTGTGAGGTGACATCTTACTGTGGTTTTGATTTGCATTTCCCTGATGACTCGTGATGCTGAGCATCTTTTCACGTCCCCGTTGGCCATCTGTATATCTTCTTTGGAGAAAAAGTCTGTACCGTTTCTCTGCCAATTTCTCAGTCAGATTATTTGTTTTTATTTTGTTGTTGAGTTGTATGAGTTCTTTGCATATTTTATATATTGACCCCTTCTCAGATACATGATTTGCAAATATTTTCTCCTCTTCTGTAAGTTGCCTTTTCACTTTGTTTCTTTTGCTGTGCAGAAACCTCTCATTTGATGTAGTCCCTCAACCGTATTAACGTGGTCACATAGAAGGGGTCTGGGGTTGTTGATTGGAGGGGGCCCCTTGGGACAAGGACAGCTGACATGGTGTGAACCAGCTCCGGCTTCAAGGGTGTGTGGCCTGTATGGCCTCCCAGACCCACACTCAGAAGTTGTCTGCGCTTCGTTTAATGCTCTCCTATTGCTGTCTTAAAGTTCTTAATTTTTCAAAGAGGGACCTCACGATTTCATTTTATACTGGGCTTTGCAATCCCTGTAGCTGGTCCTGGCTTGATAAGGACAAGATTTAGACCTGGCTTTAGAAGGCCAAGGAGGGGCAGGGCAGGAGGGAGACAGGTTGGAGGACTGTCAGGCTAGCCCCCTGCAGGCAATGAAGGTAGACGAATATGGCTGATAAGATGAAGGGGTGAGGCTGAACTGCACAGGGATCCAGGTCAGGTATCAGGAAGAGAGGCTCCAGGAAGATTGGTGAGTGCAGCAAAAATGTAACAGTTAACTGAGGTCAAAGTCTCAGATGTCCGGTTCCAGACTTAACCCTTGCTGACTCCTCTTCCTGACTCTTACTCTTACCATTACTCTTTGAGCTCCATTCTTACACAGCTCCCCATTTGCGGAAGGAAGGAGTACTGGACCAAGGCTTACTTCTTGCAAAGCAAATGCCTATTTGCAATGTTACATACAGCACCTGGATCTGGAGGGAGGTTGGGGATGGAAGGAGGAAGACTGAAGATGCCTCTAAGTTGGTTGATGCTGGTTTGCACTAGAAGGCAGTGGCCCCGGGAAGCCCTGGGGCTATTTGAGAACCCACACTCCAGTCTGCAGCCAGTGCCATGAAGCGCAGGAACATGTGACAGGCTCCTTGGGCCCCGATGGTGCGCCAGGCTGCTTCTACTCCTCACCTTCCTGCCCTCCTGCTGAAGGCTGTGGGATTTTATAAACAACAAGAAAAAGGAAACATGTATTGTCAAACGTTATCCATGCCAGTGGAGGGATGGATGAGGCCCAGGCACGTGCGAACCTAGCTCTCGGGGTGGGGGCGGGCTGGCTCAGAGAGGGCAGAGTGAGACAGGCTTGGTGGCCTTGGCTCTGCGGGCTCCGCACCCAAGCTCCGCCAGCCAGGTTCCGTCTTTGTTTTCCCTTTGATTTGTTCCCCACTAGGATCTGGTAGAGTTTTGTTTTGCAAGTTTCCTCCTGAGCGAGGGTTAATGATGGATGTTCTTGTTAAAGCGAGGTGTAGGCAGGGAACTCAGAGGAGATGACAAGCACGGGGGTAAACAGGCCACTGGCCAGCTCTTCTCTCCAGTTAGGAGGGTCCCATCCACACTGATGTGGGAAGTTCTGGGTTTCACTAAGGACTGAATGCCCCCCACCATGCCCACCTCACCCAGACCCAGGTGCCACCAGGCTGGAGACTCTGCCCACGGCCTCGTTTAACCCCAAAGGTGGCCCTGAGAACAGGCATCATCCCCGAGGCTGCACCGCTGGTCAGTGGCAGAACCGGGATTAGCACCTGGCTCTCTCTGGCTCCCAAACCGGCAGCCGTCCCTGGAGGGACATTGCTTCCCTGCGACAAGGTGGTGTCCAGACCTGGAAGGGGTGAACGAGCACCTTCCTCTACAAGCAGCACATGCTGAGCCCCCTTCATCTGTGTCGGCAGCCCTTCCACGTCTGTTTCAGTTAACCTCTGCGTCAATGCCTGGCTGGGTGTGGGGTAAAATGACCCACTGCTAGTAAGCAGACCCACACCTTTGCTCACACATACTTTAACAAATCTTCAAACAATGCTACAGCTTGAGTATACCTTACCATCTCAGTGGCATTATAACTCATCTTGGAAGGTAGAGGCTCAGTTGGAAAAATTAGCTTTTTTTGGTAAGGACTTCTGTACCTAAATAGGTGCTTATTCTCTGATTTTAAGCTATTGGAATCTGTCTGGGATAAACCCAGATTCCATGCACTGGAGGCCTCCTCTGCCAGCTCTGGGTCTGGTTCTGGATGTAGAAGGGCCCCTTTCCAGTCCCCACTGGGAATGGTGCACTGGAAGGGTGGTCTGGTGGTTCCACGCATGAGAAGCTCCTCACTCTCGGGAGCTGTGGGAGGCCCATAGTTCCCCCGGGGATGGCACAGACTTCTCAGCGCACCAGCAGCGTGGCCTCTGCTGGGCGTGAGCATTAGCAGGTGCCTTCACTTGGGACACGATCCAAGGCTTCTCCAGAATTATAGGAGCTGATTAGCTAGTGTTTTTCGTGGGCTCCCAAGGCTTTGGAGATTTGCGAGCATCCCAGCCGTGGGGCTCTGACACTTGCTCAAAGAAGCAAGTTCTTGGCTATGCTGCGACCCCTGGTTATCAGATTGGTGAATCCCTCTGTCTGGTTCCCTTGCCAAGAATAGCTCCCTGAGTTTCTCTGATCACTGAGTCTTTCTGTCACTCAGGGAATGGGCCACAGTTCTGCCTTTTCTTGGCCCTGCAGGCTGTCACTGACATGAACACAGGATGCTCAGTATGTCTGTCTGTTCCAGCGGTGTGAGGTCCATGATGCTCTCAGGTCTCTTGAGAGGCTGTCCAACTGCTTGTTTGGGTCTTGAGGGTCCTCCTCTGTCCACGTTCTTTAGAGTTTTGGTTTCTAAGCGAAGCAGCCACAGCCTGTAAGTCCTCTTTTGATTTCATTGACTGATAAAACAGCGACTGAAGTATGTCAGGCAGATTTTAATGACATTGTCCATGGAAGACCCACGGAACCCCCAAAGCTTCATGCCCTGGACTGACCCACAGTGGGTGGTTCTCCCCCATGGCTGTGTTAGAGCAGGCAGAGAACTATATATGAGCAGAGAGATGGTCCAAATGGCAGGAAACCATACATCTTGTGAACAACAGGGGTCCTTGGGCAGACAGAGAAAAGCAGGAATCTCCAGACTGATAAAAAAATCACATATTTTAGGGTGACAAGTGTCCTGGAAGAAGCCAAAGAAAGGTGGGAAAAGGCAGGAATCTCCAGTGCCCAAATATAACCTTTTGCTCATTATGCCCTCATTACTATAAAACTAGCCTTGCAGATTAGAAGTAGCCATCATGCACCGACGCCATGACACTTTCAATCCAGCCCGAATAAGGACAAAAATCCCTCCTCCCCTCAGGAAGGTGGAGCTGGGATGGAGATCAGGGAACACTTATGACCACAAACAGTTCCCTCCCCAATGACTATTCCACCCATTCATTTTTACACCCTATGTAAACAACTTGGCAAAGAAACTCAGGGCAGCCGCTCACCTGAGCCTGCCCGCTCTCCCCTTGAGAATATACTAACAATAGCTTAATAAACCCTCATTTTACCTTCTTGTCTCAGTCTCTGAAGAATGCCTTCTTTTTTTATGAGGAGGTAATTTGGTTTATTTATATATCTTTTTTTTTTTTTTAAAGTGGAGGTACTGGGGATTGAACTCAAGACCTTGTCCATGCTAATCAGGCATTCTACCACTGAACCACCCCCTCTCTGTGTCTTGTCTCTAAATTCTTTCTGTGACAAGAACTTAATTGCTGGCAACAGCTGCACACTGGAATCACTTGGGCAGAGCTCAGAGCTGTTGGTGCCCTGGGGTCTCTACCTTGTTTTGGATTTAATCAATTTGGAGCAGGGCCTGAGTATCCAGGTTTTGAAAATCTCCCCAGGGCGTTTCTAAGGTGCAGAAATTCATGTAGCTATAAGGGGGCTCACACGCAGGTCCTCTGCGCTTGGAGAAATCTGTTTTGATTTTTAATTCACACAGCAATTTCTTCTGAAATTCAAGACTTTAGTTTAAAAATACTTGATACTAAGGGACTGAGCCTTCCCCTTGCTACTTCTGGTGGTGCAGTAGCCTGGGAAGAACCTCTGAGGAGCACCCAGTCTGACACCAACCAAAGAGCTGGCGGGCACCTTCACAAGGAGAGGAGAGCCCAGACGAGGGCCTACAGGGGAGCCCGGCGGAGGCACTGTGGAGCAGGCAGACCTCACCCTTATCTCCTCCCCTCCTTCTCTCCACGCAGGCCAGGCCGGGGCCTCTGCTTTGAGTCACAAGTCGCAGTCTGTGGGATTTGGTGCGCACATCGGTGTTGAGGACTCCTCAGCTTACTTGGGAAGGAAAAGCCACTGGGATGTTGAGATGGGCAGAGGACCAACATCACCCACCCAGACCAGAATCTTGAGGACCTTCGCAACTGCCAAGTTGGAGAGATTCAAGGAAGGGGTCATGAGCCAAGGAATGTTCTGGAAGATGAAAAAAGTGAGGAAACAGATTGTCCCCAGAGAGCCTCCCGAAGGGACAAACTATGCTCACACCTTGCCTTTAGCTCAGTCAGACTGATTTTAGTCTTCCAACCCCCCAGAACTGCAAGAGAATAAATTGAAGACACTAAGTATGTGGTGATTTGTTACAGGAACAAGAAAACTAATACATGCACCTAAGATTTGTACAGTTTGTTCTAAATTCTACCCTGAAGAGGGGAAAAAGAACTGAAAACAAATATGCAACCCTAGTTCATCATATGTGTGCTGAAGTATTTAGGGGAACGTGCACGCATGTCTGCAATTTACCTTGAAATGCATAAAAAAACAAAACTGATAGAGGGATGGACAGGTGGACAGGTATGTGATAAAGCAAATATAGCAAAATGTTAATCGTGGAGTTCAAGTAGTGGATCCATGGAAATTCCCCGCCTCCCCAACTTTTCTGTTTTGTTCATAGTAAGATGTTGGAGGGGAGGAAGGCAGAGGCGCGATCCTCGGTGGTGTTTACGAGTGGGGAGCCCCTCTGCACAGTAAAGTTGTTTGTATTGCCAAGCGGAGGTTGGCACGGCCAGCAAGAATGCCAGAGAGGCAGTCAGTGGCCAGATGTGAGGGAACGTGGACTTTATCCGGGAGATAACGAGAAGCCAATAAAATGTTTTACATAGGGAGCAACAGACCTGGATTTGTGTTTTCACCTCTCGCTGCGCAAGTCACACCCCAGATTGAATTTTCGAAACAGCTGTTTACTTGATTTGAAATACAAATCATTTGGAATGGCGTTAGGAGATAACTCAGCAATAGTCAAAGCGTTCCTTCCCTCTGTTTGCCTCCTCGTTAGTAGGTTGGGGGGCAAATCTCCAGGCTTTTTCAGGGACAAATACGGATTCGAGAGCTGACACTTTGCAGACCAAGGGACGCTAATTCTAACCTTATCTTTAAGGGTTGCCTGTCCTTGGAGATAAATGATATGAAGGAAAAAAAAAAAAAAAAAAAAAAAACCCTGGTACAGATTGAGCAACTGAGGTGCTCATTCAGTGAAATGATTAACAAAAAGCCCAGGATCAGGAGTCTGACTCTCCAGATCGATGAGCAGTTACGACGTTTCCTAGCTGGGTGGCCTTCGGCAAGTTACTTGACTTCTCTGAGCCTTAGTTTCCAGTTTGAAAAATGAGGATAACACTAGTCAGCGCCTCACAGGGCTGTGATAACTGAGGTAAAGGTACTCATCACCATAAAGGACTTGGTATAGTGCCTGGCCTGCGGCCAGTGCTGAAGAAATTTCAACATTATTATTGTTCACTGGTTTACTTCTCAACGTGCAACTTCTCTGTACTCATGGCTTATGCTTTTCCTCCAGTGTCTTTAAAATGATTATTAAGTGCCTATCTTTAGCCCAGACTATTTGGAGCTTCAGATCTATACCTCCTGTATCACGGGAATACCTCTACTGTCCACCCCAATGCTCCAGCCCGGCATCTGACAGGCCTGCCAGACCTGGACTTGGCCTCCTAGCCACCCCTCAGTGCGCGAGTCAGTTCCATTTCCTGAGCAGCTCCTCCTGCTGCTGGCATTATGTTTCACCTAAATTCCTGCAGTAGACTTGCTTCCCTGCACCCAAACTTGCCTCCTCCAACCTGTCTCCACCAGAACGCACCGTCCTGTGCACAGCCTCCAGAGGCTCCCTGCTAGGACACAGGCTTCGATTGTTGGCTCCTGTATCTCTGCAGTAACTGCAGCGTTACCTGCGACGCTGCATCGCTCCCTGCAATGCCCAGCAACCTGCGGCTCCTTCCCCGTCTCTGTACCCGGCCCTCTGCTTGGCGCATTTCAACCCCGTGCCCCCACCTCTGTCTTGCTGCCTTTGACTCTGTGATGCCCCTTTGACCATTTTCCTCCCCAGGCTGTGGCCCCACTGACCCCTCATCGTCCCAGTACTGATAGACTGTCACCTCTGTATTCCGTCCCTGCTTCCCCAGTGCTTAGCTCAGAACCAGCGTTGCAGATACTATGTTTGGATAGTGGATGAAATTGATGCCAGGGTCAAAGGAGAGTAAAGCTGAAGACAGAGAAAGCTCAGCATATCAATTTCGGTCCTGTTGGGAAACAGATGGCATTCTCACGGCGGGCAGGGAGGGTTGAAGAGACTTTAAAGAAGGGACCATTCACAAAGGTGAGGCAAGGGTAAGGAAAATCATCAAGGGATGGCGAAGCATACCTTGAGCATCTTTGGAAAATGATCATAGACCTTCTTTATAATATGATGAATTACTTCAATAAACTTCCTAATATTCCATCATCCTTGTATTTTTGATATAAACCCCTGCTTGGGCATCATATGTTATTCATTTAAATGTTCTACTGAACTCTGGATGGCAATGTATCACTTACATTTCATGTCTCAATGTTGTAATTAAATTGATCTCTTTTGTGTGTGCAATTATGTTCAGCTTTTGGTACAATTTTTGTCAGTTCATACTCTGGAATGGTTGCAATAGAACTGGAATTCTCTTTTCTTTAACACTTTGGTAAAATTCCCTTTTAAAACAATTTGTGCTTGCTTTTTTTAAGGTGAAAGTTCTTTGACAATTTTCTCTATTCTTCAATGATATTGTTTTATTTAGATGAGCTAATTTGTAGTAAGTTTTGGTAAATCATAATTTTCAAGAAAATTAAAGTTGTTTTCTTAGCGATCAGCAAAAAAAAAAAAAAAAAAAAAAAAAAAAAAAAAAAGTTGGAAGTCATTTTTACCCCTACATTGGAAGGGGCAGGGGAGGGAGTGGTTCCTAAAACAAGGGGAGACTTGTAAGACAGAGCCACGTGACAAGATCTGTGGCCCTTGGTATGATGCTGCCATGCCAAACTGGGCCCTGGCACAGAGCAAGCCTGGGGACCAAATGCTTTGATCTCATTCACCTGCCAGGGCCACCTATAGGCTGAACCCAAGACCACGCCATGGCACCAGGGAGCCCATGAATGCAGCCCATAGAGGCCAGCTGGCCAGCCCGCAGGGCAGGGTGAGATGGGTAGAAAGTACACCAGGAGGGCGAGAACAGAGTCTAGTACACTCAGAAATCCTGGTTTCCTGTCCATATGAGAGAGGTGATTAGACAGGCTTACCAACCCTGGCTGGGGTCAAGGGGAAGAAAAATGGGATGTATTCTCTTATCCCACAGCTGGCTCCTTGATTCCAAGGACATAGCCAGGCACCAAGACCTTTTATGTTCCACAACTGCTGCATTAATCCCAAGGACATGCCCCAGTATCTCTTTCTTTGTTCTTTCCTGCCAAAGTTTCTGTTTTAGGGCTGAGCTCCAGGGGAAGAAAAAGGCTGTCATAGAAGGTGACTGGCACCACCGCAGTGAAGATGATGATGACAGAGCCTTTCTGTAAAAGACCCTGTGGCCTGATTGGGAGCTGGAGCTGTCTCCACTGGCTGCTTGGCTGCCGGCTTCCTGCTGGAGGGTTTTTTCCCTTTTTCTCTCTGAGCAGCTTTTCATGTTGCCCCTCTGCCTCTGTTGAGAATTCTTTCTCAACCAGTGGACAAGGACCCATGTGTTTGGTAAACTTTCCAATTTGGGGGTCTCTCTACCTGCTAGCATATAGACCAGGCCTAGGTCCCTGAATCTGAGCATGGAGGAAGGAAAGTGTTCACAGCCGTAAGAACATCAATTCCTTTCTTCTGGCTCCATCTTTTTCAACCAGAAAAGCCACAGTGGCAACGAAGGAAGGCTGGAACCACCCCTGGGCCTGGCATGGCAGGGTCCCTGGGGCCGTGAGAGATGCCTGATACCCAGTCTCTCCTTTGTAGTCTCATCATATTCCATGGAGGTCTTCCCATGGTGAGCCAGGGTTCTCTTCTGAAACCATCAGAAAGCTGGGACTAATTTCTGTTGTTCACAGTGGTCGGGGGGGAGTCCATCTCCTGCAAACTTAAGAGTAAACTTTAAGTACTTGTCTCTTATTTTTGTCTTCAGGTCTGGCCACATGCTATGTTAGGAAGAAGGCTCATAAATCAAGTCTCTAGGGCAGAACTTAATTGATTTCCGTATCTTCTATTCTGAGCACCCCAATTCAACCTATGTGCCTTCGGGCAGAAAACAGTCATGCCCAGAATCTTGCCAAGACTAATCGGAAGAATTTGGAGTCCCAGAGGAATTCTGTGCCACCTGCGGCAATCCAGCAGTTTTCTTCCCCAGGTAATGGAGTGATGGGAAAAATTCCATTCTATTCTGAACAGGCCAAGGGAACCAGCATTGCCCTAGGAGTTAGGTTGAGCTGGGTTAAAAAAATTTTTTTTTTCCTGTGATGAAAACTCTTAACACTTACTTTTTTAGTGCCTTTCAAATTTGTAATACAATATTGTATTTTTGAATTTGTGTATTTATTTTACAATATCATGTTTTTAAAACAGAAGTATAGTTGATGTACAATATTATATGTTCAGGTATATAATACAGTGGGTCATAATTTTTAAAGATTATACTCCATTTATAGTTATTATAAAATATTATATATTCCCCATGTTGTACAATATATCCTTGTAGCTTATTTTATACCTGATAGTCTGTATCTCTTAATCCTCCACCTCTATCTTGCCCCTCCCCCTTCCCTATCCCCAGTGGTCACCACTAGTTCCTTCTCTACATCTGTGAGTCTGTTTCTTTTATGTAATACTCACTAGTTTATTGCGTTTTTTTTAAGATTCCACATGTAAGTGATATTTTACAGTATTTGTCTTCCTCTGTCTGACTTACTTCACCCAGCATAGTGCCCTCAAAGTCCATCCATGGTCCACACCAGAAACTAACACAACATTTTAAATCAACTGTACTTCAGTTAAAAAGCAAACAAGCAACCCATTTAAAATATGGGCAGAAGAACTGAACAGACATTTTTCCAAAAGAGGAAATGCAGATGGCCAACAGGAACATGAAAAGTTGCTCAACATCACCAATATCAGGGAAATGCAAATCAAAACCACAATGAGATATCATCCCACATCTGTCAGAATGGCCAGCATCAAAAAAGAGCACAAGTAACAACTGTTGGCAACAAAGTGGAGGAAAGGGAACCCTTGTACACTGCTGTTGGGAATGTAAACTATGGAAAAAAAAAATGAAGGTTTCCCCAAAACTTGAAAAACAGAACCACCACATGGCCCAGCAATTCCACTTCCGGGCATACACCCGAGAAAAACAAAAACATTCATTCAAAAAGACATATACACCCCACTATTAACAGTAGCACCATTTACAATTGCCAAGACATGGAAGCATCCCAAGTGCATATCAATAGATGAATGTACAAAGAAGATGTAGCACATATATGCAATGGAATACAACTCACCCATAAAAAAGAAGCATATTTTGTCATTTGTAGCCCTTCATTCCCTCCCCACTCCCTGTATTTTTTTTTTTTTTTTGCACTTCAAAAGCCAGAATTTTATAACTGGCATGAACATTTCCATTGCATCAAAAACAACAAAATACCTAGAAATAAACCTAATTAAGAAGGTTACAAATGCTTTGAAAACTGTAAAACATTGATGAAGGAAATTGAAGATGACACAAAGAAATGGAAAGATATTTTGTGCCCTTGGATTGGAAGAATCAACATTATCAAAATGGCTGTACTACACAAAACAATCTACAGATCCAATGTAGCCCCTGTCAAAATACCCACGACATTTTTCACAGAACTAGAACAAACAATTCCAAAATTTACATGGCACCATAAAAGGCCCTGAATTGCTAAAGCAATCTTTTGCAGGGCTGCTTTTTCTTTCTTCTTTTTGTTCTCTTTTCTTGTGGTTTGATAACTAATGACGTTCCTTTAACATTTGTTGTAAAGCTGGTTTGGTGGTGCTGAAATCTTTAAGCTTTTGTTTATCTGTGAAGCTTTTGATTTCTCCATCAAATCTGAACAAGAGCCTTACTGGAGAGTATGCTTGGTTGTAAGTTTTTCTCTTTCATCATTTAAAAAATATGGTGCCACTCCCTTCTGCTGTAGAGTTTCTGCTGAAAAATCAGCTGATAACTTTATGGAAGTTCGCTTGTATGTTATTTGTTGCTTTTCTCTTGCTCATTTTAATATTTTCTCCTTATCTTTAATTTTGTCAATTTGATTACTGTGTGCCTTGGTGTGTTCCTCTTTGGGTTAATCCTGTGTGGAACTCTTTGCACTTCCTGGACTTAGGTGACTGTTTCCTTTCCCAAGTTAGGGAAGTGTTCAGGTATTATCTCTTTGACTATTTTCTCAGGTTCTTTCTATCTCTCTTCTCTTTCTGGAACCCCTATATTGCAAATGTTAGTGCACTTCATGTTGTCCTAGAACTGTCTTAAACTATCCTCCTTTCTTTTCATTCTTTATTCTTTTTTTTCGTTCTGCAGAAGTGATTTCCACTAATCTGTCTTCTAGCTCACTGACCCATTCTTCTGCCTCATTTAGTCTGTTCTTGGTTCCTTCTAATGTGTCATTCATTTCAGTAACTTTATTCTTCAACTCTGAGTATTCTTTATATTTTCCAACTCTTTGCCAAAAACTTTGCTCTGTGCATCTATACTCTTCTTGAGTTCTCTGAACATCTTTGCCATCATTACTCTAAACTCTTTCTTGGATAGGTTGCCCATCTCCTCATCACTTATTTACTCTTCTGGGATTTTATCTTGTGCCTTGGCCTGGAAGATAGTCCTCTGCCACCTCATATTGTCCATCTTTCTATTTGTATTTTTAGGTAGGTTAGCTATGTTTCTTGACCTTGGAGAAGTGGCCCTCTTTGGCAGACATTCTATGCATCCTGGCAGTATACTCCTCTCTTGTCACCCAAGGGCCGGGGTCCAGCCAGTCCCAGTGTAGAGTCTGGCCTGTGTTTGTGGATTCCTCCCATAGACTTTGGGATTTTTGTTTTCTTATTTCTAGTTTCTGCCCCCTGGTGGATGAGGCTGGACTAGAAGCTTATGCAAGTTTCCTGGCAGGAGGACTCAGTGCCTGCCCACTGCTGGGTGAAGCTTGGTCCTGGACCTCTGGTGGGTAGGACCACGTCTAGAGGTGTTTGTGGCTCAGGAAGTCTGCTGACGGGTGAGGCTGTGTTCCTACCCAGTATGTTGTTTGGCCTGAGGCTTCCCAGCCCTTAAGCCTACAGGCTATTGGGTGGGGCTAGGTCTTGGTGCTAATGATCCAATCAAGATGTCAGCCTCCAGGAAAGCTCATGTAGATGAACACTCCCAGAATGTCAGCCACCAGCTTTTATGTCCCCTGGGTGAGCCACAGCTGTTCCCTACCTCCCCAGGAGACCTTCCAAAAGCAGCAGGCAGGTCTGACTCAGGTTCCAATGAAATCACTGCCTCTTCTCTTGGACCTGATGCATGCAAGATTCTGTGTACACTTCCCAAGAGAATGAAGTTTCTGTTTCTTCCTGGAGTTAAGCTCCACTGGCCCTCAAAACCAGATGTCTTGGGGTCTCCTCCTCCCGATGCCAGAATCCCGGCCTGGGGAGACTGATGTGGGGCTCAGAACTCTCACTTCTGTGGGATGGCCTCTGGGACTTAATTATTATTCAGCTTATGGGTTGCCCACCCGGGGGGTATGGGACCCGATTTTATCGTGAACACCCCTCCCACCATCCTGCTGTGGTTCCTTTTTTATGTTTCCAGTTGAAGAAGATCTTTTTTGCTAGGTTTCAGTCTTTTTTTTTTCCCATGGTTGTTTAGCAGTCAGTTATGGTTTTGCTGTAGTTGTAAGGAGAGGCCAACTGGTGGTCCTACTACTCTGCCATCTTGACTGGAAATCCTATAATACAGTATTCTTGACTATAGCTATCATACTGTACATCACATCCCCGTGACTGCTTTCTCTTGTAACCAGAAGTTTGTACCTCTTGATCCCCTTCACCCATTCCTTTACCCCTCCCCTCCATTGCCTTCCCCTCTGGCAACAGCAGATCTGTTCTCTTATCACTGCGTTCTGTTTGTTCATTTGTTTTTAAGATTCCACCTCTAGTGTAAGCATACTGTATGACCTTTTCTGACTTATTTCACTTAGCACAATACTCTTGAGGTTCATCCATGTTGTCAAAAATGGCAAGATTTCATTTTTTCTTAGGGCTTAGTGTTCCTTTATACCTATATATTTCACATCTTCTTTGTTCATTCATTGGTTGATGGATTCTTCAGTTGCTTCTGTATCTTGACTATTGTAAATAATGCTTCAATGGACATTTGGGTGCATATATCTTTCCTAATTAGTGTTTTCATTTTCTTTGATAAATTCGCAGAAGTGGAATCCTCAGGTAAGAGTGCAGGGAGATATGCAAACACACCTGAGCCAGTCCTGATTGATGTATTTACAATCTAGTTGGAGAGGTAAGGCAGCCACAAAGAACTCACAGCAGCGTGTATATAAGTGATGGGGGCTTCCTGAGCAAGGAAAGGTCACCTATTTGAGAAAGTCTGTAGACACAGGAGGCAAGTCTCTCCATGGAGGTGGTGTCCATGTGACTTCAGGGGTAAGCTGGGCTGTGCAGGGTGGGGAGCCTGCCCTTCTCCCACCTGAATCCAGGGGCTCCAGGTATGAGGCACCCAGACGCTCCAGGGGCGGCCCTGGAAGGTTCTGCTCAGCGCGATGAGGCCTGGGGTCTGACACCAGGTGGGGATGGCCTTGGGATAGGCGTGCTCCTTGAGGCCATGCCCTGCAACTCCAGCCTCGCTAGTTTGGAAACCCTTGGGTTCTCTGTGTTTCGGATCCGTTCAGCAAGTGTTGAATGCACGTGCGCTGTGGGCAGGCACTCTGTGAGGGGCTGCCTTCCCCTACAGGGCAGGGACACACCGCATCCCTCAAGCCATTGGGGGTAGCACCACCCTTCTCAATCCTCATTTGTGACTGGGCCTCCAAACCACGAGACCATTTACGAATTCGGCAATGGAAGGGGACTTCATACTCTCGGGAGCGTTCCTAGCTGCTCTTACAGATGTCCATTTCATTTAGTCCTGTCTAGTCTCAGCTTCTTTTACTGCGTTTCCCACGATTTCCAGCTGCAAACATTCCTGGAACTAAAGTCATCCCTGATGTTGGTTTTATTTTCTTCTCCTTGAAAGTGCTGCTTGGGTATGAATTCCTCTTTTATGTTGTGGTTCCCAGTTTTGGGGACTCTGTATCCCACTTGTTGAAACGTGTTAACAACTACAGTGCCTGGTTGGGATGTGTCTGCCTCCGTGTTTATCACAGTAAAGGGACACCCCAAGCTTTCCTTATCGGCTGAACTAGGGACTTTATAACTTGAAGGAGGTGGTCATTTAGCTTTCCTCTTAGCTTTGGGTCGTATCATTTCTAATTTTCAAGTCAGATTTTAATCTGTGAACTCCCACCCAGGTCACTACGCCACGTCAATGAAGTTTGCATTCCTGTTGTCTTTAAGATTTGTCTAAAGAGCTTTGAACTTGGCTGAATTTTGAGCCCCTTATTTTTCTTTTTAATTGTGAAGTATATATACCAATGAATGTTAAACGTTCAAATATGACTGCACTGTTACTGGATTGGTTGACTGGACCTCCGCCAGGGTCCCAGCCTGGGGCTGGATCTCTGGGCTAGTGAGGTTCCTTTTCCCATCAGTTTTGCACCATCAGTAGCTAAGGAAACTGACGCTGAGACTGGAACAGCACTAGCTTTAGTCAATGGCCAAAGAATGGAGAAGCGAGAACCTAGTCCACAGATCAACTTCTCAATGCAATTCCAGTGGATACAGAAAATATATAGGAGGGTCGAGGTAAAAGGGAGAGAATGGGAAAGAGTGGGAGAAATATTTATGAGTTATCCGAGAACAGGGGTGTCGTTTGGACCTGGAACTGATGCAGCTCTCCTTTTCAGTCCTTGTATGGGCTTTTCTGGTTGTTGTCATGGCAATTGTCAACTGTCAAGGCACTGGTGAGTGTGTCATTTAACAAGCTAGTGTATTACAATGAGCATATAGTGAGGCTCAAAGTCTATTAGAAGTTAAAACTTCCACCATCTTGGGCCTAGTTGGTTATAACCTGTTCTTGCTTTTTTTTTTCTTTCTGTTTTTCCTCTTTGCAGCTTCCTCTTGAAACTTAGAGAAGAGAAATTGATTTCCATTTGAGGGAGGGGCAGAGATATGATTCTGGGGCAATAGCCTTGCCTTGGTAACAATGTGATTAATTATAAAGCACACTTGTATAACTCTAAATCAAGAAATGGCTCATTGCCTCAGAGGCACTCCCAATCCCCTAATAAAATAATGACCCCTCCCTTTCCCCCTCACTCCACATGTAATAACCTATATAATGACTTTTGTACAAATCATTTCTTTTTTCTTCCTTTTTTTTAAAAGAGAGAATAAACATTTTTATTAACATTTCTCTTGACAATATCAAATAAATGTTAAACATACATTTAAAGAATGTCAGTTTGAACGTATATTGAATTATTTGTATAAATCATTTCTTTGCTTTTATTTAGACTAGTGTTTTGCCATCTATGTGTGCACCCTTAAAATATAATAGATTGGTTTTGCCTGTTTTGAATTATATATAAATAGAAATTTTACTGAAGGTATTTTTTTTCCTTTTCAGTTTTATTAGGTAGACTTATTACAGTTTGACTGCACATATACATTGTATTGCATGTAAATAAACATATACAATATACTACAGGTATTTTTTTAGTTTACGTATACGTACTAATCACTGTTTCTAAGAACAGGTTAGAGCTTTAGCTTTTTAAACTTTTATAGTTATCAAAGGAATAAAGCCAACCACAAAATAAGAAGCAACAGAATGTGGTAATCCAATCATAAAGGACAGTCAAATGTGCTTACACATATTCAAGAAATCAATCATCTAAGTTATAAATAATAAGTAGTTCATTTGTGTCCTTACTTTTTTATCTTTTATTTTTTAGATTCTACCTATAAGTGATATCATATGGCATTTTGCTTTCTCTTTCCGGCCTACTTCACTTAGAATGACGACGAAAACTTACCGAAGGTATTTGTGTCTTGCACATTTTGCTCAATTTCATGTGGTTGTGGGTTGTTCACTGCTCTACTCTGGGAGTTTGCAACCATTTATATATCAGTCCTGCTGAGGATGGATTGTTAGGCTTGTTTCCAGTTTGGGGATATTATGAACAATGTTTCTGTAAGACTTTTTGTACATATGAGCTAGTGAACGTGTGCACCTGAGTGTATAACTTGGCATGTAGTGAAGGAGCCATGAACCTATGTCTCAGTCTTACTGGTTCATGCCTGTTTTACAAATCTGTTGTACCAGTTTCCTTCCCTGCCAACAGCGTATGAGAGTTTCCATTGCGCCACATCCTCGCTAATGGTTAGTATCGTCAGACTTTTACATTTTTTGCCAAATGTGATGGATTAGCTCGTGCTACCTTATTGTGGCTTTCATTTACTTTCACCCGAATGTTGATAAGGTTGAGCACATTTCCTATACTGATTGACCGTTTGGATTCCCTCTTGTGTAGGGCATCTGCTCAAATCTTTGGCTTTTTTTTCTATTGGGTTGCCTGCCTTAATGATTTGCCAGAATTCTTTATGTTAGATTGAACAATTAGAAATTTCTGATACTTGACCATTTTTGAGCTACAAAAATGGCAATTTCATGTGATTCAATTTGCTACATTCTGGGTACTGGCCCTTTGTTAATCACACGTGCCGACCAGTATTTTATCATGTTATGTGGCTTATCATTTCACTTTCTTTATTCACTTTTTGAGGGACAGAAATTTCTAATTTTAATGCAGTTAAATGTATTGTTCTTTTCTTTTATGACTGGTGCTTTTGGTGTCCTGTTTAAGAAATCCTTTCTTATCTTTTGTGCTGAAGGTGGCCAGATTGTGCTGGGGGCTTGGAGCTTTGCTTTCAGGGCATCTACATTGGGCTCTGGGTCACATTGCTTCCGCTGTGGGGCAGGCAGATTCCTCTGCGACCCCAGACTTTGTTGGGTGGGGGAAGAAGAGGCCACTTCTAGGGTTCTCCGCCCAGGTTTCCAAGAAGATATTTTTCACGGGTTGTTTCCCCACTATTCTTGCGAGAGTGGAAGGTCTTTCCAAGGGATCAGCAGACCTGTGTCCTGCCGGGGCAGGGCTGGGGGCCGGACCGAGCTAATATTTCTGTGGATGCTCATGTAGGGTGGGCTGTGACAGGGTCTGACTCCAGCTCAGAACTGGGGTATCTGGTTCCTGAACTGTGTGTCCCTAGAGCAGATGAAGTGGGACAGGGGAGACACTGGCTGGGACAGGTGGGACACTGGCTGGAGACAGTGGAGCAGCAGGAAACCTCCCATCTGCCCTCTAATTCTGGATTTTGTGGGATGCAGTGGCATGATTCTAACCAATTGCCTCAAGCTGAGCAGGTGGTAGGGGCATGCCTGTTGGAGAGGGGGAAGATGTCATGACTTCTTGGCACTTACTTCTCACCTGGGCTAGGCAAGGCAGAGGACTGTCCCATGATTCATAGTTCCTTTCCAGTCCCCACGGTGCCTGCCACATAGGAGGTATTAGTAGATATTTATTCAGTAGTGCATTCATACTTTTCAAAGAATTGTGTGAAAAATTTTTTTTCTAGTTTCTCCTGAAGAAAATTTTTTATAGCCACTAGGTGGCAGGGTTAATCACATCAAGTGGGCTTGTCAGGGGAAATTCAGATACGGAAGCAGGCATTTGTTTTTGTTTTTTGAATTGAAGTCAGTTACAATGTGTCAATTTCTGGTGTCCAGCATAATGTCCCAGTCATGCATATATATACACATATTCTTTTTAATATTCTTTTTCATGAAAGGTTATTATGAGATATTGAATATAGTTCCCTGTGCTGTACAAAAGAAATCTGTTTTTTAACCTATATAGTGGTTAACATTTGCAAATCTCAAACTCCCAAATTTATCCCTTCCCACCCTCTTTCCCCCAGTAACCATAAGATTGTTTATTATGTCTGTGAGTCTGTTTCTGTTTCGTAGATGAGTTCATTAGTTTCCTCTTTTTTTCTTTTCTTTTTTTTTTTTTATGATCCATGTATGAGTGATATCATATTTTTTTTTTCTCTTTTGGAAGCAGGCACTTGAATTTAAGTTCATTCTTGTTTTAATTCTGTTTTTGAGCTTGTTAATCACTAAGTTTAAAAAACATATTGTTGTAAGAAATATTTGCAGAGTAAAACTGAGGTAAAGACCCTAGTAGGTTACTTTCTTCTTCCAGCTTAAGATGGTATGGATTTCTAAAAGTGTTTCCAAACTAGTCCTTTTACAGCTTGAGTGGATGTAAATTCTTTCCATTCTTTATTCATATGAGTGAATGTCAACTCAGTTTGCCCTTCTGCTCAGAAGTGGTCTTTTACTGTCAGAATGTGGCAACCTCCTTTGTTTATTGCATCTGACAGATCTGAGTCTCTGAGAACAAACCACTTTGCTCTGCCTGACCCCTTCACAAGTCACCCCAGGGCTCCTCCTCAGCTTCTGTCTCCCTTGGCTACCCTCCCTCCTTCTGAACAGCTTCAGAAGAGTCCCAGATCTTTGATTTTCTGTAGGGAATCAGATATCTTGCCAGCTCTGCTTTTTGTTTAAAAAAATTCAAAAGCAATTTGTTTATTTGAAAGCTAAAGCCACAGACTTCAAACAGGTTTCTGTTTTGAAGGGGAAGATGAATACACAAATCTGGAAAGGATTTTGAGATGCTGAGATAGGGATGGGCAAATAATCCCAAATGTGTCTCCTTATCATTATTGACCTGATGCTGGTTGATCACACACCAGTTTTTCTTCTCTGACTCTCATTTTATCCATGTTGCCTTAAACAATGCTTCTTATTGAAAAATATATAACCAGCTTTCAATTAGCTATAATCAATTTGTGCTTTCCAGCTTCTGCTCTGGGTGATACTCATTCCTCAAATGATAGATTTTATCCACAAAGTGACAACTGTTCTTTTTGAGGGAAAAATGTATTAATTAGAATGTCTGGCTCTAAGTGATAGAATATGTAAAATAACCTGTTTTCTTCTCATATAAACATCTAGACAGGCAGCCCAGGATTAGTATGTTATGCCTCCAGTCATGCTTTTTCTATTCAATGAATGGACTCTATTCCTAAATAACCTCATGGCCCCAGATGGCTTGTTCTGGGTCCAGCTATCACACCTGCATTCCAAGCATCATAAAAGAGGACACAACCTCTTTCTTAAAGGGTGCTTGCTGCCCAAGAGGTGCACACACTACTTCCTCTTAAATCTAGTTGCTTAGAAGTCACTTGATCATACTTTGCTGGAAAGAAGGTTGAGAAATCTAGTCTGCATTCAGAGAAGTTATATGCCCAGTTAATATCCAGAGGGCCGATTACGAGGAATAAAGGAAGAATGAAAACTGGGGAACAGTATTAGTCTCTGCTGAAGGGCGCTCCCTATGCGTGGAAGACCATACCTTCCACTGTGTGTGTACATTTCAAATCCAATAATGATTTACATAGCTCTGGTTTCCCTAATATTTCCACTTAGGAACTCTGTTTTACCTCATTTGAAGGGAGGAGAGAGGGCTTGGGGATCTGTGAGTACCTTCTCTTTTCCCAAGTTCTGTCATTAGTAATCCACATTTGTTTGACTAATTTGAACTGTAAAGTGTCCAATTTTTAGACACTCTTATATTTATATTTATCATTCAACCCTCCCATCAGCCAAGGATTTTAGATATAACGGTCCACATTTTACAACTGAAAGGACTATGTCTCAGGAGGCATCTGTATCTGACCCCACATTCGGGAGCTTCTGAGTTGCAGGGCTGAGATTTGCGCTCAGGTCTTCTAGTTTACTACTTCTCTCTGCAGCTGTGTCTTTGTTTCCTAGGGTTTTATTCTAATTACATAGTTTTCATTTCTAGAAGTTCTTTTTGGGATTTAAAAAAAAAATCCCAAAGATCATTTTCTGATAATCCCTTATTTTTGCCGATACTTTTAATTCCCTTTAAAAAGTTCTTTAAATACATTAAACATGGTAATTTTATATCCTATGTCTAAAAATGGCAATAACTGAAGGATTTGTGTTCCAGATTTGATGTTTGTAATTTACACTGAATTTCAGGTTTCTTGAAAAATTTTTTTTATTGTGAAACAGTGCTTTTAGAAATTTTTTTTGAGGCCTGAGGTGAAGGTGAATTTCTTCAGACAGAATTTGCATTTGTTTCTTTAAAAACAATTTTTTTTATTGAAGTGTAGTTGATTTACAATGTTAGTTTCAGGTGTACAGCAAAGTGATTCAGTAATACATGTGTGTATATATACATATTTTTCCTTTTCAGATTCTTTTCTATTATATGTTATTACAAGAAATTGAATATAGCTCCTGTGTTATACAGTAGGGCCTTGTTGTTTATCTCTTTTATATATAGTAATGTGTGTCTGTTAATCCTTGCATTTGTTCCTGACAGGTGTCTGGGATTATAGCATCTTGAAGACTTTAAGTTCTTTTCGCAGGGCTTTTGGATCGCCTAAGCAGTGGGAATTCAATCCACAACTCTCTGTTGAAGTCAGCTTGTCTTCTTGAGCCTTCATTTCATTCTTTTCACCAAGAATTTGCTTGTCATATACTTTGATGGGGTGGAATTTTTTCCAGCTGTTTCTCAAAATTGCAGATTTTTTTAGTGGGGAGGTAATTAGGTTTTTGTTTTAATTTTGTTTTATTTATTAATGGAGGTACTGGGGATTGAACCCAGGACCTTGTGCATGCTAAGCATGCACTCCACCACTGAGCTATACCCTCCCCCCGAAACTGCAGATTTATACAGGGATCTTTACTTTGATTCCTCAGTTTAAGTGGCTCTAGGATCTGTTGTCTGTCTTCAGTATAGTCATGAAGTACAGTTTTGGATTATAAGAATTTGGCAGATGGCCCTGAGGGCAGAGTGTGGGTTAGTTAACATAAGGGGCTATTCCTTACAGGGCCCTGCTTGCAGGGCTGGCCCTTGGCTCTTGTCTCAGAATTTGGCTTTTGGAATGTTCCTATGCCGATAAGATTGTTTTGTGTACCTGGAGCCCAAATTCCATGGTATCAGCTCCCCTAGACTATTTGTACAAACAATGTGATTTCAGATGGATACCTACTTCTCTTTTTCCTGAACTGTTGTAGTGCAGGTGGAGAGAGTGCTTATGTGACCAGCCCAATAAAAACCCTGGGCTTGGAGTCTTAAACAGGCTCCCTGGGCAGAAACACTGCACGTGTGTTCCTGTGTGGCCCCTCACCAGTGGGAGAATGTAGGAAGCCTGCACCTGGATTCTTCCGGAGTCTACCTGATACATCTTTCCGCCTTGGTGGTACTCCTGTGTATCTTTTTGCTGTAATGTAATCAAACTTAGCCATGAGTACAACTCTATTCTGAGTCCTGTGGGTCCTTCAAGTGGAGAACCGAATGGGTGGGTGGTTGGGGGACTCCAAACAGGCAGATGCTGGTTTCAAAGCGCAGCCGTCTGAATTCATGCTCCTACTTCTGTTATGACCTGTTCAGTTTAGCCATGAATTTAAAACTATATGAGTCATATTTTATCCAGAAGTTTTAGTTATTTTTCTTCATGGGACAATTATTCAGAGTTTATATTTCATCATATTGTTGGATGTCCTACCTTTAAAAATGGATTCCTGAAACGATTGCATCTTGGTGTTATGTTATCTACTTATTTTTTTAAATTTAATTTTTTTGAAGTGTAGTTGATTTACAGTGTAGTTTCAGGTGTACAGCAAAGCTGTTATTTACTTCTTAATATTTCCAAACAGTCAAAATAAAAAATGCAACTCTCAAATTGTCAAGTATTCACCCTTTTAAATCTGAATTGTAGGGGGCAGGGCTCAGAGTCTCAGTTCCTTTCATCCTGTGTCCCCAGGCATTTGGACCTACAGTCCCAGGACCAGCCCTCAAAGGGAGACTGTTTTCAGGGCCAGCAACTCTAGACCCAGACAGGAGGTGGGGAGTTGGAGGAGCTTTGTAGGTTTGCTGTTGGCTCATTGTCCACTGCCTCCCTCCAGCCAAGAGAAATTCCCTAAGCGAGAAGCTGGGAGCAACAACAGAGAGTTTATTTTCATCACTGCTCAGGAGGGGACATGAAGCAGGCAGGATGGTGAAGGTGTCGGGCCACAGCAGCTGTGATGGGTGCAGGAGCAGGGTGGAGTGTGGCTGTGGGGGACGGCCAACTGGGGCGAGTGGGGAGCATCTTCTCCGTCTGGTTCTTCTTCCAGAAGGCAGATGCAGGGTCACCTGGCCCAGGCAGAGCTCCAAGCAGAAGTCCTCCAGAGAGGCAGGGCTAGATTTCACTGGCTCCCAGCAGTTTCTTCTAAGGGAAGGTCTCTTTTCTAAAAGGAGGGGTGAGACAACCCAAGAAGGAGAGAAAGAGTGAATTCTGTCCCCCAAGAGCAGCTTAGTTCTGCAACCAATCAGATCCAACATCAGCCTCCTGGTATCTGATGCAAAGAGCAAGGTCCCACCCCGGATATGGACTTCCCTGGCTTCCCAGGGTCTTTGGACTGGGTGCCACTTGGTCAGGGACAGGGACTCTCTGGGCTGGGCCACTCCTGGGTAGAAAGACAGGATTGATGCCCCCTTGAGACTCACTGTAACCACCCTTTTCTCTTCCCCAAAACATCCACTCTCCATTCCTGTCTCCTCTGGACAGCCCCGCTGCCCCAAATACACAGACACACAGTTTAGGGACTCACCTCCTTAGGTCGGCGTCTTTTCCAGCAGTACAGACACAGGGGGACCAGAGACGCCAAAAGGAGCAGAACCCAGACACCTAATAGCAGGCCCTGAAGGCTTCTGGCCAGGGCCTGGGGACAGAGAATCAAAGCTGTAGGCACCAGAGCGACAGTTGCCATCTGTGCTCTGTCTCCACGGTCCTCAGTGATACAAGGTAACCCTCCAGCCCATGCATCTCTGAGGAAGGAGCCCGGTGTGGAGGTGGGTCAGTGGATGTAGCCTTCAGAGAGCAGCCAGAAGACCTTCTCATCGGGCCTCAGTGTCCTCACCTGAACAGTGATGGGCTTGGGCTGTGATTTGGTTCCCTGACAAGCCCAAGACTTGAGAGGACCAAGGGTGCATTCCACACCTTTGCAGCACCTCACACATTTGCAACATCAGCTCATTCACGGTGATTTCAGTGTTTCTATTTCCACTAATCTGTCCCACCCACAACCTCAGGAACTGCTTCCGCTCTGTTCCGTGCCCCATCTGTAGTAACGGTGGTCACAACTGGTGTCCAACAGGTCACACTGTTTTTGATGGTCAGCCTCTCTGTCGCCCACAATCTTGGCCTCCCTGCCCACTGTCTCCTGCTGAGCTGGTCCCCGGCTCTGCTACCTTCAGCATGTCCAAGTAGGAGATGCAGAGCCGTAGCCTTCCGACATCTGGATTTGGAGAGCCGGGGGGCCGGGTGGGCCCCCAGGATGGGGAGGTATCACAGATACTGTCATAAAAATAAAAGGAGTACTTATGGAAACCGCTAGCCCCAGTGATGATGGCGGCCATGGCCGTGGAGAAAGCTCCCAGGGCGAGCAGGGTCCTCAGCAGGGCCTGGGGAGGAGAGGAGGCAGAGAGAGAGCCAGGTGATTCGGCCTTCTGGAGCCCAGCCCCGGGCAAAGATGGGAGGAGCCCCCAGGACCTGGCAGGTGACAGGGCAGGAGGCTTGGGATGGCTTCCAGCTTCTGGGCGTGGTGTCAACCCCTGCCCTTCCCTGAACTCACCCAGTAGATGCCACCTCTTTTCTCATAAATGAAGGCGACAGCTCCAGCCAGCACAGCCTGGGGAGAGATGGAAGCAGGAGCGGGGGTGGTGCGGGAAACGCCAGCCCCTCCAGCTGCCTGCTTCCCTTTCCCACCGTGGCCCCCACGGTTAGAGCCAACCATCGGGCTGGCCCTTCCCCAGAACATTCCATGTGGACCCGAGATTGTGAGCTGAGCTCTGCTGTGTGTAAGATAACGGTGAGGGTGTTGAGGCCTGACTTCAACCCCGAGGCTGCAGGACCCTCTGTTTTAGTGACATTGAAAAGTGCTTATGGTCAAACAAGGGGTGAGCCCTCCTTCCCTTCTCCAAAACCTCCCTTTTGAAGCAACACCAAGTGCTTTCTGAAAGCTCCAGGGTGGTGAGGTGGAAGTCCAAGTTGCTGGAGAAGCTCTCAGTATGGGATGAGTCTCCCTGCCTCGGGGGTAGGCACCCCGTGGCGCCCAGCCACCCAGCCTGCTGGGCTCATGGAGCAGGAAGCCTGGCCGCTCCCAGGGGAAAGAGGTGCCCCAATTCAAGGTGGCGCATCTGTAACTCGTCTCAGTGTTTCTGCCGTTGGGTGGATGAAGATGATTACTTTTGACTGCCCTCTCAATAAATATGTGTTTGGCTGTTATTCTGTGGGTATGCCAAAGGGCCCTGCCCCCATCCTACCAGGACCCCCCACCCCCACCCCCGAGTTCCCACTGCGGATTGCACACACCCATCTCTTGACATAAGCACTGCTGTGTTATGGATTCCTCCTGGATTCCCGCTGTGTGCAGAGGGCAATGGGAAGCCTCCAGGGAGCTGAGCCTTCCTTGCAGTGTATACACCCTCTAGCACGTTCTGCTTCCCCCATCTCAATGCAAGAGTCTGGAGGTGAGCCAGGTCCTAAATCCTTAGCTGATATTTGCTGTTGAAGGTGGTAGAAGTGATGGGAGGAGCTCGGGGTAGGGAACCAGGACAGCTGACCAGGGACCGTGGCCACCCCTGCCCTTAGCTTGGTGCGTTTCTTGTCTGTAGAAGCAGGGTGTTGGCCTGGAGAGCTTGGAGTCTTTTCCATTGTTAACAGTCTGCATTCTGATGGGGTTGAGGGTGGCGGTCTGTCACCGCTGACGGGAGGCCCACCTGCCCACCATCCTCCGGCCCCACTCACCACAGCCCCTGTCCAGATGGCAGCTCCTGATGCACGCATGGCGGAGTTGTAGAAGATGTAGAGGAATCCTCCCAGGACCCCACTCAGTATTCCCAGCGTGATCTGCGCTGCCTGAGGCATGAAAAACCTAAGAACCCGGATCCCAGGTTCCTGGGTCCCGGAGCAGCCCTCTGCGCCTAAGGCTCAGGGTAGCTTTGAGGACCTGCCACTCTGAGTATTAACAGTTTAGAACCCTGAGACAGAGAAAGAGAGAGAGTAGAGGGTAAGAGGCAGGGAGGGAGAAGGAGAGGAGAGGGAAGGAGAAGAGATGGGAGAGGATGGGAAGGGAGGGCTGTGGAGGGGAGGGGAGAGCCAGCCCATACTGAATCTGGCCCAGGGGAGAGGATGGACTCAGGGCCCCGCCAGCTGGGACTTTAAATGGTCAGTGGCTCCTTCACAGCCCCTTAGCCCTCAGCCTACCCGACTCACAGCTTTTACTGAGAAGGCCAGTAAGCGAGGGAAAAGCCAGAACTTGATTCTAGTAAGAAGATAAAACTGGCCCAGGGGCTTGTTCAGAGAGAGGCTGGCACAGATTGGGCACCACAAGAGGAGGGGTCTTCCTCTCCTGGTCCTGGGAGCCTGCGAGCCCCTCCACGCCCTGAGGCAGGCAGCCCTACTCACCCAGGAGGCCACCAGCAGCCGGTGGCTGCTCAAGGGCCGGGAGGCTGGGCGGGGCGCAGGGACGAGGGGCTGCAGCAGGGAGCAGCTGCTCAGCAGGAGCTTGGCCAGTGCGGACTCCTGGTGGATGTGCACCCGGATGCATGTGGGCTGAGGAGCCTCAGGGGCCACCTCCCCACTGTCTACTGTCTCCATGCCTGTGGACATCCGTCTGGGAGGGAGGAAGGGAGTGTCAGGGCCAAAAAGTCCGCAGAAGGTTTTTACAGATTTTCCTGGAGCTGGAAACTGGCGGAGGCCCTGGTCACAGAGCTGCATCCTGGACTTGAGATGTGTCATGTGAGAAATCCCTGAGCCCCCTGAGGCTGTGGCCACCACTGAGCCCACTGGAGCCTCCCTCTTCATCCCAGATCTGCTCTGTCTCCCTAACCTCCTCCCACGGCTGGGTGGGGGGGTCTGGACCAAGCAGCACCCGTAATCCACACCCCTCGGCTTTCTGCTCCCAGCCTGCTCGTGCAGCCATGGGCCCGACCTTGGGTCCTCTGCCCGCCCCTTCTCCCCAGAGCCCTCAGGCTGCTGGACAGAACTGAGTCCTGGCTGCCTGTTGACCTTCTATTGAGACAGCTGCTTCCCAGGTGGGCCTAGCGACTGCCCCCACCCCAGCCCCTAAGTACCTCCCTCTCCACCCATGGCTACTCAGCCCTGCACTGCCAGTTCACACAGCATCCCGCACCCCCTCAACCCTATAAAAGACCGTGTCATGGGTGGAGATGGAGGTCAAAAGCCAGAATGACTTGGCATTGAACAGGGACAGAGTTGTACCTGGCCTCTGCTTCTGTCACCACCCTGAAGGCACAGCCTCTCCATGGTGGTTGGTTCCTCCCTCCCTCCCTCCCTTCTTCCTAAGCAAGTTTTGGGGGGCCCTTGTGGGATCAGGGTGGGGAATCCTCTGGGGAGGGGTCCTGTGAGAAGGGTCTCTGGGAAAGGGCCCCTGGGCCGAGGGCCTGCCTCACCTGCTCTCCTCAGGGACCAGTGGCTGGGCTGGCAGTCGAGTGTGCTGAGTCCCAGTGTGCCTTGTGATGGGGAGGGCTGGGGAGGGCTGGGGAGGGGGTGGTGCTGAGAACAGGGCAGAAAGGGGAGGGGGCTGGTGGAGTGGCAGGAAGAGAAAGATGAGGCAACTTCCCAGCACACAGCTGGTGCAAAGGGTCCCTCCAGGGTTTTCCAGCTGCCGGGGGGGTCACTGGGCTCCGATGCCCTGGAGAGTGTCAGGGTGAAGTGGGTGGCTTGGAGACCATGGAGCTGACCGGCCTGGAGGAACCCTATGAGCGTGTCCTCTCCCTATCCCGCCCAGCAAGGGCTTTCTGAACTCCGTGCTGCGAGTGTGTGCTGTCTGAGTGGGTATGAGTGTGCCAGTGTGTATGTGTGTATGGGGGCGCTGTCTTCTCCAGCCAGCCTCATTATCTACCCAAGACGGAATCCCCCTAGAGGGGCCCCTTTGGCCCAGCTATTTTCTGGGAAGTCAAGATGCTGAAGGTCAGGGCCTCATCCCTCCACCGCTTCCTTCGGCTCCCCACCACTGGCAGGTTCCTCAGCTCTGGGGCAGCTCCGCCTAGCTCTGCTCTGCTCAGCACTGGTGACGGCAGGTGAGCAGGGCCCTGACAGCCCAGGTGATTCCCTCCCAAGAGACTCTCACTGCAGGACCCCTCTCCCTTTCTCTCAAGGAGTCTCCAAGACCAGTCCCCAAAGTCCCCATCCTGTCTCACAGGATGTCATTCTCCCCCCATTCCTGGTTCCCAGAGGACTTACTTGGGAGGGAGGGACGCACTGGATAGAGGGTGTGATCCTAGAAGGATGGCTGGGGAGGGTGGGGGTCCCGTGCCCAGCCATGTCAACCTGGCTCTCCCTCACCCTCACCAGTGCTTCATGCCTTTATTGAGGGTTGGGTGGCTGAGGCTCAGGTGCTTTTGCGATGAGAGATCCTTTGCTAGTAAAGGTGGAGGTGGAGGGCCCAGGGTTTAGCAGGGATGCTGGCCCTCTCTTCCCAGCTTTAGAGTCACTGAGAGGAGTCAGGCAGAGGTAGTATCCAGGGCACCAAGAAAGAGCCCACAGCATGGAGTCAGGGTGGGGAATCTTCACAGGGCTGGCCTGGCTCGGAGGAAGAGCAGGAAGCTAGGATAATCTGGGGACTGGAGTCCAGGGTGGGTGGGTGGGGGTAGCGGTGGTACCCAGGGTGTTCAGAGGGAGCTGGAGCCCAAGGCACATTCATGGCTGCAGCGTGATGGTGACTCTTGGGCCCTAAGGAAGATCTGGTTAGAATCCAGGCTGGACTTCCTTGTGTGTCTGCGAACAAATATGAACTGCTTTGCGCATCTGCAGAATTGTCAAACATCTGTCGTTTATAGCTCAAAGGAGACCAGGCAGGTGAGAGGGTGAAACTGCTCTGAAGAGTGCATAGGTTACAAGTGGGAAGACTTTAAGCTTACTGTTGTTGCTGATGTTATTAGAACTGTTATTAATAATATTACGATTTAAACAGCGACACGTAAGTAGGATGTCCATGAGAATCACCTGTAGAGGATTTCTTTTGGACCTGGGAAAGTTGATTCTAAAGTGTATAAGGAGAAGCAGTTAAGCAAAAACAACCATGAAAGAAAAAAGTAACATGGGGTGGGGTCATGAAACAGCTCAACTAAATATTAAACTCTATACTCACAATTAAAATTATGGTGATGATGGATCATCAGACCCACCAGTGGGCAGAATATAAAGACTAAAATAGACTTGGATTCCTATGGGAATTGCATTTTTGCTCAGGGGAGCATTTTAGTCAGTGGGAGAAAGATGATAAACAGAACATAGTCTTCAGAAGTCAGCCATCTGAAAAATACAAAATAAAACTAACTTGGATCCATTCTTTACAACTTACTTACAAGATAAATTCCAGATGGATCAACATTTAAATGTGAAAACTGAAAACATAAAAACACTTAGAAGAAAACATAGAAGAATTATTTTATAACTTTGAGATGGGAAAGTCCTTTTTAAGTATGTTAGAAGACCCAGAAATCATAAAAAATGATTGAAAACTTTGATAAAATGAAAATACGAGCAAAGTCAAAGGATAAATCATAAACTGTAAAGCAGTATTTGGAACTCAAGTGACAGATGGTAATTTTCAAATACACAAAGAACTCCTATAAAGACCAAAACAAAACAAAGTAAAACAGGCAGGTCATAGGACATGAATGGAAAGCTCACAAAAGAAGGGGAAAAAAAGATGACCAATCTCATTCATAAGAGAACTAACGCTACTAGAATAGTCACAGAAAGCTGATTGTTGGTTACCTGGGAGCAGGGCTTGGGGAGAGTCTACTGGGGAGAGGACACTAGGGAACTTTTTGCAACGCAGACATGTTCTGTATCTTGATTGTAGTTATGGTTGTACAAATTTTCACATTTGTTAAAATGCCTTGAGACACACAATTAAAAGGGGGTATTTTATTGCATAAAAAGGATTAAAATCTACAACGGAATGTGATTTTCCTTATATACATTTAAAAAAGATTTCAGTTTGCTGACGCCTTCTGCTAGCCATGGGGAGGGGCAGTGGAGACTCTTGGAACTTGCTTCTGTATGTGAATTGCATGATGTAGCTCCACGGAGGGTAATATTTATTAAAATGACAAATGTATAATCCTACTGACCTGCTGATACCATACCATACTGTTTGTAAGAAAAACACAAATGTCTATCAGTAAGGGACTGTTTAAAAAAATTATGATGCAGTTGCACAATGGAATACTATACAGCCATACAAATGAGCAAGGAGACATTTTATGGAGCGATGTAGGATTCTTTTCTTCTTTTTATTTATTTTATATTTAAAAAACTTTCACAATGTTGTGTTACTTTCTGGTGTACAGCAAAGTGATTCAGTTATATATATGTGTATATATTTCATATTCATGTCCATTATGCTTTATTACAGGATATTGAATATAATTTCCTATGCAGGATTATTTTTAAAACTGGGTTTTGTGAACAAATCATTGCGCAGAAGCTGTGTGTGTAGCATCCTGCCATTTGTGGGAAAGAAGGGAGAAAAAGAATATTTTTACGTGTTTTTATGTTGCAAAAAAGTCATTGTAGGATATGTAAGAAAATGATAGTATTTTTCCACCTGGAAGGTAACTAGCTAGCTGAGAGACAAAGATAGGAGAGAGGGTTTTAAAGGTACACCTTTTTTTAATCTTCTGATTTTTCTAAATCAAATGAAAATATTATGCGTAAATATATATACTAAGTTGCTGAAATAATTCAGATTCTTATCTTTGTCAATCCCAAGACCCAGACAAACTGTATCTGACCATTTTAGGGGTATGTCCAAGAATATGTGTGGTGATTCAGATTTGCATCCCAGGTTAAGGGCACTGTGACATGGACACCTGCACTGGGAAGACCCTTGACAAGGAGACTGTTTTCTTTCCCTGCACTCAGGCGATGTATTCCTTTTTACCCTACCTAGTTCGCAGACTTCACCTCCGTACATCTCCCCGGCAGACAGGATGACGCAAAACATGCTGACTGTGAATGGGGTCGATGTGGCCTCCACACTGTCCCAGCCCACCCACATCGACATCCACATCCACCAGGAATCAGCTTTGGCACAACTGCTAAAAGCTGGGAATTCCCTGAAGGAGCGCCTTCCTCACCGCCCTTCCAAGGCCAGGATAAGCCATGGCCAGCTGGCACTAGGGGTAAGAGCGGGCTGGAGGGGGAGTTAGCAGGGTGACACTGAGGAGGGTAACACTCCTTCTTCAACAGGATGCAAAAAAGGAAAGTGGGTTGAAACCCCATGAAAACCCACTATTCATATCCCATCTTGTTTGGGAAAAGAAGGTTTTGGGAGTTTCACTACAGAGTTTGGGATGGAAAGGAATAATGGCCCTCTTCTTTGGTGCAACGTGAGCAGTCCCAGCCGGAGGTGGGGGATAGTGGAGACTCCCTGGAGTTCAATTCAGGTTAATTGAACCCGCGTGGACAGAGGACCGGCAGACGCCCAGCAATACGGTAGGCACTTTGGGGGAAAACTACAGAGCGAATCCCTAGACGAGGACCCGACAGTGCCCAGCACCCTTCAGAAGGGATCGGGCAACCACACAAATACCAAGAATTAGAGGCAGATCAGGTGACATCTTGGGAGGCAGGACAGCATCCTGTAGGGGTTGGCATCTGAACTGGATCTTGAATGAAGAAATGTGTTTAGACAGAGGTGGAAGATGGAAAAAGAGGAATCCCAGGTTAAAAGAATGGCAGGAACAAGGGCAACGAAGCCAGAAAGCACAGGCAAGTTCTGTTGGAGTAAAGAGAATGAGACTCCTGGCTGATGAGGCCGGAAATGCAGACCTAGCTCAGCGCCATAGTGCTGAGAGCCTGAGTGACAGGGTGAGGAGCCTGTCCCGAATCACCTTCGATGGTGGGAAGGCTGTGGATGGATTCTGAGCAGGAACCTGAGCTTTCGGCTGCCTCACAGCCAGGAGGTGTCCAGGTAAGAAGTATAGAGGTTCTGCTCCTGCAAGGTCAGAGCAGAAATGATGAGGAAAGAGAGGAGCCCATCCTTTGTGGATGCAGGTCTCCATGACTTGGGAGTGAATGCAGTGGGGCTACAATGGAGGAGAGGAGTCTGAGAAGATGCTGAGGTTTGGAGTGTGGGTGACCAGAAGATTGGAGCTCTGGAAGTCAGGAAGGGAGACACTGGGGGTGGGGGTGGGGGTGGGGATGTGATGGATCTGAGAGGCCGGCAGGACACGTAGGTGGTGATGTCTAAAAGGCTGTGATAGCTGGATCCTGCAGCAAGTGGATGAGTTGTTGCTGGGGGGTACAGAACGTTTACTGGGGTGTAACACCCATGAAGGGAAAAGAGCAAGGGCAGGTTTGGGCAAGGGAGACATCAGCTCATGTTGCAGACAGGGTCTGTGCCAGCCCAGTGGGGAGCTTGGGAGCAAAGACTGCTCATTACAGGAGTTCCATGTTAGGTGGAAATGGTCCTCGTAACCCCGCCTTGTCTAATCATTGGCTGGGCGGCCATCCCTAAAGAGTGTGCCCTCAACTTGAAAGATGAGGGGACCCTGAAGGCGCTGACCCCTGTTGGCTCTCAGCTAACCACACTCTGTTCTCGAAGGAGGACTTTGTGGCCCCTCCTGGGCAGGATGATGGGCTTCGCAAGGGAAATTGAGGGAAAATAAAGCAGGAATCACCAGGTGGGATGACAAAGTGTGGTACTGAGGAAAACAATGAAGGATAAAAGCCTGGGAAGTCAGACCCAGGACGTGCTGCTTTGTGGATGTTAAGGGAACTTCCAGAGCCAGAGCTGCGGAGAAGTCAAAGCAGAGGAAAGGGGAGGAAGGCTGCGTGGGTGGGAGCTGGGCGGCTGGTCCCGGGGGCGTGGACTCATGGGAAGGGGGTCTGGCGTTGCCCGTGTCTTACAGGTGGCCCAGGTGCTGCTGGGGGCTGTGAGCTGTGCTCTCGGAGCCCTTCTCTACTTGGGGCCCTGGACTGAGCTGCGTGCCTCAGGCTGTGCCTTCTGGGCAGGGTCTGTGGTGAGTAAGGACGGGGTTGTGAGCTCAGTGGGAGGCAAGTGGTTATGGACAAAAAAAGAAAGTTCCTTTGGATCTGGGTCAGGGATTTGGGGAAGAGACCAAAGACCCAGAGCCCAGAGGCCCTTTGCCATGAAGAAGCTGCCTTAGGGCATGGGCAAAATCCTTCCACGCGCCATTTTCCTCTTGAGGCGAGGCTGGGAAGTGTGGAGCAGTTGTAACTGGAGTCCAGTCCACTTGCTAGGATTCTCTGCCTGCCCTTGGATCCTGCTTCAAATTGGGTATTCTGGGGTCTTTGGGGAGAAGGGTGATGGGGGATATTTCAGGAGACTAAACTGCAGATTTTTCTGGTGTCTTCTCTTCCTAGGCCATTGCAGCAGGAGCTGGGGCCATTGCTCATGAGAAGCACCAGGGCAAACTTTCAGTGAGTCTTAGGCATCCTCCGCCCCTCACCTTGTCTTCTGCCCCCTCCTATGTATCAGTTTTTCTGCCCTTTTTTTCTGTCTTCTCCCCTTTGGTTTCAAATATCCTGGGATCTTTCCTGGAGGAGTAGGGAAGGTTTCCTGGGCCCAAAAGCTGGGGGAAGAGGAGACCGGAAAGAGGGAGTCTGTATCCTGCACCTGTCTCTTCTAGGGCTGCGTATCAGGCCTGCTCATCCTGGCTGGCATTGCCACGGCCATGGCTGCTGTTGTCCTCTGTGTGAATAGCTTAATCTGGCAACCTGATGGCTTCTTCGACATCAGCTCTGTGTGTCATTCTTTAGTCCCTGTCACCACCACCGCTGCGTATCTTCAGAGGAGGCGAGGCAGTTCCTATACACTGTGGGAGGAGGATCGCTGCAGAAACTACATGCAAATGCTGATGGTGAGAAAGGAGAGTCCAGCCTTCCAGGGACGCATCACAGCTGTGAACTGGGGAGCTGGGGCACCGGAGGGCAGAGATGTCGGCTCTTTGAGCTTGGACCTCATCCTAGGTCTTTGGTTCAGGAGGTTTTAACTTACACTAAAGACATTGTTCAGGTCTTCATGAAATTTCCCTGAATCACAGGGGATGACAAGCAAAGGGGAGACGTCGAAGAGAGGATGTCATGAACCATCCTTCTGTCTTTTCTAGTGTGGCTGTTTCAGTTACCCACTGCTGCGTAACACACCACTCCACAATGTAGTGGCTTAGCACCACAGTTTATTATTATTTCTCTCATCCTGTGGGCTGATTAGGCTCACGTGGGGAGTCCTCACTTGGATTTTTTCATGCAGTTGCAGTCAGATGTCAATTGGGGGTGAAGTCATCCAAGAGCTCGATTGGGCTGGACTGCCAAGACTGCACACCCATGTGGCAGGGACCTCAGCTGAGGCTCTCAGCCAAGGAGCCTACAATGACTTCTCCAAGTGGCTTGGGCTTCTCGTAGCCCAGCAACTAGGTCCCAAAGGGAGTATCCCAGTCAGCATTTCAAGAAGTAGGAAATGGAAGCTTCCAGGCCAGTTAAGGGCTACTCCGTCATTGGCATAGGGTCATTTGCACTGTATTTTATTGATCAAAGCATTCTCAGGCCCCTCCGGAATCTAGGGGTGAAGCAATAGAACCCCCACCTCTCCCTAGCGGGGTGGTTAGGTCACACTGCAGACCAGCAAATGGAGTGGAATCTGTGGCTGGCCCCATAGTTGGAAAATGCCATCTGCTTTGGTGGGAAGTAGTTAGTTGGATAGAGTCTGATACCTGCTGGGGTGACAAGGTGAGAGTAACAAAATCAGAGGAGCAGACTCCCAACTGTAATCTTTTTCTCCCTTTATCTTCAGAACTTCTTCCTGGGAATCCGTGCTCTGCTCCTGGCCATCTGTGTCCTGCAGGTCATTGTATCCTTGGCTTCCTTGGTCATGGGTCTTCGAAGCTTGTGTGGCCAGAGCTCCCGGGCCCTGGTGAGCTGTTGGGGGGGGGGCATTAGGGAAAGACTGGGTCTGGTGGGTGAGGCTCCAGGGACAGGGTGGGACATCATGGCCAGGAACACTGCTTTGCAGTGGTCATGCTCCACCTCACTCCACTTTTTTCCCATGCTCGGCTCTGCCCTTTGCTGTCTGGGGACTGTGAGAACATGACCCCAACACTCTGTCCTGGGTTACCTTCTGCCCTCTGCTTCCCCCTGAGCTCCTTTACTCTCATTTCCCCACTTCCCCTCTTTTTTGTCCTAAATCTTGTCTAGCTCCCTTTCCCCATCACCTTTTCCTCCCCTGCTTCCCTCTTTTGCCTTGTACCTGGTTCTATGGAGCTAACTGCCCCATCCTTTTCCTCCCAAGAATTGATTTTCCTCCTGTTTTTTTCCCCCTAGGATGAGGAAGGGTCAGAGAGGAAGCTACTAGGGGAGAATTCAGTGCCTCGCTCCCCCTCCAAGGAGAAGCCCACAGCTACCATTGTCCTGTGAGCAGCCCAAGACCTTGCCTGGACCCTGCACGTCCTTCCAGAGCAGCCCAGGGCCTGTTCAGAGGGGCACGTGCTCCCCAGGGCCCCTCCCTGCCCTGTCCCTCACACTTGCTTCCTTTGGCCCCGCCTCCTCTCCCCCCCACCCTCACCCACTCTCTCACTCATGTCCTCAATTCAATGGACAGGTATTGTCATGTTTTCCTCAATGCTGATTAAAGAGAATCAACTACAAACAAAAATTTTGTGCAGGAAGGATGTGGTCTCCCTTTGTTGATATGCGTGGTGTGTTGATACACAAGGAATTAAACAAAAGTTATTTATCTTATGGCCACAAGGTTCCAATAAGACTCAATTTAATTATGTTCTGCTCTATATCCCAAGTGCAAAAACTCCTTGTTAGGATTTCTTTCTGTTCAATGTAAAGTGAAAATAACCCTCATAGACTGAGAACGTTTTTACCCACCAAGATTGTCTTCAAGCATCTATAACTGGTCTTTGGGCTTTACAGAATTATGTGAGGCATGGAACAAGATTTTTCCTCCCTCCCTCCTTCCCGTCCTTCCTTCCTTTTTCTTTCTTTCTTTCTCTCTCTCTTTCTCCCTCCCTCCCTCTCTCTCTTCCTCTCTGAGAGGCAGGCTTTATTATGACTTAGCAGACCCACAGCAGAAGTGGCCGGGGAGCCCCCCTTTGCCCACTGCACAGTCCTGCCCCGCAAGGCTGCGCTGACAGGTGCAGAGCTGCTGGGATGAGCGAGGCGTGGCCCCGCTGTGGGAATTTAGAGTGGAGGGCTCCTCACTGGCCTAGTCCTTAGAGATGTGTCAACAGGCTTGTGTAATAAAAGGTCACAGAGATGAGACAGAATTATGTTCAGAGTATTGGACAGGGTTTGACAAATTATACCTGGAGGGGCAAATCTGGTCTGCCATCTGTTTTTATAAATAAAGTTTTATTGAAACACAGCCACACTTACTGGTTTCCACACTGTCTATGCTGCAAAGGTAGAGTTGAGTGGTCTCAACAGAGACTAAATGGTCCACAAATCCTAAGATAGAGTTTGCCATCCTGGTGCTGGGGACCCCAGTGGAGGGAGTGGTTAGTTCTGCTGGGTGACTGACGGAACTCAGGGAGCCTGAACTCTGGCTTCCCCAGCTGTGCACCTGCCCCCAGATTCTGGGACCGGTGGCATGGGTAACACGGAGCGCTTGCTAGATACACAATCTCTTTGCCCCACCCTAGACCTCCGAACCAAGAGTTGCATTTTCTCAAGATCCCCAGGTGCTTCCTGGGCTCAGCACAGTTTGAGAAGCACAGGTAATCACACCTAGGGGGCTTTTTCAGACAGAGGACAGACCCTCTTGAATTTGATCTCTTTGTTTTCATTCTTTTTATGAACTTGGTAACCTTAGAGGTTTTTTTTTTTTAATCCTATTTTTTCTTCCAGTTTTATTGAGATATAATTAACATACAGCACTGAATACATCTAAGGCGCACAGCAGAATGATATGACCCACATACATCATGAAGTGATTACCGCAAGCCCAGTGAACAGCCACCATCTCACGCAGGTACAAAATTAAAGAAATAGAAAAAATTTTTTTGCTGTGATGAGAATTCCCAGAACCCACTTCCCAGTAGCCTTCACATAAAACATATAGCAGTGTTAATTCTATTTAACATGTGGTACATTATATCCCTGGTACCCATTTATCTTAAAACTGGAAGTTTGTACCTTAAAAAAAAAATATATATATAAACATCTTTATTGTGGTATGGTTCCTGTACAGTAAACTACACACATTTCAGATGTAAAATTTGATAAATTTTGATAGATGTGTACTTGATAAATTTAGAGTTCTAAAAAGGAATTTCCTTGATAAGAAGCAACAGCAGGGCAGAACTGAAGATGCTGGGAAGAGGAGGCAGCTTTACTTTTTTCAGCTTAAGATGCTACGCATTCCTGTGCGTCAGTATTTCTAAACCAGTCCTTTTATGGCTAGATCAGACAGAAGTTCTTTTCATTTTTCATCCTGGTAAACAGACGTCAGCTTGATGGTTTGTTTAAACGCTGTCGTTTTTGTTTTGCAGCATGAAGTCATCTCTTACTGTCAGAGTCTGGCAACCTCTTTTTTTCCCCCTGAAGTTTCTAAGTCTCTGGGGGAAGCGACTCCTCCACCGGACTCCCCCACCCTCCCCGATTTTCTGTCTCCCCTGCCCTCCCTCTCCTCAATTTGTGAATAGCTGTGGGAGTTTGCTCATCTTTGGTTTCCTTTTCTGTAGGAAATCAGATGTCACACTCCTCTCCCCCTTGATAGATGTGTACATGGTAAACTTAGAGTTTACCCCTTTCTTTTGTTTACTTAGAAAAACCAACGGCTATTTGTCTATTTGCACAGCTCAGTCTTGGTGGCCAAACTGCATACACACAGCTAGAAATCACTTCATGACCCTGACATGGGGTCAGGCAGATAATCCCAAGCCTCTTTATATTTACTGAAGGATTTAAAACCATTCAGAGTGTAAACAGGAAATGGTTCTGTTTCTCGTTTCCAATCACTACTTTCCACCGTGTTTCGTTGGCTCCTCATCTCCCCATTTGGATACTGGTCCTTTAACAACAGCGCCAGATTCCAGATTCCTAAACGTGGTCATTAAAGTGGTCTCACATTTGGTGTTTAAGACCCAGTTGTGTTCACGTTTGAGCCTGCAGTCATCAGAGCTTGGTCCCCCTCCGGGAGCTGACCGCTGCTTGGACCAGGAGGGGCGGAAGGAGCCCCTGTCCGCCTGCAGCTCCTCCTCCGTTCGCTTCCCGGCTCCTCCTCCGGGCTTTCCAGGCTCAGCCCGGGGCCAGGGGTTGTTTGCTGCTGTGATGTGGGTGGTCGCTGTTCTTACTCAATCTGGGAGGCATCTGGGAATTTCCCTGCCTTCTGCTCCTTTACCTGCCTGGGTCAATCAGGAAAACTGCCTGCAAAAGTGTATCCTAAAGAGAAAGCTATGAAATGACGGGGAGGGGAGGGCTTTCCTGCTACTGGAATATTCATTTACTGTTTCTTGCCCCTGCACGGCCCAGAGTCTGTTCAGAGATATTTCAGTGGACGGGATAAGGCCAAGTCACCTTAAACAACACAAAGAAGGCCCCGGAGATTCAGATCCAAAGACTTGCTGACAAAAAAGTTTGTAGTTAAGTTTTATGGAACATTATCAACTTTGTTTAAAAAAAACAACACCTTTCTGAAGTAGGAGGGAGACAATACGGTGTTGGTTTTCAGTAGCAGCAGGTGCTGCTCCGACCGTCTTCAGCGTTTATTGGTTCGGTTTATTTCTCCTTCTCCCCATCTTCAACCCCCCCCTGCTCATTCAGGAGGATTTCTCCTTTTGTAGTGGTTTCCTTTGAAATCTTTTTCTTTTTTAAAGCATGTGCACCTGACTAAACAAATTCTAAAGATAATCAATAGCCTTGTCTTTTACCTGAAAAATATAGTGCCTTTAGAATGCTCCTTGTTATATGAGATTCTTATCTTGAATTTTAGTTTTATCTCGATTTATTTTAACCCCACAAATTAGATTTTTTGTATACTCAGTGTTTGTTTAAATTTATGTATGTTTTCATTAAAAAAAAAAAGCTCTTCTTTTCTTTCTATAGTCCAGGCATTCTTTTGGATATAATTTTTCTTCTTTCTTGAGGTGCAGCCTTTAAAAGTTTCTTCAAAAGTGGAAGTCTCTTATATGATTCAGCAGTCCTACTCCTGGGCATATATCCAGAAAAGACAAAAACTCTAAGTTGAAAAGATACATGCACTTCAACGTTCATAGCAGCACTATTTACATTAGCCAAGACGTGGAAGCAACCTAAATGTCCATCAACAGATGACTGGATAAAGAAGATGTGAGGTGTGTGTGTGTGTGTGTGTGTGTGTGTGTGTATAAAATGGAATATTATCCAGCCATAGAAAAGAATGAAATATTGCCATTTGCAGCAACTTGGATGGATGTAGAGATTATCATACAAAGTGAAGTAAGTCAGAAAGAAAAAGGCAAATATCATAGGATATCACAAATGTGTGGAATCTAAAAAATAATACAAAAGAATCTGTCTACAAAACAGAAACAGACTCAGAGACATAGAACACAAACTTATGATTACCAAAGGGGAAGTAGGGGGGAGGGGTAAATTAGGAGTATGGGATTAACAGATAGATACTGCCATATATAAAACAGATAAACAACAAGGATTTACTGTACAGCACAGGGAAATATATTCACTAGCTTGTAATAACCTAGAATGGAAAAGAGTCTGAAAAAGAATATATACATAAACATCTGAATCACTTTGCTGTACACCTGAAACTAACACAATATTGTAAATCAATTATACCCCCATGAAAAGTAAAAGTAAAATGTAAACACGAAAAAAAGTCACTGCAAACACTGGAAAAAAAGTGGGGTCTCTTGGTGGTAAGCCTTCTTAGTTTTTATTTATCATAATGTTCTTTATTATACTTGGCTCAAGATAAATAGTTTCACTGGATATAAAATTCTAGCTTTAGTTAATTATTTCCAGTTCTGGTTGCCTTTAAGATCTTTATCTTATCTTTGGTGTTTTGAAGATTTACTTCAAAATGTGTAGTTGTATAGGAATTTATTTTCCTTCGAAAATGCTCCCTGAGAAATTATTTAAAAAAAATTTTTTCAAGATACTATACTAGCTTCTTTTTAAAATATTCCTGTTCTTTTCTGATGCTCTCTTGTTCCCAGTCATGCCATTGATGATCTATTTTATTTCTTTAGACTTACTACATTATTTGTTTTCTTTTCTGTAAGAAAAGTACCAACTTTGAAGTCTTTGCTGTTTTTTTCTCCCAACTCTCACTAAAAGTATCTTAGTTATCTATGTATTAAAATTTATTTATTTTCATTAACTTTTAAAACCATTTAAACCACTTTAAGTGTATAGTTTAGAGAGAGGGGAAAATTGGGAGTTAGTATTTAATGGGAAGAGACTTTCTATTTAGGATAAATGGAAAATTTCTGGAGATGGATGGTGGTGATGGTTGCACAACAACGTGAATGTACTTAATGCCATTGAACTAATGCTCCTCCAACGAAAGGATACGAGGAAACCGCAAGGGGTCAAGAGGAGGGCACTGAGGTCAGGAGGAGGGCACTGAGCGTGATCCCTGCACGCAGCACCAGCACCACAAGGGAGCTGGGCGGACCATCCAAGCCTCCCTCTTCTCCAGCCCAACCCTGGTCAGCAGGAGCATGAGAAAAACCCTTTAAGCCATCATACAGTTAAGCAGTTACAAACACCATTACAGATGGTCACCAATGATAATAGGGTGCTGCTCACTTACATAGTAAGGCCTCGTTTTCTGACTTCCTGGGTGGGGAGGGTCCCCAGGAAAGTTCCAGAGTGGATGTGGCACATTCAGATGCTGCCTCTACCTTCATTTGCAAGAAGACCAGGTGCCTGAGGAAAGCAGAGGTCCCAGTGAGCTGCTAGAGAAGCGGAAGGGAAACACATCCAAACAGCACCCTCAGCAGCATAGGGAGCAGTCTATTGCAGCCATCAGCCATAAGAACATGCTGTCTCCGGGGACTAGAAGACAAGAGTTACTTAGAGATTAAACCTATGGTTGCTAAAAAAAAAGTCTAAAGAAAATCTAGAAAACAAAAAGATGAAGAAGAGGAAGAGGTATGAAATATGAGAGAACAAAATCAGAGCAAAAGAAGATAATCGGTTCTGTTAGTGAGACATCCACTAATAGGAACCTCTGAAGGGGAGAAAGGACTAGGGAGGAAAAATCAGTATGAAGAAAACTACAGAGTTACGGGAAGACTTTATTTGCAGAATGAGAAGGCCCATAAGAAATAGGAAAAAATCGACTCTTTCACACTTAGACCCATCTTCATGAAATTTCTGAGCACCCAGGATAAGAAGAAAATTCCAAAAGTTAAACAACAAACAATGGCAATAATGATTAGGGTGCTTACAAAGGTATAAGAATTAGACTGGCATCAGATCCAGTCTAAGCTGGAGAACAAATGGAGTAATGGCATCAGAATTTTGAGGGAAAATGATTTTGAATTGGGAAGTTTTTAAAGTGCAGTCAATCTGGCTCTTGAATGAAGGGGCAGGAAAAATTATTTTCACACTATCTGGAATTTGGAAATTGTGCCTCCTATGTACTTTTTAATGATATTTGAAGGTTTATGCTAAAAAAACTAGAGAAACCCAACCAAAGGAGAGGTGGGATCTCCCAGTGGATCTGATCTGGAAGAAGATACAAGAGATGAAGTTGGCAGCAGGTGGGAGTTGAAGGCGGTGGGGATGAGGGAGGAAGGGCAGGGTGAGGACACCTGCATCTTCCCTATGAGAAGCTGGAGCAGTCACTCCTGGTGATGGAACTAGACAGGGAGACAGGTATTCATAGATAATGAAGATGTCACTGGCTGAGAAAAAAGTAAACGTTGCAAAGAAAACTCAAAAATAACTTAGAAAGAGGATCAACTTAAATTATGCATAAGTAAACTACATCACTGTGGTGCACACCACTGTCAATACATGAATGAAACATTCAATTTTGATTTGTCTTTTAAAAATCATCTACATAATTCACTTTATTTTGTTTTAGATATTTGTAATTGCAAATAGCATTGCTTAAGGATTGCTCTCTAAAAACACAAATTTAAAATGACATTTTCAAGCTATACCCAATAGTAGCACACCCCACCCACACCCCCCTCAGGAACACCTCTTCTTTCCACAAAAGTTCACCTTGATCAGGTCTAGTTTCATCTATAGTCCCCTCATATTGCCTTCCTTGGGAGAATGTGTTTTATCTTGAAGGGGTGTTTGCTGGTTTCTGTAGAGGAGAGCTGTGTTTAATACCAGATGAGACTCGTCATTATCTCAGCTTCCCAAATTGATAATCAGAGGACCTGCTTTCAGAAAATAAGACAGGAAGGATGTTCAAGTAGGATCTGCAAACACGTCGTGCTTGTTTCTGGTATTGCATTTTCTATCATTCCTGGACTGATGGACTTTTATGGAAGATGCCGGGAGTCAGAGGAAATCACCATTGCCCGACTAGAAGAATTATCCAAGTGTGTAATTAACCAGGATCAAATTGAGGCATCAGCAAGGGAGAAACAGACACCACCTCAGTCTGAATTTATATTAAACTGGAATATCTTTGGGCCTTTTAAAAGTCTCTTGAGCATTTTAAAATAGAAATAAATACTGACCTTAAGAACTTAAAAATTTTTAAAGAATCTTTTTGGGCGACTTGATTGTTTTGGCAGCTTAGCATCCATTCCCGCTTTCTGGGAGCAGGCTCCCTGATTTCCTTTGGAAACACTCCTCCTCGGCTCTCAGCCCCTGCACTTTACCTGAGTGACTCCATAACCTCACCCTCTCTCATGCTGGGACTTGGGGGAGGGGGACCATGTGTATCCCATCCTCCATCCCCGAGGCATGGGTTTAGGGATGGGCTTGGGATCCAAGGCTGTCCCACAAGACTCAGTCCTGGGATTTTTGTTGGAATAATTGGAAAAAGAAGTTCTTTTTCTTCCTGGATTGCTAGCTGTAAAAATAATGTAAGCTGGTGCCCTGCATACGCCCCTCCCCCACTGAGAGGGCCAGTGGGAGAGAAACTAACACTAAAAGCTGTGCTGAGAGGTGGAGGGAGCAGGAAGAGAAGAGGAGGGGAGGAGCGGGGGAGGGGAAGGGGAGGAGAGGGATGGGGGAGAGGAGGAAGAGGGGAAAGAGAAAGAAAGGACAGAGGAAGGGGAGGGCGGTAGTGGAAGCAGGAGAGGGGAGAAGAGAGAGAATCTAGAGATGACTGAGATGAGATAAATTTCCTTTTTTGCTTAAGCTGTGTGAGGGGAACTTCTGTTTCCTGCAACAAAAAGGGCCTTACTGATTGGATCGCTTGCTTAGAACTAGAGACAAAATTGTAAAAGTGATGAGAATGGTGCCAATCACGCGAAACAGGCCAAGCTGACTGTAACTGCTGAGAGTGGACCAAAAATTTAGGATGCAAACCAAAATTTGCAAAAGCACCTCAGGTTTAGAAAGTTATCCAAAGACATCTGTTCCGGATTCCGGGACCAGATGTAACTGCTTTAAAGTTGGTGTGTTTGAAAATCAGCAGCCTTCATGCCCAAAGGGTAGAACCATGTAAAACCAATCACCAGACTTCGTAATTTAAAATATTTTTTTGTGTTTTCAACGGTGAACATTTCATATTTGTTTTTATCTTTAGCGCAGTATTTTTCCTCTTTTCTTTCTAAAATTCTTGGGCATTCCTTTGGCCAGCCCCCCTCTGCCCTTACCTCACCGTTCCAAATGCCTTGTCCAACTTATGTATGCTTGTTTGTGCTTTGATTTGCGTCGGTTTATCTTTATTGAGGTGCAGTTGATTACAATGAACTGCTCATATTTACAGTGTGCAATTTGATAAGTTTTGACATATATAGAGCACAATTAAGGTAGTGACTACATCCATTACCTCCTAACAGTGTCCTTGTGCTCCTTGGCAATCCTCCCTCCTGGCCCCATTCTCCCTCCATCCCCAGGAAACCACTAATTTGCTTTTTGTCAAGATAGTTTAATCTGCATTTTCTAGAGTTTTGTAAAAGTGGAATCATACAATGTATATTCATTTTGTCTATTTGTTTGACTTCTTTCACTCAGTGTAGTAATTTTGAGATCCATTCAAGTTGTTATGTATCAGCAGTCCGTTTCTTTTTATTAAGAAGTAATATTCCTTCATGTAGATATCCCCAAGTTTGTTTATCCACTCACCTGCTGATGGCCATTTGTGTTGTTCCCAATTTCTGGCTGCTACAGATAAATCTGTGATCAGGTACGAGTCTTTATGGACATAGGTTTTCCTTTCTCTTGGGAAATACCTAAGATTGGAATGGCTGAAACATCATGGATGTATGTTTACTTTTCATGGAAGGGACCAACTGTTTTCCAAATCAATTGCATCATTTTATATGCCAACCAGTTCCTCTGCATCCTCACCAACACTTGGTGTGGTCAGTGTATTTAATTTTAGGCATTCTAATCATCCTTCTAACGATTGCACAGTGTTTCCCTGATACTCCTACTGATGAGCTTTTACCACATTTCCTGTATTTTGGCCTCTGGAAACAAAGCTGTGCTTCTGGGCTGCACCGACTGGACCTTTGATAGTCGTGAGATGGAGTCTTTGGAAGGGATTGCTCATTAAAGCATATAAATATTTACAAATGCAATAAATATTATCAGAGAGCTTTCCCAAAAGGCTGTAACTATTTACAGTTACCAGCAGTGCATTAAAGTGTCCTTTGTCCTTCTCCCTAACCTCACTATCCATTTCTGCCAGGAGTAGATACTATAACTCATGTTAATGTTTGTAAATCAATTTAATTTTCACATCCTTGACTAATTAGGAAGTTGACTACCTTTTCATGTATGTATTGGCTATTTATTGTTCATCTTTAGACAATCCATACATATATTGCACATTTCCCTTAATTTTTTTTTAATAACAGATCTGAAAATTTCATCTTTTTTTCAAATCTGATTTTCTTTTGTCTTTAACTTTGATGCTATAATAAAATATTTAAAGATATCTTTTCTTTGATAACTTCTGGCTTCATGTCTTGCTTGAAAGCATACCCAACTCTCAGAGTATACATATTGTTTCCTATATTGTATAAAAGATTTTTGTTGTTTTGATTTTTACAGATAAGAGTTTAATCCTTCTTGGATTTTTATATAGTCTGAAGTAGGAGCTCAGCTTTATTGTCTTCTAGTTGGAAAAACATTTAGGTAGGCACTACTTACTAAATAAACCATTATTTCCCTGCTTTTGTCATATATTAAATTCCATTGTTAACTGGGATTCACTACGTACTATGTACATTGTTGTGTTATTTGTTCTTATGTCACTCCAGACTGATTTAATTATGCTAGGCATTTTTCATCCCATGGGAGCCTTATCTATTTTTAATACAAAAAGTTGAGATTTCATTTGGAATTAAATTACCATATACCAATTTTGGAAGAATATTTATTTTATGGTAGTATTTTCGTACAAGAACATAGTATATTTTTCTATTAGTTTGGTCTTGTTTCACTGCTCTTGGAAGCTCTCCACTCCACTCCAGTGATCACATCATCTTCTCCCTCTCAGCAAGGTATTATCACTGCCTTATCCTTTGTGACATTCATTCCCATGCTTTTCCTTATAGTTTCACCACCTACATCTGTTGCTTTAAATAATATATATATTTAGTTTGTCCGTTATGAAGCTTGACAAAAATGGAATCAGAGTCTGTATTTGCCTGGGAATTTCCTCTTTTATTCAGCTTAGTGCATGTGAGATTTATCCATGTCCATGCAGGTAACTGTATTTTGTTCATTTTCACTGCTGCGTATTATTTCATTATAGGTGGTGTTCTACAGTTGGTTTATTTGGTCCATTGTTGGTGGATATTTAGGTTGTTTCCAATCTTTTACTGTTATGAGATTTCTTATAAAAAATATCCTCATGTATTTGTTCATGTAAGTGTTTACCAATTGTTTCCAACCTTGTATATTCATTAAAAGAATTTTTTTAAAAATCTAGATGCTCTCTTGAGCATTTTAAACCAAACTTAAAAATTTTTGTCATCATGAATGTTTGCAAAGAATGCAATTTCTAATACATTGTAGATATTAATATTTTAAAATAAAATTGCAACTTCTTAAAAAAATGACATAAATAACATAGAAGTTGAACACCAGCCATAGGTTATTTTTAAAAAAGACAGGAATATAAACAAATAAATAAATAAACATGAACAAGCTAATAGTCAGAAATTTTATACTGTTGCTCTTTCTTCTGCCTGTGCATTTACATCCCCTATAGAATTGTATTTTTTAATAATGGATTTTTATGCTGGAAATGCTTGATCACCCTGGCACATATTGCTGCCACAAAAATATGTATGAAAATTGAAAAATCTTCTGTGACCATAAAACTTTAAGTGTAAAACATCTCTTCTGTATTTAGTTATTATTAGAGTATTATTAGCACACAATTGACCAAAGCAACAAACATGTTACAACATTTGTAAAATAATAATTTAATGGTAAACTTTTTTCTTTTGGAAATGCATCTCTCAGGATGAATGAGACTTTTTTCCATTTACTTCATATATGTATGCATGATTGTTATTCTCTGCTAGAATGAGACAATGTTCAGGTCAATTCTCCTACTTTTTTGTTTTAATCAGTGCAGGCACTGAGGAACCTTGTTCACAAAAATAGATAATAAGGAATGAAAACAATTTTTTAATGGCAATGCCACTCAATTCTCTGAACCACTTCCAAGATGAATGACAAAAAAACCATATAGCAATTTATCATTAATTTTTAATTATCTATTAATGGGTATCTCTGCCTTCCTTTTGTTGAAAACAAAATGGAGTAAACTGCTTGACTTGCAAAAGGGAAGTTATTAGCCAGTCATTAGAGACATTGAATTTCACAACATCTGGGAAGTATACCAAAAAGGCTTTACCAAGACTATATTATATCTCTTATTCTTTCACTGAGAGGCTGAAAAGTATTTGTTTAACCCAATATACCTAAAATATTTGGAGAAAGTTGAAATATTGTAAACTTTGATAAACCTTTGTCAATATGTATATGTTTTCTTCCAGTTTTATTGAGATATAATTTATATACAGCACTGTATAAGTGTAAGGTGATAAGAGCATAGTGATTTGACTTATATACATCATGAAATGATTATCACAATAAGATTAGTGAGTATCCATCATCTCATATAGCTATAAAATTAACAAAATAAAAAAAATGTTTTCTTGTGATGAGAACTCTTAGGAGTTACTCTCTTAACTTTCATATAGAACATACAGCAGTGTTAATTATATTTATCATGTTGCACATTACATCCCTAGTACTTATTTATCTTACAACTGGAAGTTTGTACCTTTTAACTGCCTTCATCCAATTCCTCCCCAGCCTTCACCCCCTGCCTCTATTAACCACAAATCTGATCTCTTCTTCTGTGAGTTTGTCTTTGAAGTGTAATTGACCTACAACACTGTTAGTTCCTGTTACACAACATAGTGATTAGCTATTTTGATACATTTCAAAATGATCATCATGATAAGTCTAGCTCCAATATGTTATCATACAAAGATATTGTGTGGTTATGGAGTATATTCCTCACTTGGCACGTTTCATACCCATAACTCATTCATTTTGCAACTGGCAGTTTGTACCTCTTAAACTCTTTCACTCATTTCTTTCCTCCTCTCACCCTACTCCCCTCTGGCAATCACCTGTTTGTCCTCTGTATCTATAACTCTTTCTGTTTTGTTATTTTTATTCATTTGTTTTGTTTTGTTTTTAGATTTCACATATAAGTGAAACCATATATATTTGTTTTTCTCTGTCTGACATATTTCACTATGCGTAATACCCTCTAGGTCCATCCATGTTGTTGCAAATGGCAAGATTTCATTCTTTTTTTATGGCTGAGTAATATCCTGTTGTATGTATATATGCCACATCTTCCTTATCCATTTATCTATTGATGGGCACTTAGGTTGCTTCTATATCTTGGCTATTGTAAATAATGCTGCAATGAACATAAGGGTGCATATATTTTTTCTAATTAGTGTTTTCATTTTCTTTGCATAAATACCTAGGAGTAAAATTGCTGGATCATATGGTTCCATTTTTAATTTTTTTGAGGAATCTCCCTACTACTATTTTCCATAGAAGCTGCACCAACTTACAGTCCCACAAATAGTCACAAGGGTTCTGTTTTCTCCACATCCTCACCAACACTTGTTATTTGTTGTCTTTTTGATAATAGCCTTACTGCCAGCTGTGAAGTGATATCTCATTGCGGTTTTGATTTGCATTTCCCTGGTGATTAGCGATAGTTTCCTTTATTGTGAAAGCTTTTTAGTTTGATGTAATCCCATTTGTTTACTTTTGCTTTTGTTTCCCTTGCCTAAGGATACATGTACAAAAAATATTACTAAACAGATGTCAAAGGGCTTACTGCCTATGTTTTCTTCTAGAAGTTTTATGGTTTCAGGCTTTACATTTAAGTCTTTAATCCATTTTCAGTTTATTTTTCTATGTGGTGTGAGAAAGTAGTCCAATTTGATTCTTTTGAATGTAGCCGTCCAGTTTCCCCAACGCCATTTATTCAAGAGGCTGTCTTTTCTCCTTTGGATATTCTTGCCTCCTTTGTTGTAGCTTAATTGCCCATATGAGTGTAGGTTCATTTCTGGGCTCTCTATTCTGTTCATTTGATCAGTGTGTCTGTTATTGTGCCAGTGCCACACTGTTTTGATGACTATAGCTTTGTAGTATAGTTGGAAACCAGGGCGTGATACCTCCAGCTTTGTTCTTTCTCAAGATTATTTTGGCTACTCAGGGTATTTTGTGTCACAAATTTTAGAATTAGTTGTCCTAGTTCTGTGAAAAACATCATTGGTATTTTGAGAGGGTTGCACTGAATCTATAGACTTCCTTGTGTACTATGGTCATTTTAACAATGTTAATTCTTCCAATCCATGAACACGGTATGTCTTTCCTTCAGTTTGTGTCATCTTCAATTTCTTTGATCAGTGTCCTATAGTTTTAGTGATATCTAGTAATCATTGATGAGCATCACCAAGATCTGTTAATTTATTAAGGATTTCAAAATGACAAGACTTTAATTTTATCATCCCTTCTGTGTTTATTAGCTGGAATATTTTTATAAAAATGAAAGTTTTGGGCATTGGGAGCTCTTTAAGGTCACCTCTTATGTCTTTTTGATATGTTCCCTCCCTCAGCCCCTCCTTTTTGTATTTCCTTACTTTTTGACACTATAAGTTTCTCCAAGCTCATCCTGCATTTTCCCTTTTCCAGTCCTGGAATCAGCCACTTCTCAAAGGAGTCTTGGTTCCTTTTTTTGAAGAATGGTACTTAGAAACCAAGATCTTGTGCTGGCTGTTCTCATTGCTCTTGGGGTGTTTCTGCCTGTAGCCTCTCTCAGAGGACAGCTAGGAAATCCATACACGTATTACTAACTCACAGATAAACACACATATGTATTTGGTTTTCTATATGTTAAAAAATAACACCATGAACGCATACTAATATTTGTGCCTCCAGTCCAGTATCAAGAGATATTCTAGCATTCTCCCTCTGCTTATTTGTTTTTTATATTAATTTTAAAAAGAGAAATATAGTTGGTTTACAATGTTGCATTAATTTCTGGTGTACTCTCTGCTTATTTGTAATTTCTTTTTCTGACAGTGAGAAATTTCCTTGAAAGATATAGGATTATTTAGGCCACCTATTTCTTCTCAAGTGAGTTTTGATAGTTTGTGTCTTTTAAGGAATTGAAAGACAATTTCACCTAAAATGTCAAATCTATGGGCATAGAGTTAGTCACAGTACTTCCTTAATGGCTGTTTAATTTTTGTGGGATCATAGCAATGTCCCCTCTTATTGGTGCTTGTGTTATGTACTTTTTTCTGTTGGAAAATATTCTTTAGAGCTTTATTCATTTTATTGGTCTTTTCAAAGAATTAGTTTTTAGGTTTTTTTTTTTCCTGTTTTTAATTTCATGATTTCTACTCTCATCTTTATCATTTTTTCAATCTTCTTGCTTGCTTTGAGTTTCTTTGTTCTTCTTTCTCTAGTTTCTTAAGGTGGATGGTTAAATTGACTTTTTGAAAGGTTTCTTCTTTTCTGATATAAGCATTTAATTCTTGCTATGGTCCAAATGCTTGTGCTCCCCTCAAATTATATGTTACATTAATGTGGTACATTTGTTGCAGTTTATGAGCCAGTATTGAGATATTATTATTATTATTATTAAACATTTTTTTATTGAGTTATACTCATTTTACAATGTTGTGTCAAATTCCAATTATACATGGACATACACATATTCAGTGTCACATATTTTTTTCACTGTGAGCTAACACAAGATCTTGTATATATTTCCCTGTGCTATACAGTATAATCTTGTTTACCTATTCTGCATATGCCTGTCAGTATCTACAAATTTTGAAATCCCAGTCTGTCCATTCCCAGTACCCACCCCCTTGGCAACCCCAAGTTCATATTCGATGTCTGTGAGTCTGTTTCTGTTTTGTATTTATGTTCTTTTCTTTCTTTCTTTCTTTCTTTTTTTTTTAGATTCCACACATGAGTGATCTCATAGGGTATTTTTCTTTCTCTTTCTGGCTTACTTCACTTAAAATGACATTCTCCAGGAACATCCATGTGGCTGCAAATAGTGTTATGTTGTCGGTTTTTATGGATGAATAGTATTCGATTGTATAAATATACCACTTCTTCTTTATCCAATCATCTGTTGATGGACATTTAGGCTGTTTCCATATCTTGGCTGTTGTAAATAGTGCTGCTATGAACATTGGGGTGCAGGTATCTTTTTTTTTTTGAAGAGACTTTGGCTTTTGCAGGTATCTTTTTGAAGTAGGGTTCCTTCTGGATACTTCCCAGGAGCAGGATTACTGGGTCATATGGCAAGTCAATTCCTAGTCTTTTAAGGAATCTCCATACTATTTTCCACAATGGCTGCACCAAACTGCATTCCCACCAACAGTGTAGGAGGGTCCCCTTTTCTCCACAGCCTCTCTAGCATTTGTCATTTGTGGACTTTTGAATGATGGCCATTCTGGCTGATGTGAGATGATACCTCATTGTAGTTTTGATTTGCATTTCTCTGATAATTAGTGATACTGAGTGTTTTTTCATTTGTCTATTGATTATTTGTGTTTCTTCCTTAGAGAATTGCTTGTTTAGGTCTTCTGCCCATTTTTAGATTGGGTCTTATTATGTCATGTGAGCTGCTTATATATTCTGGAAATCAAGCCTTTGTCCATTTCATCGTTTGCAAAATTTTCTCCCATTCCATAGGTTGTTGTTTTGTTTTACTTATGGTTTCCTTTGCTGTGAAGAAGCTTGTAAGATTCATTAGGTCCCATTTATCTATTCTTGCTTTTATTTCTATTGCTTGAGTAAACTGTTCTAGGAGAACATTTTTGACATGTATGTCAGATACTGTTTTGCCCATATTTTCTTCTAGGAGGTTTATTGTAGCTTGTCTTATGTTTAAGTTTTTGATCCATTTTAAGTTGATTTTTGTGTACGGTGTAAGGGAGTGTTCTAGCTTGATTGATTTACATGCTGCTGTCCAGTTTTCCCAACGTCATTTGCTGAAGAGACTGTCTTTATTCCATTGTATATTCTTGCCTCCTTTGTCGAAGATCAGTTGACCAAAAGTTTGTGGGTTCATTTCTGGGCTCTCTGTTCTGTTCCATTTTCTTTTTTGTGTAATATCTTTGTCTGATTTAAGTATGAGGATAATGCTGACCTCATAGAACGAGTTTAGAAGTGTTCCTTCCTCTGCAAATTTTTGCAATAGTTTCAGAAGGACAGGTGTTAACTCTTCTCTAAATATTTGGTAGAATTCTCCTGTGAAGCCATCTGGTCCTGGACTTTTTTTTGCTGGGGGTTTTAAAATTACAGATTCAATTTCATTACTGGTAATTGGTCTGTTTGTATTTTCAATTTCTTCTTGGTTCAGTCTTAGGAGATTCTATGTTCCTAAGATTTGTCCATTTCTTCTAGGTTGTCCATTTTATTGGCATATGTTTATTTATAGTAGTCTCATGATCCTTTGTATTTCTGTGGTGTCATTTTTAACTTCTCCTTTTTCATTTCTGATTTTATTGATTTGGGCCTTCTCCCCTTTTTTCTTGATAAGTGTGGCTAAAGGTTTATCAATTTTGTTTATCTTTTCATACAACCAGCTTTTAGTTTTATTGATCTTTGCCATTTCTTTAGTCTCTATTTTATTTATGCTCTAATCTTTATGGTTTCTTTTCTTCTACTAACCTTGGGTTTTGTTTATTCTTCTTTCTCTATTTCCTTTAGATATAAGTTTAGATTATTTATTTGAGATTTTTCTTCCTTCCTGAGATAAGCTTATATCTCTATAAACTTCCCTCTTAGATTACAAGCCCTCCTGACAGGCTATGGGTGGGCTGCTTTATAGGGTTCTTGTCAGGGAAGTGGGCTGAGAGGAGAAGGTATCGGGGAGTGGGAAGGTCGAGCTCAATGGTGCAGCTCACTCACACCTCTCCATTCCTTGGTCCAAGAATAAAGCTTTCCTTTGCCCCTTAAAAAAAAAAAGCAAAAATAAACAAATGAGACCTAATTTAACTAAAAGCTTTTGCATAGCAAAGGAACCATCAACAAAAAGAAAAAAAACCTACTGTGTAGTAGAAAATATTTGCAAGTGATATGGCCAATAAGGGGTTAATATCCAACATATACAACCAGCTCACACAATGGAACATACAACAACAACAAAAACAACAACAAATAAAACAAATGGGCAGAAGACCTGAAGAGAGGTTTTTCTAAAGATTACATACAAATGGCCAAGAGTTATGTGGAAAGATGCTGCACATTGCTAATCATCAGGGAAATGCATATTAAAACCATATTGAGATATAACCTCACCCCTGTCAGAATGACCATCATCAAAAAAGAACACAAATAACAAAAGTTGATGAGGATGTGGAAAAAGGGGAACCCTCATACACTGTTAGTAGGAATGTAAATTGGTGCAGACACTATGGGAAATGGTATGAAAATGAAATTGAAGCTATAAAGAAAAACCAGTGATCAATAGGCACATGAAAAAATGCTCAATATCACTAATTATCAGAGAAATGCAAATCAAAACTACAATGAGGTATCACCTCACACCAGTCAGAATGGCCATCATTCAAAAATCCACAAATGACAAATGCTAGAGAGGCTGTGGAGAAAAGGGGACCCTCCTAAACTGCTGGTGGGAATGCAGTTTGGTGCAGCCACTGTGGAAAACAGTATGGAGATTCCTCAAAAGGCTAAGAATAGACTTACAATATGAGCCATGAATCCCACTCCTGGGCATATATCCAGAAGGAACCCTACTCCAAAATGACACCTGCACCCCAATGTTCATAGCAGCCCTATTTACAATAGCCAAGACATGGAAACAGCCCAAATGTCCATCAACAGATAACTGGATAAAGAAGATGTGGTATATTTAGACAGTGGGATAGTATTCAGCCATAAACCCCAACAACATAATGCCATTTGCAGCAACATGGATGCTCCTGGAGAATGTCATTCTAAGTGAAGTAAGCCAGAAAGAGAAAGAAAAATACCATATGAGATCGCTCATATGTGGAATCTAAAAACAAACAAACAAACAAAACATACATACAAAACAGAAACAGACTCATAGACATAGAATAGAAACTTGTGCTTTCCAAGGGGGCAGGGGGTGGGAAGGGATAGACTGGGATTTCAAAATGTAGAATAGATAAACAAGAATATACTGTATAGCACAGGGTAATATATACAAGATCTTATGGTAGCTCAGAGAGAAAAAAATGTGACAATGATATATATATATATATATATATATATATATATATATTCATGTATAACTGAAAAATTGTGCTCTACTCTGGAATTTCACACAACATTGTAAAATGATTATAAATCAATAAAAATGTTTTTCAAAAAACCCTAAAAATAGAGATATAATGTGACCCAGCCATTCTACTTCCAGGTATATATCTGAAAAAATGAAAACACTAGTTCAAAACGATACATGCACCCCAATGTTCATAGCAGCATTCTTTACATTTGCCAAGATACAGAAGCAACATGAGTCTATCAATAGATGAATGGATAAAGAAGATGTGAGATACATACATACTCAGCCACAAAAAAGCATGAAATAATGAGATTTGCAGCAACATGGATGGATCTAGAGGGTATTGTGCTTCCCCAGATTCCTTTCAAATTACTGCCTCCGTGCTGGGTCTCAGAGCATGTGAGATTTTGTTTGTGCTCTTTAAGAGTGAAGTCTCTATCTCCCACAGCTCTCTGGCTCTCCCATAGAAAGCCCCTCTGGCCTTCAAAGCCAGATATTCTGGGGACTCATCTTTCTGGTTCAGGCTGGGGACTCAGAAGTGGGTTCTCCCCTTGCTCTTTGGGGACAATGTCTGTGCTTGTGATTACCTTCTTGTTTGTGGGTCACCTACCTAGGGGTGTGGATCTTGACTATACCCCCTCCTATCTGTCTTGTTGTGGTTCCTTCTTTATATCTCCAGTTGTGGAAAATCTTTTCTGCTGGCTTGTAGGTCATAGTTGCTCTCCAAATAGCTGTATTTTTGCTGTGCCCATAGGAGCAGGTGAGCTTGGGATCTTCTTACTCTGCCATCTTGGCCACACTCTGAGTGGCAACTCTCTGGTTTTGACCCAGGAGTTTTTTCTCAAATTTTATAGCATGACCCATGTTTCTTCCCTCCCTGTAGAGTATATGCATGGTCTAAAATATGGTAGCAACTAGGCAGATTTGGCTACTTAACTTTAAATTCAATCAAAATGAAATAAAATTAAAAATTCAATTCTTCACTTACACTCATCACATTTCATGGGCTACTCAGCCCACATGGTCAATGACTGCCATACTGAACTGCTCAAAACAATTCTATTATCGCAGAAAGGTCTAGTGCTGCTGGATGATGAGGTGGGCAGGTCTCTTGAATGAGCAAGTTTGGACATCTCCTCCTCTCACTTCCTCTTTCCTCCTCCTTCTCAAAAGCTCAGCATCACTTCCTGGCTTAGCATTGTCTTCAAAGTTAGAGCAGAGGGCAGGACCTGGACTTTCCAAGTAAGTAAATAAGGGTGTTTGTCGGGGGTGGAAATTGAGGGAGGGAAATGTGTGATTTGGTGGAGAAGGGACCTGGATCTGTGTCTTAAACCTCCCTGCACACTTGTTCTCAGAATATGTTTCTCATTGGTTCCTGTTTCCTGTCTTTGCTGATTTTAAGCTATGATCTGTTTTGAAGACTGAGCCCTACAAATTGATGCTTCTTCGGGGTCACCGCTCAGAGGATACTTATACAAATAAATGATTCCTTTTTGCCATTTATAGAATGTACAAATGAACTTGAAGTTCTCAGGAGTAGAATTAGTTGAGCAGATCAAACCAGTTCTGTGGGGAGCTGGTAGCGTAAAGAGTACCGGGAGATGTAAGAGGCACAGCTCATCACAGCCCCTGTTCATAAACCAGCACACAGGTCAAGATCAGAGGCTCTGTTGCCCAGTTAACTGTCTGCTCAGAGCTGCCCCTTTGGAACTTTCCTCCTCAGGAACAGTCCCTTACTGGGCCTCACCTAGACTTGGGCAAGGGGGACTTTTAGGAGAAAGAAGGAGGCAGATGCCAGCCCACGTTATTGTTTGCAGTTCAGGAGAAGCTGGGGACCAATGGATGTTTGTTTCTTAGGCAGCAGTAGGAGAATTCAGCCGTCCAACATCAGTACGTAGAAAAGTGTGATCCTCTGGTTTTACATCTGAATTAGGATAAACAGAACAGCACTAAAGAATGCTGCAGAGAGAGCCCACATACTGGAAGGAGGACCTTAAGAAATACCTAAAATCTTTTGTTTTCCTATTTTGGTATTCTGCCCCTTCTCCTAACACCAATCACCAACATCAATTTTGTGGTCAAAGATGATTTTTTTCTTAATTCTGTGATTTCTCTTCCCAGTTTTCAAGAAGCTATTTCCTACTCCTTATACCTAATCCACTTTCAAAAGAAGTACCATCTTTCTAACATTGTTTCATATTTGCATTTGATAGCTTCCTATCAGATGAGCCCGTCTTGCCTTTTCAGCCTGTTCTAGTTAAAATCTGCTCTAATAAGAGTTCTTCAAATGGCTTTCTCCATTGCCAGACATTAGTAGGTAGCAATGAGAGAAAACATTTCAAATGTAATACCATGTTTCAATAAAACTAGGCATTGTTAATAAGCAAAGGATCATCTTTTTCACAAACTGGATATGGGCTGGACATAAAGATCAATCAGTGTAGAGGCAAGAATCAGAGGGATTTTTTTAAAAATCAATTCACTTGTTTAACAAATTCTTATTGAGAACCATTCTTTGTCTAATATTGTGCTTAACCCCACGGAGTAAACGGACATACAAGACACAGAGGGTTCAAAACCACAAAGCTTCCAGTCTACAAGAAGACAGCAAAGAATCAGACAAACAACTTCCTCTTGTAGTGCATATTCTGTAGAACCCCTTGGAGTGCAATTAGAACAAACTCCACATCAAAGCTATCTTGTTGGGTGTGATGGAGTTGGGGGTCGAGGTGGGGAAATAAGCCCTCTCTGGAGAAATGACAGAGAACTGAGGCCTGAGGGCTGAGCAGGAATGAGCTGAGCACTGAATTGGAGTGGGAGTGCTCTAGAAAGGAGGAACTAGAAGCTTCAAGAGTCTAGAAGCTGGAAGGAGCTTAGAGGATGTAGGGAGCATTGAGGAGGCCAGTATAGCTAAAATCTTTTGAGAGAGGGAGCAATTGATCAAGCAGGGCCTTCTGGACCATTCCAACGATTTCCCACCATTTGAAAAATAAAAAGCAAAAGGAATTCATTAAGGAATTTCAACAAGAAAAAAACCCAAATTTCAATTTTTTTAAAAGGCATCTGATTATTGAGTAGAGAAGGGATTAAGGATGAGATATCAGTTAGGAACCTGTTATGTTGTAAACCAATGACAGTGGATTGGATTCACATGAAGAAGGGGAGACCTGGATAATCTTGCATTTTTTTTTGGAAGTAAAATCAATAGGATTTGTTGATGGACTGATGAGCAAGTGAGGAATGAAGTGTTGTAGATGACCCCAAGAGTCTGCATGAGCCACTGGGTGATGCGATTTACTGAAATGGGGACCAGGCTGGGGATGGAGGTAAAGGGTTCCGTTTTGCTTGAGTTCTGTTTGAGATGTCCATAAAATGGCCAAATTTTGAAGTTGAATGGGATATACAAGTGTGGACCTCTGAGGAGGGTCTAGGCTACAGACTGCATATAATTGGCATTCAAAGCAAAAATTCATTGAATAGAGTGGGGAGGGGCACTCAGAACTAGTACCAAGGAAGCACTTGGAGCACTTACCTGTGTGTAAAGAAAAACGAACAATCTGAAAACGAGACTGGAAACAGGGATTTGAGACGTATTGAGAAATAGAGTAGCAAGTTTATGAAAACAGAGAAATGATTGGTTATGTGAGGTTGACCTTTCCAGTTACTTTCCATTTCCCCAAAATGATATAGTTATTTTTTTTTTATTTACAGGAATTCAAATTACCATGGAAACCCAATACTCCAGCGAACCCAGGGCCAGTTGTGGTGAGGGGCTGCTGGGGGCTTGGCAGGCCAGGCTGGAGGGAGGAGGACTGGGTGGGGGTCCTCTCCTCCCCTGTAAGCCTGTCCCCATCTGAGCAAGAGCAAAGTAGTTCAACTTCATTTCTTATTTTCCCTCCATTTACTCCGCTCTTTCATTTCTCTCAACCCTCCACACTTTCTCCTCATGATGCAGCTTAACAGCTAAGAGAAAGAGAGATTAAAATATCTTGATTGATCCTGAGCTTAAGGAGTTTCTTATTTCCTACTTCCTACCATGTGGGCACACCGGAACATCAGGTTGTAGCCTCTATCGTTGTTTTTCTGCCCCTTTCTTCAGCCTGAGAGAGGATCAGGAAGGAGGAATGTGAGTGTAATCAATTCCTTGTTCAGGTCCCTAATTGCCCTGCTCCTGGTGGCCTCACTATAACCAACAAATTGAACAGACTGGTCACTCAGTTTCTTGCATAGCCCTCCCTCTACTCCCTTATCCATAGAAATAGATTATATCATTTGAGCTTTTGCTGGTTTAGCAAACCACACACCATTTAGTTGCCTAAAACATCAACTATGTAGTTGGCTCTCGATTTGGTGGGTCAGCTGGCAGTCCTTGGGTCTGGGCCATCTCGACTAATCCTAGCCAGACTCACTCATGCATGTGGGGTAAACTGGTGATTAAGATGCAACTGGATAATCCTGGGTAGCCTCATGGACATGTCTGGTAGTTAGCAGGCTCTGGGCAGACCAAGGGGACAGGGATAGCAGGGCCTTGTGTTATTCATCAAGTAGGCTAGTCCAGGCCTCTTCATAGGGCAGTGGCAAGGTCCCAAAAAGCAGAAAGAGAAAGCAAACTCCAATGTGTCAGCACTCTTGGAGTCTCTGCTGGATTGTGAGTTCACTATCCTGTTGTCCAAAGCCAGTCACAATGCCTAGTCATATTCAAGGGCTGGATAAACAGCATCTTGATGAGAGGAGCTGCAAACCCACATCCCAAAGAGGCCTGAGTACAGAGATGAGACCATCCATGGCTGTATCTGCAATCTATCATGTCAGTTGCCATCCACATGCTATCAGTGCTGACAAGTTGTTGCAGTGCTGGGGCTGGCCTTTGGTGCCTTTTTGTCTCACCTTTCTTGATTTTCCTGCTCCCTCTCTCTATAGCCAACTGGCCAACCGATGCCCTCAGGATATCCTTAGGTTGGAGTCTCCACTGTGATGCTAACTAAATAATAGTCTGAACTCCCACCCACATTTTTCCTTAGATAATCTTAGCCATCCTGTATCCAGTGTTCTCAGCTTTGGGAAATTTACCTCTTTCATCCCAGGATTCTGGCTGTCAACTGTGGGAAATTTTGTGGAAGCCGAAGTGAGGGGTTCCACAATTTCCCTCTTCTGTTTGACTGATTTTTTAAAAACTATTCCAATTTGCATAATAGACTGAAAGGGGCAAAATGGAAGTAGAGAAGCCATTTAGGAGACTATCAAGGCATTGATGGTAATGGTAACTTGAGCTAGTACGGTGGTCTTCAAAATAGAAACAGATTAGTGAGTGGAGCCAAGAGAACTTGCTGATGGGCTGGATATGGAAGGTAGGGGAAAGAAAGTAATCAAGAGTGAAGCTTAGATTTTTAGTCTGAGGAACTGAGTGAATGGTGATGATATTTCTGAAAATAAATCGGAGTTTATAACAGTGTCTATAATGTTGGAAGTGAGATAATGTACGCATTGTTTAAATGCTGAAATAGATGGTTATAACACAGGATTCCTCATGCAGGACTCAGTCTTATATTCAAGGGTCATTCTGGCAGGGTCTGCCTTCTTGGAAAAACAGGCTTGGAAAAAAAGAGCTATTAGATAATTTGGTGTTTAACTTACAGCACAGTTATTCTGAAAATATGGTTTTGGTGGGAGAGGGTACAGCTCAGTGGTAGAGTACGTGCTTAGCATGCTCAGCCCTAAAACAGAAGCTTCAGGGGGAGAAAGAGAACAAACAATGAAATACTGGGGTGTGTCCTAGGAATTAACCCAGCAGTTGTGGGACATAAATAGTCCTGTTGTAGGATTATGTCCTTGGAATTAAAGAACAGCTGTGGGATGGGAGAAATGTCCTGCCTTTCACCAGCCTGGCACTTTCTTCCCCTTGTTAATCATCCAGGGGCATAAGCCTGCCTAGTCACCTCTCTCAGCTAGATTTCTTAGCTAAGGTCAGTAACTGTAAATGTGAAGTATTTTGTTTTTCTGAGGGTCACCATCTCTGATCGGATTGCTGCATGCATGAAGGATAAAGGGGTACTTTGTCTTCCTGCATGGGTCTCTTTTTTACCCTGCAAGGGTGAGATGGGTTGTATAACCCATTTGCCCGGCTTCTTAATGGGAAAAAGAAATGTTCCATTTTGAATATAAATTAGGTGGGGAGGATGTCCCTCTATGATGTCCCAAAGTCAATTTTGTATTACTCCCTGATTATCTTTTGAAGAACAGCATCCAGTAGCAGCTCAGAATTCTCACCTTTAACCATTTGGTTTCCTCCTCTGTGGGCCACTTAACTACACAAAGTCAGAGTGAGAAGCTCAAGGAGATCCTGAAAAGTACTTGGGCAAGTGTCCAAATACTGCCAGGAAGACATCAGGCCCCACGGGGCTTTTTATAGACCTCCCGTGAGTGCAGAGGCCACTCATGGGCAGAACCCTGGCAAGCCACAGAGAAGGGCACCAGTGCGGGGGTGGGGGTGGTCCTGCAGGGGAAACAGTTGGAGGTCTACCCTAACACTGTGACTTTTGTTTCCTGATGTTCCAGGGCTTGGAAACCAAGACCACAGAGCTTCGCAACTGAGACTTGTCTTAGTGGGTAAGACTGGAGCAGGAAAAAGTGCCACAGGGAACAGCATCCTTGGAAAGAAGGAGTTTCCTTCTGGCATTTCGGCAAAATCCATCACCAAGTTCTGTAAGAAAGAAAAAACTGCCTGGAAGGGGAGGGAAGTTGTCGTCGTGGATACGCCTGGCGTTTTTGACACCAACGTACAGGATGCTGACACTCAAAGGGAGATTGCTCGCTGCATGGCCCTGACCTCCCCGGGGCCTCACGCTCTGCTCCTCGTGGTCCCGCTGGGCCGTTACACGCTGGAAGAGCACGAAGCCACGGAGAAGATCCTGAAGTTGTTTGGAGAGAGAGCTAGAAAACACATGATTCTCCTATTTACCCGGAAGGATGACTTGGATGGCACTGATTTCCACGATTACTTAAAGGAAGCTCCAGAAGGCATTCGAAAGCTGATGGGCAAGTTCGAAAATCGCTACTGTGTGTTCAACAACAAGGCGACAGGAGCTGAGCAGGAGAACCAGAGGGAGCAGCTGCTGGCCATGGTCGAGCACTTGGTCATGAAGTGTGGAGGATGCTACACTAATGAAATTTATCAAAAGGCCGAGGTGGAAATTCAGAAACAAATCCAAATCTACATAGCAGAGCTAGAGAGAGAGAAAGTGCAGATGAGAGAGAAGTATGAAAAGGAAATCAGAGAGCTGAAGGATGAGCTGGAGCGCGGGAAGCAAATGGCACAAATGAGGAGGGAATTGGAAGAAAGGGAAAGTTTCTGTGCTTCAAGGCAGCAAAATGCCAGAGATGAAGTTGAGGATCAGGATGTGATACTTGAATTCATCTTATTAGCGTGGAAGGTTGCTTCCTTTCTTTTCTCTGTGTTTTGGGAATAAACATTAAGATTAAACTCAATGAAAATCTGTCTGTATTTCCTGCATATTTTCGGGTGGCCCTGCCCCATAGAACTCAGTCACCAAAGTCAAAGCACCCTCGCTTTTCTGGCTCTCAGGCTCTCAGGACTAAGGAGCACAAAAAAAGTTCACAGTTGGCAATTGGTAGATAGCTTGATTGGTTTACAGGGGAAGGCCAAATTCTCAGTTTGTGAAACTCCAAAGCAGAAGCACTGATGCTCCTTAACTTTGAATTCTTTCTCAGAGGCACAGAGAAAAGGAATGCAGGTGACCAAAAGAGATGACCCCAAGCTTTCTCTGCTTATCCCTAGTAAAAGTTTCCACTCTAGGTTCTTTCTAGATTGGTAGGTAATCTCCCTGCTGTGTCTTCTTCTGACTTATTTTGCCCTTCAGACCAGTGATCATTTTACCCCTATAGCTTATTAGAAAGATCAATTCTTTGCATTTGTTAAGCTCATAGATGGAGGTGCTTAGGGAATTATTTCTAGATGAATGGAAATTTGTATACTTACGGTTTTACAGAAGGGCTCAAATTGTTTCTTACCATCTGCCCATTGATGCGCAAAGACTTATCTGGAAAGAACTCAACTGAGTATAATGCCAGAAAGAGTGAAAGGCAGAGATTCAACAGAGATCGAACAACGTATATGGGGTGGTTCAGATGTTATCTGTAAAAACTCCTTCACCAATATCAACCAACTTACTCAATAACCAGTTCTCTCCCTGTGACATTAACTGCTGCTACCCCACCTCCATCACCCACACCTTGATTACTCACTGCTTGGCGGGTTGTGGGCCCACTGCTGCCCTACCCAGTTGAGTTGTTTGCTTATCGTTATTATAATAAAAGCCTTCTGTTCTCTCATATTTGTGCGAGTTGGAATCTATTTTTTCCTCCCCTAGGGAAATACCACTAATACTTCTTCTAAGAACACAGGGATGAAATTCAGTTTTTGGAAAAAGTTCAGGATGATTTTGGTCTTGGTCTACCCTCCAGACTTCTCCCCTTCTCCTTTTCCCTGGAAGGTTTGAGCCACATTCTCGACCCCTCTCCTGGTCAAAGACTGTGTTCTCCTTGGATTCATTTGTTATATGCTGATAGAAATTATGTGTAACCAAGATTTCTGAGCCCTTTGTAGCTTTCCTGTTGCAAAAATTCTTTTTAATATATGGATAAAAATACCTGAAATTCTTTTCTACTCTTCTACTCGGTACTCCTCACCTGCTAATTTCTAGGATCTCCCAAAGCACATTTCTATATTCTACCAACATATTCTGGTGGTTATCTGTGATCTTTGCCAACTCTTCTTGCTCTGTCATCTTAAAATTGTCTTCTCCAAGGGATAAGTTGGGAGTTCGAGATTTGCAGATACTAATTATTATGTATAAAATAGATAAACAACAAGTTTCTTCTGCATAGCACAGGGAACTATTTCAATATTATGTAGAAACCTATAATGAAAAAGAACATGAAAATGAATGTATATATATTTATATATATATATATGAATTACTGTGCTGTATGCTAGAAATTCACATTGTAAATCAACTACACTTCAATAATAGAATAAAGAAAACTATGAGACATGAAAAAAAGTAAATAAGAGCTTAATATGAAAAAAAGTCTAACTCCGAGGGTTATTTTCTGTGTAAACACATTCAGTTATTCTTACCTTTGCATCCAGGTTAAAGCTGTAGATGAGGCAAAGAAAAAGGCTCTGCTCTTGAGAAGCAACGAGGAGATAAGAAGCCTATGTGACAGATCCTGAGAGCATTGCCCATTCGTCTCCTAGGGCAGAAGGCAGACAGAAGTGTGGGGGCCCATGATCAGGTTAATAAATTGTAATAGACCCCAGCCGCTTGTGACCTTTTAGAAGAACAAATGTGCTTTGCTAGCAGGTGCCTGTGCATCTGCACTCCCGTCTCCTTGCCGTAAAAGGCAGAGACAGGGCCTTGCCTGCATAGTTGAGATTCTAGCTTAGGGCTGCTTCCACAATGGCAAAGCCATTGTGTGTCCCTTACTATAAATGCAGGACATGGCTTGTTTTAACCATAGGTCCATAGTTCATTGCAAAGCGATGACCCATGCCTTCAGCTATAAACACTGGGCATGCTTTCTGCTGTTTAGATAGTCTGTAACCCCCAAGACAAGGAACTGGCTGGTCTGGTGGTCTGTTTTGTAACCAACATGTTATATCTGAAGAATGTACTTAGTCCCCCTCTCCCGACTGCCCTGAAGATAAATTGAGCCTTTGTACTCATTGTGGATTTTATGATCCCTACCCAATCCTGTTTTTCCTTAAGCTCCTGCTCTCCATGACACAATTGTTTGTGACCTTTTCTTTGATTGTACACAATAAATATGAGAGTGTTTGAGAGGCTCGAGGAGTTGGTCTCCAACTCCCTCTCATTCTCTTGACTTTCCACAGAGTCTTGAGTAATTCATTCCATCTCGGTGGGACTTCTGCTGGACAGAACCCACACTGAAGGTCCTTGATATATACTAAGTACTGCGATGAATACATTAGAAAAATGAAACATGTTCCCTTCTTAAGAGTTTTGGGAATTCATATTTATTCATCTATTTATTAACATTCATTAATTGTTTGTACTTGGTGGTAGGTTTTATGCTAGACACTGAGAATCTAGAAATAAGTAAAACAAAGTCCCTTTTGAGACTGGCTTCATTCATTTAGCATAATGATTTTGAGAATCACTCAAGTTATATGCACCAATAGTTTGTTCTCTTTTATTGCTGAGTAGTATTTCATCTTATAGATACACCACAGTTGATCAGTTTTCCTTCACTTATGCTTATGTCCCTAATTGATTTCTCTTGTCTAATTGCATTGGCTAAAGTCTCCATTATAATGTTGAATAGTAGTGGGTGGGCACACTTGCTTTGTTCCTGGGTATACATGCCTTCAGTGTTTCCCAATTAAGTAAGTGAGATGTCTCCTGGACTACAGTAGTATATTAAATGTATTTGTGTGTGTGTGTGTGTGTGTGTGTGTGTGTGTGTGTAAATCGTATTAAGCAAGTATTCCCCAATCACTATGTTCTTGAGAGTTTTTATCATGAATGGCTATTGAGTTTTATTAAAGTCTTTAAAAAATAATTTATGAGAATAATCAAGGTGAAAGATATTAATAGGTTTCCCAACACTGAACCAATTTTTTATTTCTGTTTTATAGCCCACTTGGTCATGATGTATCGCATTCTTAATGTGGTGTTGGCACCTATTTGCTAAATATTTTATTTAGAATTTTTGTTTTGATATTCATGAGATATTGGTCCGTAGTTTTATCTTTTTGTATTGTCTTGATTAGGCTTAGATATCAATATTATATCTGTTTTGAGAAAGCCATTAGGAAATTTCCCTTCATTTTCGATGCTGTAGAACAATTTAAAGAGCACTGAAACAATCTGGACTTTGAGGTTTGTAAGAATTCTCATGCAAAACAATCTGGCCCTGGTGCCTACTTTGTGATGTGGTTCCTTAATAGCTTTCTCCAATTCTTCCATGTAAATTGGGCTATTTAATTTTTTTCTCACTAATGGAGATAATTTTGGTAATCTGTATTTCCCTAGGAAATTATCCATTTCATTTAGGTTTTCAAATTTATTTACAAAAAAGTTTTAAATTTTAAAGTGTTCTTCTTTTTCAATGGTCATTTGTGTTGTCATTTTGAAAGTTTATTTGTGCCTTTTTCTCTTGTTTCCTGAACAATTTACTTAGTAGTTTGTTAATTTTAAATTTTTTTCAATAAACCATGATTCGTTTTATTAATTAGGTCTAATTTTTTCTGTACTACATTAATTTTTGTCTTTCATACTTGTGCTTTCTTTTGCTTTAATTATTGTACTTTTGCCAGTTTTTTGAAATGAGAACCTAATTTGTTTTCATTCTTTTATTTTTATTGACAGTCTTTTGTGCAATGCATTTTCCTCTGATCACTTCTTTATATGAATCCTATGGCTTCTGATATTTAGTGTTTTCATTAGTATGATTTTTAAGAAATCCTGAAGTGTCAGCTTATATTTTTCTTTTCAACAAAAGTTGTTTAATAGAAGTGTTTTAATTTCCAGATGGAAGGACTTTTTTTTCCCAAAAATAACTTCTGGCTTTATCACATTGTGATCAGAAAGTGTTTTTTGTAATACTTCTACTTTATGGAACTCACTGATGTTTGCTAACTTTTATTAATAGTTGATCAATTTTGTGAATGTTTCATGAGCATCTGCAAAAGGATGTATTCTGTTATTATGCAAAGAGAGTGTATTCTCTATATACCCATGAGAGCTACTTTCTTCACTTTGTTAATTCTTATAACAAAGGAATGGTCTTCTCCTTCCTTACTTATTTTTTGTCTACTTGGTATGTCTTTTCTGACAACAGTATATTAAAGTCTTCTATTATTAGGGTATTTTAATCAATATGTTCTTGCATTTTCTGTAGTTTTTGCTTCATGAACAAGATTACTGTGTTATATGGTGTATAGATTTTCTTAAGCATCATATCTCTAATACAGGATTTGTAAGAAAGGAGAGTGAGACAAGGAAATTTTTAACTTTACTTTTGATTCCTCTTGCGGTAATAGTTGCCTTTGTAGACAAAATGCTTTGAACAAGCTTGTGGAAATGAGTCCCCTGAGACTATAAGTCAATTGCTTCCTGTGGAACAATGTGGAATTCACTGGAAACAGCTTATGTGTCAAAACTAAACATATGCTATATTTAGGACATAAAGAAAAAATGTCCACGTTTAATTTGTCTATAATTTTATAATCTTTCGTAAATCCCATACATTACTTCTAGGGGAAATATATAACTAAAAGTTTACTCTTGTTTAAAAACCAGCCCAGTCTGATCTGTTGAAGAGTCCCACAGATAGTGTCCAGTGTCTCCACTTTGGTGACTTTGGGACCCCTCAACCATCGTGTTCCTTTCCTTCAGTGGGGGATGGATGACTTACATGATGTGGTTTCTGGAGGACGATGAGGTCTCCAAGCCTTGGCCTCTGTCTCCTCTAGTTGTTGGGTGATAGCCCATGTCTGTCAGGTCTCTGAATTCCCACTGGCCTCCAACAAGAAAGCCCGCGAGCTGGTGTAATCTCACGAAGTGAGCTGATTTCTCACTCCAGACTGTGCCCTTTGAGGGGCTCCTTGGCTGACATCCTCATAGCTCAGCTCCTGATGGTCTAAATTCCCTATGGCTGGTCTGGCAGTGACTCTCAATCAGCCCTGGAATATCGCCTAGAGAGTATGTTTGACTGCACGTAAGAGAACTTCACCAAAGCGGCTTAACAAAGGGCTCAATTTTGATACAACAAGGAGTTTACAGCTGATGAGTCCAGAGACGATGTAACTATCCAAAGAACTTGCTATTTTTTTCTCCCATCATTCTTTGCAAGTAACTGTTGTCCTCAGTGTGGCAAGATGGCCACTTGACCTTCAGCCTCAGGTCTGAATTGTGGTGGAAAGAACATAGAAACAAGAAGGAAGACAGAATGGCACTTAAATTACAAAAGCAAAGCCAACCCAGAAATCTCCACAGGATTTTTGCCACTACCTCTTGTATGGTTACCCTGGCTGCAAGAAACACGGTGCAACTTAGTACTTCACATGAGTCCATTGTTGTTATAGACAAAATTGTAGTTTTGTTAGTGAGGAAGAGGAGGCAGATGCTAGTCAGCAGATGACCAGCAGCCCGCGCCACGTGCAGCTGGGGTGAATTTGCTCTATACCTCGCTCTAGAGTGACCTTGCTCCCACCCCACTAGTGAATTCCCTTGACAATACCCCCAACCAAACTTTCAAATCATTCTAAACACAAACCAAGGAAAGGACAAGAAAATAAAACCCCAAGACTTGAGTCAGGTTCCAGAAGTAACAGGCTTGTAACATACTAAATATCCTACAGATAAACTTTGGATAAACTACAAAGAATCAAATACTGAAAAGGACTGGGGAGCAACCAAAACCAGATAGAAATGGAAGAGGTTTGGATTCTTGAAAAAAGGCCAACATAGGGTGATATCCATGTTTAAAAGGCTTTTCGCAGAGGGCACTTCCCAGATCACAGCTGAAGAAGTGACCAGAACTTAATTATCTAATATACCTCTTGTTTCCTAAACCTGGAGAAACAAAATTTAGGACACATATCTGATTGCTTTATCCCTCTGCCTTCCTCTGTTTCCTCTCCCCTATAAGAAGAAGGGATGTTTCCATCTCTTATTAGCTGGACTTCCAGTGTATAAAATGTTATTGCCTAGTGACTGGACCTGAGTCTTTTTATGCAAATCGGGGAAGTGATAAAATATAGACAATCCATTCTAAAGGAAACATCCAGGTTTACAAGGCTGTCATCTTTTGACAAAAATTCTATTAACTTTATTTAATATTAGGATATGGGTGTTCAGGTTTGGTTCTGTATTTTGTGAAGTATTAGTATGCATCAGAGCCACCTGGAAGGCTTTTTAAAATATAAGGTTTCTGAGTCAGTAGGCCTGAGAATTTGCGTTCCTAGCAAATTCCCTGGGGTTATTGATGCCATTAGTCTGGGGTGGTACTTTGACATTTGACTACATAGGAGCAAATATACTGTGTTTGGGGGAAAAAAAGGAAGAGAGGAAGTCACTTCAATCATTTTCAAGGCATTTCTCCTGCTCCAAATGTTACCAGCTAGATCCAGAGTGCCAAAGATCCTTCTCCCCACCCGTATTCTGAAGGAAAATTATACACACAAAAAGCTGAACCAAATAAGGCAAAATGCCATATTTTTACCAAAACTCTAGGACTTCTTAGTAAAGATGAAGTGGAGACCACAGCAGGGACCAGAAACCACAGCTAGGAGTCTTCCTTCTCCTCCCTGAATGAAAAAGAGTTAGTTATGCAGAAGGAGGCCACTCGACTATCAAAGAGTCAGTCTGAGAAGATGAAACCAAAAAGCGAAGACTTGCTGGACAGCCAGAAGGAGAACTTCGGTCTGTTTATAGAATGAAACAAGGAACCAAAAGCGTTAGTCATATCTGGTCACAGTAAGCCAAAAGGGAGAGATTGCAGTTTGTTTCCTGTTTCTGAAAATGAAAAGAATAGCAGGAAATGGTCTAATGGGTGTCAGGCTCTCCCAGCATGCTAACATCCCCAAACAGATCAATCCCTCTGCCTTTGTGAGAGGGAGAGAATTGACGAGGTGTCACCCCAGAGTTTCTCAGTCCTGGGTTATGGAGGGACAAACACTTCTTTCCGAGCCAGAGGAGGACAGTCAACTTGGAGTAATGGGGCAAAGTGCTGCTTAGGGGACCCCACCCTGTGACTTTCAAAATCTCTAGTAAAGCCTACAAAATGCTTAGAATATGTATTTATTGCAAAAGCCAGCTAAAGAACTGAATTTCGAGTCTACATGAGAGAACTGTGGTGTACAATTTAGGAAGTATTGGGAAGCCTGAGGAAGGAAGCCCTGGAAATTCCCAAAAAAGAACAAGAAAGATTTTGGGCTCTCCATGCTGGGGAAATGTAGCTTCAGCCAAGTCTTACCAATTCCCCAAAGGGCAGAGTGAAAACGTACTTAGTGAGTGCCTCATGTGTGGCAAGAACTTGGTACACAGCAGTGAAGGAGGAAGAATTCGCTGCCACCGACTACTGTGGTGGTATATGTCAGTATACTGGGGCAACAAGTAATGAAAATTCAAGTAATATTTTAATTCTTTGTCCAAGGCATACACATCATCAAACTGGTGTCACTCCTATTTGTTGTCTTGATGAGATGGGAAATGTTTCCATAAGAAGGTAAGACATAAGGTGAATCCTTCCATATGAATCCTTCAGCTGTGCTGAGTTCTCTGTTGTAAACTTGCACCACTGATTCTTTCTCTGTGTTCTCTGCATCACAGGGAAAGAGACTGGACCAACACTAGCCCTTTCCTGACAAGTCCAGCTTAGAATCTGCAGAAGAGAAGCACTCTTGTGAGATTTGGAATGGGGACGACAAGGAGTACCACTGCGTGAAGACAGCAATGTGATTCACAGCTGATGGCTCCTGGAAATCACCCAGCTTCCCAGGCCTGGGCAAATCTCTCATTCCCTGGATTAAAAGTATGTCCTACTTTTAATACCTAGATTGGCTTCCATTTTCCTAATCAGATACTCTGTATAAGTGGAGGGAGATGAAATGTTTCTGGAAACAATCAAGGCAAAAGAAAGGCAGAATCCAGAAGTGGAAGAGAGCATGGTCCAGAAATTCTGGGGCACAGAGTATGAGTGTGAGGCTGAAGACTATTGCGTGTGCTTCCATCCGGAGGGGTTTGTGCCAAATGTCTATGAAAATTCTCATCTGATAGGTTTAAAAGGTTTAAAAATATTTGGTGGGGAGGGTATAGCTCAGTGGTAGAGTGCATGCTTAGCACTGAACCCATTCTGGGTTCAATCCCCAGTTACCTCCATTAAAAATAAATAAACCTAGTTACCCTGCCATCAAAGAAAATTAACAAAAAAGAAAAATTTTTTAAAACAAAGAAGAGTTGGTCACTAAACATAAAAAAATATTGCTGTACACGTGAAACTAACATTGTAAATCGACTACACTTCAATAAAATTTTTTTTTAATTTCTGTACCATTAATCTGTTTTTTTATCCTGAGTTTAAAACATCTTTTCATAGATTTGAGAATACTTTAAGACACTCAAAATATTACTTGGATTGTGTCTTATTTTTTTTTAACATTTTTAAATTGAGTTATAGTCATTTTACAATGTTGTGTCAAATTCCAGTGTAGAGCACAATTTTTCAGTTCTACATGAACATACATATATTCATTGTCACATTTTTTTTTCGCTGTGAGCTACCATAAGATCTTGTACATATTTCCCTGCGCTATACAGTATAATCTTGTTTATCTCTTCTACATTTTGAAATCCCAGTCTATCCCTTCCCACCCCCTGCCCCCTTTGGGAACCACAAGTTTGTATTCTATGTCTATGAGTCTGTTTCTGTTTTGTATTTATGATTTTTTTTTTTTTAGATTCCACATGTGAGTGATCTCATGTGGTATTTTTCTTACTCTTTCTGGCTTACTTTACTTAGAATGACATCCTCCAGGAGCATCCATGTTGCTGCAAATAGCGTTATGTTGTTGTTTTTTATGGCTGAGCAGTATTCCGTTGTATAAATATACCACTTCTTTATCCAGTCATCTGTTGATGGACATTTAGGCTGTTTCCATGTCTTGGCTATTGTAAATAGTGCTGCTATGAACACTGAGGTGCAGGTGTCATCCTGAAGTAGGGTTCCTTCTGGATATATGCCCAGGAGTGGGATTCCTGGGTTATACTGTAAGTCTATTCCTAGTCTTTTGAGGAATCTCCATACTGTTTTCCATAGTGGCTGCACCAAACTCCATTCCCACCAGCACTGTAGAAGGGTTCCCTTTTCTCCACAGTCTCTCCAGCATTTGTCATCTGTGCACTTTTGGATGATGGCCATTCTTACTGGTTTGAGGTGATATCTCATTGTAGTTTTGATTTGCATTTCTCTGATAATTAGTGATATTGAGCATTTTTTTCATATGCCTATTGATCATTTGAATGCCTTCCTTAGAGAATTGCTTGTTTAGGTCTTCTGCCCATTTTTGGATTGGGTTTGTTTTTTTCTTATTAAGTCGTGTGAGCTGCTCATATATTCTGGAGATCAAGCCTTTGTCGGTTTCATTTGCACAAATTTTCTCCCATTCCATAGGTTGTCTTTCTGTTTTACTTATGGTTTCCTTTGCTGTGCAGAAGCTTGTAATTTTCATTAGGTACCATTTGTTTATTCTTACTTTCGTTTCTATTGCTTGAGTGGACTGTTCTAGGAGAACATTTTTGAGATGTATATGAGATGTTTTGCCTGTATTTTCTTCTAGGAGGTTTATTGTATCTTGTCTTATGTTTAAGTCTTTGATTTATTTTGAGTTGATTTTTGTGTATGGTGTAAGAGAGTGTTCTAGCTTCATTGATTTACATGCTGCTGTCCAGTTTTCCCAACACCATTTGCTGAAGAGACTGTCTTTATTCCATTGTATATTCTTGCCTCCTTTGTCGAAGATCAGTTGACCAAAATTTGTGGGTTCATTTCTGGGCTCTCTGTTCTGTTCCATTGGTCTATATGTCTGTTTTTGTACCAATACCATGCTGTCTTGATGACCGTAGCTCTATAGTATTGTCTGAAGTCTGGGAGAGTTATTCCTCCAGCCTCTTTCTTTTTCTTCAGTAATGCTTTGGCAATTCTAGGTCTTTTGTGGTTCCATATAAATTTTATTTTGATTTGTTCTAGTTCTGTGAAATCTGTGCTGGGTAATTTGATAGGAATTGTATTAAATCTGTAGATTGCCTTGGGCAATGTGACCATTTTAACAATATTGATTCTTCCAATCCAGGAGCATGGGATATCTTTCCACTTTTTTAAGTCTTCTTTAATTTCCTTCATCAGTGTTTTATAGTTTCCCTTGTATAAGTTTTTCACTTCCTTGGTTATATTTATTCCTAGGTATTTTATTACTTTGGGTGCTATTTTAAAGGGGATTATTTCTTTATTTTCTTTTTCTGTTGATTCATCATTAGTGTAAAGAAATGCAACTGATTTTTGAACATTAATCTTGTAACCTGCTACCTTGCTGAATTCTTTAATCAGCTCTAGTAGTTTCTGTGTGGACCTTTTAGGGTTTTCTAGATATAGTAACATGTCATCAGCATATAGTGACACTTTTACCTCTTCTTTTCCAATTTGGATCCCTTTTATTTCTCTCTCTTGCCTGAGTGCTGTGGCTAGGGCTTCCAAGACTATGTTGAATAGAAGTGGTGATAGTGGGCATCCTTGTCTTGTCCCAGATTTTAGTGGGAAGCTTTTGAGTTTTTCACCATTGAGTACTGTGCTGGTTGTAGGTTTGTCATATATAGCTTTTATTATGTTGAGATATGATCCCTCTGTACCCACTTCAATGAGAGTTTATATCATAAATGGGTGTTGAATTTTATCAAATGCTTTTTCTGCATCTATTGAGATGATCATGTGGTTTTTGTCCTTTCTCTTGTTGATGTGATGTATTACATTGATTGATTTGCATGTGTTGAACCACCCTTGGGTCCCTAGGATGAACCCCATTTGGTCATGATGTATAATCTTTTTTATGTGCTGTTGGATTCTATTTGCTAATATTTTGGTGAGGATTTTTGCATCTATGTTCATCAGTGATATTGGTCTGTTATTCTCTTTTTTGGTAGTGTCTTTGCTTGATTTGGGTATCAGGGTGATGGTGGCTTCATAGAATGAGTTTGGGAGTATTCCCTCCATTTCAATCTTCTGGAAGAATTTGAGAAGGGTGGGTATGAGTTCTTCTTTGTATGTTTGGTAGAATTCCCCAGTGAAGCCATCTGGTCCTGGACTTTTATTTGTAGGGAGGTTTTTTTTATTGCTAATTTGATTTAATTTCTAGTGATCGATTTCTTCAAGTGGTCAGTTTCTTCTTGGTTCAGTCTTGGTGGACAGTATGTTCCCAGAAACTTGTCCATCTCCTCTAGGTTATCCATTTTGGTTCCATATAGTCTTTCATAATATTCTTATATGATATTCTGTATTTCTATTTTATTGGTTGTAATTTCTCCATTTTCATTTCTTATTTTGCTTATTTGTGCTCTCTCCTTCTTCTTCTTTGTGAGTTTGGTGAGAGGTTTGTTCATTTTATTTACTTTTTCAAAAAAAACCAGCTGTCGGTTTGATTGATTTTTTCTATTTTTAAAAAATTTTTATTTTATTTATTTCCTCCCTGATCTTTATTATTTCCTTCCTTCTGCTGCCTTTTGGGTTTTTTTGCTCTTCTTTTCCTAATTGTTTTAGTTAGTGGGTTAGATTGTTTATTTGAAATTGTTCTTCTTTGTTGAGGAAGGCATGTATCGCTATAAACTCCCCTCTTAGCACTGCCTTTGCTGCATCCCATAAATTTTGTGTGGTTGTTTTCATTTTCATTTGTCTCAAGGTATTTTTTAATTTCAACTTTGATTTCATCCTTGACCCATTGATTTTTTAATAACATGTGGTTAAATCTCCATGCTTTCCCTTTTTTTTTTTTTTTTTCCCCTCTGTTTCTCTGTAGTTGATTTCTAGTTTCATGGCATTGTGGTCAGTAAAGATGCTTGAGATAATTTCTATCTTCTTAAAATTGTTGAGGCTTCTTTTGTGCCCAAGTACATGATCAATCCTAAAAAATGTTCCATGTGCACTTGAAAGGAATGTACATCCTATTTTTGGGGGGTATAATGCTCTGAAAATATCCACCAAATCTAATTTTTCTATTGTATCATTTAATTTCTCTGTTGCCTTATTTACTTTCTGTCTTGAAGATCTGTCCTGTGATGTTAATGCAGTGTTAAAATCTCTGACAATGATTGTATTCCCATCAATTTCCCCCTTTGTCTCTGTTAGTAATTGTTTTATGTACTTAGGTGCTCCTATATTGGCTGCATATATATTAATGAGTGTAATATCCTCATCTTGTAGTACTCCTTTAATCGTTATAAAATGTCCTTCTTTATCTTTCTTTATGGCCTTTGTTTTAAAGTCTATTTTGTCTGAAATCAGTACTGCTACACCTGCTTTTTTGGCTTTTCCATCTGCATGCAATATCCTTTTCCATCCTTTCACTCTCAATGTATATGTGTCTGTATATGTGGGTCTCTTGTATGCAGCATATTGAAGTTTCTTGCTTTATTATCCAGTCTGCAACGCTATGTGTTTTGACTGGAGCATTTAGTCCATTAACATTTACAGTAATTAATGATAGATGTGTGTTTATTACCATTTTGACCTTATTTTTGGAGTTGATTCGGTATTTCCTTTTTGTTCCTTTCTTCTTCCTTTTGTGGCTTGGTAATTTTCTTTTGTATCATCTTGGATTTTATTTAGTTTTTGTGACTCACTTGTAAGTTTTTGGCTTGTGGTTACCCGTTTTTGTAAGTCTATTAACCCATTACTATAACTGTTTGTTTTAAACAGGTAGTAATATAATCTCAAACCCATCCTACCGAGAACAAAATATTTTTAAAAAACCCTCTATATTTTCTTTCTTCCCTCTCCCACTCTTAATGATTTAGATGTCTTCCTTACAATTTCATGTTTATTCTATTTGTAACTCATGGTAGTTATCACCTTTCCAGTTATGAGTTTCTCATTTCTGTAGCATCCTGCTTCTTTTCTATTTAGAGTAGACCTTTCAATATTTCTTTTAGCATGGGTTTAGTGTTGCTTAACTCTTCTAGTATTTGCTTGCTTGTGAAATTCTTTATCTCTCCTTCTATTCTTTGTTGAGGAAGCCTTGCTGGATAGAGTATCCTAGGCTGTATCTGTTTTTCATTCAGGACTTTGAATATATCTTGCCACTCCCTTCTGGCCTGTAGTGTTTATGTAGAGAAATCAGCTGAGAGCCTTATGAGGGTTCCCTTGTAACTCACTCTTTGTTTTTCTCTTGCTCCCTTTAGGATCATTTCTTTATCCTTGACTCTGGCCATCTTGATTATGATATGTCTTGGTGTGGGTCTGTTTGGGTTCTTCCTGTTTGGGACCCTCTGAGCTTCCTGTACTTGGGTATCTGATTCCTTTTTAGGTTTGGGAAGTTTTCAGTCATGATTTCTTTACATATGTTTTCAATCCCCTTTGTTCTTTCTTCCTCTTCTGGAACCCCTATTATGCATAGATTGGCATGCTTTATATTATCCCATAGGTCCCTTATATTCTTTTCATTGTTTTTTACTTGTTTTTCTCTCAGCTGTTCTGATTGGGTGCTTTCTGTTGTCCTGTCTTCCAGGTCACTTATTTGTTCTTCTGCATTATCTAGTCTGCTTTGTACAGCCTTTAGATCAGCTCTCATCTCAGCAAATGAGTTTACCAGTTCTACCTGGCTCTTCTTTATAGCTTCAATTTCATTTTTGACATGTTTTATATCTCTAAACACTATCTCTTTTAGTTTCTTCAGTACTTTGATCATTACTTTTTTGAAATCTTGATTTAGTAGGACATCAATGTTTATTTCATTGATTATTCTTTCAGGGGATTTCTCTTGCTCTTTTAATTGAGAGTCATTCCTCTGCTTTTTCATATTGCTCATATCTCCCTGGCACTGTGGCTTATGGAGTATCAGTTATCTATTGTGGTCCTTAAGGAGTTTATTTATTTATCTATCTAACACCTATGCAGGAATAAAACTTTAAATAAAAGAGAGAGAGAATTTTAAAAGGGAGGAAAAAAAGGTTTGAAAACAAAACAGTGTATAATCAATATAGAGGAGTAAGTTGAATCAGACTAGCAATTGAGTTCAGACGTCTTTTATAAACCTTTAAAAAAAAAAAGGCAGAAAAGAGCAAAAAACAATATTTGAAACCTGTGTATAATCACTAACAGGAGATCAAAACCTAGAGAAATGAAAATGAAATCAGGTGGATTTTTAAAAATAAAAATAATAAAAAATATTCTAAAAGAAAAATTTTAAAGGGATTAAAATTGGAGATATATAGAATTGTTTAAAAAGTAAAAATTAAAAAGGTAATAGAAAATAGATTAGGTAAAAATAGATAAAATAAAGAGAGAGAATTTTATAAGAAGGGAGAAAAAAAGGCTTAAGAACCGTGTATAATCAATAATAGAAGAGCAAGTTGAAGTGGAATAGCAATCAGGTTGAGGTGTGTTTTAAAAACCTTGAAAAAAAGGAGAAAAGAGGAAAAAAAATTGAATCCTGTGTATAATCAATAAGAGGAGTTCAAGACAGAGAAATAAAAGTGAAATGAGGTGGACTTTTAAGAATAATAATAATAATAATATTTTAAAAGAAAAAAATGTAAAGGGATTAAAACTGGAAGCATATACAATTGTTTAAAAAGTAAAAATTAAACAGGAAATAGAAAATAGAACAGATAAAAAAAGATTTAAAAATTAAAAGGGGTGATGTGTTTTCCTAGAGACTATGCACTCTTAATGATTTTATAGAGAAAGCTTTCTGTCTTTGCCCTGTTTCTTGAACTTAGCTTGCTGCTTCCAGGGGTCCTCCATTGGCACCCTCATCTGTGCTGCTCCCAGTGCCTGTTGGCAAGCAGATCGCACCCCCTCCCAACACTGTGGTCAGGTTCTGAGCTCTTACCTGGTGGGCGGGCAGGTCACTCCCCCTCCCGATGCCACAGTCAGATGCTGCGCTCTGGTTAGGTAGTTGGGCGGATCATGCCCCCTCCCAGCACCTTGGTCAGGTGCTATGGGCTCCTGCCAGGAAGGTGGGTGGCCGCCCACCCTCTCCCGGCTGGTCGCCCCTGCTCTGTGCAGCTGTCCGCTCCACCTCGGGTTGGCCCTCCATAGGCGGGCTCAGGGAAGATGGCGGAACAGCCCCACCCCTGCACCATGCAAAAACTCAGCTCCTTGTTTGTTTTGGCAGTGCAAGTTCTCTGAGGTACCAGGGCAGAAAGATCCTATTTGCCTCGGGCTGTAAACAAGTGTCCATCTGGCCTTTGAGGCTGCTAAACCCTTAGGTAGGGATTCAGATTTTGACCACACCCCCGCCTGGGTGCTAAGTGCTGGAGGATATGGCTGCTGTGCCTGAGCCCCGCCTCTCTTCTCCTGAAAACCTTTCACGGGTTTTTGGAAATGGGGGTATGTCACCTTTTCCCCCAGGGCACATCAGCCATGTTGTTTTATGAGGGGGCCCAGGTTGTTCAGCCCTGTGTACCCACTCATCCATGGCACTTAGCACCCTGTAGTCCCCCACGGCTGCCTCAGCGCAGCTGCCCTAGTCCTCCGCCCGGCTGGGGCGGCCTGTCCTGTCCCCCACCTGCCACTTTGCCTCTAGGGCTGGGAATTGCAGAGACCCTCTGTGCCCGTTTAACTTGGTTCTGTCAGTCAAGGGGTGCTCCATACAGATCCGAGACTTGGAGGCTCCCCCTCCGTCCTGCTGGCCTCTCTGTTGGAGAGGTGGAGACCCAGCGAATGAGTGCTATTCCTCCTTTGCCACTCCCTCCCCGCGGGACTGATCCCGCTCTGTTTTGCTTTTTCTTCTTTCTTTTTTCCTTTTCTCCTACCAGATTCTTGGCGTCTTTGTCTTTTGAAGAGGGTGATGTTCTGCCGGAGTTCAGCAGGTGCCCTGGTTGGCTGGGTGTGTCCGTGGATGTGAGTTTTGGTGTATTTGTGGGAGAGGGTGAGCTACAAGTGTCCTTCTACTCCGCCATCTTGGCCCCGCATTGATACATTATTATTAATTGAAGTCCACAGTTTACATGAAGTTCACTCTTGGTGTTGTATATCCTATGGATGTTGACAAATGTATAGTGACATGTGTCCACCATTATGATATCAGACAGAATAGCTTCACTGCCCTAAAAATACTCTGTTGTCCACCTATTCATCCATATCCCCAAATCTTGGAAACACTGATCTTTTACTCTCTCCATAGTTTCCATTCTTTTCCAGAATGTCAGAGTTGGAATCATACTGTATGCAGACTTTTCATATGATGTCTTTCCTTTAGTAACATGCATTCAAGTTTCCTACATGTCTTTTCATGGCTTGATAGCTCATTTTTTTCAATACTGAATAGTATTCCTTTGTCTATGTATACCAAAGTTTATTTAGCCATTCACTTACTGAAGGACATCTTGGTTGCTTCCAAATTTTGGCAATTATGAATAAAACTATTACAAATATTCATGTGCAGATTTTTGTGTGGACTTAAATAAAATATTTTTAAATAAAGGTATGAGAAAGGAGGGCTTTCTAGAATAATAGAAGCCATAAAGAAAACATTGGTTGGAAATTCCAGACTGAGCGAAAAACTTTTCATAGCTAAAATAAGAGATAAACAGCAGGGGGTGGTGTTTGCAAGACATTTGACAACAGTTGACAGTTGCATTTTACTGAGCATATCATGAATTTAAATGACACACAAGTCTCAAATTTTTTGACTATTTTATTTTGTTTTATTTAAAAAATTAATTAATTAAAAAATTTTTTTGGGGGGTAGGTAATTTGGTTTACTTATTTATTTATTTTTAGGGGAGGTACTGGGGATTGAACCCAGGACCCTGTGTATGCTAAGCACATGCTCTGCTACTTGAGCTGTATCCTCTCCCCTATTTTGTTTTATTTTATTTTATTACCTGCATGCTTATGGCAGAAGAAGGAAATATCAGTGATGGATTTGTCTAAGAAATCTTGCAGATATTTAGACCTGTTAGGAATTACTAGATTTCAATTTATATCTCACAATAGGAAAACACATAATTAAATAAGACGACCACAATTCTACAAGCTTTTAGAGATGAACGGTTATTTTCAGAGGGCAGAGCTACAATTTTCAAAGACTGGGTATCTCACAGACTCCTTTGCAGGAATAATATTTGCTGTTTCCCTCTGTAGCTGTAGGGACAAAGGGACAAAGGAACAATTTCCCTCCTTTTTTATTGCTTATATTTCTTTCACCATCAGTTACAAGCATCTATGGTTTGAAGAGTCATGGCTAGAAGTCCACAAGTTAATGCCAAAGGAAAAAACCGAGTCCCAAAGAGCCACAAAACTCTAAATAAGGAAAGGAAAGGGGCAGAAAAGGCATGTTAACCAGTGTAATATTTTGCTTTCTTAAGTCATAAATGAAGGCCTTTCTTGAATCAACAAGAAAAATACATACCATTTAACAGAAAAAATCAGCTAAGCCTGGGGCAGGGGGTTGGGCTGTGCAGAGGAAAAGCATGCAATTATCAGGCTGGCCAGAATGAGACCGACATGCATCTCCCCACAGGTGAACAGGCTGTTTAGAGGAAAAAGCGTACAGTTATCCTCAGTAGAAGGCCATCCTATCTCAGCCTCTGCAGTAGCCGAGGAGATGCTTGAAGACAGAATCATGATTCTTTTCCATGATTAATTTGCCTTTCTCTAATGCACAGAAAGTAGCTGATAGAAAGCGCAGCCTCTGCGGCGTGGGCACGTGAGTGTTAGCCAGGGTAGCTCCAGGCAGGTGAGAGGGCAGGTTTCCCTCAGCCATGAAAACTTGCGAGGTGTGTGCGGATTTGCTACCTTTGAGCAAGGTCCCTTTCTTGTGTGTCAAGCATTTACAAGCTATATGCTGGGATGACTGAATAAGTTGACTTAAGGCACATAAATAGTCATGATAAGCCAGTTTGGAGTTGATAAATGTCTAAGTCAAAAGAATTATTTTTGTTTTAGAGGAGCTGATCTTTAACTCTACCCTCCACCCCCCCACCCCAGCCAAGATGAGCTATCAGAGGCTTTTCTAGCTAAAAAAGAGAAAATGAAGTCTTCTGTATGTTAGAAGCATGCTTTTCTGTCCTCTATTGTAGGAGGGCACGTATCCACCTCATTCAGTGTCATAACAATTATTCTTTGAAAAGTTACAATTATGGTATTAATATAGGAGAATATTTTTGTAAGTCAAGCATGACTTTCATTGCAAAATGTGAAATGTGTGTGTTATTTGCATTATAAGTACCCTCCTCTCCAAACTAAGCAAAGAGATGCCTGCCTTGAGTTCAGCCTTCACCGCCGTCTAGAATTACGTCTAAGAAGCTATCTTTATGCAGGAGAGGTGCGTGGGGAGATGCGTGTCGGTCTCCTTCTGGCCAGTGAAAGGCAGCAGGTGATGCGTTTGGGAGGCAGCAGCATCCCAGATGCTCCTTGGCTTCTCTGGGTCTCCATTATCCAGAACAGTTCTCCAGAACTTATTTTGCACAAAAGCAGAAGAGAGCTGTGGTGGGGAGAAGGAAATGGAGCGGTTAGTAGAAAGAAAACAAAACTAACCCGCAGAACCCTCTTCCTCTAGCATCTCTGAGGGCTTTTAAATCACTCAGGGTGGCTTTGTGAGGAAACTCGCACATTGCTCCTTTCCCACCTGGGGTGGGGCATGGTCCCTCTCTCTCTGGCACATAGAATTTGTGGCTAGTTTTTTTTTTTTTATCTCTCACTGCTCTTGTGCTCTTTTGAAGAGACTAGAAGCCAATGAGAGAAGCTGCCTAGGAGAGAAGGGAAGATTACTGCACTGCAAGACTCTGTAGTGCTTGCAAGACTTTCCAGGACCCGCCAGGTAACAGGGCTTGTTTTTTTTTCTCTCTCTCTCTCCCACCTCCACACCATCTACCAGTAACAATCTATGTCAGTCTGCACCCTTGATCTTTCTAAGCCTCAGTTTCATTATTCCTAAATCATTAGAGTCAGGAATTATAGACCCTAAAGCCCAAACTCAATGCAAGTTGAAAACATCACTGATACTCTGTTTTTTAGAACCTAAAATTGTGAACAGAATGAGCTCAGACAGTAGCCCTTTGGTGATGCTAGCTTGCTTATTTCTTGTGTTTGTGCAAAAGGATTTTCACATAAGTGCATAGTGGCAGCTACACTTGTGTCGGTACAGAATCCTCTACACGTTGCTGGCCAAGGGACAATGACCCGACCCTCCTCCCTGCAACCTGCACCCAGAAATCATAAGATGCCTTTTGAAGAACGGGCTGAAAACTCTGTCTTGCGATTTTAAGCTGCCTTGATTTCTGTTGCCTGTTTTTGTTGCATATACCACTCAGCCTTGAAGGAAAATTTCTATTTTAAAGAGAGGAGAAAGATTTCAGGACTAAGACTCGAGGTGATATGCTCAGGTAAAACATTTTTATTTCTGAGAAAGAAATACAATTTATTGTTTAAAAAATGACTTAGCCCCCTCATTAGTATTGTAATTGTCATCCAAATGGTTACAAGAGCATCATTTCTGGAGGGTCACCTTGATTCACATCCTGTGACAGCGACAGCATCTCTCAACAGCGTCTTGTTATGATTCCTAGTTAGTGTGACACCCTCTCCAATGCGCTCCAGTCGGGGGAGAGGGAATGACACCAGGAATACATTTGGCAAATGAGAGGAAGATTATCTGCCCAGGTTTCGGTCCATTTCACCATTTCCCCAAAGGTGCCGCTGCCTTTCCTGGCGCCACGTGCTCCTTCAGTCCAGCCTGGTGGAGAGGTTGCAGGACGTGGGTCTTCCCAAGAGTGGGAGAAGAAATCATCTTCTTTCCGTCTTCGGCAGGAGCTGTTCTCTAAACTGGTTCCACTGTCCTCCAAGTGTAGGTAGAGAAGTGTCCAGCAAAGCCAGATATTTGATAACATTTTAAATGAATTAATGGAAGGATTGGTGGCTATAAAATGAGGGAGGTGGGTTGGGGGCCAGCCCCAAACAGGCTTTTGAGCAGGAGGGAGCACCTTGGTTTCAAAATCATCAGCACAGAAAATGAGCTGATATCTTAAAAAATATCCCCCAAAAAGAGTTTCCCCATTTGCCACTCTCCATGCAATCATATATTTAAATCCTCCCTATAGACTTTATCCTTGAAAAGAACTAGCCAAAGATGAGAGTTATTTCCAGGTTCGTCCCTTCTCCAGTTTTCAAAGAGAGAATTAGCTGGATCGATGTATTAGTTTTCTTCAGAAAAACAGAAGCAGTAAGATAATGTATGAAGAAATGCATTTGAAGGAATTGGTTCATGCAGTTATGGGGGCTGTTTGGTCCAAAATTTTTAGGGCAGGCTGGAAACTCAGGCAGGAGCTGATATTGAAGTCTTAAGGCAGAATTCTCTTTTGGCTCAAAAATATCAGAGTGAATTACAAGATGTCAGTGAGGAGGGTATAGCTCAGTGGTAGAGTTTGTGCTTAGCATGCAGGAGGTCCTGGGTTCAATCCCCAGTACCTCCATTAAGAAATAAATAAATGAATCAATAAATTTAATTCCACCCACCAATCCCTGCTCCAAAAAAACAAGAAAAAAAAAAAAGAAATTCTTCAGGTCAAGATGCCACCAGGAGATTGTCTGATAGAAGCTGGATTTTGACATTCAAATTCAAATATCTCCCAAGTGATTTATTTACTAAATTATTTTTCCTTCAGAGGTAATCACTGTGGCCAGTTTCACACACGCAGGAGCTAGGTAACATCCTTTATAGTGTGATTCCTAAGGAGCACGGAAATTTTGTTTAGTTCACCCATCCTAGAGGCCGAAATTCCACAATTAGAGGTTCATTCTTTTCTTTTTAGACTTTCTTTTTTTAGATCAAAGTATAGCTGATTTACAATGTTGAGTTAGTTTCAGGTGTACAGCAAAGTGTTTCAGTTATGTGTGTGTGTGTGTGTGTGTGTGTGTGTATCTTTTCTATTTCAGTTTCTTTTCCATTATAAGTTATTACAAGATATTAAATATAGTTCCCTGTGCTGTACAGTAAGCCCTTGTTGGTTATCTAGCTTATAGATAGTAATGTGTATTTGTTAATCCCAAACTCCTAATTTATCCCTCCCCACCCTCTTTCCACTTAGGTAACCATAAGTTTGTTTTGCATGTCTGTGAGTCTATTTCTGTTTTGTAAATAAGTTCATTAGTATCATTTGTTTTAGATTCCACTTATAAGTGATATCATATGATATTTGTCTTTCTCTGACTTACTTCACTTAGTATGATAATCTCTAGGTCCCTCCATGTTGCTGCAAATGGCATTATTTTATTCCTTTTTATGGCTGAGTAATATTCATATATATATATGTGTATATATATACACACACACATATACATACACACACACACACCCCACATCTTCTTTATCCATTCATCTGTTGATGGACATTTAGGTTGTTTCTATGTCTTGGCTATTGAAAATATTGCTACTATGAACATTGGGGTGTAGAGGTTCATTCCTCAGCATTAACTCTTTAGATCTGTTGCAAAGAAAATACTCTAAAACTTGGCACACAGCGAGGTCCTGATGTAGCTCTGGAAAGGTTGTGAAGGGCTTTGCCAGCAGTGAAGTTTGAGTAGGACCTGAAGGGACCCCCTAGCTGAGCACAGGAAGTAGGAGTTAGGAAGAAAAGGAAGGATCAGAAAAAGGCATATGGGGGACAATGGAAGAAGGTTGAGTGGGCAGGTGAGAGATGCCTCTGAGGTAGCTACTAGTCCAAGACTCTTTGAGCTAAGAACATGGAAGAAAGATCTTTGGTAATGTAAAAGCTGGTCTGAGCCTAACAAATCAGGTCTTCTCCCTGCTTACTTGATGTGCTCCCTACCCTACTGCCCACCTGGACTCATGACAACCTCCTACTCCTGGCTTGACCAACTTGTCCTGGTTTGCCTGGGACTCTCCTAGTTTCAACACTGAAGGTCCTTTGATCAGGGGATCCTCAGTCCTGGGCAAACTGGGATGATTGGTGACCACCATCACCATGGAAACTTAGGGGAGAATTTTGTTTGTGAGTTTATCAAAGGTGGGAACTCTGCCAGGCAAGCTTGGGTTTGGGTGCCAGGACTGAGACCCTCAAGGCAGAGAGCCAGGATGCTCAGTAGAAAATGACCAACTTCCATGTTTGGTCTTCTGGGTGAACAGCATGTGTTCAGTGCCTCCAATTGCCTTAATGCAGGTGGTGGGAAGCCATGTGCAGTGCTGTTGTGACAGGGCTGTCTATATCCTCTAAGCAAGGAAGCTCAGTCTAATGCCAACAATGGCTGTGGGTCAGCAGACCTGGGTTTTAGTCTTAGCTCACGCATTAAATTGTGCGTGACCCTCAGTAGTTCTTTTTTCTTGCCTTCATTTTCCCATCTATAAAATGTGCTGTTTTGTGTTGAATATCACATCTGACTGCAGTATGAACAATCTCTGCATGTTTTCCCTCTAGAATAAGATGGAAGGACTTCAGAAGAGGTCAGAAGCTGCCTGCACCACAGATAAGGTCGGGTGGAGCCCTTCATGACACTTGGGGGCCATGAACTCAGCACTGGGGCAGCAGACCTCCCACCTACATTGGAAGTTACAAGACCAGAGTCACCCCAAGACAAATGTGTTTCCCCCAGGAAATAAAACTTATTGGACTATTTACTGTCATATTGTTCTTAGTGAGGGTAAATTTTTTCAGATAAAATCCTGCCATCTCATAAAACAGAGACTAAGCAGGGATGGGAGGAGTTGAAAGTATGAGACAAACAACTTAGTGGTTGTTGGAAGCTCTGAGCATCAGAAAGCCTTCAGAGTGGGAACAGTATAAGGAGAAGGCTCTGAAAAGGGTAGAAAAATTCAGCATCTCAAAGACTTTGGCGAGCTGGGCTGATTTATTCCACCAGCCCTGTGTGGGTTCCCTTTATTCTCTACAAAGTGTACTTACTCAGAGCCCAGCCCTTTGGGGGAAATGGAGTGTGATAGCCTAAATCCAGGGATGCGATTTCTTCTGAGTCTTCGCCTTTTTAGCTTTTGCTCTCTTCCTCCTCAGAAGACATTTATTACTCTTTAAGTCAGTTTAGGTTGCTAACACAAATACTACTTGTTTTTACTGGGTAAAAACCACAAGTATTTATTTCTCGCTGTTCTGGAGGCTGCCAGGTCCAAGATCAAAGTGTGGTAGATTTGGTGTCAGGTAAGAACCCACTTCCTGGTTGCTGTGTCCCCATATGTCAAAGAGCTCTAGTCTTTTCCTCTTCTTAAAAGGGACACTAATTCTACCATGAGACTCCATCCTCAGGCCCTCTCTAGACTTCATCACCTCCCAAAGACCCCACCTCCAGATACATCACACTGGGGATTAGGGTTTCGGCATATGCATTTTGTAGAGACACAAACTTTCAGTCCATAGCAAGTACACATCAGCTTTTTGTGTGCTCAGACAGGTGGAGGAGCAGAAACCTTAAATCCAGGGTCATCTCTATTGAGGATCATCCTGGTGGGCAGAACAGGCAGCGGGAAAAGTGCCACAGGGAACAGCATCCTCTGCCAACAAGTATTTAAGTCCAGGCTGGGTGCCCAGACACTGACCAGGACGTGCCAGAAGGCAACGGGCACGTGGAACGGGAGGAACATCCTGGTGGTGGACACGCCCTCCATCTTTGAGGCAAAGGCCCAGGACCAGGAGATGTACGAGCACATCGGGGACTGCTACCTGCTCTCGGCCCCCGGGCCCCACGTGCTGCTGCTGGTGACCCAGCTGGGGCGCTTCACTGAGCAGGACACGGTGGCCGTGACCAAGGTGAAGGAGGTCTTTGGCGCAGGAGTCATGAGACACACGGTCATCCTCTTCACCCACAAGGAGGACTTGGTGGGCGAATCCTTGGATGACTATGTAGCAAACACAGACAACCTCCAGCTGAAGAGCCTGGTCCGGGAGTGTGGGAGGAGGTACTGTGCCTTCAACAACCGGGCCACTGGGGAGGAGCAGAGGGAGCAGCTGCTGGAGCTGATGGCCGTGATCGAGAGGCTGGAGAGGGAGCTCGATGGTGCCTTCTACACCAACGACCTCTTCTTTGATGCACAGATTCTCCAGCAAGGGGGGGATGATGCACGTGGAGAAGGCCACAGGCTCTACCTGGACAAGGTGCAGTCACAGGTTGTAAAGCAAAAGCAAGATCTGGATCTGAAAGGGGCCCAGAGAAACTGTGTGTTCAAGGCACTCCTCCGGGTCAAAAACTGGATCATGTTGCATTATGAGCTTTGTGTTTGCCTTGTTTGGTGCAGTTTACTTTTTGTTCTTATTCTGCTGATCATCTTGTATCATCTTGTGTGTGTCATCTGTATGTCAGAGCATTTTCTAAAGTATCACCTCAGGGATTCATTGTCCAATCCGTAAATAATTTCCCACGATCTGCTGAGGACATGGTGTGTTGTCTCTGCAGTTCTCATTCCGCGTTCCCCTCATAGACTTCTGGCTTGGTTCATGCCTCTCCCTCTCCCTCAGTGAAGCCATGAATCCCTGAAAAGATGACAATGACTCAGTTCCAGGGATGCCTGGCTGGTCTATGTACAATCCCATTTTCTGTGCAGTGATTAGCTCGGGCATGGTCCTGAGACCCAATTCAGGCCACTGGGAAGTGAGTAAAAGTCTGCAGAGGTGGGGCCAGAAGGTTTCTCCTTTCCCAGGAGAGATCCCCAAAGAGAGACAGTCTCCCTCTGGTCATTGTTGGATCTGAGTGTGATGACTGGAACTCCAGCAGCTACCAGCCTGAGGTTGAAGGCAACACTTCAAAGTAGAGCAGAGTGATGGAGTAGTCTGAGCCCTTGAAACAACCAGTCCTGAATCCTACCCTATCTTTGGAGTTCCAGTAACGTCAGCCAGTAAGTTTCCTTATGGCTTAAGCTGTTGGAATTTGGGGTCTCTCTTATTTACATTTGGAAAAAATTGAACTAATAAAGAGTTCCCCATTTCCCTTTTTGAAAAAAAATCCTTAGATCTGTCAGAACTTCCCTGTTCTCATGCTTCCAGTGAGGAAGTGGCATCAAGATTAAATAAACTGATTTTTCATTTCTTGTTTTTAGAATTAGGAAGGACTCCCTCTACTGTTACAATTTCTGCTACAGAGTAGACATTCACTGAATCCTGAAGAACGAGAAAAATCCCCATAGTTGGATTATTTTGAAGAATGATGGTGGTGGTGGGCAGGGTGAGGGAGGAAATGGGCCAGCCCCTAGGCGGGTCTTCTCTGAGTTCCCTTTGCCAGTTGAGGGAGAAAGAGAGCTCATATCTGAATACTTTCTAAGGAATTACTTTGGTGAACATTCCTGTGTTTATAAAGGTTTAGCAAAACCCTTTCTCCTTTCCTATTGCAAAATATCCTGGGTTAACCCTCCAGCTTTATTCCCCTTGGAAATCAGCAAAGGTGGAACATCATTTGGAGGACGGGACAATGCTGCTGGAGGGGAAAGAGACGCTTCCTCGGTGCTGGGAGGCCTGGGAATGGCCCAGCTGCAGACCTGGAGGGCAGCCCTCGTCCTGCAGCCCTGCTCCCTAACACTCTCTTCTGCCTGGTCCAGATGCCTTCCCTGGAGGGAGGATGAGAGGGCCCAGCCCCAGAAACCTTCAGGGTCGCACATCCAGATGCAAAGTCTTTGCCTTCTTCTGTGCAACCCATTCTCCCTCAAAGGGCCCCGGGCAGTGACAGGAGCCACTGCTGCAGGGCGACTAAGATAGAAACCTGGCTCCCTTCCGAACTTGCTGTTAGTGACCGCACTGTGCTGGTTCCACCTCCTTGGCGTCTCCAGGATGCATCCTGCCCGCCTCCTGCCCTCCCATCCCCATTCCTTGGGTTGTGGCTCAGACCCTGATGACCGGTGGAATTCTTTTCTTCTAAATGTTATCCCTTGTTCCAGGCTTACATGTATTTTGTCCCAGTGCCACATTGCTACAGCGTGATCTCCCTAAAATTACTTATCTGCCTAGCAGCCTCCAGGGACTTCCTGTTCTTTACAAGAAAGCCCTCAACCCTGAGGGTGCTGCCCAGGGCCCCACCCAGCCCCGGCTCTCCCTGCACCTTTCCTCCCAGGATTCTCACTCCCCTCCTTGACCGTGGGCTCCCTCTGCCTGAAGTGGCTCCCTCGAGGGCCAGTGGCTTACCTGACAGCTCCAGCTCCACCCTGGTTAGGTGCCTCTGCCGCTGAGCCCTCTCTCTCCTTCTGGTGGACCCCCCTCCCCGCCACCCACTGCCAGACAAATTTCTCTCGCACCCACTTTCCTATGCCTTCATCCGTCTACAGCACAGCCGCATTTGTGGAGCAGGAACCTTGCGTCTTTTCTCTTCTATTCCTGGTTCTGAGCATAGACCTCGGCCCTCAGTACTCACAATAAGTGTGTGTGGATCGGGACTGGGTTAAGTCAAGGAAGGGAGAGACCAGGTTAGGTCACACAGCTTGGGAATACGGCATCGAGGAGGTGGCCCTTGGTCTGAGAACTCAGAGTTCCTTGGGGTTTCACGGGATTGAGGAACTCATACATAACACTTCTTTTTTTTTTAATTTTATTTTTTATTGAAGTGTAGTTGACTTACAATGTTAGTTTCATTTGTACAGCAAAGCGATTCAGTTATACACATACATACATATCTATCTATATATTTTCAGATTCTTTTCCATTATAGCTTATTGCAAGAAGCTGGATAGAGTTTCCTGTGCTATACTGTAAGCCCTTCTTGTCATAACACTTCTTGCACAAGTTTAGAATCGCTTATATGACAGCACTCTGGACCTCAACGTGCACCTGTACTCCCAGTGGAGGTTTGGGGAATGACACTGGGGTGTCACAATCAAGTTCCTGAGACTCACTCCAGAGTGAATCACTTACCCATCCAGTCACAGGCTGCCTGGGACGACCGTGGGTCTCCCTTACAGGTACGAAGTAGCAGGGAAATGGGGGCAGCTCCTCAGAAGGAGGTGGGCCCCTCTGGGCCCTCCTTATCTGATTTCCTGCTTCCACTGACTTTGTGACCTGATTTTACCATAACACCTTGTTCTCTTTACTACTGCTGAAATGTGGAATGACATCCTTTCCTCACATATTACACATGCTTGGGCTGACGCTAGGGTTTAAGATGCTCCACTACCTCACAGCTCAACCCACCATGGAAATTTCCTCTAAGACCAGGGGTTGGCTAACCACACCCTGCCGAGCCAATCCAACCTGCCGCCTGTTTTGTATAACGTGGGAGTTAAGAAAGGGCTTTCACATTTTTTAAAGGGTGAAGAAATCAAAAGAAGCATAATGTTTCATTGCCACATATGAAATGTACATGAAATTCGAATCTTGGGGCTCATAGAGTAGTATGGGGTGCAGCCTGCACCTCACTTCCGTCCTGTCCATGGCGGCTTTTGCACTTGGAGGGGAGAGTTGAGTAGCTGGGACAGAGCCCACACAGTCTAAATCCCAAGCCCAAAACACTGCCCTCGTCATCTGGCCCTTGCCGAACCCTGCTCCAAGAAATTTCAGTCCTTTAATCCCCAGCCACTGACTCTACTTTCCCTCAGGCGTGGAACCCATCTGGCCCCGGAGACCCCTCTTATCTCCTTCCGCCTCACCTCCAGGCACCTCCTCTCTTCTTCCTCAGTCTCTTCACACTCCAGAGTGTCCCCCACCCCAGAATGTCCTCATCTTTCTCTCTCATGTGGTGTTGTCTTTTATGACCTCCAAGGAGGTCAGACCATGTTTCTGAATAAAATAAGGAATTCCACTATCAGCTGTCAATATAACACACTTCCTCCTCTATAGCACGACTGGAAAAAGTGGGTCCCAGAGGCGAGACAGTCCACTTAACTTCCTTTTTGCAAGCTCCTAAATATTTCATGACAGTGTCCAGTTAGTTTATTATTTATCCTCACAATTTTTAACAAAACGAAAAGGGGAATTATTTTCGTCTGGATTTTTTTCCTTTTTTAAAAAATTTCACTTAAAATTTTTTTCAGTTTTATTAGGTAAAATTGTTACAATTTGACTGCACACATACAATATATTGCTTGTAAATACATATATACAATATACTACACACTAAAAAATTTACATACATGTACCATTCATTGTTTCTAAGAACAGTTTAGAGCTTTAGCTTTTTAAACTTTACACATTTATTGAAGGAATAAAGCCAACCACAAAATAAGAATCAACAGAATGCAGTAATCCAATCATAAAGGACAGTCAAATGTGCTTGCACATATTCAAGAAATCAATCTTCTAAGTTATAAATAACAAGTAGTTCATTTGTGTCCTTTTTTTTTCCTTTAAAGATTCTACATATAAGTGCTATCATATGGCATTTTTCTCTTTCTGGCTTACTTAGAATGATGATCTCCAGGTCCATCCATGTTGCTGCAAGTGGCATTATTTTATTCTTTTTTATGGCTGAGTAGTATTCCATTGCACATATGTACCACATCTTCTTTATCCAGTCATCTGCTGATGGACACTTGGGTTGCTTCCATGTCTTGGCTATTGTAAATAGTGCTGCTATGAACATTAGGATGCATATGTGTTCTTCAATGATATTTTTCTCCAGATATATGCCCAGGGGTGGAATTGCTGGGCCACATGGTAAGTCTATTTTCGGTTTTTTATGGAACCTTCATACTGACCTCCACAGTGGCTACACCAATTTACATTCCCACCAACAGTGTAGAAAGGTTCCCCTTTCTCCACACCCTCTCCAGCATTTATCGCTTATAGACCTTTTAATGATGGCCACTCTGGCTGGTGTGAAGTGATATTTCATTGTAGTTTTGATCTGCATTTCTCTGGCAATTAGTTATGCTGAGCAGTTTTTCATGTGCCTATTGGCCATTTGTATGTTTTCATTGGAGAATTGCTTGTTTAGGTCTTCTACTTGTTTTTGGATTGGGTTGCTTGTTTTTTTGATATTATCCTTTGGATTTTATTTACCTAAAGGCACCTGAAGAAAATGGGTGGTGTGTCTGAAGCAAGGAAGGGAGATTAAAAGTGAAATTATGTTAAAAAGCAAAGTTCCTTATCAACAACCTTGACTCTGAAAAAATAGAAGTTGATTGAAGGTATCATCTGAAAATGCTCAGTGTTTATGAAGAATATACAAGCTAATTAACATGGCAAGAAAAATCAAAATGCATATAATAAGAACAGCGAATACTCCGATGTTAGAAATAATCCAGTTTTTGACCCAGAGGAGTGCCTTGAACACACAGTTTCTCTGGGCCCCTTTCAGATCCAGATCTTGCTTTTGCTTTACAACCTGTGACTGCACCTTGTCCAGGTAGAGCCTGTGGCCTTCTCCACGTGCATCATCCCCCCCTTGCTGGAGAATCTGTGCATCAAAGAAGAGGTCGTTGGTGTAGAAGGCACCATCGAGCTCCCTCTCCAGCCTCTCGATCACGGCCATCAGCTCCAGCAGCTGCTCCCTCTGCTCCTCCCCAGTGGCCCGGTTGTTGAAGGCACAGTACCTCCTCCCACACTCCCGGACCAGGCTCTTCAGCTGGAGGTTGTCTGTGTTTGCTACATAGTCATCCAAGGATTCGCCCACCAAGTCCTCCTTGTGGGTGAAGAGGATGACCGTGTGTCTCATGACTCCTGCGCCAAAGACCTCCTTCACCTTGGTCACGGCCACCGTGTCCTGCTCAGTGAAGCGCCCCAGCTGGGTCACCAGCAGCAGCACGTGGGGCCCAGGGGCCGAGAGCAGGTAGCAGTCCCCGATGTGCTCGTACATCTCCTGGTCCTGGGCCTTTGCCTCAAAGATGGAGGGCGTGTCCACCACCAGGATGTTCCTCCCGTTCCACGTGCCCGTTGCCTTCTGGCACGTCCTGGTCAGTGTCTGGGCACCCAGCCTGGACTTAAATACTTGTTGGCAGAGGATGCTGTTCCCTGTGGCACTTTTCCCGCTGCCTGTTCTGCCCACCAGGATGATCCTCAAAGAGAACACTTTTGATAACCACTTATTTTCTACTCCGCCTATAAAAAAATTGTGTGTGTTTGTTACTAAGTTAGCGATTCTTAAGATTTTTAGGTCATGGATCCCTAATGGTATCTCATGAAAGCTATGGGCCTCTGTCCCCCCAAAATAGTGATATTTAAATATACATGTGATGCAGGAGGGTATAGCTCAGTGATGGAGTGCATGCTTAGCATGCATGAGGTCCTGGGTTCAATCCCCAGGACTGCCATTAAAATAAGTAAGTAAATAAATAGATCTACTTATCTCTCCCCCAAAACAAACAAACAAAATTTTTAATTGAATACACACAAAAGTTTGCAGACAACTTTAGGTGACTCTTGAATGGTAGGAAGCCCACAAATTGGGGGCCTGAGCTTGGACCCACAGTGAAGTAACAGCTGCTTCACTAAGAAGGGTGCTCCAAGCACTTCATCTAGATCAGGACAAATACAGCTCTTGTGAAAGAAAAGTGATCCCTGTGCTTTTCCAGGAAGGGTGCTTAGGCCAGTATCTTGCTAGGTAAATGTGAGATTAGAAAGAGGTGGATGATGTGAAGTCACAGAGGAGACCATCTTGTCGTCTCTTTTTCACCCACAAATTCCCAGGTACACTTGAGACTGCTCATCACACTCATCTAAACCTTGAGGATAAAGGAAGTCAGATGTCAGAGCTGCAGTGACCTCTCTGCAAGGACCAGCCAAATGCCCCTGGGTTTCCACTCTTTGGGTAGGGAGTTGGAGGTTTGAAAGTGAGACCACAGAATGGTTGCAGTTAATGTCAAGGAGCAAGTGTGACAGATGACCATGGATGAGTGTCTAAAGAGATAATAAGACCATTAGAAATACATGTGTTGGAAAGATCATCTATTTGGCTGATAGAATTACAGGAAGTTACAACGAAAGTGGTGTTGGAGGGGGTGATACTGAACCAAGAGCTAAAATCTTCAAGGGATGAAGAGAATGAGAATCCAAGAATATCTAAGGTTCTTAGAAGCTCAAATGAATTAAGTGCATTTTAGGCTCCTAAACTCTCTTATTTTATTCCTTTTACTCTGTGTTGGGTCTTCCTTTCCTTAAGTATTCCAGTTTTTGTTTGTTTGTTTGTTTTGTTTTAGCAAACATGATTACTAAATCTCTATGGGGAACTTTTCCTCTTTTCAGCTAAGAGGAAATATATCGTTTTCACAATTCGGTTCCAAATCCCCTAACCTCTAACTCGAAGTTACGTTTCCTCATTTCCCACACATCATGCACAGGGGAGAGCATCACACTCTGGGGTGGCTGGAGTGTGATGATGATCGGAGGATAAAGAACAGACCATAGCTGCCTTTTTCTTCTGCTGTTTAAAATTAGTAGGTTTCTTCTCTGTCACCATGTTCGAGGTGAGAGGTAGATGGAGAGAAAATATTTACTCTTCTCTGGTGTCTAGAGCTCTTGAGAATTTGGAGGCTTTCTTACCTTCAGCCATAGTTCCGTATGTGCTTCTCTGAAGCCCTTCCATTCTCTTCTGGAACACAAAGAAGGAAAAGAATAAAAACCAAGTGTCCATATGGGAGGTGGTAAGGCCTGAGAACACCTCCAATTCAGACACCCAAGAATAGTTATCCTGAGATGAGCCATTTCTATTGCTAATTTCTATCTCCTATTTTACTCTCAAACATTTGTACATAAATTTAGGCAAACCAGGTGATGCTAGGTTATGTTAACACAATGAAATGTTGCTTTTTTCTCATCAACCAGGAAAGCAAGAAATATTTTAAAACAAATCAGTTGATTATTGAAGGCAACATAAATGTCTACTGAAGTTATTATTTATATATTATATGTTAATATATAATAAATAATACATACAGTGGAATACTACTCAGCCATAAAAAATAAAATAATGCCATCTGCAGCAACATGGATGGACCTGGAGACTGTTATACTAAGTGATATAAGTCAGACAGAGAAAGAAAACTACCATATATCACTTATATGTGGAATCTAAAAAAATGACATGAATGAACTTATTTACAAAACAAAAATAGACTCACAGACATAGAAAACAAACTTATGGTTACCAGGAGGAAAGGGAAGGGAGTGAAGGGATAAGTTGGAAGTTCAGGATTTGCAGACACTAACTACTATATATAAAATAGATAAACAATAAGGTCCTACTATATAGCACAGGGAACTATATTCAATATCTTGCAATAGCCTATAATAAAAAATATGAAAAGAAATGTATATATATATATACACACATATACACATATATGTGTATAACTGAATCACTATGCGGTACACCAGAAATTAACACAACTTTTTTTTAATTGAAGTCTAGTCAGTTCACAATGTTGTGTCAATTTCTGGTGTACAGCATAATAGTTCAGTCATACCTATACATACATATATATTTGTTTTCACATTCTTTTTCATTATCAGTTACTACAAGATATTGAGTATAGTTCCCTGGGCTATACAGTAGAAACTTGTTGTTTATCTGTTTTATACATAGTAGTTAGTATCTGCAAATCTTGAAATTCCCACTTTATCCCTTCCCACCTCTTTCCCCCTCTGGTAACCATAAGTTTGTTTTCTATGTCTGTGAGCCTGTTTCTGTTCTGTAAACAGAAGTTCATTTGCCTTTTTTTTAGATTCCATATATAAGTGATATCACATAGTATTTTTCCTTCTCTTTCTGGCTTATTTCATTTAGTATGATGATCTCCAGGTCTATTCATGTTGCTGCAAATGGCATTATTTTATTATTTTTTGTGGTTGAGTAGTATTCCATTCTATAAATATACCACAACTTCTTTATCCAGTCATCTGTTGATGGACATTTAGATTATTTCATGTCTTGGCTATTGTAAATAGTGCTTAACACAACTTTGTAAACTGACTATACTTCAATAAAAAAAAAGAAAAATGAAGGAAAAAAACTCAAATCGGTTGATTATCTCCCTTCAACTTGAAAAAGCATGAAAGAAAGAAAGCATTCTTCTATGGAATGAGAAGTGGGACTTTTTTTTTTTTTTTTATTCAAAGTAGGCAAACTTGCTAAAATGGAGAATAAAATTGCCTGGATGTAAATGACATTGGTTTGTTTGAAATACTGGGCATTTTCTGAAACCCTTTGTATCAGATAGACAGTCCAGTGGCAAAGAGGAGAGTACAATGTACCGTCCACTGGGAGTGTGGAATTGGGAATCAAGGGCTCCTGTGGGGACTGACACGAGAGGAAGCAGCAACAGAGGGCCAAGCATGGCCACCTTCTTTCCTCTGCCCTGAGCAGCCGGTGGAGAGAAGGTGGTGCTGTGAATGAGGGGAAAAAAATCACCTTTCAGGACAAGTTCAAGATAAATTCATTTCCTGATCGGTTTTTAATCAAATGGCTTTCCTCCAATTATCCTCCAATTTCCTCCAATAATAAACAATGATGGGTCTCCCTATAATCATCATTATTTTAAAATACCACCAGACATAACCAGAAATTGGCAAAACCATGGGGATAAATGTTTCATTCAGATGAGGCATAATATTATATCATTCTTGGTATTTTAGAAAAGGCCAGCATGCAATGTGCAACACTGCTTTAGATGAACTCTGAGACTGTATTTTATTTATTTAGTTTTAAAGATTATGCAGTTATGAAACAAACTTTGTAAGTGGAGAAATACACAGAGTAATGAAACAAATATCCATCATTTGCAATGAACAAATGTAAGTGTTTTGGCATTTTTACTGCTGATATCCTGTTTGATTGAAAAAGTTTAAACATTACACATATAGGAGTTCCATTTATTTATTTTTTGACTCCCTCAGTCTTATTGTCCCTCCCTCTTCCCTACAGAGACAGCCAAAATCTGAGGTTTTATGTATCACTGTCATTTGTGTATTTACACTTCTACCTACACATGTGTCTGTAGATAGTAATATTTTATCCAACTCTTTTTTAACAGACATTTGGTGTTCCAAATATGGAACTTGCTACTACAAACAATGCTGGGGAGGAATTCCCGTACACATCTTGTGCACATGTACAACAATTTAGCTGGGACATATAATTTCCACCTAACTAGATATTGCTAAATATGACTCCAAGATGTGCTAATCCACACCAGCCATGTGTGAGAATTCCCCAAATTGTCACTTTATACTTGGTGATATTACATTTTCAACTTTTTTGTCACCCTTATGGGCATAATTTAGGATGTCTTAGCTGTTGTAAACTTGCATTTTACTGATTACCATTGAATTCAAAATGGTTTTCATGATTTGCTATTCAGGTTGATTCTGTTATTTCTATCTTTTTCACATTTTTCTATTCATTCAGTAGGAATGAGTGGAAATGGTCCTCATTAGGGAAAACCATCCCTTTTCACATCATCAGAATATATTAAGACAACTTCTTTCTTTCCTTTTCTTTTCCTTCCGAAAAATATGTTGGAATCAATATATTGCTGTGGTTGAGATGATGATGACAGTGGTGACAATGTCAATGATGAATTTCACCATGATAAGAATCCTCTGTGCAGCCATTTATAATTTTCAAGTTTCTTTCATGCCCATTATTTTCATTGTTCTAAATCCCCTATGATGCAATTAAGATAGGTATTAAATTTTCTATTAAAATATTAGGAAACTGAGCATTAACTGACCTGCTCAAGATCACACAATTACCACAGAGCTAAGACTGAATGAAAATGGATCATTTTGCCTGTGTATTCTCCTAGATTCCACAGGGGGGAAGTATTCCAAAGAAGATAATAAGCCTCTTGGAACACCACATCCAATGTTGTCATCCATGGTCTGGACATAAACTGATGCAAACAGGCTGGAAGCCTGCCCCCAAACCAACGCCATCCATTGTATTGCAAAATCTTGAGTGCATATTTTTCCAAAAAAAAAAAAAAGCTTTTTCAAAGGTAAAATGGCAGGGGCAGGAGTTGCTCTGAACTGAAGTATTTCAGTTTAAAACAACCTGGTGTTTTTATGACTTGATTATCAGTGTGATCCAAATGGAGTTATGTGGCTGTCCCAAAAGCCAATCAAATTCAGGTTACATTGGCAGAGGTGTGGCACAGTGGTACTCTGAACTATCTTCCAAGTGGGTCAGGCTCCTGGGGGAGACATGTTCCACTGAGGAATAGATTTTTTTGGCAGATATTAACAGAGTGTCTGGAGACAAGTCAGAAAGGATATTGATGGAGATGTTAAAATGAGTCACGGACAAAATATTAAAAGGGCTGAACAAAGCGTAGGAAAAGACTGGAAGCATGGTAACCTTGAAGGAACGTGATATGTACCAATCTCATAGTAGACACAAAAGGGAGCATAAAGAACAGAGGTAGATCTCTTCTCCACAAGGAAAATCCTACTAAACTTCCCCTGAATGGGACCAGGAGTCATGAGAGAGTGGCAGGCAGTATGTGAGCAGAGATTGTAACTGTACGTGACAGGAGCAGGAGGATGTAGCTTAGGAAAGAGGTCGAAGCAAATGAACATAATGGATATTCTGATTTTTAAATTATATGATTTTATCATGATTACACCTTATTTTATCAAACCATGAGAAAGCAGGCTCTCTCATGCTGTTTTAGGAAAGATGATAATTTTTTGTTGCCTTGTTCATAAATATCTCTTTCACTTACCTGCCCCAGTCCCTGTTTCCTGGTATTATTTTGTAGTTTAGCACTGGAATTTCAAAACATGACTCTCACAGAAGATTTAGCAAACAAAGGATTGGTTCCTATACATCCTAAACATGAGTCTGTTTGCTGTAGTGTCGAGTCTTACATTGTGTCAGGAAAATTGTGGGTATCTGGGGAAGGATGAAGTGGTGTTCAAAAGCTCAGGGTCATAGACGATGTCTACTGAGAGGTCTCGTTTGGAACACGTGGCTCAGTGGAGGTTGGAAAATAATGATCCTGTATTTACTCTACGGGGCCCTAGGAACCCATTCCCCGCACCCAGGACTCTCTGGAATGTGGCGCTTGTCAGGGATAGGGGTGGGGGCGCTATAGGAGAAGTTAAGAGGGTAAAATTGAAAATTGTGCCCCACTTAGGGCACCTTCAGGGTTTCAGTTTCCTTATCTGTCAAATGAGATGATGAATTATTAGTGAAGCTTTATGAAACGCTGTGAAGCTCATGAAGATTAAAAGCGCTAAGAAGTAGGCAGTTGGGCGGAAAAGACTGCAGCTTTTGGGTGAAGGGTCCCCAAACCTGTTTCCGTCCCACTCCAAATCTGCTGTTGCCCCAACTCCCCATCAGCTCCTCGTTTCACTAATGAGACACACAGAAGTCACCGATGTGAATCACACCAGAAATCGGTAGCTGTGACTCAAAGGCGGGCTCCAGGGTCCCCAAACCCCCGCCGAGTTCCCCTTACCAGGCGCGGCGCTGCAGGCTGGGAGCGCGCGGGGCGAGGAGGGGCCGCGTGCGCGGCCGGAGGTTCCAGGGCAGGGCTGCAGGGCGAGGAGGAAAATGGGGCCACGGAATGCGCCCCCTTTCCGCGCAGTTGGGGACTCCCCGTTCCGGAAAGAGGCTAAACTGCCGCAGTGGAAACCCGAGAGCGAATGCAGGGCGTGCTGTCACCCAGTGGGATGCTTTCGGTCGTCGGAGCCTGCGAGCTCCTCGTCCCCTCCAGTTTCCTCTTTAAGACTTGCGAAAATTGCTGTTTGGAGTGTTAAAGAGGAAAACACAGGCCCCAGACTGCGGCCCCTGAGCCCACGGTGCCTCTGCAGGAGTGCCGATCTCTCCAGAGATCAGTTTCATGCCGTCGGCCTGAGTCTGAGTAACTCTGATAACAGACCCCATCCGGATCTGTCTCTGTGTGAAAGCACCTACAAAGGGACCCACTGAGAGAGTTATTTTCTTTTGCACGAGAAAGAACCACTGGGTTTCATGAAGAACTTCTCTACCTACTGGAGCCCAGTTGTGGAACAGGTTAGAACTGAGCCTTCCTACTTGCAGTTGCTCCTTTCCAGAAACCTGCAGAACTGAGTCACAGAGTGACTGCCCTTGTCTGTGTTTTTTTTTTTTTTTAAGTAAGGAGCCCTTTTTTTGTTGTTTTTGTTCGGTTTTGGGTGGGGGGAATATTTAGGTTGGTTGTTTGGCTATACCTCACCTTTGTCTTTTGTTCTCTGGGATTGGGGTGTCTATTTTTAGCAGTGTGTAATTTTTGAGGAGTGATGAGCAGTTCTCTTCAGTGTCTCCCAGAAATATTTCTTAAGCATGTGGAAGGAAAGATGTAGTAAATCAATTGATATATACAATTTAATACTATTATCAAAGGAGTCAGAATGCCTAAACTTAATGATATCTGAGAATTATAAACAGTGAAAGAAAATATAAAATAAACAAGAAATGGGCAAAGAGTGAGATTGAATGTAAGGTATAAAAATAATTAAGACCCCCAATAATAATTAAAACAAAACACTATGTCATTTTGGGAGACAACTGCTTTATTAAAAAAGAAAAGAAGTAAAAGACAAACTTACAAAAATCTCAAAATATTTTATTAGTGGAAGAGGCAAGCACAAAACCAGTTGTATAAGAAAAGGCAAATATTTCCACTATCAGATGAGGGCTCTGCTCTCAGGGCAAACAAACATACAAATAAACAAAAGAGTATTAGGTCCTAGTCTGACTTTGTCTTCCCCAAGAATGTACAGGAATCCTTTTCTAGGGAATTAAATCCATAGGGTGTAGTGGCATCTGCCTAGTCAGGCACTGAATATTGTACAAGATTATGTAAGAGAGTGTGCATTGTTTGAAATCTTCTGCTTGAAAAACTCATCCTGCTCAACAACAGCTCTCAAATAAGCCAAATATGAAACTCTTTTGGTAAAATGGCAGCTGATCTAGGCAGCAGGGCATGCAAATGTGAAAAAAAAACAACCCTGCATTAGCCCATGATCAAGGCATTTTATGCTTGAAGAGGTAAAAGAAAAGGTGAGAGGAGACGAAGTCAATATGAATGTTTATCTACACAAATATACCATTTTTGAGAAGTTGGATAGCTTTTTGACCCTGCGTCTGGTTAAGGAAATTCTTCCTATAGGACAGTAAGGAAGAATAAATTTCGGTTCTGATTTCTGATTGGCCACTTTTGCCCTTAGAAATCATTTATCTCTCAGTAGATTACTTTCCTCTTCAAATAAAAGGCTGTTAATGATAATTATCCTTCATACCTCATGAGATAGTTTTCATCATAAAATATTAAGCAATAAATGTGATTATTTTATAGTGTTCTCTCTACAGCTTCAGTTTTCTAGTTTATGATCAATCTTGTATTATTTTATTTTATGATCTATCTAGTATTACCTGTGTAATATTAAATTATATTTTAAAAACTAAAATAAAATTGTGTGTTCCACACTTACCTATGAGTCATTTTGCATATTTCTAAATCTAAGGATTAGAAAGTAGCAATATTTTAGGGAACAAACACAACTTTAATTGCACTTTGGAAATGTATTTGACAACTAATTATGTCTTACCTTATATTATCAATAGCTCCCAACTCTATGTATACACAGAATAATGTGGAATCTTTATTATGAATAATAAGTGTGAAATGTATGTGTTTATGAGTATGAAATTTATTTGTTTTATTACTATGATAAGTTTCTTCTTAGATTTTTTTGTTTCTGTATCATGTTCTTCTGGGATTTAACCTACAAAGTGTTTTCACGCACATGATTTCACCATACATGAAAGCTATAAAGATTAATATTAATATATATCTCTCAAGAGAAAACTTAATCCCTTTGTGCCCAAGATCTCAAAGTAAATTCACAGGGGACCAGCTCTGGAACACAAGTCCCTTGGGCCCCAGGGCACGTCTGTTCTTTCCACTATCCCCGCAACGTTCTTGGTGATGCCCCAAGGAGGGCGTTTTACCCATGGATGTCAAGCCTTCCTCCGACCCAATATATTTCTATACGCTACAGTCCGCATGAGAATTTTACAATCCTAACACTCATATTTATTTTAAAAATCATGTTTCCATTTACAAACAAGGCAGAAGGAATAAGTAAAGAGAGAAACTGGAGGGCATATGTGGACACCTGGACGTGAGACAATGAAAAAATGAAAGAACAGCAGGTTAAAATCAGCTCCATTGGTAAGCACTACCTTGGTCCAGTGCGCATGCTCATGTGCCTGTGGTCCTGGCTGGGTGAGCTGCGGGCACTCGGTGGTGTCCCCTCTGCCGGCTCCTCTCTGGGCCCCTCAGGTCGTGTAAGGAACCCCTCCCTGGCTGAGAGTCCCTGCATGGGCACAGCAGATTGCTAAAGGCGGGAATTGATAATGAACCTCTTTCCAACCAGGCTTCACAGAGCCCAACTCACTGACCACTGTGACCCTCAGCACTCCCCGCAACCCCCCCCCCCCCCCGCCACCAAACTGCAGTCCAGCCTAGGCTGGTAATCCTGGGCCTCCGCAGGCCCTTAACCCCATGTGGCATCCAAACGAATGCGCATAGGGGCCTTCACGAGGAGCTGGGATGGCCATACTGCGCCTGCACACAACTCCTCTCCTCCCCCATCACCCTCTGCTTCTCGGAACCATGGTAGATTCGGGGTAGCTGCTTCCTCCTGCATCCACACCTCCTAACTAGTGCGTGGTTGATATAAAGAGAAAGACTTCCTTTAAAGTGTTCTAACACATTCAGAAATAGAAATAAAGAGATCCTAATGTTTGCTGGCATTTAAGAACTTACCGTGGGTTGGCCCATCCCCTATACAACCCCACAGGACAGCTGCACCTAACCTCGTGCCCTGTGGCTCCTGGCTGATGCACCAGCTGCTCCCTCTCTTCTCCACTGAGACAGGAGCTTGGTGGTGTGATGGTGATGATGATGATGATGATTTGCATAAAAATCCAGGCAGATAACTACATGAAAGATACTGCATTTTATTTTCCCCAAATCTTACTTTGTTTTGGACAGGCATGAACCATAATACACGCTAGAAAATTGGAAACTGTGTTATTTGCATATAGTTAAACATTTAACTTCTTGGCACTAAATCATTGTACTAGTAAATTAACGGATGTGTCAGAAGTAATCATCAAGTATAACTGTGACATCTCTCTCATTGATGATAATAAAAATCTACAAAGATCACATAGGGAGATATCCACCCATAAGAACCAGCAAATTCTCAAGGACAGTCAGGGTAGCTACAGTCTGAAGGTCTGTGTCCCCTCGACAGCCACATGTTGGAGACCTGACCTGAAGAGGATGGTATTAGGAGGTGGGGCTACTGGGAGGTGACTGGGTCAGAGAAAAGTTCCTCAGGATTGGGATTAGTGCCCTTGTCAAAGAGGCTGCGGGAGAGCGAGCACCGCCCTTCCATCCTTTGAGGATATGGCCGAAGTTGGCAGTCTTCCGCCAGAGAGGGCTCTCCCCCAAACTGGACCACGCTGGCATCCTGATCTTGGACTTCCAGGCTCCAGAACTGTGAGGCATAATTGTCTGTTGTTTTTAAGCCACTCAGTCTACGTGGGGTTTACTTTTCTTTTTTACAAATAGCAGTTGGAGGGAGAAAGACAGTGTCTAAACAAACAAACAAAACTCACAATATAGATGTTTTCCCTTGGCTATGAATCCACTTCCTACTAAAATACTACCAGTCATTTCACTATTTTTCAAGAGATACATCAAGATGACGAACACGTTTTAAGGATATTTTATGATTGTACAAATTAAAACAAAATTTTATCTTAAAATATTTTTTTGGTTGGGGGTGATAAAGGAAAAAAAAACCAAATGTGAGATGTGAGGAGGGCCATGTCCCAGGTCTCAGTGGAGTCCCCAGGACACACCCAGCTGCGTGTGGGTCATTGGCTTCTTGCAAGAAAGAATTCAAGAGCGAGCCACAGTTCAGTAAATCAATTTATTTAGAGAGATACATACTGAATAGAGTGTAGGCTGTTTCAGGAGACAAAGACCATGAGGTGTAAGGGTTGGGTGCTCAGGTTAAAGTAAAAGTAGATATGTACACCATAGACTGCCCACAGTCCTGAAGATGAGGGAGAGAGAGGTGGCCACATGGGAGAGGTGGCCACAAGGTACAGTGTTGCCAGTTTTTACGGCCTGAGTATCTTCACATGCCAGTAAGTGGGAGGACCATTCCAACTACCCAGGAACTGGGCCACCACCCACTCTTTGACCTTTTGTGGTTGAAACCGTCATGGTGCCTGTGGGCATCACTGATCAGGATAAATCATTACAATGAGTCAATAATGAAACTCCAGGTCTACTAGAAGTCAAATCTCCCACCATCTTGAGCTTCAAGGCCAAATGGGGGTTGAATCTTCCACCACTTAGGTGTTCACCGCTCCTTGAATGGCTGTGCCCTGCCCCCTTCCGTCCTGCCTCACAGGGAGGTTGTTCGTTTCTTTATTTTCTTAATGGAGGTACTGGGGATTGAACCCAGGACCTTACACCTGCTAGGCATGCACTCTACCACTTTATTTTAAAAGTGTTCACCACAGTACTTGAGAACTCAGATTCCTCTGAAGTTCCTCTGAGCTCTAAGCAGTTTCTGTCTTGCCAAATTACCTGCAAGATTCAAGTTCACACTGTCGAGGCCTGCGGCCAGCGTTTGCACAAGTGCTTGACTAACTGGACCGTGGCATCACACAGACCGGCCACGCTCCTGATACACTGGGTCCCCAGCATCTGTGGCCACTCCCACAGCCAGGCCAACAGCCAGAGTTTCTGCTGCTTCTGCGCGCGGGCAGCCACTGTCTCCGCCACCTTGCGGAGCCTCTCCTCAGAGCAAGCGCCCCCCAGGGCCTGCGCCAGGCTGTACACATCATTGGTGTAGGGGGCGCTGCCGTGGTCCCTCACCAGGCCCTCCACCAGCCGCATCAGCTCCATCACCTGCGCCTCCCGCTCCGCGCCGGTGGCTCGGTTGTCGAAGGCACAGAATCGGCCCCCACACTCGGCCACCAGCTTCCTGAGCGCGCGGTTCTCCATGTCACGCACATAATCTTGCAGCGAGTCCCCCGCCAGGTCCTCCTTGTGGGTGAAGACCACGATGGTGCGCGCCACGATGCCGTCTCCGAACAGCGCCTTCACCCCACTCCAGGCCTGCTGGTCCTGGGCGGTGAAGCGGCCCAGCTGGGTCACCAGCAGCAGGACATGCGGCCCGGGGGCCGAGAGCAGGTAGCAGCGGCCTCTCTCCCTGCACCCGGGGTCTGTCTGGGAGACTTCGGAGCTGAAAAGGTCTGGGGTGTCAATGATCTCTATGTCCCACGTGGCCCACCTGCAGCTCCCCACCATGCAGGTTCTGGTCACCGCCGTGGGCCCGAGCCTGGAGACGAAGTGCTTCTGGCCCAGGATGCAGTTTCCCGTGGCGCTCTTCCCTGCCCCCGTCTTCCCAGCCAGGAGGAGCAGCAGCCTGGGCTCCTGCCCCGCCGCCGTGTCATCTTCTAAACCTGTGAGCACCAATTACCTGTAAGCTTCCGAACCTTAAAGCAACATGTCCTGCCTGGTACCTGGTCTCCTGGGCCCCTTTTGAACAGAGGAGAGCAGAATGCCTTCAACTTGTGCTTTGTGGATCAGACCTTTACTGAGTGACCTGGTCTGAGATTTGTCAACTCTGGGGGATCTTTTTCCATCTATTTCTTCCCTCTTTGGACTCACACATGCACCTGTAGGTGCTTGAGCACCTGGTGAACGTTTCTCTAGAGGACACCCCTCTATAATACAGGTCATTCCTCCATTTGACATTATCCGTCATCCACACTGTGCAGACCTGGTCCCTATTGGACCACTTCAGTGGCCTCTGCTATACTTTCCCAAAGAAAGGCAGGAGGTGCCCTGGGCCTGGCAGTGAGGGCTGTCTGGAGTCTGACATCCTGGGTTTGAATCACAGCCTCACCCTCTGCCAGTGGTGTAACCTTGGGAAGCTGCTTAATCTGAGTGTTAAACGTCTTCTGCACAAATGGGATCAGTACTACAGAGCTGTCCTCATGGGGTTGTTGGGAGGATAAGATGAAACCAGCCCTACTCCCCCCGCCTTTCTCTCCTCCTCCTCCTCCCTTCCTCTCTCTTAAACCTGCTGCCTAGTAAGATACCTGTTTAACCCTCCACCCTTGTTCTCTAACACATTCTACCTGGTGAATCACGTTCTCTCTAATACAGGATTTGATGTCTTCTACATCCCCTTCTGTGGAGATCAGAGTAGGGAACAGAGGTGCAGGTTAGTCAAAGAACTTAGTATCTCACAGCAGAGCAGGAGCAGAGATCTAGATCCAACGCCAACCCCCAGGTTCTTGCTGTTTCATCCAAGCATGGAGAAATCTCTGTCTTGAGTTAGTCCATTCCCTTTAATACCCAGACTCACATATGGGGGTGAATACACGTTGTGAGTTATGCTCTTACCGTAGGCATTTTCTTCATCTCTTAGCATCTTCCATCTTCCCATGATTAACTGAAAGAGTCCCAAATACAATTAGTTCATTCATTCATTCATTCATTCAATTGGTATAACTACCTACAATGTGTCAGGCAAATTCCAAAGGGCTGACGACATCACAATGAAAATGTCCTGATTCCTGCCCTCCACTGAGCATGAGCATTTAGGGAAGACACTGGAATAGCCTGACCTGGGGTTGGAATGATACTGTGAGAACACTTGATGAGCTTGGTTTTGTCTTTTCAGGGCCTCCAAATGCAAAAAGCAGAGGGAGATTATAACATTACTGTATGTTAATGAGTAAGCTTTAGCTGTTCATTTTTCCAGGTAATTCTATGCTAGTGACATAAGCTGTAAATATTACGTTTTCCCAGGAGATTCAGTAGCTGGGGGAGACTTTGGAAAACCCTGAGAACACTAAAATTTGCTCAGTAACTTAGGGAACCACCTTAGGGTTGGCCTGGGAAACAAACAAGAATATTGGAATTCTGTTTTTGGAAACTGGAAAACAGACATATCTCCCAAACCGATCTGGAGAGCTTCTGCTCTCAGGAAACCAAATAATTTGGCTTGTCTTACTATGTCTAATTACGGTGAGAATGGGATGTGACCCTCTGACTCTTAATATTCTTGCCCCCAAACCCTTGAGGCTTCTCAGAGTAAAGCAATTACACCAGTCAAACATCATTTAATACAATTAAACATCCTGTGGTCACGTTGGCCTGATCACACAAGCACCTGAACACAAGCACACGGTATCTCCTTGGTCTCCTTCTGCAGCCTCATTTCCAACTAGGCCCCCACCCCAATGCACTACTTTACAAACAGCAGCTTTCAGGGCCTTTTCCAACCCACCTTGTGCTTTCCCTCCTATGACAATTCGTCTCCTCTCTCATTTCTGCCTGAGTCCTGTCTGGGCTTCACCATCCATTTCAAATTCTACCTCCTCATGTCCACCTGGTTCCCACAGCTATCTGTGGTCTCCCCATTGGCACCACACACAAAGGAAATCAAAGGCAGAGGTTGGCTGAATAACGTGTCTTTGACCAAAGGACTCAGATGACAGGTTTGCCTAGAACTCAGTCCAAAGCTATTCATGTTTTTGCAGTAACTCTCCTGTCACCTCGCCAAAGCCTTCAGTAAAGTTCACCCCATGGGAAAATAACATAATGTGATTAGTTATTTTGTGTGTGAAAACCAACCAACTCCCTTAACCGACACCAAAGTAGAAATGGAGAAACAGCCACAAAATTCAGAGCAGAGAACAAGAATTTAGCTAAAGCAAGAAGTTGTCAAAGATGGAAAAGAGGAATTGTGCTACTGAAAATCCACAGAACTCTCGGGTAAGTCATTGGAATTTTCATAAAGTTTGAAATAAGGGTTAAAATCTTTTAAAATAATTTTTAAAAGGAGGTAAGCTCCAGCTGAAATCTGGGCTGACAAATGATTCTTAATTACTGGGGTATGTAAGACATGTAGAATCCTAAATACTCTGAAAATTCAGTTCATGTAGTTCATTCTGGTTTTCAGAATTACATGAGTATTCTTTTAAAATGTCCATTTGTGGGCACCATTCTCAAAGGCTCTGATTTACGGATCAGATGTATCTGATGGAATCAACCCACAAATCAGAGTCTGAATATCAGCTATTTATTCAGACCTCTTCATCATACAGATGAGGAAACTGAGGTGTTCTGGCAACTGGGGTGGGAGAAACTTCAATTAGAGCAGATGTTTAAGAGATCATGCAGGGAGAGGTTGAAGACCTAATTCCTAACCTCTTAGGTCTCCGGGGGGCCTCCTACTGTGGACAGAGAGGAGAGGGAGAATCTAGGCGAGTAATTCAGATGGGGTCCTGACTCGTCACATTATAACCTAGTCTGAAGTTAGATTGCTTCTGAGCCTATAGAAATATCTTTTGCCTTTGCTGAAAATGCAATTGGGTAATGTTTAATGTCTTTTAAAATGTATATTCCTAGAAGTGGTTCCAGCTTGCACTTCTCTTACTGAATGAAGAGAGTGTGGAAGGAGACAGGAACGGATCCCCTCCAGACTGGAGAAGATGCTCATAAAACTTCTGAACTTCCTTTATTGAAAACTTATAAGATCTCTACAAGCCTGGAAGTCTGACCTTCAAGGCTCTGGCTCTCACTTACCGGTATGGTGCCTGGCAGAACACAGATGCTCAGACAGCAAATGCTCTCAGAATTATGCTCCCTCTGGTTGGTTGCAGCTCCTCTGCTCAGGCTGGCTTTTCCTGGTGACAGGCTCTAACGCTGGCTAGGAGAAGGTCCTGAGTTCTGCTCTCCCTCAGTTGTGAGTGCAGCAGTCAGTGCCTTCTCTCAGAATTGAGGAAGTCTTGTGACACTAAGACAGTACTCCAGACAGCCTAGTGGGAGGACTTGGTGATGATGACTTAACGAAACAGAAACACTGTGGGTTTAAGCGTTTCTCTGAAAAATCCCCTCCTGTGGTGACTAGTATGGGTCATGTCCCCAGGAATGCCCACGAGGAAGGGAAGGGTGTTCTAGGGTCTTGAGGCCTGACTCTACTTCTAGAATTGGTTATTGATCTAGTGTCAATGGCTTTTTACCCCCTAGGGATTATTTTTTCACCCTGTGTAAAATAAATTCCGAGAGTCTCCTGACTCAGAACAGAGGACAAGATTAGCTATTCTGAACAGCTGTCCAGTGACTGGCCATCTCTTGGGGTCCAATCTGACAGAAAAATCCAGAAGCACAGTCTCACCTGAGAAAGGAATTTCTTCTCAGCGACGGAGGGACTTGAAGCTAGCTGGCCTGTGGAGCATGAGTCCCTTCACACAATTCCTGGTCAGCCGTGTGAGGACCGAGTCTGGTCACCTGTGTTGATGTCACCAACTCTAGTTTTTCTGTCTTCTCTCAAGATGGTCATGAGAACGAGGTCAGCAAAAGAGCCAACTGTGTCATGGACAGGCTACAAAAGGACTGGCCCTAGGACTGGTCATATCACCAACCTAAATCACTTAAACTTTCTGGAGTTGACTGTCCCTATGTGTGGGAAGAAGGGCTGTCCTGAGCCCTAGTCTACTGTCTGGGACCTGCTTTTTCATCTCTTTCTTTCGGTCCACTATTTTCAGGTAGGGAAGAGACTCAGCCTCCACTATTTCCCATTCTTTTTTTTGGGTACAGAGTCTCTTGAATGTCTGACACTCTAGTTGTTTCCATTCAGCTTTGTTGAAGGCAGGAGTCTCTCATTCTGCCACTAGATCAGAAGGACCAGGACTAGCATGACACAAGTTTGGTGTCCAGGGCACACCATGTAAGGAGGCAATCACCGCCAAGGTCACTCAAGTGCCAACCCTACAGGTGAGTGACGCTGAGGGTGAAGACTGCTTTAAGACTGAGGTGTATATGGCTCCTCACTAGCCACACCCTAGTCCAAGCCATGCAGTTCAGTCTTGACCAAGACTTTGATACCCAACATGTACTGTTCATGAAGATGCTTTCAGTGCCTCTTGCACAGATCCTCACCATTCAGGGTTCTCACGCATGCATGTGGCATCTTCCTTCAACCGCTTGTAACTCTTTGCCTGAGGGATTACCTGGTTACCAGAGGATGCTTGGTTCTTGCATGGAGCAGCCTGAAGTCATCAGAGAGCTAATGTCCCCAGGAGCAGACCTCAATTCATGACAGTTAGAAGTTAGTGGATAAATACTCCAATTTCCTTGCTTATTAAATTGTCCACTGCCCACCAAATGAGATTACTCTGAGATGTATTCTGTGCCAATTGCTGAGGTCCCCAGCAGGACGGAGACCCAGATGTCTATGTTGGGAACCCCTCCATCATTGTCTACAGGGGTTATATGCTGCTCAGTACAACCTGGGTTGGCTCCTTTCCCTTCCCTGCCTTACATTCCCACATCCCTACTAGTGCTTTCTGGGATCTCCTTCCTATCCAGAAGTAACTGGTTCCATTTCCCCCAGCATTCCTATTAGTTTTCGATTATTTGCCATTGTCTCTGGGTTTGATCCCCTGTTATTCAGACTTGCCATCCATTGTGGAAACCTATCTAAGGCCAGAAGCCCTGAGACTCTTGGGTCTCAGAACTATCTGGGACTCCTGCTTCCTCTCCTCCCTGCCTCCACTCTTCCTTCTTTCCTTTTCAGAGTTACATGTTCATTATTTTCTTCTCTACCCTTATAAATCCAGTAAAAGTGACCTAGAATGAAAACATCCTTCCTGAGCAGAATAGTAAGTTCAACCCTTCTGGGATCATTGACATGGGCAGAGCTCAACTATTAGCATCCCCAGAGCCACAAAGGAATAAGAATGATCCAAATATCATCTCAGGAGAGGAGGTTATAGGGAAATAACTTCTTCAATGAAATACTTACTATCTGAAAGACATTGGCCCCACTATGCCCCAGCATTTAGAAGCAATATTTCAGTGTCATATAGATCCTAGCTTCTTTTTTGTGGGGGAGACGAAGGTTGTGGCAATCAAGATTTACTTGTTAGAAGTATCAGCCAAGCAGGTGTTATCCAGGATTCAATCTCACAGGACAAGAACCAGGCAAGCATCCTAGTTTGACAGAATAACATAAAAGGAAATGGAAATTTATAAGCCAAATCAGAAGTTAAATGCTATGTGTTTCATCTTCCAGTGTTATGTACAATGGGACACTGAAGTCAAAGAGAATAAAAGTTCTGAGTGAGAGAGACGCAAACATTAACACAAACCTAGACTTAAGTGAGAACCTAGGATGAATTTCAACTAATAAAAGACAGAGAAAGGACTCTGGTATGGGTATATTTGAAGAAATACCAGCATGACATTAAAGACAAATGAATGGGGAGAAACACTCAGAGAAAATGCGTAGGACATGAAGAAAAAAGGACTGAGAATAGAATTTCAATTACCTCATAATTCTGGAACCACCAAGGGGAAAACAGTGCAAATGTTCAAAAAGTGGGACGATAGCTGAAAATTGTGTTTCTATTAAAGACAAGCTGCAGAAGGTTTCAAAAGAAAAAAAATCAATTAAAATGAGGGATTTTTTTGCTTCTGGCTAAGTTGGAGAAAGATTCAAAAGCTCTCAGTGTCCACACTGACAAGAAGAATTGGACAGAATAAAAACATACTTCTCTAGAAGGGAATCCTCCTACACTGCTGGTGGGAATGTAGTTTGGTGAAGCCATTATGGAAAATAGTATGGAGATTCCTCAAATAACTAAAAATGGACTTACCACATGATCCAGCAATCCCACTCCTGGGCATATATCTGGAGGGAACTCTAATTCAAAAAGATACATGCACCCCAATGTTCACAGTATCACGATTTACAGAAGCCAAGACATGGAAACCACCTAAATGTCCATTGACAGATGACTGGATAAAGATGTTGTGGTATATTTATACAATGGAATACTACTCAGCCATAAAAAATAATAAAATAATGCCATTTGCAGTAACATGGATGGACCTGTCATTCTAAGTGAAGTAAAAGCCAGAAAGAGAAAGAAAAAAAACCATATGATATCACTCATATGTGGAATCTAAAAAAAAAAAAAAAAAGACACAAATGAACTTATCTACAAAACAGAAACAGACTCACATTGAAAACAAACTTATGGTTACCAAGGGGTAAATGGGGTGGGAAGGGATAAATTGAGAGATTGAGAAGACATTGTTAAAAACAGGCAATAAAATGGAACAGAGAAAACATAAAGGAGAAAAATCAAAGTTAGAGTTTCATAAAATTTAATAAAATTAAACCTCTAGCCAGGCTGATGAAACAAAAAGAAATAATCATAAATTACCAATATCAAAATTCAAAGAGGAATGATCACTATTGTTCTTGTATTTATTAAAGAGATAATAAAAATATTTTATGTTTCTGCAAATAAATTCAACAATTTAAACATAATGGAAAAATCCCTTGAAAAGTACAGCTTACCAAGATAAGCATAAGAAGAAATAAAAAAATCACAACAGCCAATAGCCTTATATATGTGGTTAAAAAAAGAATTCGTAATATTAGTTTCCTAGGAAAGGCTTAATTTAATATGTGTTTGTGTTTGGGGATCAGAGAGCTCAGAATCTGCTCTTTAACTTTATCGACAACACAAGGTTGAGTTTCTTGATCTCAAGATTGATGTAGGCATTTATTTTGGGGCAGCTCTGCCTTCCATGTTTGCCTGTCCTCATGGCTCTCAACTCCCCTTTTAGCTTCACATCATTTTTAGGTGGATTGTTTGCTTCATCTTTGGAGTTTTCCTTATTTTCTAGTGAGCTTGTCAATCATAGAGATTTTGTTTACTTTTAATAAATTCAACTTCTATTTGCATTTAATGATGCTTCAGGAGATCCAGTCCGCCATCTTGTCTGGAGTGTAAAGCCTCTAGGTATGTTTCAATGCTAACTGTGACTGGGGGCCAGGGATGAAAGCTGGCTGAGCCTCTTTCAGTGGTAAGCAAATTTGATGCACATAAAACAGACTGTTGATGTGTGAGTGTATCTGTGTGTGATTGTTGAGCATGAATTTGTTGTGTTACAAAAATTAGCCGTGTGTCTACTTACCATCTGCTGAGGATAAAACCATAGAACAGAATTAGAGATGTGCCCTCAGGAACTTTACAGTTTACTTATTATTGTTATTTTGTTATAGTTAATAGAAATTTTATTATTATTTTTGTTGTATTCAGTAGAAATAGTAGTAGTATAAAGAAGAAAAGGGGTTTTCAGGAACATAACACTGATTTTAGAGATTTGCAAATGAGAGGAAGTTTATGCTTATAACTTTCAAAAGATTTTGGCATTATATTTCAAAACAATAACTTAAAATAATTTGGTTCATCAACAAATAGGATGATGTTAAGATTTAAAGACAACAGAATCGCAAACATGTACTCAGGCACCGTTTTTCACCCCCTCTACAACAGTGAGTAAGGAATCACTATCTGTAACTATAATCTATGAGTCTTGCAGTCCAGTTGCCTGGTTTTTCTAAAAATTATCATTAATTTTGGGGGTATAATTAACAGTAAGCTGCAGAACAAATTGCATATATGAAAGGGTAAACGATAAAAGAAATTGCACATTCTGTGCAATACACAGAAGAACTGAATTAACAATTTGGCAAACACCTGAATACACAATAAAATACACAATAAAATATACATTACTGTTTTGACTAGGGCTTTTCTTAGGCAATTTGCTTTGGTCATGGTTGTGCAATGTCTCAGAATTTCCACATACTTTATAAAGCTCCCTTTGAAATCTTTTAATCTATTCTCTGACTGCAGAGGTCCGGATTGTGACCCAGTCACTAGACTATACAGCCTGTTGGTATAGTGGTCACCCCTTTTCGTCATCACGAAGCTCTCAATCAAGTCCATCAGCTCCTTCACTTGGTCATCCCGATTGCTCCCTTCAGGACGGTTATTAAAGGCACACACTCGCCCCCCACATGCAGCCACCAGTGTGCTTAAGGCTTTGTTATCGGAGCCATGGATGTAATCCATCAAGGAGTCTCCCTTGAGGTCTTCCTTGCGGGTGAAGAGGACAATTGTGTGTCTCATAGCATCCTTTCCAAAGATCTCCTTCACCCTCTGCACAGCCTGCTGATCTTTGGTGGTGAAGCGGCCCAGCTGTGTCACCAGAAGTAGCACGTGGGGTCCTGGTGCAGAGAGTAGGTAGCACCTCTGTACCTCTTTGTACAGAGAATCAGAGTGGTCCTTCTCAGAAAACATATCTGGTGTGTCAATAATGACCATCTCTCTCTCCCCCAGCTTCCCCGACTTTTACTGCAAGTCTTAGTCAAGGACTGGGCACTCAGCCTGGACTCAAATGCCTGCTTCCCAAGGATGCTGTTCCCTGTAGCACTTTTGCCAGTCCCTGTTTTGCCCACCAGAATGATTCTCAGCTCTGATCCTCTGGTGTGTGGAGCATGTTGACTCTTGGTAGATGGTCCTATTAAGAGCAAGTGTACTTTGTTATTACCATACTGATCATACCAATGGAATATTTGTAATGATAATGAAAGATCTGGGAAAAGATACTCTCACAATGTATTTATGGAATAGAAGCTAACTCTGTTATCAGATAAAATAATGATTTTTAAAACATCTAGAATTCTCTAGGTCTGTGGGCACTGCCCTTTTAGGAGCCTAGAAAAACATACTTGGGGGATGAGATAGACTTGGAAACATATCTTATTACTTAAAGGTTGCCGATACCACCCAGTTCTGGCCCTGTAAAGGACAAGTTTTCTGAGGATCAGAGATGGGTAGCCAAGACTGGGTTCCATCTCCAGGTGGGATAAGTAACCTGCCTCTGTTCCAAGGAGAGATGACTCCTCTGCCCTTGGCTGGCCGGAAGTGTGGTCATGACCACCAATGAAACGGCTGGACCAGGGAAGTGTCGGAATGAGCAGTGTGAAATCATTCTGTCTAATGAAGAAACAGCTAATAGCTTATACTTTGCTTGGAGAGGGTAGCATGATTTTTATATAAAATAGGCCCAGAATATGGTAAAACTGGTGCACACATGTAGTCACTTCCTTACCAGACTGACTGCATTCATTTTGGCCCATTGCTGTTCCTAAGGGACAGAGAGACCAGAGACCAATTAAAAAATATATTATTATCATTATTATTATTATTTTAGGGGCAAATAACTCTATAACTTTATTTTTAACTTTATTTATATTTAAAATTTTTATTCAAGTGTAGTTGATTTACAATGTTAGTTTCAGGTATACAGCAAAGTGATTCAGTTATATATATACATACACATATATATTTTCTTTTCAGATTTTTTCTGTTACATGAAAAATGATTTTTTAAAATTGAAGTATAGTCAGTTTACAATGTTGTGTCAATTTCTGGTGTATAGTACAATGTTTCAGTCATACATGAATATACATATGTTTTCATATTCTTTTTCAACATAAGCTACTACAAGATATTGAATACAGTTCCCTGTGCCATACAGCATAAACTTATTTATCTATTTTATGTATACCAGTCAGTATCTGCAAATCTCGAACTCCCAGTGTATCCCTTCCCACACCCTTCCCCGCTTGTAACCATAAGTTTGTTTTCTGTCCGTTTCTGTTTTACATATAAGTTCATTTTTTTTTTTTTTAGATTCCACATGTGAGTGATATCGTATGGAATTTTTTTTTTTTTCTCTTTCTGGCTTACTTCACTTAGAATGACATTCTCCAGGGCCATCCATGTTACTGCAAATGGCATTAGAAAAATGATTATTTTTAGTTCTGACTCATGAAAGACCCTTATATTTCCAGAGCACGTTCACAGTCCTGCTTCGCTTGCTTACAGGAAGCTGACGAGATGGGAGAATGAGGATTACTATCTCTATTTTACAGAGAAATTGAATCACTTGCTCAGCGTCAACCCAGTGAGTAAGAAAGTAGGCTTCATTTGTCAGCTACACCTACTTCTTATTTCCACACCCACCTCATCTAATTTTCTTCCTTCCTTCTCAGGACTCTCCTGCCCCTTCTCTTGCTTTCCTTGGCCACACACCTCTGCTTTCCTCATGTCCTTTCCAGGTCTGCCTTGGGTCCGAGGTCCAGACACCTCTTTCCTTTGCTCCTTCCCCTCCTCTTCCCATCTTTCCTTCTCCTTGTCTCCAACCCTCCTCCCTTCATTCTGAGTCCTTGCCCAAGAGACACAAGGAAGTAAGAACATGACTCCGGAAAAGTACGTTATCCTTTAATCCAGAAACACACTTCAGTGGATCCATTCATTACTTGAATTTTCACTCATTCCTCAATCATGAAGAAGTCTTACCGTTTAGTTCTGTTTACTATGCAGAGAGAAGTATCTTAAAACCGCGGCCTCAACCAAAGACACAAGGCCGAAATATGACCAAGTATTGATCGAATTCTTCCCAGTTAGCATTTTTACTGGCTCTATGCTAAGGAAATTCTCTTTGTGAGTAAACTAAATTACATGAAGTTTACATTTCCCATAAACTGGCTTCACTTAAGCAGAAAGTCATCACTCTAAATTGTTCCCCTTAAAATAGGGCACATTTGTTTCAAAAAATTATTTTTTCGGGCATAGTCAGAGAACTGGAAATCAAGACTGCAGAACTTCTTGTGAATGTGGGCTTACCTGATTTACTGTCGAAAGGAACAGATGGCTTCCTGTTGAAACCTGTGACTTGCCAACTCTGCCCCGAAGAGAAAACAAAAAACAAAACACACAAAACAAACACCTAGTCTGCCTTCTTCCTCTCTTCAATCTCCACCGAGCTTCCCCACTGCAAAAGAACCCCACCACATGCCTGTGTCTGAAACTCTCGTTTAAAAAAATAAACAGTTAAAGTGGGAAAACTTAATCAGGAGTTGTTTGTTTACGTGTGGACTGCCTTTTCTAGGCAATAGTGAAAAACCAGTGTTTAAATCCTTTAAACTGGACAGGAAAGCAAGGGCTGCTGGGGCTGCTGGTAGATCTGATTCCTTTCTCCCTGGGCTGTGTCCTTACAGTTATGGGTTTGCCTGAGTACAAACCTCCCTCTTCCCCCACCCGCAGGGGAAATTACATCTCATGAACACTGGTAGCAGTGACTGTTCTCAAGACTAAAGGCCAATGCTGCTGTGGGGGCAGAAAGAGCGGGGGCGGGGGGCGCACAGCACAGGGAGCTGTGCAGGAAGGGGGAGGGTACACAAAGAGGAACCCAAGAGATACTCGTGTTGTCTGAGTCTGTGAGGAACAGTCACGATCACGAACGCATTTTGAAATAACTCACTTATGACTTGCCTGCTTTCCCTTCCGGTCCAGCTCTGCAGTGTCAGGGAAGCACCTCTGGGGAGCAATGATCAGGGCAGTGGCTACAATAACAATCTGAGCGCCACATTAAGGAAGAATGACCCAAAGAGTTAAAGTTGAACTCACTCAAACGCTCTTTTTCCGTATTTATATGACATTCCCCAGAGCCGGGGAGAGAGGATATGGGACTTAGATTGCCTTTAAATATCCCATTTGAATTCTTCCAGATCCGTTACTGCTGCAGTCTCCTGCTTAATACAAGTAATCTCTTCCTAAAAACAAAACATTCTGTCAAAACACTAACAAGACCTATTTCCTATGGTTTTATATGAAAACAAATATAATGCAATATCAAACCCAAAGCCCATCAATTTTCTAAATCACATATAAAATTCAGTAAAGCACCTATATAAAAACATTTTTAATAAAATATTTAAAATATTGTTTTTTAATCCCCCAGATATTTTTGGTTAACAAAAGAAAGTTATTAGAGAATGTAAGTATCCTGACAAATAGTTCCATTTTAAAAATGAGCAAAGGATCTGAATAGATTTTTTCCAAAGAAGACAGGCATATAGCCAACAGGTACATGAAAAGTTGCTCAACATCACTAATTATCAAGGAAAGACCAACCAAAATCACAATGAGATATCACCTCACATCTGTCAGGATGACTGTTATCAAAAAGACAAGTATTGGTGAGGATGGAGAGGAGTCCAATGTTGGTAGGAATGTAAGTTAGGAAAGCCACTATGAAGAATGGTATGGAGGCGCCTAAAAAAAAATTAAAAGTAGAACTACTGAATGATCTAGCAATCCTCCTTTCTGGGTAGATATCCAAAGGAAACAAGTCAGGATTTTTGAGGTGATATCTGCTCTCCCATATCCATTGCAGCATTATTCACTAGCCAAGATATGAAAAAAAAAAATCTAAGTGTCCATCAATGGATTAATGGAAAAAGAAGATGTATAAGCTGTATAGACTAGAATATTATTCAGCCACAAGAAAGGAGGAAATTCTGTTATTTGTGACTATGTGGCTGAAACTTAGAGCATTATGCTAAGTGAAATAAGTCAGACAGAAAAAAACAAATGCTCCACATATAAACTCACTTATATGTGGAGTCTAAAAAATGAAAGTGGAACTCTTTAGAGCTTAGAGAGTATAATGGTGATTACCAGGGGCTGGAGGTTGAGGGAGATGGGGAGATGCTGGTCAAAGAATAAAAACCTTCAGTTATAGGATAAGTAGGTTCTGGGGATTTAATGTACAGCATGGTGATGCTAATGATAATACTGCATTGTATATCTGAAAGTTGCTAAGACAGCAGACCTTGGTCATTCTCACCACATACACAAATAAAGTAACTGTGCGGGATAAAAGATGTGTTAATTAACGTGATTGTGATCATCATTTCACAAAGTATACATATATCAAATCATCACATTGGACACTTTAAAAATACACAGTTTTATTTGTCAACTACATCTCAATAAAACTGGAGGAAAAAATTAAAAATTAAAAAATTAAAAATAAATACAGACAGCAAATGAGGCTGTGGAACAACCAGAACTCTGCATTGTTGGTAAGAGTGTTAAGTGTTACAACATTTTTGCAAAATGGCTGGCAGTTTCTGTGTCATTCACTAGAATATTATGTCTTTCTATATGTAGAGGACATATATTTCTTGTCAACTTTATTTCTGAGGATTTAAGTTTTTGTGTTGCTATTTTAAATCAGAATTTTCTCTTTCACTCTGCTTTCTAAAGCACTTCTATTTTGTACAGAGGAGTACAATAAGGAGTGCTGCATACCAGGAATTAACACATTATAAACCAACTTCAATAAAAAAATTAAAAAAAATTTTAATAAATTAACTACATCTTGCCAATTTACTTGTTTCAGTATTTCTAAAAATAGTTTTAAAACAACCCCATTTACCATCACATTAAAAAGAATAAAATACCTAGGAATAAACCTACCTAAGGAAACAAAGGACCTGTATTCCAAAAACTATAAGACACAAAAGATATTGAAGACAACACAAACAGATGGAAAAATATACCATATTCTTGGATTGGAAGACTCAATATTGTTAAAATGGCCATACTATCCAAGGCAATATACAAATGCAATGCAATCCCTATCAATCCCTGCCAATGATATTTTTCACAGAAATGGAACAAAAATTTTTTTTTAATTTGTATAAAAACACAAAAGACCCAAATAGCCAAAACAATCTTGAGAAAGAAGAGTGGAACTGGAAGAATCATACTCCCTGACTTTAGACTATACTACAAATCTGCGGTAATCAAAACAGTATGGTACCAGCACAAAAACAGACACATAGATCAGTGGAACAGGATAGAAAGACCAGAAATAAACCCACGCACTTATGGTCAATTAATCTATGACAAAAGAGGCAAAAATATACAATGGAGAAAAAACAGTCTTTTCAACAAGTGGTGATGGGAAAGCTGGATAGCTACATGTAAAAGAAAGTAGAACATTCTCTAATGCTATATACAAAAATAAGCTCAAAATTGATTAAAGACCTAAACGTAAGACCAGATACTATAAAAGAGGCAGCACACTCTTTGACATTAATTTCAGCAATATTTTTTGAACCAGATCCTAGAGTAATGGAAATCAAAGCAAAAATAAACAAATGGGATCTAATTAACCTTACAAGCTTGTGTACAGCAAAGGAGATCATAAACAAAACAAAAAGCAACCTACAGACTGGGAGAAAATATTTGCAAATGACACAGTTGACAAGGGACTGATTTCCAAAACATACAAATAGCTTATACAGCTTAATATTAAAATACCAAACAACCCAATCAAAAATGAGCAGAAGACCTAAACAGACATTTCTCCAAAAAAGACATTGAGATGGCTAAAAAGCACATGAAAAGCTGCTCAGTATCGATTATTATCAAAGAAATGCAAATCAAAACTACAATGAGATATTACCTCACACCGGCCAGAATGGCTATCATTAAGAAGTCTACAAATGATAAATGCTGGAGAGGGTGTGGGGGAAAAGAGACTTCCCTTCCTACACTGTTGGTGGGAACATAAATTGGTGCAGCCACTATGGAGGACGGTATGGAGGTTCCTTTAAAAACTAAAAATAGACTTGACATATGACACAGCAATCCCACTTCTGGGTATATATCTAGAGAAAAATATAATTCAAAAAGATACATGTACCTCAGTGTTCTTAGCAGCACTATTTACAATAGCCAAGACTTAGAAACAACCTAAAAGTCCATTGACAGATGAGTGGATAAAGAAGGTGTGTATAAGGTGTGTGTGTGTGTGTGTGTGTGTGTGTGTGTGTGTGTTTGTGTGTGTTATATATATAATGGGATGTGACTCAGTCATAAAAAATAAACTAATACCATTTGCATCAACATGGATGGACCTAGAGGTGATAATATTGAGTGAAGTAAGTCAGAGAATGGTAAATATCGTATAATATCACTTACATGTGGAATTTTAAAAAGATACAAATTCTATTTACAAACCAAAAACAGACTCACAGATATAGAAAACAAACTATGGTTACCAAAGGGGAAAGGGCAGGGAGGGATAAATTAGGGGTTGGGGATTAACAGACATGCATTACTACATTATAAAATAGGTAAACAACAAGGACCTACTGTACAGCATGGGGAACTATATTCAATTTCTTGTAATAACATATAATGGAAAAGAATCTGAAAAGAAAAAAATGTATGTATGTATATGTATAACGGAATCACTTTACTGTACACCTGAAACTAACATTGTAAATCAACTACACTTCAAAAAAAATTAAAAAATTTTTTCACTTCTTTTGATTATCTTGGGATTTCTAGGTTTATCAAAGACTCAGCTGCAAGTAGTGATATTTTATCCCCTTATTTCTCAAAGTGGACCTTTTATTGCTTTTCCTTGTATAATTTCCATTGGTTATTGCCATTTAAAAAAGGTGAGCTAATTTTGTTTCTTACTTTTTATTTTAACTTCATGGCACCTAGTATTTTATCATTAACACTGATGCTAGATTTTGACATTTAATTAGTTTATTTTGAAATCAGTATAGTCTACTTCTTGCAGCCTTATTTCATTAAAGTCTTTTTATCTGAGATGTAAGTTTGTAAAAATGTCTTTTCATGTTGATTGCAATAATTCCACGATTTTTTCTTTTAACCTATTAATATTGTAAATTATGTTAATACATTTCCCAATATAGGTGGTATATGTGTGTGAGTATTAAAGTCTGGGCTCCAAGGAACGCAGACTGCTGAGATGGAGACAGGTATGCAGGGAGTTTATTTGGGAGCCATCTCAGGATTAACACCTGAGCTGGGAGGAAAGAACACAGGATCAGGCAGAGGGAACTTAAACTGTGATGCTGTTACAACAAATGCCCACTCCACAAAGATGCAGAGATCTAAAGTCTGGTTGCACCTTTAGAGTGAAGGTGAGTGGCTGTGCTTTATAATCCCATTTGCCGGTTTTTGGATGAAAACTCCCCCTGGGAAGGACTTACATAAGGCATCTCTCCTCAGCACAAGCCAATTTCTGGACAGAGCTGACAGCTAGCAGCAACCCCTGCAGCTGGAGAAAAAGAACCTTCTGTTTTTATACCACTCCTCTAGGTTTTGAGCGACAAATATTATTCTTCATTACTGGGCCATCTGAAGAGAAGTCCCAGCATACTTTTAAAGACACCCCTGATGAAATTTCTTCTTGGCAATGATGTTCAATTGAATGTTCTGTGATGACAAAAATGTTCAATATCTGCATTGCTCAACGTGGTAGCCACCAGCCACATGCGACTATTGAGCCCTTGAAATGTGGTTAGTGTGGTGGAGAAAATGAATTTTAAATTTTATTTAATTTTAATTCATATAATTCAATGATCTCATGTGGCTAGTGGCCAGCATATTGGACAGCACAATTATAGAGTATATCCTTTTTAATAAGATAATACAAAACATTATGTTTGTTGATGGAGAGGGGTGCACAGGTAAAAATATGGTAAGAAAATGCAAAGTAAAAGGAATAAATTGTTTAACACCAAAGAAATTTCTAAAAACTGGAATGGGGAGGTTTTTATTAAAAATTGAAGTGGTCTCTTTTAGGCCTGTTGCGATTTTTGCTCTACTAAGCAACTCACTATTTTCAACTCACTATTATGTTTTAATCAGTAAGAATTCAGAGAATGTTTAACTTCAAGTTATCCCTCACCATTCAAACACCCATAATTTGAGTATTTGCTATACACAGCTTTACCCAAATTCATTATTTGGATTGAAAACCCATATAGCAAATCTGACTGTGCATGTAAATCTGACTGTGCATTCAATGACATTGCATGTGAGCCTGGGAAAGAGGATATAGAGTGAACTGTGGGCCTATCTCTGTTGCTTTCTGACAGCATCATGTCTTGTGCCCATGTTGTTTGGATGTGTTTTTAATTATTGGAATCATATTCTCCATATCATTAAGTAAAAATTTATCCTATGAAAGGTTAAATGTACATTATGAATTCAAATTACACTCCCAAATTAAAAGAAAACAAGATAATTTAAAACACATTTATGTACTGATTAGAGTTGCTTGAAAGAGGTTTGATGCTTGAAAAGATATGTGGACCCCAATGTTCACAGAAGCATTATTTACAATAGTCAAGATATGGAAGCAACTTCAGTGTCCATTCACAGATGAATGGGTGAAGATGTGGTATATATATGTGTATATATATATACAGTGAAATATTACTCAGCTATAAAAGGAATGAAATTCTGCCTAGTGAAGTAAGTCAGTCAGAGAAAGTCCAATACTATATGTTTACACTGATATGTGGAACCTTAAAAATAAATAATATAACAAAATATAGATAGAGAGAACAAACTTGTGGTTACCAGAGCGGGGAGGGGTCGGGGGAGGGACAAGATAGGGGAAGGAGATTAAGAAGTACAAACTACTAGGTATAAAATAAACAAGATACAAGGATGTAATACACAGCACAGGGAATATAACCAACAGCTTATAGTAACTTTAAATGGAATATAATCTATAAAAAGTTTGAATCACTGTGTTGTACACCTGAAACTAATATAACATTGTAAATCAACAATACTTCAATCAAAAAAAAAAAGAAGAAAAAGAAAAGAGGTTTGGTGGAGAGAGGAGGGAAATCAAACACCAGTCACAATGGCTGTTCAGTGTGTGGGGTGAACTGGTGAAGGAGGAAAGGAACAGTGGATGCCTGATGTCCAGAGTTTCACGGAATTGGTGGGGGCAAAGCAAAACAAAACAAGAACTCAGTGAACAAATGAATAAACCTCAACAAACAAACAAACAAAACCAACCTGGATCTTTTTAAAGAGGCTGAATTTAGTGACTTGTCCACTGAAAAGTGTGAGGAACTGTTAGCTTTACATGGCAAAGAACTTACTGCCAGAGAACTGGTCCCAATTGATGCTCACAGTTTTAAGAAGGGTCAAACTCATGGAATAATTGTGAAAATTTATGACTAAATTTTTAAATTAGAAAAATTTTCAAGAAAATTTACATCAAACAAATGACACCAACAGAAGCATTCCACTAAAAGATGTGATTACAGCAGTGTTACGTTACCAAAAGAGGTATGTATGCAAGCAAGGGAACACAAAGAGATGTCTATTTTGAGTTTTATTCCATTGCATTGCTTTGTCTATGGTTTTAGATGATGGCTTACAATCATCTCCTTCTGGAGTTAATGGTACGTCACGTCCCATGATGTAAAGATAGTTCCCAGCTCCTCGGAATTGGACCTGGGCCTACCCCAGGGATGGACTGTTTCACCCTCTCCTTTACCAGCTCATCCCCGCACAGTGTCACCCCCACTGAATAACCGCTGTGACTGCTTACCTGCTCTTTGATTGCCCTCCTCTCTTAGTGCACAAAGATGACCAATAACTCCTTTAAATTCCTCTGACTTTACATTACTGTGGTGAACGCTGGAATCAAAACCACCAGGAGTAAAATGCTGTCACCTTGGTGAACAGTGAAGACATTCCACCTCCAACAAATACAACACAGAGAAGAATCGAGGGACACAGCTGACAACCAGAGAGGCACAGACATGTGGCTCTAGTCCAGTGTCCCAGCCATTTGAGCCACTCCTACCGAAGCCCCGGGCTTCATGGAGCAGAGGCACCTGGCACCTTCTGTGCTCTGCTCGACTTCCTGACACACAAAATAATGAGCATAATAAAACTGTTGTTTTATGAGTTTTGGAGTGATTTGTTATACAGCAATAGATAATTGGCTCACCTGAATAGATTCCTAGAAATGAAATTGCTAGACAATTGGTAGATTCATTTGCAATTTTGATAGATGCTACTAAATTGTCCACAATAAAAAAATTTAACCAAATTAGTTATACCGGCATTTTATTAATTCCCCCATATCCTTGCTCATGGTTTTATCTGTCAATTTAATTGATGAAAAATTATATCAGTGTGATTTTTATATGTGTTATGAAGTATGAATGTGGTTGAATCATTTTTCCTCTGTTGAAGATCTATGACTTTTTAAATTAATGTCTGTCTTATAAATCTGTTGCTCATGTTTAAATTCTCTTGTTAGTCTTTTTGATATTGATTTGTTCTTTATGCAGCCAGAAATGATCATCTTATCCTCTTGGATTTTTTTTTTAAATCCAATTTTGTTCACTGTTAGTTTATTGTGACTTGTGTCTAAAAGAATATGAAATAATCACAATATGGTAGGTTTCCTTAACTTGTTCTTAACTTTTGTGGTAATACCACAGTGTTTCCAGTTAAACAAAGTGCAGGCTTTGAGGTTGAGATGGAAATTTTTATTATGGTAAGAAAGTAATCAATTATTAGATGCTGAATTTTACCAAAGCAGATAGGAAGGAAATTTTTCTTTTCATCAGCTAAGGAGATGACAGAATTATGTTTCTCCTTGGCTTTATAAAACATTAAATTATATGAAAGTATTCCTGATACTGAATCATCTTTGCATACTTGGGACAAATCTTTATCATTTAAGGTATTGCTGGATTCTATCTGTTAATAGCTAATTAAGAATTTTTGCATTTCTTCATGAGTGATCTTTCCATTTCTAAAACAAAGTAATTCTTCTTCCTTTGATTTCCCTGGTTCTAGCTGTATCTAGTTTGGGTGTCTCATCTTCCTTCCAAATTTCTCAGTCTGGTGTTTTTCTGAATAGATACTTCCTCTCCAGAAGCATTCTGGTTCTATCTTTTCAGAAAATAAGATTTTTACCATCACCACCTTTCCCCATCACCTCTTCCTTTCTTAGGCAAGCCTGACATTGAACAAAGACTATAGCATGGTGAATGTTATTAAGGAAAATGCCAGGGTGCATTGGGAGTGTGTAAGAGATAAGCTAAATTAACCAGAGGTGGGTAGTCAGAAAAGACTGCTTAGAAAAAGACTTGGGGTTGAACTTTCATGGTCCCAGCTGTGAGCTGTGCGAAAAGCAGATTCAAAAGCCCTGTCCTTTATCCTGTTTTGCATGCTCTGCATTTGGATATCTTTTGCGGGGGGGTGTCCTCCTCAATGTCCTCTTTCACTTCCTTTGCCTCCCCACCCACCCCACCCCCTCAGTGCATGAAAGCAGAACTATTGTGGCTCAAGTGAGCTGTAGAAGGACCCTATTTGTGAAATTTGGGGTGAGCCCACTGAGGTCTCCACCCAATCTATTTCCTGACCCCTCCCCTGGGCTCAGGAAGCCTGTCCACCCTTCATTTCCTTTCCAACCACTTCCCACACAGAACTCTTATATTTTCCAGGTTTGTTCTATGTTCAGCTCTATCTTGAGAAGAATTTGGTTTCCGGGTGTTTTCTTTTTATTTTAACCAAAAGTGAAAAATAACTGTTTCTATCATATCTGTGAAAGGAAACCACAACCCCAGAGCTGCACCTGAGGCAAGCTTCATCCTCTGAGAGGGCAGAAAACCAACTGACTTGGTGTCATCTGAAGGGACTGAAGTCCCCCTGTGCTGAACATGCACCTGCCCATTCTCCCTGAGCTGTCATTCCTCTCTTCTGAGTAAAGCTCTTCCACCAGGAGAGTGGTTAGGTAAAGATAACAACACACAGGGAGAGACTGTCAAAGAGGTCAAAGGGACTGAATATAGATCGAAATAATTCCAGCGAAGAGTTAAAGGTTCAAGTCCTCAAACACCAGGTGTAGGCTGGAAGATTCGTTCGCTGTAGTCTATGACCCATTGCTCTCAGACATGCAGGATCTTTTAAAAGAGGCACCTCAGGTCTCACTTGCTACCAGATCCTGGGTTTGGATATCATTCACAGAAATTGTAGACAAAGCTCAATTTGCTCTAGTTCTAACTTGCCATCTTCCTCCTGCCCCCCACTCCCAGTTTTAATAACCCAGAGCCCATCAGGGACCATAGATGGCCAAAACACATCCTTTGTATATATACACAACAGGGTTTTGGCCCCTGACCACAATGGCCACTGACCAGTTATGTGTCCTTGGGCAAATATGACCCTAATTTCCTTCATCTTAAAATGGGAAAAACTTAAACTACTTATAGGATTGTCAGAATTAAATGGAGAAATGCATGTAAAACCTGTAGCCCCAGTGCCTAGCACAACAGTTTCCAAACCTTAGCCTGCATCAGAATTGCCTGAAGAGCTTGTGAAAACATCTATGGCCAGGCAGCACCCCTGGAGTTTCTGAGTTAGTAGGGTTTGGGTGGAGCCTGAAGAGTGGGATTTCTACAAGTCCCCGGGTGACACTAATGCTGCTGGTCCAAGGACTGCATTTTGAGACCACATGTCATCATTTACATTGTTGAGGTTGGGTTACCATCATGTCTGGGTTCCAGCTGTAGAGCTGAAGCCCTGTACCCAACTGTAAATAGAAGTAAGAGGTTTATCTCTGAGGCACCTTAACTTTCTGGCTTTGCTCCCTACATAGGACATTTAGGCCATTTCTTCATTGTCCAAAGCACCCCTACATTTTCTTTCTTTTAGGTCCATCTTAGATGAGAGGGTCCACTGCTGACTTTCTCAACTGAAACATTTACATTTCAGATGTGCTTTGTTTCTCTCCTCTAAGCTCCCCCTCTAGCTGATTTAATCAGAGGTGAAAGACCTTCAGAAAATGCCTTAGCTCAGTGGTTCTCAATCTTTACCGTGCGTCAGCCTCACTTGGATGGTTTGTTAAAACACAGATTGTTGGACTTCACTCCCAGAGTTTCTGGTTCTGTAAGTCTGAGATGGAGCCCAAGACTCTGCATTTCTAACCCATTTCCAGTTCATGCTGCTGGTCCATGGCCCACACTTTGAACCACTAGTCTAATCACAGTAAGTCTACAAAGTAGCTAGCAGTACTGGTTTCCATGGCTCTGGGGACCATCAGAGTAGGTAGTCATTTACATAAAGTCAGATGTCTCTGATGTGTCTGTCACGTGTCAGAGGATGAAGTAAGGGGAAAAAGAAGAAACCAGTGTGGCTTCATCTCTACAGGTGTCCTCATATGTTAATGAAAAGACAAAACCAACATATGTGGAAAAATGGAGTCCAAGAAACAATGTCTGACCGACAGGGGCGGAGGATTGACCAGATCTCAAGCGACCATGTAGGAGGTCATAGAGGAGATTTTCACTAAAGGGTGGGAGGATGGGATGTGTGGAGAGCTTTGGGGACAGACAAATAGACAGGTAGGAGGAATGAAGGCTTGATGGTAGAAGTGTTTCATGGGCGGGAAAAAGTACACAGCTAAACTGTGAAACAGATGCCTCTACCATGTGTTTAGTTACTTCTGGCTAAACACTGTGCTTTATATCTCCCTCTCATTTCATACTTACAGCCATACTGGGAAGTAGAGATTATTAGCTCCATTTTTTTTTTTTTTTTGACCGACAGATCCTGCCTCAAGTTTATTTGTACAAACAGCACAGGTAGACATGAGCCCCATGCAGACAGCAGCACAGGGGTCACACTAGTCCTTCTATCCTCACATCAGAGATGAAAGCCTCTACTCTGGAGCCTGTGTAGGGGCCTGGGCACCTTTGGGAGCCTGAGCTGCAGCTGCAGCTGCAGCTGGAGCTGCGGCCTTGGTCTGAGCCTTGGCCTTGGCCTTTGGCCGACAGAGCCTGAGACCCTTGGTGATGCTGCAGACATGAGCACGTTTCCTGAGCTTGGGGTGAGCAATGTCGGCAAGTCGACTGAGCTCGCAGCTGCCGCCCTGTGGGATCTTGGGCTTGACCTCCTTAGGCTTTATGAGAGCCTTGATGGCCTCAGCACATGCGCTTGTGGCCTTGGTGTTGTTGGCCTGCATCTCCTTCAGGCCCTTCTTGCTGTGCTTCTTGGCAAAGCGCATGTTCCTCAGGAACTTGGGGTCCACCCCCTTAAGAGATTCATATCGTTGTGGTCAGGGTTTTTTGATGCCATTTCTGTGCCATTTTCAGGACTGGTTGTGTGTGGTGTGGTTCCTCAACTAGGCCATGTCTGCACCGGAGCCGGGAGATCCCGAATCACCTGGGACAGGAAGAGAAAGAGCTATTAGCTCCATTTTAAAATAAGTAAAAACATTATTCAGAAAGTTGAGTAATCCGACCAACGTTACTCAGAGAATGAGTGTGGGGCCAGTGCCTGGAAGGGAACTTTCATGACCCCAAGCCTATCGCTTGTCTCTTACTATAAGGTAGCCAAATAGAAAGTCTGCAGCCTGATGTAAATCTGTCAATTCCAGGCCAGGAAGCACAAACTGACCTATAGTTAGGGTCTCTTGAGCAACAGACACATGATAAAGCTGGGTTGCAGGAACCTCAATTTAGTAAATGACGGTCACATTTAAGAAATGAAACTGGTGCTGGGGAAAGGGGGTGGGAAGGGATAAATTTGGGAGTCTGAGATTTACAAATGTTAGCCACTATATATAAAAATAGATTTTTTAAAAGTTTCTTCTGTATAGCACAGGGAATTATGTTCAATATCTTGTAATAACCTTTAATGAAAAAGAATTTGAAAACACATCTATGTATGTATATGCATGACGGGGACATTGTGCTGTACACCAGAAACTGACACACTGTAACGGACTGTGCTTCAGTTACAGGAAAAAAAGAAGTGAAACTGAGGTAAGAGAGAAGTTACCATCTAGCTACACAAAATCCCGTTTTTCTCCCCCTTCCTTCTTTTTTTCTTACTTCTCCAGCCATGTGTTACCCAGTATTAGACTGCGTCTCTCTCTCCCACTTCCTTTCCTTTTTCTCTTTCTTGCACAATGTCTTTTAAACAATCCTGACCCCAGTTCCGTACCCCACTATGTCAGGGATACTAAAGTATGCAGCCTTACAAGAACACACCCTTCCCTTCGATCCTGGCTCGGGGTCCTGATAGATTCCAGAACTGAAGGTCACAGGGAGGAGGGCAAAGGCACTAGCTTTTCTGGAAAGGCTGCTGTAGACTCTGCACAGGCTGCTCCTCAGAGACCTTGCTCACAAAAGTACACACACACACACACACACACACACACACACACACACACACACCGTGGTCCTCAGCTCCCAGCCTGTTAGCAGCCTCTCCTGCTTTCTGAGGATTAGCACCTCTATGGAGGAATTTGCTTCAGAGGTTAATTTAATCTGGACACTGGGCAATGATTTCCTTTTCCAAGAGATGAAGGACATTTTGGGGAGCAGGCAGACTGTTAGGCTAAGGTGGTCAGAGATGACTGCATGAGCCTCTTCCCTGTAAGTTTGGCCCCCTGACCCTGAGACATGCTCACACAGGGACAGGAATTTGAATTCCTGCCTAGGGAACTGTATTGGTGTTAACAAACCATTGTAGTGTATTAACTCTAAAAGCCCTTTTCTACTGCATTAAAATATATAGGAACTTTTTTTTAGCCTTCCCCTAAAGTCATCTCTGTCTCTCCCTATTAATACATGAGATCGTCCCCCTGAGTATTACCACAGAACGAATTATGACTATGAGTGACTTAAGAAATTTTCCATCAGCACAGTGTTGCTGGTTTCCCCCTGCCAGCCCCCTCAGCGTTGGACTTTCTCGTGTTGCGTCAGCATTTGTGCCTCCTGTTAAGACACAAGGAAGTGAAAAGAACACGAGTCTGAGGGTCAGATGATGAAGGTTTTGGGCATCAGGAAGCCACTGTGCTTTCTGGGCAAGACTCATAAAGCCTCTGAGTGGCACTTGTTTACAGTTAAAGTGAAGATTGTGGCAGAGGATCTAAGGTCTCATCCTACTGGGACCTTAGAGTTCCCCTGGGCTTCTCACTTCACCCTGTGAGCATGAGAGCCCTGCTCACCCAGGAGCTCAAAATGCAGCCCAAGACCCCAACGAGGCTGACTCAATTCTCAAGGAGCTGGGCAGAATGCAGGTGTAACCCTGCAGGGCTGGTTCAGAGGGCTAGCCATCCCTGCTTGGAGACCCTAGAGGGTGACCAGACCAGTGAGGGACAGTGACAAACTGGGAAGCTTGGAGCAAAGGGCTCTGGCAGAGAAATATCAGTATAAGTCATCTGGCCCTGGGGTTTTGACTCCACGTTCATCAGAGGAGTGTTGAGTTGGAGACATTTAAGGATAAATTAAGTCAACTTAATCTACATTTTAGCACAAAATAATCAAGGAGGCAGGGAGTGCACAGCCCATTCCTGGTAGTTCAGGTCTTTTTCTCGTCTCCCTGCAAGGAAGAACATGCATTCAATAGCCCCTGAATTCTTACCTTTCCTCTGTCAGCAGTGGGAGCAAACTCCGTCTAGGAGATACTGGACAGTAATAGAAAGATCAACAGTCAGTGATGTCCCCTCCTCCAAGGTCTCGACACAGGGTTGGGACCAAGTCTTCCAAGGTCTCCATTTCTCCCCTTGGCAGTTTGTTTGATGACGGGTTCTCCATCACTCTCTAAAGTCTGTACACTTAATTAGATATTATCAAAAGGTCAGAAATAACAGAAGTAAAACCAATGAACCACTGAAGTCATAAGCAGTAAAAGATTATCTTGCACTCACCAAAAATATAGTTTGCAAGCTGGGAGCACTCAGATCAAACCATGGGAGAAGCTCAGGGCTATGTTTTCACATAGCAGCTGAGGTAATGACAAGGCAGTGACTATTTATTCTTTATAGCAATAGTCTAGAATATTAGGATTTTCTTAAATGATAGGGAATTTTTTAGTGATTATCTCATATCAGTTTTGGGGAAGTTTAATTTTTGCTTATGGTTTCCAGAAGCATAAGCAAGAAATGGCCCAGTTAGTTAGTCTTGCAAAATAAGCTAAATGAAGCTTTGTTTGTATCACTACTGGTTTTATCTACTCAGGGAGTTTCCAAGCCTGGTCTCTGGTTGTTTTTCACTTTAACAGTGTGATATGAGGTTTTGTTCATGTGCATCTCAGCAAGTCCCCGGAAAGTCTGTGTGTACAATTGAGGTTAGACCAGTTACCAGAACTGCTGTAGGAACAAGACTGCTGGCAATCGACCTGTGTGTGCAGCCACACTGCCTCTTGTCTTTGCCACAGCTGTTTTCTATCTCACCTCCTCTATCGTTTGTCTTTCCTGTCACATAATGTTATGGTCACTTCACAGGAGAGAGTTAGAATGTTGTCTCATGTGTCCATGAGACAGTGCTCAGAATGAGAGAAAGCAGGTGAGCAGGGATGAAGAGAGATCTCACCATGGAGAGATCTGATCTCAATGTGGAGATCTCACAGAACAGTTTTTCCCCCCAAGTCAAGAATGACACCCAAGGAGGGGGATCAAGATGACAGAGTAGGAAACTGTGGAGCTCATCTCTTCCAACAAACACAACAAAAATATATCTAAATAGGGAACAATTAGTTACCATATGATTTGGGATTCCCACTTATGAGCATATATCCAGAAAAGATGAAAACACCCTAATGTTCAATGTTCATGGCAACACTAGTTATAATAGCTTAGACATAGAAACAGCCCATATGCCCATCTACAGACAATTGATTTAAGAAGATGTTGTATACATATATACTCACACACATATATGCACACACAATGGAATATTACTCAGCCATAAAATGAATGAAATATTGCCATTTGCAACAATGTGGATGCTAGAGATTATCATACAAAGAGAAGTAAGTCAGATAGAGAAAGACAAATATTATATGATATCACTTACATGTGGAATCTCAAAAATAATACAAATGAATCTATATACAAGACAGAAACAGACTCACAGACATAGAAAACAAACTTATGGTTACTAAAGGAGAAAGAGAGTGGAGAGGAATATATTATGAGTATCGAATTAACAGATACAAACTACTATATATAAAACAGACAAACAACAAGGATTTACTGTATAGCACAGGGAACTGTATTCAGTATCTTGTAATAAACTATAATGGAAAATAATCTGAAAAATATATCACTGAATCACTTTGCTGTATACTTGAAATTAACAATACTGTAAATCAACTATACTGTAATAAAATAAGAAAAAATAAACAAAGAACAACAAACAAACAAACAAAAAAAAGAATAACACCCAAGATCTCCAAGTGACCTAAGAATATCTTTTGATTAAAAGAAGCAAAGCATTATTGATTAACTTCAATTATTATTAAGTTTATATATTTATATATTTAAAATTTAAGAGTAAACTTTAAGAGAATAAAAATATAACCTATAATTTGCAGCATAAAGGGGGATTAAAACAATTAAGTAATCTAATCTAAAAGGCAGAAAACAGAAAAAAGAAAAGAAAAGAAACAAAAATCAAAGCCCACGCTTATAGTTTAATACTGAAACACCTGAAGTTTTCACTTGAAAGTCAGCAAGGATATCCTGTACCACCACCTTTATCCAATATTACACTAGCTGTCTTAGCCAAAGCAATAAGACAATAAAAATTAGTCATACCATTTAGAAAAGAAAAAAACAAATCTGCTACTACTTACAGATGGTGTAACTGTCTGAAGACTCTCTCAGGCTGGTGCTGGCCTGAGGGTGAAGCAGGAGTGTCTTCCTCTGAGTCTCCAAACTCACACCAGGGCCTCACTCAGAGAAGGCACAGCAATGAGCATTTTGGACTCTCTCTGGAGCAAATAAATGACCACTTACTTGGAACGGGTTCTTCTACCCTCATTCTGCCTGTCAGCCTGAGCTGAACGTGTAACTAGAAGGGCCAGAGCTTAGGTTGTAGACAAGTAGGCTAAACAGGTGGGCATAGTTTGTTGAATGTGCACAACTGTTCATGTTGTGATGGAATCTGTCAGCCCTGTTTCTAGGAGATTACTGCTTACTGGCAATTTGGAAAATAACTGTTTCTTTGGTATGTTTTTAAAAATTCTTGTTCTAGTTTAACCATTTAAAAATGTTAATTGTCCTTTCCATTTCCCAATTAAACCTCACAAAATAACACAGTGCAAAAATAGGCAAATACTGAGAATATGGGCAAAACTGGGCAAATACCACTAGAAGACCAGAAAACAGAATCCTTTATAGTCAAGTGGGGCTATACTGCTCAAATTCCCCCATTCAGCACCTCACTACTCAACCTTCAACCCTGCATCTCAAGTTTGACTTGAGGGGGTACTGCCTTCATATGATCTCCTTAGGGCCATGTGGGTGGGATGGTTCTCCTATCACTTAGCACAGAAGTGAAAACCTGGCCTCCTCATGTGCCTAACACTTTCTCAGGCCCATTCCTTTCTCCCTCTCAGATCCCGTGCCTTATTCCCTACAACCATGCCTCAATGTGTTAGTAAATATTTAACATATATTAAACCGGGGGTTTTATGGAGTCATTAATTAATAAAACCCTACATGAGTGATTCTCAAGAGCTAAAAATATAAGTACCAGAGCAGATTTGCAGAAGAGACACATTTGATGGTGAAGAGGGCAGATTAAAAATTTGGCTTTCAAATCCTGCAGAAATCCTATGTTGTCCTAATACTATAGATGACTTACTGCTAGTCTGAAATCAGAATTATAAATTATAAAATGGGAAAGCAAATTAGCATTCATTTATAGAATTCTTCTAAGCAAGCTCTACCTCATTTTACACATGGTTAAAATCATCAAGCTTTATAAGGTCTCTGGTCAAACTGTAAACTTCTCTCAGTGATGGTAGCCTCTTCCATTTTGAACACCTTATTTAGATTTTCCTTTATGGTGAAGAAGTGTTGAAATATGTGCCCATATGCCTGTTTTCTACTTTGCACATCAACAGACAGCAAATTTCTTCAGATCTGCATAACTGCAAAGTGTCTTCTTGAAACTTTTATTCAGTTCCTTCATTATTTTCTGTCTAATTATTTTACACACTTTAAAAATATTTCTAGCTATTCTCCCCTGAACTCTCCAAATTATCAATACCACCCAAGATCTAGTCCCTGGAATTGGCCATCTATTTCTACATGTGGTCTGGTCAACTCAAAGAGTTAGGAGTATTATTTTCTGTCGGATCTGGATTTGTGATAAGAAATCCTGAGTTAAAAGGGCTTATTTTTGATGAGAGCTTTTGTATCATCATGAATGATTTTGCATCATTGGTTCACCTTGAGTTTTAGCTCACTGAAAAGCTCTGGATTATGTCATACTGAAAATATCCTATTAATAACACCTCCAGTCTGTTCATCTAAATTTATTTTTGGAAAACGTATCGTTTAAGAATTTTCAAAATAATTATCCAGCTGGTTTTAGTGCAGGGTTCTAGCTTGGCAATATCATTTTGTTTCCTGGCCTTAAAAGGTCTCATGGAAAATATTATTTGAAATAATAGGGTTTTTTCCCCTGGAGAATTAAGGAGAACATATGAAAAATAGAAACCTGGACTATATGTCAACTCCATAACTGTGTGACCTTAATACATCACTCAAACCTCAGATTCCTAATATTTTAACAGAAATTTTAGTATCTAATTGAACCATATAACAGGAATCTTGCAAGAGCAATGAAAACAATGGAGATAAGACAATTTTCAAAAATACAAATTTCTTCCTGGAGGAGAATAAATAGGAAGGTGATAAAGATGATGATGGTAACATTGTTGATAATTCATTGCCACCATCACTATCTTTTGAAACATGGCAATTTGTGGATTTCAACACCCAAAGAAAATAACTAAAATTAGAAGAAATTTTTAGGAAATAAAGAGAATACCATTGATCATGGAATAGGACATTATAGAATGTGTTCTATGGCCATGCAGTGAGAACTCCCACATCTTGGCCTGTGGGATAGTTCTTGGGGGAGCTCTTTAGAACTTCTGGCTTATCTTTTCATCCTCCTTTCTGTGCTTCTATTCCTGATGGCAATGTCTCATCTCCCACTCTCCACCACTGAAGGTGCAGAGCTCACAAGCTCTCTTTTGGTGTCTTGGTTGCCAAAGAGAAAGAGCATGGAAACCATTATTGGTGTCTTCTTAGCACACTTGAGGCAGACTTCCTGAGAACAAGGTGGCTCTGGGAGGTAGAGGGAGCCTGGTCCTGAGGGCCTGAGGCTTTGGCCAGAAAATCTTGGATACATGACTCAAATGTCAGTTCCAGAAGCCCTGGGGAACTGGAGCAGTGAGGGGAGAGGAGGCCCAGGAGATTGTGTCAGGAGAGGGGTCCCGGTTAGATTGTAAAGTGGGAGGGATGGGGCATGGATGCAGTGGGAGCAACCCCAAAAATAGGACCACCATTTCTCACCTCACAGTTTTTTGCCCATGGCTACCCTTTGCCGGCAAGTTTATGCCTCATAAAGGACATAAGGCCATGGTGTCAAACACAGAGAAAGTTGCTCCCTGCAGTAGTCAGCGTAAGGTCATGCCTCACAGGCAGGACTGGCTCTGCCAATCCCACCCTAGCCCTCTCCTTTCCATTTTATTCCATCTTATCTCATTCTTTCATACAGCTCTTCATGGGCACCTTCTATGTGTTCAGCTCTGTGTCATAGTGTTTGTAAGAGAAGATCTCAGTCTAACTGGGTGGATGAGTCTCATCCAGGGGACATAAAGAGAGGATAAAACAAAGCAGTAATAAATGTAAGGGCCCAGAATGAGTAGAACAGAAATCAGGGGCTGGGGGAGGGTAGCAGGAGGAAACCAGGTAGCTGGCCTATATCACAGGGATGGGCGAGGTGAAAAGGCAGGAGATGGTCCTTTGGGGAGTAGGGGTCTGCTGGTGGCCCTGAGAACCTCAGACTGAACTTCCCCTTCTCTGCCTTTCTGTACAGCACACTGCTCTGGCCCTGCAAGAAAGGCTGAAGGGAGACAACTCCAGTTAGAACACCTGTGTGCTGTGTGTGAATAAACCAGTGCCTCCACCCCAGCCTGTGCCTCCCCCACCCCTTCACACCCTGTGTATATCCATAAACTACCTTTATGTTTCCTGCTAATGTATAAACTTTTCACTGGAATTTTAAAGATGTATCTGAAAATGGAGTAGAGGGACTTCCTGTTTTGTGAGAAATCAGAGCTGACTGTTTGCTATTCTCTTGATGAATAAAACTATATTTAGAACTGAATAACAATGAAACAATAAAAATTTATGGACTAAGCTACAGCAGTATTTAGAAGAAAATTCATAATCTTAAAAATGTACACTTGAAAATAAGAAGTCAAAAAAAAAAAAAAAGGAATGGGAGTAAAACCAAAGAACACAGAAGAAAGGAAAGAAAATAATATATTTAGGAAAAGAAATCAATGAAATGTAAAAGAGCACAAATGAGTATATCAAATTTAAAGCTAAAGCTGATACTTTGACTAATAAAGTTCTATTAAGACTGATCAAAATAAAAAAGAGTGAGCACAATAAAAATACTAGGCATAAAAAAACAAATATGACTATATATTAAAAGATTTTTAAATTTTAAGAGAATTTTATGAATAAATTTATGTCAATAAATTTGAAAATACAGATGGATAGATAATTTAAAAAGATAAATAAACTATAGAATTTCAGGTAACAAAGATAAAGCAATGGCCCTATTAATCCCATAAGAAGAAACACTTTCTTCCTATTTACCAAATTGTGTCCTTTAAATACTTGATTCCTTTAAATTTTCTATACATATATAGACCTATTGTAAACAAGACCAATGTTTTAAGAAACATACCAGCAATTATGCATCCATATTCAACAACTGCTTTATTTTAACAAAGTTTTGTTTTGTTTTGTCAAATTATTACCATTGCTCAAATTTGCCCCCTTTTAGCTAAGGCACTTGTTTTAACACTTTTTTGCCTTCTCACAATATATCTGGAACTCCTCTAGTGGCATTGCCTTTAGGATTAGGAATCCTAAAAGAAAATTAGTCTCTTTATTTTATGGCTACCTATTATAGTTTGCCCATTACTCTAATCACCCAACTGGGGCATGTTGGAAAACTAAAATTCATTCTCAGGTCAAGTTGTGATCCCTGGAAACAGTCAAAAGTTTTGCTGCAGACATACCATAGGCTTGGCATGACAAGTTTCCTACACAGCCATATTTTACTAATAAAACCTGAGCTTTGAGAGCCACTGATGCCTGTGGCTGGACCTTTGATTGGAGGTGGCAGCTGGTCAGATCCAACTAGGCAGAGAGAGATCTAGGAGATAAATTCCTTCATCTAATTCTCTGGCTCCCACACATCTTCTGCTGACCTCCCCTCAGTGGGGACTCAAGTAGGAGTCAAAGGACACTGGACCAATGTGGTCCCTGACCAAAAAGGGAAGAGAGTGGATTCTCAGGGGGAAATACAGAACACTGCTAACACAGAGCTATTTTAATTTAAAGGCAGGGGAATTTTTAGTTCACACTTAGAAAAGGAGAGAGAAGAAAAATAAGAGACTTGGCCATTTTTTTTTGAAATGGGCCATTGGAATTATTGTTTATTGGAGGATATTAAAAATGTTATTGTTTGTCTTTCTGTTCACTTGTTAAATACACTATACTGAAATAGATCAAAGGGTCTATAGTAAAAAGTAAGTTTCCTCCTACCCTTGATCCCCAGAATCTTAAGTTCCCTTCCCCAGTGGCAAGCACAGTGACCAGTGTTTAAAGAAATATATAGTATATATACATAAATAAACATACATCTTGTATTTGTTATCTACTGCTGTGTAACAAATTACCCCAAAAACCTAGTGGCTTAAAACGACAAATGTTTACTATCTCATCTCTCACAAAGCAGAGAGCAATGCTGCTGAGGCAATTGGGTGCTTTATTGACAGTTACAAAATTCTCACAAGGAACCAGGGTAATGTGCTTTGCAGGTGGTGCTAACAATCAACAGAGGATGCATTTCAGCCTTGAAATTCCTTACTTTTTAAAAAAATTAAAGTATAGTCAGTTACAATGTTGTGTCAATTTCTGGTGTACAGCTTAATGTTTCAGTCATACATACACATATATTCATGTTTATATTCTTTTTCATTAAAGGTTACTACATGAATATAGTTCCCTGTGCTCTGCAGAAGCAATTTGTTTTTCTAATCTACTTTGATATATAGCTATTTCTTACATTTGCACCTTTAAACTATGTACAATGAACTAGCTCTCAAACAGAGTAATTTTGAAATTTCTTAAATTTTTGGTGTTGTGGGGAGGGGCAAGCAAGGAGAGTGGTAGGGAGTGAGCTGGAGACATACTTAACTAATCACAGTAAACTGAGAAGAAAAAAAAAGTTATTTCTTGAACAAATTTGATACTTTTGAAAGCAACTTCCTAATTACATCAAATATATGACAAAAGATATTCTTTTGGGCCTCCTCCCTAACATTTTTTAGTTTTTCATTGTATTCCATCCTGAGTGATTTAATTTTTCTCTCTTTTTCCTGTATACACTTATTGCATGCCTCCACACACTCCTTTTCCACTTTTTGGATTGCTTTTTCTAATTGATCAGCATAGATTTTCTTCAGGACTTCTTCCTTCTTTCTCAGCCTTTCCTCTGTCTCCCTGTATATGGCATCAGAAAAGTAGGTCCCGTCGTTGCTCTGCACCATTTTCTCTATCAGCTCCACCAGCTCCTGCACCTGGGCCTCCTTCTCAGCCTGGGCTGTTTTGCAGCTGTTACTGAAGGCACAGTAGCGGTCTCCACACTCCTGAATGAGGCTCTTTAGCTTCCCATCCACATCTGCTATAAAGTCGCTTAGGTTCTGGTCCTCCAGATCATCTTTGCGCGTGAACAAGATCATCATGTACTTCTTGGCTGAGTCCCCAAACACAGCCTTGATCAATTCCACGGTTTTCTGCTCCTCATCTGTGTGGCGGCCCAGTGGCAGAACCAAGATGATGGCGTGAGGCCCGGGGCAGGACCGGAGGACACATCGGCTGATTTCCCTGCAGGTGGTGTTCAGGCTGTCCTCGGTGTCAAAGAGCCCCGGGGTGTCAACAACAAGAAGTTCTCTCCCCTTCCATGTCCGGGAAGCTGTCTGACATGTCTTGGTGACAGCGTGGGCAGAAACCTTAGATTTGAATTCTTTTCTCCCGAGGATGGTATTTGCTGTGGCACTTTTCCCACTGCCGGTCTTCCCCACCAGCACAATCCTCAGAGTGTTATCTAGGAGGGCAGCCATGTTCACATCAGAGGCTGTGGAGTGTAGGCAACTCTACGATTTACAAAGAAAAGGAAAAAATATATTTAGATAACGTTGAAACCATTCCCAACACTTCTTTCTTTCTTACCCTCCTGAATATATAAATCATTCAAAGTCTTCTAAGGCAGGTGAAGTTTTATTTCACTTAGGATACACCCTCTGATATCTTCTACTTACTATTCTAGTTCCCATCACATCCTCTTCTTATATTGCTGTGATGAAAACAGTGTTTGCAGTTTTAAAGTCTGGTATTTTACTATTTTTTCCATTTGTGTAACATATACTTTATTCTAAACAGATCCAAGTTTGATTTTTAAGATATGAAATCTGAGAGATTTTGGTGGAAGCAGTTAGCATTCATCCTATGAAAGAGTGTTCATTAAAAAGCACTAACAATCTGGACACAAACAAGAAGAAAGTCATGACTCGGGTAGACGGAAGAGGGAGCACAACTGTTATCTTATTTTGTGCAGCTGCCCTGCTCTGGGGACTCTCAATACAGAAGGAAAAAAATCCATTTGGTGAGACATGTGAAAACTGTCTTTATATTTGTGTATGCTACAGAGAGCACACTTAATCTTATCTTCTCAAACTGCACAGAGAAAGGAAGATAAATTTGATGTCATTATTTTAAAAATACTTTAATATTTAGAAACAATAATGGGTCCTTTATAATCTATAGTAACAAAAATGTTTGAAGTTAGCTTGATGGTCTTCTGGCTTAATATTTAGAAGGTAATCTACATTAGGTGAGAAAATAGATCCTCTAATGTCTAAATTTAAAGTTACATATACCTATTGTAGGTAAATGCAGCTTACCAATATTGACCCTGGTAAAGACATAAAATTGAAATAGACCGTGATGAAAACTCTCTAGAACATACTTCAACATAATAAAGGCCATGTGTGACAAACCCACAGCTAACATCATACTTAACGGCAAAATGCTGAAAGCATTTCCACTAAGATCAGGAACAAGACCACATGTTGGCCCACAAAGCAAACACTTCATCATAAATGAATGCTGATTTTTATCAAAAGCTTTTTCTGCATCTATTGAGATGATCATATGGTTTTTATTCTTCAATTTGTTAATGTGGTGTATCACATTGATTGATTTGGGGATACTGAAAAATCCTTGCATCCCTGGGATAAACCCCACTTGATCATGGTATATGATCTTTTTAATGCATCATTGGAGTTGATTTGCTAGTATTATATTGAGGATTTTTACAACTATATTCATGGGTTTTATTGGCCTGTAATTTTTTTTCTTATATCTTTTTCTGGTTTTGATTTCAGGGTGATGGTGACCTCATAGAGTAAGTTCAGAAATGTTCCTTTCCCTGCAATTTTTTGAAATAGTTTCATAGGTTGATGGACATTCAAACTGTTTCCACATCTTGGCAATTTTGAATAGTGCTGGAATGAACATGGAAGTGCTAATATTTCTTTAAGACCCTGATTCCCATTTTTTGGATAAATGCCCAGAAGTGGAATTCCTGGGTCATACAGTACTTCTAATTTTAATTTTTTGAGGCACTTCCAAACTGTTTTATGGGTAGATCTCATCATAAGTGTTCTTACCACAGTAAAATAAAATAATTTTTAAACCATGATTAATGCAGTGATTATAGCAATGGCTATAGAACCATAGGACTGAGAGGTAAACAGACCACAATACTATATAATAGAAAACAGAAAGTTATCAAGATGAAAAAACCTAATGCATCAATAGGGCAAACACCACTCAAAAATGAAAAGGGAAGAAGTTAAACAAAATGTACACACGTGCACACACGTCTCTCTACACATACCTGTATCTGAATACATAAAATGCAATCCAACCACGGAAAAGTAACCCAAAGTAGGGAACATTCCCACAAGTGCTTTGCGCTATAAAACACTAGAATAGTGTTGGTAGATAGAGATGGTAGAACAAAGAATGAGAAGAAAATGCAGACCCAAAGAAACGAATTGAAGATGAAAAGCATTATCATTACAGGACCAAGAAATGAGTTTGAAACAAAGGGGTCAGAAAAGGTATACCTCAAAAGTAAATTTTTGATTAATAGGCTTAATAACAAACACAACAAATGCAAATCTGAAAGACCAGAAGATACAACAGTTAGAGAAAAACTAAAAAATGAATAGGACCACCAACAAATCCAACTTAAAAATGAGTGGTGTTGCTCAGGTAAACAAATAGATAAATGCAACTCAAGAAGTATAATACAATAAAGAATTTCCCTGAACTGGGAAAACAAACAAACACACAAACAGAAATCTGACTCATTAGTACAAAAGACCACATTTCGTTCCCTGGAAACTTGATACATAATACTCAACACCGAATTCTCATTTAGTATAACATATCACGTTCCAAGCACAAAGAATTCTGAAGTTATCCAAGAAAAAAGAAATAGTGAACTGGGGAGGAAGTAAGGCTAGTTTCCCAGTTTTCCACAAGCAGCATGGAAACAGTAGAAATGGTGGTTTCATAACAAAATATTAACATTCTACACCTGGAAGATGTAAAAATAATACATCACAAAAAGTAGGAGATTGAAGAGAGGAGATTGAAAGATCTTCACATTTTGTTATTGTATAATATATAAGAGAGAATTCTGTTATTAATTTCAACCACTTAGTGTCTTTCATAAGTTCTTAGTCTTAAGACTTTCAGGAATAAACGAATCATCATCAAGGTCTGGCTCTGAGAGTAAACATGTGCATGATACACACTGATCATGACCTTCAGCTTGTTCCCTTGCTTTTAAGTTGCGTTTGCTTCCAGAATATGAATTGGAAATGGACATATTTTCAAGAAAAATACAGTGGAATCACTTAATGTAAATTCATTTATTAGCATTGCATCTATTACTCTTGAACAGAGGTTGGCAAGTTTTAAAAAGACCAGCAGTAAACATTTTAGACTTTACAGTTTCAACCATTCAGCTCTGGTGTTGGAATGCCAGAGCAGCTGTACATCGTAAATGAGGAAATGGGCGAGGTAGCTGTGTTACATTGAAACTTTATTCACAAACAGGTAGCAGGCTGGCTATAGCCCAGGGGGGCCAGTTTGAGCACCTTGCTCTAGAATCACAATTCTGTGTCTATCATGCCAGAAAAAAATCTGTTTTTTCTTTTTAGTTAGTGTCTTTAAGTTTTAAATTTTCTAAAAACACTAAACTTTTGTATACATTTTGCGATAGATGTTTGTCATTAAAATATGTGCACATTGTTGAAAACCCAGTAAAATAGTAAAATGGCAGTTTGAGAAGAGAATAAAAATGATATATAATTCCATTCCAAAATTGGAGGCTATTCCATATGAACCGTTAACATCATCTCTTCTTTTTCTGTCTTATTTTTGCACCAGTAATGTATTTTAGATCCTGATTTTTACATCTAACAATATATTATTAAGAATTTTTATAAAATTTAACCTTTTGTAGACATAAGAAAAAGGTCTGTCCTGTTAAAAATGAGATGTATGGACATCACACAAATGAATCTCTTAGCTTCCCCTCCCACAACCTTTCCACTCCCATGCAGGCCCCCTCCCTAGGGCCCACCCTTCCCGGCCCCCTGGCCCCCAACCCACTCACAAGCTCACTTGTCTCTCTTCTTGGCCAGTCTCACCTTCTCTTGCAGGACTGATGTGCTCTCAAGTTCTCTCTAAGAAAGCTACCAGAATTGTTATTTGCTTTCGTGGGAAGAAAATTATGTTTGCTCCCTCGGAAACCTCTGACCACAGAAAGTTCAGATTGGGTGGGGTCGACAACAGTAACATTTTGTGTTTAAGGAGAAAAAGAAAACACTTCGCAGTCATTTGATTGGTGCCACCGTGTTGCCTAGATGAAATCTTTTCCTCCATGTACCTGCTGTACTACCCAGATTTCCAAAAGCAGTCATTGCTTTGAATTTTAGTGTTGGCTCCAGAAGACCCTGAGAAATGGCCCAATTAAAAAAAAAAGTTGAATTATGGGTGATTTACAAAGTTGTGTTAATTTCAGGTGTAAAGCAAAATGATTCAGATACACATATATATGTTTTCATAATCTTTTCCATTATAGGCTATTACAAGATATTGAATGCAGTCCCCTGTGCTATACAGTAGATCCTTATTATTTATCTATTTTATGTATAGTAGTGTGTATCTGTTAATCCCAAAGTCCTAATTTATCCCTTCCTCCCCTTTCTCCTTTGATAACCATAAGTTTGTTTTCTATGTCTGTTAGTATCTTTGTTTTGTAGATAAATTCATTTGTGTCATTTCTTTAGATTCCACATGTAAGTGATATCATATGGTATTTGTCTTTCTCTGTCTGACTTACTTCACTTATTATGATAATCTCTAGGTCCCTCCATGTTGCTGCAAATGGAATTATTGTATCGTTTTATGGCTAATATTCCATTATACATATGAAATATATATATGAAATATATATACCATGTCTTCTTTATCCATTAGTCTGTCAATGGACATTTATTTTGCTTCCATGTCTTGGCTATTGTAAATAGTGCCGCCATGAACACTGAGGTGCAGATATCTTTTTGATTTAGAGTTTTCACCTTTTCCAGATATATGCCCAGGAGTGGGATTGCTGGATATGGTAACTCTATTTTTAGTTCTTTAAGGAAACTCCATACTGTTCTCCATGGTGGCTACACAATTTATATTCCCACCAACAGTGTAGAAGTGTTCCCTTTTCTCCATACCTCCTCCAGCATTTATTATTTGTAGACTTTTGGAAGATGGTGGAATGGCCCAAATGTTGCTCAGTATAGTGTATGCTGTGGTCTGCCACTGAGATCCACCCTCAACACCATTTCAGGACTGAAGCCCCCAGTCTCCCAGCTGATAGGAGGGTTGATGACTGATAACTCACAGCTGACCTCCTCCCCATAATCTTCAGCCAGCCCCTCATGATCACTGTCAGCAGAGGAGATTCACCTCTTCCAAGATCATCCCCTATTCCCAGGGCAGTCACATCTTATGACTGGTCGATGTTGAGGTAAAAAGGCCTGACCTCTTGCCCCAGGTTGGGACAGCCCTCACCACCATCTCAGCTGGAGCTCCTAGTGAAGCTGATGGCGGCCTTTGTTGTGACTTATCACAGCCCAGTGTCTCCTTCTGCCCAGTCCTGCTTCCTTCACTCTCCCTCAGGTTTTGCTCCCGAGAGTACTCCTAACTAACCTTCATGCGTGTACATCTTCATCTCAGAATCTGCTCGTGCTGAACTCATCCAGTGACTCCCACTGAAGCACACAGTCTATTCTTCCTCCCTGACTTGAATGGGAAGTCAGGGAAGAGCCAGGGAGGAGAGTCCTGACTTAGCATCATGGGGACCCAGGTGTGGGAAGTAGAGCTTGGGGCCTTTCCTTGGTGACTGTATCATATGAGATTATTTTAGTCCTTCTGGAAGCTGGCTATACTTACAGGTGCATTTATATCTGTAATTTAGAACCAACTTCCCTACCCAGTATAAAAGAACAAAATTATAGGGGCTTTTTAAAAAAATCAGCATTCAATTAAGTGGATCCCTACACCTAGGAAGAATGTACCAAAATTTTCATGAGAGATTTCTTTCCAGGCATATTACTTACATTTGCATTTTTTGGTTTATGTCCTTATGTGTGTTCATTAGTTATGTTTTTCTATTATTGTTTTCAATTTTAAGTTTTGGTTGAAGTATAATTGTATACATAGGGTAAAGGGCTCATTTATGTTTACAGCTCACTAAATTGTCCATTTTCACAAACTGAACAGACCTGAGTAACCAGTGCTCAGCTAAAGACACAGAACGTTGTTGGCATCCCAAAGGTCTGCTAAGGGAGACCTGCAGCTGAACTTGCAATAGTAGAGGTTAGTTTCAGCTCTTCTTGTACTCTACATCAGTGGAATCATGCACTGTATGTTCTTTTGTATCTGGCTTTTTTCTTTTGCTTACCATTATGTTTTGAGATTTATCCATATTATAATATGTAGCTATAACTTGAGCATTGAGCATTCTCTTTGCTGTATACTATTCCATTGTAGGAATATAACCTGGTTTATATGTAATTTATAATTATCTAAATTTGTAATTTAAATATCTAAAAATACTTAAAAAATATGAAGATACAATTTATATAACTAATCCCATTAATTTGGACCATACATTTTTGTTTTTTCATTTTCCAGATTACTTACTTATTTATTTATTTATTTATTTATTTATTTATTTATTTATTTATTTATTTATTTATTTAAATTTCCAGATATTTTACTTTCCTGGCTTTTTTGGGGTATAATTGACAAATTACAATTGTATTTACTTAAGGTATACAGCTTGGAGCTTGATATAGGCATACATTGGAAAATAGTCACCACAATCAAGCTAATTAATATATTGCCACTTCACATAGTTACTATTTTTCTTCTTTCTTTCTTCTTTGTTTTCTTTCTTTCTTTCTTCCTCTTTCTTTCTTTCTTTCTTTCTTTCTTTCTTTCTTTCTTTCTTTCTTTCTCTCTTTCTTTCTTTCTCTCTTTCTTTCTTTCTTTCTTTCTTTCTTTCCTTCCTTCCTTCCTTCCTTCCTTCCTTCCTTCCTTCCTTCCTTCCTTCCTTCCTTCCTTCCTTCTTGTGGTGAGGGCATTTATATTGTTTCTAATTTTTTGCTATTCTGCATATCCCACTATAAATATTGCAGACAGTACCTATTGTTGGCACATGCACACATTTCTGCTGGGTATGCACCTCTGGGTAGAATGGTGAATATTGACTACATGTAATATTCAGGTTTCTGAGACACTACACAGTTTTCCAAAGTAGTTCTGCCAATATACATTTTCATTAAACATGTGAGAGTTCTGTTTGCTTCATATCCTCAGAGTTTCTTAAAGCTTTCTTCATGTAGATTTTTTACACAAGTTTAAAGTGTATTCTTAGGCATTTTTGTTGTTATTTTAAAAATCACAAATTACACCTAACTGGCTGTTGTTTGTACATTAGACAATTTTTATGGCTTTTATTTAATTTTGTATCCATCAACTTATTAAATTCTCCTATTGTTTATAGTAGCTTATTGGTTTATTCTCTTGATTTTCCCAGATATATACTCATAGCATCTACAAATTGTGATCATTTCACATCCACTTTTACATTCTTTATACATGCAGTTTCTTTGTCTTTTATGGTTTCAGTATATATTTCCCCCAGTAAAAAGTTTAAAAGATAAAATGGTGTTAATAGTGAACATTTTAATCAAGATCCCCATTAACCTCCAAAATCTTTATCAAAATCATTTTATTAATAGAATATATTCCCTGGGAAGCATTTTGGTTCCAGCTCTTTACAGCAGTTGCACAGAAAAAAGATGTGATGAAGCATTCAAGTAACTGAAAAGAGTCCTTCGAGGCCAGAGGAATATACAGGAAGAGCAAGACACTGTGGTAAGATGAAGTGGAAAATGTGAAAAGTGACCAAATTCGGCCAGTATCACCTAAAGGAGGAAAAGCTAAAAAACAACTGTGTCTTATCTTATATTTAAGTCTTTAAGTCATTTTGAGTATATTTCTGTGTATGGTGTGATGGAGTGTTTTAACTTCATTGATTCATATGCTGCTGTCCAGTTTTCCCAACACCACTTGCTAAAGAGACTATCTTTTCTCCATTGTATATTCTTGCCTCCTTTGTCTAAGATTAACTGACCATAGGTCTGTGGGTTTATTTGCAGGCTCTCTATTCTGTTCCATTGATCCGTACATTTGTTTTTGTACCAATACCATGCTGTTTTGATTATTGTAGTATTGTCTGAAGTCTGGGAGGGTTATTCCTCCAGCTTCATTCTTTTTCTTCAATATTGCTTTGCAATTTGGGGTCTTTTGTGATTCCATATAAATTTTAGGATTATTTGTTCCAATTCTGTGAAAAATGTCCTGGGTAATTTGATAGGGATCGCATTAAATTTGTAGGTTACCTTGGGCAGCATGGCCATTTTAACAATATTGATTCTTCCAGTCCACGAGCATGAGACATCTTTCTGTTTCTTTAAGTCATCTCCATGTATAATTCTTTCACCTCCTTGGTCAGATTTATTTCTAAGTATTTTATTTTTTTGGATGCAATTTTGAAAGGGATTGCCTCTTTACTTTCTTTTCCTGCTAATTCATTGTTAGTATAAAGAAATGCAACTGATTTCTGTATGTTAATCTTATATTCTGTTACTTGCCAAATTCTTTTATCAGCTCTAGTAGTTTTTGTGTGGAGCCTTTCGGGTTTTCTATATATAGTATCATGTCATCTGCATATAGTGGCAATTTTATGTCTTCTCTTCCAATTTGGATCCCATTTATTTCTTTTGCTTATGATGGTGTGGCTAGGACTTCCAAGACTATGTTGAATAGAACTGGTGAGAGTGGGCATCCTTGTCTTGTTCCAGATTTTAGTGGGAAGGCTTACAGTTTTTCACCATTGAGTATTATGCTTGCACGATAAATCTCCTAGAAAAAAACATAGGCAAAAAATTCTCTGATGTAAATCTTAGCAGTGTTCTCCTAGAGCAATCTACCCAGGCAATAGAAATAAAAGCAAACATTAACAAATGGAACCTAATTAAACTTATGAGCTTTTGCACAGCAAAGGAAGCCATAAGCAAAACAAAAAGACAACCTACAGAATGGGAGAAAGTATTTGCAAATGATGTGACTGACAAAGGTTTAATTTCCACAATATATAAACAGCTCATATAACTTAACAACAACAACAAAACAATCCAAAAATGGGCAAAAGACGTAAACAAGCAATTGATGATCATACTAAACTAAGTGAAGTAAGTCAGACAGAGAAAGACAAATATCATATGATATCACTTATATGTGGAATTTAAGAAAAAAGAAAATTTTTATTTACAAATGAAAAATAGACTCACAGACATAGAAAACAAACTGGTTACCAAAGGGGAAGGAGGAAGGAGGGATAACTTAGGAGTTAGGGACTAACAGATACACACTACTGTATATATAAAATAGATAAACAACAAAGACCTACTGTAGAGCACAGGGAACTGTATTCAATTTCTTATAATAATCTATAATGGAAAAGAATTATATATATAATTGAATCACTTTGCTATACATCTGAAACTAACATTACAAGTCAACTACACTTCAAAAAAAATAAAATTTAAGAAGAGAGAGAGAAAAAAAGAAGGGGTTTTAGGGAATCCCACAGACAGAAGGGGAGACAAAAGAAGGGCACCAGAGAAAACTGAAGCCTCCAGCACCTACAGCTGCAGGAAACATTAAACATAGCCCAGCTCTTAGCCAGATGAACATAAACCTCACACCAGAGGTCTATGTACCTCACTTTTTAACATCTGACCTATCATCTCCAGCTTTATATAAGGTGACAAGGCATGCTAAAAGGCAAGAGAAAACCCACAAAGCAAACATTAGGATTGGACTCAGGTATGACACCGATTTTGAAATATTCAGACACAGAATGTGTGTGTTTATATACACACGTCTATATAAGGAGATTTACTACAAAGAATTGGCTCAGGCAGGATATTCAAATAGCTCATACAACTCAATAACAAAAATAAATAAATAAATAAACAACCCAAACCAAAAATGAGCAGAAGACCTAAACAAACCTTTCTCTAGTGAAGATATACAGATGGCCAATAGGCACATGAAAAAATGCTCAATATCCCTAACTATTAGAGAAATGCAAGTCAATACTACAATGAAGTATCACCTCACACCAGTCAGAATGGCCATCATTCGAAAGTCCACAAACAATAAATGCTGGAGAAGGTGTGGTGAAAGGGAGCCCTCCTATATTGTTGGTGGGAATGTAGTTTGATGTAGCCATTATGGAATACAGTAGGGAGATTTCTTAAGAAACTAAAAATAGACTTAACATAAGATTCAGCAATCCCACTCCTGGACATTAATCTGGAGGGAATTCTGATTTGAAAAGATACATGCACACCAATGTTCATAGCAAAACTATTTACAATAGCTAAGATATGAAAGCAACAAAGTGTCCATTGACAGATGAATGGATAAAGAAGTTTTATATACAATGGAATACTACAGAGCCATAAAACAGAATAAAATAATGCCATTTGCAGTGACATGGATGGACCTGGAGATTGTCATACTAAGTGAAGTAAGCCAGAAAGACAAAGACAAATACCCTATGATGTCACTTATATGTGGAATCTAAAAAAATGATACAAGTGAACTTATTTACAAAACAGAAACAGATTGATAGACATAGAAAAAAAAAAAACTTATGGTTACCAGGGAAAAAAGGGAGGGTGGGTGGAGAGATAAATTGGGAGTTTGGGATTAGCAGATACACACTAATGTATATAAAATAGATAAACAGCAAGTTCCTACTGCATAGCACAGGGAACTGTATTCAATACCTTGTAATAACCTATTGAAATACCTTGAAATAACCTAGTGAAAAAGAGTATGAAAAGGAATATATATGTATAACTGAATCACTGTGCTGTACACCAGAAATTAACACAACATTGTAAACCGACTATCCTTCTATAAAAAAAGAATTGGCGCATGTGATTATGGAGCTGATAAGTCCCAGGCTGGAGGGTCAGCAGACTGGAGACCCTGGAGAGCCAGTGGCATAGCTCCCATCTGAAGACTCAGGATGACCCCGTGTGACAGTTCAAGTCCAAAGCCCTTGTGTGGAGAGAAAATACATAAAGGAAGGAGGAGTTAGATGAGGCAGAGATACAGTGAATATCTGTGATGTTAGGGAAGGCATGGGATACCTGCAGGAAGTGGCCAATTCTCCAAAAAAGGGAGGAAATCGGTAAAAAATCATTCCCCTGGCACAAAATTTTCTGAAAGATCTGTTGCTTTGTTTTAAGCCTCTAAGTTCTAGTTGTCCTACTTTAGGATAAAAAGAACAATATGCGTGTTCTGTTTTTTCTTGTTGATGTTACCACGGCTGCTGACAAAATGCAACCAGCACAGCTCTCTGACTTGGCGGGGGTGGCGGGGGGAGGTGCCTAGCCCGGGTGTTCCCACCGCTTCCTGTTCCCTCCACCTCACAGCTGACAGTCGCTCTTCAAGGCCAGTTCTTGAGCTGAGCCTTCAGCTCACATTTTGCTCCAAAAATGGAAGCACTGTCCTCTATGTATTCAGCTGCCTGGGGCACTGTAAGCTGTCTCTTCCGTTCAGGGTCCCCAGTAGCCTGCAAGGCATCACCTCTGCAAGGAGAAACCAAGAGCTCGCGAGAATGCGGGCCCCGAGGAAACAGGAAACATGGCCGTTCTTCCTGCCCAACAGGCAGCAGGGTGGTAAGTCCAGTGTGTGGTGGAACTGTGTGTGTGTGTGTCATGTTTAGATGTGTATTGTGTGGGTGATGTGGGTGGTGTGTTTGTATGTACGTATGTCTGTGTGTGTGTAGATGTGTTTTCTGTGTCTGTTCTGTTTGTGTGTGTGGTAGATTTGTTTATATGTGTGTACGTTTGTGAGTGTATGTGTGTGAGTGGCATATGTGTCTTGTGTTTTTGTGTGTGTGCTGTGTATATATGTGTTTGTGTGTTGATGAGCATATATGTGTGCTATGTTTGAGTATATGCGTGTTGATGTGTGTTGTGTATATATGTGTATATTGTTTGTGTGTCTTTGTACGTTTGTGAGTGTATGTGTGTGAGTGGTGTACGTTATGTTTGTGTTATGTTTCTGTGTACGTGTTTATTGTGAGTATATTTGTGTGAGTGGTGTATGTGTTTTATGTTTGTATGTGTGTGTGTATGTTGGTGAGCATATGTGTGTGTTATGTTTGTGAGTATATGTGTGTGTCATGTTTGTGAGTCTGTGTGTTGTGTATATCTGTGTATGCTATTTGTGTGTGTGTACGTTTGTGAGTGTATGTGTGTAAGTGGTGTGTGTTGTGTTTGTGTATGTGTGTTTGTGTATTCATATATTTGTGAGTGTGTGTGTGAGTGTGTGTTTGAGGTACAATAGAAAGAGCCAGGACTAAAAAGTCAGGAGAACCTTGTCCCCTTTCTGCTTTGCCTCAAACTCACTGCTTACTCTTGGGCAAGATGCTTCTGTGAGTTTCACTTTTATCCCGAGAAACCTCACAAGGGTGATGTGTCCCCTCTGCGGTCCATGTTGGAGACAGAAACATGTGGAGCGTGGCAAACACGTGTCACTGTTGGTGGGGAGGCCCAAAGAGCTGGGGTGGAGCACAGGGCCCGCGGATTTCACTCCCCAGGTGCCTCACACACCCTACCCTGGTCCTGGCCCCGCCTCTACCTTCAGTTACACGTGCCTTCTCTCTAAAGGAGGGATGAGGTTTCACTGGTGAAGGACTCCCTCAGTTTCTATCAAGGATGTAAGGGAGCCCAGGACAAAGAGATTGAGGGTCTACAGTCTGTAGAGACAGAAGCCCCTTTGAGAGGTAAAACCCTGCATCCTTATAAGAATGTTGCTAATCAGGTCTGGGTGAAGATGTTCACTTGGTGGGTCACTCTCTTTCCCTGGGAAGTCCCCAGACTTACTGGGCTGGGCCATGGGTTAGAGCTGACAGTACTGAGCCCACAGACCTGCAGCCACTCTGCCTTCCCCCGCCAGCCCTGGGATCTGGCCAGGACTGCTGTGGGTGGCCAGGTTACCAGAGAGCCATAGATACTGTAGTGATGGGAATGCTGGGTCTATGGAGCGCCCCCACCCCTGCCCTCGTAGTTAGGCTTCCCTTCAACCCACAGCCTTCATCTGTGGCCAAGCATCTAACTGTGAATGTCTCTGAGTCCCAGAAAAACAGTCGTGGGGCCCTGCGATTCCCTCCCTAGAGGGAAAAGATCTCAGGGTCGTTCAGTTCAGGCCCAGGGTTTCCACTTCCAGGGACACTGTGGCCATCCTAGTCAGTGGCCGTGGAGATGAGTACAGAGGTCCCCTGGCTCCCAGCAGGCCTGGGCTCCACACGGAGAGGAAGCCTATGTGCTGCTGTCGTCTCCTCCTTGCCCAGCTCTCGCCTCCATGATCATCACTGCCAGGCTCTCCTACAGATCATTCTGGCCCCAAGAGCCCCTCACCAGCCCCACCAGCACCTTCCTGCTCACACCCTCCCAGCACGTCGGGCCCTGCTCCCGGGACAGTCTGTTGGGGTATGTGTCTCCTCCTCCCAGAATTGCTCCAAAATGGAGACCCCAGTGCAGGGGGAGAGAGGGGGGAAACAGGGTCCCTGAAGGAGGTAGAGGGCATCTCAAACCTTCCTTCCCACACCCAGTCTGCTTCCCACCAAACCAATACAAACAACTTCCTTTTGACAAGAGAACGGCCAAGTCAGGTGCCTCTTAAAACTGGGTGGAAAAATCAGTGAAACATATTCTTTTTTTCTAGATGGAGGAAGGAGAATACAAACTGATTCTCCAGGAGAATCTTGGAGCAGTGCTGTCTCTGGATCCCACACAAGATGTGTCCGGAGGTAGAATGTGAACTTGAGAGAAGCGTGGCCAAGAGAGGCTGTCCAGGGGACGTATGAGGGGCACATGGGGCATTGGGAGAGGCAGCGGGGGTCCCACCTGGTAGATGTGCCCACCTGGGCAGCCATCAGAGGGCATTTGGGGGTGGCCTCTCTTCACCCCAGCCAGATAGGAGGGAAGAGCCCCCTGTAGGTGCAGAGAGCACCAACAGCCCCTTCACTGAGTCTCAGGAAGAACGTGGCAAGATGACACCCCAGCCAGAGGTTGGAAGCCAAACAGATCCCTGTGTAGGAGTCAGGTGGCTCAGGTGTAAGAGCCCTCAGGGTCACAAGGGCTGCAAGTCTTTAGCAAACATACAGGGTGTGCTACAGTGCCCGCAGGACTGGGCTCCATCTTCCCAGGTGACTCCTTTCCCCCCAAAAGCTGTTGCATCAGGACCCAGGGGCTTAACTTTTATGGGCTCAACTCTAACCTGGGGAGACAGAATTTAGGAATTTTGGAATGCTGGAAATCTATCCACTTTCCTGGCCAGAAGAATGTATGTGTGATTCAGCACAAATGATTTACTATATGAACTTCAATGGCCTGATCCAGTGAGAATCATATTAATTAGCTGCATAGGAAAATTATAGTGCAATTGCTGACAACTATTTGCCCTTTTGGGCAGCATTCAAGGTTTAATATTACTTTAAAAATCCTCTTTAGGGCTCAAGGGATGTATTTGGCTTTAAAGTTGAGTGATAGGAGTCCTTTAGGCTTGTCCAGATGGGAGACCACTGTCTTCGTCCAGCTTTGCACTGGAGGGAGGAGATGAACCTTTCACCTTCCCTGCTTTTGTGAAACTCCCACCCGTTCACTCCAATTCCTTTCAAGCCACCTGGGGGAAGCTGGAGTGAGCTGATACTATCCAGTCACAATTGGTTGAGGGGTCAGCCAGCTGATGCAGAAAGGTAGCAAGAACATGTCGTTGCCAGGGAGATACAGAAGAAGGCAGTGCCAATCCTGCCTTCAGGAAGCTGAGGGCTCTGTCACTGAGACACATCAGTGTCTTCAACGTGGAACAGACTTGGAAACCAGCTAGAATTTGGCACTTCTCTAGATGCTCTGGGTCTGGGGACCTGCAAGGCCAGGAGAAAGGAGTTCTCTTCCTGCCTCTCCAGCCCCAGTCATACCTAAAAATCTGGGCACTGTGTTTCTCAGTATTAGACAGGCATGACCAAGTCTTCTCTGAGCTGGTGGTTCTGATACTCTGCTGGGTGAGAATGTCCAGCCCAAATTTCAAGAGTGTCATTTAAGAATGTGACCCCAGTATACTTCTGTGCTGTGGAGCTGGAGGGCTGTCTAAAAAGGCCCCATCCTCACAACACTCCCATTTGGGAAAATTGACATGGGGTGATGTGGTCGATCATGTCAGGGAGAGGACAGACACGGAGGCTGCGTCTTTACAATCTCACCACTCTTACTGAGAAGGGTCTCCAATCAGTAGGTGAATAGCTCAGGGTCCCTATGCAGGATGGGATGACTCCCATGTGGATGAGAACAGGTGACCCTGAGAATATGGTTCAAAACCTAAACATAAAATGTGGTCTTCCACCATATGACCCAGCAGTTCCAAAAAAATTGAAAGCAGAGACTCAAGCAGGCATTACACAAATGTATGCTAAGTTTCATAGCAGTGTTATTCACTATAGCAAAAAGGTGGAAGCAACCCAAATGTCCATATAGATGAATAAACAAAATATGGTCTATACCTACAATGGAATATTATTCATTCTGAAAAAGGAAGGAAATTCTGATACTTCCTACAACATGGATGAACCTTGAAAATATTATGCTAAGTGAAATAAGCCAGACACAAAAGGGTAAATATTGCCTGATTCCACTTATATGAGGTACCTGGAATAGTCAAACACACGGAGACAGAAAGTAGAATAGTGGTTATCAGGTGTTAGGGGAAGGGAGGAATGGGGATTGAGTGTTTGATGGGTACAGGGCTTCAGTTTGGGAAGATGAAAAATTCTTCAGATTTATAGTGATGATGATTGCACCACCATGTAAGTGTACTTAATGCTCGTGAATTGTACACCTAAAATGATTAAAATGTTAAATTGTATGTTATGTATATTCTACCATAATAAAAAAAGAAAGGAAAGGAGGAGGGGGGGAGAGACGGGGGGAAGAGGGAAAGAGAGAGAAAGAAAGAAAGGAAGGAAGGGAAAGGAAGGGAGGGAGGGAGCAAAGGAGGGAGGAAGGAAGTGAATCCAGGGCAGGTCCCGGGGCTTCCTCTCTCCTGTCCTCACCATGACAGTCTGCCCCTGATGAGGCTAAAGTGGATGTCTGGGCTCTAACCCCAGTCCCCCACCTTCTCTCGATGCTTCTAGGTTTGAGGGAGGATGAACAGACTCCACAGAGGCTGAGGCTGATCCTGGTAGGGAAATCCGGAAGTGGGAAAAGTGCAACAGGAAATAGCATCCTTGGCCGGAAAGAATTCGAGTCCAAACTCAGTGCTAGACCGGTGACCCAGGAGGTCCAGCGGGGGCGCCGAGCGTGGGCTGGGAGGGAGCTTGAGGTCATCGACACTCCCGACATTCTGTCCCCTGGGGTGGCGCCGCAAGTGGCCAATCAGGGCATCTGCGAAGCCATTGCCTTCTCCTCCCCGGGGCCCCACGCGGTGCTCCTGGTGATACAGCTGGGCTCGTTCACGGAGGAGGATCAGAATGTGGTCCTGCGCCTCCAGGAGGTCTTCGGGAAGGGCGTCATGGCCCACACCATCCTGGTGTTCACGCGGAAGGAAGATCTGGACGGTGACTCACTGGGAGAGTACCTGCGAGAGACCGATAACCGGAAACTTGCCAAGCTGGACTTGAATTGTGAGCGGCGACACTGTGGCTTCAACAACAAGGCAGAGGGGGCGGAGCAGGAGGCCCAGCTAAAGGAGCTCATGGTGGAAATCGATGCAGTCCTGTGGGAAAATGGTGGCCATTATTACAGCAACAAGGCTTACCATTACTCCCAGCAAAACATTTAGGGCAAAGAAGAGCAGGAAAGGGAGGACATCCAGGCGCCCGGCTTTGAGGAAGGGCTCATTGAGGAGTCCCAGCTATAAGCACTGCACCAAATCCAGAAGGACTCTGAGGATGCTCACAGACAGCTCCTGGAGAAGACACCCATCTGAGCATGTGCTGGACTTCAGCGAGGGTTGGCTGCTTCCTGCCGGCCTCCCTCCAACCCAGTCCGGCTTCCAGACCCTCTCTTGCTCTCCATCCCATGGGTCCCCGACCATCCCAGACTCCAAGTCAGTGTCTGGTGTGGCAAGAGGGGTGTGGGCTCCACAGTTCCTGGGTCCTTCATCACACCTTCCAGAAGACATGGGCCCTCTCCTCAACCCCCTTCCCCTCCAACCTCACATCTCATTGGCGTTACATCTCTGTACAAGATCACTGAGAGAACCGAAGCTTCTGGAGGACATGCTTGTGCCTCATTTGTCCATGTAACCCTCACAGCATCCTGGCTGCTGGAGTCACTGGTTAAATGTTGAGATAGCAAATCAAGGTGGGATGTTGACCAGTCAATTCTGCATCTCTTGGGCTGTGTCCTTGCCCCCAGTGGGGGCAGGCCTGAGGACTTTTAAAGTATGCTGTGTGTGGTGGGTCAGAACATAGCAGTGGCTTTGTGACATATGGGACAGGACAGGTGCTGGGCTAGGGAGGAGGAAGTAAGTAGAAACAGGGAAGTGGTAGAAGGAGCAGCCCTTTTATTTATTCACTGTGGAAAGAAGCCACCCAGTCTCAGCAAGCAAGCCCTGTGGGAGCCTCCTGGCAGGATGCTGAGCAGAAGGGGGCAGGCCTGATCAAGAAAGTGGAGCCTAGACCTGACATCAGGACATGGAGGCCCAGGGAGGTGCCACGTGGCTTGGGCAGAGGAGAAGCACTTCCCTGAAGCAGGCTCGGACTAGGTTATACACCTGTCACTCCTGCCTCGTGATGCTGGCCCTCTGATGTTAGAGAGCAGAGGTGATTTTCAGCCCTGCCTCTGCCTTACCTGCAGCCCCTTCCCGTCTCCCTTGAGAGTGGGGAGAAAGAGTGGGTGGGATTTGTCTGTAACTGGGTCCCACCGCAAGGCATCTTGGGATATAGAATGGAGGGAAGCAGAGAAAAAAAGGGAGGTTGCAGAGGAAGCAGGTGAATGGTTTAAACATCCAAGGGAGCAGCCTACTGGGCTGATGGGGAGAAGCCTGCAACATGTGGGTGTCTTTCTGGAGAGTTGATGGTTCTGAGGAAGTGAAATGGGACAGGAGAAGAGAGCAGCACGTTGGTCTGGCTCTGGTCTCTGATGGGTGCCATCTGTCTGCACAGGGAGACTGATGCATCTCAGACGCACTTCAGTTTCTTTGAGGTTCAGGATGCTCCTGGGGCATCTGACCAATAATGGAAACAGAGTAGGAGAAAACAGGAGGGAAATTGCCTCCCAATGTAGCCACCTTTTCCTTCCTTCAAGCTGTGCAGCAGAGGGGTGGGGAAGTGAATTGGGACAGGAGAAGAGAGCAGCACGTTGGTCTGGCTCTGGTCTCTGATGGGTGCCATCTGTCTGCACAGGGAGACTGATGCATCTCAGACGCACTTCAGTTTCTTTGAGGTTCAGGATGCTCCTGGGGCATCTGACCAATAATGGAAACAGAGTAGGAGAAAACAGGAGGGAAATTGCCTCCCAATGTAGCCACCTTTTCCTTCCTTCAAGCTGTGCAGCAGAGGGGTGGGAAGTGGAGGTGAGGGTGGCGTTGCTGGAGAACCATCAGAAATCAGAGGATGCAGCCTCAGGTCTCCCATAATCTGGATGCTCATCAGCTGATGAGAGATTCTCTTTAATCAAGCAGCCAATCTGGAGACCATGGCACCCATGTTCTCCAGACACAGCAGACTCCTAAGAAAGCTTAAGCATTTCTTATGCTAAAAGATTCAGAAAAGTGTCTCAAGGCAGAACAGAACTTATTTTGGTTATGCTATCTTAAATAGCCTCTGTGCCAGACCATTCATTTATTAAGTAGGTGATCCATTTCCTGCTGAACTGCAACACAACATTTATCATATGTTAAATTTTCATATTCCCTAAGATCCAATTCAGGATTTTCAATTCTGTTCTTGTCTTCCTAATTTTCTACTCCTGTATGAATAAAATATTGATTTGATTACAGTGGCTTTGATTATAATATGACACACCAATTCCCTCCTCAGTCAACATGTTTATATTTCCTTTGTTATTCTCAGGCAGTTATTCTTCTATGTGAAAATTAAAGTCACTTGTTTAATTTTCAAAAAATAATCTTATCGGTATTCCAGTTGGAATTGTCTTACACTCGTGTATTAAATTTGGGAGACCTGGAAGCAGGTAAGACTGAGTACTGTGTGATATCACTTAGATGTGGAATCTAAAAAAGTCAAACCTGTTTTAAAAAAAATAGCAGAGTAAAACGGTGGTTATCAGGAGATGCGGGGATGGGAGGATAAGACTGACCGTGTTTAAGGGTACAAACTTGTAAAGAGTACTAAATAAGCCACAGAGCTCTAAGGTACAGTATATTGAATGTAGGCAATAATGTGAGTATGTAATATGATAAATATTGTTCCAACAGCAACCATATTACAATATATAAATTTACCTAAGTAATACCATTTACATTTTAAATTTACATTTCAAATTTATCCCATTATAAGAAAAAGAAAAAGTTACATTAAAAATCTAAAACATAAAACATTGGGAGAATTGGTAAATATTTCAAGGTTAAGTGAATCAAGGCTATCTTTTTTTCTAAGTGAATAGATTCATAACTTCAGAGCTATTGATGTAAAAGCTAAAATTGTTTGCATTTCCATTAGGATAAAAAGATAAATGTCTTTAATTTAGGTATTACTGTTTTACCTCTGTTAGCTTAATTGATTTCATAATAGAAAATACAAGCATTTGACCAAATGATACCCATTCAGTGACTCTTAACTGGCAAATCACTCAAAACCGTCTTTTGTTAAAAGTTCTAAAAGAATTGTTTTTAATTATATCAGACATGGGGTTTTCTCTCTTACTAGAAATCGGGGAAGATGCCTCCCACAACATTTCTGGGGGAAGAATAGACATCGTTCCACACCATTACTCCCTCAACATCAGAGAACAGGGAGGGCAAGTGTAGGTATGTTCTGGAAATTCCATGGTCTGTATACCAGTAAGAAAGAAGTGGTTTGGGTGGGGGGTGTGCAAGGGGAGGAGACAGGATTGTCTTGGCCAAAGCTGAAAATTGTCAAAGTGAAAATTGTCCAAAAATATCTCTGCACTGGAGCAAAGCATGAAAAGCAGGGATCTGGACAATCTGCAGTGCCCAGTGAGTACACGGCTACTTTTTCTTTGGTGGGTCAAAGCAGTGGGTAAAAACTTCAAGGAAGGTTTCCAGCTCCCAATTCTCCTGTAATAACATTCATAAACTATGTAGAAAATACAAAATAATGAAAAATTTAAAACAACTGTTTGAAGATATTGAGAAGTAACCAAATACAGTCCAACACCATAGGGAAATTGACCCTTAACATGAGGGTACCACACTGCTGCCACATTTATGTGACTTTCCCCCTGAGAGTGTTTTCCTGTCCTGCGGACACAGAAGTAGCACTCAAGCAGAAATTCACAGTGATCTGAGAGTAAGAGAATGGAGTTTGAGGGCAGCCAGAGCAGCTAAAAACTGGAGTGGAACTCCCCGAAAGAGTCACCGAGGGAGTGGGCAGCTTTAGAAATTCTGTATATAAATTCCCTTCAAATCTTTGGCTGACCCATGAACTGCAATTTCTAAAGAGTCCAGGGGAAATTTTTTCTAGAAAAAAGGCTGGAAGGCTAATTAGAGGTGTCTGCGGTTGTGGGCAGCAGCAAAGGCAGAATTGGAGATTCCATTTCTCCAAATATTCTACTGAAATACCAACAGGAGTGAAAATCACACCATGACCAAGGGACTTTCCGTCAAAGAGGAGCAAGACTGGGAAAGTCCCTTGCTAACGACATCTAAAACCAAGCTTTCCCATGTTCAAAGGGATTTGCAGTAATTTAAATGCCTGCTTGAACAAACTCAACTACAATATCCGTAAACTATTAAAAATTCTTCTTTTCTAACGTAAGCTATAAAATTTCCCTCTATGCACGTTTATCTAAATGGCACACATTTTTGTGTATTCTGTTTTCATTATTCAATCTACAGTATTTTCCATATTCTTTGTGTTGTCTTTTATCATTCATGGATTATTTAGAAGTATGTGTTTAATTTCCAAGTATTTGAGGATTTTCTAGAAATTGCAGTATCCAATATAGTAGCCACCAGCCACATGTGGTTATTGAGCACTTGAAATGTAGCTGGGGAACCTGAGAAACTGAATTTTAAATTTTATTTAATAATAATCAGTTTTTAGTAAATTGAAAAACTGAAGCACTGTAAAATATTTTACCATGAAACACAGCTTTCTTGTTTGGGTAGAAATACATTTCACTCTAATTGTTGTATCACATATTATTGCTGTATTGCCAGGTAGATTTTGATCACTTTTATTCTTTATAGCACAAGAACATAAGCACATCATTGATCTAGTCAGTGTCAATAGATTGATTCCATTTGAATAATCTTTCTAGTGGAGTGACATAATACTTTTATTTGAATACTTTGTGTAGACAGTGTGAGTTACAGTGACACATATCTACATAGTAGTTGGTTACTAAGTACTGATTATTATTTTTTATAATATAATTAAGTTAATTTTTAGTTTAAAAATAAGTATGGACAAAATTTTAACTTTAAAATGAAGGCACGATTTGCAGCAACAGGGACGGACCTGGAGATTATCATTCTAAGTGAAGTAAGTCAGAAAGAGAAAGAAAAATATATGATATCACTCATATGTGGAATCTAAAAGGAAAAAAAGAGAGCTAGAGAAGGGGGAGGGAATAGCTCAAGTGGCAGAGCACATGCTTAATGTTCACAAGGTCCTGGATTCAATCCTCAGTACTTCCTCTAAAAATAAATAAATAAATAAACCTAGTTACCTCCCCTTCTGCCCCCACCAAAACAACATAAAAAATAAAAGACACAAATGAACTTATTTACAAGACAGACTCACAGACATAGAAAACAAATTTATGGTTACCAGAAGGAAAGAGGGTGAGAAGGGATAAACTGAGAATTCGAGATTTGCAGATACTAACTTCTATATATAAAACAGATAAACAACAAGTTTCTTCTGCATAGCACAGGGAATTATATTCAATATCTTGTAGTAACCTATAATGAAAAAGAATATGAAAATGAATATATGTATGTATATGTATGACTGAAACACTAGGCTGTACACCAGAAATTGACACAAACATTGTAAACTGACTATACTTCAATTTAAAAAAACTTAAGAAACTAAAATGAAGGCATGATACTGATGCAGAATGAATGGAGATAAGCAGGTACTAAACAAGAACAAGGGAGAGAAAGAGACACTGGAAGAAGATATGGTACAACATTTATGATGAATGGCAATAGTAATTTGCTGTAATGCAGCAGAACCAAAAAAAAAAAAAAAAAGCTGTTAGGTATTTCAGCATTTTTCAGCAAATACATAGGGAGTTTGATAAAATACTTCCTCTCAACAATCAAAAGCAGAGGTGACAAAACTAGTAACTGATGCCAGAATTAAATATCCAGCAAAAAACTGTAAATAATTTTTAACAGGATTTGAGCTTGCTAATTTGGGCCAGCTATAAAATAGCTTGAATTATTGCATTAAAAAAAAAAAACACTTTTAGTTGAAGGGATGGTAAAAAAAAATTTTTTTTAACTTTGGTTATGGAAAGTTTTGTTGCCAATTTTTAAGAAAAAACTAAAAATTTTAAAGTATACAAAACATGAAAGACCTTCCATTAGGCACCAATTGCCCAGAAAAGACAAGAGACCTTTTTAATAATACCAAAATTCATTGATTTAAAGTTTGAAAATTTGAAAGTATTTTTCTTTAGAGCTATATAAGGAGTGTGATTTAAGACACAATCCAGAGGGGCCAAGATGGCGGAGTAGAAGGATGCTCATAGCTCACCCTCTCCCACAAATACACCAAAACTCACATCCACGGACCCACCCAGGCAACCAGAGCACTTGCTGAACTCCAACAGAACATCACCCTCTTCAAAAGACAAAGACGCCATGAATCTGCTAGGAGAAAAGAAAAAAAAAAAAAGAAGAAGAAAAAGCAAAACAGTGTGGGACTGGTCCCGCAGGAAGGGAGAGGCAAAGGAGGAATGGTGCTTGTTCACTGAATCTCCACCTCTCAAACAGAGAGGCCAGCGGGACAGAGGGGAAACCTCTGAGGCTCAGATCTGCAAGGAGCACACCTTGACTGACAGAACTGAGTTAAACAGGTACAAAGGGTCCCAGCGACACCCAGCCTGAAATGTGAGCCAGCAGCTGTGGCCCGGGACTGGCTGCCTAAGCCAGGCAGAGGACTGGGGCACCTACACTGAGGCAGCCCCAGGGGACTGCAGGGTGCTATGCCGTGGCTGGGAGGAGATACAGAGCAGAACAACCTGGGTCCCCCATAAACTACGAAAGAAGCAAAGCAACACTGCTGGTGTGCCCTGGGGGGAGGGGCGCCATAGTCTTTGTCTCCTCAGACACACGGCACCATTACTGGCACTTCTCACAAGAAGAGAGGTGGGGCGCAGCCACAGCCACCGTATCTTCCTGTGCGCAGTGCCCGGGCGGGGGCAGGGCTGAGACCTGAATCTGCTCCCAGGGGCTCCACAACCTCCTAGGCAGGACTTAGACTTGTTTACAGCCCAAGGCAGAGAGAATCTTTCTGCCCTGGAACCTCAGAGAACTCGCACTGCCAAGACAAACAAGGAGCTGGGTTTTGGCACAGAGCAGGGAGGGGCTGTTATGCAATGTTCCCCGAGACCGCCAACGGAGCACCTGCCCGAGGCGGAGCAGGCAGCTGCACAGAGCAGCAGAATGACTTGCGCTGGGAGACAGCTGGTGGCCACTCGCCATCCTGGCAGGAGCGCAGCACCTGACCATGGTGCTGGGAGGGGGCACAATCTGCCCGCCTACCTTCCCCGAACTCAGAATCTGACTGCGGCATTGGGAGGCGGAGTAACCTGCCCACCCACTGGGTAGGAGTTCAGCACCTGATCCAGTGTTGGCAGGGGGCGCGATCTGCTAGCTGACAGGCGCTGGGAGCAACACAGACAAGGGGGCCAACGGAGGGCATCTGGAAATAGCAAGCTGAGTTCATGAAACAAGGTTAAGACAGAAAGGCCTCTCAATATAATCATTCAGAGCACGCTGTCTCCAGAACACATCCCACCCTCCTTTTTTTCTTTTTTAATGTCTGTTCTATTTTCTATTACCTTTTTAATTTTTACTTTTTAAACAATTGTATATGTCTACAGTTTTAATCCCTTTTAAATTTTTCTTTTAAAATATTTTTATTTTTATTACTTTAAAACATCCACCTCATTTCATTTTTATTTCTCTTGGTTTTGATCTCCTGTTATTGATTATACACAGGTTTTAAATATTGTTTTCTGATTTTTTCCTCCTTTTTAAAAAGGTTTTTAAAAGATCTCAAATCAATTGCTATTCTGTTTCAATGTGCTCTTCTATTATTGATTATACACTGTTTTCAAACCTTTTTTTCTCCATTCTTTTAAAATACTCTCTCTCTCTCTTTTTTAAGTTTTATTCTTGCATGGGCTTTAGATAGATAAATAAATAAACTCCTTAAGGACCACAATAGATAACTGATACATCTTAAACCACAGTGACAGAGAGATATGAGGAATATGAAGAAGCAGAGGAAACACTCCCAATTAAAAGAGCAAGAGAAATCCCCTAGAAGCATGATCAATGAAATAAACATTGATGTCCTACCAGATCTAGATTTCAAAAAAGGAGTGATCAAAGTACTGAAGGAACTAAAAGAGATAGTGTTTAGAGATATAAAAATATGTCAAAAATGAAATTGAAGCTATAAAGAAGAACCAAGTAGAATTAGTAAACTCATTTGCTGAGATGAGAGCTGATCTAAAGGCTGTACAAGCAGGCTAGATAATGCAGTGGAACGAATAACTGACCTGGAAGACAGGAAAACAGAAAGCACCCAATCAGAACAGCTGAGAGAAAAACAAATAAAAAACAATGAAAAGAATATAAGGGACCTATGGGATAATATAAAGCATGCCAATCTATGCATAATAGGGGTTCCAGAAGGGGAAGAAAGAACAAAGGAGATTGAAAACGTATGTAAAGAAATCATGACTGAAAACTACCCAAACCTAAAAAGGAATCAGATATCCAAGTACAGGAAGCTCAGAGGGTCCCAAACAGGAAGAACCCAAACAGACCCACACCAAGACATATCATAATCAAGATGGCCAGAGTCAAGGATAAAGAAATGATCCTAAAGGCAGCAAGAGAAAAACAAAGAGTGAGTTACAAGGGAACCCTCATAAGGCTCTCAGCTGATTTCTCTACATAAACACTACAGGCCAGAAGGGAGTGGCAAGATATATTCAAAGTCCTGAATGAAAAACAGATGCAGCCTAGGATACTCTATCCAGCAAGGCTATCCTTTAGAATAGAAGGAGAGATAAAGAATTTCACAAGCAAGCAAATACTAGAAGAGTTAAGCAACACTAAACCCATGCTAAAAGAAATATTGAAAGGTCTACTCTAAATAGAAAAGAAGCAGGATGCTACAGAAATGAGAAACTCATAACTGGAAAGGTGATAACTACCATGAGTTACAAATAGAATAAACATGAAATTGTAAGGAAGACATCTAAATCATTAAGAGTGGGAGAGGGAAGAAAGAAAATATACAGGGTTTTTTTAAAAAATATTTTGTTCTCGGTAGGATGGGTTTGAGATTATATTACTACCTGTTTAAAACAAACAGTTATAGTAATGGGTTAATAGACTTACAAAAACGGGTAACCACAAGCCAAAAACTTACAAGTGAGTCACAAAAACTAAATTAAATCCAAGATAATACAAAGGAAAATTACCAAGCCACAAAAGGAAGAAGAAAGGAACACAAAGGAAATACCAAATCAACTTCAAAAATAAGGTCAAAATGGTAAGAAACACACATCTATCATTAATTACTGTAAATGTTAATGGACTAAATGCTCCAGTCAAAAGACATAGCATTGCAGACTGGATAATAAAGCAAGAACCTTCAATATGCTGCATACAAGAGACCCACATATACAGACACATATACATTGAGAGTGAAAGGATGGAAAAGGATATTGCATGCAGATGGAAAAGCCAAAAAAGCAGGTGTAGCAGTACTGATTTCAGACAAAATAGACTTTAAAACAAAGGCCATAAAGAAAGATAAAGAAGAACATTTTATAACGATTAAAGGAGTACTACAAGATGAGGATATTACACTCATTAATACATATGCAGCCAATATAGGAGCACCTAAGTACATAAAACAATTACTAACAGAGACAAAGGGGGAAATTGATGGGAATACAATCATTGTCAGAGATTTTAACACTGCATTAACATCACAGGACAGATCTTCAAGACAGAAAGTAAATAAGGCAACAGAGAAATTAAATGATACAATAGAAAAATTAGATTTGGTGGATATTTTCAGAGCATTATACCCCCCAAAAATAGGATGTACATTCCTTTCAAGTGCACATGGAACATTTTTTAGGATTGATCATGTACTTGGGCACAAAAGAAGCCTCAACAATTTTAAGAAGATAGAAATTATCTCAAGCATCTTTACTGACCACAATGCCATGAAACTAGAAATCAACTACAGAGAAACAGAGGGAAAAAAAAAAAAAAAAGGGAAAGCATGGAGATTTAACCACATGTTATTAAAAAATCAATGGGTCAAGGATGAAATCAAAGTTGAAATTAAAAAATACCTTGAGACAAATGAAAATAAAAACAACCACACAAAATTTATGGGATGCAGCAAAGGCAGTGCTAAGAGGGGAGTTTATAGCGATACATGCCTTCCTCAACAAAGAAGAACAATTTCAAATAAACAATCTAACCCACTAACTAAAAGAATTAGGAAAAGAAGAGCAAAAAAACCCAAAAGGCAGCAGAAGGAAGGAAATAATAAAGATCAGGGAGGAAATAAATAAAATAAAAATTTTTTAAAAATAGAAAAAATCAATCAAACCGACAGCTGGTTTTTTTTGAAAAAGTAAATAAAATGAACAAACCTCTCACCAAACTCACAAAGAAGAAGAAGGAGAGAGCACAAATAAGCAAAATAAGAAATGAAAATGGAGAAATTACAACCAATAAAATAGAAATACAGAATATCATATAAGAATATTATGAAAGACTATATGGAACCAAAATGGATAACCTAGAGGAGATGGACAAGTTTCTGGGAACATACTGTCCACCAAGACTGAACCAAGAAGAAACTGACCACTTGAAGAAATCGATCACTAGAAATTAAATCAAATTAGCAATAAAAAAAACCTCCCTACAAATAAAAGTCCAGGACCAGATGGCTTCACTGGGGAATTCTACCAAACATACAAAGAAGAACTCATACCCACCCTTCTCAAATTCTTCCAGAAGATTGAAATGGAGGGAATACTCCCAAACTCATTCTATGAAGCCACCATCACCCTGATACCCAAATCAAGCAAAGACACTACCAAAAAAGAGAATAACAGACCAATATCACTGATGAACATAGATGCAAAAATCCTCACCAAAATATTAGCAAATAGAATCCAACAGCACATAAAAAAGATTATACATCATGACCAAATGGGGTTCATCCTAGGGACCCAAGGGTGGTTCAACACATGCAAATCAATCAATGTAATACATCACATCAACAAGAGAAAGGACAAAAACCACATGATCATCTCAATAGATGCAGAAAAAGCATTTGATAAAATTCAACACCCATTTATGATATAAACTCTCATTGAAGTGGGTACAGAGGGATCATATCTCAACATAATAAAAGCTATATATGACAAACCTACAACCAGCACAGTACTCAATGGTGAAAAACTCAAAAGCTTCCCACTAAAATCTGGGACAAGACAAGGATGCCCACTATCACCACTTCTATTCAACATAGTCTTGGAAGCCCTAGCCACAGCACTCAGGCAAGAGAGAGAAATAAAAGGGATCCAAATTGGAAAAGAAGAGGTAAAAGTGTCACTATATGCTGATGACATGTTACTATATCTAGAAAACCCTAAAAGGTCCACACAGAAACTACTAGAGCTGATTAAAGAATTCAGCAAGGTAGCAGGTTACAAGATTAATGTTCAAAAATCAGTTGCATTTCTTTACACTAATGATGAATCAACAGAAAAAGAAAATAAAGAAATAATCCCCTTTAAAATAGCACCCAAAGTAATAAAATACCTAGGAATAAATATAACCAAGGAAGTGAAAAACTTATACAAGGGAAACTGTAAAACACTGATGAAGGAAATTAAAGAAGACTTAAAAAAGTGGAAAGATATCCCATGCTCCTGGATTGGAAGAATCAATATTGTTAAAATGGTCACATTGCCCAAGGCAATCTACAGATTTAATACAATTCCTATCAAATTACCCAGCACAGATTTCACAGAACTAGAACAAATCAAAATAAAATTTATATGGAACCACAAAAGACCTAGAATTGCCAAAGCATTACTGAAGAAAAAGAAAGAGGCTGGAGGAATAACTCTCCCAGACTTCAGACAATACTATAGAGCTACGGTCATCAAGACAGCATGGTATTGGTACAAAAACAGACATATAGACCAATGGAACAGAACAGAGAGCCCAGAAATGAACCCACAAATTTTGGTCAACTGATCTTCGACAAAGGAGGCAAGAATATACAATGGAATAAAGACAGTCTCTTCAGCAAATGGTGTTGGGAAAACTGGACAGCAGCATGTAAATCAATGAAGCTAGAACACTCTCTTACACCATACACAAAAATCAACTCAAAATAAATCAAAGACTTAAACATAAGACAAGATACAATAAACCTCCTAGAAGAAAATACAGGCAAAACATCTCATATACATCTCAAAAATGTTCTCCTAGAACAGTCCACTCAAGCAATAGAAACGAAAGTAAGAATAAACAAATGGTACCTAATGAAAATTACAAGCTTCTGCACAGCAAAGGAAACCATAAGTAAAACAGAAAGACAACCTATGGAATGGGAGAAAATTTGTGCAAATGAAACCGACAAAGGCTTGATCTCCAGAATATATGAGCAGCTCACACGACTTAATAAGAAAAAAACAAACCCAATCCAAAAATGGGCAGAAGACCTAAACAAGCAATTCTCTAAGGAAGGCATTCAAATGATCAATAGGCATATGAAAAAAATGCTCAATATCACTAATTATCAGAGAAATGCAAATCAAAACTACAATGAGATATCACCTCAAACCAGTAAGAATGGCCATCATCCAAAAGTGCACAGATGACAAATGCTGGAGAGACTGTGGAGAAAAGGGAACCCTTCTACAGTGCTGGTGGGAATGGAGTTTGGTGCAGCCACTATGGAAAACAGTATGGAGATTCCTCAAAAGACTAGGAATAGACTTACAGTATAACCCAGGAATCCCACTCCTGGGCATATATCCAGAAGGAACCCTACTTCAGGATGACACCTGCACCTCAGTGTTCATAGCAGCACTATTTACAATAGCCAAGACATGGAAACAGCCTAAATGTCCATCAACAGATGACTGGATAAAGAAGTGGTATATTTATACAACGGAATACTGCTCAGCCATAAAAAACAACAACATAACGCTATTTGCAGCAACATGGATGCTCCTGGAGGATGTCATTCTAAGTAAAGTAAGCCAGAAAGAGTAAGAAAAATACCACATGAGATCACTCACATGTGGAATCTAAAAAAAAAAAAATCATAAATACAAAACAGAAACAGACTCATAGACATAGAATACAAACTTGTGGTTCCCAAAGGGGGCAGGGGGTGGGAAGGGATAGACTGGGATTTCAAAATGTAGAAGAGATAAACAAGATTATACTGTATAGCGCAGGGAAATATGTACAAGATCTTATGGTAGCTCACAGCGAAAAAAAAATGTGACAATGAATATATGTATGTTCATGTAGAACTGAAAAATTGTGCTCTACACTGGAATTTGACACAACATTGTAAAATGACTATAACTCAATTTAAAAATGTTAAAAAAAATAAGACACAATCCAAGTAATATTTTGAGTGTCTTAAAGTATTCTCAAATCTATGAAAAGATGTTTTAAACTCAGGATAAAAAAACAGATTAATGGTACAGAAATTAAAAAAAAATTTTATTGAAGTGTAGTCGATTTACAATGTTAGTTTCACGTGTACAGCAATATTTTTTTATGTTTAGTGACCAACTCTTCTTTGTTTTAAAAAATTTTTCTTTTTTGTTAATTTTCTTTGATGGCAGGGTAACTAGGTTTATTTATTTTTAATGGAGGTAACTGGGGATTGAACCCAGAATGGGTTCAGTGCTAAGCATGCACTCTACCACTGAGCTATACCCTCCCCACCAAATATTTTTAAACCTTTTAAACCTATCAGATGAGAATTTTCATAGACATTTGGCACAAACCCCTCCGGATGGAAGCACACGCAATAGTCTTCAGCCTCACACTCATACTCTGTGCCCCAGAATTTCTGGACCATGCTCTCTTCCACTTCTGGATTCTGCCTTTCTTTTGCCTTGATTGTTTCCAGAAACATTTCATCTCCCTCCACTTATACAGAGTATCTGATTAGGAAAATGGAAGCCAATCTAGGTATTAAAAGTAGGACATACTTTTAATCCAGGGAATGAGAGATTTGCCCAGGCCTGGGAAGCTGGGTGATTTCCAGGAGCCATCAGCTGTGAATCACATTGCTGTCTTCACGCAGCGGTACTCCTTGTCGTCCCCGTTCCAAATCTCACAAGAGTGCATCTCTTCTGCAGATTCTAAGCTGGACTTGTCAGGAAAGGGCTAGTGTTGGTCCAGTCTCTTTCCCTGTGATGCAGAGAACACAGAGAAAGAATCAGTGGTGCAAGTTTACAACAGAGAACTCAGCACAGCTGAAGGATTCATATGGAAGGATTCACCTTATGTCTTACCTTCTTATGGAAACATTTCCCATCTCATCAAGACAACAAATAGGAGTGACACCAGTTTGATGATGTGTATGCCTTGGACAAAGAATTAAAATATTACTTGAATTTTCATTACTTGTTGCCCCAGTATACTGACATATACCACCACAGTAGTCGGTGGCAGCGAATTCTTCCTCCTTCACTGCTGTGTACCAAGTTCTTGCCACACATGAGGCACTCACTAAGTACGTTTTCACTCTGCCCTTTGGGGAATTGGTAAGACTTGGCTGAAGCTACATTTCCCCAGCATGGAGAGCCCAAAATCTTTCTTGTTCTTTTTTGGGAATTTCCAGGGCTTCCTTCCTCAGGCTTCCCAATACTTCCTAAATTGTACACCACAGTTCTCTCATGTAGACTCGAAATTCAGTTCTTTAGCTGGCTTTTGCAATAAATACATATTCTAAGCATTTTGTAGGCTTTACTAGAGATTTTGAAAGTCACAGGGTGGGGTCCCCTAAGCAGCACTTTGCCCCATTACTCCAAGTTGACTGTCCTCCTCTGGCTCGGAAAGAAGTGTTTGTCCCTCCATAACCCAGGACTGAGAAACTCTGGGGTGACACCTCGTCAATTCTCTCCCTCTCACAAAGGCAGAGGGATTGATCTGTTTGGGGATGTTAGCATGCTGGGAGAGCCTGACACCCATTAGACCATTTCCTGCTATTCTTTTCATTTTCAGAAACAGGAAACAAACTGCAATCTCTCCCTTTTGGCTTACTGTGACCAGATATGACTAACGCTTTTGGTTCCTTGTTTCATTCTATAAACAGACCGAAGTTCTCCTTCTGGCTGTCCAGCAAGTCTTCGCTTTTTGGTTTCATCTTCTCAGACTGACTCTTTGATAGTCGAGTGGCCTCCTTCTGCATAACTAACTCTTTTTCATTCAGGGAGGAGAAGGAAGACTCCTAGCTGTGGTTTCTGGTCCCTGCTGTGGTCTCCACTTCATCTTTACTAAGAAGTCCTAGAGTTTTGGTAAAAATACGGCATTTTGCCTTATTTGGTTCAGCTTTTTGTGTGTATAATTTTCCTTCAGAATACGGGTGGGGAGAAGGATCTTTGGCACTCTGGATCTAGCTGGTAACATTTGGAGCAGGAGAAATGCCTTGAAAATGATTGAAGTGACTTCCTCTCTTCCTTTTTTTCCCCCAAACACAGTATATTTGCTCCTATGTAGTCAAATGTCAAAGTACCACCCCAGACTAATGGCATCAATAACCCCAGGGAATTTGCTAGGAACGCAAATTCTCAGGCCTACTGACTCAGAAACCTTATATTTTAAAAAGCCTTCCAGGTGGCTCTGATGCATACTAATACTTCACAAAATACAGAACCAAACCTGAACACCCATATCCTAATATTAAATAAAGTTAATAGAATTTTTGTCAAAAGATGACAGCCTTGTAAACCTGGATGTTTCCTTTAGAATGGATTGTCTATATTTTATCACTTCCCCGATTTGCATAAAAAGACTCAGGTCCAGTCACTAGGCAATAACATTTTATACACTGGAAGTCCAGCTAATAAGAGATGGAAACATCCCTTCTTCTTATAGGGGAGAGGAAACAGAGGAAGGCAGAGGGATAAAGCAATCAGATATGTGTCCTAAATTTTGTTTCTCCAGGTTTAGGAAACAAGAGGTATATTAGATAATTAAGTTCTGGTCACTTCTTCAGCTGTGATCTGGGAAGTGCCCTCTGCGAAAAGCCTTTTAAACATGGATATCACCCTATGTTGGCCTTTTTTCAAGAATCCAAACCTCTTCCATTTCTATCTGGTTTTGGTTGCTCCCCAGTCCTTTTCAGTATTTGATTCTTTGTAGTTTATCCAAAGTTTATCTGTAGGATATTTAGTATGTTACAAGCCTGTTACTTCTGGAACCTGACTCAAGTCTTGGGGTTTTATTTTCTTGTCCTTTCCTTGGTTTGTGTTTAGAATGATTTGAAAGTTTGGTTGGGGGTATTGTCAAGGGAATTCACTAGTGGGGTGGGAGCAAGGTCACTCTAGAGCGAGGTATAGAGCAAATTCACCCCAGCTGCACGTGGCGCGGGCTGCTGGTCATCTGCTGACTAGCATCTGCCTCCTCTTCCTCACTAACAAAACTACAATTTTGTCTATAACAACAATGGACTCATGTGAAGTACTAAGTTGCACCGTGTTTCTTGCAGCCAGGGTAACCATACAAGAGGTAGTGGCAAAAATCCTGTGGAGATTTCTGGGTTGGCTTTGCTTTTGTAATTTAAGTGCCATTCTGTCTTCCTTCTTGTTTCTATGTTCTTTCCACCACAATTCAGACCTGAGGCTGAAGGTCAAGTGGCCATCTTGCCACACTGAGGACAACAGTTACTTGCAAAGAATGATGGGAGAAAAAAATAGCAAGTTCTTTGGATAGTTACATCGTCTCTGGACTCATCAGCTGTAAACTCCTTGTTGTATCAAAATTGAGCCCTTTGTTAAGCCGCTTTGGTGAAGTTCTCTTACGTGCAGTCAAACATACTCTCTAGGCGATATTCCAGGGCTGATTGAGAGTCACTGCCAGACCAGCCATAGGGAATTTAGACCATCAGGAGCTGAGCTATGAGGATGTCAGCCAAGGAGCCCCTCAAAGGGCACAGTCTGGAGTGAGAAATCAGCTCACTTCGTGAGATTACACCAGCTCGCGGGCTTTCTTGTTGGAGGCCAGTGGGAATTCAGAGACCTGACAGACATGGGCTATCACCCAACAACTAGAGGAGACAGAGGCCAAGGCTTGGAGACCTCATCGTCCTCCAGAAACCACATCATGTAAGTCATCCATCCCCCACTGAAGGAAAGGAACACGATGGTTGAGGGGTCCCAAAGTCACCAAAGTGGAGACACTGGACACTATCTGTGGGACTCTTCAACAGATCAGACTGGGCTGGTTTTTAAACAAGAGTAAACTTTTAGTTATATATTTCCCCTAGAAGTAATGTATGGGATTTACGAAAGATTATAAAATTATAGACAAATTAAACGTGGACATTTTTTCTTTATGTCCTAAATATAGCATATGTTTAGTTTTGACACATAAGCTGTTTCCAGTGAATTCCACATTGTTCCACAGGAAGCAATTGACTTATAGTCTCAGGGGACTCATTTCCACAAGCTTGTTCAAAGCATTTTGTCTACAAAGGCAACTATTACCGCAAGAGGAATCAAAAGTAAAGTTAAAAATTTCCTTGTCTCACTCTCCTTTCTTACAAATCCTGTATTAGAGATATGATGCTTAAGAAAATCTATACACCATATAACACAGTAATCTTGTTCATGAAGCAAAAACTACAGAAAATGCAAGAACATATTGATTAAAATACCCTAATAATAGAAGACTTTAATATACTGTTGTCAGAAAAGACATACCAAGTAGACAAAAAATAAGTAAGGAAGGAGAAGACCATTCCTTTGTTATAAGAATTAACAAAGTGAAGAAAGTAGCTCTCATGGGTATATAGAGAATACACTCTCTTTGCATAATAACAGAATACATCCTTTTGCAGATGCTCATGAAACATTCACAAAATTGATCAACTATTAATAAAAGTTAGCAAACATCAGTGAGTTCCATAAAGTAGAAGTATTACAAAAAACACTTTCTGATCACAATGTGATAAAGCCAGAAGTTATTTTTGGGAAAAAAAAGTCCTTCCATCTGGAAATTAAAACACTTCTATTAAACAACTTTTGTTGAAAAGAAAAATATAAGCTGACACTTCAGGATTTCTTAAAAATCATACTAATGAAAACACTAAATATCAGAAGCCATAGGATTCATATAAAGAAGTGATCAGAGGAAAATGCATTGCACAAAAGACTGTCAATAAAAATAAAAGAATGAAAACAAATTAGGTTCTCATTTCAAAAAACTGGCAAAAGTACAATAATTAAAGCAAAAGAAAGCACAAGTATGAAAGACAAAAATTAATGTAGTACAGAAAAAATTAGACCTAATTAATAAAACGAATCATGGTTTATTGAAAAAAATTTAAAATTAACAAACTACTAAGTAAATTGTTCAGGAAACAAGAGAAAAAGGCACAAATAAACTTTCAAAATGACAACACAAATGACCATTGAAAAAGAAGAACACTTTAAAATTTAAAACTTTTTTGTAAATAAATTTGAAAACCTAAATGAAATGGATAATTTCCTAGGGAAATACAGATTACCAAAATTATCTCCATTAGTGAGAAAAAAATTAAATAGCCCAATTTACATGGAAGAATTGGAGAAAGCTATTAAGGAACCACATCACAAAGTAGGCACCAGGGCCAGATTGTTTTGCATGAGAATTCTTACAAACCTCAAAGTCCAGATTGTTTCAGTGCTCTTTAAATTGTTCTACAGCATCGAAAATGAAGGGAAATTTCCTAATGGCTTTCTCAAAACAGATATAATATTGATATCTAAGCCTAATCAAGACAATACAAAAAGATAAAACTACGGACCAATATCTCATGAATATCAAAACAAAAATTCTAAATAAAATATTTAGCAAATAGGTGCCAACACCACATTAAGAATGCGATACATCATGACCAAGTGGGCTATAAAACAGAAATAAAAAATTGGTTCAGTGTTGGGAAACCTATTAATATCATTCACCTTGATTATTCTCATAAATTATTTTTTAAAGACTTTAATAAAACTCAATAGCCATTCATGATAAAAACTCTCAAGAACATAGTGATTGGGGAATACTTGCTTAATACGATTTACACACACACACACACACACACACACAAATACATTTAATATACTACTGTAGTCCAGGAGACATCTCACTTACTTAATTGGGAAACACTGAAGGCATGTATACCCAGGAACAAAGCAAGTGTGCCCACCCACTACTATTCAACATTATAATGGAGACTTTAGCCAATGCAATTAGACAAGAGAAATCAATTAGGGACATAAGCATAAGTGAAGGAAAACTGATCAACTGTGGTGTATCTATAAGATGAAATACTACTCAGCAATAAAAGAGAACAAACTATTGGTGCATATAACTTGAGTGATTCTCAAAATCATTATGCTAAATGAATGAAGCCAGTCTCAAAAGGGACTTTGTTTTACTTATTTCTAGATTCTCAGTGTCTAGCATAAAACCTACCACCAAGTACAAACAATTAATGAATGTTAATAAATAGATGAATAAATATGAATTCCCAAAACTCTTAAGAAGGGAACATGTTTCATTTTTCTAATGTATTCATCGCAGTACTTAGTATATATCAAGGACCTTCGGTGTGGGTTCTGTCCAGCAGAAGTCCCACCGAGATGGAATGAATTACTCAAGACTCTGTGGAAAGTCAAGAGAATGAGAGGGAGTTGGAGACCAACTCCTCGAGCCTCTCAAACACTCTCATATTTATTGCGTACAATCAAAGAAAAGGTCACAAACAATTGTGTCATGGAGAGCAGGAGCTTAAGGAAAAACAGGATTGGGTAGGGATCATAAAATCCACAATGAGTACAAAGGCTCAATTTATCTTCAGGGCAGTCGGGAGAGGGGGACTAAGTACATTCTTCAGATATAACATGTTGGTTACAAAACAGACCACCAGACCAGCCAGTTCCTTGTCTTGGGGGTTACAGACTATCTAAACAGCAGAAAGCATGCCCAGTGTTTATAGCTGAAGGCATGGGTCATCGCTTTGCAATGAACTATGGACCTATGGTTAAAACAAGCCATGTCCTGCATTTATAGTAAGGGACACACAATGGCTTTGCCATTGTGGAAGCAGCCCTAAGCTAGAATCTCAACTATGCAGGCAAGGCCCTGTCTCTGCCTTTTACGGCAAGGAGACGGGAGTGCAGATGCACAGGCACCTGCTAGCAAAGCACATTTGTTCTTCTAAAAGGTCACAAGCGGCTGGGGTCTATTACAATTTATTAACCTGATCATGGGCCCCCACACTTCTGTCTGCCTTCTGCCCTAGGAGACGAATGGGCAATGCTCTCAGGATCTGTCACATAGGCTTCTTATCTCCTCGTTGCTTCTCAAGAGCAGAGCCTTTTTCTTTGCCTCATCTACAGCTTTAACCTGGATGCAAAGGTAAGAATAACTGAATGCGTTTACACAGAAAATAACCCTCGGAGTTAGACTTTTTTTCATATTAAGCTCTTATTTACTTTTTTTCATGTCTCATAGTTTTCTTCATTCTATTATTGAAGTGTAGTTGATTTACAATGTGAATTTCTAGCATACAGCACAGTAATTCACATATATATATAGAAATATATATACATTCATTTTCATGTTCTTTTTCATTATAGGTTTCTACATAATATTGAAATAGTTCCCTGTGCTATGCAGGAGAAACTTGTTGTTTATCTATTTTATACATAATAATTAGTATCTGCAAATCTGTCTGTCAAGATCCACACCCCTAGGTAGGTGACCCACAAACAAGAAGGTAATCACAAGCACAGACATTGTCCCCAAAGAGCAAGGGGAGAACCCACTTCTGAGTCCCCAGCCTGAACCAGAAAGATGAGTCCCCAGAATATCTGGCTTTGAAGGCCAGAGGGGCTTTCTATGGGAGAGCCAGAGAGCTGTGGGAGATAGAGACTTCACTCTTAAAGAGCACAAACAAAATCTCACATGCTCTGAGACCCAGCACGGAGGCAGTAATTTGAAAGGAATCTGGGGAAGCACAATACCCTCTAGATCCATCCATGTTGCTGCAAATCTCATTATTTCATGCTTTTTTGTGGCTGAGTATGTATGTATCTCACATCTTCTTTATCCATTCATCTATTGATAGACTCATGTTGCTTCTGTATCTTGGCAAATGTAAAGAATGCTGCTATGAACATTGGGGTGCATGTATCGTTTTGAACTAGTGTTTTCATTTTTTCAGATATATACCTGGAAGTAGAATGGCTGGGTCACATTATATCTCTATTTTTAGGGTTTTTTGAAAAACATTTATAATCATTTTACAATGTTGTGTGAAATTCCAGAGTAGAGCACAATTTTTCAGTTATACATGAATATATATATATATATATATTCATTGTCACATTTTTTTCTCTCTGAGCTACCATAAGATCTTGTATATATTACCCTGTGCTATACAGTATATTCTTGTTTATCTATTCTACATTTTGAAATCCCAGTCTATCCCTTCCCACCCCCTGCCCCCTTGGAAAGCACAAGTTTCTATTCTATGTCTATGAGTCTGTTTCTGTTTTGTATGTATGTTTTGTTTGTTTGTTTGTTTTTAGATTCCACATATGAGCGATCTCATATGGTATTTTTCTTTCTCTTTCTGGCTTACTTCACTTAGAATGACATTCTCCAGGAGCATCCATGTTGCTGCAAATGGCATTATGTTGTTGGGGTTTATGGCTGAATACTATCCCACTGTCTAAATATACCACATCTTCTTTATCCAGTTATCTGTTGATGGACATTTGGGCTGTTTCCATGTCTTGGCTATTGTAAATAGGGCTGCTATGAACATTGGGGTGCAGGTGTCATTTTGGAGTAGGGTTCCTTCTGGATATATGCCCAGGAGTGGGATTCATGGCTCATATTGTAAGTCTATTCTTAGCCTTTTGAGGAATCTCCATACTGTTTTCCACAGTGGCTGCACCAAACTGCATTCCCACCAGCAGTTTAGGAGGGTCCCCTTTTCTCCACAGCCTCTCTAGCATTTGTCATTTGTGGATTTTTGAATGATGGCCATTCTGACTGGTGTGAGGTGATACCTCATTGTAGTTTTGATTTGCATTTCTCTGATAATTAGTGATATTGAGCATTTTTTCATGTGCCTATTGATCACTGGTTTTTCTTTATAGCTTCAATTTCATTTTCATACCATTTCCCATAGTGTCTGCACCAATTTACATTCCTACTAACAGTGTATGAGGGTTCCCCTTTTTCCACATCCTCACCAACTTTTGTTATTTGTGTTCTTTTTTGATGATAGCCATTCTGACAGGGGTGAGGTTATATCTCAATATGGTTTTGATATGCACTTCCCTGATGATTAGCAATGTGGAGCATCTTTCCACATAACTCTTGGCCATTTGTATGTAATCTTTAGAAAAACCTCTCTTCAGGTCTTCTGCGTATTTGTTTTATTTGCTGCTGTTGTTGTTGTTGTTGTTGTATGTTCCATTGTGTGAGCTGGTTGTATATGTTGGATATTAACCCCTTATTGGCCATATCACTTGCAAATATTTTCTACTACACAGTAGGTTTTTTTTCTTTTTGTTGGTGGTTCCTTTGCTATGCAAAAGCTTTTAAGTTAAATTAGGTCTCATTTGTTTATTTTTGCTTTTTTTTTTTAAGGGGCAAAGGAAAGCTTTATTCTTGGACCAAGGAATGGAGAGGTGTGAGTGAGCTGTACCACTGAGCTCAACCTTCCCACTCCCCGATACCTTCTCCTCTCAGCCACTTCCCTGACAAGAACCCTATAAAGCAGCCCACCCATAGCCTGTCAGGAGGGCTTGTAATCTAAGAGGGAAGTTTATAGAGATATAAGCTTATCTCAGGAAGGAAGAAAAATCTCAAATAAATAATCTAAACTTATATCTAAAGGAAATAGAGAAAGAAGAAAGAAACAAAACCCAAGGTTAGTAGAAGAAAAGAAACCATAAAGATTAGAGCATAAATAAAATACAGACTAAAGAAATGGCAAAGATCAATAAAACTAAAAGCTGGTTGTATGAAAAGATAAACAAAATTGATAAACCTTTAGCCAGACTTATCAAGAAAAAGGGGAGAAGGCCCAAATCAATAAAATCAGAAATGAAAAAGGAGAAGTTAAAAATGACACCACAGAAATACAAAGGATCATGAGACTACTATGAATAAACATATGCCAATAAAATGGACAACCTAGAAGAAATGGACAAATCTTAGGAACATAGAATCTCCTAAGACTGAACCAAGAAGAAATTGAAAATACAAACAGACCAATTACCAGTAATGAAATTGAATCTGTAATTTTAAAACCCCCAGCAAAAAAAAGTCCAGGACCAGATGGCTTCACAGGAGAATTCTACCAAATATTTAGAGAAGAGTTAACACCTGTCCTTCTGAAACTATTGCAAAAAATTGCAGAGGAAGGAACACTTCTAAACTCGTTCTATGAGGTCATCATTACCCTTATACTTAAATCAGACAAAGATATTACACAAAAAAGAAAACTACAGTCCAATATCACTAATGAACATAGATGCAAAAATCCTCAACAAGACATTAGCAAACTGAATCCAACAACGCATTAAAAGGATTAACAACACCATCAAGTGGGATTTATCCCAGGGATGCAAAGGTTTCTCAATATCCACCAATCAGTCAATGTGGTAACCACATTAACAAATTGAAGAATAAAAACCATATCTCAATAGATGCAGAAAAGGCTTTTGACAAAATTCAACAACCGTTTATGACAAAAAAGAAAAACTCTCCAGAAAGGGTATAGAAGGAACATACCTCAACACAATAAAGTTCATATATGACAAATCCATAGTTAACATCATATTCAATGGTGAAAAGATAAAAGCATTCCCCCCTAAGATCAGGAACAAGACAAGGAGGCCTACTCTCACCATTTTTGTTCAACATAGTATTGGAAGTCCCAGCCACAGCAATCAGACCAGAAGAAGCTATAAAAATAATCCGAATTGGAAAGAAAGAAGTAAAACTGTCACTGTTTGCAGATGAAATGATACTATACATAGAAAATCCTAAAGACACCACCAGATAACTACTAGTGCTCATCAATGAGTAGCAGGGTATAAAATTAATATACAGAAATCTTTTGCATTTCTATACACTAACAGCAAACTATCAGAAAGATAAATTAAGGAAACAATCTCATTGACCATCACATCAAAAAGAGTAAAATGCCTAGGAATAAACCTACCTAAGGAGATAAAAGACTTGTACGCAGAAAACTATAAGACATTGATGAAAGAGACTGAAGACAACCCAAGCAATGGAAAGATATCCTGTGCTCCCTCAGATTGGAAGAATTAATATTGTTAAAATGACCATACTACACAAGGCAATCTACAGGTTCAATGCAATCCTTATCAAAATACCAATGGCATTTTTCATAGAACTAGAACAAATAATATTAAAATCTGTATAGAAATAGAAAAGACCCTGAATAGCCAAAACAATCTTGAGAAAGAAGGACAGAGCTGGAGGAATTATGCTCCCTGACTTCAGACTATACTACAAAGCTACAGTAATCAAAACAATATGGTGCTGGCACAAAAATAGACACATAGAGCAATGGAACAGAATAAAGTGCCCAGAAATACCCATGCATTTATGGTCAATTTATATGTGACAAAGGAGGCAGTAATATACAATGGAGAAAAAATAGTTTCCTCATAAGAGGTGCTGGGAAAAATGATCAGCTATATGTAAAAGAACAAAATCAGAACATTCATAACACTGTATACAAAAATAAACTCAAAATGGATTAAAGACCTAAGTATAAGACCAAGTACCATAAAACTCCTAGAGGAAATCATAGGCAGAACACTCTTTGACATAAATTGTTGCAATGTTTGTTTTTGGATCTATATTCTCAGGCAAGGGAAACAAAAGCAAAAATAAACAAATGGAAGCTAATTAAACTTAAATGCTTTTGCACAGCAAAGTAAACCATCAACAAAACAAAAAGACATCGTATTGAATGGGGGAAAATATTTCCAAATGATACAACCAATAAGAGATTAATATCCAAAGTATATAATCAGCTCATACAACTCAACAACAAAAAACAAACAGCTTGGTTCAAAAATGGTCATAAGACATGAATAGACAATTTTCCAAAGAGGACATACAGATGGCCAACAGGCACATGAAAAAGATGTTCAACATAGCTAATCATCAGGGAAATGCAAATCAAAACCACAATGAGATATCACCTAACACCTGTCAGAATGGCTACCATCAAAAAGAACACACATAGCAAATATTGGCAAAGATGTGGCAAAAAGGGAGCCCCCATGCACTGTTGGTGGGATTGTAAATTGGTGCAGCCACTATGGAAAACAGTATGGAGGTTCCTCAAAAACCTGAAAATAGAAGTACCATGTGACCCCACAATTCCACTCCTGGGTATATATCCAAAAGAAACAAAAACACTAATTCAAAAAGATACATGCACCCCAATGTTCATAGCAGCTTAATTACCAAGATATGGAAACAACCTAAGTCTCCATCAACAGATGAATGGATAAAGATGTGTGTGTATATGTATATGTGTACATGTGTGTGTTTGTGTGTGTGTGTGTGTGTGTATATATATATATATATATATATATATATATATATATATATATATATGGAGTACTACTCAGCTATAAAAAAAGAATGAAATTTTGCCATTTGCAGCAACATGGATGGACTTGGAAGGCATTATGCTAAGTGAAATAAATCAGAGAAAGACAAATACTGATATCGCTTATATGCAGAATCTAAAAAATACCACAAACTAGTAAATATAGCAAAAAAGAAACAGACTCACAGATATGGAGAACAAACTAGTGGTTACAAGCAGGGAGAGGGAAGAGGGAAGGAGGAATATAGGAGAAGGGGATTAAAAGATACAAACTAGTAGGTATAAAATAAGCTACAAGGATACATTGTACAACACAGGGAATATTTATAATAACTATAAATGGAGTATAACCTTTAATAATTATGAATCACTATTTTGTACACCTGTAACTTATATTGTACATCAACTATACTTCAATTAAAAAAAAAAACCACAATGAGATATGAGCTCATGCCTGTTAGGATTGCTATCATCACAAAGCCAATAAATAATAAGCTTTGGTGAGGATGTGGAGAAAAAGGACCTTGTGGATTTTTAATAGGAACATAAAATGGTACAGTTACTGCAGAAAACAGTATTGAGTTGCCTTAATAAATTAAAAATACAACTACCATATCATCCAGCAATCTCACTTGTGGGTATTTATCCAAAGAAAACAAAAGCACTAACTAGTAAAGATCTCTGCACCCTCATGCTCATTGCAGTATTATTTACAGTATCAAGTTATGGGGACAACCTAAGTATCCACTGAGAGATGGATGAATAAATAAATTGTGATGCAGACACACACACACACACACACACACTCACACACACACACATACACACACACAGGAATAGTATTCAGCCATAAAAAGAAGGAAATTGCCATTTGTGGCAATATCCATAGACTTCAAGGGCATTATGCTAAGTCAAATAAATCAGACAGAGAAAGATAAATATTGTATAAACTCACTTATATGTGAAATCTAAACAAAAGCCAAGCTCATAGATACAGAGAACAGATTGATGGTTGCCAGAGGTGGGGGGGGGGGGTAGGGGTGATGGGGAGGGCTGAGGATGGGAGGTGGTGGTAAGAGAAATGGATGATAGGAGTCAAAAGGTAAACATAATAAAATAAATTAAAATAAAATGAACACATGTTGTAACATGTATACACATATATAAGCTAATGGGAAATACCAAAACTTGGAAATATTTTAATTGATTATCAAATCTACTAAAAATGCATACATTTTATTTTATGCAAGTTAAAACTAAATAAAGCTGAAAACTTGCAGCCATTTAGGTACAGTTGCATATAACCAGGGTAGTCCATTCTGGTAGACTGATTGTAAAACTGGTTGTCACACTACCTTGTTTCCAAGCCCTTTTATGGTATGAATTTGTATCTCCCTCTATGGAGTGTTGGAATCTATTTTTAAGCCTCTTAAAGCTCAAAGTCACACAGGCTTTGCAGTTTTACTTTCAACAATTTCTGCTCTTTTACGCATTTCCTGGTTTTGCTTCCCAATTTGACACCCTTTTTTCAACCCACGTACTACCTTCTAATGCATGTAAAAATATATGTACCACTTTAGTAGACATTAGATGGTGAAGAGACCAGAGGATGATTCTCACACATCACACCACAGTCCCCAGGAAGTCTGCAGTCCACGATTAATGTCAGCCCATTTCTCAGAATCTTCTCAGTAACAAAAATAGCTGTTATATATCAACCTGCACACAGCAACACTCTTCCCTGTCTCAGCCACTACCATTTCCTGCCTCACGTCCTTCACCGTTATCTTACCCGTAGGTGTGGTCACTTCATGGGATAGAATTGTTAAGATGCAAGGTCCACGTCCGCTACTCTACATGTGGTCATGCTCGCAGTGGACTTGAACTTGGGGAGGCCAATTTAAGGACAGTCACAGCTCTGTCTTGAACTGAGTAAAATACCCCGTGCCATCAGTGGATGCCAGTCATTCTGTCTTCCTATGACTTTAAGAATCCTGACAATGGAGCTTTAAAAGCCTAAACTCCTTACAGAAAACTTAACAAGTCAATTTTTGTTATCATTGTTTATTTTGAAGTAATGGCAACTTGAAATTTGTATTAAAATTTCTCTATTCCCAAGTTGTGAATGGCCACAAATAATTCTGTGTAAATATAAAATATGTGAAAGTAGTTTGTGCATTCTCTTATTATATTTCATTTCTATTTAACAAGAGATCAGGGATCTCAGAGTCAAGATAGTAATGTGGCCATATGCTAACCATTCTGGAAAAATTGACATGAATTATAAACCACAGACATTCTCTCTCTGCAAACCCTAATAAAATCATGATGCCATAGAGAACTTAAACGTATAAGCTTCATATAAACAAAACAAAAAGACAACCTATGGAATGGGAAAAAATATTTGTAAATGATGCAACTGACAAGGGCTTATTTTCCAGAATATACAAATAGTTCATATGACTTCATAACACAAACAAACAACTCAATCCAAAAATGGGCAGAAGACCTAAACAAGCAATTCTCCAGTGAAGACATACTAATGGCCAATAGGCACATGAGAAAATGCTCAATATTGCTAATTATCAGAGAAATGCAAATCAAAACTACAATGAGGTATCACCTCACACTAGTCAGAATGGCCATCATTCAAATGTCCACAAATGATAAATGCTGGAGAGGGTGTGGAGAAAAGGGAACCCTCCTACACTGTTGGTGGCAATGTAGTTTGGTGCAGCCATTATGGAAAACAGTGGGAGATTCCTCAAAAAATGAAAAATAGACTTACCATATGATCCAGCAATCCCATTCCTGAGCATATATCCAGAGGGAACTCCAAGTCAAAAAGATACATACATCCCAATGTTCAAAGCAGCACTATTTACAATAGCTGAGACATGGAAACAACTTAAATGTCCATCAACAGATAACTGAATAAATAAGATGTGGTATATTTATACAATGGAATACTACTCAGCCACAAAAAATAATAAAATAATACCATTTGCAGCAACATGGATGAACCTGGAGATTGTCATTCTAAGTGAAGTAAGCCCGAAAGAGAAAGAAAAATACCATGGGATATTACTTACATGTGGAATCTAAAATAAGACACAAATGAACTTATTTACAAAACAGAAACAGACTCATAGATGTAGAAAACAAACTTATGGTTACTTGCGGGGAAGGGGGTGGGAAGGGATAAACTGGGAGTTCAAGATTTGCAGATACTAACTACTATATATAAAATAATAAACAACAAGTTGATACTGTATAGCACAGGGAACTACATGCAGTATCTTGTAGTAACCCATAATGAAAAGAAAATGAAAATGAATATACGTATGTAAATGTATGACAAACATGCTGTACACCAGAAATTGACACCACATTGTAAACTGACTATACTTCAGTTAAAAAAAAATAGTATAAGCATCAGAGACAAGAGGTTTCAACAGATTGCTGGGAAGTAGAGAAGATGAAAGATGCATGGGGGCAGAACACCCACAATCAACATGGCCCCAGAGAGCCTATAGCTGAGGCGGCCACAGATAGTATGGTGGCACCTTGGGAAGGTAGGTTTCAGAAATTTCAGCTACAGTGGGATGGGGCTGTGGGGCTAAGAGCAGGGGATTCGTTGAAGATGTGACTATGAGACAATTGATCCAATGATCTCCTTACTTCCCCCTAATTCAGAACCTCCCACTTCAAGGTTATCCCAAGTGAGTAATTGGAGAGTTCTTCCCTACAGATAAGACCATCTCCAGAGAAAAACCTCTGCATTCTGGCATTTAGAATTCCCTCTGCATAACAGCCTGTCCTGTGGTCACCTCAGGTGAAGCCTGCAGTCAGAACCCTCAGTCATGACATGGAACCTCCAGCTTTTCTAATAATTTATTCCAGAATACAAAAAGGCAATCAGGGAGAATTGACATTTAGGGAAAAACTGCAATATGAGAAAGACAAACATAAACAGAAAAAATAACCTTAAAGGGAGCTACTATTAATGTAGGGAAAAAAAACAAAAAGAGGAAAAAACCAACCGAACAAATAAAAATAAACATCTCTTTCAGATATCTAGATTATTAATCCTCCCCACTGAAATCAGCTAAAAATACTGACAAACACTGCATGTATTTTCTTAAAAGCACAGGTGAGCAGGCAAGAAGACAAGCCTTCTCAGACACAGAGCTAACTAAGTGAAGGTAGGAACGCAGTTGGTGACAGGAGTATAGCCCCTGGCTGTCACACTGAGGATATATTACCAACCTTGGAGAACTTAAACTTCTCTTCTTGAAGCCACATTGACATGAAAATGAAAGTCAAAGGCATTCAAGGGAGCTGGAGGGGGTAGGGGGTGGGGGTTAACCATAAAGGAAATTTTACCAAAAACTCCAAAGGGCTATTCCCTCAGTGAAGTGTGATACGGAATTCAATGACTTCTAGTTAACGAACTAGATAATAGATTTGAAAAAGAAAAAACCCAGAATGCAATTTAAAGAGGCAAAAGATGCTTACAGAAAAAACAAACAAACAAACAAACAAAAAAAAAACCAGAGAGAAAGGGAGAATAGGGTAGAGGAAGTCTTTAAAGTGATAAACAGTTGAATTTCTTCTGAAATGATGAAATTTACCAATCCACACATTCAAGAAAACTAATACCAAAGAAGATCATGAAGAAAGAAATCATACCTTAACCCATAAAAGTGAAACTACGGGACAGCAAAGAGAATGTTTTAAAAAGTTATCAGGAAGAACGGACAAATGACCTTTGAGGAAGAGATGGCTGAAACTATGCTGATTTCTTAGTAGTTACAAAGGAAGCCAAAAAACAGTGGAAGCAGATTTTCAGAGTGCTGAAAGAAGATAATGGTCAACTTAACATTCTACACTCAGGGAATATAGCTGTCAGAAATAAGAGATAAATAAACACATTTCAGACAACAAAGACTGACAGTTCTTGCTACCAGTGCAACCTCATTAAAAGAATTTCTAATGAATGTAACTGAGGAAAGAGTAAAGTACTCTCAGGTAATAAATCAGAGGTAAAAAAAAAAAAAAAAAGAAAGGGAGGAAGAAAAGACTAAGTCTAAACAAACATAGATGATACAAAATAATGGTAATAATTTCTAGGGCTTCAAAAGGAAAAAAATAGGAAAATTAAAATACACAACAACAATAAGTTATAGATGGAGTGGAAGGTGGGAATGGAGTTTAAATGTTCTAAAGTAATTTGTTATAGATAAACAAGATTGTACTGTGTAGCACAGAGAAATATAAACAGGATCTTGTGGTGGCTCACAGCAAAAGAATGTGACAATGAATGTATGTATGTCATGTATAACTGAAAAATTGTGCTCTACACTGGAATTTGACACAACATTGTAAAATGACTATAACTCAATAAAAAGGTTTAAAATTAATTAATTAATTAAATAAATAAAAAAGTAATTTGTTGTATAAGAGGAAGATTAAAATACAGATTACCTTTAGACTTTGACAAGTTAAGAATGTGTATTGTATGGTGAATATAGACAATATTATGTAATAACTGTAAATGGAATGTAATCTTTAAAAAGTATATAAAAAATTTAAAAATTTTGGAAAAAGAACATGTGTTGTAATCACTGGGTGGCCACTAAGAAAATTAGGAAAAGTGTATACAATTTTCAAACTAGTAGAGAAAAAATTAGAATGTAAAAAAAATCACCAAATAATCCAAATTAAGCCACAAAGAAGAAAGAGAAAACAAATTGGACAAGTTTGGACAAGTAGTTGGACAAGTTTGGACAAGTAGTTGGACAAGTAGGAATCAAAAAATAAAATGTTATTATGCATCCAAATAGATCATAAGTTGTAATTATGATAAATACACCAAAAGTTTCAGTTTAAAAGATAAATATTTTTAGAGTGGATTTCAAAAGAAATCCAAATCTAAAACATGAGAGATAGGTTGAAAGCAGATATATAGACAAATATGGCAATCAGATTCTAAACAACAAAGAAGACATACAGATGGCCAACAAACACATGAAAAGATGCTCAACATCATTAGAGAAATGCAAATCAAAGCTAAGGGATATCACCTCACACCAGTCAGAATGGCCATTATTAAAAAGTCTAAAAACGATAAACACTAGAGAAGGTATGGAGAAAGAGGAACCCTCCTGGACTGTTAGTGAGAATGTAAATTGGTGCAGCCACTGTGGAGGACAGTATGGAGGTTCCCCAAAAAATTAAAAATAGACTTACCATATGATCCAGCAATCCCACCCACTCCTGGGCATGTATCTGGAGAAAAATATAATTCAAAAAGACACATGCACCCCAGTGTTCACAGCAGCACTATTTACAATAGCCAAGACATGGGAACAACCCAAATGTCCATTGACAAAGATAAAGAAGATGTGGGGTGTGTGTGTGTAAATATATATGTATATGTGTATATATGTGTATGTGTGTGTGTGTGTGTGTGTGTGTGTGTGTGTATAACACAGCCATAAAACAGAATAAAATAATGCCATTTGCAGCAATATGAATGGACCTGGAGATCATCATTCTAAATGAAGTAAGCCAGAAAGAAAAAGAAAAATGCCATATGGTATCACTTATATGTGGAGTCTTAAAAAAAAAAAAAAGGACACAAATGAACTTATCTACAAAGCAGAAACAGACTCACAGACACAGAAAACAAACTTATGGTTACCAGGAGTGAAAGGGGATGGAAAGGGATAAATTGGGAATTCAAAATTTGCACTTCTTGGGGAGTGATGGAAATGCTAGCTATCTTGATTGTAGTGGTGTTTTCATGGGTGTATACATCTATCAAAATTCATCAAACTGTGCATCTGAAATATATGTAGTTTACTGTACAGGGACCATACCACAATACAGGTGTTAAGAAAATATTTACATAACCCTAAAACATTTGCTTGTGCTCTTTTGCAGTAAATGCTATCCCCTCCTCTTCTCATCACCTGAGAACCATGGATTTGTTTTCTGTCCGTATAAATTTGAATGTTCTAGAATATTATATAAACACAGTTTTATAGCATGTATTTTTTTTTTCCACTTAAGCTGATGCTTTGAGAGTAAGCCAGTGTTTTAGGCATCAGTAGCTTCTTCTCTGTGTTACTGAAGATTACCTGTTAGATTGCAGAGATACATGACAGTCTATCTAGTCACCAGATGATGGGCATCTGAGTTGTTTTCGTTTTTTTATTATTATGAATAAAACTTCTATGAACATTTGAGTTCATGTTTTTCTGTGAACATTTGTTTTCATTTCTCTTGGATACATTTCTAGGAGTGGAATTACTGTGTTGTATGGTAAATATATGTTTATGTTAAAAACTATCACAGTGTTTTCCAAAATTGTTGTACCATCTTCACCTGTACTAGCCATTGTGAGAGCCCCATAATCCCACACCCTTGCTGACACTTGGTGTTGTCAGCCTTTTCTTTTTCAAAGCATTTTAGTGCATGTAGAGTGGAATCATCTAATTTATTTTTATTTTTCATCTTTATTGAGGTATAAATGACAAATATAATTGTATACATTCTTAAAGAAATTCTAAACAAACAAGAACAAAATAGTAAATGAGATAGAATTTTCATTTCATGTTTACTGAGAGCCTGTTATGTGCCGAGCACTGCTGTAGGCAATGGGATTTATTAGCAAATAAGAGCAGGTAAAGATCCTTGCCTTTCCAGATCTTTCAATATTCCTTGAAGGGGCAGAAAATAAAGGGAAAAAAGTAATACATTTTGTAAATTATAAAGTAGATGAGAAGATGTTCACTTATGTAAAAAAGAGAATCATAGAGCATGGAAAAGAGGACCAAGAGTGAGAAGGCAGATTAAACGTCAATAGTGAAAAGAGAATATCTACAAAGTCCTATTCTGCAACATGGCAATTTGTTGATTCCAAATCCCAGAGAATACAATCCAACTTAGAAAGAATTTTAGATAATTAAGACGGTTTTTAACAAGAATAAAGAACTTTGAGAACAATTGCCTTATATATTTCATTTTTTATATTTGTTTATAGAGACAGATGAGACTGGTGTTTAAAAATTAGGTTGGTTTACAACCTCCTTGAGGTCTTCCTGGGTGTAACCTGAAACCTGATGATGAGTCAGACCACCCAGGTTGGTGGGTGGCTGGTTAAATAAGCAAGGGAACTTACTTACAAGGCTTGTCTTGGGCGGCCACAAGAAGAACAGTTTTCCCACCTGCCCGCCAGAATCAAACTTTTATATAGAAGCCTTAAGTGCGTTCAGTCACTTATATGGTCCAGATAGTCTTCACCCCACATTTCTATCTCAAGGCTGGATCCTTGCGGCAGCTTCTGAGAGTGGGGAAGGCAAACAGATCACACATTCCAAGGACAGGGGAGTGGTTGGGGAGCCCCTAGTTGCCTGGGTGTGGCTCACCGATCGGACACGTTCTCCTCTTCCACTGTGCACCCTGGCACTCGGCAAGGGCTTTCACTAGCATGGAGGTGGCTCCTCTGGTGGCTATGTGACTGCAATGGAGGCAGACGCCACAGCAACAATACAGGCACGTGCAAGAGAAAACAAAGGTTAAGGCAACGATTCCCAAAAATCAATGACAACTTTTTCTACTAAGAGTCTCATAATCCAAACCACTGGTCTACTAAGTCCCCAGGCAGGGGGTTGGATCACTCAGAGTGTTCCCTTGTGTCCTCATGTGACTTAGTAGAAATGACACATTAACAGTCTCATCGGGTAGGAACATACTACAATTTGTTTGGATAATGGTACAGTGCGTCCTTGCAAGACAGTGATAATGTCCAAGGCCATTCTGTTTTGGAGAACAGCTTTGCTCCGTAGAGACATCTCAGTGTTCAGTAAGGACCGGCTTTGTGGACTGTCATTCAAGGCTTGCTTGGTGAATTTATTAAGGGCTTCTATGTCTGCTATAGCTTCCAGAAATTATGTAATTTTGCACCTATATTCAACAAATTACTATTCCAGGAAACTTTTGGTTGTTCATGGACTATGAACAAATGTTTGCTGTGTCTCAAATGTGCCTCCTTTGACCTTAGGGGCTCATTACTCAGCATCTCTGGAACTCCTCTAGTGGAATCATCTTCGGAGTTAAAAGCCACATTGGAAAACGAGTCTCTGATTTATAGCTTCTTTTTATTTTCAACCATAAATGTGCTTTCAAGTTGGGTCATTCACCACCCTAGTCACCAGATTGAGACTCTGTCAAAAATTAAGTCCATTCTCAATAGTTAAAGCTGCGATCTCTAAGAAGGGTCAGAAGTTGTGCCACAGACATACCAAAAACTTGCCCTTGAAGTCTCCCTCCCATTCACAGCGGTGATCTGTGCCTGTTCTTGCTTCGGCCACAAGGATGTGGAGACCCCACAGCACAGGTGTTTAGCTGGTCAAGGTTTGGCTTTGATTGACTTTGAGTAAATAAGGCTCAGGGCTCTTGGGACACTTCTCCCCCTTCAGATGTTGCAGGCCATACTCCACCTCTGAATCTCTGACTCTCTGGGATTTATACATAAATAAATAACCCTCTGTGGTAGGAATGGGCTGACATCAAATTCGCTCAGTCATCTGCACGAGCCAAATGCCTCCCCTGGACTCCTCAACCACTCCTTGAAACACACAAGGCCACTATTCCAGATTGGCAATATCTTGGGGTTCTTCTCCAGAGAGATCTCCTTCACAGCAAAAAAGGTGCTCTAGATATAAACATGTGATTAAATGAGACAGACTTCACAGGGCCGAGGAGGAAGGCATTTATTCTATTCTCCTACTGGCCCTTCAAACTGGCTCCATCAGGGCCTCATGGAGGAAATCCTAGATAGGTTTTGCCCTCAGCACAAACCCTCTCTCATCACTGTGAGTCACATTTTTGTAATTAAAACATCCAACCCAATAATCAAACTGAATTTCATTGAAGGAAAAAGGCTCTTCTTCCCCTGACATGTAACTGCTCCCCCCGAAGGAGCTGCAGTGTGGACCCTGCCCTTCTCCCCCTCCTCTTCCAGTCACTTGCTTTGGTTCTGACTCCTTGTGGGTTACAGGAGAAAAGGAAGGAACATCAATGACAAGTCGGGTGTAATCTGGCCTTTAGGGGGTGGAGACCCACTTAGTGGCTCTTTGCTTCATGGGGCACCATTAATGACTCAGAAAGTCTCCCCTGGAAATCTCCAATTACAAGTCCAACTAATGGCCATGCTGTCTCCTCCAGCTGGTTACATTAACTCCAGATCCTGGCACCTGGACTTCCAGAGATCTGGTCTGTACGTCACAATTGGGATCCCTGTTGGATTCCTGGGCAAGTCCGCCTCAAGCTGGCTTTGGCTGGCTCCCTCCTGTGTGGGCCACATTTAATTTATGGGGAGCACATACTTTTGCCCCACAGTCAGTGAAACTTATGGTTGTTTCCAATCAGCCTCCTCCATCTTTACCGTGCTCCCTCTGGTGCTAAGGGTCATTGTCCTTTTAATCGAAGTGCCCTCTTTCAAAAGCCCTTTCCTCTTGTCCTCTTCAAATATCTATCGAACTAGCTGAAGAACTCAACCTTACAGAACTGGTTTCTAGCTCCTTCCTTTGCAGGTCCCACACAGATCTGCTAGCACATAGCTTTGGGATGTGGGGATATTGGCAATACTGAGGACTCAGCTGAAACTGACAGAGATATTTATGTTAATATCCTGCTACATTCACCCCAGGCTTCTCACATAATCTTCAGTCCAAAATTTCAAGTTAATGTAAGATGTTTACATGGGACCCTCCCTTTGACATCTGATACTTCTGATAGCTTATCACAAGCCTAGTTGGATGCTGCTGCCCTTGAGTCTACATTTCCCCTGTTAATCTTCCCTGCAGGCCCTAACTTTCTTGTTTCTGAAAAGAAGCTTGATTATCATTCCAATCACCCACATGGACACACACTATACATCCTTCATAGTAGACTTCAAGCCCTGAATTCTCCCTCAGGTCCTCTCCTGTAAATCCTACTTTAATGTCCCAATTATGAGTCGCGGCTATCACATGTTTCAACATTAGAAATATGTACACAATAAATGCTGGAATTTCCAGAGACCTCAGAATTCAGTTAGAACCACCTTCAGAGAAAATTTGGATATAAGAATGTGAAGATAATTGGGTGGGCAAGACTTCATTTGTCAAGGGAGAAAATAATGTCAATATGATTTATTTGATTTACTCATTTTTCCTCTGGTTATGTCTTACCTTCCACAGTACAATATAAAATTGGAAGGACAATCACCTCCCTTAAGTTGCATCTCCAGTAGGCCCCAATACATGCCTAGACACACACAAGTTAATTGAATTAATAATGTTTCTGCAAGTCTCTGAGAGACAGTATCTTTTAAATGGTTCTCAAATGAAAGTTGTCAGGACAGTGCATGAATAATTTGCTCTCTAGAGATAATATTGCACTGATGAATCCTTCACAGAGAACTACCTCTAAATATGAGAATTGTGTTATGGGGAATAGCAGTTTGGGTTAGCAATGTTATTTCACATATGTTATAAATGTTTTCTCACAATATTTTTTTCTTCTATGTTGTCTTTACTCCATTCATAATATTTGTGATGAACCATAACTTTTTTTTTTTTACTCTATTACACTGGGGGCATGGGGAGAGTAATTAGGTTTATTTATTTGTTTCTTAATGGCAGTTCTGGGGCTTGAACCCAGGACCTTCTGCATTCTAAGCATGCACTCTACCACTGAGCTATGCCCTCCCCTGTGATGAACCTTCGAATGAGCAGGTGTTTGGCATCTTATTTTCTCCATACTTAATCTCTAATCCCTGTCTTCCTAAAAGTCACTGAGGCAATGAATACTCTCAGTCATTTTCACAGACAAAACAAAGGACAACTGTAAAAATTCCAATAATTTGACTTTGGGTTATCTGCAATCATTACAAACGACATAAAGTCATCCCTCTAACTTTGAGGTTTTGCAGTTAATTTAGCAAGGCAGAAACTTTCACCTGCTCACTGTCCATGTCACAGTTTGTGAGGGTAAACTTGTCCTAAAGATTTTAGCTATCAGGAGAGATTTTTCTGCTGGCACAAAACACTAGAGGGATTTTTTTTTTAATGAAAATAAAAATCAGGAATGCTCTGAAAGAGAAACAGAGGTAGGTATCATAAGATTTCTCCATCAGGATTCAAGCAGAAAAGAGACAGCTTACTACTATAGCAGTACTATAGAAGTACTACTAGGTACTTGGAGGAAAGTCTAGTGAAGGGGCTTCCTACAAGCTGTGGACACAGGGTTTGGAACTGACGAGGGAGAGGGCTAGAAACAGTGAGGAAATTACATCCTTACCCTAAGGGGTGAACAAAAGCTGGAACCCAGGAGGACAGTTGGGTAGAGAGGCCACCAGGGGAGGAGCTGTGACCTTTGGCTTCGGGTTGCAGCAAGTCAGAGATAACCTTGCAGGGAGAGAGGCAGGAGAATAAATACCCTGGCCTTGTTTTTTTATCCTCAAGAGATCTTCTGCTTGGATTTCCCACTGGCAGAACCCAAGCAGAAATCAGAGAGCAAGAGATTCTACTGACGTTGTCCATGTAGATCATCCTCCTGGGCAAAAAGCTAGGGCGAAGATGGATGAAGTGGGCATCTGCAGAAGCAAATGAAAAATATTTGGCACAGAAGAGACTTTTAAGTTACAGTCAGGGACATTTTAAGTTAGGATGATACGTTAAAAGAGAGAGAAAGAGAGAGGGAAAAATAATAAGAGAATTTGTCAACTTCCAGATCTCCATGAACCACAGCATAATGGTGCCAGAGAAGCCTAATGCTTCACTAGCAAAGTACTCATAGAAGTGGATTGAAATAACACACATTACCAGTGGTGTTTACACTTAACGTATGCAGGATTTCTTCTTTGAATTTTCCTGAATTAAGTATTTGAACTCTGTATAATAGATCATTCCTTGATTATATCAATTTTATAAATTTTGAAATTTGTTGGCTTTGTGTGGAAGGATAGAGGGGAGCCCAGAGTTGCAGGAAATGAGCTAAAAATATATTTAATTCTTGTTAGCTATCACTACATAGCAAAACCTCCCAAAACTTTGTGGTTTAAAGCAAGAATCATTTATTTTTCTTATGAATCTGCAATTTGGGCGGGTCCTAGCAAGAAATGGCTCATCTTTGCTCTTTGCTAGCTTCATCAGTTGGTGGTGGGTGAATCCATTTCTGTGTTGCCTCGCTTGCATGGCTGGCAAGTTGGTTCCAGCTGGCAGATGAAATATCAGCCAGAAGAGTGGGCCAGGGACTTCATGTCTTTTTCATGTGGGCTTCTTGACAGGCAAATTGGACTTCTTTACAACATGGTGGCCAAATTCCAAGGGCAAGCATCTCAAGAGAGCAAGGAAGCATTTTCTCTATCTAACCTTAGAAGTCATATGGTGTTGTTTCACCCATCCACTATTTATCAAAGCAGTCACAAAGTCCATCCAAGAAGATACAATTTTAGCCATCTTTGGAAAATACGATCTACCATATTAACAAGTTATAGTGAATTAAGAAGAAAAATAAAATTTACATTACTTCCAAAACTTTTCCCATATTTTTGAAAGCACATTTTTAACTGCCTTGATAACTTCTTCTAATATACTTCTCTCAGCTTTTTCTCTTTTCTTTTTCATTTGCTCATTATACTTCATTTTTAGCATCTTTAATTTTTCATCCTTTTCTTCCTGTGATATATTGGTGTCCTTTTCTATTACATTAATTCTTGTTTCGAATTGATCAGTGATTTTCTTCAGGTCTTCTTCCTCCTTTCTCAGCCTTTCCTCTGTCTCCCTGTATATGGCGTCAGAAAAGTAGGTCCCGTCGTTGCTCTGCACCATTTTCTCTATCAGCTCCACCAGCTCCTGCACCTGGGCCTCCTTCTCAGCCTGGGCTGTTTTGCAGCTGTTACTGAAGGCACAGTAGCGGTCTCCACACTCCTGAATGAGGCTCTTTAGCTTCCCATCCACATCTGCTATAAAGTCGCTTAGGCTCTGGTCCTCCAGATCATCTTTGCGCGTGAACAAGATTATCATGTGCTTCATGGCTGAGTCTCCAAACACGGCCTTGATCAACTCCACGGTTTTCTGCTCTTCATCCGTGTGGCGGCCCAACTGAAGAACCAGGATGATGGCGTGAGGCCCGGGGCAGGAACAGAGGACACATTGGCTGATTTCCCTGCAGGTGGTGTTCAGGCTGTCCTTGGTGTCAAAGAGCCCTGGGGTGTCAACAACAAGAATTTCTCTCCCCTTCCATGTCCGGGAAGCTGTCTGACATCTCTTGGTGACAGCGTGGGCAGAAACCTTAGATTTGAATTCTTTTCTCCCGAGGATGGTATTTGCTGTGGCACTTTTCCCACTGCCGGTCTTCCCCACCAGCACAATCCTCAGAGTGTTGTTCTGGAGGGCAGCCATTTCTATAAGGAGGCTCTAGGGCTAAGGTACCCTCAAGACCTTAAGAAAAGGAAGGAGAGGGAAAAATGGCCAATTTAGGTAAATGGGAACCATTCCTAACTCTCTTTTTCCTTTCTTTTCCTCCCTGAAAATTTTCTATATGATCCCCATATAGAAAAATGAAACACTTCCATTACCATGGAAGAAATAGCAAAGTGGCTAAAGACTTTCCCCACAAAAGAGTACCAGGTTCAGATGGTTTCACAGGAAACTCACTGAAACCTTTAAAGATCTGATTATCTCAATGTTACTGAAACTATTCCTGATCACATAAAAAAGAAGGAAAATGTTCAGTTCTTTTATGAAGCAAGCATAATATTGATCCAAAAAGCCAACAAAGATTTCACCAATAAATAAATCTATAGACATGTATCATATGTGATTACTGATACAAAAATCCTAAATAAATTATTAGATACTAAATAGCAATACACCATAATGAAGTATGATTGTTTCAGAAATATTGGGATGGCTCAACATGAGGAAATTGATTGTTAGAACATATCCCATTAATAGATTAAGAAGAAAATTAACTAGGTGCAGAAGATATTTGGCCAAATTCAACACTGAATCATGTTTAAAGCAGCTCATAAAATTTAACAATTTTAAGCAACATGATTTTATATAACACAATTTGATATAAATAACATGATTTTACTGATTTGACATAGAGTAAGGAAAAAGACTCATAAATTTGATTACATAAAAATCAAAAAGATAAGGTGAGGCAAAAAAAAAACATAAACAAATTAAAATACAAATGTCAAACTAGGGGAAAAATTTTTTCCAACTTACATCAGAGAGGGGCAATTTTCCTTTTACACAAAGAATATCTATACAGATGGCCAACAAGCACATTAAAAGATGCTCAATGTTGCTAATTATTAGAGAAATGCAAATCAAAACTATAGTGATGATCACCTCACACTGGTCAGAATGGCTATTATCAAAAAGTCTGCAAATAATAAATGCTGGAGAGGCTGTGGAGAAAAGGAAATCCTCCTAAGCTGTTGGTGGGAATGTAAATTGATGTAGCCATATGAAAAACAGTATGGAGCTTCCTTAAAAAACTAAAAATAGAGCTACCATATGATCCAACAATCCCACTCCTGGGCATGTATCTGGGAAAGATGAAAACTCTAATTTGAAAAGATACCTGCACCCCAAAGTTCACAACAGCACAGTTTACAACAGCCAAGACATGCAAGCAACCTAAATGTCCATCGACAGATGGCTGGATAAAGAGGTTGTGGCATATATAGATATATACAATGGAATACTACTCAGTCATAAAAAAAGAATGACATAATGCCATTTGCAGCAACATGAATGAACCTAGAGATTATCATACTAAGTGAAGTAAATAAGACAAATACAAATATTATATGATATCACTTATAAATGGAACCTGAAAATATAATACAAATGAACTTATTCACAAAACAGAAACAGACTCACAGACATAGAAAACAAACTTATTATAAATAAACAAACACAGTTACCAAAAGGGAAAGGGTCAAGGAAGGATAAATTAGGAGTATGGAATTAACAAATACACACTACTATAAATCAAATAGATAAACAACACAGGGAACTATATACAATATCTTGTAATAATCTAAAATGGAAAAAATTAGAAAAAATATATGTATAACTGAATCACTTTGCTGTACACCTGAAACTAACACAATTTTGTAAATCAAATATACTAGTAAGAAGAAAAAATTTTAAAACAAAGAATATCTAAGAGTAGAGAAACAAAAGACCAACAACTCAACAGAAAATGGAGCAAGAGATATGAATAAACTCAAAGAAAAAATGTAAATATTCCTTGAATATGTAAAAATATATTAATAATCACTCATAATAGAAGAAAATAGATCAAAACATAGAAAAAAAGAAAAATAATTAATTAATTACAATTACACTCAGATACTATTTCTCACCTACAGATTTGGCAAAAGCTTGCTGGCAGTCTATTGCTAAAAGGTATAGGGGAAACAGGTCCTTGCCCTCATGGTGAGTAGGAATGGAAAAACAGTCAAAAACATACAGAGGAGAAGTGAGCAATATCTTACAAAGGTTCGTATGTATTTACCCTTTGGTTATCAATCTCAATTTTAGGATTTTTATCTTTCAGACATATATACTCAAATATTTATTGATAAAATGACACACTGATATTTGCTTCAAAGTCATCTGGGCTGGCTGGGGAGTGGTGAATATATAAATGAAACAAGACTATCATAAATTGATAATTGCTGAAGCTTGATACAGTTACATGGAAGTTCCTTGTATCATTCCCTTTATCTTTGAATAAGTTAAAAAACATTTCCACATTAAAAATTTTAACCTGTAAGTGGTAACCACTACTGAATGTATACTGTATACAATGCACCCTAATAAATGTATTTTGTATATTACAGTCATCCCTCTGCATCCGTGGGGGGGGACTCCCCACATATTTCAAAATCTGAGGATGATCAAATCCCTTATATAAAATGACTAGTACAGTCGGCTCTCCATATCGGGTGTCGGGAGTTTCACATTGGTGGATTCAACCAAACTCGAATGAAAATTTCCATCCTGGCTGGTTGAATCTGCTAATGCAAAACCAGGGAAATGGAGGGTCAATGTGTATTTATTGGAAAAAAAAAATCCATGTATAAGTGGATCCACACATTTCAAGCCCATGTTGTTCAAGGGTCAATTGTGTCTCACTCCCAAAAATAACCTGCAAGGAAGCTAATTTTATTACCTGAGTTTTTTAAATGAGGAAACTGAGGTGGCTCAAGAATTCTGAGACACTTGCCCAAGGTCACTGTGCTAATAGGTGTTAAGCAGAGAGAGATTCAATTCAAGGCCTATCTGATTCTACCATGCTCACTCTTAATCACTGAACACTACAGCCTCTTTTTGTTCCTTCTCAAGCCCATTATTCTATAGTTTCAGTTTACATCAGGTCAGAGGTAGATTGGGGGAAAATAGTCCATACACTTTCCTGAATGGTGAACTGGTAGCAAGGCTGTAAGGGAAGGCAAGGAGGAGGGTTTCACATACATCATTTCTTTAGAATAACTAGTCCTCTCCCCGTGGCTCCCACCCCTCCACTCATCTGTTAGACTATCAGGAACACAGCTTCTCTCTGTGAAATGTTGGAAAGAATTCAACAAACTGAACCTAGATTTCCTCTGCCAGTAAGTGACCTGGGTCACCCCTGGAGAGTCACCACATTCTCAGGGATTCTGATTCTTTAGACTGGATGGATTCTAAATTGCCTTCCAGCTCTAAAGACCTACCTTGGGACCACTAATTTCCTATTAAGGGAAAAGGACGGGTTACCGAGCTGCACTCAGTGTCTATCACAGTAGCAGCAGGATGTAGGTACACTATTCAGCAAAAGTTTGTCATGTTAAATATGAGATGTATGGACATCACACTAATAAATCTCTCTCTTCCCCTCCCTACCCTCTGCCACTACCACTCTGGCAGCATCCTCCTTGTCATGCTGCTTACACAGCACCTGGTCCCTTCTCAGACCAGAATCCACCCCCTATGCAGACTCCCTGCTCCTACTGCCCATCACAACTCTATCACTCTAGGGCCTCTTCTCAGCCAGGCTCACCTTTTTTTGAATGAGTTGATGAGTTGTCAAATTTCCTCCAAAGAAGCTATTTGAGCTGGTGCTTTTGCTTTAACTGAGAGAAAAGTGTTTGCACCCTTTTAAACCTCTGAGTCAGGAAGCAGATTGGGTGGAGCCAGTGGAGGAACTGCTTGCCTTTAAAGAGACAGAAATATTGCCCCATAATTTGATGGGTGCTTCAGTTTTGCCAAATTGAAACCTTTTTATCCATGTGCCTGCTATCAGACTAAAATTTTCAGAGTTATTCTTGTTTTGGGTTATAGTGGTAGATCCAAAAGGCCTTTATTACATGACCTAAATCTTGTCCAGAAAGCCCAACGTGGTGTCTGGTCATCTTCCCTGGTGCAGTGGGACACTGAGGGCGCTTCAGGGAAAAAGGAAGTCAGACACATGGTTTGATGTATCCTGGGGATACTGCCTAGTGGTTGTATAATATGGGTTTTTAATATGGTCTTTCAGGAAGATCTCAAATTAGTCACTCAAAAATTAACAGCACTCAAGTATAAAGCCAAATGGATCTAAACCATTAGGAACCAAGAGAAAATCAGTAAAATGTGGCCTGGGAAAAATCTTTCAATGACCACACAGCTTCTCTAGTTTTTTTCATTATGGTTCTTGCAAGCTTGAAAATATGCATGTAAATAAAGATGCACCCAGGAAGCAGACTCAACTTTCCCCCCCAACGTTCCTACCTTAGGCCCAGGTAGAGGTAGGTTATCCTAGATTTACCCAGTGGATGATTCCAACCTGCTCTAGAAATTATTTGAGATGAGAGACAGGTTGTCAAAGTTCCCAGGTTGACCAGATGTTCTAGTTGTCTGCTGCATCATCATAAGGATATTGTTTTTGAGTACATATTTTGGTTCACTACACAGAGAAACTGGATCAGTCATTTCTTAAGCTGGGGGATAAGTACCAAGAAGACCAGATATGGCAGGAAGTAGTGGACAATAGAGTGGCTACCCATTGAGGGAAGCAGCTAGATTTGGATACTATTACATTAATGACCATATGATCAGTCCATATCACTGAACCAATTATTGGTATTAATGACTTGGGTCACCCCTAAGGGCCCCATGTAACATTTCCTGACTTCCGGTAAAGGCACAGATGAGGACCAGCTATGTAATTTGCAAGGTCTGGCACAAACTGAAAATGCCCTTTGTTCAAAAATCACTAAGAATTTCAATATGACATCAACAGAGCATTAAACCAAGTGAAGGGCCTTTCTAAGCACAAGGCCCTGTGAGCTGTACTGGTCACATACCCTTGAAGCTGCCTTGACAGGGCTGCATGCATATGAGTCTAGAAGAGAGCCAGAACCACATCCCCTGCTCAAAATATCACCACCATGGCCCACTTTCATTCATTCTTCATATGCCTTGAATGAAACTTGCTCTGTAAGAAGCTGCTTTGAATGTTTTCCTGGTCAGCTATTGCTTCTCTGGGTATTCTGCTCAGGGACACTGGCAAATTCCCTAAAGGGAAGGGGGAAGTGGTTGAAACAGAATCCATGGATTTTATAAGGACTAAGGTGCAGGTCTCGAATGGTAACAGCCTTGAGGCCATTGGCCAAGGGGGAGCATCTGGCACATATCAGTCCAACCCCTAGATCCTAACTTAGGAATGACCTCCCTATAGATTTTTGATAGGAGGGTGGCCTCATATTTCCCCTGTATTATTTACCTGGCCGTACTCCTCATCATTAAGAACTCCTTTCTACTTCTAGCTCTACTGTGAGCCATCTGTCTCTCTGCTGTTCCCCACCCCTACCCCCACAACTCCAGGTTGCTCCCTTCACCCAGAATGCTACTCCATCCACATGGTCCTATATCAGGAGCAAAAAAGATGAATGTGGGAAAGCCACAGCTTCCTTTTCCACATTTTCCTTTTATTCTTTATATCATATACACATGTGGCAATGTGGCTATATATGAATTTTCCAAAAGACTGGAGGTCATCAAAAGACATTTCTTTAAATTCTATAGGAATCCACCTTGTTGAGCTCAGGGCTTTTTCTGCTGCTATGATCTAGATAAATTCAAAGCTGAACTTATCAAGACATTGCAAAAGTAATAATAGGAGATGAAAGGAATGGTTCCTCACATTGTCCAGGCTCTTCCACAGATTAACTATGTAACCTTGGTATATCAACTACCTATTGCTCCCAGAACAAATTACCAAAAATAGTGGCCTAAAACAATACAAATGTATTCTCTTTACAGTTCTGAAAGTCATGAGCCTGAAATTAGTCTTATGGAGACAAAAATAAGGTATCAGCAAGGCTGGTTCTTTCTAGAGGCTCCAAAAGAGAATTTATCCCTTGCCTCTTACATCTTCTAGAAGCTGCCAGCATACCTTGGATTGTTGCCACATCACTCCAATCTCTGCTGCCATCATCACATTGCCTTCCTCTTCCTTTGATCTTCTTGCCTCTCTCTTATAAGGATCTATGTGATTACATCTATGGTCCACCTAGATAATCCAGGATAATCTTCCCATCTCAAAATCATTAACTTAATCACATCTTCCAAGACCCTTTTGCAATAAGGTAACATTCACAGGTTCTGGGGACTAGGACATGGCTATCTAAGGAGCATTATTCAGCCTACCACATTTGGATAAGTTAACATGTCTGCAACTCACTTTCCTAACCTTTAAAATGGAGTTACTTGATAGGGTTGTTGTGAAATTAAATACAGTAGTGTATATAAAATGGTTAGAATGGTACTCAGATTATAGTAAATGATCAATGAGTGTTATCTAGTAGTAGTAACAGAACTCTTGATGCCAGTCTCAGGTCATCAATTACCTTCTTTAAATTCACCTACTGTATGATTTTACATCATAAGTGCCTGTATTAGTCAGCTTGGACTGCCAAAACAAAATATCATAGATTGGGTGGCTTAAACAACAGGAATTTACTTCTCACAGTTCTGGAGGCTAGGAAGTCCAAGATTAACGAACCATCTAATTTGGTTCCTTGGTGAGGGCTCTTCTTCTGGCTTGCAGAACTTCTCACTGAGTTCATACATGGTTAAGAGAAAGCAACCTCTCCAATATTTCTTCTTATAAGGGCATTAATTCCATCATGAGAGCCCCACATTCATAACCTTATCTCAATCTAATCACTTCCAAAATGCCCCATCTCATATCATCACATCTGGGGGTTAGGACTTCAACATATATATTTGGGACCAGGAAACACAATTCAGTCCATAGCATATTCAAATACATAAATAGAACTGAAGACCCTATAGGGAGAAGTAAATTCTTGGAAAACCCTTATTTTATGTTTTCTATCCACTGCAGAAGGACTTGTCCTCCAATCTCGAGAATGGCTGTACATAATTAGCAGACATAAAAGTTCTAGGACTCTATTGATTTCTGGTTCAGCTTCTCTTCCCCTGTCTATGCATCTGAAAACACTTCCTTCCTAAGTCTTCAGAAAAATTAAAATCACAAGCTTTTGCCAAGGAACACCCCTTCCTTCAGCCAGGGATAGATGCAGGGACAGACATTGGGCCCCACCCAGTCTGTCATTTAGCAAAACAATCAAAGAGATCATGAATAATGACAGAAGCCAGGGGTATTGGAGCCCTCCATCTGCTACCAGGTAAAATGATCTTAGTTATTTTCACTTTTCAATAGTCTCCTTCAAGTTAACTACGTGGCTTTTGGATGTTCTTCAGGCTTCTGGGTTTCTCCCCACTCACTCTTCCCCCAAATGGTACCTGCATGAAAAAGAAGATTCAGCACCTTCACAGACTGTCTACCAGGGCAAGAGATCTGGATTATTTATATCCCCACACCCATAAGTCTTTGTTGAGATGGTTTTCTGGCTACCCAAGTACACAAGAGGTACTGCCTTTTGTAGGCTGAGGGTAGCCTTGTAACAAAAGAGACACAGGTGCTGGGTTTAAAAGTGCACTTGGAATTGGATTGCTCAAGGGAAACACTGATCAAACCCTCATAAATTAAATACCATGCCCCAAAAGAGACTTTTACTCTCCTCTCCTTTGATATTTTTGGTGACTCTAATAAATTAACCATAATCATTCAGTCTCATTATCAAACAGGTCTCTGTTTCCTTCTTACACTTGCCTGAAGACTCTGCTATAAGCTACCAGTCAGAATTTGTGTCTCAAACAGAGACTCAACATCTCAGAGCTTCATGGAAAAACCCGTACTAGGTACTCTGAAGCTAGTGTTACTTCAACAAGTAGACTCTTAAGATCAGGTTTCCAAGATGGAAATACTTAGTCAACACTCAGACTGCACCAGTGGAAGGAGCCAGGATTTCCAGGACTCTTTCAAGTCTAGAAGCAGATGTACTTCATGAAATCAGACTCCTGACCTATGATCCAGCAGAACGACAATTAATCACACAACTAATTATGTGGGACTGAATGAACTGATTAAGGAAATGTTATTGAGATCATTTATTTGCAATATTGTTGGTATTATTTTTAATATTCTATTTCTATTGGATCTTTGAGGAAACTCATTCTCCTTAAACTATCTCTAATCCACAACTTACTAGAATATGTATTTGTAAACTAATATCAACTACTTTTAAATGTTATCTGATTTTCACTCACATTCAGAATTCAAAAACAAACACTTCTCCTTAGCCTTTCTTATTTTTCATGACACTATAATCATTTACATTGGTTCCACACAAAAAAATCTATCTTCTTTTTCATGAAGACATAATTAGAAAAACAAATTCTGCATGAAGGCCAAATATAGAGTGATATTTGAGAGTAATTCTTATTTAACCACGTATAACCAGGAATAATGGTTGATGTTCTATACGGAGCTAATGCCTACAAAACCCTCCCAAGAAAACTAACATGATACCTGGCTTCCAGGGTCCTAGTCTCGGGTAGTAAGGAAACCCACTCTGGTGGCCTAGGACCCTCAACAAATTTTGGAGAGCTCAAAAAGAGGGAAAATTCACTTAAATGTATGGGTACAACGTGTAAAATTTATTGGAGAAAGTGCTTGGGTCTTGGTTCTTACACTTGGGACGGAAGAACAAATAGAGACTTTTAAAAGTCTGATTCAAGATTTGTTTTTCAAATTTCCAAACAGAAGTTAATTCTTTGGAATCAGTACCAGTTTCATACTGTTAAGCTCTAGATTTGCTGAGCAATCTCAAGGAGACCTATCTGGTTAATTAAAATTCTTGCTGCATCTATGTAAGGACTCAGGCTGTGCATAGTAGGACCAGTCTTCTAGAGACCAGCTGTAATTGTTGGAGGTTGTTTATGATCACAAGATGGAGAATGCTACTAAAATGATCCAAACTTTAGAAACAGGCAAAAGAGATTACTTTGGATGGAATGCTAGGCTTGACTACTGAGACATTTTACAATCCTATAAGGACCAAGAGGTATTCTGCACATTTTTGTCTTAGACATGCAAATAATTTCTGTCTGGTGGAATATATAACCCAAAAGTTACATCTTATGACTGTCTTGGACACTGACCCTAGATTCGTAAATGCTCTTTAAACTAATTATAATACCTTACTGGGCCCCTCATTAAACAATGAGTTGAGCAAAATCTTTGACCTGTGTTTATTTTACATTTGCACGAGAGTCATGATTTTGCCTTGTGAAAATCACACTCTTAGAAGAAACAGAGGGAGAACTAGCCTGAGCAAAGCCTTGGAGGTAGAAACATATAGGACGTGGGCAGAGAACCATAAGCGTTTGGAGTGGAGGGATCATTACCAGCATTTATTAACAGCCTACTGTGTCCTAGGCACTATCTCTACCATTCTTACAACCATGTGAAGTAGCTACTAACAGGAACTATGGCTGGACATTTAGGTTGAAACACAGTATTAGATTCCTTCTCAAGGAGAGTGGAGGAAAATTGGCCTTGGAAGAAAAGTTGAGCCAGACTGTAATGATTATTGGCCAAGGAATGGGGGCTCTAAGTTTTAGGCAGTAGATGTCTAATAAGCGCCAGTGACGTAAGGAAACTATTTACAAGGGCTTAACCTGCTAACTGCACCTAGGACTGGAAGAGATCAAGGTATTTCACTCTTAAACTACATCCACTGTCCCCTTTTTGCCACCTATTATAGGTTGAATTGTGTCCTCCACAAAAGACAGGTTCAAAGCCTAACCCCTAGTACCTGAGAATGTGCCTTATTTGGAATAGAGTCTTTGAGATGTTATAAAGTGAAGATGAGGTCTTTAAGATGGGCCCCAATTCAATGACTAGTATCATTATAAATTGAAGGAAATTTGGAAACACAGGGAGAACACTGTGTGACAAAACCAGGTAGAGACTGGAATGATGCAGCTACAAGCCAAAGAATGCCAAATATTTCCAGCAACCACCAGAAACTAGGAAGAAGTAAAGAATCCTCCCCCAGAGGCTTCAGAATGAGCATGGTCCTGAAAACATCTTGATTCTAGACTTCCAGCCTCCATAGCTGTGAGACAATACATCTTTGTTGCTGTAAGCCACCAGTTTGTTACAGCAGGCCTTTGAAACTAATACTGCTTTTGGTACCAGGAAGTGGATTGCTGCTGTAAAAAATAGCTAAAATGTGGAAGTGGTATTGAAATCGGCAAATGGATAGAAGCTGGAAGAATTTTGAGGCACATAATAGAGAAGTCCTAGACTGCCTTGAAGAGACTGTTCTAGGAAAATGAATATTAAAGGTGCCCCTGGTGAGATCTCAGATGGAAATGAGGAAAAGTTTGTTGGCACTGGAGGAAAGGTGATAACTTGTTATAAACTGGCAGAGAAGCCAGCTGAATTATGTTCTGTTGTTGGGTGGAAGATAGAACTTGGAAGTGATGAATTTTAATATTTAGCTGAAGAGAATTCTAAGCAAAGTGTGGAAGCTGCAGCCTGGTTCCTTCTTGTTGCTTATAGTAAAATGCAAGAGGAAAGAGAGTGGCATAATGCATCTATAAGCCAAGAAATACCAAGGACTGCCAGCAACCACCAGAAGCTATGAAGATGCAAGGAAGGATCCTTCCCTAGACCCTTCTGAATGAGCATGGCTCAGCCAACATTTTGAGTTTGAATTCCTAAAACTATAGGACAATAAATTTCTGTTGTTTTAAGCTATGTAGTTTGTAGTCAACTGTTAGTGCAGCTCTAGGAATCTAATATATCATCTTTCTCTTTCCCTTTACCTTTTTTCTTGCCTGCTTTCTGTTCTTCTTAATGATCCAAAAATTCCCCCTTCTGGGTTACACAGTCTGAGCAGTACGAATTTACTAGAATGTCTTCTTCCTCATAACCTACCCACGCATCTGGCCCAGGTGGACCGTGGAAGTCTCCGTGATGAGAAAAGTTGTGACTGTCTCAGGGAAGTTTAGCTTTTGAATTCTCTGGAGAATCTAGCTATGGTCAACAATTTATACAACACTGTCAACGGAAAAAAATTGCACAATCTAAAAGTTGAGAAGTATGTTTTATTCAGCAGACTTTCTGAGGACTTCAAGCCCAGGAGGCAGTCTCTCAGATTGCTCTGAGGGACTGCTCTGAAGAGGTAAGGGAGGAGCCAAGACGTATAAGAGTTTTGCAACAAAAACCAAGTAGAACATCAAAAGATTACTGTTAGTTAAAGAAAACCAGACATCTCAAGTTAGTGAATTTAGCACTTTTCTTTATAGGGAAGATGTAAGAGTCTGGGTCCATTGAAATAATTCCTTTGATATGAACCTCAGCTCTCTCGGGTCAGCGTCCTGTTCTTTCACACACTGAGGGTGCAGCATTGAGGGTGGCAGCAGTGACTGAGAGCTTGGCAGAGGGCAACCTGTTTGCTTCCATCCTGAATTCCCTCAGGCTCACCTTTCAGATGGCAGCAGAGGCTGATGACTTGATGGCCACAGCATCCATTGACTGGATGAACATTTTTCATCTAAAACACCAAAACAGAAACCAAAAAAGTGTCTCTTTCAAAGAGAGACAGAAGGAATTAAGGCCCAGGAGTGCAATGAAGGCCTCCTGAACTCTTAAGGGGAACAGGCTGACTGCCAGGATAGTATGGGCTGAATGGGTTATAAGAGCACCTGCCTAAAAGCATGTCTCAGTCCCACCAGCAAGAGCCCATCCCACACTCTTATGGAATACCAATTCACACAAAAGAATTGTTTTATCTACCAGAAAAAAAGAGGGGGGATTATCCCTCTAAAATAAGACAAGATTTAATGCATCTAAATATACGGGAGACTTCTCCTAGGCTACACAGGCAGCATAGGATTACCAACTCTGAGTAGATTAGCAGCAATTAGCATCCTTCTGTTGGCCCAATGACACTTGTCTTATTCCAGGAGCTTCGGTCTTGGATTCCCATATTAGAGACTCTGCACTGGATCTCGCCATGTATATACGAAATCCAGCCAGTGGAAAAGTGTGTAGGTCTGATTCTGCCACTTTCAAGGTCTATGATTTGGGAGGAAAACATACCCCTTCTGAGCCCCATTATCTTTACAGATAAGATGATAAGGAGGTATTACATTATTTAAGTTTGATGCCTACTGTGTAACTGTATCATACTCTAATATTTGGGCCTCACCCAATGAGAACAAATCCCCAGACTCTCCTACTGGCACGAATCATGAACCCTGGCCTGATTACACACACTACTTCTCAAATATTGGTTGGTTATAGTTACAAACCTCCAGCAGTGATGCAGTGAACAGTGGTCCCAAAAGGGAGACCACGATGTGGGGGGACCATTCCTAGAGCTCTAGGCTTGAGGGGTCTGATGTGGGGACTGACATTGGTACAAGCCCTCTTCACCCAGTATTCTTGGGTCCTGGGGGTCATCAGAGCAACGGATGGTTACAGACAGTTACAGGTATCAGCTTTGCTTATCACTTGGCACCAGTAGCCAAGAAAGCAAGAAGCAAGGAAACAAATTTTTCTCCCAGTTTTCTACTACTCTCAGGAAACCTCCACTTCCCTTCCTTATTTGCCTACCTAGATTTCTTAGCCCACACCTTCAAAACCACAGTGTTTGCTTATATACTCCCTGGATCCTTAGCCATTCCATGATACTAATGGTGGAAGAGGCTGCTTAGGAGAACAGGAGTTGAGAAGAGACTTTAGAGCTGCCATAACCATCTGATGGAATTCAAAAATATGTCCTCTTTCTGGGATTTGCAATTTAGTTTGCACAATTTCTGTTATTATCTTCATTTCTTCTTTTTGGTTTCGATTTGACAACTCTTGTTGTTTCATTTCAATCGTCCCATAAAGAGAATGTTCTGAAGTACTTTCTTACTAATGGTAAATATGATAAATAAAACTTTAACAAGGGATAAAGGAAAATCTGTAATGTATATCTCAGCATATCACAGCAAAAACTTCTTTTTGTTTCCCATAAACCCCTATATTTTCAAGAAATGGGCAACAGGATGACATTATAAATTCACCAGTGCAGAAAAACACGCAACCAGCCTCGGTCGCAGACATTTCCTGCCATGACTCCTCCTTAGTCTCTTATTCATCACTTGAAGTTGTGGTCACAGCACAAGCTAGAAAGGCCAGATTACAGGACCCATGTTCAATACCCGAATTTTTTAAAAAAGGTACAATCATCACATTGATCTTGATCATATCCACTGAAGTGTTCAGAGAGGATCAGAAGAGAAAGGCTGGGCCAAGAAGAAATCTCACCATAGAAATCACACTGACCTGTCTTTAGGCTCCTCTTCAGACCCCCACTCAGGCTGGCCTGGCCTGAGGATGAAATGGAAGGGTTTCCCTCTGAGTCTCCAAACCCACATCAGGGCCTGATTCAGAGCAGGCATGGCAACATTTTGACTTCGACATGAACGAAACAAAATAAACTCTGCTCTAAACTGGAATAGGTGCGTCTGGATGTCACTATCTTTCAAAATTCTAACAATGAAGTTTTCAAAGCCTAAGTAGCTAATAAACAGCCAAGCAGCCTCATTGTTTCTGACTACTGTTGACCATGAACAAATATTACTTGAAAATAGTACTTCAATGACTCATTTCTAAGCTTTGAAAGACCACACATGACTATCTGAAAATATAAGGAGATACTAGCATTTCTCTTACCCTCTGCAAGTATAACATATTTGCATTATCGGAAAACCAAAGAGTCCAGGTAAAATAGCAATCTGGAAGACAATGGCACCTGCCACTTAGGTCCCCATTTAGCTACATTTCCTTCCAATACAATAAAGAACAACAAGAAGGGAAAACTAAACTATGCAAAATCCATGCACTCAACAGGAAGGAAGAAGAGGGGAGGTAGCAGCGTGGTCAAAGTTTAATCTAAAACTACTGACATGATTTCCAACTCCAGAAAGCATCGTGAGGAACCCTGCAGACCTATTGCTGGTGAGACAACCATAACTGGTGGAAATTACTTTTTTAAAACAATTGCAGTCTCTAAAAGTTGTCCTAAGATCTATAGCAAATGAAGAAATATTTATTCATAAAAAAGTCAACTGAATCTTAGTAAGAACAGTGAAAGTCTGCATCATACTTGACCCATGACCTTCTTCCTTCTTCCTCAACCCACCCTTGGTTCTGCTTGAAGGGAGCTCCATTCTGGGCAGGGGTGGCCAAGGAGATGAGACTTCCTCTCCCACCAGCTAGCTATCTGAGTATAGTATCTTACCAATGGGGGAAGGCTGGTAACATTTCCCATCTCCTCCAGCTCTGAGCTGCAGAGACTAAACTCCTAGTGAGTGCAGCCAACCATACCCCAATCCTCCTCTATTCATAGGGGAAAGGCTCTACCCCAGGAATGACCTGTCCCAATTGCCTATGCTCTAGCTCCCTCATATGATAGAGGTTCCATGCTGAAAGAGGCAAATTGAGAAGACCAGAGGCTACCATCCCCTGCTTTGGACCTGGTGCTGAGGCTCAAAGATTTTGTCCAGGAAGAAAGGTATTTCAAAGTTTCTGTTATGAAAACTCCAAAGCCCTCCCCAAAGGAAATAATTATTTGAAATAGAGTATGGGAAGTTCAAGTCAAAGTGTACTCTGAAAATAATGAAGATTTTAGTGGTAAGAAACTTATAGGAGACTGGCAACCCTATGAGAGCCATAAGAGAAACCACAGGCCAACAAGTTTACCAGCAAGACCCAGAAAAATAGACAGGTAAGAAGAGTCCTTCTAGGTCAGAGAAAATCTGAAAGACTGGCCACAAAAACTACCCCTGCAAAGGAAACTAAATTTAATTAGATCAGACTGGAGCAATTTATGTCCATAGGCATTGTCAAAACTGGAGTGCAATCAACAGGCAATTAGTAAGACTAACAGCTGGGTGTAATACCAACAGAGACACACAGACTAACAGAGAGATTAGGGAAAAAGATATTCAAAGAGAACACTGCTAAAACTATTGTCATCTCAGGTGACTATACCCTGGCTGTGCCCTCTGAGGAGCAATGTCAGAAATTTCACACTGCATGGGAAATTTCACCAGAATAGTCTAGCCAAGGCACTAAACAAATATGGAACAACAGCAATTCAAGCCCCAGAAAAGCAGTAGGTGAATCCATATCCAGAGTTTCTACACTGTGTTACCCAAAATGCCCAGTTTTAACAAAAACTACAAGACATACAAAGAAACAAGAAAGTAGGACAAATATACTTGAAAAATCAGGCAACAGAAAACGCCTATCAGAGGGCCCAGATATACGACTTCAGATGGGGCTTCAGAGCAGCAATTATAAATATATTTAAAGAGCTGAATGAATTACACTTAAAGAAATAAAGGAAGCTATGATGACATTATCTCATCAAATGGAGAATGTCAATAAAGAGGTAGAAATTTTTTTTTAATGGAAATTCTGGAGTTGAAAAGTATAACTGAAATTTAAAATTTTACCGCAGGGAGCTTAATGGCAGATTTGAACCAGCAGAAGAAAGAATCAATGGATTTGAAAAAAAAAAAAAAGAATCAATAGATTTTAAAATATAACAATTATAAATTTATGAACTTAACAACTGAGCCCCAAAATACATGAAGCAGAAAATAACAAATCACAGGGAAATACGCTATTCAACAATAATAGTTGTAGACTCCAATACCCCACTAAGAAAGTCAACAAAGAAGTAGAAGATGTGACCAACACTATAAATCAACTAGGTCTAACACAAGAATATTGCACCCAGCATCAGCAAAATATACATTCTTTTCAAGTACACAAGGGATATGCTTCTAAATAGACTACTGATAAGACCATAAAACAAGCCTCAATAAATTTAAGAGACTTGAAATCATACATAGTATATTCTTCAGCCAAAATGGAGTAAAAATAGAAACCAAAAACAGAAAAAAGGGAAATTCAGTAATATGTGAATATTAAACAACACAATCTTACATAACCAATGAGCCAAAGAAGAAATCAAAAGAGAAATTATAAATACTTTGAAATGAATGAAAATAAAGAAACAACATAGCAAAACTTCTGGAATGCAGCTAAAGCAATTTTAGTGGGGTATTGGAGTCTACAACTATTATTGTTGAATAGCGTATTTCCCTGTGATTTGTTATTTTCTGCTTCATGTATTTTGGGGCTCAGTTGTTAAGTTCATACATTTATAATTGTTAATATAAATGCTTCAAGGAAATTTTATAACTGGAAATACTTATATCAAACAAAGAAGAAAGATCTCAAACCAGTAAGTTAATACTTCATATTAAGGCAGTAAGAAATTAAGAGCAACCAGAAGTAGAATATAATAAATATAAGAGTGAAAATTAATTAACTAGAATATAGAAAAACAATATGGAAAATCAATAAAACCAAAACATGGTTCTTTGAGAAGATCAACAAACTGACAAATCTCTAGCTAGTTTGGGAAAAACACACACACACACACACACACACATACATACATACACATATACATATATGGATGGAGAATTAAATTACTAAAATCATGAATGAAAGAGGAAACATTATTACTGAGCTTACAGAAATAAAGCAATTATAAAAGGAAATAGTATGAACAATGTCATGTCCCACAAATTAAATAACTTAGATAAAATAGACACATTTATAAACTACCAAAGCTGAATCAAGAAGAAATAGAAAGTCTGAATAGATCTATAACACGTAAGATATTCAATTACTAATAAAAAAAAATTACTAAAAAAAACCCCCACAAAAACCTTGGCCCATATGGCTTCGCTGATGAATTCTACGAAACATCTAAGAAGAATTAATGTCAATTCTTCACATACCCTTCCAAAAAATAGAAGAGGAAGAACACTTCCCAACTCATTCCATAATGCCAGTATTATCCTGATACCAAACGAGAAAAAGACATCACAATAAAACTACATACCAATATATTTTATTAATATAGATGCAAAACTCCTTAACAAAATACAAGCAAAGGGAATCCAGCAATATATAAAAAGGAGTATACATCATGAAAAAGTGGAATTTATCCCAGAAATGCAATATTGGTTTAACATCTATTAATGTAGTAAGCTATATCAATCATATAAAGGAAAAAAGTTATCATTTCAATAGATTTAGAAAAAGCATTTGAGAAACTTGAACAGCATTTCATAGTAAAAAACACTCAACAAACTAGGAAGAGAAAGAAACTTCCACACGTGGTAAAAGGCATTTGTGATAATTCTACAACTAGCACCATACTTAATGATGAGAGACTGAAAGCTTTTCTGCTAAGATTAGATATAAGACAAGGATATCTGCTCTTGTCGCTTCATTTCAACTTTTATACCAAAGGTTCTAGCTAAGGTAATTAGGTAAGAAAAGACACTGTTCAAAAACAGGGTGAAAAGGAATGCAAAGACGGTTCAGCATTCACAAATCAATTAATGTAATATACCAAATTAACAAAATGAAGAATAAAAATCAGCTGATCATCTTAATAGATACAGAAAAAGCATTTGAGAAGATTTAACATCCTTTCATGATAAAAACTATCAACAAACTAGGTATAAGGGAAACATATCTCTCATAATAAAGGCCATATTCAATAAGCCCACTGTTATACTCAACAGGGAAAAGCTGAAAGCTTTTCCTCTAAGATCAGGAAAAATACAAGTATGCGCACTCTTGCCACTTTTATTCAATATAGTAGTGGAAGTCCTAGGCAAAGCAATTAAGCAAGAAAAAGAAATAACAGATGTCTAAATCAAGAAAGAAGAAGTAAAATTGTCTTTATTTTCAGATGACATGATCTCATAGAAAAATTTAAAGAATCCACACACACACACACAAAACCCTGATAAGTAAAAGCAAATTCAGTAAAGTTGTGGGATACAAAAATCATATACAAAAATCAGCTGCATTTCTATACACTAATAATGATTTATCAGAAAGAGAAATTAAGAAAACAATCCCATTTACAATAGCATCAGAAAGAATAAAACACCTAGGAGTGAATTTAACCAAGGAGGTAAAAGATCTGTACACTGAAAACTATAAGACATTGATGAAAGAAATTGAAAGACACAAATAAATGAAAAGGTATTCCATGCTCATAGATTGAAAGAATTAATATTGTTAAAATGCCCATCCTACCCAAAGAGATCTACAGATTTAATGCAATTCCTATAAATGGTGTTTTTCACAGAAATAGAAAAAGTAATCCTAAAATTTGTATGGAAACACAAAAGATCTTGAATAGCCAAAGCAATTTTAAGAAAGAAGAATAAAACTAGAGGCATCACACTTTCTGATTTCAAACCATATTGCAAAGCTATACTAATCAAAACAGTATAGTATTGACACAAAAACAAACACATAAAACAGAACACAGATCCCAGAAATAAATTCATGTATATATGATTAATTCGTTTATTACAAATGAGCCAAGAATATACGGGAGAAAGAAGAATGTCTTCAATAAATGGTATTGGGAAAACTGGATAGCACACGCAACAGAATGAAATTGAACTCTTATCATACACCACACACAGACATGAATTCAGAACAGCTTAAAGACATGAACATATGACCTAAAACCATAAAACTCCTAGAAAACATAGGGCGTAAGGTCCTTGACATAAGTTTTGGCAATGATTTTTTTTATTTGACCCCAAAAGCACAAACAACAAAAGCAAAAATCAGTAAGTGAGACTACATCAACCTAAAAAATCTCTACACAGCAAACAAACAAACAAAAAAACCAACAAAATGAAAAGACAACTTATGGGATGGTAGAAAATATTTGTAAATCATATATCTGACAAGAGGTAAAAATTCAAAATGTACAGGTAACTCATACAACTCAGTAGAAAAAAAACCAAACAATCCAATTTTAAAATGGGTAGACAAACTAAATAGACATTTTGCCAAAGAAGACATACAAATAGCCAAAAGGTACATGAAAGTGTTCTTAACATCACTAATCATTAGGGAAATGCAAATCTCAAATCACAAGATATCACCTCATGCCTGTTAGAATGGCCATAATCAAAAAGACAAGAGATAACAAGTGTTGGTGAAGATGTGGAAAAAGGAAACCTTTGGGTGCTAGTCATGGTGCAGCCACTATGAAAAACAGTGTGAGGTTTCTCAAAAAATTTAAACTAGAACTACTATATGATCCAGCAATCAGACTTCTGGATATCTATCTAAAGAAAATTAAAACAGGATCTTGAAGAGATATCTGCACTCCCATGTTCATTGCAGCATTATTCACAACAGCCAAGATATGAAAACAATCTAAGGGTCTGTGTATGGATAAATAGACACACGCGCATACACACACACATGCACACACACACACTAGAATATTTTTCAGGCATGAGAAAGAAGGACATTTTGCCATTTGCAACAGCATAGATAGACCTTGAGGGCATTTGCTAAGTGAAATAAGTCAGAGAGAGAATGACAAATACTGTATGATATAACTTTTTGATGTGGAATTTTTAAAAGCTGAACTTCTAGTAATGGAGAGAATAGTGTTTACCAGGATCTGGGGAATGGGAGAAATAGAAAAATATTGGCCAAAGGGTACAAACCACCAGTTAGAAGATGAGTAGGTCTGGGGATCTAATGCACAGCACAGTGATTATAGTGTAATTCTGTATTATATACTTGAAAGTTGCTAAGAGAGTAGACCTTAAATGTTCTCATCACCAAAAAGAAATGGTAATTATGTGACATGATGCAAGTGTTAGCTAATGTTATGGTGGTGATAATTTTGCAATATATAAGTGTATCAAATCAATACATCATGCACTTTAAACCTACACAATGTTATATATCAGTTATATCCCGATAAAGCTGAAGGAGATGCAGGGGTGGGGGAAATCAGGTGCAGGTCATTGGGATTTGGGGTCTTTACTAGAGATAATGAGCTGGCAAGAATGGGTGAAAATCAGACCCTAGCCATTAGCTTCAGATTAAATTAATCCCCTCACTACATACATGGAAAGTCAACTCCAGACAGTTGAAGTGAGTTAGGCAAGATCACATAGATTGTTAATGACTTAACAACGTCCAGGGCCCATATTGAGACAGGCTGGGACCTGAGACCTGGGACCCTTTGCTGCAGTGCTTACACCTGGACAAACATCTCCTCGAGCAACAGAATACAAAGAAACTAGAAGGGGCTAAAAATAACTGTGTACATGTACAGTTGGGGCAAATTATTAACAACAAGATACAAAAAGACCAAAAACCCAACTGCCACTTCTGAGGTGTTCAGAGCAAAAGCAGGGTACTAAGCATGATTTCTGCACACAGCATCACCAAAGGGGCGGGCAGACCACCTCAGCTACCCCTCTGGCCCAACCAGTAGATCCGCCCCTACCCTCCCCATTTAAAGGACCAGCTCACCCCAACTCAGGGAGCGAGCAAGGGAACATGTTACCTGTTTTCACTCCCTCGGGCTGCAGCACAAGTCCCAGTAAGTTACCTGAATTTCTCATCTGGCCTCTTATCAATTTCTGATTAAGGGGTCCATGAACCCTGGTTGGGAACAGTATCACCAAAATCCTTCTCTCCACACAATGAGTAGCTATTTTACTCATCTTTCCCATGACCCTGCTGAGAGGAGAAACAGTAACTTGAGTTGGAGGTACCAACAGAGATAGATGGACTGAACCCTATATAAAAATTTTCCATCTTCTCTCTGTTGTCCTATTTTTAATAGCTGGGAAAGCCTCCTTTTCTTTCAGAATGATAAGATTTTGTATATGATGTTCTTGGCAGTTGGGACCACTTTGGTGGCATTGTCCACACTGATGTCAGTCAAGGATTCCTATCTTGCAGAAGGAGACCCTCAAGAGGCCATTTTAGAGAAAAATGACTAAAAACCAAAAGGCAATTGGACATTAGATTATTGGTCAAAGACCAGAAATGAAAAGAGGCCTCAGAAACCTAAAATGCTCTTCTCCTCTAAGCTTATAGCCCCTGTTGGGGACAAGATGCTGGTGTCACAGGAAACTTTGGAAAACATTACCATATCCCAAAGCAGCGGGTGGGTTTGCAGTGACAACACGATATACCCACTACCTCACTGGTCAGTGCTTCTGTCTCTTTAAGTCATCACCACTGGGCCCTCCCTCCCTGAGCTTCCTGAGCTCTGAGAGGCAAAGTGACTTCCTCCGTGTGTTGGGAGGAAGCAGCCCGCTGCGGCACCCACTGTCAAAGGACAGGCAGCAGGTTGGGAGCTCCCCGGAGTCTGCGTTAGAGCCCATCACCAATTCTGCAGGAAAGGTGAGCCCAAGGGAGGAGCCAGCCAGGGAGTAGGAACTGGGAGGAATAGGAAGAGCTCTGCCTGGATGAAGCTTGCTGAGTAAGCAGCTACATTTTAGTGAGTATGAGAAAGGGGTGCAGGACCTAGAAAGAGTAACTTCACACGTCCAGGTCTGTAAAGATGCTCTGAGTTTCAAGTGGAGAAAGTTTAGAAGAAGTGGTGAGCATTGTCTGCAGCTCTGGAGTGCACACACTCTTGTATGGGACTAAATTCTCTCTCCTTCCCTACCCACCCACCCCAGATAAATAAGAAAAGTGTTTGCTAGAACTCCTGCAGAGAACAATACACACTTTAGAAGGCAATAAACACTTCCCAAATGCATATTCAGCAAAGACAAAAGATATTGCTGGGGACACATAAACCAATCTAACTTCAGAACAAGTTACAAAGTGAAAGTTCTGTGTAGATCTGAGCTGAACCCCCCCCCCCCCAAACACTCCACAGTCCTTAGCGCTATCTATCCACTGTAGGGCCTTGCAGGAGACAACTAAGGTTTTGAACATGGTCCTCATCCCTTGCCCTACACATGTCCTTGAACATCTGCTCCCCAGTCCAAGCTGATCTGGACTCTGGGGGCTGCTGTGCCATCTTACTTTCCTCATCTCTCCCGTATAATGAAGGGGTGGGATTAGGATAACTGACTGAAAAACTCAGGTTATGGGCTGAATGACTTAGAATCAATTGGTGCAAGGAGTACTTTTTTTTTTTAAGTACAAATATATGAATAAAATTTTCTAAGAAATATACATTTTAAATAATCCTCTAAGTAATTCCAAAAGATGCCAGGTTCAAGAAGTGCTGGACTAGCTAAATAAACTTTGATCCCTTGGAGTTTTAAGACAAAGGAGTCTACAAGCTTTACATTTTCCAATAACTAGACACCTTTGTAACCCAAGATTTCAGCTGTTAAGAACATCAGAAGAACTTGTCAAATTCCATTCCAAACTTTGTGGGAAGTTCCAAGGGGCCGACCTGAGAGTTCTATGGATTTTCAGTAACACACTTTATCATTTCCATCTTTTACAACAATTTGCTTGCTTTAGCTAAATTCTTGCTCTTTGCTCTGAATTTTGTGGCTGTTTCTCCATTTCTGCTCTGGTGTTAATTAAGGGAGTTGGTTGATTTTCACACACAAAATAACCAATCACATTATGTGATTTGCCCATGGGGTGCACTTTACTGAAGGCTTTGGTGAGGTGACACGAGAGTTACTGCAAATATATGAACAGCTTTGGATTGAGTTCTAGGCAAATCTGTCATCTGAGTCCTTTGGTCAAAGGCAGTTTATTCAGCCAACCTCTGCCTTTGATTTCCTTTGTGTGTGGTGCCAATGGGGAAGAACACAGGTTGCTGTGGGAACCAGGTGGACGACATGAGGAGGTAGAATTTAAAATGTTCGGTGAGGCCCAGACAGGACTCAGGCAGAAATGAGAGAGGGGACAAATGGTCGTAGGAGGGAAAGTACAAGGTGGGTTGGAAAAGGCCCTGAAATCTGTTGTTTGTAAAGTAGCTGATTGGGTGGGGGACTAGGTGGAAATGAGGCTGGAGAAGGAGACCAAGTAGAGACTGTACGCTTGTGTTCAGGTGCTCTTGTGATCAGGCAAACTTGACCACAGAATGTTTAATTATATTAAGTGATGTTTGACTGGTGTAATCGCTTTACTTTGAGAAGCTTCAGGTTTGGAGATAAGAACAATAGGAGTTGGAGGGGAGTATCCCAGTTTCTCTAGCACACAGATCATATTTAGACTTATTTGTTCATTACTTATTTTTAATTGAAGTGTAGTTGACTTACAATATTATATTAGTTTCAGGTATACAACGTAGTGAGTCTATATATTTAGATTATGCTCCATATAAATTTAATATAAAATATTAGCTATATTCCCTGTGCATTGCATCTTTGTATCTTGTTTACTTTGTACCTAGTAATTTGTACCTCTTAACCCTCTTCCTCTATCTTGTCCTTCCCCCCACCCCTCTCCCCAATGGTAACCACTAATTTTTTCTCTGTATTGGTGAGTCTGTTTCTGTTTTGTTATATTTATTTGTTTGTTTTGTTTTTTAGATTCCACATATAAGTGAAAACATATAGTACTTGCCTTTCTGTCTCTGACTTATTTCACTAAGCATAAGACGCTCCAGGTCCATCCACGTTGTTGCAAATGTAGAGATTTCATTCCTTTTTATAACTGAGTAATATTCCATTTTATATGTATACCACATCTTTATCCATTCATCTATTGAAGAACACTTGGTTTGCTTCCATATCTTGGCTATTTTAAATAATGCTGTTATGAACATTGGGTTGCATGTATCTTTTTGAATTGGTGTTTTGGTTTTTCTCCAGTTACATACCTAGAATTGGAATTACTGGGAAAAAATTAATATATAAAGTTTCCACATTGACATAAAATAAGTGTTATAATTTCCCCTTTGTTCTTTGCATTTGGAGGCCCTGAAAGACAGAACCCAAAAACTCCCAAATGTCCCCACAGTTTCATTCTGACCCCAGACCAGGCTCTCCCAATGTCTTCCCTAAATTCTGATACTCAAGGGATGGCGGGAACTATGAGCTCTTCACTGTGGCGTCACCAGCTCCTTAGACTTTGCCTGACACATTGTACATAATTACATCAATTTGATGAATAAACGAGTGAACAAATGAATGAATGAACCAACAAAGTGTGTTTGGGACTCTTTCAGGTAATCATGAGAAGACAGAAGACCGCACGAGGTGAAGAAAGTGCCTATGGTAAGAGCATATCTCACAAAGTGAATCTGCCCCCAAGTGTGAGCTCTGGGTAATAAGGGAAATGAGCTAACTTAAGACTGAACAGAGAGAAATCCAAAAGTTTCTCGATGCTGGGATGAAACAGGAAGAGCACTGGCTTTGGTGTTGGACCTAGATCTCTGCCCCTGCTTTGCTGTGAGACATTAAATTCTTTGACTAATCTTCACCTCTGTTCCCAAAGTAAAATGAATAAACCTACTCTGGTCTCCACAGAAGGGGATGTAGAGGGCATCAAATCATGTGCTGGAGGGAACATGATTCACCAGGTAGAATGTGTTAGAGAACAAGGGTGGAGGGTTAAACAGGTATCTTACTAGGCAGCAGGTTTAAGAGAGAGGAGAGGAGGAGGAGGAGGGAAAGAGAGGGAGAGGGAAGAAGAGATGGTTTCATCTTATCCTCCCAACAACCCCATGAGGACAGCTCTGTAGTACTGATCCCATTTGTGCAGAAGACGTTTAACACTCAGATTAAGCAGCTTCCCAAAGTTACATCACTGGCAGAGGGTGAGGCTGTGATTCAAACCCAGGATGTCGGACTCCAGACAGCCCTCACTGCCAAGCCCAGGGCACCTCCTGCCTTTCTTCAGTGGGAGGGCATCTGGGAAAGTATCATAGAGGCCACTGAAGTGGTCCAATAGGGACCAGGTCTGCACAGTGTGGATGACAGATAATGTCAGATGGAGGAATGACCTGTATTATAGAGGGGTGTCCTCTAGAGAAACGTTCACCAGGTGCTCAAGCACCTACAGGTGCATGTGTGAGGCCAAAGAGGGAAGAAATAGATGGAAAAAGATCCCCCAGAGTTGACAAATCTCGGACCAGGTCACTCAGTAAAGGTCTGATCCACAAAGCACAAGTTGAAGGCATTCTGCTCTCCTCTGTTCAAAAGGGGCCCAGGAGACCAGGTACCAGGCAGGACATGTTGCTTTAAGGTTCGGAAGCTCACAGGTAATTGGTGCTCACAGGTTTAGAAGATGACACGGCGGCGGGGCAGGAGCCCAGGCTGCTGCTCCTCCTGGCTGGGAAGACGGGGGCAGGGAAGAGCGCCACGGGAAACTGCATCCTGGGCCAGAAGCACTTCGTCTCCAGGCTCGGGCCCACGGCGGTGACCAGAACCTGCATGGTGGGGAGCTGCAGGTGGGCCACGTGGGACATAGAGATCATTGACACCCCAGACCTTTTCAGCTCCGAAGTCTCCCAGACAGACCCCGGGTGCAGGGAGAGAGGCCGCTGCTACCTGCTCTCGGCCCCCGGGCCTCATGTCCTGCTGCTGGTGACCCAGCTGGGCCGCTTCACCGCCCAGGACCAGCAGGCCTGGAGTGGGGTGAAGGCACTGTTCGGAGACGGCATCGTGGCGCGCACCATCGTGGTCTTCACCCACAAGGAGGACCTGGCGGGGGACTCGCTGCAAGATTATGTGCGTGACACGGAGAACCGCGCGCTGAGGAAGCTGGTGGCCGAGTGTGGGGGCCGATTCTGTGCCTTCGACAACCGAGCCACCGGCGCGGAGCGGGAGGCGCAGGTGATGGAGCTGATGCGGCTGGTGGAGGGCCTGGTGAGGGACCACGGCGGCGCCCCCTACACCAATGATGTGTACAGCCTGGCGCAGGCCCTGGGGGGCGCTTGCTCCGAGGAGAGGCTCCGCAAGGTGGCAGAGAGAGTGGCCACCCGCGTGCAGAAGCAGCAGAAACTCTGGCTGTTGGCCTGGCTGTGGGAGTGGCCCTGGATAAGGTGGAGCCTCGGCTTGGCCATCCTGCTGGGCACAGTGGCCTTGTACCAGCAGATCTCCAGGTACCGTCCTGATGACTTGATAAGGTCAGTCCTGAGACTGTAGATAAGACTTTGACCCATTAACTGATCATCACATTCATCTCTGGTGCTCTGTGCCTTCAGGGCCCATGTCCTCTCCTTTCCTCTCTCACCTCGCCTAATCTACCAGCTTCAGAATCCTTCCAGGTCCTATCTCCCACCTGAAACCTTCCATTGTGACCTGGCAGTCCTTTCCTGAAGCCAAACAGCCACTGACCTCAGACTGCCTTTGATTCTCTCCTGGCATTGAATTGTCTTTGCTCCTGACAGCAGATGAGGAACATCGGTCCTCTCATTCCCAGACTCCCCACAGGACCAAGGGCAGAAGCATCACAGAGCAGAGCCTGTGTACAGACTTGTTGGTTTGAATTGAACTGAATCGAATAAATAAATATCCTGGACAATCACACTGTGTTAAAAGAAATTAATATCTGTAGATGTCTGTTCAGCTGCCTTATCTGCCCACTTAACAAAATGCTACTGTCATTACTAACCCCACCTATAAAAACTATGCACCTACACACTCAAGTGTGTGACGGTAAGGAGAGAAGACATTGGAGCAGACCTGCCCATCTTTACCAGCAGGGGAATGTCTCCTTGTGCATCCCCATTCACACCCCTCGGCAGCTTGAATGTGGATGCTTCTGCAAGTTCCAGGAGACCATCACTAGACACTTGACTTCCTAGGGGCCATTGAGAAAAGTCTGCAGAATGTCTCCTTCCCAGGAGAAGTTTTCTCAGTGGCTTACACAGTCACAGGGTAAGTTAGGACATGCTTTTCAATTCAGGGATAAATCAAAACAATGTAAGAGGTTTAGAGATTTTTCTTTTATTTCAATCTCAAAATAAAGGATAAATAGGTCTTTGTGGGCTGAGAACCAGTGATATAATGATAGGGTATAGAGTCATCTCCTTCTGTCCTATGCCTATCTGGGAGAACCAGCTCTCCAGCCCAGGAAAAATGAGCCGGTTAGCCTGTGTTGTCAGTCCTAACTGTGCCTCCCTGTCTCTCCACCTACACTTGCTTTGTCCCCACCGTCTTCACACGCAAACACAAGCTCATCTCTGATACAGCTGTGTAATTCCAGATCTCTTCCCTACAGCATCCTCTGCCCACTGCCTTCACAGCCAGAGATTCTCGGGTCACTGATGACTTCAGATCACTAAAGAGACCTGTGAAAAGAGAAAATGGTCTGCAACAGCTGAGCACATATTGGAAAGCGAGGCTCACGAACCCTGCATAGACGCCACTGCAAACACTTACAGGAACACCAATGCCAAATGCTGAGACCTGAAGTTTCCTCAGCTACAAAGGTCATTTTGATTTAAGGGGTTGTGTGCAGATGCCAGCAGAGGCCCTGAGATGAGATACTGATTTGGGTCTTCTTCACTTTTCAATATACTCTTGGAGTAAACAAACAAAACCCCTGCCATTGTCACTCTGCTGAGAAAAGGGAGGGTCACTGGTGAAAATAAATGTGAAAATAGAATGACAAAGTGTTGGGGGTGAGCAATGAAAGGTTTTAACCCGTGACCCAAATAATGAGAAACATTCAATTCTTGCTCTTCCTTTGGGGAGGAATGAAGCCTAGGAAGTTCCTAAGTGACTGTGATTGAGCTGATAGGAATGTGGGGTGGGACATGCCAGGGATCCCAGAGGGAAGACAATTGCCTAGTTCAATATACATCCCACTAAGGCTGGAACCCAGTGTACACTGGGGAGGAGAGGGCATTATAGGCAGTGTGTTGGGGGCTGCATATATACAAGATAGACACAAAAGGATAATGATGCCATGAAGAGTATCTGAAACAGATAACTAGATAAAAACAACAGAAAGAGCTGGGACAACTGGATTTCCACAAGCAAAATAATGAGTTTGGATCCTCATCGAGCATTATATAAGAATAATAACCCCAAATGGATCACAGACCTAAGTATAGGCGTTAAAACCACAAAACCCTTAAAAGAAAACACAAGTGTCAATCTTCATGGACATGGATTGGGCAGTAGTTTCTAATATATGACACCAAAGACACAAACAACCAAAGAAAAATAGATAAATTGTATTTCATCAAAATTAAAAAATTTTGCCCATCAAAGAACACTATCAAAAAAGTGAAAAGACAACCTACAGAGTGGGAGAAGATACTTGCAAACCATATATCTGATAAAGATCTAATATCCAGAATATATGAAGAACTCTTACAACTCTCTAGTAAAAAGACAAATAACCTAATTTTAAATGACCAAAATATTTGAATAGGAATTTCTTCAAGTAAGGTACTCAAATGGCCAATAAACACATAAAAAGATGCTGAACATCATTAGTTATTAGGGAAATTCAAATCAAAACCAAAATAAGATACCACTTCATACTCACTGGGATGGTTATAATTTAAAAAACAAAAAGAAAAGATGAATACTGATAAGGATGTGGAGAAATTGAACCCTTAAACATTGCTGGTGAGAATGTAAATGGCACACCTTCTGTGGGAAACAGTTTGGCATTTCCTTCAAAAAGTTAAAGTTAGAGTTACCATATGACTCAGTATTTCCACTTCCTAGGTATATATCCAAAAGAATTGAAAACTTATGCTCATACAAAAACTTCTACATGAATGGTAAAGCAGCATTATTCATAATAGCCAAAAGAATGGAAACAACCCAAATCAACTGACATACGGATTAACAAAATATGGTGTATTCATACAATGGAATATTACTTAGCCATGAAAAGGAATGGACTACTGATACATGCCACAATGTGAATGAAAGCATTAGGCTGAGTGAAAGAAGGCAGATACAAAGGCCACATAAATATGATTCCATTTACATGAAATGTCCAGAAACTGGAGTGGGCTAAGGAGAGTGTCCTTAAGAGGGTTTTAGCTTCAGTTCTTGTTCTCTGTTAACATTTATATTCAGTTTCACTTTTTAAGCCTTTCTCCCCTCGTAGGCCTTGAATTGTGTTCCCTAAAAAAAGATATTGAAGTTCTAACCCCCAGTACCTATGAATGTGACCTTATTTGGAAACAAGGTTTTTATAGATTTGGTTGTTAAGATAAGACCATTAGGATGAGCTTTAATTCATTACAACTGGTATCCTTATTAGAAGAGGGAAACTGGACACAGACACTTGCAGAGGGAAGACAGTCATGAGAAGACAGAGGCAGAGATTGGAGTGATGCTGCTACAAGCCAAGGAACACCTGCGGCCACTAGAAGCTGGAAGAGACAGGGAAAGTTCCTCCCCTACAGTCTTCAGAGGGAGCATGGCCCTGTTAACACCTTTATTTTGGACTTCTAGCCTCCAGAACTGTGAGAGGGTAAATGTCTGTTATTATAAGCCACCCAGTTTGTGGTACTTTGTTACAGCAGCCCTGGGAAACTACTATATCTTTCCTGTTGTGATTCTCTCTTCTTAACCCTGGTCAACACAAAATAATTACATATTGCTTCCATCCAGGGAGATGCAGTGGCAAGTCTTACATAAGTGTGGGTAAGCAGGGCAGTAAGAGGCAAGCTGCCCCCACATCGCTCTCCTCTGAGGATGGCATGGTGGTGGCAGCAATGACCTAGGGAGGACATTAGTCCTGGAGGCCAGCTGCTGACCAAAACCAAAGCAAACTGAGGCTCACTGTAGAGCTGAGTGACATTCAAATGAAGGGTAATCATGGAGTGGCTGATATGGAAAGACAAACTCAGAAACACCAGAAGACTTTTACTCCCTAACCCTAAATACATAGTGGAATGGGGAGTGAGATGCCTGGATCCTACTACTCTTTAGACAGGGAAGATAGAATTGGCAGACTCTTAAGAAGTACATCATGCTCGACCTCCGTGGTGTTACAGGATCATCTCCAGATTTTTTTTATCAGAAATCATGGAAATCAGAAGGAAGTGACACAATATTTTTCAAGTGTTGAAAGAAAGAGCTGTCACCCCAGAAATCTGTAGCCAGAGAAAATTTCCTTCAAGAATGGAAGGGCAAAGGGAGTGGGAATAGCTCAGTGGCAGAGCACATGCTTAGCATGCACAAGGTTTTGGGTTCAATCCCCAGCACCTCCATTAAAAACAAAAACAAAAACAAAAAGAATAAAAGAATTAGAGGGCAATCAAGGTATTCTCAGATAAAGGAAAGTTAATCAAGGGTATTTATCACTAGGAGATCTACTCTAAAAGAATGACTAAGGGAAGCTCTGGAACACAAAGGAAAGAATTAAAAGAAGGAAACTTGGAGTACCTGAAAGGAAGAAAGTAGCAAAAATATGGGTAAATAGATTTTCCTTCACATCTTGAGTTTTCTAAATTATGTTTGATGGTTGAGGAAAATATTATGACACTAACTGATTTGGTTCTAAATTTATGTAGAGGAAATAAATTTAAGACAATTATATTGTAAACAGGGGAGGTTAAGGGGATGTACAGGGAAGTAAAATTTGTCTACTTTATTCAAACTGGTAACATAATAACATAGGTGGACTGTGATAAGTTATGTACACCTATTACAATACCGAGAATAACCATTTAAAAACTATATATAAAGGTAAATTTTAAAAAACACTATATATAAATCAAAATAGAATTCTAAAAATTGTTCAAGTAACACACAGGTAGCAGGGATAATAGAAAAATGAAAACAGAAATAACAAAGAAAAAAACACAAAATGAAATGGCTGACTTATGCTGTAACATATCAATAATTATATTAAATGTAAGGGATCTAAATAAACTAATTAAAAGACAGAGATTGGTGTGTATATTAAAACACATGATCCAACTATATACTGCCTGCAAGAAAACCATTTCAAATAATATGGTAGAAACAAGTTGAAAATAAAAGGATGGGATAAGATTAACCATGCAAAGGAAAGAAGAAATGGCTACATTAATATCAAATAAAATAGACTTAGAACTAAGAAAATCACCAGATACAGAGGGACATTGGACATTACATAGTGCTTAAAGTTCAATCCACCAAGAAGATAAAGCAATCCTAAATGTGTTTTCCCTAAAAACAGAGATGCAAAATTTGTGAAGCAAAAACTAAAAGAACTGAAAGGATAAATAGATAAATCCACAATTACACTCAGTGACTTCACACCCCTCTCTCCCAACAGTTGATAAAACAACCACATAGTAAATGAGCAAGGATATAGAAGAGTCTAATAACACCATCAATCAAAGGATGGAATTGATATTTATAGAACATTCTACCATGCAACTGCAGAAGTCACACTCTTTTCAAGTGCACATGGAATGTACATCAAAATAGATTGTATCCTGGGTTATGAAACAAACCTTGACAAGCTTAAAACCATTATGGTTCTCTAACCACAATGGAATCAAACTAGAAATTGATAACAGAACGGTAACAGAATTATGTTCTTCACTGCCTTATCAGCAGCGTCATGACTCCCTAAAGGATCATCAAAACCTGAGAAAAGACCTTCCTGATGGCCCTCTAGTGTTGAATTCTAAGTCTGAAAAGGGACTTTGGAAAACACTCATAACATTGTCAGTGAAGGATGGAAAAGGAAGAGGTAAATGATCATTTCCCCCTTTTTTTCTACTCATTTCCAAAGCCTTTGTTGTTGAAGAGAATGGAAGATATGATTTTCCCTATTCCATGTCTGTCTCCTGGTCTCACCACTCACCCACTTCTTTTCCATTTTGAATGTGGATGATTTTGCTCAAGAATGGGCAAGATCGATCTCTACTCATCTTTGGCCAGCCTCTGCCCACCACTTATGGCATAGCTAACCCTACAGGCATGATCAGTTGCATCTAATGTTGGTGAAAATTCTGAAAGCAGCTGCCTGGTCAGAGTAGATATCTTCCAGGCTATGCCAAGAACCAGCCTTGTGGGACACTGGGAACACCACTGCAGAAGAGACTACTATTATCTTTTTTGACAAAAGAGAAAACTGAGGCCCAGAAATCTTAGATGGCAAATACCAAGCTACCTCCTGTGCAGGGTCTGGAACATGACCTAAGTCTTAGAATTCATCTCCTCCTGACCCTTCATGCACCTCTTCAGCCACACCCCACCTTCTAAAGGATGAGATTGTTGGAAATGGGGAAATGAAACCACAAGTCAGAGTTTGATGGGAAGAAATCTGAATTGTGAAACACAATTCCTCTTCCCTTTTCTGTGCTTAATCTTAAGGGGGAAAAAAAAGGAAATAGCATACATTATTGACAAAGGAGTGTTGAAATCCCCAGCTATAATTTGGGTTTGTGTATTTCTCTATTTCTATCAGCTTTTACTTCTTGAATTTTGAAGTTCTCTGAGTTTTTTTAATTCTTATTTTTTATTGAAGTATACTCAACATACAATGTTAGTTTCAGGTGCACAGCAAAAGGATTCAGTTATACATATACATACACATTTTTTTTTTCAGATTCTTTTCCATTACAGCTCATTACAAGAAATTGAATATAGTTCCCTATGCTATACAGTAGGTCTTTGTCGGGTTTTTTTTTTTTTTGTCAAAAAATATGGAATGCTTCACGAATTTGCATGTCATCTTTGCACAGGGGCTGTGCTAATCTTCTCTGTATCATTCCAATTTTAGTACATGTGCTGCCAAAGAGAGCACTCTGGGGTTTTTTGAAGCTCAGTTACTTCTGAAGAGCATCACACTTAGCATTATTGTGTCTTGCTGATGAATTAACCTATATACCATGATGAAGGGTCCTCCTGTATCCGTGGTGTAGAGATGGTACTGTTCTGAATCCACTCTGTCTGATATTATTATAGCTGCTGCAGGTTTCATATGCTTAATCTATGCGTGGTACATCTTCTTCAGTTCTTCTACTTTAACCTATCTGTGTCCTTATAGTTAAAGTGGGATTTCCTTTAGACAGCATGCGGGTAGGTCTTGCTCTTTAATTCAATCTGTCTTACACTTGAAGAATTTAGACCATGTATACATCTAATATGTTTATTGATATGGTTTTGTTTAAATTCATCATCTTGCTATTTATTTCTATTTGTCCCATCTGTTCTTTTTTTTTTTTTTTCCTTTTTCTCTCCTTTTTTTTTCCCAGTGAATTTTTAAATTCTCATTTTATTTCCACTTTATTAGGTAGACCTCATTTTATTTTCTTAGTGGTTGCTCTACAACTTATAATATTCACCATTAACTTATCACCTCCTACCTTCAGAGAATATTATATCACTTCACATATGCTGAATGCTCTACAGAGCATTCTCTTTTACTCCTTCCCTCCCATTTTCTGCATCATTGTTATCATACATTTTACATTTACATAAAATGTTAACTTAACAATGTATTGTTCTAGTTTTGCCTTCAAGAGCCAACTATCTTTTGGGGAAAAAAGTTAATGATAAAAAGAATCTGTTATATTTCTCAAATTATCTACTATTTTTGGTCTCTCATTCTTTTGTGGAGATCCCACTTGTCATCTACTTCTATTTTCCATCTGCTTGACCCATCTTAGAGATCTGTCCAGAGCAGCTTGTTGTTCTATGTTTGGAAACAGTTTTTATTGCGCAAGCACACCTCAGAGACATTGCAGGTTTGGTTCCAGACCATCCTAATAAAGTGAGTATCAAAAGTCAGTCACATGAATTTTTTGGTTTCCAAGTGCATGTAAAGTTATGTTTAGTCTGTTAAGTATGCAATAGTATTCTGTTTAAAAAAACAACATGCAAACCTTAATTTAAAATTGCATCACTGCTAATCATCTTCTGAGCCTTCAGCATGTCATAATCTTTTTGCTGGTGGAGGGTCTTGCTTTGGTGTCAATAACTGCTGAGAATTCAAGGTGATGGTTGCTAAGGTTTGGGGTGGCTGTCGCAATTCCTTAAGGTAAGACAAAAATGAAGTTTGCCCCATCAGTTGACCTCTTCCTTTCACGAACAATTTCTCTGTAGCATGCAATGCTGTTTGATAGCATTTTACCCATCATAGAACTTCTTTCAAAATTGGAGTCAGTCTCCTCAAACCCTGCTGTTACTTTATCAATTAAGTTTATGTAATATTCTAAATCCTTTATTGTTGTTTCAACAATCTTCACAGCATCTCCACCAGAAGCAGATTCTATCTCAAGAAATCACTTTCTTCGCTCATCTTTAAGAAGCAACTTCTCACCTCTTAAAGTTTTATCGTGAGGTTGCAGCAGTTCAGTCACATCTCTGAAGTAGAGTCACAGGCTCTACTTCTAATTCTAGTTCTTTTGCTGTTTCCGCCACATCTGCAATTATTTTCTCTGCTAAAGTCTTAAACCCCTCAAAGTCACCCATGAAGGTTGGAATCAACTTCGTTCAAACTCCTGTTAATGTTGATATTTTGACTTCTTCCTATGGATCACGAATATTCTTAATGGCATCTGTAATGGTTTTCTAGGTTTTTTCAATTGGCTTTGCCCAGATCCATCAAAGGAATCACTATCTACGGCAGCTATAGCCTTATGAAATGTATTTCCTAAATAACGAGACTTGAAAGTCAACATTACTCTTTAACCCTTGGGCTGCAGAACAAATGTGTGTTAGCAGGCATGAGAACGATATTAATCTCGTTGTATTATCTCCATCAGAGCTCTTGACCAGGTGAATTGTTAATGAGCAGTAATATTCTGAAAGGGATTTTTTTTTTTTTTCTGAGCAAGAGGTCTCAACAGTGGGTTTAAAACATTCAGTAAACCATGTTGAAAGCAGATGTGGTGCCATCCAGGTTTTGCTGTTCCATTTCTAGAGCACAGGAAGAGTAGATTTAGCATAGTTGTTAAGAACCCTAGGGATTTTCAGAATGGTAAATGAGCATTGGCTTCAACTTAAAGTCGCCAGCTGCATTAGCCCCTAACAAGAGAATCAGCCTATCCTTTGGAGTTTTGAAGCCAGACATTGGCTTCTCTCTAGCTATGAAAGTCCTAGATGGCATCTTCTTCCAAGATAATGCTGTTTTGCCTCCGTAGGAAACCTGTTGTTTAGCGTAGCCACTTTCATTCATTATCTTAGTGAGATCTTCTGGATAACTTGCTGCAGCTTCTACATCAGCACTTCTATGTTATGGAGATGCCTTCCTTCCTCAAACCTCATGAGCAAACCTATGCTAGCTTTAAAATTTCTTCTATAGCTTCCTCACGTCTCTCAGCTTTTATAGAATTAAAGAGACTTAGGACCTTGCTCTGGATTAACACTTTGGCTTAAAGGAGTGTTGTGGCCACTAAAACTTTCTCCATGTCAGCAATAAGGCTGTTTTGCTTTCTTGTCATTCTGTGTTCACTAGAGTAGCATTTTTAATTTCCTTCCAGAACGTTTCCTTTGCATTCACAACTTGGCTAAATGTTTGGCACAGGAGGCCTAGGTTTCAGCCTGTCTTGTTTGACATGCCTTCCTTACTAAACTTAATCAATTCTAGCTTTTGATTTAAAGTGAGAGGCATGTGACTATTCTTTTCATTTGGACACTTAGAGGCCACTATAGGGTGATTATTGGCCTAATTTCAATACTATTGTGTCTGGAGGCATAGGGAGCCCCCAAGAGAGAACATACACATTTATCAATTAAGTTCACTGTCCTATATGGTACAGTTTGTGGCACCTCAAAACAGTTACAATGATAACCTCAAAGATCACTGATCACAGATCATCATGATGGAAGATTTAATAGGTATTTTAAAATGGTGATATTGTATTCTAACATTTCTTTTCCATTAAGTAGCTAGAATATTTCTATTAGGATTTTCTTTCCCTCTTCATGTATTTAGTAACCTGAAGTTCAGTTGAAGCAGGAAAGACAGGATAAATGCTTGATAAACACCAGGATAAATTACAAATGAATAAATTATTTAAATGTTAGCAAAAAATAAATTTTAAAAGTCCTAGAAGAAAACAGAAAAATATTCCACTATGTGTAATCCATGCATGTGGAAGGTCTTTCTAACCATCATTCAAAAGCCAGAAAACGCAGATAACTTTATTGATTAATTTGCCTATATAGCAGTGATACACATCAACATTAAAAAAAAGTAAAATTTGAATGACAAACTAGAAAATATTTGTAACTCATATACTAGACAAATGACTAGTCTGTAACATGTAGATTTCCTAGGAAATAGAAAGGTAAAAGACCAACAATCCATTGTAAAAAGTGGACAAAAGATATAAAGAGAATCAAGAGAAAAACAAACGTATTAAACATATGAGAATATGTTTAATGATACTCATATGGAAAGAAATTCATATTAAACTATTCTTATATATGATTTATCTCCTATTAGGCTTTCAAAACCCAAAAGTATGAAACAAACAGGTGCCTTCATACTTCATCAGTGAAAATACAGAATGGTATAACATATGTGTGAATAACACTGAATTAGAAGATAACCCACAGAGGGCGGGGGGTGGGAAGGGACAGAATGGGATTTCAAAATTTGTAGATACTGACAGGCATATGTAGAATAGATAAACAAGATTATACTGTATAGCACAGGGGAAAACATACAAGATCTTGTGATAGCTCACAGCGAAAAAAAAAATGTGACAGCGAATATATATATGTTCATGTATAACCAAAAAATTGTGCTCTACACTGGAATTTGACACAACATAGTAAAATGACTATAACTCAATAAACAAAAGGTAAAAAAAAAAAAAAAGCCACAGATGAGAGAGCCTTTGTGGAAGTCCAGGAGTCCAGAAAAGAAGTTTCCAGCATAGCGCTGGAGACAAAAGTAGGGGGTTGGGGGAGAGGGAAACCAAGCATACGGCTACAGAAAACTATCAGTTCACAACCTACAGAAATGGAGAAAATATTTGAAAACCATCTATCTGATTAGGGGGTAATATCCAAAATATGTAAGGAACTCATATAAATCAATAGCAATAAACAAAAAATAATCCAATTAACATCATTCAAAAATCCACAAATGACAAATGCTGGAGAGGCTGTGGAGAAAGGGGAACCCTCCTACACTGCTGGTGGGAATGCAGTTTGGTGCAGCCACTATGGAAAACAGTGTGGAGATTCCTCAAAAGACTAGGAATAAACTTACCGTATGACCCAGGAATCCCACTCCTGGGCATATATCCAGAAGGAACCCTACTTCAGGATGACACCTGCACCCCAATGTTCATAGAAGCACTATTTACAATATTCAAGACATGAAAACAGCCTAAATGTCCATCAACAGATGACTGGATAAAGAAGAGGTGGTATATTTATTTATACAATCGAATACTGCTCAGCCATAAAAACCGACAACATAACGCCATTTGCAGCAACATGGATGCTCCTGGAGAACATCATTTTAAGTGAAGTAAGCTAGAAAGAGAATGAAAAATACCATATGAGATCACTCATATGTGGAATCTAAAACAAAAACAAAAACAAAAACAAACAAACAAAGCATAAATACAAAACAGAAAAAGACTCATAGACATAGAAAACAAACTTGTGGTTGCCAAGGTGGTGGAGGGTGGGAAGGGATAGGCGGGATTTCAAAATTGTGGAATAGATAAACAAGATTATACTGTATAACACAGGGAAATATATACAAGATCTTATGGTAGCTCACAGAGAAAAAAATGTGACAATGAATATATATATGTTCATGTAGAACTGAAAAATTGTGCTCTACACTGGAATTTGACACAACATTGTAAAATGATTATAAATCAATAAAAAATGTTTTTAAAAAATGATCAGTAGGCTAGAATAGATATTTTTCTAAAAAAGAGATACAAATGGCAAACAGGTACCTGAAAAGGTGCTCAACATCACAGCCTTTAAGAAGTACCCACAAGAAACCAACTCAAAGTAGGTCTCCAGTTAAGATCCTTGACCCAGCTGTCTTTTTATTTTTTCCTTAGATGGTCTGTCCTTTCCTTGATTTCTGTATAGGACTGTATCTTAAACTGTGCTTTTGAGATAAGCAAGGACCTGGGACTCTTTACCAGAGTGCTTGCATTTACAATTAAACAAACATCTCCTTGAGCAACAGAATACAAAGAAACTATAAGGGGCTAAAAGATAACTGCATGCAAGTGCAGCCAAGAAAATTATGAACAGTAAGATACTAAAAGTTCACAAACCAGCTGCCACTCCTGAGGTGCTAGGAGGGAGGAAGAGCAGGGTACCATGCATGATCCCTGCACACAGCACCAAGTGGGTGGGCAGTAAGCCACCCCTCCAGCCTGACCCACCCCATTTAAGGAAACAGCCCTCCCTCCTCAGAGAGCGAGCAAGGGGCACCTGTTTCTTGTTTTCCCTCCCCCACGCTGCAGCAAGAGTCCCAATAAAGCCTTGCTTGAATGTCTCATCTGGTCTCTTATCAATTTCTATTGATTAAAGTGTCCAAGGACCCGGGTCAGTAACAGTGTCATTTTTGTTTTTGTTTCCGTTTTTTAATTTAAGTCTCTGGTTGAACCCTTGTGATGAATATATTAAATAAATAAATTTTGTGTTTTAAAAAGTGGTCAATTAGGCAAACGATCACATTTTCATCCAAGGTGCACAGCCCCCTAGTCAGATGGGGTGAAGAAATGCAGCAGGAATCAAAGGTCAAAATGGTGCTTCCCAAATCTTCTCCCTGAACAGAAGATGGCTGGGCCCAGAGTGGTACCCAGCTAAAACCCATACCACGTGAGACCAAGAAAAGTAAGCCTGAAGAGGAAAGACTTGCCTGAGTCTGCCAGAAACAGATCTTCTCTGGTCAACTTAGAGCATGGAAACAGGGAGCCCCAGGCAGGTTACACATGGGCACAGGGAGATCAGGGACTCAAGAGAGGGTACATGGAACCTGTTTCCTGGTTTGGGGCAAAGAAACTCTAGTCTAACTGTAATAGAGAAGAACAAAACTGACTCCATATTAGATCTGTTCCTTTAGCTCTAACTCTGTGCTCTGTTTCCTGTGCCGAGTCATGCTTGTTCTGAAATTTTTGTAAAAGAACATTGCCTATAGCCTGAAATATACACAATAGCTCATTCTCAAGACTCTGACTCTAGTGTATAACACTTTTCTATTCATATAGAGATAAAAAAGTCGCAGAACAGAGAGTAGCATTTGTCTTGTTGGAGGTTTACAGGAACATCATAACTTGATCTATGTGGACAGCTTCAAGAACAAAGGATTCCAACACCAAGAACTTTGCAACAACCAACCACACCCTCTCCCCATTTTAGTATAAAAGGAGCCTGAATTATGAGGTGGGTAAGATGGTTCTCAAGGACTTCATTTTCCCATCTTCTCAAGCTGATGGCTTTCCAAATAAAGACGTTATTCTTTGCCCCAACACCTTATCTCCCAATTTATTGCTCACCTGTCATGCAGTGAGCAGAATGAGTTTGGATTCAGTAACACAATGTCTGGAAACAGTGGATATCAGGCTTTCCCCAGTTTTTTTCTCCCGAATTATTCCTCCTTCTATAGGAAGGACTGAATACTAGTCTCTTCCCAGTGAGTAGAATTTAAGTATGTATTCTCTCCTTTGGAAATTGAGGAGCAAGAGATTCTCCCTGAAAAAATGAGGGGGTTCTTGGAAAGCTGTTCTTTGAACAGTCCTCTCAGAACCCAGCCACCATGCTAGCAGCTCAAACTGTGTGAGAAGACCACACACATGTGGGCACTGGAGTGACAGTCCCAGCTGAGCTCTCAGCTCACAGCCAGCACCATTACCAGCCACGTGAGTGATGCATCTCATACACTGCAGCTCCATTAAGATCCCAGACAGCTGCAATTCCAGGTAGCATCGATGGAACAGAACCATCAAGCAAGCCCAGTCAACCAACAGATTCTTGAGAGATAATAAAATGTCAGAAATGTTATAAATTATGACTATTTGGTTATATATTACATAGAAATTTAATTGGCAAAAAAAAAAAAAAGATCAATGCTTTGTATTATCCTCAGGACCTCAACCATACACGTGTGCATTCCTGAAAACAAGGGTGCACCTTATTTTATTAGAGTAAATCTGTACCTTGCTTTGATGGACATCATGAAACTTCAGCAACAAAAGTGTCTAAGGCCAATAAAAATTCAGAGCTATAAAATCTAAAAGACAGCGCTGTGCTGATAACAGCTAGGAGGATGTTGGCCAAACAGAAGTTTCCAGCTGTGGCTAACAAACATTCTTCTACGTTGCAACAAGCGAAGAAAGTGCTATAGAGTAACTACCAAAAAATGCCCCCACTTACGATGTTTGGGCTTCTAGCCAAACTCTTGTCAAAGCAACAATTTGCTTATTGCTACTTGCTCTGTGATTGTAAATTTTACTTTGAAACTGGTTCTTGTAATGCAGTCTGTTGAAGCTTTCATACAGCCATATTAGTACTGTATGGGTTTGGAAATCAAGGAGACAAAGGGCAGGGTAGGATGTTAAAAACAGAGTTAATTCCAAACCAGTGGCCTCTACTTTCATACTTTGTTGGGTGCCCAGGTGAGGAGAAACACAATGTAACTGCTACATGGGTAACTGCTGCCAGGTTGGGTGTTAATGTATACACAATTGCATTATACTAGCTTTTTTCTGTACAAGTATAACCTGCCATCAAATGCAGAAATATGACTATTTTCTTAGCAGAAATTTTTGGATGTAGTATTTCCAGTGAAATCAGTAACTTACAAAGGAGTTTTAAATGAAGAACGCAGTGAGGAGCCAGTATTGGAATGACTTTTAGAAATCCAGCCATAAGAAACAAACAAGTCACTGTTCTCAAGCTGCATGAGAAACCACCCCAGAACATGAAACCACAAGGGCAAAATAGCAAGCCATTATCATAAACAGCCCCTAAAAAATAAAGGGAGAATGAGGCCAAAAGCTGCAAAACAGGAAGAACGTCAGGAAATACCTTCTCTCACTCAACATCATGAGACCCTGAAATAGAGGGGGAAAAAATCAAGAACCTAGAGAAGAAACTGAAAGCAATCAAACAACTTGAAATAACAGGTAGCAAAAAACTGTTGGAGAAAATTCAAAAAGAGACAGACCTTCTCCTGGAGCTAGAAGATTTAGACTTGAGTCTTTCAAATATTCATATAAAACAAGGTGGATACCAGAACTAAGCACAAACATATCTTCTTGTGAAACCTGATGGAGTACCCTGAGCATTCTTTTGCCCACACTTAATTCCATCTATATTGGAAATCTGTAGCCATTATTTCTCCCAGTGTTCTTCCTGCCTTCTCTCTCTCTTCTCTCCTCTGGCAAGTATGTCACATTGCTTAGTCCACACATTCCCCACCCCATGCAGTTCCAGTGTCACCTGCTCAGTCATGGGTAGCACTCTGGGATTTGTTCCTGCCTTCAAGCTGAAGGAAAGCTCTGGAAAGAGCTGTTGCTGAAACACGGCCTCTATATCCCACTTACTGAATTGAGATTCAAGGACAGAGTGTTGGATAAAGCAGGAAAGGCAGCTTTATTTCTTTGCCAGGCAAAGGTGGTCGCAGTGGGCAAATATCTCTAAGACTGTGAGCCTGCTGGGGAGAGAAAGCAAGGGGTTTTATAGTAAAATTCAAGAGTTCAAGGGGCAGAGCTAGTTTCCATAGAGATTGGATACAGGGTAACAAGTTGTTACAAAGTTTTTCATTTTTGCAGATGCAGTGGTCTCCTTCCCTCTGCTGTGGTACGAAGTTCACCTCTGGCTTTGGGAATCTCTCAGTACTCTTATACCTAGAACAAAGGAGGCATAGGAAGGGGCTCCACGGAAAAGAGCTGTAGAAACTTGTGCAGCCTAAATTCAGGCTGATAAATGCTTTTAGCCTTTCAAGCAGGCTGGGGCCTGAGACCTCCTGCTGTGGGCTGAGGCCCACAGCTCGAACAACAGGAAACAAGGAAACTACGAGGGGTCAAGAGGAGGGTGCTGGGGGCAAAAGCTAATCTACCTGCACTGAGCATGATCCCTGCACACAGCACCAGCACCACAAGGGAGTTGGGTGGATCACCCAAGCCTCCCTTCTTTCCAGCCCAAATCTGGTCAGCAAGAGCATGAGAAAAACCCTTTAAACCATTATACAGTTAAGCAGTTGCAAACACCATTACAGATATCAGATGGTCACCAACGATGACAATAGGGTCCTGCTTGGTTACAGAGGCACAGTTCTTATTCCTTCCATGTACCTGGCTCTAATGCTGGTTACATTTATTTGTAACTTGCTGTAGTGAAATTCCCACAGTGGAAGATTCCTCAGCAGCCTAGTGAAGTGACTGTCACCCATTTTAAAGGTCTTCAGGCACCAAAGATGCAAAAACTTCGCCAGAGTCAAAGTATCTAAACATCTTCATTGCCTCTCCATGCTCTTTCCCCAAGTCAGCAAAATAGGAATCTGAAGGAGGACATGAATTCATAAAATAATTCATCTTTATTATTTCACTGCACTGAAAATATTTACACACACTTTCCAGAATTTATCATATTAAGGGTTATGTGGAGTACAAAAGTAATAGCAGTGACAGTCCATGCTCTTACAAATGATTAATCTTGCAGTAACCAGATACTTTGAAATTTTAAAAAAGCAGATAACATAGATCCTGTCCTAAAAGCAGTTAATATTGAACACATCTGACCCTACGTGGGAGAAGATTCCACGGTTCTCATCTCAGGTATCACCTTCATCATGCAGCTCTCAATATAACCAGCTCAGCCTTGAGTAGGACACCACCATCTTGGAACCAAGAGGCACCCTTAAGTATGGATGGAGGCTGCATCAGATGAGCAGGGGAAGAAAGAAGCTGGACCATTGATGTGACACTGGTCCAGACTGCCTACTCCTGGACTTTTTGACATGAGACACAATAAACCCTTAATGTGTTTAAGCCATTATTATTTGAGTTCTTTGAGCTTTAACATAATTCCTAAGCCTCAGGGATGAGAGAGAGAAAGAGAGGGAGAGAGAAATGTAAAGGGGTTTTAAATAACCTTTCCTAGAGGAAATCTAGAATTTTAAACTTTGCAAGATTCTCTAATCTTGGCAATTTTACCATGCTTCTAATTTTTGTTTTAGTCTATTTCACTGTGATGATTAGCAATAAAATCTTTTGAAACCTCACAGATTCATGTTCATTTCCTCAGGGACAGCAAAGGAGGGTAGACTGGGTTCACTTTCCATTCAACCTTAGAACAAGGAAAGAAGTAAGGATTAGCCACCATATGAGGAAAGGAAGGCCCTGAGTGCTGCTGCAGGGAATACAGGGAGCTCAGGACGTCTGTAAAGCAGTGCTGGGCAACAGAGCCCCACAGGAGTCCCGCTTCTCTGTCCTGCCATGCCCAGGAGTTGGCTGGACATGGTCTTCCACTCGTATCTGGACCCTGTGGTTCTTAGATGACTATCTGTGTTCTAACCCCAGGCTGGTCCTGGCCTTAGTCCCAGTGTCTGTCCTGATGCCAATCTACCTACACAGGTGCAGTGATCCTCGTGACTTGATTCTGACCCTTAATATCAGCCTCAGCTCTGAAAGCATTTTTCCAGATTTCTCCACCCTATTTCTTCTTTCTCCTTTATTAATTATCCCCTGCTACTTGCCCTAGCCTGAAAATTTATTTACCCACAAAGAGCTGAAGCATCACAAGATGAGATGCATTTACCTCCCAAGCCTTCAGAGTCATGAGCCACCCTCCCATCCCGCCAGTCCTTCCATGCCCCCATGCTGCCGCCTGAGGGTATCGCTAACTTAAAGAGACCCCAGGCATTTCAGCTTCCTACTGAAACTTATCTTTTAAACTATTTAGTAACTTGGGGAGTGGGGTATTCCTGAATGTTTTCATTATTTTTTGTGTACTCCACGAGGCATAGGTGTCCACATCTTCTCCACAGCACCTTATCAGGTCCCTGGCCTTTAACAAAAGATGTCTTGCCTGGTCTTCCCTGGCTTGGCCAGTTTCTTTATTATTAAAAGCACAATATACCTTGTTACATTTTTTAATTAAGCTCCTAAGATATTTGTTATCTGTGTTATTGACATAATCTTCAAGCTTCTCAGCTCCTAGGTCTTCCTTCCGTGTGAACAGCACAATTGTGTATTTCATAACTTCTGCTCCAAAGATGGCCTGCAGATCCACCAATGCCTTTTTGTCCTCTTGAGTGATGCGTCCCAGCTGTACTACCAGGACCAGGACCGTACTGCCTTCTTCATAGTAGGACAAACAGTGTTTGGTCTCCTCCTCTAGCTCGGGTGGATCCCCTTCAGCTCCAGACATCAGGCAGAGTGAGGGAGTGTCCACAACCACAACATCCTGCCCGTCCCATGTCATACTGACACCCTGGCACTTCCTGGTGACTGGCTGTGCTTTCAGCTGAGAGAGGAACACAGGCCTCCCGAGGATGGTATTTCCACTCGCACTCTTCCCAGTCCCGCTCTTCCCCACGAGGATAATCTTCAGTTGCTCTGTTGAAAGGAAAGCAGGAAAGATTCATGACCATGGGCTGATCTGGGTACAACTTTCATCTCAAGACTACTGCCATTTATTACACAGAGGACACTCAGAGAGCATCAAGTCCCCAGTGGCCCCCTCTCCGCACCGCCCCCCTCACCTGGCAGCTCCATCCCCAAGCACTTGAACAGTTTGTCGAAACCACACAGTCTGTGAACTCAGAAGCATGGTGCAGACCACAGTCTCTGCTCAGCGCTCACCCACCAACACAGCACTGCTCCTCTCTCTGAGTTTGCTCTGCTCTCTTTTCCTGGTACCTTCTCTGGATCCCTGACACCCCAAGAGTGCCGGGGGCTTTGTTACTCTTCACCTGCTCAGTCCACACACCTCATCTCTGTCTTCTGTTCCTGCTGTATTTTCCTGTTGCCACCTAATGCTCACTGTAGCAAAATCTCCTTGATGTATTTGAAAAATTATTCCATAGAATGGACTTTTCATGAAAAAGCAACTACATATATCATTAACGGGTTACCAGTGCCTTCGATTGGACCATGCTAAAATTCACTTCTCATTAAAACCACTTTAATCTTTTTTATTGAAGTATGGTTGATTTACAGTGTTTCGGGTGTAGAGCAAAGTGATTCAGATATAGACAGACATGCCACATTAATCTTAATTGTTTTTTTCATCAATGAGTCAAAAGGCACTCCTTGGTTATAATAATGAACATCCACTAACACTGTGCTGTGTGGGGTCAATAATGGATAATAAAAGTCCCTTTAAATGAAATGACAGATGCCCAGGCTCTTACAATCTGTATTACTGGGGGTTTTCTTCTGACTTTGCACTTGTGCTGTGAGCTCACTCTTCCATTCAGGTCTCAGAGTTCTCGATTGTGAATTCTTTACCAAGTTACAATACCCACCTCAAAAAGAGAGGCAAGCCCATCCCACCCCATGCTCTTCCTTCCAGGAGAAATTGTTGAATTGCTTATCCTGAACCCACAATTTCATAGTTATACGTATAGGATAAAAAATAGATTAATCTTATGACACCTTCATCTTTGTCATGTACTTCAGTCCCTGCTTCCATGCCCTCAGAGGGTGTGGTTCTCAGGTACCTCTATAATCTGGTCTAACCTCCCTATCCCACATCTCAGGGTGTGAACCCTTCACCTCCATCAAGACCATGCACCTCTGTCCCTTAACAAGTGGCATCCTCCGTTCTGCCTCCTTGCTTCCAGTTGCTAGTGTACCCCCTGGAGATTTCTGCTCAGTCACCCAAACTCCACCCATTCTCCAAAGCCTATTTCAATTTGGGCTTCCTCCACACAGCCCCTCCTGACATCTCCACATGTCCATGCTTCTTTAAGAGGCTCCCCAGCACCTGGCACCCCTCTTAAGAATGTGAAAGGGTGCAACAAGCAGATATGCTACTTTTGGTCTGATGTTATTTCCGGGTGAAGGTGTTTGAAGGAGAAGAGAACTGGGTTAGTGCTGGGCTGGAACAATTTCAGCTCAGGTCAATAGAACATGTAGCACTGAGTGGATAGGGACTCAGGCTTATGCAGTAGACAGGGTAATGTGGCTGATCTAATAACTGCCACGCGAGGCATGACCATCATGAGCATTCAGGCTCCCTGTCCTTGTCCAGTCAAAATGGTGCCCCGCTCTCCAACAGAGACAAGAGTGAAGAACCAAGAGAGTGAACAAAGAGGTCAAGAAAGGGCGAGAGGGGAAGGAAGAAGCACAGGGAGTGGAAGGAGAGGAGAGGGAAGGAGGGAGAGAAGAGAAAACCAATGATCCAGGACTATCTCATCAACAACACTGAGTGCTGAGCCCTGGGCAACGGATACACTGCAGGGAAGACAAGAGGCTGGAAAAGGCCAATTCCTTCCCTCAAGATGCTCAGCATTCAGTTGAAGAGATGGGAGAAGAGTCATGAGATAATTAATGACAGTGCATGAAAAGGCATATAAATTTAGTAAAATTTGAGAAAGAAGGGAGAAAGAGAAAAGAGTTGGTCAATAGAAGGGACCCATCATTTTGATCTTGGTGCCCTTCAGAAAATAAAGTTCTTGTATACTTATATTTATTTTAAGTATGCATAAAAGGTTTTCTCTACATTGTTTACCTCTCCCTCTGAAGGTGCAAAACATGCCTCTGTTCTGCTGCACCATGTTCACAATTCCTTGCAGGAGCTCATCCACCTCTTCTCCGGTTGCTCTGTAGCTGAAGATGTGGTATCGGTTTTCACATTTCTGGATGAGATCCCAGAGGGTTTTACTTTGGGTTTTTAAGAATGTTTCTACATCCTGACTATCTAGATCTTCTTTCCTGGTGAGGAGAATGGTCATGTATGCAGGGAATTTTTCTCCAAAAACTCTTTCGATGGTGTTCAGCACCTCGTGATCTTTCTCAGTGAAAGAGCCCAGTGGGGTCACCAGGAGGAAGGCATGGGGACCTGGAAAGATGTTTCTCAAAAGCACTAAGTCAACATTCTTTGTAGATGAGAAGTCTGGAGTATCAATGATCAAAACTTTCCTCCCTCTCCAGTCTCTGTTCTTAGTCTCAAATGTCTGGGTTACTGGCTGTTCACTGTATTTGGTCTTAAAGACCTGCTCCCCGAGAAGGCTGTTTCCGGCTGTACTTTTTCCCACACCGTGCTTCCCCACCAGCAGGACCTTCAGGGCTGAAGGCTCAGGGTTTGGATCACATCCTGTGGTCCCCTGCTGCTCTCCCTTTGACCCTGGAACAAAAGGATAGATTCAGTTTCTTCTTGTAGTTCCATACAGAGATGGGGACATGTTTAAAGCAGACAGGTGTTATGATCTCTCATAATCTCTTTTGAGATTTAAAAAATCTCTTGTCAGTTTTTACAGAGATGGGCAGCAGAACTCTAATCCTATTCAGAAGTTACCCATCAAAGTGAAAGCCATGAAAAGTGCCATGAACAACCTAAGAGATATGTAAAGGGCTTGAGATTTTCCAGGAACATGAAAATGTTAAACTGAGCCTTCACTGGGCTTAAGCCTCAGGATTCCTCTCATTTTCTCCCAAAGGTAACTACTGGGGCATGAAGTCTATGGGCTAAGGCACAACTGGGGAGAATGAGTTTAAGATGCATCTTAGTGGTATATTCATAAAGTAGAATACAACTCAGCAAATTAAGAAAAAGTGAAGTGCTGATGTGTAGCCTGGATGGTTCTCCAAAACCTGCAAAGTGAAAGAAGCCAGACACAAAACCACATGCTGCATAATGTCATCATCTAAAGTTCAAGAACATGCAGAATTAATCCATGTTGATAGAAGTCTGGAGAGTGGTTCCCTTTGGGGAGGGACAGTAAACATCTAAGGTGATGGAAATGTTTCACATCTCTATCAGATGATGGTCACATATGTGTAGTTATGTGAAAAGCCACCGAGCTGCATACTTCAGATATGTGCATTTCACTCCATGTAAATTATACCGCAGTAAATTACTGTAAAAACCTGCACCACAAAACTGTCTCTCCACATATACCCTGTCCCCACCACTTCTCCCATGATCCCAGGTCAATACCAGACCCACATGCTGAGCAAATGACAGAGTCAGCGACTACAGGGATAGCCACTGAGCCTGATTCATCCAGGGTGCTCCCGGGGTGGGTGACATTTAGTGTCCAAGCTGCAAGTCTGGGAGGAGGAACCAACACAGCATTTAAAGAAAGCAGCTGAAATGCTAGTGGCGCAGCGGCCTTGTTATACTGCCATTGCAAAATTACTACTTTCCCCCAAATCACCCCACACAGACCCACATCCTACAAAAGTCCTTTCCAACACCCTCATTCTGAGGCACTCCCTGGCCCCCACGATGCACTATATTCCCTCACTGCCACCAGTCAGTGAACCCAATTTTGCTCAGTAACAGGCATGTTCCTTGGGGTCTTGGCTGAAGGGCATGGACAGAATTTTAACTCCCTGCTGCTGTCTGAATTCACCTATTTCTGGTTAAGTTTACTCATCTGCAAAATGAGAATAATGAAAATAACACCTCCTTTACAAGGTTGTTACAAGGAATATATTGTGGGGTTGTTTTGATTACGTATTATATCCTATGAGGATTGAATACTTTATATTATATTATATACAATATACATTTTATAGCATATAATGTCAGGTGAAGTTATTCTCATTATTTAAATTATAATTATAAATTTAGTTATTATTTTGGGAAGTTCCACAAGGACAGAGATCTCATCTATCTTATTCACTGCTAAAATTCAGTTCTTGCACAGAACTGGTCCAGAAATCACCTGAAAGTCCATCAACAAAGTGATGGTTGACTTAGTCATGTATGTCCAAACCTGGGACCAAATTATGCCTACTGAGCAGAATGCGGTAGATCTGTTCATATTGAGTTGTGCAGGATGCATCACTAATGGCAATCAGCATGTGGATACTGAGCTCCAGCACTGAACTCTGCAAGTGTTATTCTGTTTAGTCTTATCCATGAAGGGGATGATTTCTGCTTTCCCAGTAGGAGTCCAAAATTGGGTAGTGCTGGATCCAAGGCTGGGAAGAAGAGGCTGAATCAAGAAAGAAGCCAAGAGAAATTGACACAACATTGTAAATTGACTATACCTTAATAGGAAAGAAAGAAAGAAAGAAAGAAAGAAAGAAAGAAAGAAAGAAAGAAAGAAAGAAAGAAAGAAAGAAAGAAAGAAAGAAAGAAAGAAAGAAAGAGAGAAAGAGAGAAAGAGAGAAAGAGAGAAAGAGAGAAAGAGGAAGAGAGGAAGGAAGGAAGGAAGGAAGGAAGGAAGGAAGGAAGGAAGGAAGGAAGGAAAGAAGGAAGAAGGAAGGAAGCCCTGAGAGGCAAGCCCAGATCCGTAACATTTCAAAGAAGACCAGAGACACCCGCATCATGTCCAGAATCACTGCTGGTGCTGCACCTACTCACAAGTGTTAGGAGTTCCCCAGGGGACAGACTGTGGGTACCAACCTGACTCCAGGATGCATTATCTAGATCACTTTTCCACTTCATTTTGATGCACAATGCATTAAAAAATTATACAGATACGAGTGTAACATTTTTAAGGATCATCCTACCGTGTGGACTGCCCTCCCTCTGAGATGAGGCTTCATTCACACAATCCTAAAAAATAAAGGGGGAAAGTGATGCACAAAGATCTCAAATCTCATCTTTTCACAAAGTAAAGGAGACACGAGTATATGATTCAGAGTAATTTGATGATTAGGATGTGGTCAGATCAGGGTCAGGGTCATGGTCCCTGCTGTCCTGTGCAGGCCTGTCCATCATGAAGCTGATCTTGAGACCCCACTGCTGCTACAACAGAAGTGAGAAGATGGGTTTTGTTCTCTCAGAGGAGCCCCACAAATGCTGTCTAACCAAGGCATCATTCCTGAAGCTCTTTCTAACTTTACTTGCTCATATATATAATCATAGTAATTCTTTCCAAAGTCTCCCAGAGTTTCTGCTATTCCTGGAGAAAAATCTAGATGCTTAAGAAGAGTTTCTGGACTCCCTGGAAGAAGAAACTGGTCAAGTGATGACTGTGCTGTGCATTTCAGGGACAGGGGAAGGGAGAAGATTGGAAATCAAGTTCCCCATGCATCTCCAATGTCTTCTTCCCTAATTACATCCCCTGTATAGAAATGAAGCTTCTTCTCATGTGAGATCCAGTAAAATCTGGAACCTTCCCCAGGCAGGTGGGCAAATGAAAACAATGAAGGATGGAGAGTCAAGCACATAATTAACGTCCTTTTCACCCACGTAGCGAAGCCTTGCACTCACTCCCACAACTGGCATGAAATCCATAGAGAAGGTGAAAGCAGTAATATGCAATCTTAAAGAACCTGCTTTTCTTCGAAGCTTCCTACACTTTAACTTTATCTTTGTTACATCTGCATCTAGCCAAGGAGCTTCTTCTTACCTGGCCTTACCCAAAACACCTGATATCTTCGGTCATCTCTCTCCCTGGCTCCTCTCCATTCAGGTTTAATTATTAGACTTCTTTCACCTTATATAGCCCAGATCAAATTCTTTTGTGTTTTTAAAACGCAAAATTGTTGCATTGCAAATCTATATGAACTAAAAATTAGTCATTTTGCCATCTCTCCAATCCACCAGAGAAGTAACGGTTGTCAACTGATACACATCCTTCTGTGTTTTTCTATGTTTATACAAATACATACAAGTGTATATGAACATATAGAGAGATTTACTAAGTTTTTTGTTCTGCAATCTGCTTAATAATATGTCCTGTACATCTGTGCATGTGAATACACATAGATCTACTTTCTTTGTTTTAGTAAATAGTTAGTTCCACGGTATGGACATAAACAACTAATGCAACCACTCCTGTATTGATAGACCTTTAGATTATTTCTGGTTTTACTATTTCAAAATATGCAGAGATAAAGGTTCTCATCCATATATCTTTATATATATAAATACTTTTATTTCTTAGTGATAGAATCCCCAAAAGTGGGAATCTTGCTCAGTCCCTGGATTGTTAAAGTCCTTAATGTCCCTACAATTTATTTGAACCTCAGACACTTCAATAATCATGATAACAATAGCTAATAATTATTAAACATTTACCAAGTTTCAAGGATTTGCAAACAACTTTGTAAGCATTTCATTAATTGTCACAACAATCGCTGAAATACGTGTTATTATCTCTGTTTTACAGAAGAGGTAACTAAGATACAGTGGTCAACCAAACAGATATGAGTTCTGTCCCTGGGGCATTTTGGGAAGGAGAGCACTGCAAATATATGCACAAGAATCCCTTGCTAGAATGATGACCATGTGAGGAGCACCATGAGAAAGGGGGACGTCTCATTCCAGGGGACGATCAGGAGGACTCTCTAAGGATGTGCACTTAAGCTGAGGCAGATGGACAACTAAAGCAGACCTGGTGTGAGGTGGGTCGGAAGAGGGGAAGTGTCAAGGCAGAGAAAGTCGCTGGTTTGAAGCTCTAGTGTGGACATGAGCCAAAGGGAAAGCTGGTGAGACCAGCACCTAGAGAGTCAGGCAGAGGGTGAGGGACCAGGTCAGGTCAAGGAGTGTGAACCTGACTTTTAGATCAGTGGGAAATCACGGAAGCATTTTCAGTGAAAGGGTGTGGTGTTCAGGTTACACTGTAGAAAACTCATCCTGTCCCCTTCTCTCTGCTGATATCTTTGTTCCATGCAGCAGCCTCCAAGGGAGGGGGAGATGGTCATAGAGGAGATAGAGAGTTCAGGCCAGAAGATAACAGAGCAAGTGACTCAGGTTCTCCTGAACATCAGTGTCCTCATCTTGCAGAACATCTGTCTGGAGAGTGCTGTGAAGTCAATCAGATCACATACACATCTGGAATCAATAAATACTGATTTACCTCTTACTTCCATCCTGTTTGGGCTTAATATTCATCAGCTCCAAGAAGGATCACTCTGACCAAAACTGCCCCCACGCTGGCTTTTTCCTTGCTTTACATTCTCCGCCGCTTACCTTTACAGAATTCTCTATACCAGCATTCGCTTACCTACACTGAATCAGTAAGCGCTGTAACTCGTGCACAAGTGACTCCAATTGAAGTGTCAGCTCCTCGGAAGCAAAGCTTGCATTTTTGTATCTTCCTTAGTTACAAATATATTTTCCATTCATGTTTTTAAATTAACTAAATTGTCGCTTGGGCTACGTGTGTGAAATGGATGGTTGGGGGTGGGGGAAGGCATAAGAATGAGTGAGGGGAAAGTTGTTAGCAGATTATTTGTAAAAGAGTGCAGGCAAGAAAAGAGGCTGACCTGGACCCAGTGGTGGTGGTGGACACTGAGAGAAGCAAGTGGATTCCAGGTGCCTTGATCACACAAGACGATGATTTCCTGGAAATCAGATGCAAGCTGGCAGTGGTATCAAAGCTGACTCTGGGCTTCAGTTAGAAGAGCATGGTGAGCAGGACAGGCATGGCAGAGTTGAGAGGAAAAGGGAAGTCTTTCAGATTTAAGAGGGTAAATCAAAAGTCTGGCCATGTTCATTTTGAGATCCTTTAAGAGAACGATGTCAAGGGGCAATTGGATGGATAAAGGAGTCAGAGCTCAGACAAGAGACCCAGAGTTACTCATTTGGAAACTGTTAGCAATAGATGGAGCTCAAAGCCATAAAACTGTAGAGGAGAGTATGGAGAATGGAGCAAGGGCTAGAATCAAGCCCTGAAGATACCAGTGTTTAGAGGTCACTAGAGGAGGAATCAGCAATCGGAGTAGCCAGGAGAGGAGGAAACCACAAGAAGAGGGTAGTTTTACTGAAGCCAAGGGAAGAGAGTCATTTGTGTATCCAACACGATGAGGAGTAAACTTAAAGAAGGACTTAAATGTATCCATTAATTTGCCAGTAAAGGCCAAAATCCAAAGGATAACACTCAAAGTAGCCTCATCCTTCCACCTTATGGATAAATCTCTTTAAACAAAGTCTTCGCAACATTTCACTTATTTGTGCCTTCATTCTACTCACTCTAACACAGAGATCCTTAGAGACCTTAACAAGAATTCTCACCTGGAATCCAATGTCTTCACTTCTGAAGTTCACCCGGTATGGTCCTTGGTTCTTAGACACCAAACTCTTGACCATGAAGAGGAGCTTCCCCACCTGGCCCTCCTGTTTGTCCTCACTCGCCTTGTTGTTGAAAGCGCAGTATCCACCACCACAGTTTTGAACCAGCTGTCTAAGACACTCATCACTTTCAATGAAATCTTCCAGCAAGTCATCCCCTAAGTCATCCTCACGAGTGAAGACGATAATGCTGTGCTTGCTGGCTTCAGCTCCGAACACCTCCTGGATGCCCCTGGCTGTTTCTTCGTCCTCAATCTTGTAATGGCCGATGGGAATTACCAGAAGCAGGGCGTGGAGGCTGGGAGCGGAGAGCTCCAAGCAGTGCTCAATGTTGTATTCCTTATCTTTGGCACAAACTGTTGGGGAGAAAAAGTCAGGGGTGTCGATGACCACTACCTCACACCCCCTTACGGCCCCACGCTCTCTCTGGCAGCTCTGAGTCACCATCTGCTCACTGAACTTGGAGATGAACACGGCTCTGCCCAGAATAGTGTTTCCCGTGGCACTTTTGCCTGCGCCATGCTTCCCTAAGAGAAGAAGCCTCATTTCCAACCTGGAGCAGCCCTGCTCTGCCTCATTCTCCTGACACAGGCTTCCGCTGGTTCTGCTGGGACAGAAAGCAACATGTCAATGTTCAACTCACAAGCAGAATGGATAGAAGAATAGCAAGAAAGTACCTTCTCTTTCTGACTTAAGTTCTTCCCCGGGGATTTGGGCTCCTGAAATCCTAGACTCACACTAGACTAGAAAAAGGAATTCTGTTTCCCAGATTCTTCTCTGGGCTCTTGCCTCTGAAATAAACCTATGTTGGTAAAATGTCAAATGCTGTTACCTAAACAAACACCTCCCCCTTCTCTATACACATCATTCACTCTACATGCTGGAGGAAATCTGGACACTCTCGGCGATGGACAGAATAATGCTCCCCCTACCCAAGATGTCCACGTGCCAATCCTCGTAATCTGTGACTACGTTACCTGACATGGTAAAAGGGCTTTGCCAATGTAACTAAGGATCTTAAGATAGAGAATCTTGGATCATTCAGGTGAGCCCAAGATAATCACATTATAAGAGGGTCTTATGAGGGGGAGGTAAGAAAGTCAGAGTGAGAAAAAGGAGATGTGAGGACAGAATCAGAGGTCAGAGACTGAGAGAAGCTTGAAGATGTTACACTGCTGGCCTTGAAGGTGGAGGAAAGGGCCACAAGCCAAGGAGAAAGTAGGCGTCTCTAGAAGCTGGAAAAGGCAAGGAAGTGGATTCTCCATGGAGCCCCAGAGGGATCACAGCCCTGCCCAACACCTTGATTTGAGGACTTCTGGCCTCCAGCACTGTAGAAGAATAAATCTGTGGGTTTTTAGCTACTAAGTTTGTGGCAATTTATAACAGCAACAATAGGAAACTAATACACTCTCTCTCCCAGCTTCCCTTCCAATGAAGAGTGTCCGTGTGACCCACTTCTCCCTGATGACAATCGAGGCAATGCTTGCTGGGGCCTCCTGGGAAGGCTATCCATTTCTTGATGGTGGAGGCAGACTCAAGTCAAGAGCTCCTGTTCTCACTCCTTCCCTCTTCTTCTTGCATGAAATTTAAATGTGAGAGCTGGAGTTGCAGCAAATATCAAGGGGCAACGAGGCCACAGGAGCAGAGACCATGCCCATCTTGTCTGGTGTCCCTCAGCCCTAATATTATGTCTGGCATATAGTATATGCTCAATAAATGAATGGTGGTAAGAGTGGTGGATGTGAGGAAAGGAAGAAAAATTGTTTTTAAAAGTGGAGAGGGAGACTGAAGTGATGTCATTTTGAATGATAAAAGAGAAGCAACTTTACATTGCTTCCCAAGCCAGTGAAATGGTTTATTTTTATACATTATTTTTTTTTAAAGACACCAGTGGGTAAACAAGCTAAAGGAAACAGAGACCTCCAGCAGCTCGAAGGAAAAAGGAATTTATTTCCAAGTAAACATTGTTTTGTAAGGTTTCCCATCGGAGTATGATGACGTGGGTAAGTCTCTTAGTCCTTCCAGCCAACGACGCCATATTGAACCAGGAATAACTCTCTCTCTGTCTCTCCATACATGCACACAGTTGCCCAGCCTGTACCATTTTCTATCAAGGGTTCAGAAAATACTTTTAAGGACAAAAGGGAACCAAAACTACCCCCTCCCTCCCTCTCACCTCGATGGCCCACATTTCCCTCATCGTTTCCCAGACTGCTCTGGAGACCCCAAAGAGCAATAGAGAGAAAAAGAAAGAAAAAAGCTTTCTCCAAAACTCCAGTTGAAACCTTGCAGCAGCCTCCGTCTCAGGAGGTAACTGAAGGGGGATGTGGCTTCAGGCATCCGCGCAAAGCTTCTAGTGAGGTAGAGGTTTGTCCCACATCGGGGGCAGTTCATGTGCACAGAAAAAGGGGGTCAGAGAAGCTTCCAGAGCCCAGCCTGGAGACAACTCAGTCCAGCAGGAGGAAGGAAAGGAGTTCATGCGTGAGAGTCCAGGCAGCTTAAATGTAGGTAAAAATCAGAAAGAGGGATTTGGGCAAACACTGCCCACTTTCAATGCTCAGTTAACGGAATCCTAACTGTGCAAGGGTTGAATGATGAGGGAAGTGACTGTGAAAGATCGGTGTCCAGACTGCTAGCTTCCCCATCGCCTGCTTCTCAAGGAGGCAGGCAGTCCCTGGGGGCTGCTCTGTGGCAGTCCTGAAGTCAGGGGATTCCTAAGGAGTGGACCACCCCGCACTTCTTTCTCTTCCAGGCCTTCATCACAGCCCTAGGCCTGGGAGGCAGCTCCTCCTAGACACACCTCTTCCTAGGAAGGCTGCCTGTAGGGACAACACCCAGGGGCGTGAGCCTCTGTGCTCCCTCCCGGGGAGCACCCCCTCCCAGGCTGGGGGGACCTGTGCTAGATCAGGAGGACTGTGTCGGAGCCCCTGAAATCGAGCCTCCCAGGTGGCTGTCTCCCCACCCTGGGTCGGCCCCCTTTCTCACCCTCATCCCCCTGCCAATGGAGGCACAGAACCCACAACCATGCACACGTACCTTGGGCCTGTCCCCTGGCCTGTCACTGTCCCAAAACCTCCACATTCCTCCTGCCTCCATCCCTCCTCCATTCCTGGCTGGGTGGGAGCAGCTGAGGGAGCCCTCAGAGGGTGGAAGAGCCTCCCAGGGAGAGGAACCCAGGGGCAGGGCCAGCCTCGCAGGGTGGGGATCTTCCTGACAAGCGGGGTTTCTGAGAAGGAAGAGGCTGAGCTTCTGAGCCTGCCGGTGGACGCGGGAGGGACCACAGCTCCTCCACCCTCCCCCGGGCGCCTTGCAAGGCTGGTGGGAAGTGGGGGTAGAGGCGCCGCTGAGGGGCCCCAGGCCGACCTCCAGGAGGATCCCTCCAGAGGATCGCTGTGCCAAGGGCACAGGAGGACGTGCACATTCCTTCCTGCCCCCAGAACAATCTGGCACCTTTCAAGGCTTTGAGCGAGGCTCTGCAGGGAGGGCCTGGAGCAGGTGTTTCGTCTCCCAGCAGCTCTCCGCATCCACTGCTCAGCCCGACCCTTTCCCAAGACTGGGGTTAAAACATGAAGACATTGTCTACCTTCTCCCACTAACTCCCCGAGCTCCATCTGCCCTGAAGCAGCCTTAAACAGTTTCCTGCAACAACTCCTCACGTGCCCTTCCTGAAACCCCGTGGGAGTAACTCAGGGCCCTGGACCAACGCTGCTTCCCAGGCTGAAGAGCTCTTTCCCGGAGCCAGTAAAACATCTGAGATGCTAGGACTCTGTGCTCTCCAAGAGCTCATAAAACCAAACCCTATTTGTGAGGCACAAGCATTAAAAGCTCCCTGTGAGAGAAGGACGTCCATTGCTGAGAAAGACCTTATTTTATTTTGCTGTGGTTAAAAATACACACATAACATTGAATTTACCATCTCAGCCATTTTTAAGTGCACAGTTCAACAGCGTCAAGTCCCGTCACATTGCTGTGCACAGAGTTCCAAAACTTTTCCATCTGGCAGCCTGAAGCTGTGTGGCCCATTAGCTCCGAGTCCCCCACCCGCAGCCCCTGGCAACCACCTCTGCCTTCTGTTTCTGTGATTTTGACCATGTTAGACACTTCATACCACTGGGGTCAAACAGTGTTCGTCCTTTCATGACTGGCTTTTTTCTGCTTAGCATAACGTCTTCCATGTAAGGGGACATTTAATCAGGATGCAGAGGCCCTGATTCGATGCCCCTGAGCTCCCACTGTCACACCAGGCTGGGTCTTTGAACTGTCAGAGATGGTGCTGAACCTTCCAGAGACCTTGAGGAAGGAGGATCAGTGGGGACCCTGACTCAGGCTTTGAGGGGTGGCTCTATCCCTCGGGGTCCCCCTCCCCTCTGGGCTGGTCTTCACGTTCAGCCTGTCCGGAAGCTGCTGGCACTGCCACCAAGGGCTGGGGTGACACGGCTACACCTTGGAGGGGAAACTGACAAAGCATCTCCCATCCCCCACCCCACTTACCCCTCTTAGTAAGGAGGACCTGGTCCAGGAAGAATCCCGACCTGAGCCCTCGGTCAGTTCACATAAAATCAACTCATTAAATCAGACGAAGCCTACAGCTCGGCCAATCATCCCAGCTGCGTCACTCCGAGAAGCGGAGGTCAGCTCAGGACAGAGTCACAGGCCTGGTGGGATATCATTTCCCCAAAACAGAAAAGACAGTCAGCTGAGTTCAGTAAAAGCTTGCTCCTTCTTAAATGAAATGTGACACTTGGGGGGCACTCTGAGTAAAACCCAAGCTTCGGATGTCCCCTCCATGATTTACCAAGTCAGTTATTCGCTGAGTCAACCATTTTGCAAAATGATTACTGGGCACATTAGCTTTTGGAGAATTGATTTCTGTGGGGAAGGCGGCTGATACTGGTTGGGCCCTGATCTGGGGAAGGATGGGGCTTCTCTGCCCCCTAGTGGCTCTGTGGGTAATAACAAGGGCAACTAAACCACTGGGTTGGGGGTGCCCAGGCGGGGACTCCGCAGGTAGACACCCCTCCCCACCTCCTGCTCCCAGACACTCCCAGGGAGCAGGACTTCTAGAAGTCGAATAAGCCGGGAAGGCACAAGTTACGCGAGCAAAGAGGAAGCTACCGGGCACTACATTAGACACAGAGGCTCAAAGACTCTCCAGACACGTCTCTGACCCAAGTTGGTCAGTCAAATGACAGGAAAAGAGACTAAACCTATGGTTATGGAAAATATACACGCATTGCAAGGGAGACGTGTTCAGGGGGCCATGTGAGCAAAGAGAAAGCCTGTCAACCCTGCAAAATGGAGAAACAACCAAGTGGGAAGCAGTTATAAACAAGCCCATAAACCCAGTGTTTACTGCAGCCGGTTCCATAACAGAGGAGACGATTATCAGGCACAGTGGAGGCAGAGGTCCCGCAGGGGAGCTCAGACCCACCCACAGTCCTGAAGGGCCTGTTGAAAGTTCCCTGGGAAGGACACTCAGGCAGAGGGACAGTGGCGAATGCCACAAGTGCTCAGGGCGACGAGAGCAGCTTGGGCTCGTGAGGGAAATGGGCTCAGGCTGGAGAACCAGTTAGAAGCAATTGCAGTAGTCCAGGCTGAAATAACGACAGGAACTAAAACAGTGACAGCGAAAATGGACGGTGTAAAAAGGAACAGGTTTATGATAGATTGAGGAGACAGAAATAGCACAGGGGGGAAAAGATGAATTCAGGGCTGCTGGTACCATTGTTCAAGTCACCACATCAAAGGGAGGGATACTCACAGCACAGACATTTCTTATTTTGAAAAAAAAATTATATGTTGTTTTATTTCAAAGATTGGACATGTGTGTTTACTACAATTTTGGCAGATGGCAGTAAAAATGTCTTGTAACTAAATTTGTCTGTTTTGACAGTTTTCTGATGGAATTAAATGTCATATTCAAACAGAGCCCCTTGCTGGTTACAATATTTATAATTAAGAAATAATATGCCTATTTATAAACACTTAACTCGAAGAAGAGGCACCATCGGCTCATTCACGCAAAGGCTACTGGTCACCCCAGGCTGACCGGCTGTGGAATGTCTGGGATCATAGCACTTCCTAGTGGCCTTTGTGGAGACAGGCCTGTGAGAGGCTGGGGTTTTCGGGGGCAGATGGGCACCTCATCTTGGGGACACTGAGTCTGAGGCACTAAAGGCAGGGCAGGCAGAGAAAGCGACAAAGGTCATAACTGAATTCTGTTTCCTGAGTTTTTTCACGCCAACCCTTCCACTGAAAAGAACTAAAACTAAACAGGATAAAGATGTTTAAGACTTCTCAAAAACATCCAAGAAGCAATAAGGCAGTAAGGAGCTCTCAGGCCAAAGCAAAAGCCTGGACCTGTGAGACACGTTTTTCCCAGAGGGCAGGTGGCCGCCCTGGAAGATGAGCGCCCACGCCTCCTAGCCTCCCTGGGCGTGCGCACCAGAAGCCCAAGCCTGGGGAGATGTCCAAACTGACTGCACCGGACACAGGCAACCAGGCAGGGACGACTCTGTTCAGGGCTCTGATGACAGCGGAGAGAGGCCAGGACTAAGATTCAGAACCATCAGGAGGGGTGTTAGGGGTCCAGAGTGAGCTGCTGGAAAAGTACTGGAGGACATTAGGGATGGCTGTCAGTGTGATGAGGCCACGTGTATTTGCTCATTGGAGCCCATCAAAGTCAGGCTCTGACCCTCCCGGGAAGAAGGGAGATGGGACGCTGTCTCCCTTGGTAGTTACATTTCAAAGGGACGGCTCCCACGTCCTGGAGACAGACAGTTCTGGGTTGTAAAGCTGGCAGGAGGCGTTTAAAAAGAGTTACGTCTCAAAGGGGCAGAGAAAGAATTTGCAATGACAAGTTTTTGAAAGGAAATGCTCCGAAGGAAGGGAGGTCAAGAGTCAGGAACAGACCAGTCTGAAGTCAGCACGGAGAGGAGAACCCGCAGGGCTCACGGTGGCCCTGTCCCGGGTGGCCCGGGCCGCGTCTTTGTCCATCAGCAGCACGTCTGCGTCTGCGCGGCTGCGCCCCCATCGGAGACGCGCAACCCTGCCGCTGGGGTCACTATACACCGAAGATTCCTGTCCTCTAACGGGCATCGTCCCTCTGCGTCATAGCTCATTCACGCCCCCACCCCGCCCCCATCAACTCTCCTACCTTCTCCTCTCTTCTAAGTCCCGCCCCCAAGCCCATTCAGTCCCTTACTTCCGCTTCCTCTAAAAAACAGAAAAGGTGGGATGAGAACCTCCAAATCCCCACCCGGCCCAGGCGGTGCCCTCAGACCCCGCCCTCCTTCCCGTCCTGATGAATGTCCTGCGAGAACCCCCCGCCAAGCCCGGCTCCTCTGACCGCCCACCAAACCCCGTCCTCTCACCGGCTGCTCAAAGACTTCCCTCCAGCAAGGCTTCCCCCTCTCTCCTGGACCACTGCCATCAGCAGGCCACCTTGCTGGCTTTCTCCCATCTTTCAAAAAGAATATCCTCTTACCCCACTGCCCCCTCCAGCGACCATCTACTTTCTCCTGTGGCCCATGTAGGTATCTGAGACAGGAAGGAAGGCAGGCCACAGGGCACAGCCATTAAAGGAAAGACGCAGCAACTGAAGATGGGACAAAAACTTGTTAAAATGGTTAAAACCCAACTAGGCCCAAGATGGTGGAAAATTCAACTTCCGGTAGACCTTGAGCCTCTATCTGCTCATCGTAAACATGAGCATGGTAAACGGCACCCCCACAGGCGCTGTGACAGTTCCGAGGCTGACCATGACATGCAGAAAAGCGAGAGGCGGCCCAGTTCCTGGGAATCCCGGCCCCTTCCCCAAAGGAGTCGGAACAATCCTCCCACTTGTTAGTGTATGAATCACCCAGCCCATAAAAACTCACCCCACACCCAGCAGCCTCTCCCTCTCCCTCTCCCTCTCTCTCTCTCTCACCCTCTGAGATGACCCACACTCTGTCTACGGAGCGTGTATCTTCCTGAATAAATCTACCTTCACTCTGCTTCGGCTTGCTCCTGAATTCTTTCCTGGGCGAAGCCAAGGCCCCTCACTTGATGGGGCGCGTCCCAAGCACTTGCCCGAGACCTGGGACATGGCCGTCCTCTCGCGCCCCTTTTCCTGCAAAGTCTAGACTCACAATCACCTTGGGAAGAGGCGTGTCTCCAGGCTGCGATCCCCTGGCCCAGGGGAGTCAGGGAGGGAGGCCAGACTGTGAATACGCAGGACAGCCGCTCCCTCCGCAGGTGTCACCACCGCACCTGCAGGACTTTTCTACCAACCACCTCAATATGATCAGAAGGGCATCTGGCCCTGCCACCTGGGCCGCTGGCGGCAGGAGGCAAGAGCAGGATTTTTAATAAGCAGAATAAGGCAACATGAGTGTCCCTGGAACAACAGGGGGGCCCCAGCACAAGTGAGAAACCAGGAGCCAGAAGGGACCTCAGAGGCCACTGCTTCTTGGGTTTCAAACCCAGGTGCTTCTGCTTCGTGGGCTGAAGGCCAGTCCCCGGGCTCAGACGGACCACAGCCCAGCCATGGCCCACCTTCCAGAGCATTTTAGATAAGTCCGGATAGATAATGAAGAATACTTCAACATTCAAAAGAACTTTTGAGCTAAACAAAAATGTCCCCAAAAGCCTCGCTTGCAGACAGTGGCCTTGGGATGCCCACAAGCCTCTCTCTTTGGCGCCGGGGACTGAGTCTGCACTTTCTGAGAAGCAGAAAATGAGGTTAACCACATTGTCTACTTGAAGGTCATTGAGAGAGTAGATCATAAATGTTATCTTCACACACTCAGAGAGGTGGGGGATGGGGTGTTAACTAATCTCATTGTGGTCATCATTTTGCAACATATGCAGTTATCAAATCATCTGAGAGGTGGCGGATGGGGGTGTTAACTAACCTCATTGTGGTCATCATTTTGCGAAATATGCAGTTATCAAATCATCTGATCATGTACCTTAAACCTACATTTGGTTTCTCTTTAGGTTTTTTTTGGGGGGGGTGTAATTTGGTTTATTTACTTAATTTTTTAAATGGAGGTACTAGGGATTGAGCCCAGAACCTCATGCATGCTAAGCACTCGCTCTACCACCTGAGCTATACCCTCCCCTCCAACTTACATTTGTAATATGTCAATAATTTACCAGTAAAGCTAGAAAAAATTAAAAAGTTTCCCTTCTATTTTAAAAAATAAAGTTCACTGCAAAGGTGTGACACTCAGGTCCCCTGACTCCTGGTCACAATGTTTTCTGTATTTGATTACATGCATTCCAGAGACCTAACAAATTGTAACCCAGGCACCCTGACATCCCATGTTCCTGCAGCTTCCCCAGGACCACACGGAGTGCCTGGCGTTAGTTGTTCACCAGAAGGTCTTGGCAACTCTCCTAGAAATCACCATCATGTTATCACAATCTGCATCAGTGAAAACAGGAAGTAGGTTTTATTATCTTGCTTTTAGAAAGAGGGAGCATGCCTGGGGAGGTACAGAGAAACCTGCAGGGTCCCAGCTGGCAACAGTGGAGCAGGTGTCCGGCCTCTTCCTGCAGCTCTGGGCTTTCTCCACAAGTGACCCCTTGGCCTCCAGCAAGGGCATCGCCCTTCCCTCCAGCTGGAGGACCTGTGGATCCAGAGCCCAGCCATACTTCCTCAGCTCCCTGGTTTCTGGACAGCACAGAGCCCACTGCAGCACACAGGCTTCCTCAGGTCTCATCTGGCCCCAGGACAAACCCAGACAGAAGGGAGGATCCGGGTCTCACCAGGTGGGACTGCAGGATCTCGAAGGGAAAGACAAGACAGGGGGCATTTCAGACTCAGCACCCCACCCGATGGGGGAGGGGCCTAACAGCTGGAAGGTGGCACCGGCAGGAGGATTTCATACGTCAAGTCCAATATGAAGAAAACTCGCCTTGGTTCTATTCATTGTGGAAGCAAAGAAATGTCTGGAGTCCTCATGGCAATTTCTAAAACTCCCCAAATTAGAGAAACAGAAACTGCTCACTTTATTCTTCCAGCCCCAAGTGGAAGTTCTGGAGGGTTAACTGGGGCCTTTGAGAAGTCCTGGAAATCTCTACCCACTGCCAATTCCTCTTTCCTACTCCTAACCAAGTTCAGACCCCCAGGCGAGCCATGCTCCTCCCCACTCGAGGGTCCCCCTGACTCCCCCCATCATGCACCTCAGCCACCTGCCAGGTGGGAAGCAGGTAGCAGCGGGGGGATTGTCTGCCAGGCTGGGACAAGGATCGAGGGGTGCAGCCTGGAAAGGGGCACTGAAGGAAGAGCTTTGGAAAGAAGGGGACGTTCCCTCAACAAGTAACAGCCAGTAACGGCGCCTTACTTTGGGGAAGCTTCATGGTGCAGACGACCAGACAATTCCTGTAGGAACCGGTTTCCCCAGGATCACAGCTGGAAGCGGCAGAGCTGGGATTCTAACCCAGTTTTAACACCAAGATCCATGCTCTTCCTAATACAGCCATTTCTGAATCATGACGAGCTAGAATGTTAGCAGAAGCCCTAGTGCAATCCAGGTAGCTGCTTCTACCATTCCCATGGCAACCCCCATCCCAACCCTCCCAACCAGAAAGAAGGCTTAGAGCGTGGAGCCCAGAACCTGTCTCTACTGGATGTTGACAGTAGTCTCACTTCTTGATACAATCCCTAGTCATGTCTAGTGTGCCTCAGAATTTGTCTAAATGACAGAATTTGACAGAAATGACTCCCCAGAATTCAAAAGAGCAGAATTTAGCTTAACTTGGAGAATTCTGTTACAGCTGGCATCAATCTCTGAAATACTGGCAGGGGCTCAGCACCCCCACCTGTCCTCTTAGTACCCCGGAGTCACTGCACACCCTCCCAAGAGATCAGAAGAGGATCATAATCACTCTAAAGAGTTGGGATTCTCTCAAAAATTATTTATGCCATTTTTCCTTTTAAAAACATTTAGTTCAAACACAACAACAAAAACCCTCAAAGCATTCCAGTTTAGAATTGCCTTGCTAGAGGTTGAAAGTTGGTTCGTACTCAAATATCCGATGGACAGCAAAGTCTTTGATGCAACCTTATTTACTCAGTAGCATCTGGAAAACGTTTCAAAATTTCCAGTTAATGTATCCTTAAGTCAATCCAACCACAAAGTTATCTAGCTGAATTATCTCATTAGAACATCTTTCCCCATCTTGAAGGGACGAACATATGGAAATCATCCCATATGTAAATTAAGCAAAGCATCCTTTTGGCCCCTCCCATGTCTCAGCCACCCTGCCCTCTCAGACAAAAGGAAATGGCTCAAAACCAAGACTTTAAATCAGCTTCAAACATTTCCTCTCCCCCCAACACTTTAGCTTTTTCAGGAGTATTAAGAAGGGAACTTTCAAAAGGCTAGAAGGATTAGGTACAAACATACTTCAACTTGTTATTATGGAAGTTTTCCAACACGCAGCAATGGTGGAGAGGAGGGTGTCATTGAGCCCCCAGTTCCCTCTCACCCAGCTTCAAATTATCCACACACAGTCAATATTGTTTTATTTCGATCTGCGCCTTCTCACACCCATCCCCCAGGCAATTTTGAAGCAAATCCCAGAAAGCATTTCATTCCCTACAAATCTCTGAACGTTAAAGATCCTTTAATGAATGGAAACACGATAATCTAATTATAACTAAGAAAAATTAGAATTCTGTATTGCCAAACATGCAATGTGTTCAAATTTCCCCAATAACATCTACGTTGTAAAGAGTTATTTACAGATGAAAACAGCCCATAACTTTTCAGCTGGCTGCTGTTTTTCTCACTCTGATCACGTGCTTCTCTCTCTCATCCTGTGGTCCACTCAGCCAGCCGGCAGAGCTGGTGTTATCTCCTGATTTGGGGCCTCCTCCTTTTTAAAATGTCTTAGACTTTTGTGAGCAAACTTCCATGGCTGGCTTTTGGCTCCTTCTCTTTGGAAAGTCACTCTATTTTCTTCTTATCCCCTCTTGAAACCCAGAAAAGAAACATATGTTGAATTTCATTACCTCCAATTTTTCTCTTCTCCCCTTCACTTTATCTCTAAGGGGACAATTTACTTTACAACTCTGCTTTTTTTTTTTTTTTTTTTTTTTTGACTCACTTCCATGGGCACTCTGGAAAGCCTCATGGTTCTATTTATTCGTTCAGCAGATACTTATCGACCAACTACATGGTCTCTGGCTTGTACATTCTAACAAAAACGTGGCCTTAGAGAACTGTTACAAAGTCCGATTCACTCAATATCATTTCTCCAAATGTACACTAGAGGGCGCCACATTTCCATTAGAAAAGTGGAGTAACGAAATACTGGTGCAGCCTTTATAGACTGTCTATTCCGTGCCACATAGTCAACCAAAGAAAGAACCTCACACAACTTGCACCTTAAAATGAAACAAATTCTATTGATTGGATGCATAGATGAAAAGGGAAACAAACTACATAATCCCCCCCGAACAGGCCCGTTTTCCATTCGACATCACAGGCAGGACTCCTAGGGCTTACAGGGTTTGTAGGATTATGAAAATGCTGAAGACTATTTTCATTCCGAAATACCAAAAGAAAACTGAAATACTGAACTCAGCAAATCTTCAGTGAAATGTCTACAGAGGCCAACGTATCAACGTATCACTTTGCTAATGTTACATGTAGTCTCAAAAACGTTTCATTACATTTGAAACAATAGGTATCATTTTCTATATTGTAAAATTTCCTGAATATGCCCCAGTAATGGCCCAATTGGTCAGTGGATGGATGTAGTCCCCTGCCCTTGGTGCTTACATCTGAAGGGGGAAGATGATGAAAAAGCAAACAAATAAATGACCAAGGTCATGTTTGAGGTCAGTGCTAGAGAGAAAATGAAGCTGGCTGATACGAAAAAGAACAGATGGGGAGTTACTGAGATAGAGTGTTTAGAAAAAGTCCCCATGAAAAGATGACAGCTACCCTGACACCTCAGTGACAAGAGAGCCCTGGGAAGGTCTGGGAGAAGAATATTCCGGAATATTCCAGGAAGAGGGAACAAGGGCAAAGGCCTACCCACGAAAGTGTGAGTTTTTAAAACATTAGGAAGACTTGAGAAGACCACAAATAACAAATGTTGACAAGGATGTAGAGAAAGGGGAACCCTTGTGCTCTTTGGTGGGAATGTAAATTGGTGCAGCCACTGTGGAAAACTGGATGGAGGTTCCTCAGAAAAAAAACAGAACTACCATATGACCCAGCAGTTCCACTCCTTGGTGTACATCTGAAGACAGTAAAAACGCTAATGATGATCATGTCTTTCCTCCATTGATCTACTGAAGTCATGTATTTCTTTAATAGATTTTTCTGATGTCGAACCATCCTTAAATTTGGTCATGGTACCTTTTAAAATATATTTCTGGATTTGATTTGCTAATATTTTGTTTTTGAATTTTGCAATTATAGTCATAGGTGAGATTGGTCTAAAATTTTCCTTCGTTATCCTGTCCTTGTCTGGTTTCATTTGCAAGGTTTTACCAGCCTCATTTAAAGAGTTCTGAGTGTTTCCCCACTATTCTCTGGAACTGTCTGTACATGAAGAGCTATACTGTCACTAAAGGTTGACAAACTTTCCCAGTTAAAGCTATCTGGGCCTCGATCTTAAGTAATCCAGGGGAATGAGGGTTATATTTGACTGCTGATGTAGTTATGCAAATGCCTATAGGTATGTTCAGATTGTTTTAAGTCTCTTTTGGTAATTTTTGATTTTCTAAAAAATTATTCATTTCACATAAATGCAAAATTATCATAAATTGTTCATAGTATTATTCTTTTATGATTTTTTTAAATTTCTGTGTCTATAGTTAATAACCCCCTTTCCATTTCTAATATTGTTGCCATGTGCTTCCTTTCTTTTTCTGCCAGTGGTTTGTCTATTTTATTTATTTTTTCAAAGAGCCAGTTTTGGTTTTACTGAGTCTCTCTAACGTGTTTTTGTTTTCTACTCCATTAGCTTTTATCTTTCTTATTATTTTTCTCCTCTGGGCATATTCTGTTGTTCTTTTTCTAACTTTTTAAACTCTTGACTTTTTGATTTTCAAAATGTCTTCTCTTCTAATAAATACAGTAAAGGGTAAAATCTCCCTCTAATTACTATTATAGTTGTATGGCACAAGGTTTGAAAGGTAGTGTTTTCATAGTCATTCAGCCATAAATATCTTATCATTTCCATTACAGTTTCTTCTGTGATTTGTAAATTAATAACTGTGTTTTAAAATTCTTGGGGGAAGGGGTGTAGCTCAGTGGTAGAGGGTATGCTTAGCATGCACGAGGTCTTGGATTCAATCCCCAGTACCTCCATCAAAAAAAAAAAAAAAATCCTGAACATATAGAAGCACTGGTTATTTTTTGTTAATTTATAGTCAGACCTTATTTATTGTGCTTCACAGATAATGCATTTTTTACAAACTGAAGGTTTGTGGCAACCTGGCATCGAGCAAGTCTAGTTGTGTCATTTTTCCAATAGCATTGGCTGACATCATGTCTCTGTGTCACATTTTAGTAATTTTCATGATATTTTAAATGTTTTCCTTATTATTATATTTGCTACAGTGACCTGTGATCAGTGATCTTTGATGTTACTACTACAACTTATTAAGGCTCATATGAAGGTTAGAATCTTACAATGAAGTATTTTTATAATTAAGGTGTGTAGATTTTTTTAGACAGAATGTTATTGCACTTAATAGACTACAGTATAGCGCAAATAGAGCTTTCATATGCACTGGGAAACAGACAAATTCGTGTGACTTGCCTTGTTGTGGTACTTGCCTTCTTGCAGTGGTCTGAAGCTGAGCCTGCAGTGTCTCGGGGCTGTGCCTGTATTTCAGTTTTATTGTAGAATACGCTCTATCAGTGATATCTAGGTTTTTTGAAAGTTGCCCAGTATGTGGGGCTGTTGTATTCACTGGCTTTGTTTCTTAATTTTCTCATATTGCAAGATTTCCTGAATAGGCTCCAATGATGGCCAGGAGAGCAGTCCCATTTTAGAACCCTCTCCAGGCATCAGGGAGAAATGATCTTAAATATAAACCAACCAGGGGGAGGAAATAAGGAACAGAAAGAAGCTCCAGAAAGGGTATTTTTGTTCCAACACCAGCACTCTACCCAGAGCATGAAGCCAATCAAAACCAACATTCATGCAATGAGGCCACCAGCCTGTTCGCTGGGGCTGCAGAGAGATTCGCAGTCGGGAGAGCAGAGCCGGAGGTGGGCTGGGTCCCAGGCATCACCAGCAAGTCCCTGCCCTTGTCAGTTACCGAACCCACCCTTCCCCTTTCTGGTGTTAGTGGATTTGAGTTGAACAAGAGTCCTGCCTGATTCAATTCAGAGGCCCTGTCTTTGAGTTACTACTGCTCAGGACCCTCCTCGACTGAGAGAGACTGATGCAGCCCCAAATCTGAGTCACAGAGCGCAACACAGAAGGAAGGTTCTGGAGTGAGCCTTGGCCATGACCAGGCCCAGCCCCTCACCAGGAATAGGAGGTAAAAAGCTCATCCCAGTCTCAGCAGCCTGGTGGCTGGCCTGGCATCACTCCCCTCTCCAGCACTTTCTGCACCAGAAGACTCCATGAAAAAAGTGTCTGCTGCAGGTTCCCGTCTGGCAGGAGACACCACGGGACAGTGATGGTGACAACCCTGCTTCTGGGCTGTGCTGAGTGCACGCGGCTTATACATGTGCTTGTGTGATTCTCACGACCTACAAGGTAGGAGGAGCACGACATTTTCCTTGTGTCACAGAGAAGACCAGAGATAGGAGCAATGCGGGACCAGCCGGGGCCTGTGCGTGGGGGTGGGCCGGCATCAGAGCATCACCAGTCAGACTCCGACACTCAGAGCGGCCCAGCTCCCCGGGACTGCGGGCATCACCATGCAGGTTCTCAGCAGGCCCACCTCACCCTGGGCTGAGCAAGCAGTTGGGGCTACTCCAAGGGGCCTCCCATCCAATATCCAAATCCAAGTAGCAGTCCTCACCCAGATGGGGGAGCCTAAGCTACTTCATTGCTGGGACTTTTGAGCTATGGTGCCTTGACCAGAACTCCTCAAGAAATGATGGAGGCAGAGCTGGAGGCCCCCTCTCTGCTCCCAGCTCATTCCCAAAGGACCATTCCTCACACCAGCCTACATCGATAGAACATGTATTCCCCTCAGTCAGCTCCAGCAGGTGTCAGCGACGTATGGAGATATCCAGCCTGGATGTCCGTCACACACACTCCCATGGAGCCGTGGGGGGGGGGGTCTCTCCTGTCCCACTACCCCAAGTAAAGGACCTGAGGCCCCTGTGGCCATTATTGCCCAGGAGAGCCAGGCCACAGCCCAGTAAAATGCACTCACTAGCAAACTCACAGACCCTCTCCCCGCTCACACCTCCCATCACTTCCCAGCTCACAGCCTCCAGCACTTGACCCATCAGCCAGTGACATCTATTTCCTGAGTGCTATGAGCCCAGCCCTGTGCTAGACCCTGAAGGGCTTCGAGAGGAAATGACACATCCCTTGCCTTCAGGGAGTTCACAGTCTAGTTGGAGATTTCACACACACATGGGAAACTGGAATCAAAGACTGCACACTTGGGGGTGAGACAATGTGTTAACACAGGTACTGCTCAGAGCAAGGAGGAAGGTGGGCCAGGTGGTTCAGGAAGGTAGTCCTGGCGGAGAAGAGGGCTTAGCAAGGTGGGAGAATGGGACATTTCAGAGCAACCCCAGGGGAGGCAGAGGCCCGATGGAGGATGGCACAGTGACAGGCAGGGAGCTGACAGTCAGCAGAAAAGGGCCATCTGTCAGGGTCCCTGCAGATGGGCCAAGGATCCAGGCAAGGGAAGCTCCAGGAGTGCAGGGCCTCCTCCTCCTGACCTCCCCCAGAGCCAGCTGTTAACTAAGAACCCCCTACAAACTACAGCAGAGCCAGGACAAGCAAGACCCCCGGGCAGGAACCCATGGCGGCCTCCCGGCATCCCTGACCAAAACCCAGCTCAGCGCCAGGACCCCCGACACATTTCCTCCACGCCCCCAGCCCTCACTTGGATGGGATTTGACCTACATTTCATTAAAGGCCTCTCCCCACCCGCAAGGATTTCACTACCCATAACCCACCTCATGAAGTCATAGTGTCATCAAAAACCTAGCCCAGCCCCGGTCGGTCACACCTCTTCTGATGGGTGGTCCACTTTAGGGAGGCCGGTGAGCTCCAGGCCAACCTGCTCAGGTGTGAAGTCCAGAGGAGCCCCCGCCCTGCTACTGGCCTGGCATCTGCCCTCCCCTTAATGTGCTGTGGACTCCAGAACACACAGAACTCGTCCGCCAGCCTCTCCCTGCTGGAGCCCGTGGGCACCAGCGGGGACACTCTACTCCCCTCTCCCAGGCCTGTGCATGTCGTGATGAGCCAGCAGCCAGGTAGCCAGAGCAAGCAGCCTCAAAGCAGAGAAGACCAGCCTGGCCCACGGAGCCTCCAGCCACATCTGGGGAAGGGAAGGGAACTCCAGAGAACTGAGGCACTGTTTGTTAGGTCCAGAAGAAAGTGACTAAAAGAAGCCCCTCCTCAGAATTCTTTATTCCTGAACAAGGGAAGGAAGATGGGTGTGAGGAAGGAGGGGAAAGAAATGCTACTTGTACTGAGGCCGGGACCTGGGGCTCTGGGTTAGGTAAGGAAAGGGTGCCGGGTCGGTCCCAGGGCCGAGGATCTCAGCCTGGAGTCCAGGAGCTCCTGGACCTGCTTCTGGCGTCTACGGGAGTATGTGTGTCCTCCTGGGGAGAAGGTTCATAACCTTTGTCATCTTTTCAAAGGGCTTCAGGACCCCCAAAGTGTTGAGAACCATGGTTCTGACAGCAAAGTGACGCCTCGCAGGTCTGGTTCACTCCTGGCGGAAGGTCTGGCTTCTGGAGCCAGGTGTGCAACCGCTTGCTGTGTTCTCTTAGGCCGCTCCCTTCCTGTCTCTGGTGGGCCAGGAGGGAGCAGAGAAGTGGGCTCCCACCCAGACACCGTCCCTGCTGCCCCATGAGAGTGGAGGTTCAGGGCCAGGCAGCCAGGACAAGCTCTTCTCCCGCCGTGACTCCCAACAGGTTCGGGGAGTTTTTCCATCAGAGCACAGAACCTGCCTCCAACTCCAGGCTCCATCGGTCCCTCTGCCATCACCTCCTGAGGTACGTCTTCTTAGGGGATGCGTCCTCATGCTGGGATGCAGGCCCAGGGCCCCATTCCTAGTCTCTGTGCCAGATGTGTCTTGCACACTGCCCAGAGGTCCTGCCCACTCCACATCTGTTCACAGAGACAGAGACCAAGGTCAGGTCTGAAGCAGGACATGGCCCTGCCCACCCACCCCTCAGCCACCCCCTGGAGCCAGGAGGGAGCAGTCATGGGCCACTCTGCACCTGTCCAGGCCTTTGAGCCAGTCCTCTCAGCTCCTACCAAGTACTCAAGGATTACTAATCCCATTTACCAATGAGACAACGTGGGTTCAGGACATTTGGTGACTGGCTCCAGATGTCCCAGGTCCCTATTTAATCTCTTAATCTCCACCACTAAGTACTAGTTCACATTGCAACAGCCACCTGGGGTGGCAGGCAGAGGACAGCTAATCCCTGAGAAGCCTCATGGCTCTCAGGGTGTGGAGCTAAGGCTCTGTGAGAGCCAGTCCTCTCCGAGGCCCCAGCTTCCTTCATCCCAACCCACCACTGAGGATGCCATGTCCCCTTTGGCATGCACAGCCCCCAGCAATGCACCTGCCCAGGCTCCTACTGTATGGTCCTGGTCACATTCCTGCATCCTGGAAGTTTCATTTTCCCCCCTGTAAGAACCTCTCTTAAGGCAGTACAGTAGAGACGAAGGGTCCAGAACCCCAAATGAGGCCCAGGCTTGTACTGCTGTACTGCTAGGTCTAACTGTGGTTCAGGGCCAGCTTGGGTAAGCCTCAGTTTCCTCATCTGCCAAATGGCTGAGTAGCCCATGCCTCCAAGTATCAAATTAGTTATCTGAGGCCCTGGGGGACAGGTCCTGGCTCTCCCCTTTCTCACTGCACGACCTTGGCCAAACCTCTTGCTGGGGGGGACTCACCTTCTCTCGCCCAGATGACCCCAGGACCCTCAAGGCTCCTGCCAGTCCCATTTGCATCTCCCCTCACCATGCTCCCAGTTGCCCTTGAGACCACTGCATTCCTCCCATTACACATCTTGGTGTCCTCTCGCTGCCACTGAGTCCTCTGTACAGCAAATATGGGCCTCCATGTTCGGACATCCCTCTCGGGAACCTTTCACACCCTTGCTCTCCCAGGACCCAGTTCAAACCATCAGACTGCCTTGGGTGATGCCAGTCACCTCCCTGCCTCCCAGAGTGCTTCGCAGTCAGTCCCCTACAATATCCTGTGTGGTACTTCAGGGGACAGGCAGGGCCTGTGTCTGTGCTCCTCCGGAGAGCCCGACCCAGCACACAGCCCAGCACACAGGAGCACTCAGTAAATGACGTCACTCTCTCACCTGGTAACAGCAGTTACAATCCTCACAATGTCCCAGGGAGGAGAATTCCCTCATCGTTTGCCCCAACTTACAGATAAGCAAACTGAGTCATGAAGTGAAAGGACTTCTCAAGGGTACCAAATAGTAGGTACTGGCGCCAGGAGACCCTGGGGGCTGGGGGTGGGCCTGGGGATTGTGGAGAGTACCCTCTCCAGGTCGCTTTCAACTCTGACATTCTGGGAATGAGGATCTAGTAAGAAGCTAGTCTAGACATATGAGCCCAGTATGCCCCACCTCCCTCACCTGTCTCCACCTGGCCCCAAACAAGCCTGAGAGGGGCTCTGGCCTGCCCTAGGTCTCACCTGCTCTAAGCTGGGTGGGCCTGAGGAGGAAAACCAACGCAGGGGCCCAAAGCAGCTGTGTGCACCCAGCCGGAGGGTCCTGGGGGAGGAGCAGAAAGAGGCGGCCCAAGCCAGGCAGCGGTCCACTCCTTCGATACCCCAAGCCAGCCCTCCTCGTCTCCCAACATCCCATCCAGAGAGGGGGCCGCAGCCCAGCGCCATCTCCAAGGGTCACGGATGAGGCTCTGCGGCAGGAAACAGCCAGTGGCGGGCCTTGCGCGCGTCAGAGCACGCGGCCTAAATGGGCCGCCTGGCCCTCGGGCCCGTGGCCGTGGCTGCGCTGGTGGGTCTTGAGCGAGCCCTCGCGCGCGAAGCTCTTGCCGCAGCGGGAGCAGAAGTAGGGCCTGCGCTCCCCGAAGACGCCGGGGCGGCGCGGGTGCGGCGCGGGCATGCGCGCGTGGGTGCGCTGGTGGTTGAGCAGGAAGCGCGGCTCCCGGAAGCAGCGGCCGCACTGAGCGCACTGGTGCGGCTTCTCGCCGCTGTGGATGCGCTGGTGCGTGAGCAGGTTCTGCTTGAGGCTGAAGCAGCGGCCGCACTCGGGGCAGGGGAAGGGCCGCTCGCCCGTGTGGGTGCGCTGGTGCACCTCGAGGTTGTGCTTGACGCTGAAGGCCTTGCCGCACTCGGGACACACGAAGGCGGCCGCGCGGCCCGCCCCGGCGTGCGCCTTCTGGTGCCGCACCAGGCTGGGCTGCTGCGAGAAGGTCTGGCCGCACAGCGGGCAGCGGTGCGGCTGCTCCTCCGCGGGGTGGTGGATGACCAGGCCTCGATCGTCCCCCAGACCCTCCTCCCCGTCCCCAGCAGGGGACCCGTCCCCGGAGGACGCCAGCTCGGTCATGGGCACTTCTGGCTGCAATCACCAGCCCCTGGGAAGGCAGAAGCAGAGAGAGGAGTCAGGGGGCACCTGAGGGTCAGCTAGCCCACAGCATCAGGAAGGACATTCCACTGGCCTCCCACAACTTCCAGCATCGGCCACTCACGGTCCTATTCAAGCCAGGTTCCCCTCCTGGAATGCCCTTCTTTCTCCTCTACCCCTTAATCACATCCTACCCCTCCTTCAGGCCTTTCTCAAGTGACCCCTCCAGCCCCTCCTGAGCCACGTGGCCCAACCCTTTGACCCTCACTCTTCACACAGCATGCTGGGCAGTCATGTCACCTCTGTTTCCCTGCCCTGTGAGCGCCTTAAGGACAAAGCTGCCTCTTTTATGCCCCACATCAAACACTGAGCCTGCCACCCAAGGCAATGAAGAAATGCCGATGGATAACATTCAGGGGCTCCTTGTTATCCTGAACCTGGATATGTCTTATCTCTCCAGCCAGATTCTCAAGGTGGGGAGGGGGGAGTGCCTCTTCAATATGGAGGGAAGGGTGGGGTCAACAGTGGTTTAAAGATATTTTTGCAAAGCTTAAAAGAAGAAACAAAACAAAAGCCCTGTAAACTTGAAAGTAACCTCAGTTAAACATTAAAGGCAGCCGCTCTTTGTTTATAAAAATGAGGCATGCCTGTAAAAGGTTTGCAAGTCACTGAACCAGAGTGTGAGCTCCCAGGGGGCTGGTCTCAGCTTGATTCCTCTTGGCATCCCCACAGCAGAGCGCGGCCCAAGGCTGAGGAACACTCGGAGCTCAACAACACCCCACCAAGTTCAGTTCCATCCCATTCACGCTGATTCTCCCCAGGATCCTCTTCCCCAGGGCTCTGTGTTCCTCTTAAATTGTTTCCCACTGTCCTCACAATGGCCCTGAGGAAGGGGCAGGCTTATTGAACCCCACTTTATAGATGGAGCAACTGAGACTCAGTGAGGTCAACTTACTTGCCCAAGGTCGCACAGCAAGGTGAACCAGGACAAGGCCCTAAGTTTTCCTGACTCACTGTCAAAAGCTCTTCTAAATGGACTAACTGCTCAGCTAAGCTCCCCTCAAAACACACACACACACACACACACATACACACATACACACACATACACACACAAGACCACCACCACCATCCTGGCCACCACCACAGAGCCATCAATACCCCAAGGGCCACTGCTCCTGTAAGGCACTGTCAGCGGCCACCACCCTTCATGACTCCAAAAAACCCAGGCTCCTCTCCTCCAGAGCAGTGAGGCCTGCTCCTCCGGGCTGAGCTGGCCACTGCCCTGCATTCCCCACCTTCATCAGGGAAGCTTGCTGGCGGTTCCCCTGGACATCCATGCAGGCCTTCTCCACACTTCCAGATCTCACTGCTTATCACAACCTCAGTGGACCTATCTGCAGAGTGGGGTCCCAGAGATACCCCTCCCCCATCTCCCCCTACCCTCAGGCCAGGACAGAACACCACTCACCCTGGGAAAGGGGACAAGTACTACTTGCAATAGACCCCACCCACAAGTCTTTCCCCAGGCAGCTGCACGGACATCTGCAAAGACAGATCATCACAGTCCTCTTGGCCAATCTCAGCCTGGCCTTGTCTCTGGGCGGCTTCCCCCACTCTCCTAGCTACACCCCTGACCAAAGCCCCGCCCGCCGAGAGGGTCCAAGCCATGGCCCCCTTCTCTCCCCCAAGTTCCTCTATCCCATCCCACACTCACAGCTCAGGCTGCGCCCCTGTTCCTCCGGCCTCCAGCAGTGGCTCTTTCCTCTAGAGTCTGCTCTGCCCAACGCAAATACGGTAACTCTCCGCAGCGCCTCCCGAGCCCCTTCTCCCCAACCCCGATAAAGACGGCCAGCCTCCCGCACCGCTGTTCTAGTCAAACAGCGGCTTAAATCAAAAGAGCTGACCCCCACCCAGCCGACCTCCGAGCACAACCTTGCCAACTCCTGGGACCGGAGCGACCCCGGAGAAATATGGTAAACTCTGCGTCGCAGCCCCACCCTCAGGAAAATATGTAGGCCTCCCACCCAGCTGCAGCAACCCACTTCATTCCAGTGCAAGCCCCGGCTCCTGTAGGGAATTAATGCAATCCACCCTCCCACTCCCGCAGCGCCCCGGGGGAACCATGCAACCCTGGATAAATACGTAACTAAGTCTTGATGCTCCCTACTCCCGGAAAGGGCCTGCGCGGCTCCAGGCAAATACGGTAGCGCGCCCGCAGTGACCCGCCCCCAAGGGTCCGGCACTGGCCTCGATAAATACGGTAATCTCCCGCCGCGGCCCCAGCCCCGGCCCGGCCCGGGACTCACTTGGCGCCGCCTCCCCAGCCCTCCGTCGCCGCCGCAGCGCCGCAGTCGCCAACGTCGCCGCAGCCTCACAGCAGCCCCGTGAGGCTGGGAGGTCTAACTCGCCAACAACCTGGCTGGCGGAACGAGGAGGGCTGCGAGCACTGAGCTTGCATGGGCAAGAGAGCGAACCAGGCGGGGGCCCGGCGGGGGCCCAGCTGGGGGCCGAACGCCCCGCCCGGCGGGTCACCCCGACTCCACCAGGGCCCCCTGCCCCAGCCATTCCCGTTTCAGGATTCCCTGAGGCCCCGATTCAGCAGTTAGATCCTCATCCTCACCTCCCTCATCCTACGGTAGGACTACCCTAGTCAAGCCACAGACTGATCCCCGGCGCCTAGAAAACAGGGTCTGGGGGCGCTGGAGATACAAAGCCTTTCTTTGCAAAAGAAAAAGGGGTGAATGCAGGAACGCAACCTGCGGGGCCTTTCTGAGCAGGGGTTTTATCGATGGGAGATGGCAGTCAAAGGAGCAGAATCAGAACTACCCAAGCCGATGGCTTCGCCACACCGATAGGCGGGCTTTGGTGAAGCCTGGGTTATGCCATTAGGATGACTAGGGAAATAGAAGAGAAAACTATACCCTCCTCCTCAGAAGTGAGCACATTACAGTCCAGCCAAAGATGTCCTATGAAAGAGCCACTTATAACACTAAGGGGGAGCAGCTGGTGAGGACCTGGCTGGGCTTAATTCCAGTTTCCAAATGTTATTTAGTAATACTCCTTCCTTGTACATTACTTCTCTTATTACAAAGCCCCTTCCCATATTATCTCGTGGGAGCCTTCCAATAACCATGTGCTTCTAAGTTACACAGGTGTTACTATCCCATTTTATAGATGGGAAAGTAAATAAAATTGAAACACAGAGCGGCATCCCCCCAAGACCCACAGCTCTAAGTGGCTGAGCCCAGGTGGAAAGTAGGCCCAGGACCCAGCTCACTGTCCCCAGCATCACTCTGGTACCTCTACTGGGAAACAGGGTGTGCAGACTGGGATCAGAAGTAATAATCTCATCCAGAGTGAGAAAGTGCCTCCCAATTTACATATTATAGGTAAAGAAACAGGCTGAGAGGGAAAGTGATTTTTTTTAATTAAAAGTACCAGAGGAACATCAGCTAGCCTTTTCCTCCATGGCCCCTCTGCAGCTGCCAGGTGGGTGAAGCAGCTGGATTTCCAAAAGGTCCAGACTGGGCTTCTTAGAGCAGACAATGGATGTAGCTGTGAGGGTGATGCTACCCTTGATGAGGGGCTCTGGGAGACAGAAGCCTCCCAGCCTCATGAGGTGACCCCTGCAACCCTGCAGGTGCCCAGGGTGCCTTTCAGAGCCTAGGAAATGAAGAATCCATGGGATTCACTTAGGAGTAAAACCAATCCCTTACTCCTGATACCAGACCTGAAGGTCAAGCCTACTAGCTTTCACAGCTCACTCCGTGGACCAGCTCATCCCAGCAGGTCCACCCTGGGTCACACTCAGCCTCTTGAGGACCCACCCCCACCCCTAACACCATCCATGCTTCTCCTGTAGCACCTCACCGAGGTATGTGGAGTTTCATGAGAGAGACAGCCCAAGGAGATTGGTATTTCAAATAGAGGTAATTGGGGGATTCTGGAAAGCCCAAAGAAATGACTCCACCAGGATAGATGCTGACCCCAGGGCCAAGTGTCAAGTTCCCACCATATTGACAAAAGAGCCCCCTAACCATTGATAATCCACACCCACACTCCACCCAGGCCCCTGGAGCTTTGTTCATAGAACAGCCACACCTCCTGGCTCTCCAGCCCCTGTTGCAAAAGTTGTCACCTTTTGCAGCCTGTCACCTGTCAGGCTGCAGGAGAAATGAGGACACTTCATAAGTGACCAGATTTTTCAAAAGCAAAATCAATAATATACCTGAGGATATCATCCATATTTTCAGCAGCATTTTCTAGGGAAGCTGTGCCAAGATAGAAAGGAAAGGAGCACAGCTGGGGAGAGGGGGCGGGAGGCAGACAATATCACCTAAACCTCAGGCGGAATGCCAAGGGCTCCGGGAGGTGTCCGTCCTCTGCTCTGCTTCTGCCTGATTTCTGCTGAGTCATTTCGTTTCTCTGGTTTCATACACGTACACCCCCGCACGCAGCTCCCCCTGCTGTTTGCACATGCTTTGGTGAGCACAATAGAAAGACAGTAGGGAAACATTCTGCAAACGTGACCATGCTTCTTAGTACAGGCGGGGCCGAGGACTGGCCTGGCGATCCCCACCACTCCACAAGGCTCATGTGACATCTGGACTGTGGACCCTAACAAAGGCGTGGGCTGCTCACAGCCGGGGCTCCTGGAGAACAGCTGGCCCGTGGTCCCCTTCTCGGTAGAGGCATGTCTAGCTCAGCCTAGTCCTGTCCAGCGCCCTGTATTCCCTCCCCAACCCTGGGCACACCAGCTGGACAAATGATCCCCATGGGCTCCCGTGGACCCATGTGCTGCCTCGCAGAGACCAGCCTGGTTATCCTCCCCCTCCTCCAGCCGCATCCCTGGGGCTTCTGCACTCAGCTGGGCAAACTTGCCGCCCCCTACTAGCTCCTCCCACACCCCAGATTGGACAGTGATCCCTAATCTTCCTCTCCAAGGCAACTATGCCGAATTCAAATCACAATTTAGCTCACCTTTGTTTTCCCATCAGGTTGTGAGTTTCAAAGTATAGGGACTGTTTTCAGTATCTCTGTATCCCAAGTGCTCCGCATATAACAGGCCCTCAAAGTCTGCTAAATGAATGAATGCACATTTGCAAATTACACCCTAGAGCCTGTGTGCTGACCTCATGTCAGGAATGAGGGGTTGCATGTAAGCTACAGCCTCAGCCACAGCTTTGAGGGCTGGGAGGCAGTGCAGAGACCCAGATGGAGATGGGCTCTAGGCACAAAATCTCACCTGCTCCAAAGTTCTTTTCCTTGAAATTAAAACCCAAGATGTGACCTAGGACATCAATTCAGCCCCTAAACTGGCAGTGTGCTGGACACTAGTTAATTTCTTATGGCAACTGAGCTCTGTTTGAGGAAAACCCTTTTCTTCTCTTTCCATCATACAACTTCCATTTCTACAAATGCTGTGCAAGTAGCCACACATAGAGTTTATTAAAATAACAGCAATAGCTATCATTTATTGAGCACTTGCTGTGTGCGCCAGGTACTATACGACATGCTTTATATAGCTTACCTGCCCAAGGTCCCACAGCTTACATGGCAAAGCCAGAATTTAGCCCCACAACTGACTCTATCCACTATTCCCAACAACAACAACAAAAGCTCTTTCTGGATTTGGGTGAGGGGAGAGGATGAGAGACAATATTTCTGCTTCCTCTCAACAGGAGCATTATTCCTAGGGCTATACTGTCCAACAGTCACATGTGGCTCTTTAAATTTAAATTAATTGGAATCAAAGAAAATTAAAAACTCAGGTCCTTAGCCTCACTAGCCACAGTTAAGGGTGCCATAGCCACACGTGGCTGGTGGCCATGGTACTGGAGCACACAGATATAGAACATGTCTTCATCACTGAAATGTTCTGGACAATGCTGGTCTAGGGCACCTCCGCCTCCAGATCTGATTAACCCAGAAAACACTATTCTCTTTTTAAGCCTAAGGACAACCTGTGGGGAACCATTCATTTCCCTCTCTTCTCTGCTGGGATCTAGTAAGAGCAGTGATTTGTGAGAACATACTATTTTCAGTCCCAGCACTCCTTCTCTTCCAAAGAACAAGGCTATTTCTTTACCAAACCCAAACTACTTTAACCAGAAAAAGGAAAGCATTCGCCCCCACTCCTGCCAGGTGTTCTCCGCCAAGTCCCTGCTGGTCTCACTGTCTCCCCTGGTCAGCCACCTCTCCCGGGCAGATCCCCGGGACCGGGCGGCAGGGAACCACACCCTTCCACAGAGGCTGCTGCCTTGCTAGCTGACCCAAGGCTCCTGGTGCCTGCCAAAGGATGAGCATTTTCTAAGTACCTAAATTATCTGTCTTAGCTCCCAGGCTGTTCCTAACAAAGGAACACACGAGGATGATGTGGGCCATACCTGGAACTGCAGCTCCACCCGGCCCATCTGGCGTGTTGGAAGCTTGGCCCTGAGTCCTCGCCACAGACCTGCACTTACCTGGCTGTGGACAGGATATAAATAAGTCTTTTACGATCATGATTTATTTACTCATGGTTGTTTTCTGTTCCCCTCTACAAACCTTTAATCTCAGCACACTCCGGAACATTTTGAACTATAAGCCACAAGGCTCAGTCTGACCTTCTCGTCTATGATTTCATAGCAGGCCTCTTTCTAAATTTTCCCTGACCTGGTTTTATTATTTTCAAATGGAAGGGCATTAAAATTGAAGTTGACAATGCCAGGCCTCCCTTGGAGAAGCCTGTGATTGTGACCGTGGAAGATATTTAAGCTAAGATGAGGCCTGGGATCTGCTGTCCACTTGCAACATGAACTGGTGGACTAGTCCCACTGTTCCGAGGTCCCTCTCCTGTATCACTGTCCTGCCAAGGTCACCGTATCCTAGTGATGAAATGAAAAGGCCAATAAGAAAGCCTTGCCTAGACAGCTGGGGCTGGAAACAATTTAAGAGTTGACCATATAGATTGTTCCAGGCTGTGTATCAAAATGAGTTGCCACAAAGGCTTAATGAGCCCCTCGAGGGCAAGGACTGTGACTGCTATAGATGGAATTGTGTCCCCAAATTCATATATTGAAACCCTGATCCCCAATGTGATGGCATCTGGAGACAGAGTCTTTGGGAGGTGATTAGGAATGAGGTTTAGTCGTGAGAGTGAGGTCCACCTGGTGAGATGGTGAGGTTAGTGTCTTTATTCAAAGAGGAAGAGAGAGACCAGGTTCTCTCTCTCCCTCTCTCTCTCTCTCCCTCCCCCAACTCCTTCCCATCACATGAGGACACAGAGAAAAGGTGGTGATCTGCACGTCAGGAAGCAGGGCCTCACCAGGAAAAGAACTGGCCAGTACCTTGATCTTGGACTTCCCAGCCTCCAAACTGTGAGAAATGCACATCTATCATTTAAGCACCCAGCCTGTGATGTCATTATGGCAGCCCGAACCAACTAAGACAATGGCTTATTCAGCACAGCATCCCTGAGGTCTGACACAGTGCCTGGCACACAGTAGGCTTGTTGAGTAAATTAATGCTGTGCACCCCGCCATCCCCTGACCTGGTCACATCAGTAATTCTTCACTCTCATGGACTGGGCCCTGTCCCCACTGTGACCCAAAGCACCCAACTGTGAGAGGGTCTGTCACCTGGGAACGGGGGTTAAGCTGCAATCAGGCCTCATTAAACCCAAGTCCTACCAACACAGCTGTGTGATTGATCTGGGCCTTAAACATGGGCTATTTGTGACCGATAACACATCCTATTGTGCAGGAGCTCCAGCGCAACTGATCTCCTCAGTACCGGCCTGCGCTGCCCCTCAGGAACCTGATTCAACAGGGCTCCCCAGCACAGGCATGGCACCTCTGGGATGCTTCCTGGAGGAGGGCTTGCTCGAGCTGGCCTCAGGATTTGAGGAAGCAAATAACTCTTGAGACTTCCCCATCATTCAAGTGGGTTTTGATGAGATGCAAGGTACGTGACTTCCCTGAGCAGGGCAGGCTGTGGGAAGAGTTGCAAGAGAGGGGCAGGCAAACACCTAGGGCTGGTGTAGGCCAGAGAGCGCGCCTAGGAAAACCATTCTGATTTGACTTCTGGCTGGTCCTGAGAGCTGAGCTCCCAGAAGGGCACACCTCATCCACCTGTGAGGTTTCACACAGCACGGTCTGTGATCAAAGGCCTGGACCACGAGTCAACAGCCCTGGCTGAACATTAACAACCATCGGCATTGTGTTAACCCAGGTAAGCTGGATCGACTCCGTATGTCTTTTTGTGATGCTTCAACAATTAGAGCTGCTGCCAGATGAAAGGGATTAAACAAAATCTGACAAGGGGGGGTGACCAGAAGCCAAGGTGACCGCACAGTTCCTGAATGACATAACACTTCTCTGAGTTCAAGGGAGAACCCCACAGGCCCCTGGGAGGCAGATAGGCAGTTCCTCCTCCTCCAGAATCACCCTAGGATTTCCCCTTTTTCCTCCCACCTCTTGGTTATCCCTAGTTCCCCAATACCCACCCTTCCTGTAATCCCCTCCCCTCCGGTAGAAAGACACTGTCCAAAGCTACAGCTGAGCTGGAGCCCTGGGTTCTTCTGTCATCACCAGGGCCCCAGCTGACACTACTTCTGGAAGGGCACGGGGTCAGGAGGGTGACCTCTAGGACGGGTAGAAGTCAAACGGGGTATGTGGCAAGAAATCTAATTGCCTTGGAGAGGAAAAGGGGGCACAGAATACAGCCCTCCACTCCCAGCAAGAACTGGCCCTGGAGAGCAGCTATGCTCATGGCCAAAGCCCCCAGCCCTGGTCCTGGGGCAGATGGATCCCTCAAGTACACACAGACTGGAGTTCTGGAAGGGTAGCTCAGAAAAGACGACAGGACCATGTGAGATAGTCAGTCCTTCATTTCTCTCTTCTGCAGCCCGGTGCTGACGAGGATCCCAGTCAGTGCCCACCCAGTCGGAGCAGCACATTCAGCGCCTTCCTGCTGCAGGTCCCCCCGCAAGCTACAGAACCCCAGCTGAGACCAGCCCCATGTCCCAGCCCCTGACTATCACACACACACACCAGTCCTGGGTCAGGCTGGCCATAACAGCCCCCTGGACAACAGGGCGCTAAGGGCTGAGGATCATCAAACCATTCACTCCTTCCAAATACAGGTGTTGAATGGCCATTAGGTGCCAGGCTCTGGCCTCTGCATTGGAGATATGCGTGCCCCTCCCCAGCTGCAGCGTCCAGCTTCCAGCTTGGCATCACTCGTCTGTGGAGACTATCCCACAGGAACTATTACCTGGCCGCTGAGCGGGTGCTACAGCTGACCAGTCCAGATCTGGACCATTTCACCCAGAGAGCCTCTCCCAGGGCCCCCTCACTCGCTGCCCAAGGGCCGGGGTCCCACCTGTGAGTAAGGACACATCCAGGCTCCAGGATGAGGATGTCTGATCTTGTCTCTTCTCTCAGCCCTTCCTGGGACTTTTCCCCGTCCCCCTTTTGGGATGCTTCTGGAATTCTGTTCTCAGGTCTCAGAGCCTTGAGACAACCACTGTTTTGATATGGTCTCACCCCTTGGGGTTCTAAAAGCCACCGTTCCTGGCCACCCCCACACGCACCCCGTAAGCATGCCCCCCACCGCGGGTCGGCTTGGATCCAGGTGCACTAGAGCGCCTCATCCTTGGCGCTGGGGGTGGGCACCAAGGCCCCCCGGTGAACGCGCTGGTGCTTAAGCAGATGCTGCTTCTGGCTGAAGCCACGGCCGCAGGAGGCACACAGGTAGGGCCGCTCGCCCGTGTGGTTGCGACGGTGTCGCGTCAGGTTAGGCTTCTGGCTGAAGCGGCGGCCGCACTCGGGGCACGGGTAGGGCCGTTCGCCCGTGTGGATGCGCTGGTGGATGGTGAGCGCCGACCACCACGAGAAGCTCTTGCCGCACTCGTTGCAGATGAACTGACGCGGCTCGCCCGGCCCACCAACGCCCGCCCGCGCCCGGCCCCATGGCAGGTCCCCGGGCCCCCGAGGGGCGGGCGCGGGACCGCGCGGCTGAGCCGCCACATCGGGGGCGCCCGGGGCGGGAGGTTCGGGGCGCAGCAGCTGGGCGGCGGCGGCGACGTGTGCGCGCTGGTGGGCTCGCAGGGCCGCGCGGCTGGGGCAGCTCTGGCCGCAGCTGGGGCAGGGCGCGGCCGGGGCGCCGGGCAGGTGCGTGCGCTGGTGCTTGAGCAGGTGCTGCTTCTGGCGGAAGCTGCGGCCGCAGTGCGGGCACGGGTGCGGGCGCTCGCCCGTGTGGTTGCGCAGGTGCCGCGTCAGGTTGGGCTTCTGGCTGAAGCGGCGGCCGCACTCGGGGCACGGGTAGGGCCGCTCGCCCGTGTGGATGCGCTGGTGGATGTTCAGCGACGACCACCACGTGAAGCTCTTGCCGCACTCGTTGCAGATGAACTGGCGCGGCTCGCCTGGTCCCGCGGCGGCGGTGGCGGCGGTCCGGGCCGCGGACCGGCGCCACCAGCCCTGGCAGAGCCCCAGCCAGGCCCACTCGGGGCGCCCCCGCTGAGGCCCCGGGTGGGGGCGACAGACCCGGCGGGCCGCGACGTCCCGCAGCAGCTCCTGCAGCCCGGCGCGGGCGCCCTGGCGGTCCCGGGCGTGCGCGCGCTGGTGGATGCGGAGGCCCACCTGGTGGCGGAAGCAGCGCTCGCACTCGGGACACGGGTGGGTGGCGGGCCGAGCGTGGGTCTTCTGGTGCTTGAGCAGGTGCTGCTTCTGGCTGAAGCTCCTGGCGCACTCGGGGCAGCAGAAGGGCCGCTCGCCCGTGTGGTGCCGCTGGTGGCGCGCCAGGTTGGGCTTCTGGCTGAAGCTCTTGCCGCACTTGCCGCACAGGTACGGCTTCTCGCCGGTGTGTGTGCGCTGGTGGATCTTCAGCGACGACCACCAGCTGAACCGCTTCCCACAGTCCAGGCACACGAAGTGACCCTCGGCCGCAGAAAGAGTGGGGCTTAGGGGGCCAGAGGCCGCCCCCGGAGCCCGGCCAGCCAGACCGCTGTCCTGCTCAGTGGAAGGGGCCCACCTTGAACCCCCAGTCTCCTCCTGTCCCCCCAGGGCTCGTGGCTTCCCCGCGGTCTGGCATGGCAGGGGGCCCCGATGCTGCTGGAAGATGTTCTCCTTATCCTTCTGGGAAAGCGCGGCCAGCGGCGCCAGAGTCCGCAGCAGCCACTCTGGCTTCTCTTGCTTGATCTTCATCACCAGCTCATCTCCTGCCAGAGGCAAGGGGAGAGAAGACGGGGAGAGTCATTCACTGCTCGGTGAGGTGGGGGGAACGGGCAGGAGAGAGGGAAGAAGTGTCAGGACAGCGGAGCACAGATAAAGGAATGCAGAAGGAAAATGTTAAAAGGGAGAAGAGGAAATATGAGGAAAGGAGAAAGGAGGGAGGGCAGAAAGGACACTAAGGCAAGGGCAGGCTGGGGTGTGCAAGCCGGCGAAGAAAAAATACAAGAAAGAAAAGTGAATGTTGCTGTGCCAAGGACATCAATGCCTGCCTTCTCTACCATGAGGCCCAGGAGAGGCCAAGAAGAGTAAAGATACCAATTTAGTGAAGTCTTCCCACCCAGGGAGCAAGCAGAAAGTGACCAAGTTTCAAAACATCTCATTCTGTTCCTAAGAGGATGGCTGTGCTGGGCACTTGCTCAGCGAGTGCATGCCCCGTCCCTCAGGGGGTTGGTGACCAAGCCCAGCCTCACTGCAGGCCCACTCCAGGGCAGGAGCCCTGGATGCGTGAGCATCTCACCTGCCTGGCGACCTCGCCTTTCTTCAACAAAACCAAAAACAGGAAAGTAGGCCAGAAAGGTCTCAGCACCCAGAACAGGTGTTGTCTTGTTCTTGGACTTAACCGAGTACACACCGGCAGCACACTCTGCCGCTAACCCACCCCTTACACTCGGCTCAGGTCTGCGGGGCGCTTTGCTTCCCAGGCTCATGGACATAAGCCGTGATGGAAAAGGCCTGCTAGACACTAAATACAGGCTGACTGATTCCATTTATACACAGGTCAGAAGCTGGCAACTAATGGATGAGTGAGAGCTCAGGATACCGGCCCCCGATAGAGGGCACAGTGATGGGAAGGGGCTAGGGGGCACTTCTGGGGCTCTGGCAACGATATCCTTCTTGATCTGGGTGCTGGTTACATGGGCATGTTCATTGTATGAGAATTTATAGAGCTTGCGACCTAAGCACTTTTCCGTGTGTTGCACTTCAATGAAAAGTTTATATTCAATAAAAAATAAATGAAACGGTTGTGAACAAAAAAGAGAGAAACTCTAAAGGATAGGTGCCAATATTACCAAGACAACAAAATAAACCCAAAGGAAGTAAGAGGAAGGAATTCATAAAGACAAAAGCAGAGATTATAGGATAAATGGAACATAAAGATATAAAAAGGATTCTGATAAATCCCAAAATACTCTGTAGAGATGTTCTATCAGTTTGAAAAAATCTATGTGAAATGAACGATTTTGGGGGGTTAGTATAGCTCAGTAGTAGAGCTCATGCTTGCTGGGTTCCATCCCCAGTACCCCCAGAAAGAAAGAAAGTATAAAATGGATGATTTTGTGAGAAATTAACAAAACCGACTCAAGAGTAGGTAGAAATCATATCTATATAAGCAATTAGGAAAGACTGAAAAGACAGCTAAAGTTCTACCTCGAAACGGGTAGCAGGCCACTCGACTGTACAAACAGGTTCTACTACAACATCACGGGAAGGACTGTTCCCAGCTTACATAAACTATGACCATGATTAGGGCGGGGACAGGGTTGTGGGGAGATCCTACAAGTTAACATGACCCAGTATCAAAACAAGATGAAGGTGGGGTAGGCAGGAAATTACATGTTTATCATTCTTTGAAAGTATATGCAAAAGACAAACAAGCAAAAACCCTGGCAGAGCAAGTTTGGTGGTGTCAAAAGAACATCTCATAGCCTGGCTGGATCTTCCCTAGGAAAGCCAAGACGGCGCAACACATTTCATGGCATTAACTTTAGAAATGTGAAAAACCTTATACCATCTCGATAGCTGTGAAAAAGTCCTATGATAAAATTAAGCATCATTTTGGGAGGGAGAGAAGACGAGGGAAAGGAGGGGGGAGAAAAGGAAGGGGAAAGGAAAAGGAAGGAAGGAAGCCCTTAGCAAACTAGGAACATAAGGAAATTTTCTTAGGTTGACAATGGAACTATACTAGAAATGGCAGCAAACGCTATAACCGAAAGCAGAAGATTAGAAGCCTATTCAAGTTAGGATCAAGGGGGAAAAAGAAAGACATATGTATACATATATATTAGAAAGGAAGAGAAAACTGTCATTTGCTGATAATTATTAATCTAGAACGTGCAAGAGAATCCACTGACAAAATATTAGAAATAGAAGTTTCAGCAAAATTGCCAGATTAAAAAACCACTAAAATTCATCAATTTTTAAAAATGGCAATAAACGCTATAAAATAACTGGAAGTATTACCTAGTATACATGCAAAATATATAAAGAAAACTATTAAACTTTATTGAAGGGATAAAGAAAATGTAAATAAAAGAACAGGTACATTATATTCCTACCTGTTTGCAGTCTTCACTCCAAAACAATGTTTAAATTCAGTGTAAGCCTAATTAAGTAAATTATAAAATCTACAATGTGTATAAATCACCCAGAAATTCTAAAAATGAGCAAAGAAGAATTTGCTTACACAACATTAAAAACTAAAGTACTATCACCACACACCGATTAGAACGGCTAAAATCCAAACACTGACAACACCAAGTGCTGCCAGGGACGTGGAGCAACAGCAACTCTCATTCATGGTCGGTGGGAATGCAAAACAGTGCAGCCACTCTGCAAAACAGTCTGTCAGTTTCTTACAAAACTAAATATACTCCTCCCATATGAGCCAGCAAACCACACCCCTATGTATTTACCCAAAGGAGTTGAAAACTTATGTCCACGCAAACACACAGATGTCTACAGCAGCTTTATTCATAATAGTTGAAACTTGGAAGCATCCAAGAGATGTCCTTCAGTTGGTGAATGGATAAACAGTGGTACACCATGCAGTGGAGTGTTATTCAGCAAGAAAAAGAAATGAGCTATCAAGCCATAAAAAGACATGGAGGAAATGTAAGTGCATATTACTGAGTGAAAGAAGCCAATCTGAAAAGGCTACCTACGGTGTGATTCCAACTACATGACATTCTGGAAAAGGCAAAACTATGGAGACAGAAAAAGACAGGTGGTTCCAGGGGGGGAAGGCATGAATAGGCAGAGCACAGAGGATTTTTAGGACAGTGAAACTGCTCTGTATGATGCAGTAATGGTGGGCATAGGACATTAAGCATTTGTCCACAGAATGTACACCACAAAGCATAAACCCTAATGTAAACTATGGACTTTATTTAATAAAGATTCATCAATTGTAATAAATGTACTACCCTAATGCAAAATGTTAATAATAGGAGAAACCGGAGAGAGGGGGAATAGGGCCCTCTATACTTCCTGCACATTTTTCCTGTCAATCTAAGACTGCTCTACAAAAGTCCACTGAAAAGAGTCTTGACTGATGCACTCGTTATAGATGTGGCTGCCCCATGGTGAGCCAGGTGAGGCTGTGAGTCAGACTCCCTCCCACCAAAAAAAAAAAAAAAAAAAAAAAAACCTAAAACAATAGTTGCAAGTGTGGAATACACACAATGAGCAGACCAATGGAACAACTGGCATTCCAAGGCAACTGTAAAAGACTGGCCTATTCATCAATTTAGGCCCAGCTATCTATTTGGGAAGAATATTTAAGTTAGATTTCTAGTTCATTCTATTTATAGAAATCAGTTCCAGATGGATGTAAGCGCTGGTTTGAAAGAGGAAAACACAAGTTTAGAAGAATTAGGAGATTTGTTTAGAACCTAGAGGTAACTGAAAATCTTCTTAAACAGGATACAAAACATAAAAATTAAATATAAAACACCACATGTAATTAAAACAGAAATGATAGTTTGGGCCAGCATTTTCCAACAGACCTTTCCCCAGAAGTGAAAATGTCTTCCATCTGAGCTGTCTGATACATGTGGCCTCCAGCCACACATGGTTACCGAGCACCTGAAATGTGGCTAGTACAGCTGAGGAACTGAATTTATTTTCTTTTATTTAAATTAATTGAAATCTAAATTTAAATTTAATCGTATGTGGCTACTGGCCACATACTGGACAACACACGTCTAGGAAGATATTTGTGCAGATATATAACTGAGCAAGGATTAATACCCAGAGTATATAAAGGACGCTTGCAGATAAGACGAAAAGAGGTTCAACCTCACCAGTGATCAGCAAAGTGAAAAAGGACAGCGTAGCATCTTTTCACCCATCACACCAGCAAATACTGAAAAGACTGATGATGCCTGCTTCACAATATGCATGGAAACTGCACAGAAGGGTAAGGATAACATGGGTATGCTGGGGGCACAAACGAATTCAGACTCTTTGAGGACAACTGGACAGTGCTTACTAAAATTATAAATGTGTACAATCTTCTACTTCTTCCATCCGGTAACTTCCCTCTAGGTGTTTATCCTAAGAAATACTTACATATGAGTACAAACAGGAACATCCAAGTATATTCACTGAAGTGTTATTTGCAACCATCACAAAAGGGGGAAGTGACCTAATTACCCACCAATAGCCTAATAAAAATTTTACTCCCTTCATAACATGCAGCAATTGAAAAGAGCTATATGTGCTAATGTGAAAGGATTTCCAAAACATTTTAAGAGAAAACAAACAAACAAAAAAGTTGAAAAATAGTATCAGTCATCTGATCCAATTTACAAAAAATAAAACCATCCCTCTCAATGTACGTACATATGCTCAGTGCAGGACAGTTCACATCAACCCAAGACGGTGGTCACCCTGCAGGTGATGTGGACAAGGGCAGGCCTAGACGGAGAGGTCAAAGGGGACTTTCACTTTATACGTGTTGTTTGAAATTTTATGAGAATATTCGAATATCATGATTTTTAAATCTTGAAAATATCTTAGGAAATAAAGAGAAAACTTCCCTTCTAATCTGGCTGTGGCCTTTAATTCTGGGGCCAGAGAGCTCTGGTCCACTCCACAGCCTCACTGGCCACCATCAGGGCACAGAAACTGATGTGGTGACCATGGAGGGTGGGGGTGGGAGGGCAGGGTTGTCACAGAAAGCACTTGTAAGGGGCCAGTTTTCTTCCTGGGAAACAACACTGTGAGGGCTCCTCAGGTGCTTGGTTGTGGGAAATCATTTTATCTGGAACAATAATTTGAAAATGAGACTGGTGATTTAAACTGGATGCTGGCAGTAATTGGATACCTGAGTGTAACGAGTTTCACTGATTATAAGAATGTGTCCCACTGAAATATTGGCCAGTGGAAGTATTTAACAGGGCTGGGTGTCCAAATTGGTGGTCAGGGTGGTGAATCCAAAATACACTCAAGTCGAGGGGGACCACTGTCCCCACATGACAAGGCACCCATTAATGCCCCAGAGCCCCACAAAAGCCGCTGCTTTTCCTTGATTAAACCTGGTCTTGACATCTATCATGGCGGCTGATGGGTGGAAAGGCTCATCCTCCCTCCCCAGCCAGATAGCTGGCCAGGCCTGACAGCCCAGAGGACACTCCTGTCCGCTGCTCCAGGGTCCGGGTGGGTGTAAGTGCTGTGCAGTGTGAGAGGGCCCTGAAGCCCAGGGATGGCGTGTGCAGACCTGTGATGTGCGTGTGCTGGGACTTCAGTCATCCCGGGCGCTTTCCTGTAGGGATCAGGCATTGGCACAGAGGAAAACAGGCCTCTGCCTGCCTGTTCCACAGGGACTGCTCCTCAGTCAGCATAAAAAGCATCATTCAAAAAAAACCTCTAAATGGGGAGGGGAGGGTACAGCTCACCGGGAGAGTGTGTGTTTAGCATGCCCGAGGTCCTGGGTTCAATCCCTGGGACCTCCACCAAAAATAATAAGTAAATAAATAAACCTAATTTCTATCCCCTCCAAAAAGTAAAGATAAATAAAATTAAACTTTTAAAAGATTCTAAATAGTTCTGATAAAATTAAAAGGTGCTAATTGGAGAGCTGTTGCTTAATGGGTACAGTTTCTGAGATTATGGGAAAATTCAGGAAATGGATAGTGGGATTGTGGGATTGTGCCTAATGCCACTGAACAGTACACTTAAAAATGGTTAAAATGGTAAATTTCATGTGATGTACATTTTACCACGTTAAAACAAAACATAAAATAAATACAATAGTAATAGGTAAAAGAGGTAAGCCCTCAGTTATCTGAAAACTTTGGCCATCCAAAAGAGTCATTCCTTAAACCTGGCCAGCAGGCATGGGAGCCTGTGGGGGCCCAGAGCTGGCAAGAATGTGGCTGCAGCCCAAGGGAGCCCGTGACATCCAGGGTTTCCAGTCCCCAGAGCCTCCAGGGTCCAGGCCAGTGTTTTCCCACCTCTTTCCAAAGCTGCCGAATGGGGGAGAGAGGGCCTGATGGAGCTCGTCCCACACATCTGAATTAGGATCTCACTTGTGAGTTGACGTGGGCAAAGGGTCCTTCTGTTAAAATGCTGGGAACCGTCTGCCCTAGTAATTACTGTAACGCCAGCATCTCTCACACACACACCCACCTCGTGGGTGCTGGAGGGCAGGGGCCCTCGGATCTATGGGAAAACTCCCCTGGAGGGAACGGGAGGGAATGACACCTGAGTAACTGTGCCGAGGGGTGGGGTTCCTAGGGCCAGGCCCGTCCCCTCTCCTGGAGCCAGAGCCGCCTGCAGCCTGGCCACACGCTGTGAGGCTGTGAGAGAGGGTCTCAGTTGCCAGGGCCTCTCCATCCCAGAAGTGGGGATGCTGGAGAGGGGTTTCCACAGGACACTTGCCACTCAGCAGTGCCCGCCCGTCCAGGAGACACCAGGACTCACGCTGTGTTTCCTCACCACGGCTCTAAGCACATCAGCTGACACAGACCGTGAACTGAGTGACCCCAGAAGCATTCGTGGACCGAACTGGAGACACTCTCCTGAACAACAGCCAGCAGCGCTTGTTCTAACCATGCCTGCCACCCAGAGTGCCGGCTTTCAGTGTGTGATGACCTTGAACATCATGAATGCTCTGACCGAGCACCTGACACACACTTGACTTTCCCGCAGCAAATTTCTGCATAGGATGTGTGTGAGTGTCTGTGTGTGTGTGTGTGTGTGTGTGTGTGTGTGCGTGCGTGCGCTCTTGCCTGGCTCTGTTGCTCCTTAGACTCCCTAGTCTGTGTTTGCTCCATCCTTTGACGTGACCTTCAGTGTCCGGGTCCCACCCTGCACTTCTACGGTCACAAGCAACTCCTAATCAGCTACAGAGGGACAGGGGAGATGGGGCTGGGGAGAAGGCCGAGGTGGCTCCCACCTTCCCGTCTTCTCTCTTACCTGTGCTGCCGCCAGCCAGGCCACTCTCCATCCCTGGAGGCCCCTCAGCATCAGCACTGCTGCTCCCTGCCCAGCTGTCTGTGGGTGAGATGGGAGCAAAGGAAAGAGAGTTGGCCCATGGGACAAGGACGAATGCCACTCACAGAAGGCAGCCCCTCTTTTTCAGCTTTTCTATGACTTCAGTTGAAATGTGCAAGATTTTTCTTAAAGCACACACCTGCCAGGCAGGTAAAATGTGTATCATTCCCATTTTCTGAAGAGGAAACTAAGGCCAGAGAGGGCCACTGACATGCCCCAAATCACAGAGGTGGCTGAACAGCAGAGCTGGGCAAGATCCCGAGACTTCTAACTCCCAGGCCAGGGCCACACCAAGATACAAGGAATGTCTTTTTCCTTTGCATAAAGGCAATTCACTATCAGAGGGGCACCCAATTCCAGGTCAATTTAGGATGAAGCCTGTGTGATAAACAGTGCCGTCCATCCTCTTTCCTGAGGACTGGTTACGCTTTACTTGGAGAACAGGTTTGTAGTGGGGTCGTGTCTACTTTGCTGTGTAACGGGTTCTTTCTGTCTGCAGTCTGTTAGCGCATTGCCTGTATGTGTATCCCGTTCCGGTTTAAAGCTTACACCATCAAAAACTTGTTTTCTCTATTTTTGTGGGGTGCTTTTCTGAGTTGGTTAATTCTTTTTCCCCAACAGGGGTCTGTTGCGCACTCCTGCTGTGGGTTCTTATGGACACTGAAACCTGCCGGTGGTGCAGAGAAAAGGACACTGCAAAGCGGACAGAAGGCCCCTCGTGAGGCCCTGATGGAGCGGTGCTCCTGCCTTAGTGCCACCTCTTCCCTCTGGGTCACTCTGTGTCCCACACCGTGGGGAAGCCTCTCATCAACTGGAGACTCAACGTCCACCTAAGGAGACTTAGAGGCAAACAGGGGGGCCACCTTGACACAGGGAAACAGATTGGGGGGGTGGCGAAGGCCATAAATCAGGGCGAGGACAGTCATAGGACTTGGCCTCATTCATAAAACACCTACAGGACACAAATGAGGCCCCTGAAGCCAAATCAAATCTGCCTGACTTGATCTAGTCTGTCTTCCAAGAGGTATTAGGAACTCAAAGTGTGGTACCTCCACACCTTCTCTTAGATGCAACGTGGTCCAGGAAGAAGAGCTGTGGCTGGGGCAGGCCGAGAGGACGGGGCTCCGCCCAGCAGGCCAGTGCAGCCCAAGACCCCAGGCCAGGCCTGCAGGGGGTCTGTCCCGGAGGTGGCAGCAGGCCGCTCCCCTCCCCCTGGGAATGTGAGCCCCTGAGGGGCTGGCTCTCCAAAGTCCACTCCCAAGTGCGGCCCTCTCCTCAGGCCCACACACACCTGGACTGGGAATCAGGGGCCCTGGTTCTAGCCCACTGGCCCTTGGTAAATCACTTTCCTCCAGGTCTAGGTTGCCAGTGGTGAAGGTGACTGAAAACACTTGCTCTGGGGTTTGGCTGTGAGCATCAGGGGAGGAACAGTAGGCTTTCTGAAGCCTATAAACTGGTACCATCTTTCCTCTCCCCTTATCGTGGCCTGAGAACGATCCACACGGGAATGTTCTGAGCCCTCTCTCCAGATGCCCCACTGCCGGCTCACTCTTAAACCATCACTCTACCAGCTGCTTCAGAATCTCCAGAGGCCCCTGGTGCCCACACAGGAACCCCAAATTCTGCTCAGCAGTGGGAGCTGGCCTCACAGAGGAAAAGGGCGTGGACAGCTCTCATGGTTAAGGCCACCTGCAGAACTGTGCCCCACCGAGCAGCTCCAGGTACTGCATGTCCCTGGAGAGGTACACTAGGTAGGGAGGCGAGGTGCCCAACCAGGCTGGGGGTGGAGGGGGCTGTGTGGCCGTGTTAAGGAAAGCAGGGCGGGGGTTGGGGGCCTGAGCGCCAGGCAGCGGGCTGGACTAGAGAGCCTTGGGCATTTCTGCTGGCTCAGCTCACACCCTGACTTTGCTTGGGGCAGGGAGCAAGTGCAGCCTCTGTCTCCCAAGACTGAGTCCACAGCCACCAGGCCCTCTCCCACAGCCAGTCCTACAAAGGCCACTCCTGCACGAGGCCTGATCCCCAGGCTTGTGCTCTGGTGGGCTTCCGAATAATCAGCTCCCTCTCCAGGCATCAGCTCCCAGACCCTGGAGCCCTTCTCCTCCAGCATTTCTGACCAAGGAGGACACGCAAACCAATCACCAATGTGTGACTTTACAATGTCATCAGAAAGGCAGGGCAAATGCTGCTTCTTTCGTTTTATGGCCCCGTGCCCACAGACAAAGTAGGCTGAGGACCCAGCCTAGACCAGGTGAGCACCACCTCCACCCACCTAGAGGCCTGCCTCCATCCTACACCCCAGCATAAGGCATGTGCAGCATCCTTCCACAACTCCCACAACTCCCGAACCCCTCCAGGGCCCCCACCACATCTCCTACCCACCCCCACCCTGCTCCTCCTCCTCTCCAACTTCCTTAGATCTCACTCACCACTGGACCGAGTGTCCCTGTGCACCCCTCATTGTTACCTTCTTCCAAGCCCCATCCCTTCTCCCCTCTCCTACTCTAGCATCTTCAGACCTCAGCCTCCCAAACACTGTGGTCCTCAGTCTCAGAAAAGGGGTCAGAGGTGGCAAGCAAGAGAGAAGGGCAGGCCATCATCCCACAGAAAGACCACGTCGTAGCAAAAAAAGCCCAGGCCTTGGAGGCCTGAGATCTTGGGATTTGGTTTGCTACTGGTTAGCCATGTAACCCTGGGCCAGCGACCTTCTTTCTCTGGGCCTCAGTTCCCCCATCTGCTAATGCAAATAATGCTTGGTCCTGTGCACAGAATATATATATATATATATCTCTCAAGGGGGGACACTGTGAAAGGTCCCCTGCACAACCTGCCCACACTCTGCCCTGCAGGCCACCCACACCCTAGGAAACCTTGGATTCCTCCGCATAGCCGTCACCAGGGTGGCAGGTGCATGTACCAGACTATCTCTACCCAGCTCTGCCCTTTGCCCTGGGCATCCCTTGCCTCTCCAGGGGGGATTCACCAGGCCTCTCAAAACTGCCACCACCTTTCACTCCCACAGAGCGCAGCCCTCACAATCCACAGGTCACTAAATCATACCAGTTTTGTTTTAATACGTTCAAGACCTCCCACTGCCGCTGCCTTAGTTCGGGCCTCAGCACTGCTCACCTGGAGACCGCACCAGTATTATAGCTCATCTTGCTTCTCCACTCGGTCCACCTCCCAGACTCAAAGCAATTTTCCTAAAATTACAATTTAGAGGTGTTATTACTTTGCTTAAAATACCTCAATGGGTCCTCAGCGCTTTCAGGTTCTGCTAAAAATTTCTTGGCAAGACCATATAAAATCTGGCCCCTGCTCACCTCTCACTGCACCACCAACCTAACCCATTGTCCCAACATGTGGCTCCTTGATCTTGCTGTGTCTTTGGATGCCTGTGACCAGTCTTGGAATACCCTTGCCCAACTCTGCTCTGCCCAGCCCAGATCAGGGATCGCTTTCACCAAGAAGCCTTTGTGGATACACTAGGCTCAATTAGGAGCTCTTCTCTGTTTAACCTGTGCACCCACACAACCCAGTACCATTTACATGGTATAAAAACCATTTGTCTCCACAGTAAGACGGTAAACATCTTAACACAAGGAATGTTTCTCTCTCCCCAACACCTAGCACAAGGTCCAGCATGCTGTAAACCACTGCTTAAAATTTTAACAAAAGAACATTTAAATAAAAGAAATTTAAGTCCAAAACGGATTAGAAGCATAAAATCATGGAACCTTAGAGCTGAAAGGAGACAAATGGCCTCTGATCTCTTCATTTTACAGATGAACATCTGGACCCCAAAAGAACAATTAATAGTGGAGTGTGGACATCACCAGCCTCACCTCCTGGCTTGGGCCACACCCACCCCCAGGTCTGGTTGACCCAAGACACACTCCAGGTTCCATCCTGCCCAAAGGTCGGGAGCGGGCGGCATCTCTATATCCTCCACCTTCAAAAGGGAAGAAACCATCACCCTGCTCCTACCGCCCCCCCCCCCCAACCTGAGATCTCAGTTCCATGCCTGTTTTCCTGGAATGGAGGTTTCGGGGAGACCTCTACACACACACACACACACACTTCCAATTTCTGTAGTTCTTCCCTCTCATTGTTCTCAACCCTAATCCTTATGCCCACTCATTTAATCATTTATTAAGCACCTACTATGTGTCACTCTGCGTCGAGCACTGGGGTTCCTGCCCTCCAGGAACTGGGTCTTTCGGGGGGGCTGACACCTCTCCCGAACATCGGGACAGCGCTTTGGCAGAGAGCGCCCAGAGGGGCTGGGGGGCAGTCCCCGCGCTCTCCTCCCCGTTTCTCCCGCTCTCACGCCCCACTCCTGCTCTCTGCCCCGGCCTGCAGCCCCTCCCCACACACGACCCGGGCCCCTTTCCCCGTGAGCTGTGTGGGGGTGGGGAAAAGTTCAGGGCTGAGAGCGCGAGGGGCTCGGGGGACCCCGAGGCCGCCTCCAGCCCAAGGCTGGGTGCAGACAGCGCGGAAGGAGCGGGGCCGGCCGCTGGCCCCGTGGCAAGGTCCGTCCCTCCGCACGCCCCTCCCCGCCCGGATTCAGAAGGACTCGGAGGGAGGGGACGGGAATAAATACCTTTGACTTTGTGGCTAAGGTTAACGGGAACTGCCACCCCGGGGCGACTTGGGCACTGCGCTCCCCGGCCTCGCCAGTCCCGGGGCAGGAGGGGCGGGCACGCGCCCCTGATTGGCTGGCGGGCCTGGCCATCCCCGGGGCCGCCCCGCCGCCTGATTGGCTGCGCCTCTCAGATGACCAGCTCAGCCCTATCGGAGAAGTCTGCGGGGCGGCCCCTTTGTTCTCCGGAGCCAATGGCCGGTGTGGGCGGGCTGACCTCGCCTCCCGCGGGGCCAGCAGGGGCCCCGCGAGGCGTTAAATTGTTGGCCACTGGAAAGGGGCTGAGTCTCCTGGGGGAGGAGGGGTGAGGGCCAGGTAGGGTTGCAGGTGGCCCGACGGCGCCGCAGCACCCGCGCCTCCCCTCTGCCAAGCGCTCCGGCCCCGCAGACGCGCGGTCGGAAACCGATCCAGTCACTTGGACAACTCTGTCCGACGGCTGCGACGCACCCGCATCGCCCTTGGTACTGGAATCCGGGGGAACATGACGCACGAACCTTGCTCCAACGCTCACACTCGAGTGTGCATGTGACATGATGGTGGCACTTGGCAGTACAGCACACCAGGTGTTACAGAGTGTAATGTGCGAGCCTCGTGCAACGGAAAAGAAATCGCCCTCCGCACCCGCGCAGCCGTAGGCCTGTCGTGGGCACGTGATAAATGATCCCGGGGTCTCTATGAGAGACTTGGACATCATTAAATCCAACCTCTCGCTTTCTAGTTGAGGAAACGGCGACCTGCATTCCTAGGTCGAGTGTACTGCTGATTTAGAGGCAGGGTCCAGATGGCCCTTGGTCTTCCGTTCCCCGAGACCTTCAGGAAGGATTATTTTCTCATCTACTCACCCTGATAGGAAGGAAATGTTCCTTTGTGTCAATAAAATTCCTCACACTGTTAACCTCAAAGGGGCCGGCCAGCTAGGTCAACTCCCACTGGCAGATTTTCCCAAGCTGCTTAGAAGCCACCTTTGGGACATGAGGTCGCTACAAAAGAGAAGCTGGCCTCACTCTGAGACCTCCTACAAACCTTACTGTTCAGCCCCTGGACCTTATTCTAATTAATCAGTCAGCAGCTGCCTACTATGCATTTGCCACGGGCCCAGCTGGTGTTTAGCTTCAACACATAGAAACCACGGCCCAAGATGCTGTCAGTTTTGCCACAAACTTCTTGTGCAGTTTTTACAAAGGATTCTTTCTGTCCCTGGACTTTGACTCATTCATCAGTAGAAGAGTTAATAATTTTCTAGTCAACCTCCCGCAGCTACAGGTAATTCATCCATGAATTCACCGAACAGCAGACTGAAAATATTCAGGGGAAGAAAATTCCAGAAATTTCCAAAAAGTGAAATTTGAATTTCCGCAGGCACAGGCAACATTTACATGTTAAGTATTATAAATAATCTAGACATGATTTAAAGTACACAGGACATGCATTTTTAGGTGACATGCAAATACAGTGCCATTTTATATAAAGGACCCGAGCATCTAAGGATTTTATTATCCGTGGGGGATCCTGGAACCAATTCCCAGAGGATACTGAAGAACAACTAATTGGGTCCTTTTTTTTTTTTTTTTTTTTTTGGCAGAATCCTAATTGGGTCTATCATCTACAGAAGCATTTGTGAAGGATAAAAACCTACCCAGAGGCCAGACATCACTAGGCCATCAACTCTTTATTTAAAGAGTCTCATCCATTTTATTTTCTAGAGTACCTGGTGGAAGTTAACCAAGACTTCTGGAATTCCAGAACTGTAGTTCCACATCTGCCACCGGCTATGAGTGGGAAAGTCATTTCCACTCTCTGGGCCTCTTTCCTCCTTCTACAGAGTGAAAGACTTCCTCCTGATGGACATTTCATGGCCAAGGGTACTTCAAGGGTAGAAACAATGAAACACATCTGGGATCCTATTTCCATTAAGCGAGAAAAGGGGAGGCTGCACGTGTACGTTTGCAAAGGCACAGGAAAAATGTCTGGACGACCACTCTCAAACTCTACATGGTGCGATGAGAAAAGCCGTGGGGCGGGGGTGAGGGGAGCAGGGGTGAAGTGGGGGAAAAATGGAGAACTTTCACACTGAAAAATAAATCTAAATATGTCTGCATTGTTTAATTTTGACAAAATAATTTAAGACTTTTGTAATTATAGAAGGAAAAAAAAAAAAGCTGGACTCTTCGGCACAGAAGGGCAGCTCCTATCAGAGGGCTGACCCCTCCAATGGCGCAGTCCTTCCTTCATGACTGCTGTCAACATGTGCCAGGCTGAGCAAGGACTTGGGACCCACTAGGCCCCCTGAGGGACTCAGGAAGGAACCATGGACAAGTTTGCTCTGTCCTTGCTTTACTGGCCCCCTCAAGGTCACTTCTGCAGCTTTCCCTGAACTTTGATCCTGTCCTCACCATCTCAGCCCAAAAGCAGTGGTCAGCATAGCACCAGAGAACCCAAGGTCCACCTCCCCACAGGCCAGGCACTTCCTTTATAAACAATGGTTTTTCAAAAAGGACCACTGATCAGTTTCCCTCTCCTTCATCCTTTTCCCCACCCCACACCCAGTCCTAACCCTAGATGCCTGAGGACCTGTCCCTTGTTCCCCACCCATCATCCCCAGACATCTAGCTACTTTCCTGGTCACCCCACGAAAAGCACTGCTCCTCTTCCCTTGAAGCTCCAAGTCCCCTTAAAGAGACATATTCAAGGAAGGCTCTCTTGAGACAATGTTCCCAGGCTCTGAGAGATAACCTGCCATAAACTATGGAGGTTTTGAAGTGGCCCCATAACCCCATAAACCAAAGCTTTGAAGCTGTCAGCTTCCATCCTACACACTTGGAACCCCACCCACCCCTCATCCATCTCTCTCATGATTTGCATACAGGTGTTAAGTCCTCCAAGACTCAGCCCTCTTGAGGGGTAAGATTGTGTCTTATTTTTGTAAATCCCGAGTTTCCATCCCATCAAGCCTGCCACAGGCATTTAATACTTACCTTCACCCAAAGCAGCAGAACCGCGTTCACCCTATAAACCCGCGGTGGTGGTGAAGAGCACGGGTTCCAAATCGAAGACTCCAGGTCTGAATTGCCTCTGGTGATTACCAGTTATACAACCTTGAGCAAATGTTTCCATCTGTTAATAAAAAAGTACCTACTGCACCAGGATTATGTGAGATAATTTAGGTAAACTTCTTTGCAAGGTGCCACTCACATAAACAAATTGTGGTTGCACCAGACTCTGTGCTAGGTGCTGGAGGTCTATGCAGAAATTAGTAAGTCAGGAAAGGGCCTATACCTGTCAAAAATAAGTGATCAAATGTGTATGAAACAACCAGTGCAGGGAAGCAAACATAGTAACCAACATGGGGAAGCGGAGCAGGCCAGCCAGAGGCCCGCAGGACAGAATCAAATCAGACCTTTTCCCTGACAACTGGCCCCTGCAAGGCTGACAACCCCACAGAAGGCTGCACCACTGAAGAGGTAACCCCACTTGCTGAGTGAGCCTGGCCCCAACCTGGGGAAGGAGGGCAGGAAGCAGAAAAGCATGACATGTTGGGCCACTTGGCCTGTTGCCCACCTGTCCCCATCCAAGTAGAGCTGCTGCCCCTCCCTCCACCTCCCCAGCTCCCCAGGACAAAGGAACACTTCTCAGCCACCGGTTCTAAAACCAGATCTTTATTCTCTAGTTTGAAAAGGAGGGTTAAGTGGTTGTGTTTAGTTCCAGAGAACAAGGCCCAACAGTAGAAATTACAGGGAAGCAGACTTCATTCATTATAAGGAAGAATTTCTAACAATTAGAATTACCCTACAATAGAACCAGGGCCTCAGGAGGTGAGGGGACTCCCTATCACCTAAGTGTTCAGGCGGAGGCTGGCTGTCCATACGCTAGAAATGCTGAAAGGGAAACTCACCCTCCTTGCCCATCAGCTGACCTTCCATTGTCAATGGGGCAGTCCTTTCCACAACATGTCGAGTTCTGAAAGGAGTGAAGGAGGGTTGGGGTGTTCAGGCAAAAGCCCTGACATAGGGCGGCTGACAGCCAGGGGATGCTCTAAGCGCTGGGACGGTGGTGGATAAAGCAAGTCAGACCAATGGCAAGATGCCCGGGGTGGGGGTGGGGGGGTTGAACTTCAGGGAGGAAAGGAAGCCAAGTACTAACAGCAGACAGGTCTCTCCAAGTCTGGGTGCCTGTGCAGGGGTTGGGGGGGACAGGGTGGGGCAGGTGGGAGCAGCCTGGCTTGGCCTCCCAGTCCTGGAAAAGGTCCAGGTGCTGCCTAACAAGGTTGGCAGGTTCTCCCAGGTGTATCCAGCTGGTCCACTTTTCCTCCCAGGTGCTCATCCACTAAGGACTGTACCACACCTACTTCCAAAAAATGAGCTGAAGGAACTCATATTAAGAGAGAGAGACATTAAGGCGTTACCACCAGAGGAGGAGGGGCTTCCTGTCCACTGGTGGCCCCTCCGGCGGGAGGGCTCTAAGAAGTGGGTAGAGCTGCTATTGCTACTTTTCCAGGGCACAGGACAGTCAGGACCAAACTTTAGCAAACATCAGCTGAAGGCCAGGGTCTCTGCTCTGCAAGTGGGCTTCCTGATGGGGGGGGGGGAGACGACCTCCCTCCTTAACAGGGCCCAGCTCACTCCCCTTCTTCCCCTCCCTCACCTACAGCAGCAGCACAGGGCACAGTGTGAATGACGCCCAGGTCCGCCCTCCCTCGGCCCCGTGGCCCCGCCCTCTCAGACATCATGCTTCTTCTGATGGGCCAGGAGCTTCTCCTCGTCGTCAAAGGTCTGGCCGCAGATGGCGCAGCAGAAGGCGCCATCCCGGATGTGGCTCTTGCGGTGGGTGATGAGGTTGGACTTCTGGCTGAAGCTCCGGTCGCAGTCGGGGCAGGCGTAGGGGCGCTCGCCCGTGTGGATGCGCCGGTGGGACACCAGGTTGGACTTCTGGCTGAAGGCTTTGCCGCAGTCGGGGCAGACGTAGGGTTTCTCGCCGGTGTGGATGCGCCGGTGGGCCGCCAGGTAGGGCTTGTGGCGGAAAGCCTTCCCGCAGTCCGGGCAGACGAAGGGCCGCTCGGGCGCGTGGTCACGCCGGTGGGCTGCCAGGTGGCTGCCCTGCGAGAAGCGGCGCCCGCACTCCTCGCAGGCGAAGGGCCGCTCGCCGGAGTGGACCCGGGAGTGCGCCACCAGGTGGGTCTTCTTGCCGAAGTTCTTCCCGCACTCGGCGCAGGTGAAGGGCCGCTCGCCCGTGTGCTGCCGCTGGTGGGCCCGCAGGAAGCGCTCCAGCCGGAAGCTCCGACCACAGTCTTCGCAGCTGTAGAGAGAGGGGGGCACTAACACCCGGTCCTGGCGGGGCTCCCCGGGGGCCTCCAGAGGCTCCGGAGCCGGCTCCTGGGCGGTTTTCAGTGGGGCCTCGGAGGTGGGCTCCGATGAAGGCTCCAGAGGGCCGGCGGGAAACTGGGGGCTCCCCAAGCCGGGGGCCCCCTGGGCCGCCCCTTCGGATCGCTTGTGGATCTTGCTGTGAGACAGAAGGTTGGGTTTGTGGCGGAAGCGGCGGCCACACTCGGTGCACGGGTAGGGCTTCTCGCCGGTGTGAATGCGCCGGTGGGAAGTCAGGTAGGGCTTATTGGTGAAGCGCTTCCCGCACTCGGGGCACTGGTGGGGCCGCTCACCCGTGTGCACGCGGCGGTGGGCGATCAGGTTGGGCTTGTGGCGGAAGCGCTTGCCACAGCAGGCACACTGGAAGGGGCGGTCGACAGCGTCTCCGCCTGGCCGGGGGGCGGTCACCGCTGGGCGGCCCCGTGGCCGAGGCCCGAGAGCCTTGGCCGCCGCCTCCTCCAGGGCCTCGGCGACGTGAACCCGCTTGTGAGCAACTAGCTGGTCCCACTGGGCGAAGCTGCGGCCGCAGTTGCCGCAGATGAAAGGCCGGGCCTCAGGGGCAGGGGGGTGGCACCGCCGCAAATGGGCTCGCAGCTGCTTTCTTCGCCAGAAGCGTCTTTCACAGTCGGGACAGGCGATGGGTCGCTTGGCAGCCGAGTGGGCCCGCAGATGCAGAACCAGGGCCACCCAGCCTCGGAAGCTCTGCCCGCAGAGGTGGCAAGCGAAGCCCAGGTCTGGGGTGGCAGCAGCATGGACCTGGCAGTGTAGTGCCAAGAAGGGGGCGTGGCGGAAGCGCCGGCCGCATTCGGCACAGGGCAGAGGCAGCCGGGCCTGGCAGCGGCGGGCATGAAGCCAGAGGGCCACCCAGCCGGGGAAGTGCCTTCGACAGTGGGCACAACGACGGGCCCGCCCTAGGGCCTGGCTGCCTGACTGGGCCACGGAAGAGCCTTTTGACCTCAGCCCTTGGGGCTCCTTCTCCAGGGTCTGGGGCGACTCCTGGGAGGGCCCAGAGAGGAGTCGGGGCTGGGAGGGGCCCATGGCCACGGGGCCCCTGCAGCGGCGTTCCAGCATCGGTTCTTCCTCTGCTGAGGGTGGAAAAGCATGGTCACTCTAGAGATCACATATCCTGCCCCCAGTTCCTCCTCTGCAGACCCCAGGCCCACGAGGAGCTTGCCCTTCTCAACTCATAGAGTCCTGGAATCCAGACGACTCTTCTGTTTCCTCGTATTGCTATATTATTTCAATCTTGGGCTCCTAGAGACCATTTCAAGTATATCTGTCATTAAGCCTTTACTGACCCTGGAAGGAGGAACTCTGACACTTCTTGGAATCCCCCTCAGCCTGTGTCTGGCATGGAGTAAACACTCCAGTAGTGACTGCGCAAACATTCCTGCCTTAGGACTCACCAGAAAACGCAGTCACCTCTCCCCACAGAGCTTTACACCTTCCCAGGTGTTTCCCTGCTGCCCTCTCCTTGTTTCTACCATTTCCTGTTGCCATATCTGAGCTTCACAGCAATTCTGAAGCTGGACCAGAGACATAAAGCTCCCTGTTTGGCAGATGAAGCAACTGTGATTCATAAAAAGGTGATGAGACTTTCCTGAGGGCACAAAGTAAACCAACAGCAAGAACCAAGACCAGGGGACAGGTCTTCTAAACTCCCAGGCCAGTGTTCTCTGATATACCTGGATTTGCCAAGAGATAACAGAAAAGAAATTCCTATAGCTTCTCCTTTCTGTTATCCTCTCCTGAGCTCTAATCTAATCCAATCATGGGGGAGACACTTTGGCCTTCCTAACCTCAGTCTCTCACAGGAGAAGCCTGAAGAGCCAGTGAGAACAGCCTTTCTCGGGAATAGGAAGGGAGCACTGAATGCTACTCCCAGCACGATGCCAGGCCGCTGCCTGTCCAGACTGTGCCCACATTCTGCCCGCCTGCCCTCCTCCACCGCCACACTCGATTAGGACATTGCAGGAAGGAGAGCTCTCCGAATCCAAGAACACCCACAGCCTGCTGCCCTCAGGGGCGATCCCCGGCTCTGCCTCCCTCCGGTGGTAGGGATTACTGGGGCCAGAGAAGGGGAGGAAGAGATTGTAATCTCCTGTCCCCCACCCAGTCCTTCCTCAACCCCTCCAGGGGTTGCCCCACATTCAGCTCTTCCACAGAGCCAGGGAGCACAGATTCCTGCAGGAGAGCCTCCTACACCCACTCTGAGGTGGGGTGGCAGGTAAACTCCTAAGGGACCATCACTGCCTGCTCGCAAGTTCCAGGCACATCCTCGTAAATTCCCCAGAGCGCATCCTCCTCTCCAGGAGCATAGATGTGACTCATTCCTAATGGCCAGACTGAGCACAGGGAAGGCTCCCAGGATATGAGAAGGTGCCCCTTCCCCCACCAGGTGCCTTCCTTCCACCAGGCTGGGGGGGGGGGGGGAGGCCTGAGCACTGGGGCCATGGAATGGTTTGAGAACCCAACAAAGAAGGCCAGACTCTACCCTGGAGGCTGTGGAGCTGGAGATGAGGCTTTGTCCAGCTCCTCTTGGGGAGGTTCCCGGGGATACTTCTGCGGCTGGAGCGCCTGCTTCGGCCCACACTCTGGTAGCCCCCAGATGTCAGAGAAAACTGCAGCAGTAAAGACACCCCTACCCCCATGGCAGAGCTCAGACCTCTGACGGTAGAGAGGCCAGCCTTACCTGTGGGGAGGGGAGAGAAAACGCGCATGAGGCTCGGAGCTCCCCTAGGGCAGTCATCTTTGTGTCCTCGCCAGCCACCTCCCCCTCCCCCACCCAAGCCCCACACCCCGCCTCCAAGTGACCTTAATGGATATTGGATTAGCAAATGAACCTGTCCCCTTCACCAAGAAAGCACAGGGCTGCGTTTGGGGGTCACTTCCTCCACTGGTAAGGTCATAGCACGAATTCTCCATGCTGGTGGCCAAAGGCCGGCCTGTGGCAGGAACTCTGGAATCCCTGCTGGCTCCCCTTCCCCCACCCTCCTCCCAACAGGAATTCCAGGCCCGTTTCCCAGGGGGCTGCGCTGGCGAGCGCGTGTGACCAGAACTCGGTCATAATCGCCTGGCGCGTCCTGGGTGGCAAAGGGCCGTGGAGACCCCACACCCCCCTTTTGTATTCGCGCGTGTCCCCATGTCCGCATTCGCGGACACACGGCTCCACGCTCCCCGAGTGGGCCCTTTCGGGTCCCCACGCAGAGCGCAGCTCGCGGAGCCTGTGCGCAGGTGCGCGGGCTCGCCCCCATATTCGGTCCAGCAGTGCTCCCCCCAACCCAGCGCACAGACGGTCACGCGCCCGGCAGGTAGGGCCGCCCCGCCACGGGCTCGCGTGGAACCCCGCACCCTGCCCGGACGAACCTCTCCGGCGGGGAGCGCGGAGGCGCGTGGCGCGTCCATGGGGCTGGAAAGCCGGCGCCGGCAGCCGCGCTCCCCACCCCGCCTCGGCGACAGCAGCAGGTTCGAGTTCACCACTGCCAGGCCCGTGCTCAGCCCCCCCGCCGGTTCCCAGCGCCACGTGACTACAGGAGCTGCCGAGGGTCAGTCCTGGGCTCGGGCCGGCGGCCGCGGCCGGAGGGCGGGGCGGGCAGCGAGGCCGGCCGCGCGGGGTCCCTCTCCCGCCCCCAGCGCCCCCTCGCGGGCCGGGGGCGGCCGCCGCGGGCCCGTCTCTGCTACCATGGCGACCACAGCTCGGATTTTTCCGGGACGGGCCGGGCTCAAGTTTCCCGACCCTTTGTCCCAACGGAGGACGCGGGTGCCTGGGAGACCGCGTGGTCAGACTGCGGTCACTCGGCTTGACCGGGCCTCGCTGGCTTCTCAAAAACTCCTAGCTGGCCCGAGCCTTCGAGATGGCGCCCCCCATCCCCAGGCCGTCCCCTCCTCTTTTCCGGCCACCTCGACCTTTGGCCGGGCGGCGGAATCTGAATACCGCGGGGGCTGAGCCGCGCCGGCCGTCCACCTGGCCGGGGGCGCGGCCGACCCAAAAGCCTGCCTCTTGGGCTGTTGAGAGGTGGAGAAAGCAAAGGCCCGACCGGGTGAACTTTGAAAAGGGAATAACCCCGCTTCCAGAAACTAGCCGAGCGCAGGCGTTCCGGGCTACCGTGGCCGCGGGGCGCGGGGCGCGGGGCCTGGCCGAGGGGCGGTCCTCGCACCAGGGGCGTTTCGCTCGGAAACGCACTGCAGCGGGTTGGCGAGCGCGGAGGCAGGTGCGAGCCTGCGTCCATGACTCACCGGCTAGCAGGTGGCCTTGGCTTTCCGAAAGAAACACTTCCTGAGTTTTCCAGGCTTGTACAGTTTCACGTAGTTTTATGCTTTTACACACAGGCAACTTTCTAATTATATGGTTATTTTAAAAACACAATCTGTTGCATTAATAGGAAATAAAATACAAAAATTTCTCATTTTTTCTTCCTAGAGTCAATGACATTTAGTATCTTGGTATATGTATCATGAGATATTTTTTTCTATGCATGTTTGACATCATTGGAATAATGCCTTGAAAAGATTATTCTGCTTTTTTCACTAAACAGTATTGTGAATTTTCTACCGTTTATTAGATGTTCTTTTATAACACGATTCGTAAGCACAGCACAAGTGCACATAAATTTTCTACTTCTCTATAACATTATGGATTCATATTTTATCGATATGCCTGATTTTAAAATTCTAGAAGTGGGGAAACTGATGGGTCAAAGGCAAAGTATATTTTTTGAATGTTTTCTAAGCTATCTTCGAGGAGAATTTATTAGTTTTCTTCTGAGAAATGCCCCTGTTTCCATATCCTTGACAACCCAAGCTAGTTTTTCTAATTTAATTTATAGTTGTTATTTCTCATTGTTTTGAATTTTGTTTCTTAAATTACTAGTTGGCTGGCTTGTTTTTTCACATAGTTATTTATTAACCATTTGTATTTTCTCTTTTGAATTTATGTCCCTATGCCCACTTTTCTATTTACCCATTTTTAAAAATTGGGAAATTGACTCCTGGGTATATATCCAAAGGAAATGAAAACACTAATTCAAAAAGATATATGCACCCCAATATTCATATTTACAATAGCCAAGATATGGAAGCAACCTAAGTGTCCATCAACAGACAAATGGATAAAGAAGTTGTGGTGTATACATATGGTGGAATACTACTTAGCCATAAAAGAATGCAATGCTGTTGCCCTTTGCAACACCGTGGATGACACAGAGGATATTATGCTTAGTGAAACAAAGTCAGACAGAGAAAGACAAATACTGTATATTATCAGTTATATGTTGAATTTAAAAAATAAACTAGTGAATATAACAAAAGAGAAACACACATAGACAACAAACTAGTGGTTACCAGTGGTGAGAGGGAATCAGGGAGGGGTAGGGAGTTAAGAGGCACAAGCTACTATGTATAAAATAAATAAGCTAAGGATGTACTACTGTACAGCACAGGGAATATAGCCAATGCTTTATAGTATCTATAGAGTATAATCTGTAAAAATGTTGAATCACTATGCCACACACCTGAAACTAATATAATATTGTAAATCAGCTATACCTCAATTTAAAAAAAGAGTTGGGAAATTGGTTTTATTTCACGTTGTTTGGGGGGCACTCCTTATAAAATAAAAGCTTTTTATGGTTTCTGCCTTTGGTGTTATGTTTAGATAGGCCACATCACCCCCACCCCAAATTAAATTTTATGTCTTTATGATAGAAAATAAGTTTTAATGTCTAATAGTGTAAGTTCTCCCCCTCTACATAAATTCCTTTTTTTTTTTCCTAAAAAATCTTTCTTGGCTAGAAGCACTCATGTGGTCTTCTAAATTAACTTTAGAATTTCTTGTCAACATTTAAAAATTTTCCTTGTCAACATTTAAAAAATCCATTTGAAGAGACTTAAGATTCATGTCCCTCCCTCTACTTATTCAGGCCTTATTTTACCTCTCACAGTCAAGTCTTCTATCTGTAGAATAAATGTATAACACTTATATTTTTCCTCTAATAAAATTCACAAAATATGAAAAAATACCTTTGTAAGTTCACATAGTTTTGAGGTTCAGAAAATGTGGTAGACTGTATATTGTAGCATATATGTCAAGTTTGGTGGTTACAGAAGAATGAATTTTTCTATCAGTGCGATCAGAAGATACTGGAGTTTCCTCCTAAATACTCAATAATTTTTAGGGAGTCCTTATCTTATGTCAGACATAGTGATAAACTCTCCACATACGTATCTCATTTAATCCTTTTAACAATCCTAGGAAACAGACTCTTCTAGTCCTCCTTTTACAGATGAAACAACTGATGAACTGGGATGTTAAAGAATTTGCCCAAGGCCACACAGTTAGATCGTGGCTGATGGGAACCTAGCCCCGCTCTTAAACACTAAAGTTGTATGTCACCAAACGCTGAGGGGGAATCCCTCATAGACTCACAGACTGTCTTCACCTGTCTGTAGTCAGTCTCTCTTAGCAGAAAGGCTCTTCACTTCAACAGGGCCCCAACTCCTGGCTCACTCCCCAGCCCCCACTAAAACAAATGTCCTTTGGCCCAGGCAGGAGTCAGCCACCTGCTGTAACTTCCTCTTAGGCGTAGCCGAAGGAAACTAAGTTGAGTACGACTGTGCCTTCTCTTGGCAGAGAGAAGATGCAAAGGAGTAGGGAAGGATCCCTGAGCCTTTACACCAACCGGAAATCCTATGCCTTGGTATTTGGGACTCACCCCTCAATGTGCCTTAGAGAGGGAGTGGGGAGGGTTGATGCCACAGCCAGCCACATGGCCAAATGGCCAAGCCCGATAGAGACTGTCTCAGCTTTGACATGCTTGCAAGAGAAAGATAGGGCTATGCAGAGTTGGGGACCCACCGGACAGCAAAACCTTGAGAGGGGCCCTGGGAGGATCCACCTTCCCCTCCAGCAGTGCCTGACCCTCCACACGCCCCCACTCCTGGACTAGATGGCCAAGTAGGTGGGCTTGCCAGGGGATGAGGGGAACGATGTCTCCAGAAATCCTCTGTGAAGATGGATTCTGAAGAAAACTTGGGTCCACTCACCCACGAGTAGTAAAGCCAATCTACTGGCACTGGGTAAAGTGCAGTGTTCACTGTAAGGCGCTGGACAAGGAGCCCAGGGCAGCTCATGCTCTAAAAGCCCAGACTCCTGGATGAGAATGAGGCATTTATTTTTAAAGGCCAGGTGAGGGAGGGGCGTCGAAGAGTGTGTGATGGGCTCGTGCACAAGTCTCTGATTGGCTGGTGCTGGGGTAACAGGGCGGTGTCACAGGGGTTAACGTTATCCATCCTCAGGCTCCAGTGGGTCTAGGGGCTAAGGGCTCATGGTCATCAACTAGTTAACTTCTTCCACGTGGTGGGGGTTTTAGCATCAGTAGAACAACTCAGGAAATGTGCATCAGATACTGTTATCTAGGTACTTCCGAGAGGAATTAAAGCAGAGGACATGGGAGGAAGGGGTCTATCCCGGGGAGGCATCAGGATCCTGCTCAGTTCCAAAGACACCCAGTAGTGTCTCACAGCAGCCCTGTAGCTACAAAAGGGGAAACTGAATCCACATCTCGCAGATGTACTGTCCAGTCCTCCCCACGGGACTCTCTCATACATTCAACAAATATTTAATCAGCGCCCACCATCTGCCACTGTGCCAGTGGCGGGTCCTGACCGCGAGCCCAACAGAAACAGTACATGCCGTTTGTCCGCAGTGTGAAAGGATGTTGAGAGGATGTTGGTTTAGCGATGGGAGGATCTCTTGGGTAAGTACTTCCTATGAAATAAAACCGAATGCTTGTTGGTAATTTCTGAACTGAGGACTGTTGAAAAGCTGGAGGAGACCAGGGAGCAGGAGAGAGGAGAGGCAATCTCCACTCCCATGGGACCTACTGGGACTATTGTCAACTCCGGCTTCAGACAGCAGCTGGAAGGCAGATTTGGAAACCCTCACAGAGCTCATTCCCGTAGGTTTGCGGGCAGTCTGGGGAGGAGGCAGGAAGCGCAGACACGCTGACCTTGGTGGAGGCCACCTCTGCAGGGACAGCCTCCCATGGCCACAGTCACTGTAGATGCTCAAACAGCCCTCTGCCCCGGGGACCCCCCTCCCGCCTCCCATCTGAAGACAAAGCCCAAACTGAGGAAGGCCCGACTGTCCAAGGCTGGAGCCTTGGGTGAAAGGAGTCTTGCGAGGTCCTATGGAAACTCGTCAGGAAAAGAGCAAAGTGCTCCTACTTCTGCAGTTCTAGAAATATCCCTAAATGCAGGAAGGGGGCCTGCAGAATGCATGGCAAGGACAGACATTGGAGGAGAAGCCCTAGGTTGAGATCAAATACCATCCCCCAAACTCTGCTGCACTTCGGTTGCACATCTAGTTCCAGGAGTCCCCTTTCTAAGAGAAAGAACATAGTACGTCAAAAGGAAACCAGGTCTCCTGCAGCGAGCACCCGTGCTGGGCACTGACCACATCTTCCCTCTCCCGGCCTCTGCATCCACCTGGCCCTGCAGCTGCCTGCTCTCCCCGCCTCCCCGCCTCCCTTCTGGCCAAGCTGCCTGGAGCCCAGTCTCCCAGACCATTTGATCTGTTTAAACATAGATCAGGTTGCTGACTCCACATTTGGACAACATCGCAAAAGGCTGCCACAAAACACCTGGTCTGACTGCCTGCTGGCCACTCCGCACAGCTGCAAAATCTCGTTCCCACCGTACGGCCTTCGGAGTGGCTGTTTTGTCTGCCTGGAAGGCTCTTCCTCCAGCTCTTTATAGGGTTCACTCCTTCACTTCATTCAGATTTGGGTTCAGGTATCCTCTCCTCAAAACGCACTCCCCAGTGAACCTCTCTCCCCTCTGCATCTCCCACCTGTACAAGGTCCCTGTGGCTGCTTCACAAATGAGCACAAATTTGGTGACTTAAGACAGCATACATTTAATCTCTTACAGTTCTGAATGGCAGAAGTCCAAAAACAGTTTCACTGGGTGGAAATCAAGGTGTGGGCAGGGCAGTGTTCCCTGCAGAGGCTGTAAGGGAGAATCTGTTTCCTTGCTTTCCAGAAGCTGTTTCCAGCTTCTGGAGCTGGGTATTCTGTGGCCCAGGGCCCCTTCCTCCCACAAAGCCAGGTGTAACACCCTGCTTCAGTGATCACGGCTGTCTCTGCTGTAGTCAAATCTCCCTCAGCCTCCCTCATATGAGGACACTTGTGATTACATTTCAGGGCCATCCAGATAATCTGGGAGAGTTGTAAGGCAAGGTACAAATTAAAACTGAGAAAAATAAGTTTTATTTCTCCCTGGTGCAAAAAGAGACTCCCCCACCAATCTCCATCACCCCACCACTTCCCTGACAGCATTTTCTTTAGAAAACTTCTAATTGGAAGTTCTTTCTCTGCCCCTTTGAGATGTAGGCAAATCTTTTTAAAAGCTCACTAAGCCTCTTGCCAGCTTTACAGCAAAGGACTGTCTTCCTCAAGCACCTAGGAGCCAACTCTTCGAAATGCAAACATCAAGGGAGCAGTAGCCAATGTCCTGGCCCCAGTGGGGGGTGGGAGCCTAGGTGGACAGCGCCGGGCTCCAGGCTGCAAAACTGCTCCTGTCACCAAGATACAAGAAGCGTATTTTTCCTTGGCATAAAGGTAACTAGCTGTCAAGTAAGGGGGGCACCCAAGTCCAGGTGAATTTAGGATGAACTCTCTGTGATAAACAGTGCGGTCCATCCCCCTCCTTGAGGACTGGTTATGCTGGCGAACAGTGCGCAGTGGGGCTGCGTCTGCGCAGTGGGGCTACAAAACAGGATGGAAGTTCTGTCTTTGCAGTCTCTTAGCATGTGGCTGGTAACGCGCATCTCTTTCTGGCTTAATGCTTATTCAATAACAAAACTGTTTTATTCCTCTTCTACCTTTATGTGGAGCCTTTCTGGGTTGGCAGGAGATTTTGTTTTTAATTTTATTTACCCAACATAATCTCCCCATCTCAAAATTTTTCGCTTATCACATCTGCAGTCCCTTTTGCCATGGAAGGTAACATTCACTGGTTCCAGGGATTAGGGCCCGGGCAGGGATTAAGGCCTGGACAGGGATTAGAGCCGTTATTCAACCCACCACCCACTCCCCCACCACCACCTTCTAAGCTCCCGTCTCAGCTTTATTGTGCTTCCAGCTTTTATCACCTATCCAAAATAACTTGGCTATATATTCACTCAGATGGCTTCTGTCTAGTTACCCATCAATAGAAGCCACACGAAGGCAGGGATTTGACCTTTTTAAACCACCACACAGCCAGCCTCTACAAAGGTGCCAGCCCCTGGCAGGAACCCCTGAGTGACTGTGGACCAGCTGAAAGAGGAAACGTGAGCACTGGGTTCCCCGATGAAGGTGAGACAAGTCTGACAAGACCACAAGGCAGAGCGCCGAGGCAGCGGCCCGAGCTGGTGTCCACTGCTGACCCTCCAACCTCCCCCCTTGGCTACCGCTTATTAAGCAGGCGATGGAGTCGGATGGAAATTTTAGTGAGAGGAAACAAACGCTTTTTCTTACAGAAAAATTCCAATCGGTATGTGAGTGAGGCAAAGAACAAGGAACCTGTGAGAAAACTTCAGCCTGCAGCTCTCCCACTTGACAGCCTCTGATCATAGGTAGCAGTGCCTTGAACGTACTCTTTTATTCTGGAGGGCGGGTGTCCTTTGGGAACCACTGGCTCCGAGGGGGACTGACGTGGCCAGAGTCACACGTTCAGCGGGAGGAGGGCACTCCACGCCCTGGCGACCACGTTTACCACCTCTTGGGGATTTGCTCTCAGGACTACACATTGCCAGGAGAAGCTGCAACAGATCACCTTGGTGTCTCAGCCAAGAGAGAAAGTACTTGACACTCCCTAGAAATCTACATTTTTACCCCTTCAAGGTCAAATCTCATCTCTGTCTTTTTTCTACTCCAGAGGGGCATCAGGCTCCAGCTTCTTCAGCTAAACTCAAAAGATGGATTTAGAAGCCAGTGCGTATCCGTTCTCGGTTTAAAATCTACTAAAAGCTGAGCTTGATTTTAGAAACACAAGAAAATTCTGAACAGAATCTCTGAAGTGTGCGATTTAGCTGAGGCAGGTGTATTTTCAAGTGTTTGGTTTCCTGTGAGCATCAGGTGCTGTTTGTGAATGCCATCTGTGCTTGTTTACCAAATAACAAAAATGCTGCCTCTAACCTGAGCTCACTCCTACCCAGGCCCCTCTTGAGTAAAACCACTTGGTGAGTTGGAGAAACCAGAGTGTAAACCTGGCTTCAGCGTGGTGCCTTCTGATGGGCTCCAAGACCAAATCTGGGTCACAGTTAAATTTGGTGCCTTGGGAGTTGGCCGGTGAGGTCTCAGATGTTGTCAGAACTGGTTTGCCTTTGCTGTTTTAAAACATGACAAGAGAGCTTCCTCTTAACAGGATTTAAGAAGGTTTCTTTTTAGGGTGTTACTGGAGATTAAAACAATAAAACATGTTTAATTATTACATAGTAACATTCTATTAAATTACTACATTCAACAAATAGTATCCCAGGTAAAACTACTTGTAAAAAGAACACTTGAAGTGTATTTGATTTCATAGTAGCTAAGCTACCCTGGTCGAGAGTCGAGATGCTGCCTGTTCTCTCTGCTTTGTGCTGGTTTCCAGCTGTAACAAACATACATCCGACATACAAAACCATTGCAAACAAAAAGCAACAAAAAATTGCAACAAATTGGCATGATTTAAGGATCACAGGGAGTTTAAAGAAGTTATTAGGGTTAAACCAGGAATCAAAAAGTGATGATAAGCAACCACAAGTATGTAAGAAAAATAATCCCACAGCCTTGTTATTTGAAAAAACGGGGAATTTATTAAGCGCAGAGGAAAGACCCAGCTTGCACTCACTATCCCCATCTAGTGGTAGACCCTTGAATGAGGTTTAATGAGCCCAGTGGGATCTGTTGGACATTCAGCTTTGGTATTTGCTTTCTCACCGTTTTGAGTTAGGAAAGTATTTTGCACTCATGAAGCTGACCTTTTTAAATGTACTTTATAAAAGTGCAAGTTCCCTTATTAGTTTGCCGAATTTCCTTTAAAGAATAATCATAATGGTACATCACATTAATGTTAAGGTGCATCCATTGATTAGAATCCAAGTTTCATTTCCCACCACATTAAAACGTTAAAAATGGCATCCTGATTTCTTACCCTTTTTTGGACATAAATGATAAGATTCGTATGTTTATTCTCAAGAAGGTAATTTTTATTTTTTTCAGCTTAGCCTCAGCCACCCCAGCCTTGTTCTTTTGATCACAAAGCACCCGATTGTTGTGTCACAGACAAAAACTTCGCTTTTCAAATAGTCAGGTTGAGTGCATAGCACCAAGTCTTAGGAAAGGATTTCCTGCGCGTGCGCATGCATGTGTGTGTGTGTGCGTGTGCGTGTGCGTGTGCGTGTGTGTCTTTGGGTGTAAGTTTGCCAGAGCTGCCATAACAAAGTACCACACACTGGGTCCCTTAAACAACAGAGATTTGTTTCTCTCACAGTTCTGGAAGCCAGAAGTTCAAGATCAAGGGCTGGGCAGGGTTGGTTCTTTTAGGCCTCTCCTTGGTCTGTAGGTGACTGTCTTCTCTGTGAGTCTTTACACAGTCTTCTTCTGTGTCCTAATCTCTCCTTATGAGGACACCAGTCATACTGAGTTGGGGCCCATCCATATGACCTCATTTCACCTTAATTACCTCTTTAAAGTCCATCTCTCCAAATATAGTCACATTCTGAGGTACTGGGGGGTTGGGAATTCAACATTTAGATTATATATATATATATATAGTGCTTTTTCTTCTTAAGTAGCTTATAGATCCTGATTAAACATGGCAGATTGTGCACACATGTTTATCCCTACTCCCTCCTAAAACATCATTAAAACAACAGTAAAGGAATAAAAAGGTATGAATTCACAAGGAAAGAGAAGGTGGGAGAGGAGAAACAGTGGATGGCACACTTTACAAGATGCTGGGGAAGGAACAGGGGAGGTGACTGAGCAGAACAGAGCTCCTGCAAGGGGCGGGGGACTCAATCCACTGAACAGAAGGCTCTGGATTGAAAGGTACATGGGAGACAGGGATGAAGTTAGGGACATCAGGGGAACATCCTCACCCCTCCTCCACTCCCAGAGACCAGAGGCTTTGCTCTGTGGAGAGGGAATCAGGTGAGGGCAATGACCAAAATGAAACAAGAGGGCAAAGTCAAAGTCCTCATACTAACAATGGCTCTCAGCCTCCTGACCCCACTTGGCGCCCAGAACACAACCAGTTTAGCATTGCCCTTCTTTGGAAAAACTGGATGACTACAAAGAAAAGACCTGCGGACAATACCAATATTGGGAATCATTCAAACAACAACAACAAAAAATCAGGCTTACTACCTGATCACCCTACAACGCAGCCCACCCATTGGCAAGGCCCCAGACCTCCCAAAGAGCTTTTAGCTGGGCATTTGAGGAATGCTTCCCACATGAAAGATCAAAATCACTGAAATAAGGAGCAAATGGAACTTTTTAAAAAGAAATTCTGTAATTCCAGGAAGGTATTTTTAAATAGGAAGGAGCTTTTTCACACCAAAAAAAAAATGAAATTTTAGTTTAAAAGTTCAATAAAAGGCATAAAAGATAAGGTCAAGAATTATCTCTCACATTACTAATGTCAGAAATGAAAGTGGAGACATTACTACTGATTCTACAGAAATAAAAAGTATTATGAGAGTACCATGAACAACTGTATGCCAACAAATTGGATAGCTGAGATGAAATGGATAAATTTATAGAAACACAAAACCTACCAAGACTAAATCACAAAGAAATAGAGAGTCTGAATAGAACTATGCCTGGCAAGGAGATGGAGTCAGTAATCAAAACTGTCCTCAAAAGGAAAAGCCCAGGGCCAGACGGGTTCACTGGTGAATGTTATCAAACATTTTTAAAGAAGAATTAATATGAATTCTTCTCAAACTTTTCCAAAATACTGAAGAGAAGGGAACACTTCCTAACTCGTTCTATGAGGCCAGCATTGCTCTGACACCAAAGCCAGAAGAAGAAACTACGAAAAAACTGTAGACCAATATCCCTTCTGAACACTGATGCAAAAGAAAAACCTCAATAAAATATTGGCAAAAAAAATTCAGCAGCATATTAAAAGGATTATACACTATAACCAAGTGGGATTTATTCTTGGAATGCAAAGATAGTTCAACATATGAAAATCCATCAGTGTAATATACCAGGTTAACAGAATGAAGGAAAAAGCCACATGATCATCTCAATTGAAGCAGAAAAGGCATTTGACAAAATTCAATACCCTTTCATGATAAAACCACTCAACAGTCTAGGAATAGAAGGAAACTATCAACTTAATAAAAGCCATATATGAGAAACCCACACTGAACATCATACTCAGTAGCAAAAAACTGAAAGCTTCTCCTTTAAGATCAGAAACAAGGATGTCTGCAGAAGGAACCCTACTTCAAAATGACACCTGCACCCCAATGTTCATAGCAGCCATATTTACAATAGCCAAGACATGGAAACAGCCTAAATGTCCATCAGCAGAAGACTGGATAAAGAAGAGGTGGTATATTTATACAATGGAATACTATTCAGCCATAAAACCCAACAACATAATGCCATTTGCAGCAACATGGATGCTCCGGAGAATGTCATTCTAAGTGAAGTAAGCCAGAGAGAGAAAGAAAAATACCATATGAGATCGCTCACATGTGGAATCTAAAAAAAAAAAACAAAAACAAAAAACAAACATAACACAAATACAAAACAGAAACAGACTCATAGACATAGAATACAAACTTGTGGTTGCCAAGGGGGGGGGGGGTGGGAAGGGATAGATTGGGATTTCAAAACGTAGAATAGATAAATAAGATTATACTGTATAGCACAGGGAAATATATACAAGATCTTATGGTAGCTCACAGAGAAAAAAATGTGACAATGAATACATATATGTTCATGTATAATTGAAAAATTGTGCTCTACACTGGAATTCGACACAACACTGTAAAATTATTATAAATCAATAAAAAATGTTAAGAAAAAAGAAAGAAACAAGGATGTCTGCTTTTACTTCTACTCAACAAAGTCCTGGAAGTTCCAGCCAGAGCAGTGGGGCAAGAAAAATAAATTACAAGGGGGAAGGTATAGCTCAAGTGGTAGAGCCTTTATTTAGTATGCACGGGGTCCTGGGTTCGATCCCCAGTACCTCCTCTAAAAATTAAATAAATAAATAAATAAATAAATAAATAAATAAATAAATAAATAAATAAATAAACAAACCTAATTATCTGTCCCTGCAAAAGGAAAGAAAGAAAAATAAATTACAGACATCCAAGTTGGAAAGGAAGAAGTAAAATTATCTCTTCAGTTCATATGACCTTATACATAGAAAACCCTCAATATTCCAAAAAAATCTGTCGGAATTAAGAAATAAATTCAGCAAAGTAGCAAGATACAAAGTCAACACATAAAAATCAATTGCATTTCTACACACTAACAATGAATAATCTGAAAAGGAAATTACTGTAAATTACAATTACAACAGCATCCAAAAGAATAATATACTTAGGAATTAACTTAAGCAAGGGAGGTGAAAGACTCATACAGTGAAGACTATAAAGCATTGCTGAAAGAAATTAAAGAAGATACAAAAAATGGGAACACATCCCATGTTCATGAATTTGGAAGACTCACTATTGTTAAACTGTTAAATACTACCCTAAGTGATCTACAGATTCAATACAACCCCTATCAAAATCCCAAAGACACTTTTTGCAGAAATAAAAATTAATATGGAATCTCAGGAGACCCCAGATAGCCAAAACAATTCTGAAATAGAAGAACAAAGCTGGAGGACTCCCTGATTTCAAAACTTACTACAAACTTGGCAATCAAAACAGTACAGGCATAAAGTCAGACATACATGCCAATGGAATAGGATAGAGAGCCCAAAAATAAATCTTTGTCAAGTGACTTTTGACAGTGGTACCAAGACTACTCAATGGGGAAAGACATTCTTTTCCACTAATGGTTCTGGGAAGACAGGATATTCCCATGCAAAAGAATGAAGCTGGAGCCTTACCTAATATCATAAACGAAAATTAACTCAAAATGGATTAATGACCTAAACATAAGAGCTAAAACTATAAAATTTTTAGAAAAAAACCATAGGGGAAAAGTTTCATTACACGGGATTTGGCAATGACTTCTTGAATATGACACCAAAGGCTCAGGCAAAAACAACAACAACAAAATAAATAGATAAACTGAACTTCATCAAAATTAAAAACTGGTGCATCAAAGAATACTATGAACAGAGTGAAAAAGCAACCCACAGAATGGGAGAAGTATTTGAAAATCATATATCTGATAAGGGATTAACATCCAGAATGTATAAAGAACTCCTACCACTCAGCAGCAAATAAACAAACAAATTGAAATATGGTCAACCCGCTTGGATTGTCATTTCTCCAAAGAAGATGCACAAATGGCTAAGTACATGAGAGATGCCCAACATCATTCATCATTAGGGAACATGCAAATCAAAACCACAAGGAGATACTATCTTATACCTATTAGCTTGACTGTTATCCAAAAAATAAACAGAAAATAAAGCATTGGCAGGGACTTGGAAAACTGGAGTCCTTGTGCATTGATGGTGGGAATGTAAAATGGTGCAGCCACTGTGGAAAATGGTGTGATGATTCCTCAAAAAATTAAACAGAGAATTGCCATATGACCCAGTAATTCCATTCTGGATATATATTCACAGGAAGTGAAAGTACGAACTCAATAGAATGTTGTAGACTCATATTCACAGCAGCATTATTCACAATAGTCAAAAGGCGGAAATAACCCAGATGTCTATCATCAGAATGGATAAACAAAATGTGTCACAAGCATACAATGGAATATTATTCAGCCTTAAAAAGGAAGGGAATTCTGACACATGCTGCAATATAGATGAACCTTAAAGACATTAGGCCAAGTGAAATATGCCAGGCACAAAAGAATAAATATTTTATGATGCCGCTTACAGGAGGCCCCTAGAATAGCCAAATTCATAGAGACAGAAAGTAGAGTGTTGATAACCAGGGGCTTGAGAAGGGATGGAAATGGGGAGTCAGTGTTTAATAGGTACAGAGTTTCAGTTTGGGATAATGAAAACGTTCTGGAGGTGGGTAGTGGTCATGGTTACACAACAATGTGTTTTCCCTTCTAGAAATAGTCCATGAATTTATGAACATATATAGATACACATCATTCTTAATTAGCACTTGCCACCTGACCAGTGCGACTAGGGTATGGAATAAAACAAGAGACTGGTGTTTACCACGTGGCTTCATCCCACTGAATGCTGCACATTGAAGATACTTGTGCTCACTTTTCTGAATGGACTCTCTGCAAGAGAGTGACGCAGCTGTTAAAATCGTTATGTATTTAAGTGCAAATGCTCTGAAACATCCCCAGTTTATAGGACTGTTGAAAGAACTAGAAGGCAATGCATTTAATAATCTTTTCTCTGCCAACATTCAGTGGTTGTATTGTGGAAGGGTTTTACTAAGGTTTACTGTATTGTTAACTCCAAGATTTTCTGGAAACAAAAAGAATATTAACCAAATATTCGATAATCAAAGATCAAAAGTTTCCTCACCAACAGTACACTACTGATTGACCAAGGTAAATTTGAAGCTCTGGAGAAAGGAAAAGCTCATTTGAGATCTAGCCAGACAAATATAAGAATTTCAAATTAAATCTTATACTAACAGTGATCAATAATTTTGCCTTTGCCTACTTTTCTCACACAAATCAGTATGTCAAAGATTCTAACTGTGGTAGATAACATTATGTAAACCGGCTACAAAAATTACAAGAAAAATTTGAAGGATACTTTGTTGAAATTGATAAACACATGAAGCTTTTGAATTTATGCAATGTTATTTTTCTTTTATGTGAATTATACTGAGTTGACACGGAGTTAGTGACTTTACCTAACTTGGACAGATGTAGTTTTGAAACTGATAAGCTTTTGCTTCAAGGTCAAATCGGTTCTTTCAAAAAACATATACTAGTTTGTCTCTGCGGTTGCAAATGTTAAAGGAAAATGTTTTTGGTAGTCAGTTTGGTCACTGGAAAACTTCGCCGGAATGACTTGGATCTGTGAATCTCCAGTTTCAACTGCGGTGCTGGGAAGGTTGTTAACCACCGTTAAGTAGCTTAGGGCTGTTACCCCTCCCCTGGGTTGGGACATGGCACCTGGCGCTGAGCTCACAGATGTGCACTTAGTAACCCCTTCACATGTCCCCACCTGTGACTGCTCTGCAGTGCGGTGGCCCACCCATCACAGTCTTTTCACCCACAGGGGATTTTTGTCTGGCGGTGTGACCTACATTGTGTCTGCCCCCAGCAACATCCCCCCCCCTTCGCCAGCGTCTCCTTCCTTTCCCGTTGCCACTGCCCTGCTCCCCGCCCCCCTTGCTCACCCCGGGACTGATGCAGCCCCCACCAAAGACAGGATGACTTCTGTGGTTTCCTCAGCTCCCACCTTGTCTTGGAAGTTTTCTCTGGTCACCCACCCCCAGGACGTCCCCCAGCATGCGGCCCTGGGCCCCAGTGTCTTCTGTGTGCCTGTTGTCTCTCTAGCCCCACCTGAAGCTCTTGGAGAACAAAGACCCCGGCTCTCATCTCTGCTTAATGATCGTGGACAACTCACAGATGGGACTGAAACACTGATGGTGGGATTCCAGCCACAGAATTGGCTCATTGAAGCCAAAGGTCTTCCTGGTGCCCCCAGAGCATATTGCAAAGGAAGCTCCCAGCTCCACACAGAGAATCCTGGCAGGGTGCATGGGGAAGGGAAGACAGCCTGGTGCCAAAGACTGGCCACTCTCATTTCATCCTCAGAACAACCTTGCAGAGAAAGGAACAGAAGTTCCAGGGGTCTGGGCAGTTCAATGAGGTCCTCTCCGTGGGAGATGGGCAGGGGTCCTGGGCCCGGAAGCTGCAGTCCTGGTGACAGACACACCAAGTCCCAGAGCTTGTTCCTATTTGCACAGGACAAGCGGGAGCGGGACCCCTGTTTTCTCTGACTCCCTGGCGAGGTTACGAATCCCTCCACGCCGTCCACCCACAGGAGTCATCTCTAGGGACGCCCCTTCCTTCTCAGCGTGGCTTTGGGGCCGCGGGGCCAGGAGGAGGATCTAATGACTCCTTATGTTCTCCTATGCTTTGAGGATGTCTGTATTTCTGGGAAGAATTTCTTGAGATGAGTGTTGCTGGGGACTGGTCGCCCAGGAAGGGCCCAAGGAAAGGGCAGCCCTACCTGGGGCAGGGCCGTCCTGCATTCTGCAGAGACGTGGCCCAGCAGAGACTGCGGACAGCTGGCAGAGGGGAGGGCGGCTCCGTCAGGGGCAGGGGCAGCGGCAGCGGCAGCGGCAGGCGGGACAAAGTGCAGGGGGCAGGCGGGTGGGATGGGGAGGGAAGTCCCGGAGGGCAAGCGCCTAGAGGCAAGTCCCGGCGGGTGGGGAGGAGCCTCGGCTGCGCTGAGATCTGGAGGGGGCCCAGGAGGTGGGAGTGGGAGGAGATGGGGGCTGACCCGCAGGAGGGAGGAGGGGGTACCGGGAAGAGGCTGACAGCCTGGCCAAGAGTCGGCCTTGGGAGGCGTAGGAGAGAGACCCCAAGGCGCAGGAAAGGAGGTGAGGAGGGGACAGTGGCGGGGGCAGCTGGACCGGAGGACAGGGAGGGTAAAGGGTGCACCTCAGAAGGGTGAGATTTGTCACCTTGTCCGTGAGCCCTCTCTTTAAGGCACATGTGTGGCTTTCTGGTCCTAAGACCACTGTAAAGGTAGAGTTCTCAGGGAGGGTCCAGCCCTCAGGCGACCCCAGTAGTAGATGGGGGGCAGGATCAGAGGTCTGGGAGAGCCGTGGTGGGGAGGGCCCCAGAGAAAACAGCAAGGGAGGGAGGGTCTACCTTAAGAAGAAAGCCGCGGGTGGGGCCGAGGCGAGACCCTCATTTCTGGGGTTGGGGGTAGGGCTGATGGCGACGGGCACTTTCAGCACCGGGAGGGTTACGCATCCCAGTTCCCACCCGCTCTGGGCCCCTCCCACGTGTTTACGTCCTCCCAAAAATATTCAGCCTCCAGCCGGCCTCCTTTCTGTGCCTGCCCCTCCCCTTCCCCCCAGCTGCAGGGGCCGGATGGTGAGGGTCAGGGGCCAGGACCCAGCGAGCCAGCGGTGGGGGGGTGGGGCAGGAGCAGGGGTCAGAGACAGCGAGAGAGAACACAGGCCAGAAAAAGGGGAAGGGTCGGAGTGGGCAACAGCATCACTTCCCGAGCTGTTGGCTTGAGGACTGAAGCCTACACAGCCCCGACCAGGGTCAGGGCCAAACCCAGGCTGAGCTGGACTGGGCAAGAGTCGGGGCAGGGCTAGGAGGAGAAGGCCCCGGGGAATACCAGGGGCATCTCTGAACACAGGGCTACTTCCCGTCCCTCCACCTCTGGAGGGCCGGGGGTCTGGAGCTCTGCCAGGTGTAGCCCCCCAGCCACACGGCCAGGGAGTTGGTGGCTCCACAGGCAGCCTGGAAGAGCTGAGGGTCCACCCACACCCGCACCCTTCGCAAGGTCAGGGTGACTGAGGCGGAGCCATGTGGCAGCTGCTGCTCCCGCTGGCCCTGTGGCTGGGCGCGACGGGCTTGGGCAGGGCTGAGCTCACGGAGGCCCAGCACCGGGGCCTGCAGGTGGCCCTGGAAGAATTCCACAAGCATCCGCCCGTGCAGTGGGCCTTCCAGAAGACCCGCATGGACAGTGCCATGGACATGGTGAGCGACACCGCAGGGAGGGGTGGGGGACAGGGCCACGGCCCGGGACACCGGTGCCTTCTCAGGAAGCAGCAGCAAGAGCACTTGGGCTCCAAGCACCCAGCTCTCCAGAGAAAGGCCACCACCCCAGCCACCTCCTGGGAATGTGCTGTTTCACTGAGGGGAGCAGGGACAGGTCACACCCAGGAACTGCTCTGCCCGCTTAGCTGGCCGCTGGCCTCCCTCTGTCTGTTGGCAGCCCTTGTCGGCCGGGACCTTTGTGAGGCTGGAATTTAAGCTCCAGCAGACGAGCTGCCGGAAGAAGGACTGGAAGAATGCTGAGTGCAAGGTCAAGCCCAACGGGGTGAGTGAGGGCACATGTATGTGACGGGGCACGCGCTCCCGGTGGGCATGGGACTGGGGTTCAGCAGCAGATAGGGTTGGAGACCCCAGGGTGGAGCAGCCTCCCTACAGCTGACTGCCTCAGTCTGAGCCTGTGGTCGTGATGGTTGTGGCTGGGCTGGCGGCCTGGACGGGAGGGAAGAGGGAAGCTGAGCTGTTCAGAGGACACGAGTTCCTTAAGGTGGGTCTACCTCCCATCCGGGTTCCTCTCTCAGGCTTCAGGTCACTGGTGAAAGAAGCCCATGGTGTGGGGTTTGTTGGGCCCCCACCCTAGGCCTGGTGAACTCCCCATTTTCCATGAGTTTTCAAGTGGAGGTAGCCCAACCTGGGCTGATTCAAAACCAGGCTTGCCTGTCCACGCTGGGGGCAAAATTACTGCCCCAAGGGAGCTCCGTGGGCTGGGAGCCAATGATCTGGGGTCTAGTCCCAGCTCCACCAAGCACCAGCCCTGTTACTCTGTAGACTCTTTGAAGATCTCAGTTCCCTCCATCTTTTAAAGTGGGGACTGGATTATACTTGTGGTTTTCCAGACTTTTATACCAGGACTCTTGTGTTCACATCAAATCTTAGAAAATGCAAATGAATGTAATAGGTGACAGCAGAGTGGCTCTGGTGGGGAGAACCCACCTTGGGGAGGAGTCCTGCCTACACACACTCACACCCTCAAGTTCCATAGCTGGGAAACTGCAGGATGGTCTGGCTTCTGAAATGCCCCAGTTCCAGCTGGCCTGCCAAGGGGAACAACCCCCGCTGTAGGCTGCCCCCCAGCTTCCCCATTCTTGGGGCGGCATGCCTCCCCTCACCCCTTTCCTCTCCCGGCTCCATGCCCCCCTCCCCAGAGAAAGCGGAAATGCCTGGCCTGCATCAAATTGGACTCTGAGGATAAAGTCTTGGGCCGGATGGTCCACTGCCCCTTAGAGATGCAGGCTCAACAGGTATGCGTGGGCACAGGAGGGGGCTGGCAAGATGGATAGCAACTGGGTCTGTGGGAGAGGTGGGAGGCCGAAGCCTGGATGGAGGGGTGAGGTTGAGGATGGTGGGAGGGGTGAGGAGGGGCTCTGGGACTTGGGGATGCGGTGGTGGACACTGCCAGCCCTCCCTGGGCGCTGTTTGGCATGGGCCTGAGCAGCCGCTGGTGCCAGCAGGGAAGCAAGGAGCACCAGGAGGCCCAGTGCAGCAGGGTGCAGCGGGCCGGTGAGGACCTCCAGAGCTACTACTTACCCGGACAGTTTGCCTTCCTCAAAGCCTTGCCCCCCAGCTGAGGACTGAAGGTAGGTGGCCAGAGGGAGGAAGAGAGGACGGAGTGGGGCGAGGACAGCCTGGGGTGGGGTTGGGCTGGGAGACTGAGCTGCAGCTAGGCTGTGGGAGGCAGGGAGGAGAAGGATTCGCAGCCTGAGAAGAAAGCTGGGACCGGGCCCAAACAGCCTCCCTCACACCCAGTCTTAGTTTCTTTCCCCTTTCCTCTAGAAGTTCATCCGGCTTCCTGGAAGCTGTGGGAGGTAACCAGTGAGAGACCACCCTCCCTTCTCCGCGCCCAGGGAAGACCAGCCCACTATCCCTGAGCTAATAAAACTGCTCTCCAGCTGTGTTCCCTCCTCCCGTACATATCCCCTCTCCATCCCCCCAGCTTAACTGGTCAGAGGCCTGGTATGTGAAGAAAGGCCCTGGATGCAGTGAAGCCTGATGGGGGAGGGGCACAGGATACTTCCCATTGGACACCCAGAAGGCAGTGTGCTCCTCCGCCTCCCCCAGGAGAGACCAGAGCTGGCAGGGACCCAGGCTTGCTTTCAAGAGCCCACGGGAAATGACAGGCAGTGATGCAAACAAAAACACAAGTATTTAATAGGGATGGGCGTGGGTGGGAACAGTCAGCACAGGCTCCGGGGAGACCCAGGACTGGGGGCACAGCAGAGGGTCACTGGGACAGGCGAATTCGGAAGGTGGATAGGTGCGGCTTCCACGCTCTGTGCTCTGCCCTGTCCTCACCCAGGACTGGCTGGAACAGGAGGCTCGCTATCTGTGTCTTTCTCTCACCTTGAGCCTTAGGAAGAAGCAACTTTCTTCCACTGAGTCTCGGGCTCTCGCAGCCAGGCGTGGCAGCAGCTGTGGACACGGGGCCTCTTCCAAGGCGCAGTGTAGGTTGCAGGACAGCCTCACACAATGCCAGCTGCCAATGGAGGGCTTGAGGGCCCTCACACCTGCTAGAGGCCGCTCTGGAGGGAGGTGTGTCCCTGACGTATGTGGCAGAGGGTGGGGAATTTTTCTTGAGGTCAGAGTGGGAGGGAGGGGGCTGCTCTTGGGGACAGGGACCCATGAAGAGCCCCAGGTGCAAGGGCCAGTGACCAGCATGATGAAATGGTGAAAACAAGCACGGAGGCAAGCGGGGACTTGTAGGTGAGGAGGCATAATGTGCCAACCCCATGGCCCTAGGCCAGGCCGCAGGACACGCTCAAAAGACAAAGGAGGAGGTGGTGCCTGCAGGGCCGAGCGCCCGCTCAGCCTGGGCCAGGCTGTCCCCGGCCTGGCGGTCCAGGTCGCGGCACTCCTGTAGGGTGGCCTGGAACTGCCGGCAGGCCTCCTCTAGGATGGCGCTGCTGGGGGTGGGCCAGGACTCCCAGTACCCAGGCTCTACCCAGGGCTGGGCCTCCCGGGCTCTGGGGCCGGGGCCTGAGCTGGGGCGCAGGGAGCTGTCCAGGTCCCGGCACAGCTGGTAGAAGTCACTGCCGCGCCCGCTCACGCGCTCGCCATCGATGGCCTTCAGGCCGGGCAGCAGCTCCCGGACCGCGGCCCCGTAGGTGGGGCTGGCGCAGAGCGGGTTGCTGAGCCGGGCCAGCGGGTCGCGGAGCCGCAGGCACTCGAGGCCCCGCAGCCCCGCCAGACACTGCAGCTGCCCGGGGCCGGCCAGCAGGTTGCCGGCCACGTTGAGGCTCTGCAGGTTCTCGCAGGCGGCCAGGGGCTCCAGCCCCGTCAGCCGGTTGTTGGCGACGTTGAGCACAGCCAGCTGGCGCAGGGAGGCCAGCGGGCCCAGCTGGGTGAGCGCGTTGCCCGACAGGTCCAGCCACTCGAGGCCCAGGCACTCCCCCAAGCAGCCCAGGTCCACCAGCCCCAGGCCCCGCAGCTTCAGCAGCAGGATGGACTCCAGGGCGAACTCGCCCGAGCGTGACTTGAGCAGCTGGGGTGTGACGCGCACCCCATCAGCCTCACCTGGCTTCTCACCCCGAGGCTCCATGAGACAAAGTGGGCCACCTAGGCCCTGGCAGGTCCGTCCCTGGGATGTAGGTGCCACTGGAGGTCAGCTGGCTGCTCTCCCTGAAGGAGGCCTGTTTCCAACACCCCGACTCACAGGCCTGCAGGTCCCTGAGGAGAGACAATGACATAGTCAGCGGGCCTCCGAGCACCTCCGTGACCACCCAGCCTCTACCGCCAGGGCCAGAAACCTAGATGGCCCAGCATGATGTGAGGACTCAAGTCCAAGGCAAAGGAGGGCAAAGAGCCCCTTAGAGAGAGGTGGGTGGGCACAGGCCCCCACCTAAGGGGGGCCCCCGACTTGGCTCTGGGGGTCATGGCCATGCTGGATGGAATTCAGGCCCAATGTTGCCAATTATTCCCATTTTCCAAATCTGCACTCAGGCACAATCGCGGTATTTTCCTTTCTTGGTAACCACTCATGATTATCTGTTATTATTTCTGAGGTGCTTCTTTTTAACCATTTAAATTTATTTTTGAATAGATAACAGGTCACCATCATCGCTGATCTTGTTTCCTTCCTGGGAGAGCTATGCATTTGCAAACACAAAGTAGAGCACGCTGGGCCTTGCTTTATTCGCCCGAATGTATTCTGGACTCAATTTTTCTTTTAAGCAATGAATTCAAAATGGTTTCCGGGTTCCATGGGCCAACTTGTAACCTCTGGTTGCAGCTGTGGGGCCTGAAGGCTCAGCCTTCAGTCCCAGATGAGGCAACTGAGGGACGGCAGACGCCCGGGGAGTAGGCGGCAACACTGCCAGGCCCCAGGCCTTTGCTACCGCTACCCCCGCCCCCGCCCGCCCGCCGGCCCGCCCGGGCACTGGCTCTTCACTCCGCCGTCCACAGAACAGCATTTCTCTGGATGCCAGATAACACGGTTCCAACTGCAAACATGACATCATTTCCAAAGTGGGCAAAGGGGGTCTGGGGAGGGCAGGCCAGGCAGTCAAGGAAGCCATCTTGGAGGGAGGGGCAGGGTGGCACCTATGTTAGCTCCAGAAAGGCAAGGGAAGGAGGGGACTTTCAAGTCACCAGGGGCCACAGAAGCCGAAGTGCCAGTGCAAGACCAGCCGTGACAGAGGAGGCCTGGGGGTGGGTTGCTGGCGATGTTGAGCACAGAGGGGTCAGGGTTTAGGCGAGAGGAAAACAAGCAGGGACTTCTGCTCCAAGTGGCAGCTCCCCAACCCAGCAGACGCCGGCCAGGCCCAGGCCAGGCCAGGCCAGGCAGGGTGACGCCTGCAGAGAACCAAGGGGCCTTTCACTCCCGCTGTTTACAAAACCCACCGGGGCTGGAGTGTCCGCCAGGCCCAAGCTGCGTTTCTATAGTAACGTCACTTTCCATTCCCCCTCCTAGGAAACCAGACCCAAAGCTCCTCCCACACCCCACTCCTCCAGCCCTGGGGAGCTGGGGAGGCTGCTAACGTATCTGGCCCCAACCCTCCCACCCCACGTCTGAGAAAGGGGTCCCCCATCTTTACCCAGCACCCCCCTCGTGGGCAGCAGTCCAGCTCCTTCATTTCCACCAGAGTTTCTTGCCAAAAGGCATTGGAGGCACCTGAAGAAGCCTGGCTCATTCTCCGCAGGAGCATCTGCTGGGGTTTGTCAGCAGGGAGTGACGCAGTCCCCTCTGCATCTGGTTACACCTGCTCTGGCCTGTAGGGTGGGGTGGGGCACGAGGGGCACCAGACCCTGAAAACATGCCATAAAAGCACTAGCAAGTGATAAGGACCCCGCCAAAGGCAACGAGAGATGGAGAGGAGGGAGAACACGTGCTTGGGACCTGGCCACGTGACCAGACGCACAGCTCCTACCTCCCACGCAGCTGGGACAGGCAGGGTGGGGGCAAGAAGACTTAGCTGGGACAAGGCTATAGGGTGCCTGTGGCATCGGCCTTAGGAGGCAGGTGCAGATCCACCCACCATGTGAGCACACAGCACACCAGGCCAGCCTTAAGGGGACACGGGCTTCTTTCAGTTATCTGTGGACCTTACTCTAGGAGGATGGCTATCCTCCCAGCCATACTATTTTGGGGGTGAAAGTGGTCAGGAACCCCTGGAGTACACTGGGTCCAAATGAGAAGAGGCCATCAGGTGGGGCAGTCTGGGGCAGAGGGGAGGCCACAGTGGACCACGAGGGTCAGGGAGAGATGCCCTGAGGAGCAGGTTAGTGATGGAGATGGAGGTGGTGGCCCGAAGGGAAGGAAAGAACGAGGGAGCAGGGACAGAATGGTGTACCCGCTGCCCACGGTAAAGCCGGAGGGTAGAGGAATGCTTTCTGCAGAAGAGGAACCAGAGGAGCAGAAAGATCCCACTGGGACTGCAAATCAAGCCTTCTGTGCCCCAAGGTCCTATCTGGTGGGAAATACATGCCCCTCCAGCCCACGGCTCTGTGCCTTCGGTCCTGCACCCTTGTCCGCAGTTAGATGAACAGCACCACAGTCAAAACACGATTTGCCAGTGCATCAACCGTCTCCGTTCTGCTCCTAGTCACTGTCTTACCTCAGATCTGCACACCTCAACAAGGCAAGGGCCCACACACCTGTGCAAACCCAGGTGTACCCAAATGGAGAGGCTAGCAACTGAGAGGAGGCTCTTCACGATGGGAGAATGGCTCAGCCACACCTAACCCTGTCAGCCCTCCTCTCTGAAAAGCAAGGAAATGAGCAGAGGCTGTTGGCCCAGTGCGGGTCTGTGAAAAGGACTTAGTTATGTGGATGAGACTATGACCAAGACACAGGTGACATTCAGCTCTCCGGAGGGAGGCCCATCTTCCCTTGTTCAGAGCCAGCTTTTCTGAATCTCAGGTTACCTCTGTAGGAAATGGGCCAGGAAAGGATGCCCGTGAGTCAGGAAGAGTGGGGCAGAGCTAAGTCTAGGAGAGAAAAAGTTCAACTCAGAGCAGCCTCAGGTGGACAGTCACCTGGCAGCTTCGGCGGACTGGGGACCCTCCTCCACCCCATCGCCTCCCGTCCCCGATCTGGCACAGGTTCTTCAACCCTGGCCCTACCACCATTTGGGGCTGGATTGCGTCTGTTGTGGGGTCTGCTCTGGCCATTGCAGGATGTTCAGCAGCATGTGTTTTCCACCCACGAGAGGACAGGAACAATTCCCCCTACAGGCTGTGCCAACCAAAACCTCTCCAGAAACTGCTGAATGTCCCCTGGGGAACAAAACTTTTCCTGTTGAGAACCACTGCTCTGGAGCCCAAGCCCCCAAGACCGTGAAGCTTCTCACCCTCCTCCTTGCACCGACCCCCGTCTTCCTCACATGCTCCCACCCCACTGCCTCTCCATTCCAGCCCCTCACCCTCAGGAACACAGAGCGCGGTTCCGTGACGCCGAACAGCAAGGGGACGGTGCCCCTGCCAAGGACAGCTCAAGGGGATAGTGGCACTGACCATGAGCGGCCCCCAGAACAACTTGGGGTGCATCACATCCCCGCCCCCACCTTACCTACTGCACCCGCATGTGGGAGGCAGGGACAGGATGATGCAGTTTTAAGATGATCTCAGGCGATTCACATTCAAGTCTGAGCCACATGTGCAATTTAAGGGAGGGAGGCAGGGAGGGGGCCGGGCTGGTGCAGGGCAGCGCCCTGATCTCATCACCAAATGAGGTTGATACAGAGTCGGGGACGTTACAGAGCACAGCCTCAGTCCTGGCCTCTCCTCCAGACACCCCTCGCCTCTCATCACAGGGAGCCGGTGACACACACCCTCTCCAACGGCTGGGACAGGAGATGCGACCTAAGCAGTGTGGAGGCCAGACCTGACTTCCAGTCACGCTGCTCCAACCACTGAACATGATCTGTACGAAGCTTTATTCAAGAAGATGCCACAATGACACCGTTAAAATGAAAATACACCATGCTAAGTAGGACAGGGTATGATCTCAAAGTAAAAAAAGGAAATATGTTTAAGTAGTAACAGAGGCCATCTGAATGAAAGGATGACTGTGAATTTCTCCAGCTCCTCGTGTTCTCAGTAACTTCCGAATGTCCTGCAGTGAATTAGTCACAGTGACACAGGGGAAGCAAGGGGACAGGCCTCCCAGGCTCACCCCCACAGCCAGGGCCACAGTGCAGATTAGGCCTTGGTGCCTCGCCCTGCGTCTCCCCACCTTCCGTCTCATCGCCATGTCCCCTGGTGACCCAGCACCTTGGGAGAGCTAGACTCGCGTCTTGTGGGGTGGGACGGGCCACCCCCCACACCCCTACCTCGCCTTTTCCTTCTTCTCCACCGGATCCCCCCAGTGCCTGGTCCCACGCCCTCAGGTCCTGCCCTGGCCCCAAAAGAACTCAGGCCAGGCTGTTCCATTCCTAGGATATACATCTTTCCTTGCTTCCTGAGGTGTTCACTATAGAAAGGAAGAAACCCCAAGGTTTCTGGGGGTCTGCAAACTACAGGTAAAAATGACAGTGTGAGGACTGGGGGGTCTCAGCTCTCCTCAGTCACATGCCCTCAGCTCCCAGCCACCAGAGCTCTGGGGCACTCTGGGATCCAGGGAGAGTACAGGCCCTGAGAAGCCCTGTGTGCCCGTGGGCCCCTTCCTCTTAAAACAGCTCCTCTGTCTCAGCGAAGAGCGCCCACAGTGTCCCCCTGCCCTGGGTGGCTGGGCATATCCCCCCCGCAGCACACACGGCTCCCCTGGCCTCTGGCTGCTCTCAGGGCCCGCACCCCCGACACACACGGACAAGCTGCATGGGGGGCCCTTACTACCCACTGGTATTTTAAAAGAGCACCACAGTTAATAAGCTGTGTAGTACAACTGGGAGTCACCCATGAGCGGAGTAAACCTTTCCACACACACACCGCTGGCCATAAGTCAAGCGGCGGCCAGATGGAAAAGGACACCTCCCTGAAGCGAAAGCAGCCATCTGGCAAGAGGTGAGAAACTGCCCTCATTATTTTCAAACATGTTTAAGGTTCCCGCTGCCCTTGTCTAATGTCCTCCGGTGCAATACTCTGCTTCTTTCCACAGGCAGCTTTTCGGGGCATCAGACCGTGCGGTCAGGCTCACTGGTCTGTTCCACATCAGCCAGGTCTCCACTGGGGAAGATAAGGGGCGGCGGGGTGTAGCTGGGGAAATTCTCCAGGTTGGTCTTCAGGAAGAGAAGATGCTGGATGGCGTCCACTGGGAGAGGGGGGTCATGTTCTGTGATGGTCCGGCTGCCCAGGGAGGCCAAGACACTTGCCGAGAAGGTGCCCGTCGGGGGGCAGGACAGATAGATGGTGGCCAGTCTCGCCAGGGCTGGCCAGACATCCCACCTCTTCTCCCAGTAAGCCAGGGGGTCCTCCTGGGCACCCACCACCTCATTCTCGCGCAGATACTTCTTCACAATGACGCTGGCCTGGTGGTTCTCCATGGAGAGCGAGGCACCACTCCTCCTGGAGGCCAGCAGCCCCACGCTTTCCAGCTGCTCCAGCAGGCTCTTCTCCCTCTGGCCAAACAGCAAAGACTCAGAGGCACTGCCTCTCTGCACAGGGTCCTCTTGGTCCTTTCCCTCTGCCCCGGAGCTCTTGGCCACTCTGCCACTCAAGGCGGCGTCCGCACGCACAGCCCTGGGGCTCTGCAGGGACGGCGAGGGAGGCAAGGAGTATTCCGACACCATGATCTCCTTCACCTTGTACACAAGCACCTGCTTCCAGTGGTCAATGTCGGCCCCCGCGGGCAGGATGGCCTCGATCCTCCCCTTGAAGCGGGGATCCAAGAGGGTCGCCAGCACAAACTCCTCGCGGTGGAAGAGCTCGGTGAGCTGGCCATCAGTGGTCAGCTGCAGGGCCAAGCCCTCAGCCAGCCGCACAGCTGCACCCATCTCCCCAGCGCTCTGCTCCTCAAAGTACCCGCGAACCTGCTCCAGGAAGATGTGCAGGTAGCGCAGCTGGGGCAGCACCAGGCTCAAGGAAGCCTGTGTGGTGCTCGCCTCCAGGACCACCATCTGGAAGGGCCGCAGGAGCTGGACCAGGCTGTCTGTCAGGCTCCAAAACATGGCCGACAGGGCCGTCCCCGCCTTCCCCAGCTGGTGTTTCTCCTCATACTCCTGCAGTGGCCGCTGCTGCTCCACCAGCCACTCCATCAGGTGGTAGGCAGAGACCCAGTGGTCCGAGAGCTCCCAAAAGGGCTGGTGCGCTGGGAGGCCGCACCGCCGCTGCAGCCGGGAGAGGAGCCGCCGGGCCTCTGCGGAGCCTTGGAAGTGGCTGCAGATGGCCCTGGCCGTGCCCAGGATGATCTGGACGCTGTGATGGTGACACAGAAAGCTTCCCACCAGAGAGTCGAGGCAGTGGACAAAGCAAGGGACAGGGATGTAGCCCTCTGTCCTCACCGCCTGCTCCAGGCTGGGGCAGCCACCTGCCACCAGAAAGCCCGGCCTCAGGGAGCCGTGGCTGAGCCACAAGCTGAGCTGCTCCCGCAGCTCCCGCTGCCTGTCCTCTAGGGCACTCTCCAGGGGAAGGCCCCAGACCCAGAGCACAGCCTGCTTCCTTGGGCTCCCAGACCCCACCTGTTGGCTACCCGGCCGTGTCATCCCCCAGTGGGCAGTGATGGCCACATAGTCCACAACTGTGTCCTGGGCTGCCACGGACACACTGAGGTGAACGCAGCCACCCTTAGCCCACCGCATTTCCTGACGCACCTGCTCCCCCATTGCTTCATGGAGCAGAGGCAAGGCTTTCCCAGAGAAGAAGGCTGGAGATGGCAGGTGGTAGCAGGGATCCACCTGGGCCATAAATCTTCTGAAGGGTGGGGACGAAACAAAAGAAAGTGGCAAGGCCAGGCTGCAGAGTAACTCGGCAATGCTGTGGTTCCAGGCCTGTGCTCGGGGCTGGTTGGGGGCATACAGGCCACCCTGGTCCTCCCCACCCGCCACAGGGGCAGCAGTAGGTTTATCTCTGGTGGGAGTAGGCAGCGGGGGCAGATCCTGTACCAACTGCTCAGGCCTGCCTGGGGCTGCCTGCCCCTCCCCGTCTTCTGGAGGTGAGGCATCCGGGCAGCGTCGTGGTGATGGGAGCCCCTCGGAGACCTGGCCAGCGGCACCTGCGGGCAGGCCCTTCTGTTTCTTCTCAGCCCCTCCCTGCTCCCTCCCAGGGCCGGCCGCAGTTGGCTTTCTCCCCACGTCCAGCCCATGCTTACTTGCCAAGTGGCGGACCAGACCCGAGGGCTGGGACTGCCCCTTCACCTTGCCCTGTCTGATGCTCGCATGGCACAGAGTGCAGGTGACCCGGCAGATGTTCCTGTAGTTGACGGTGAAGAATCGTCTCAGGTCGGGTGTGGGCTTCTGACCCATGGTGTCCAGGGGGCCTGGGGGCGGCCCAGGGGCCCAGCCCTTGGCCTCCGCCCCTGCCGTGCTGACCAGCTTCTTGGGGCAGAGTGGCCTCTGGAGGCTCAGCAGGGGCGGCTGCTCCCCAACGCCAGGGAGCAAATGCCTCTTCTTCCACTTCTTGAGGTGACGCACCTCTCTGGCCAGGCGGGCTATGAGGACGTCGGTCTGCCTCACCTCCTCATTCTCACCAGGCTGGCCCACCTCTCGCCTGTCCGGGCTGCTGGTCTGAACCAGTACCAGGCTGGAAGGGGCCTGTCCAGAGCTGAGCACTGGGTCCCTCGATGTCCTTGCTGCCTGCTCCCCCTCCTTTCTCCGTCCACGTGCCTTCTGCTTGGACACCTTCTTCCTAGGCTGCACCGGGGGCTCCTGCCCCAGCAGAGATTTGAGACCACAGGGTCCAGGGTCTCCCTTTGGCTTATTCTTATCCTGCCCAGGGCTGGCGTGGCAATTTGCCCCAGAGACAGCTGGGTGAAGACCAGGCCTCTCCAGGGAGTAGGCCCTTCTCTTCTTGTTGCAGACATGCAGGCCCAGGGGACCTTCCTCCTGCTCCTCCAGGAAAGCCTGGTCAGGCGAAGGGACAGACAAGGCTCTGGGGAGGGATCGAGGTCTCTTCCTCTGCAGGGGCAGCTCCCTCTCACTCTTCTTCTGGGAGTTGGAGGCGCTGATCTTCCTGGAGCCACCAGCCTTCTCCTCTATGTCTGCAAACTCAAGTTTGACCTCGTTCTCTGGCAGGTGCCCCCCAGCATCCCAGCCAAGTCCACAAGAGGTGTTGGTGGCTCTAGTGTTGAACTTGGAGCTGGAAGAAGCCAGAGTGGTAACTGGGCTCTTGGCTCTAGTCTTGGCAGAGTCAGCACACAGAGGGGGCTCTTGCCCCACTGATCTTGAGGGTGTATGTTTCTTGGGGGGCTTTCTGACCTTTTCTACTTCCGACATGCTTGGGAGCTTGGGGCAATGAGAAGGCCCAGGCTGTAAGGCAAGATGAGAAGAACAGCTCAACGAGGGGAGGTGAGGCCGGAGAGGGGAGAAGAGAGCTGAGGATGGAGGTGCAGTTACCACATGGAATCAGCCCCAGGACAAAACTCTCCAGACCCCGACCTCCTTGGTGAATGAAGCCTGACGTTCACTCCTCCAGACCCAACGGAGCCGCCCTGGACCAGAACCCCCACGGCCCTCTGCACGTTAGTGGTTTCTGGGTCCATCTTCTTTGCCAAATTAACTGAGGTTTCTCTCTTTTCTTTCAATGTTCACCCAGAACCTAGTAGGCACTTGGCAATGTTCCTGTGTGATGGATACAATATAAAGTTGGCAAGGCACCTGCATGCACATGGCCCTCAGGCTGGTGGGCGAGACAAACGTGAGTAAGAGACATGCACGACACAGACAATTTAAGCCAAGGTGTAGGGTGTGGAGGAGCACTACAGGGGCTGTGAGACCCCATAAGGAAGACACTCATGAGGAAAACAGCTAGGTCTCCCTGGAAGAGCTGCAGGCCGGCAGCGAGTGGAGGTGGCCGGTCTCTGCATCCTGTGCCCCTAGGTGGTACTTGGCACCTCCAGGGCACCATGAAAAGGTAACAGCGATCAGTTTTCACGGATCATGCAGCCCGAGGCTTCCTAAGCCTCCGCCAGAGCACACGGTGTGGGGCCACTCCCAATGCCACTGACCCAGACCCCCGGCATCCTATCACAGACAAACTCCTGAAGGGCTGTTTCTACCTTCTCACCTCCCATTCCTCGAAAGCCCACTCCTCTCCAGCTCCGGCCCCAACAGGTCCCTGACACTGACACAGCTGAGGCCCCCTGGTGACCCTCATGGCCCCACCTCAGGGGACTTCTCTGCACTGGAGCAATTGCTCGAGCCCTCCATCTAGAATGCTGTGGCCCAAGGCCCTGGGACACCATGTTCTCTTGGCTTTCCTGTCACCTGTGACTCCTTTTCAGTCTCTGCCCATCCCTCAATGGCGATTCCCAGGGTTCCTCGTTTCCAGGCCCTGGTTCTACTTCCATACCTCCTCCCCAACTGGAGCTGCATCTGCATTTCCACACAGACCCCTGTGAACCCCTCTTGGCTCCCAACTCCCTCCCAGGCTCCCCTCACCTGCTCTTCCCACAGTCAACTCCATCTCGGTAAATGGGACACCTGTTCACCCAGATGCTCAGACCCCAAACCTATGGACAATCCTTAATTCCCTTCCCCGCATTCATCTTCCGGAGATGAGGTCAAATTCAGGACTATCAAAAGAAAAGAGACATGAAGAAAACAAAAGAGAAATGTGTGGAAAGAAGAAGAGAATGTGAGGAAGGAGGAGCCCGGGGAGCCAGGACACGTGTCCCGGGGAAAGAGAAGGTTCAAAGGAAGGTGGCTCAGATCCCACCCTGAACATCTGAGAGCAGGGAGTGTGCGTCTCTCCAGACCAGAGCAAAGTGCAGGGTAAGTGAGGAGATGGGAGCCAGAACATTCTGACACTGGGCAATGATAACCATTCAGAAGGATCACCAGGGCTGGCAGGATGGCCTTCACTGTTGACCGGTGGCTCAAGTGAGAACTGGCCATGGAGAAGCGTGGACAATATGATGCAGAGGAGCCCCTTCCAGCAGGAGGGCCCTCAGAAGAACTAAGAGAAATTACCCAGGCAGCCGCCACCGAACCCGATGTCTGCGGCCCACGGGCAGTGACACTGTGGAGGCGCTGTGGATGACGCTGTGGGTCAAGGTGCAAATGAAGTGCAAGACCCTGTCCTGCCCCACAGGAGGTGCTCCAGGCATCAGAACCACAGGGGCTCACCTCCGCTCTTGTTTTGATTGAGGAAACGGAAACCCAGAGCAGCAATGTGATGGTCAGTGGCAGAGTGGAGGTCCAGAGCCAGCGCCGGGCCTCCAGAAGCAGTTGGTAGGCTTCATTGCTCCCAGGAACACAGAACTAGGTGGGCCCGTGGCTGGCCTGCTCTCACTGATAAGAGCAAGGAAAAGGAAAACACCTGAGTCAGGCTGCTGCCTAGGTCACACCCCAAAGCCTTTACCTGAGGACCTGCTAGTTTACCCCAGGGCACCAATCCTGTTCTGTCTGCCAACTTGCCTTGTCCCACCAGTCTGTCCATATTCTGCAGAGACTCTTGATCCACTTGACCATTTAACAAAAATTTGTCAAATGTCTACCGTGAGTCAGCCCTGTACCCTAGAAACACAAACCTAAAGATGAGTAACTGCCTGGCTGCATGCGGGCTCAGGAGGAGAGGATGACTTGGAAATGCCTCCCAGCGCCAGGGCAAGGCACCCTGGAGCCAGGCCTCGGGCTGACCTAGAGGCAAACCGGGCCTATGACATGGGAGTTTCGATTCTGTCTTGGAAGGGTGGCTTACCTTAGGCTACTGCTTCCGGATCCTTATCTCCTGACAGCCCCCTGGGGATAGGTCCAGGATCGTGTGCAATCCCTGGGACCCACAGTAATGCTACCTCTCTCTTTTCCACAGAACCACGTCAGGATGACAGCGAGGTGGACACTGTGCAGAGCCAACCTTGAATCTACGTGAATCTAAAATAAGAAATGTAAAAAGAAAGTCACCCACAAATTCCAGGACTTTGGTTATCAGAAGTTGTTTGTGACACTTCTCATAACGGATGACACACGCACACACTTGAGGACAACAAGATGGATCACCAGCTGTGACTGAGCGCTACGTGCACTAGTGTGCTTCGGTTTCCTGGTCTATTCAACAGGGCTAACAGCAGCCAGCTCACTGGCTTGTTACGGATTAAGGGAGTCCATGTCTGCATACCACAGTGTTTAAGGGCAGTTACTGGCGCAGAGTGCGGAATGGATACGTTACGAGCCGCCGTCCAGTACATTCTGGCCTCACCTCGTGTTTCAGGTGCAGGGCACTGGGAAGGAGAGGCTAGGCTAGGAGGGGGTCACCTGAGCCGCCAATGAGCGGGGCAGGCCAGAGCAAGCCATCTCCGCATCCCCCGAGTCCACAGCTGTGAAGCGGGACCACAACGCCCCCACCCCGGCTCACCTACGGCCAGGGGTCCGGCTGGCTGGGCTGGCGGAGCTGGACGCGGCTCCTGCTGTGGCCGACCGCGCCCCCGCGGCGGGTAGCAAGGCGCCGCCACCCGCACCCACCTCCGCGCCGCCGCGAGTCGTACCCGAAGGCGCCAAAGGCCCCCGCAGAGCCGGGGGGGTCCCGGGTCGCAAAGAGCTACACCTCCGGGAGCAACAGCCCGCGGCGCCGCGCCCACCCCCGTCCCGCGGTTGGTACGTTCCCCGAGCCGGGGGCCAGCACCAAGTGCGCAGGCGCAAGAGGCCGAGGCCGGAAGTGGGTGGGGGTCACGCCGCCTCCTCCGCCGGATGTCGGCCGCTGCTCCCTCCTTGACCGAGGTCCCTTGGTATTAGCTCAGTAGTGCTAGTTTAATAGGCCTTAAAAGGAACACTTGCACGCTCTCCGGGCCGACGTAGTCCAGTCATACTTCTCCACCAGCCGACCCCCAAGGCCCCTTCCGCCCCGGCCTCTCTGCGCCACCGGAGTCTGACTGCCCGAGTGCAACCTGGGTCTCGTTCGCACGTGCAGACGGAAGGGACCACGGTGACGGCAGTGATCCATGTGTCGGAGTCTCTTCCTGCCTTGAAGGCTCGCCCAGCATTTCAGGAAGCCCATAAAGCGTCTTATGGGGCACATTCCCGGTGATGCGCCGATGGCCTCTCCCAGAACCCAGGGGTCATCCATGCCTTCCACCACTGTGGTGCTCTGCCAACTCCCCAAACAATTGTCCCTCTCTCCTTGCGCTGGTCCCACCTGGGCACTAACCCAACTCTTGCTTCACAGGCTACCTTGAGCTTCTTTCCACCACTACAGTAAGACAAATTCAAGGGCCTCTGCTGGGACACCACTGGGCCTTGGGCAGTCCTCCCTACTCACCTTCCCAGGGCTGGTCTCGGTTCTTGCCATCTTTTTCTGGCTCCCCTCCTCTGGGCCCAAGTCCATCAGCTCCAGGCTGGTGCAGTCCTCCGGCTTGGGCTAAAACTAGGACCCCTGCAATGAGAGTATATATCTTTTCACTTTACCAAAGCTATTTTAAATCTTGTTTGATTCCATGCCTCCGAGATGGTGGTTATTGATTTTTCCATTATACAGATGAGGAAACAGAGACCCAGTCCCACAGTGTGTTACAGTAGGAGATGGGAGGAGCCACAAGTGATACTAAAATCATACTGTTGTGTCGGGGTCCGTATATAGTGGGCTCAGAGCTGGTCCCTTTGCAGTGTTAACCCAGAGGCACTCTAGAACCAAGGGTGGTTTGATTGCAAAACTGGGAGACACAGATAATAAACTGAAAGAACTGTTATACACGATAAGAGAACTCAGTAAACTGGCTGGATTTAATGCTAATATATAGAAATCAAAAGCAAATATATGCAAACAACAACCATTTAACAAATATAAAGAAAAGATTCAATTTTACTAACGATAAAGATTAAACGTCATGGAATAAGCTTAATAAAATGTACAAAATTTATGTGAAAAATACATTTTTAAACATAGGACTACAAAAAGAACACCTGAACAAGTGGACAGGCAGATCATGTTCAGGGCTAGGAAGACCTGAACAAAGAGGGGACTATTCACTGTAAATTCATTCAACAATGTTCCCATTTTGAAAACAATTGGGTTTTTTTGTCTTTTCCTTACTGACTTTTAGGAGTTGTTAATATTTTCTGGACATATATCCTTTATTAGGCATATATATTGTGAATACTCTCTCCCAATCTGTCTCTTAACTTCTCTCTTAATCATGTATTGTGAGGTCAGAAGTTCATCACAACGAAGTTCAACTTTTCAGTGTTTCTTTGATGGTTAGTGCTTTTTGTGTCCTTTTAAAGAAATCTTCAACTACCTCATGACTTGTATATATTTTTAGATATAAAGTATTTCAAACATCTAATAAAGCACAGAAAAAATATGACACCCATGAAAAAACACCTCATAGATAACTAGATGTTTGCTTCTGTCTTTAACCCACCTGAACTTTACTTTTGTGTGTGATCTGAGAGATTAAATCTAACCTTTTTTTTTTTTTTTTTTTTTTTTCATTTAGAGAGCCAGTTCTTTTGCAGTCCATCCTTTCCTCACTGATTTGTTCTTGGGGATCTTCTCCTAGGCTCTATATTTCTGTTCTAATGTCTTTCTGTTCCGTACTAATTATCTCTCCCTACAGGAATACATCTATTTTTTCAGGTATAATTTAGATCCAATAAATGTCTCAATTTTAAGTGCACATTTCAATGAGTTTTAACAAATTTATTCACCTGCAGAACCACCACCACAATCACGATGTAGGATATTTCTACCACACATACCCCAAAGTAATAGATCCATCTTGCTTTTTCCCAGTTAACCTCTCACCTTGGGCTCCAGCTAACTGTTACTATACCTTCTGCTATGAAAGATTGGGTTTACAGTTCCTAGTGCTTCATATAGATGGAACTATCCTGTATGCAGTCTTTATATGTCTGGCCTCTTTTACTTAACACAATGTTTTTGAGATTCATCCATGTTGATGTGTGAATCAGGAACCCATTACTTTTTATTGCTGAGTAGAATTCCTTTAGAGGAATACAGTGCCATTTGTTGACCCATTCACCCTGTTGATGATTTGGGTTGTTTTCAGTTTTAGGCTATCACAAATAAAGCTGCTGTGAACATACCTGTATAAGTCTTTGTATGGACTGACATTTTCAATTATCTTTGGTAAATAAGATTGAGTGGAGTGGATGGTAAATTATGTTTAACTCTCTAAGAAACTGCCAAGCTGTTTGTGCCATTTTATATTCCTGGCAGCAATGTTCAAGTTGCTCCAAATCTTTGTCAACACTTTATATTGTCAGTCTTTTTCATCTTAGCCATTCAAATGGGTGTGGTGACATCTCATTCTGGTTATAATTTGCACTCCCAGATGACATGATGTTGATTATGCTTCTGTGTGCTTACTTGCCATTTGTATGTCTTCTTTTGTGAAGTGTGGGTTCACATTACTTGCCTGCTTTTAAAAATTGGGTTTGTCTTATTGTTGAATTCTTTATATTCTTTATAGATTTGTATTTTATTCAGTCCTTTATATATTCAGGGTGGAAGCCCTTTGACAGTTATATGTATTACAAATATTTTCTCCTAATTTGTGGTTAGCTTTTCATTTTCTTAACAATGATTGTGAAGAGCAGTAGAAGAGATGGGGCTGTCTGATCTCACTGCCCCCAACCCCACCCCACACACACCATCTTCTTCCCTCTCTCTTCCTGGAACTAGATTCCCAAGGATTAGGGGGACTTGTAGCTAAAATAGATAAAGAAATTCTATAGATCAATAAGAAAAAGACCAAAAAAAAAAAAAAAACCCTAATAGAAAAGCAAGCAAACAATATGAACAGGCAAATTAGAGAAGCTGAAATCCAAATGAACAAACAACAAACAGAAAAAAGAGAGTCAGCATCACCAGTTATTAGGAAAATGCAACTTAAAACAAGATACCATTTCACACACATTATCTGATTGAAAAAATTTAAAAGGCTGAATAATAAATGAAGTCCAGGAATTCAGACAAGGTTGGTAGGAGTGTAAATGGAAACAGTTGCTTTGGAGGGGAATTTGGCAGTATCTGGTAATGCTGAAAGTAAGCATCACCCACAGCTCCACTCTCTACACAGACACGTACATGCCAGGGGAGTTCCAGCGCATTTGCACAAAGACGTATTACAGGGATGCTTACTGTTTGCAACAGGAAGAGCTGGCAGTGATGCAAGTGTCATCAATAACACTAATGCAGAAACAGAACCTGTATGTCACACTGGACTAGATCTGTCTGTAATAACATTGTATTAGTCAGTGATGCCACCTTAATGCTGCATAAGACACCTGAAAACCCTGACTTAAAATGAACTTTTTTTTTTTTTTTGCTCATATAACTGCTTCCGCTGAGGTTTGGCCAAACTAGTCGAGGTATGGCCCAACTTGGCTCCAGGTCATGTTTCTTCTCTGGGGTCAGAAGGCTGCCCAGGGCACGCATTTCTCATGATCAAGGCGGAAGTGCAAGCCATCCACTCTATGAGTGACTGGAGCTGGAGAAACTCTGGGAACATTTACATACAAAACCCCTTCAGTCTTTGGTTGAAGAGTGTGCTGATGACAATAATTTCCTGATAGCACCTCCAGCCTTTGCACAGGGCTTAAAGGTGGTGTTGGCAGTTGGAAGTCGGCTGGTGGGCATGGAAGTACTCAGACCAAGGGGCAATGCATGGACATTGGCTGTGTCTACTAAGAGATGTGTCCACTACAGTCTCATCAGTTTTGATCTTTGCTAATATAATAGGTAATGATGAAGTTACATTGTTGTTTCAATTTGCTTTCTCTGATTATAAATGTTCTGAAGCATCTTTTCATGCAGAAAAATCACTTCTACTTCTTTGATGAATTGCCTGCTTGCCTCCTTTGCCATTTACCTACGTGTGTTGTTCTCACCTTGTTGCTGAGCTCTGTGTCTATGAGTTGCAAATCACTTTCCCTGTTTTTCCTTTATCTTTTTTCTTTACTTTTTTTTTTTTGCCTTGCAGGAAATTCAAATTTGTCAAACTTTATCATCATCGCTGCTGGATTTCTTCCCCCACCCCCTTAGTTAGACCTTCCCCGTTACAAGATCAGTTTTTTTTAATTTAATTTTTTAATATTTTCTTCTGGTACATTTATAGTTTCATTTAAATTTGTTAAATCTCTGATCCATCTGGCATTTATTTGGTTGCCAGGAGAGAGTCTCAACACTGTTCATTGCCTTTATTCATTTTTTCCTTGTGGACTTGACTTGCCATGTTTATCAATTTATTTCTGGACCCTCGTTTTCTTCCATTGATTTGTCTGTCTTATCACGTGCCAGCACTATTGCTTTCATTTCTGCCTTTCAAATTGTGACTTTATATTTATACTACTTTCAAATATCTGGGAGGGCTGGTGTCCTTGCCAATACTCTGCTTTTTTTCAGAAATTCCCTGGTTATTTCTTACCTTCTTATTTTCCTTGAGAACTTTAGATTCAGCGTGTCCAGTCTGAATCTCCCCTCCTCCCCCCACCTCCAGGAGTATTAGCATTTTTATTGCGAGGACACTACATTTCCAGATTACGTTAAGGACATTTGACTCGAAACCTAGAAATACAGACACATAAACAGGCCCCAGGTATTCTTCGTGGCGCTTATTTCTCAAGTCCTAGCTCCCGGGACTGTCACTTCGTTTTCCAAGGTGTCTGTGACGGGGAACAAGAAACGGGGAAGGAAGCTGAGATCCTGGAAGAACGAAGGGGGTGTGGCGGCAGGGTTATGATATAAAGATCATGTGATTCGCAGCTGCCATTTATTGATGAGGCAGGCACTTTAGGCCATTCTCTCAGCTCCTCTCACATCCTATACGAGGCAGGCAGTAGGATTATTCTACCAGCTCCGCAATAAAACTGAAGCTCGGGGAGACTAAATAACTTTTGCTCAGCTAATAATTGGAGGAGCTGGAATTTGAACCCAGGCAGCCCAGTTCTGTAGCTCAACGATGAAGCTGAGCTGAGCTGCTCAGTCAAGGTGAACGGCTTCCGGGAGGCTGGGCAGAAAGAAAAAAGAGAGAAATGTTTGGCGAATCGATGGCTGCAGACCAAGGGCACGGCCGCTTTGCCTGGTATCATAACGGGTCAAGGTCGCAGCCTCTGCAGCAATCCTTCCGGCCCCGAGCTCCCCCTGAGACCCAGAATGCGCATGCGCAGGAACCCCCCCCCCATGCCCCCCAGGGGCCTCCTTCTGTCAGGAGACAGAAGGCTGACCTTCGCAGTAGCGGGGGAAAAGCCTTGCTGTCATCACGGCCCTTCCTCCTGAGGTGAAGGAGCTGAGGTGGGGGTTCTGTGGCTTTCTGAGAATATCCATCCCAGCCCTTTTCAGGGAAGATGCCCGCTGGGTGAGCTAAGGTTCCGCGACGCCCGCGCCCTCACCTGGCCTCCGATGAGGCACCGTCTCACTGCTGCACCGCATGCGCTGGGATTGGAATCCGCTCAGACACCCGATAATCCCCTAAAGCTTGGGTCTTCCTTCTCCCCAGGGCGTGGTTTCCAGATCAGGAGCTCCAGGTTCTGCGGGGAAATGCTCGTGGGACACCCTGGTGCTCCAGATACCACCTTCCGTAGAGGTTTCCCAATCTTTTCACAGGGGCTCTGGGTGGATAACTGATGAAATCTTATCAGTCACCTGAGGGGTCGAGATACTAGAGTCGTGATTCCCTACTCGTGGAGGGGGGAAGGGACTTGGCCCCCCAGGGAACGTTTCACAAAGGCTGGAGACATGTAAGGTGATCACAACCAGGAGCAGGGAGAACAATTTCACCGGCGTCCGCTAGGTAGAGGTCAGGGGGCTGCTAACATTCCTACAAGGCACAGGACAGCACCCCCCCCCCGCCCCCAACAAAGAATTATCCAGCCCAAACTCCAGTAGTGCCGAGGTAGGGGAACCCTGTCTTTGGGGGTTTCAGCTAGCATTGTTTAAAATGCAGAGTCTTGACTCCTGTCTGTGACATTCTAATCCAGTGGGGTTTGGAGTGGGACCCCGGAATCTGCATTTTCAAGCTTTCCAGGCAATTCTAGTAGAGGTGGGCCACGTTCCACCCTGACAAATGCTGTTGCATGATTCCACAACGCTGCTCCCTAGACCTGAGTGGGCTTGCCTAAGAACAACCCAGAGCATTTGTTCAAAGTCTGGGATCCTCACTCCATCCCTGGGAGTCTGTCCTTGTAGACCTGGCTTCGGTTCCAGCATTCTGTGGGTTTGTTTGTTCTGAGCGGTTCTCAAGCAAGTTCATTACACGGAGCATGGGCTGAGTTAGCGTAGACTTTGGTCCCCTGCCCTCAACCTTCTGGTGTTACAAGTCAAGCAAACTGTGGTGGCTGCCAACTGACTTCATTCCCGGAAACCCCAAGGTTTATAAACAAAGGTCACTTACAGCACTCGAACTTGGAGATTCTCAGAAGCAACGCCAACTACCCCCACTTGATTTCACCTCTACTCCTCAAATTCCCAATATTATCAATGATCCCACTTTTGTTCAAAAATCCCAAATTCTCCAAGGGCCTTGGTTTAGGGGCTTCATCAGGGAGGGGTGACCCTGTGGATGCAGTAACAGCCACCTTCTGTATTATTTCCTTCTTTCCATTGAGAATCTGGGCTGATGGGCGTCCCTGCTATGGCTTGGAATGTGCCAGATGGCAGGATGCTGAGGTGGGAAAAGTCACAGAGGATTGTTGGGAAGCCGGGCATCGGTGCAGCATCCAGCTAGCAAGTCCCCTTAGTTCTTTGCCTTTTGGGTTCCCCGAGCAGTGCCTGGCACCTAGCTGTTGTGGTTCCATTATCATTCAAGGGCTTTTAGTCAGTGTGAGAGCGCATGGCCCCAGGGACCGCCCAACCAGTTCTGCCTGGAGGTCTCCATCCCTTGTGCAGCACTGCCCTCTGTCGGCCGCTCTGTGTGTGTGCAGCTTAGCTAATCTCGCCGGCCTTTGTCTTCTCTGGGGCTTGTCGGGCCCAGGGTGGTCTCCCAGGCTGCTTCCTGCTCTGCCATTAGGGGTGGTGCAGGGGTACCCACCCTGGGCCACTGCCCATCTTTAGGGATCTTTTACTTCTGTAGGTGCTGGGAGCGTCTGCATCAGAGGCTGACATTTACAGATGTGCTTCCCACTTGGCAGGGGAAGGGGCGCTTCTTGCTTGAAACAAACTACAAAAGAACTCTCGGCACAAGTCGGTCCACACCCTGAACTAAGACTCGCCCAACCTGGCATGGCTTCTGGCCGCATAAGGCTGCATCCCTGGGCAAGCCGGCCCCATCGAGTTCCTGTCTGACCAAACTCTGGGCTGTGAGAACCGACTGTCTAGCCAATACCTGACCTTTCTTAGAGCATTTACCACTGTGAACACTTCTTCTGTGCCTCTGGGACATCCATGTATGGATCTCCTGCCACCCAGGAGTGCCTCTCCAGGACTGCTCCTCGGAGGTGAAGTCGGGATGACTCGGGCCTCTGTCCCCAGTCTCTGTGCCTGGATGCACTTACAGCCCCCAATCCTCTGTGACTTTTCACTTTCCTGACTCTACTCAGGCCCCGCTCACCCCACCCCACCCTCCCTTGTTCTCCTGTTAAAGTGCCCAGTCACCTCACATAGGCACAGGCACTACAGAGCTCACATTTCCCTACTGTCAGTGGTTACAGAATAAAACCTACTTCATGGCTTTGACTCACGTCTGGCTGTGTTCATTTCTGACAAAACCTTCTCTCCCCGCAGTCCCTGTCCTGCGGGTGGGATGAAAGCTTTGAGAGGAACCCCAACTTCACAAAGCAGGCGGGCCCAGACCTTGGGGGGAGCATCCCAAGCTCCCGGCCTCTCCTCTCACCCTGAATGGCTGCACAGGCAGCGAGAGAGGAAGGGGTGGGTAGTCACCATGCTGGGAAGGGGACGGGACACCAGACCCAGGGTGCTCCCCAGGGCCCCGGGAACAGGCTGCCCGGTCGTGGTTCCACGAGAACTCAGGGACAGACACACACATCCCACCTCTGCAGGCTACATCTTCCTCTTGACCTTTAAACTCGTGTTTCCAACTCACCAAGCGTGGATGCCCCGGACACACCCAGCTTACCAGGACACAAAGGAGACCCCAGGTCATCACCGCCCTCCAGCCTGCTGCTCCTTCACAGCCTGTCACTGAGAGGGTCCAGGCGCCAGGTACTGGGCACTCTTTTAGCCCACTGCTCATCACAGGGTCCACCTTGCCGCCTCTCTCTCCCCACCACCAACTCCCTACTCACCTTCAGCTCCTAACCGGACCTTCAGTCTGCCCATGCATGCCCATCTTCACCACCACTCCCATCCGGAGCCCTGGTAACAGGCTGCCTCCCATCACGCACCCTGTGGAGATCCTAGAAACCAAGTGGGGTCATGTGACAACCCTGCTTCCGAACCCTTTTGTGGCTCCACATTCCCTTGGATCAACCCAGACTCCTCAGTGTTCAGGCCCTCAGTGGTCCTTCCTCATTTCTCCCGGTTCCTCCCCTGTGCAACTCCTACCCCCACACTCTGTAGCGCCTCCCATGAGCTACACTCTCTGGCCTCAGAGTGCCAGCTCCCTCTCCTCACTCTGCCTGGAAGCTGATCCTCACTCAAGCCCAGCGCAGAGCCCTTGGGTATTTAGGAATGAGGCAGACCACACTCCGGAATGTTGGGGACCTGCTTTATTGCAGAGCCCCAGGAACCACATGCTCTGTAATCGGGGACACGGACAATGGTGGTCAAGTTTCCATTTGAATGAGTCCTCTGTCTTCCTCCTCCTGCCAGGCCTAGTTCTGGGCAGCATCCAGTCTCCTCTGGTCTCAGGAAAATGCAGTTCTCAGTATCCACGTCCCAGAGCTGCAGCTCCAAGCAGCTGCCAGTCCCCTTTCCTGTCCCCCAGATCCACACACTGAGGGACTGGGAAGCGGGTGGGCAGAGGAAGAGCAGCCTCAGCCAGGACTCTGCCACCAAACAAACAGTAATTCCCCCACCACGCGTGAGTCACTAGACACGGGTCAGGTTTCCAGTACAATCCAGACTCGACACCCCCAACTCCAGGAGGCCCACAGAGGTCAGCACAGGAAGGGAGTTTGAAAGGGGTTGGGTGGGATGTCAAAGGGAGGCCCCAATCTGAGCAACAGGCCAAGCCCAGAGCCAAGAAATCCAGGTGAGATGTGTCACCTTCTACCACTGTTCCCAAAAATGACACCCACCAAATAGAATGCCAGTCTAATAAACAGTCAATATATACAGATACTGGCTCCTTCCCCCTGGGAGGAAAGGCGGCAGAGTAGAGTCAGGGGACTCCAGTTAGCTCTGGGACTGCAGGCAAGTGTCTGAGATCTCAGCTCCACCTCTCCTGGGAGAAGTGAGGCCATGAGCTAGGGGTCCTAGGTTTGCTCTGGTCTGACGCCCTCGCCAGGCAGGTGCTCCTCCACCCCTCAGCATCCCAGCACAGAGCCCGGCCACTCCGCAGGATAAGTCTGGTGCTGGCCTCAGGAGCCAGGGTGGGCCCAGGGGCCCACGGTGCCACCCACAGCTCACCTATACCTGTCTCCCCACCCTCTCTAGCTCCAGGTGACGTATGTGCTGCCGTGAGGGGCTCTGAATCTACCCCCACTGCAGCCAAATGAGGGAGAGGCCAGGCCTGGGGCAGGAGCTGCCTTCCCTTTCTCCCGGCTCACGCAGTGCTCAGATGAAGCCTCTGGGCGGGGAGACAGCTTGTCCACAGACGAGGAGGCCCAGGTAGGGAAGGCGGAACAGAATACTCTGAGGATATACCACTTTCTGAGCAAGCCAATTTAAGTGACTGTAACTATAAAAGATGCTAAACATACAGGTTTCAATCCTGACCCAAGAGACTATGTTGCTTTTTTGTGTGCGAATGTTTTTCCATTATTTCAACATTTTCACACACTTCACATCTACATGTGTCAGAAAATTAAAGAACTCCAATAAAGGCCTTTGACACACCCCGATCGAGCTCCTCCAGCTCATGGGTGAGGAGGCCCACGCGGGCAGATGCTTCCTGGGGTCACACAGCAGGATGGTGGCCAGGCTGACATAACTGGTCCCCTGACTCCTCACCCAGGGCTTCCTCTCCGGCCTGGCCCATCCCAGGCTCAGAGCACCTGGGCTGGACGCCCCTTCTCCACAGGGCACATGGCCTTCCCTGGGCCGCCCCCTTTTGTAAAAGGTAGGCTCCCAGGCAGTATCTACATGGGAGGGGGCAGTGGCACCAGAGGGCTGGGTATCTCCTGCGCCAGCTTGACTCTGAGCTCAGGGCTTCCTGAGGCCCAGACTGGCTGGGAAGGTGGGACTTTCCAGAACCAGGGAGGCCTTGAAGGAGGGTGCACAGAGGAACCAGGACACAGCTGTGGGGGTGACAAAAGGGTCATCAGGGGCGGTGGAGCCAAGGTGATCCAGAGCGCTGGGACACCTGAAAATCACATCACATGAAAGAGTCACCTCCTCGCCGTGGAGACCCCCTCCCCCAACCCCTCCATGGAGAGCCTGAGTTGGTCACCCAGCTTACCTCAAACATCCCTCTGCCTGGGTAGCGTCTCAGGGCTCCGGTGCCCCAGCCCTCCCCCCACTCACAACAGACTGCGTTCCGGGCCGCCTCTCTGTGGTCTGCAAACCCACAAGCGGGCTGGGCAGCTGTGCTCCCCAGGGACTCCAGTCTTCCATCCATCCCAGCACAGCACCAGGTGGGGAGGGAGCAGGTGCTTAGCACTTTTTTTTCTTAATAAATGAATGCCTGAATCCAGCACAAACTCTTATAACAACCCTGCCCGGGCTCTTCCTCCTGGGGCCCTTCCCCACCCTGCCCGCCGCCCCATGGTACCTGGGGCCGAAGCGGCAGCGGTCACTCCCACAGGAAGCGCACATACCAGATGGTCTCATTCTTCAGCTGGGGCCCAAACAGGGGGTTGAGCTGAGCCAGGATGGCGATGAGCCAGCTGCCAGGGACAGCAGAGAGAGGGTGAGCCTGGATGCAAGGAACTGCCATGCACCCCTCACATCAGGCCGCTGGTCAAGTGACCAACCCAACAGACGAAGGGTCTGGCTTCCAGAGTGAAGGGTCCCGCCGAGCCATCCACACTGCAGCCAGCACGGAGGCTCTGTCTGGGGCGTGTGGGTTTGGGTTTAGGCTTGGTATGACTTGATATTTTGTAGATTTATAGGATCACTGAATCAGGCTGGACCTGGGATTAGGCAAGAGGAAAGACAGCCTCCAGCAGCACCTAGGGAGCAACTCGCAGCTGTGCCCTAATACGTTTCTGGTTCGGGCCCCTCCAACCTGCACTTGGAGCAGGACAAGGCTGGGCTGATGGCAGGCATGTCAGAACCACTGCCTTTTAGGAGCAAGATGAAGGAACTACCCCGATGTGTGGAACTGAACACCAAGAGCCCCACTCCCAGGCCTGCTGAGGACAGGACAGGGACTGTCCTTCAGGCCAGTGAGCTCTCAGGGCCCATCAGCAGGCTGCACATCACATCTCGGGGGGGGGCCTGGGCCCCATCACTGTGACTGCGCTTGCCACAGTGGCAGGCCCCCAAGGCCTCTGGAGGTGGGTGACTTTACATGCCTTAGGTGATGGTACTGTGGTGCTCGGTCTGGTTTTGCAGGAAGGGTCAGCTCTTCTCACCCGTGAATCCCCCACAGCAGCCGGGCACGTGCCTGATGCCCAGGAAGCTGTCAGAAATCACTGCCCACTTATCATCGTACTATTCTGAGCATGTAATTTCTAGACGTGGTCCCACCTGACTGTGTGCATCCAATCTGCAGCCCAGTCTCCCTTTCCCACATGTTGACTTGATGTTTGTACACTCCGCCTCCCCATGTTCCCAGCCACCATCCTCTATGTCCCGGTCTCTGAGCCCCTCTGAGGTCCTGCTTGGGTCAGATGGAGACATTCTGCCAAGGTCCGAAGAACCAAGAAGCAACACAGAGACAGGACCGTAGAGATGCTCTCTGTCAGGAAGAATTCTGAAACACTGTATGTCCCTATGTATTTAAGCTAACATCTAACAGTCATCATTATTTTTTACAAGTTTTATTTTTTCATTAATAGGTAGAAAATATTAAATATTATATAAAGTGAAACAAGAGAGAATTCACTAATAGGAATAAATAGTTCATAATCTAATTAGATAAAACAGGTTTTAACTACATAACATGTACCAAATCTGAAATTAGTCATGTAAATTTTTTTAAATGTGGGTTTTATTCTATGTATTTTGACAAATTTGGCAGTCCTGAGAAATATTCCAGTTACTTTTAAAATAATATTACCTTTTAAAGAATCAGCTTCTCATCATGTTACCTGTCCTGATTGTTCTGGATTCAGAATATACCAACTATGCCAAGCTTAACACATAAAAGTAGTGTATGAGACCCAGGAAGGTGAGAAGCCAAAAAGGCTTAATGTGGCTGAACCGATTAGGAGAGAGGCCACCCTCAAAGCCAGAACTTGGACTTATTCCTCAGTTTGGCAGCCAGGATGATTTAACATGGAGAAACCTAACACAGAAGGATTGGGGACGGATGGCAGGGTGTCTTTTTTTGTAAAAGAGGAGCGGCTATCACAATGGCAGCTTTAGAAAGGGAACATCTGGACATGAGGACCCTGGAAGTGGATTCCCTCACACTGTCCTCGTACTCACATCTCTTGGAATGTTTCCCTATCTCCCAGGGACCTCTTCCAAGTTTGAAGACCTCTGTTCATCCAGTGGTTCTAAACTGGCTGCATCACAATCACCCAGGGGCAAGCACTAAAAATACAGATTCCCAAGTGCAGATCTTGAGAACTGTGGTTTAGTGGCTGCAGGGGGAGCCCTGCAAGCTGTGTTTTACAATCTCTCCGGGTGATTCTGATGCCCAGTCAGGCATAAAAAGCACTGGCTCATTTCACAGATGAGAAAACTGGCGCCTTGGACATTACAAAGCTTGTCAGGTGATACATTTGGAACCAGAACCCAGAGTTCATGACTTCCAGCTCATCACTCTGCCACTGCACACCACCTCGTCTTCTGTGTTTTACTCGGCCTTTCAAGACCTGAAAGTGTCAGGACCAGGACAGAGGGGAGAGCAGGGCTGGGAGAGGAGGAAAGAAGGGAGGACAAAGGCACCCACTGACTTTGAGCTGGGGAGAGCAGTACTTACAAGAGGTAACAGCAGACGGCGGTGGCCACCAGCATGGTGATGATCACTCTGCAATGGAAGAGGCCGTCAGGTCAGGGCAGGTGGAACCAGAGCCCTTAGGAGGACTGGCCGGGGCCAGAGAAAGAGCTCCTGGTGCCAGCCTTTTTTCCGTTGGCCTTTCCGATGCCACCTGAACACAAGGAGGCTGAGGTCTACTTGGGGTGAGAATTGCAAGATGGAAAATAAAAACTCCCAGCGTCACCTTACGGGGAGGTCAACCTTGACCATATCCAAGTTACATTATGAATCTTTCCCTTTACCTGTCTTCCTTCTCCATCACCTACTATTTCTCCATCGTAGAGTAGACATGTTGGGAAAAGATACCATACAGGGCTGCATCTGCAGCAACCCACCGTGGAGTGATCTCTGGAATTCAAATTTCACTGGGCAAGGGGAAGGGAGACAGAAGACAGGGCAAGAAGCACGGAGCCTGTGAGCCATCTCTGAGACTAAGTGAGCAGTTACAATGAGAACGGGGCCTAGCTACACTGAGTTCACTCAAAGACTGGAGACAGAGGCTTTAAATGCAGCAAGAGAGACTTCAGTTAGACAGAAGAACTCACCAAGTTTTGCAGGAGAGGTGAGGAACTAAACTGGTTTACAAAGTGAAGCCGTGCAACCTTAGCCCCTCAGATCTTGAAGAACAGAGGCAACACCCATATGCCCAAGCAGCCTTCAGCCAAAGCTAAACCTAACCCAGACCAGGCCCTATGACCTCTGATCTAAATAAAGCACGCGAAGTTGCTGCCAGAGAAATTAGCATCGAATCCATTCTTTTAACATAACTAAGAATGGTGAATCTGTCCTGTGCTGGGCACTTGGGTATACAGTGGTGAACAAAACAATTTTCCACCTCAAGGAACTTGTAATCAGGAGACAGAGCACTTTACAACTGAAGATTATATAAAGCAGAAACTGGTGAATGGTGCAACAGGTACAGAAATCTGCTGGGGGACCTTCAAAAAGCAATGATACCGGCTAAAAATTATTTAACATAATATGTGCCATGCATTAAGAATTTTATATACAATATTTCGTGTCATCTTCACAGCAGCCTTAAAAGGCAGGTATCATCACAACCCCCAATTACCTAAGACAAAAGCGAGGCTTGAAGGGGTGACAAATGCTCAAGGTCACAGCTGGGCAGGAGTAGACAAACTGCACCAGCGCCTAGCCATAGCCTTTACCTTTACTGGCGGGAGGAGGTGCCCGCGGCTGTCTCCACCTTTCTAATGCACGACCGTCTCTACTCTTTGGCCCCGACAGCCTGCCTGCTCCCAGCTCCCGGCTGAACGCGGCCCACTGCAGACCTGGGAGGAGGAATGGGGCGCCGCGCGTGCCTCGGCCAGTGCTCGCTGCACTGCGGGCCGCCGCCGCCCGGGGGAAGGGGTGGGCCCGGCCGGGGAGGGGTCCGCAGGGAGGCAAGGCCGCGCGCGATCCTTACCCGCGGTTAGGTCCTTTCGGCACGAACCAGGGCCCGGCGATGCCGATGAGGCCCCAGAACGTGGTGAAGATGATGACCGGGAGGGCGAAGGAGTGCGCGGTCATGGCCGGGCGAGGGATGCAGGTCAGAGCTGCAGGTGCTCCTGTGCGCGCAGCTCCGGGCAGGGAAGCAGGCCGAGCATGCGCAGCAGGACCCGGCCTCCCAGAGGAGCGCTTTCAGCCAACTCAACTTGCGCAGGCGCGCCAGCCCGTCACTCAGAGGCGGGGCCGGGCTTTCAGAGGAGCCAAATATAATTAGCTTTGATCAATCAGCGCCTCCAGTTTCCAAGTTCCTGATTTACAGGACAGAGGCATGTGTCGAAATAAACTCTGCTTTATTCAGATAGCAAAAGGCTGAGAATCAAACATGGTTTTTTAAACCTCATTTGCACATCTTTGAAACCAGAGGAGGAGAGGACATCCCTGGGCCCATCACCTAGGGTGACCTTGGCTAACAGACACCTGGATGAGGGGAATGGCTAATCTGCACACTGTCCTGCTAAATACTTAGCACCCTAGGAACTCAACCTGGTCTTCTCCAGAAGCAAAAGGACGAGCAGAACTACACTCAAACATGTCTGGCTAGGACAGGGCTGAGGCCTCTCCCTCCAGCCTGGTCTTTGGCTGTTGAACTCAAACTGTCAGTTATAATGCTGGTCATTCAGAACGCTGGGCCCTGTGGGCATCAGTCTAGAGATTACAGGTAGAGGATGAGGGTGGACACCAAAGGCAGTTCGCTCCTATTCCCAGTGCCCTTCAGCCTGTTTTCTTTGTGAGGCAAAACAGGAAGGCTCTCCAGGCCGTAGGGTCTGAAACACAGCAAGTCTCTTAAAACAAAACAAAGAGGCCAACCCTGGCAAAAGGTCTCACCACACTTCAGCCTTGAGGTCCTGCACAAAATCATCAGTCATCCTCTCTGCCATTAGCTAACAGAGGGGATCCAGGGCATGCCTGTGCCCCTGGAGAAACCTGGGTAGTGCAAATCCTTATGAAATAGTATTTTCAGTCACCCCCTCCAAGGGGCCCAACTTTTTCACAAGCTGGCATTAGAGGCTTCCTCAGGGCCCAGATGTGGAGGGGCAGGGTGCATCCCTACATGGGCCCCACCTCCATGCCTAGACCTGGGTAGGAATTGTGTGTGTGTGTGTGTGTGTGTGTGTCTAGAACTCACACAGCATTGCTTGTGACCTTGATCTAAGGATTCTTAAAGGAGGGAAGAAGCCACAGGAATGAGGCCAGCTAGAAAGTCACCTCAATTTGAATCCCTATGGATAGGGTGTAGGTTATAACCCCTACTTTAAAGGGTCCTTCTTTCTTCCACCCCACCATTTGCACCTGTAGCACCTGGCGTAGTACAGAGTTCTAAACTCCCCGTAGAAACCTATGTGAATGGGGGAGAGAGGCCTGGACTCCATCTTGGCTGTATGGACCACCAGAGCTCCAGCTCCAAGGGCCCGTGGTACCCCTCAGGCCCCAGGACCAGGGGCTGGCAGGGAGATAGTTCCACAAGGTAAAAGGCAGAAAGTGAGAACAGAATTCTGGCTTGAAGCTGAAGAAAACAGGAAAGCAATGGCGCTAAGGCTAAGTGCTCCGGGGGAGAAGGGGAGGGAGAGTCAGAAAACACCGGGAACCAGGGATTCTGCCCCATAGTGAGACACTCTGATACCAGCATCTCAGGGGCTCTCAGCAACTTCTAGAGATGGGAAGTGGACAGACCACTGGTTGACCTGCAGCGTAGAGCAGGGAGCTGGACGGCAAGGCCAGGACAGAGCACTACTTCCAGCCTGTCTAACACAAGAGGGAGGCAGCGGCACAGAAGGCCTTCCCTCTAACCCCACTTCATTTCCCACCTGTGGTTAGGAAGGCGGGACCCAGACACTACATCATCCCCAGCCAGGTAAGCAGCCTAGGAGCCTACCCCAAAGCAGCCTCCCTGGAGGGAAAAGTGCTTTACTTCAGGGAGGAAGGAGAAATGGGAGAGGGCAACAGGAACCAGACAGTGTGGGACACCCTTCTGTGCCTCCAGGGTAGTGATTCTCAAGCTTGAGTGAGCCCAAGAAGTTCCTGGGGGGCCTGGCTGAAAATAGCCAGTCACTGAGCCCTGGTGCCTGGGATCCGATCAGGCAGGTCTGGGTGGAGCATATTTAAACAAACACCTCTACTGACTTCCAAGCTGGTCCCCACAGCAACCCTGGGAAGCATGAACTAGACCATGATGCTGACGGCATGTTTAGAGAGCACTTCTTCCCACAAGGACGTCGGTGGCGAGGGACAAGGACAAGGGCTGAAGGCAGCCCAGTGCCCTCTGCAGCCCGAGGTGTGTTTGAGACCTTCCTGAGCCCTACAGCAGCCTGGGCACTTGGAGTCTCTGCTGCCACTTCATGGACAGGGAAACGGAGGCACAGAAATCATGGTTGAACCACTGCCTGCAGCAGAGTTGGGACTGGAGCCCAAGCCTCCCCAGTACACACTTGTCCTGTCTGCTCTGCTCCGTACAAAACCCGAGCTCAGCGTGCTACAAGGCTGTGACTGGAGGGACGTGGCAGGCTCCCTCCTGGGAAACACTCCTCCCATTCTGGAGCTGCAAGGGGATAATCTTTCTCGAGTGCTCTGTGCAAAGGGGTTCTGCTTGCCTCACCCTACAGGAAGGCCCTGGGAGGAGGTAGAGAAATTCTCTGATGTCTCCCATTTGAAGTTGAAGCTTCCTGGCTTCTGCCATGGAGCCATGGTGACAGATCCAGGCCAGCTCCCCCTGGACCTGGTCATCCTCTATCCCTTACCACATGCCTTCTCCATGCCTCTGGGGCGGCGAGCGGCCTCCTGGAACGCTCCCTAACTATCTAGGGGCTTAAGCCCTGCCCCTAACCATCTCTCCCACCTCAGAAAAGTCCTCTGGCCACCAGAACATGGGGCAAAATCTTCCATGATGGGATTATTTCCTGAAGCACCTTAAAAATGAGCTTGAGATAAGAACCTTTCTGTGTATTAAGTGCTGTGAGGTTGCAGCTCTGCTAAGGGAAGGGCCTTGGCGAACAGGCTGCATGCCTCCTGCCTCTCTGAGATGTGGGCTTAACTATCTTCTCACTGCCCACCTCCTGGTGCTTAGAGTCCCCACCAAATGAAGATTCTGTGGCAGCCAAGACTCTCAGAGGGCCTGTCATCGTGATCACAAGGGCCAGGGCAGCATGGGGGTCTCCAAGGCGATCCCTACGATGCCTGCTTCGACCAGAGCTCTTGATCAGGACAGTGTGGGGGCCTCTTGGCCGGGATGGGAACCCAGGAGTCTGTTGGGAGGGTCCAGGATGCAGTCCTTCAGGATCTCCACTGGTCCCCTATAGGACGGAATGGGCGGCTTCTGGGTCACGGCCTCCTCCACACAGAGTGCTCCCATCTTCTCTTTCCTGAGCCCAGCCCCTCATGCAGGAGGAAAGGGAACGCACAATCAGACAGAGGAAACAGATTAGATGATAACCACTCCCCACATCCAGCTGTGCCCCAAGGTACGTTTGGTGAAAACATCATGGCAGAAGAGGCCGGAGACAGGACAACGGCTACTCTTGGCAGGCCTGACCGATTCCCACTCTGCGGGCTCTTCCACCCAGGACAGCGGATCTCACTGGGGGTGATTCTGCCCACCAGGGGACATTCGGCAGTGTCCGGAGACATCTTTGCTTGCTCCAACTGGGAGGGTGCTACGGGTATCCAGTGAGTATGTAGTGGGAAGGGCCAGGGACGGCCAGGCTAAAGCTCCCGCAGTGCACAGGATGGGCCCCCACAATGAAGTTATCTGACCCCGAATGTCAACAGAGCTGAGGATGAGAAACTGCCTGCGAAGGAAGGCTTTATTTTCTAAAATCTGGTAGTGTTCTCTGTTTGCTTCAGATTTACTAGTCCCACTGTCCCTGTGATTACAACCCGCCAAAGGACCCGCCCGGTGGCATCTTCTCCTTCATCCCCATGGGCTGGGCACAGAAAGCAACTCACTCAGCAAATGGACGGGTGAAGGAGCCTTGTCTTGGAATCACCCTCCCTTCTTCTCTCCACTTCTACGGACCCCCCTCCACCCACCGCTCAGCAGCAGGTCCGGGGCCAGCCTACTTCCTACAGAGCCTCTGTCAACCCTGAGGCCAGTCCACTGCTGACGACCACAGACTCCGAGGGAAAATGAGAGCAGAGCAATAGGAACAGCTATCAGAAGACATCCAGAGAGAAAAGTCCTGGCTCAGTCACTGTTCAGTAAGACAGGAATAGCCTGGAGACGCTCTTTGATTTTCTTTGGTGTTCAGTGACTGCTTGAAAAGAGGAACCTTTCTTGCTTAAGACGTTCAGTGACTTGCCCTCCAGTATAATATTGCTTCCTCTTCAAGCCTAGTCCCCCCCGCCCCGGCCCTCCGAGCTAGTGAGGTGGTTCTCCCCACTGACTCCTCCTCTGCCTGAAACACCCCGAACTTCTCCTCCGCTGGTACCTTCCTCGCAGCCCCTCAGACCTGCACTGACCTCTTCTCTCAACAGAATCTACACACCCCCACCGGGAATGTAGTATCTCTGCCCTAATGTGTCCAGTCCTCCCATCATTTCCGGTGGTGGCCTTCACCTTTTAAGAGTGCCATCGGCACTACCTGCCAGACATTGTTCTGAGCACTTCACAGCTCTTCACTCACTTTACAGATGAAAAACCAAAGCACAAAGAGATGAAGCTGCCCGAGGTCACATGCTAGTCAGCGGCAGGACTGGAGCTTTGAACCTCGGCCAACTTGCTTGGAAATTCCTGCTCTATGCGCTCTGCCCTGCTGCCTGCAGTGTGTATGTCCTGCCTCTCCAGCTCAATCATAAGCTCCTCGAGGATAGGTGTGCCGTCTCAAGCACCCACTGGTCTAGCAAAGGGCTGGGTACACTGTGGAAGCTCAGCGGACACCTTGGACCAGGCCTAGTGTGATGGCTGACTTCATCAGACGCTACCAGGCTTCGCACTCAGCATGGGATTGGGGAGGTAGGATCTCTTCCTTTGCTTTCCCACATCCAGGGGCTCCACCACGGGTTACTTACTTGTGTGGGAGCGGGGTGGCACTTGTGCACAGGTGTAGACATGGCTGAAACGCCGGCCTGAGGAAGTCAGGTACCAGTGCTGGATGGCGGGCTGGGGGTCATACTCTGTGACTGCCACGCCATTCACCGCTGTCATCATGAGCATGTTGATCACCTCGTTGGAGAGCTTGGTCCTCTCATCGGTCCTGATCCGGTTCATGGCACTGAATCCCCGCTCACAGCAGGAGGTGGAGATGGGCACGCAGACCACCACAGCTATGAGCCTGCTCAGCAAGGGGAAGTGGCAGTGCTGGGCCAGGGCGTTCTTGCACAGCATGGAGAAAGGGAGGTTCTTGGCAATGGCCTTCAGGCCCAGCCACTCCTCCAGGAGTGCTTCCTCACTGTATCCTGGGGGGAGCGAGAGCTCAAAATACCTGGCTAGGGTGAGAATATCATCATTTCCAAAACTGGCAAGTTCCACGCCACTTGGCCAGGCCATGGTGTCAAACACCTCCATGTTCTTGAGCTGCAGGGGACGGTCCCTGTCAAACCTTTGCTGGAGGTATTCAATCCCTGTCAGGATCATTCTTTCCCTGTCCGCCTGGAACCGCTGTTCTGCCATTTCCATTTGGTCCAAGAAGATGCCGTGAAGCCGCCCATCCCTGAAGCTGGCATTGAACTCTTCCTCCTTGGGTCCTGCCTGGTGACGGAGGGTCTCCAGTGCTCCATAGGCCCGCCCCAGCGCAGAGTTCACCTCCGTAATCAGCACCATCTCCTTCTGGCACACCTCGGACAGGGGCCTGTAGATGCTCAGGAAGTCCAAGAGGAAGTGGCAGAACTTGATGAAGTGGAAGCTCTTCACCAGCTTCAGCATGCCCCTGGCCCGGTGCCCGACCTGGCCTCCTGCATCCGCCACGCTCTGGAGGTGCCCGGCCAGGGTGGGCCAGCTTGCAACGAGTGCGTGCAGGGTGCGCCTCTTGCTGGCCACCCACCTGACAGCGTTCAGGTCCTTCAGGCGGATGATTTCCTGCTCCAGCAGAGCCGCGCCCGCCTGCAGCTCATTCAGTCTTTTGTTCGAGGACTGATAAAATTTGAAGACGGTCCGGATGTGCCGGTCACACTTCTTGACCAGGTCAATGCCCCCACAGGCGTCTACCACGGCCAGGTGTAGCCGGTGGGCCACACAGTGCACCGGCAGCAGCTGGGGTATGATCTCCTGGAACTTCTCCACCAGGCCTCCTCCGCAGCTCAGCATGGCTGAGCCATCGGTTCCCAGGCCCACCACCCAGCCAGGCTTCCGGAAGGGGATGTCCAGTTCATCCAGGGCAGAGATGATGGTCTCAAAGTATCCATCCGCTGTCTCACTGTAGAGTGGGGCCAGGGTGATGTAAGACTCTTTCACCTCCACCCCCTTAAAGTAGCGGACGTAAATGCCCACATAGGACTGGTCGAAGGCGTCTGTGGAGCTGTCCAGCAACACGCTCACACACGGGGAGTTCCGGACATCCTGGAGGATCTCCTTCTTCAGAGTCTCAGAGATGTATTTGATGAACTGAGTGCAGGCGGTGCGATTTCGGTACTTGCCCAAAATCATGGTCCCGGTGCTTTGAAGGAGTTGCAGGATCTTCTCAAAGTCGTTCAGGGGCCTCGAGTGGTATGCGATGGAGTAAGCGGCATTGAAAAAATGTTCCATGTTGGCCATCAGGTCACTGGAGATCTCAGGGACTAGGGCAGCCTGTGGGGAATCTTCCTTGACTTCCACAGTGTTGACACAGAGCTTGTGTGCTTTGCTAACTTCATGGTACTTTAAAGTCTCCACTTTGAAAGGGCCCGTGTAACCTCGGACTAACCGGGATGATTTGTCGTGGAGACTGGGTCTTTCTTTGCAAGCTGAGCAGAAGAGCTTGCTCTCTTTTGGGTCAATTACTAACCACGGGAACTGCCCAAACCACGACCTCTGAATTGAGCGGGGTCTGTACGTCCTCTTGATTTTCCTTTGTCCGTCTACTTGTACTTCACAAAGGCTGGGACCACAGTAGCGGGTGCACATCTCCACAGAAGGAGCTGGAAGCAATGCAGATTCTCCAGCCGGGGCCTGTGTGTGTGCCTCACTTACAGCCACCATCTTCTTCTTTTTCCCTTGGGAGCAAATCAAATTGCGCTTGGTTTTGCTGCCCAGAACTCTGCAGCCTCCTATCAGCTAAGACATCCCAATTCAGTAAGTACTCCTTATGCAAAGCAGAGAAGATGAATGTGATCTGCCTTTCTAGAAATCACTAGTGGCTTCTATTTAAAACCTTCCCCGCTGTTTTCTATGAAATGCAGTCTGGCTCCCTAAGAGTTGTTTGCTAATTCCTGTGGATTCTTCAGCCAGCCTCCCCCTCTCTAGCCACACAGCTACTCTGGGATCATGTGACATCAGATGCTAATAAGCTTAATTAACTACCCTGGCCATACATGCTATTGGATGGTTTTAATCCTCCTTCAAGGCACCACAAAAAATAAGGTTAAATGTTCATAAGTCTTGTGAGCCTTAGAAACAAGGGGGCACAAAAGTATACACCGTAGCCAGCAGCCAGTCAGTTACTGACTGAGATGTGCAAAACAGCCGACTCTCACGGACCAACGGTGTCGTCACTAAATACCAGAGGAGCGGGGAGAAGGGAGGACAGGCTCGCAGGCCTGTGGGTCACATGGCCCCTCATGACCAGTATCTACCATGTTCCTCCCCCATCAGCTCTACCACAGCCCCAGTTTCACTTCCGCTCATCAAAGCTCCCTATTTTCCTAAACTGTCCCAGTTTCTCAGGCTACTCTACACTATGAGGCAGGGTTAGTTTCTTACTCAATTTCTTACTCAGTTTCTTACTCAATACAGGGCCTGGTGTACAACAGGTCCAGCGTGATGAGGGCTGAACTAACACTGTGTGACTTGCCCTCGCTGCCTGGGCGCCTGGACATAGCCTTCGGAATTCAGCAGGTCAGGACCCACCTGGAACACGGCCTTTCCCCCACTTTGGCCCGTTTGGGTCCTTGATCCAGGGTGCAGCTCTCCGCTCCAGTTTTGAGATCAAGTCTGGTTTGGCAGCAGCAGGGCCTGTTGCAGGGATGAAGAGTCACACTGATGTCAGTGCTCTGGACAAGCAGCCCACCTGAAATATTCAGGGATGCCTCTGGGGCTATTTCTTAATAGCATCTATTCAGCCAGGGGCACGATGAAAGCATACCCATCTAGGGTGCCAATTTATTCTTAAAACCCAAAGAGACATCCAGATGAGGGTGTACCCCTTAGCTAGGATAAATAACTTCCTTAACCCCACGGTCAGCCACAGGAGCCATGAGTCAGCTAAACACATCCAGAGGGAAAGTGTGACAACGGGAAGAAATACAGAGGACAAAATAGAAGGAGAGAAGACAGGGATGATAAAGAAAGCCACACAAGAGGTGGGCGAGGGCCACCAACAACTGTCCCCTGCGTGTGCCAACAGCAGCACCCACAGCGACACCCACAGCTGGCCTTGGTGCAGGCGGCTAACTACACAGGGCCCTTGAAAGACCTCTTAACAATGTCTACCACCTGCAGTGGAGCCTGAAACCCAACTGAAAGAGTTTCATGTCTTTGGGTTAAGCACTGCCCTTTACTGAAAATACGAATATTTTTCAGGGGCATGCAAAGAAATCACTTTCCTGATTTAAAAGAAAATCCATTCATCTCTACTTACATGCTTTTGTATGTATCTATGTGAATGTGTGTAGGAACTTTCTTTGGAAGCATATATACAAGCAACTGCTAGCTGTGGGTGCTTCTGTGGAGGGACTGAAGAACAAGGTAAGAAGGAGACTTTTTTCACTATTCATCTTTGGATCACTTGAATATGTTTGTATTTTCATGTGTGTGTATGAATAAACATATTTACTACTAATAACAATATAATAAATTATTAAACTGTGGTAGATTGAACCCATATCCTTCTTCAAATATCTCTAAAATGAGGGCAAAGAAATAATAATAATAAGCCCAAGAGAAATGCTGGATTAGAAATGTTAGTATCTTTTTAGAAGAAGGAAAGGAGATAAAAGAGAACTTACAGAGCTGAACACCAAATGCCAGCAGAGAGGGTAACAAGGAGAAGGAAGTGACCTTGACCCCAGAATCTCCAAAAAGCCAGGACCTGGAGGCACCAGGTGTGGCAGAAGGTGGTGGGTAAGGAGGCGTGGACACAGGGCTTAAGGTCTGCAGAGACCAGTTTGATCCCAGGTCCTCTCACTTATTCCAGGAAACCAGGAAACACCACCACCCTCCCTTTAGGAGGAGATTCGCCTACAGAAAAACTTAACCAGAAAGGTTCTGGGCCCTGGGACAGTGGGGCTGGTGAAAGATGAAAGAGAAAGGCTGTGATGCAAACAGATGAAGATGGTCTGCAGACCAGAAGCTCTGAGAATATGGACTCGGGGTACAGCCAAGCAGGAGATGGGAAGTTTTCTTTGGAGAAATGGAATTGCCCCTCCCTACCCTCTTCCCCCAAAGACCTACAGATTTACTCTTTGGAGGGCCTTTCCATGAGATCTCCAAGGTTCATAGCTGGTCACGCTGCAGGGTTGCCCACTCCTTAGTAAGTCCCAGCCATGCACACAGAGCTCCTAGCCAGTTTTCAAGTCTTTACTCTTAAATATGAATGAATCTAAAGATTTTATTTAAGACAAACTGCTAACATAAAACAAGGAGGAAGAAGGATTGAAGGAACTAGAGATACTGAAGGGAGCAAAACAAAACTTCACCCCCTTCTCCCAACTAGAATAATCTCAGAGAGAACAGTCATGACAGTTACCCATGAAAAGAGCAGCAGAGCTCTTAGACTAAAAATATGACAGAAGAAATTGCTGAAAATTAAATAGAATTATTAGAAAATAAAATTGGAGGAAATCTCCAGGAATGTAAAACAAAAAAAGACAGAAGCAGAAAATAGGAGAAAAAAAGAAAAACAAAACCAGAGGCTCGATTTAGGAAGTCTGATATCTAACTAATAGGACTTTTCAGAAGAAAGAAAAGAGAAAATAGAAAGGAAGACGTAATACAAGAATGTTTCCCCAAACTGGAAAATGTAAGTTTCCACATGGAAGGGAAGCACCAGATACCCAGAACAAAAGGTAAAGAAAGCCCTGTCATTAAGCACTAACACTGGAATAGACCTTTAAACCTTTCAGAGTGGGAAAACAGGCTGTGTCAAAGATTTAGGAATAAAAAGGCATTTAGACTTCTCAACAGCACCTGTAAACCTAAAAGCAATGCTTTCAAAATGCTGAGGAAAATCCTTTCCAACCTGGAATTCTATACCCAACCAAGTTATCAATTGTGAGAGCAGAACAAGGGCATTTTTAGATATGCAGTCTTTTAAAAAGTTCCTCCCATGCACCTTTCTTAGGAAGTTACTGAAGGATGTGCCCAGCAAAATGAAGACATAAACCTAAAAGAAGCAATAGGTCCAGGAAATAGGAAAGAGACAAAGCAAAGTCTGAGACCACAGCTATGCAGCAGGCCTAAAGAATAACTAGTTTAGAGACAACAGAGGAATGGAAAACCCAAGAACAGAAGTTTCCAGAAAAAAAAAAATACTAAAACCAGTAAGTCACAGGATGTTTGATTATGTGGAAAAGACTCTTCAGAGGAGTTGTTTAATTTCATGGGGGAGTTTGAGGACAACTGGTGATAGTATAGAAAACTAGGAAAATTAAAAATTAAAAAATTTCAATTCTGGGCGGGAAAATTGTACAATGAAGGAAACATCATCACAATATGCCACTTTGATTAGAAGTAAATAATACATAATCATAATCAGGTAAATAATTTACATTGAATTAACCAAAAAAGTATGATATACCTGTTCTGAGAGGATGGAGGGAAGAGAGGTGGGGGCCTGGGGTGAAGTAAGAGGGCCATATCTTCATCCTCCACAGTAGGAATCAATAGATAATATCTAAAATCAATAAATCAGGAATAGCAATAAACATATGCAACAGATATTAAAGTGTGATTCTGTCTGCCTGTTTTGGCTGAAGGCTCCCCAAAATAGAAGCCAACTCTTCCCCATTCCAAAGCTAGACCACAGAGGCCTGATTTGTAAAGAGGAGCTGAAATACTCGGCTGTGATGCAAGCCCTCACCACTAAGAGGGAGTCAAAGCGCTGGGAGTGAAGAGGTCAGGAAGCTGGATATTAGAGATGTTTCTGGAAAGATCTGTCAAGTTCCTGGGAGACCCCACATTACCATGGGGACGGGTGGGGTGAGCTACTTTCCTCTGACCTTAAGCCTAATGAGAATGGCATCCTGACCTGTATTTTCTGGAGCTGTGGGCCTACTCATAAATCCAGGCCTGGAAAAGACTAAAGGTGTAACTGACTGATGGGCTTCTTTGTTGTGGCCATTTGGGAAGAGTCTATATTCACAGGGCTTGTCAGAGCAAAAGATATATAAGTGTTTTCCATCATCCAGATATGAGCCCCACAGGGGAAGTGCCTGGAGCCACTTAAAGGGACTGCCCGTGACTGTCTATTGGCATGATGCTCCCCCAGGGAGCCCATGCAGGGCGGAGTGCTACAGCTGACACTACCCACTGCAGTGGAGTGAGAGGTCTCCAGTGACCGGGGTCTGGGGGAGTGGAGAACCCACTGACACACTTGGAGAATCAGCTTTCAGTTATCCCAGCTACAAGTAACTGGTATCTCATTACCCAGATGCCAGGTAAAACCTTTCTTGTACTTCTCCTCCCCACTTCCCCACGCCTGTTTCCAGCCAGGATGCAGAAGCCCTGGAACAAGCTAGGGGTAGGAGAATGTCTTTCTCCTTATCGCAAGATTCCAGATTCTAGACCTCAAGCAGCTGAGATGGGACAGGCAAGAAACTTTAGCTTCAAATGAAGTCCAGATTTTTAATTCACTACATAAGGATTGGACTTTTGTTTCCTATTTTTCGGTCAATTTTTAGGTCATTTAAAACTTACAGAAAAGTTTTAATATTAAAACAAGGAACTCTAATCATTTGCATTTTGTCCCATTTGCTTTATCATGCTCATGTGCCCTCCCTCCCTCTCCTCTATGTATATGCATAATATATAAAAACATATATATGTCTATGTGCAGGCTGCACACTGGAGTTACCTGGGGATCTTTTAAATATATAAATTATACATATATATATATATATATTTTTTCTGAACTATTTGAGGCTAAATTGCTTTCATACCTCCCTTTATCCCTAAATACTTCCATGAGTATTACTCAAGAAAAAGACATTCTCTTATGGGGTAGACAGAATTCTAACATGAGCTCCAGGGACCCCAATCTCTGCCCCTTGGAGTGTGAGTGGAATCTATGAAATGACATCACATCCATGATTACGTTATGGATCAAAAGAGATGTTGTCTGGGTGGCTTAATGTAATCACACCAGCAGCTTAAAAGCAGAGGAAGTCAGAGCACAAAAGCACAAAGAGGATTCAACATTTTGTTGCTGGACTGAGGATTTTATGGCCATGTGGAAAGGACCTGGGAACAGCCTCTAAGAGCTGAGAATGCTCCCTGATCAGCCCCAGAAAGAAAACAGGGACCTTAGTCCTACAACCACAAGGAGCTTGATTCTGCCAACAACCAAATAACCCAGTGATTCTTCCCAGAGCCTCCTGATTACAAGCACAAGAATATTGGTGCACAGTCTGGTGGACATCTTAATTTCAGTCATGTGAGACCCTAAGCAGGGAACCCCGCTGAGTCCACCTGGACTTCTGACCTCCAGGATTATGAGATAATAAATGGGTGTTTTTCAGCCACTAAATTTGTGATAATTTGTGTGTGGTAACTGAAAAACTAATATGTCTTATATAACCAAAGTATAATGAGCAAAAACAGAAAATTTAACATTGATATAATACTACTATTTAATCCTCAGTCCACAACTAAATGTCTTTAATTGTCCCCGAAATGTCCTTTACAGCTAGCTATACGACTATTTCCCCTAGTCCAGCATCTAATCCACAATCTTGCACTGCACTTAGGTAGCATGCTTCTCTAGTCCCTGTTAATTTGGAATAGTTTGTAAACCCTTCTTTGTCTAATCAGGACATTTTTCCCCTCAATTAAAAAAAATGTGGTAAAATACACATAACATAAAATTAACCATTTTTAAGTGTATAGCTCAGAGATATTAAATGTGTATAAGGTTATGCAGCCATCACCAATACCCATCTACAGCACTCTTCACCTTATAAAACAAATTCTACCTCCCCATCACCCACCCCCCATCCCCTGGCAACTGCCATTCTCTCTGTCTCTATGAATTTGACCGCTCTAAGTACCTTTTCAGATTATTCATCGTAAGGGAAATCATAGTTTTTATGTTTTTGTGATTGGCTTATTTCACTGAGCATAATGCCCTCAAGATTCATCCATGTTTTGACATGTGTCAGAATTTCTTCCCTTTTAAAGGCTAAATAATATTCCATTATAGTATGTATCACATTTGCTTATCCATTTATCCATCCATGGACACTTGGACTTCAGCTATTGTGAGTAATGCTGCTGAATATTGGTGCACAGATATCTCTTTGAGAACCTGCTTTTAATTATTTTGGATATATACTCAGAAGTGGAATTGCTGCGTCATATGATAATTGTATTTTAAATTCTTTAAGGAGCCACCATAGTGTTTTCCACAGTGACTGTGCCATTTCATATTCCTACCAAGGGGCACAAGGATTCCAATTTCTCCACATCCTCAAAAACACTTGCTGTTTTCCACTTGTTTGATATGAACCATCCTAATGGGTGTGAGGTGGTATCTCACTGTGGTATTGATTTGCGTTTCTTTAATTATCAGTGATATTGATCATATTTTCATGTGCTCATTGGCCATTTGTACATCTTCTTTGGAGAAATGCTTATTCAAGTCCTTTGTCCATTTTTTTGAACAGGTTGTTTTTTTGTTAAGTTTTAGGGGTTCTCTGTAGATTCTGGATATGAATCCCTTACCTGATATATGATTTGCAGATATTTTCTCCCATTCTTTGCATTGCCTTTTTACTATGTTTATATGTCTTTGATGCACAAAGTTACAATTTTCATGAAGCCCTATTTGTCTATTTTTTTTCTTTTGTTGCCTGTGCCTTTGTGTCACAGCCAAGAAATCATTGCCAAATCCGATGTTGTGAACTTATGTCCTATGTTTTCTTTTAAGAATTTTATTGTTTTAAGTCTTACATTTATGTCTTTGATCCATTTTTAGTTAATTTTTGTGTATGGTGTCAGATAAGGATCTAAATTCATTATTTTACATATGGATATCTAGTTTTCCCAGGACCATTTGTTGAAGACTGTCTTTTCTCCATCGGCACACTTGTCGTTTGGCCGCATATGTGAAGGCTTATTTCTGGGCTCTCTGTTCTATTCCACTGGGGTATATGTCTACCTTTATGCCAGTACTGCACTGTTTTGATTACTGTCGCTTTGTAGTAAGTTTTAAAATGAGTCCTCCAGCTTTGTTGCAACATTCTAATTTCAATTTATACCAGCTAAACTTCAACAGTATACAAAAACTCTGCTCCTTTACAGCTTTCCATACCGCTTTTGACCACTGATGTCACAAAATTATATCTTTATAAATGTGTGTCCCAAAACATAAACCAGTAATTCTTTTTAATGTATTAGCCCCTTAAAGTTTGTAGAAAACAAGATTTGAAGTTACAACAAAAGCTAGAAAAATACTGGCTTTTAGACTAATAATTTTTTTCCCTTTAAGCATACTGGTCTCTTAAATCATTTGGAACTGAAGGTGCAGTTACAAACCATTGTTACAATAATACCAGCTTTTATAACTGCCCATGTATTTACTTTTACTGAGATCCGTATCTCAAGTTACTGCCTAGAGTCCTTTAATTTCACCTGCAGACCCCTAGCTATGTGAGGCCTAGCTGAGTTAATGACCTCACCTGTAGGAAAGGCACTGCCCACCTGAAGTTGAGTGACCTGCCGCTCAGCATATGATGACACCTTTACTAGTAAAAACAAGGCTTACCACATAGCCCCTATATTGGCTTGTCTGCTTCTGTTACTGACAAATATTAGTATCTTAACAGTGAAATATAACCGAGTTTTCTTTTTGGAGAAAAGCAAGAGACGTCACCAAATATGGTGAAGCCAGAATTTAAAGTATGGAAATAAAAGAATAGTCAGAATTCTACAGAGTGATAAATAGTTCTAAATGGGCAAGTCCACAAAGTTAAACTTGACAGAGGAAAGCATTAAAAATAAAACATAAACCTCTTTTCTCCGTAATCAAAACGACTGTCCTCTATAAGTTCAGCCCCATTGATGAGACAGCTGGTGAGGGCAAGGAGACTGTGACAGGTGAGTGGACCTGACCTGGAAACATACCATCAGCTGACAAGCTTTAGTCAATGCAATTCAACTGCCAAACAACTGACAGAAATTAATATGGAATTCGACTGCATTAAATTGAGACTGTTGTTTTTAAAACAGGTCCAATAATTACAAAATCTGAAAGAACAAATCTGCTAGTTGTAAATCCTAATAAGAGCAATGGAAAAATTAGCTGTGTTTCCTCAAGTGAAAAGAGCAAAAGGAAATCCATAGCACGAATGTGCTGGGATGCAGCATGATGACCATCAGACCCACCAAGACCCAGGGCCTGAGCAGAGCTGCTGACGTGACCACATCCCATCAGCCCAGGGCATCAGCCCTTCTGCACCCTAGTCCTTACAGAGGCCGAGGCGAGAGAATGAACAGTGACCTGCAGAGAAGGTCGGCGAGAACCAGACCAAACCACTAACCCTCTTGCAGGGGGGAAGGGTATAGGAGTGGGGACTTCCAAAAAATTCTTATACTGTTAAAGTTTTTAAATAATCTTATATTACACTTGGTGCCATTGTTATTTTAAAATTAACAACATGCTTAGCACAATCTTGAAATGAAAAGAAATGGCGTCCAATTGGTAATAAACATATATAGAGCAGGCATTTTATCTGAGTCTGATGCATATGGAACGGGCAGAAGAGTAAGAATTTCAGTTTAGCCATTTTGCAGCTAAATGGGTTGAATTCTCAGGGCTGTTTTCTCATCCGAAAATACTACTGCTACTTGCCTTACAGGTTCTGTGTAAGGGTTAGAGAGATTGTATGTAAGACGCTCAACACAAGGACCAGCGCTTGGTAGGTGCTCAGTCAGTAGCAAAAGCCACTATTATTATTTCCAGACAGGAGAATAAAAGAAAACATAGAGGCTTCCTGTAACACCCAATATAAGCAGGTCATAGTGTTTTAAAATAAGAGATAAGAAACATTAAAAATGGATGGGATTACATCTGAACTAACACAACACTGCAAATCAACTATACTTCAATTAAAAATATGCATGGAAGATTTTTTTTAAAGACGTATAGAACTTTTCTTGGCTGCAAAAATTATGATGAGGTTTTCTTTTTCAAAATTGAGTTCACTCCAAAGAGAAGTTCTACTTGTGTTCCATTTACAAAAGATAATGCCAAATAATATTCCATTTCTAGACCCGTGTGCCCATCTTAATTTCACAGACAACTGAAGAGAACTGCCCCATCCTCCATACAGTCCTTCCTGACTCCTGCCCTCAACCCTCAAGCAAAACGAATTACTCTTCCTCTGATCATACTTATTGTTCATCCAAACAAAATGTAACCAAGACTGATCTGCCCCTTGATTTCCCTCAGTCAGTTAAGATTTCCCCACTTCCTAATATATAGAAGTTAAGAAGAAAATGATAAAATGCTCAGATGATGCTGTCAGGCTGAACAAGCCAAGTCAGGCCCACCCTGTGGGAGACGCACTGTGGTACTACTGGGTCCCCACCAAAGGGGCCCAAAAGGCAAAGCACATCCCTGCTGCCCATTCCTTCCAAGGGAAGATCAGCTTCTTGCGGGTGGGGATGTCTTTCTTCAAAATGAATCGCCTGCTTTCAAACATCATCAGTGGCAGTCATGCTCGGGAAGGTGCACTTCATCCCAGGGCCCGCGGCCCAGGACATGATTACAGCACCTCTGTCCTCGTGAAACAAAGTGTTTCACATCATTTCTAAATGTTGGGGGAGGCATTTAAAAACTGAACATCGATAAAAACAAGTAGTATACGGGTCACGTATGTTGAGAAAATAATCTCTATCTTAGCTGCAGTGAGAGGATGGTGTAAACCAGGGGCTATGACATCAACTAAGCCACAAATACTCATTTCTTCTTCTGTAGAAATGATGCAGGTCGCTGCTGCAATTCCTAAGTTATGTACAGAAGCCTGTTCTGCAAGGTTTCTGTTACAATATATGCTAGTTAAAAAAACCCACAAAACCCAAAAATCAGATAAGATGAAAAGCTGTCATTCCATTTTAGTGCCACGTGAGAACCCTGGGTGCCTGATGGAAAAAGGAAGCAAAGAGAAGAACAAGAAGCAGGTGCAGGAGACAAGACTCTGCCGGGAAGACAACAAACACCACACTGCTCCTGCTCCAGTGCAGACCTAGGACCTAGTGCCGCCAGGCCGAGACCGCCCGCCTGCTGGCCCCTCCCTCTGCCGTCGCTAGATGCCAGTCCTCCTCCCTCTGCACCTGGCTTTCAAGTCAGTTAAAACACTTCTGTTCAGACTGTCCTTATCCCTCCCTCAGATGCCCAGCTCAATTAAATCACTCTCCTTGGCAGCCCCTGGGCACTTTCCTGAACCTCTTTTATGGAACTTGTATGATCTTACAGTTTCTTATCAAAGTGTCTGTCTCTCCCACAAACCTGCCAGCCCCTTGAAAGCAGAGATCTTGACTCACTCATGTTCACCCAGCACGTAGTAAGTACTCAACAAATGTCTGGTGGAAGATGGGTGACAGGTGGGGGGATGAAGAGGAGAAAAAGCACAGTATCCCAAAGCAGGGAGAGTTCTGAGATGCAAAAAATATACTCACTCTCTGCCTACGGACAGGGAGAGGGCAGAAATGGGGTGATGACTACGAGCCACAGCTGCCCTTGTGGGTTTCCCATGTCAAGTGATGGTGGCAAACAAGGGCCTACAGGGATCTTTACCCAGGGATGCCAACAGCTCATAATTCATCCGCATCACGTCTCTGTACAGCTCCTTCTGCCGCTTGTCTAGCACGCCCCACTCCTCCCGGGTGAAATACACCGCCACATCCTCAAACACCACCGGGAGCTCCTCAAACACCACGGGAACCTCCTCAAACAGCCCCTCTTCAGAAGGATCCTGCAACAAAGAGCAGCAGTCACTCAATATTCCTCTCACATCAGACACCCACGTGTTACTTCCAGGGTCCTGCTCGAGACCTGTTTCTCCTGGAAAGCCTGCCAACAGGCCCAGATGCACTCTGAGGAACTCAGTTATCTATCGAAAGTCAAAGAAGCAAATGTGTGTGGCCCAGAGTTACTAAGTCAAAATCAAATGAACCTCAGTGCGACCGTGGAGTATCCTGGGAGGAAAGGAAAAAGCACTGAGGACTAGAGGTCTTGGCGGAAACTCGTGACTGCACACTGCCCTTTACAGCCCCAGGGGGGGCCTTCTATTCATCCACGGCTGCACAGGTGGCCGGCTGCCTCTAAGAGCACCTGCTAAGGTTTCCCACCCAGATAGGGAGGAAGAAGTAGTAAAAAAGAACTAAAGCTGCTCACATTCAGTGAGTAGGTTAGCACACACTCTGCTGCTAAAGGAATTCAGATCCTAAAAGGTTAGACCTGTTTATTAGCTTCTACTATTAAAGACTAGAAAGAACAAGAACAAGAAGAGAAATGAGCTTTGTCACTTTTCTGGATTCTGTAAAACTCCGAGTTTACTGACTTGACCTATGATGTTAGGTACGAGGAACATCTGAGCTATTCTCTTTGGAATACCAGAAGCCTTCCTCAAGACGATTTGTAGTAAAAGCCTGCTGATATGGAAGAGCTGAGAAATGGGGAAGGACCTAGTTACTCAAAGATTCTGATTAATGCAGTTTCCATACAGGCCAATTTTCCAAAGAGTTAGACAATTACAAAATAAACCTGAGGTGAGAACTAGGGCCTTGTAGGCTCCACCAGCCCCGCAGGGAGCAGAAGGGGAGCACTGAGCTGGCACTCAAGGGCTGTGGGGAGAGGCCACCACCACGACGGCCCTTCAACTCTGGCTATGTCCCACCCCCTGAGTCTTAGATGCCGCCCAACGAGATGAGTTTAACCAGCCTTGCTCCACAAGCCTCAGAGCAGCATTAAAAACATGACATAAAGGAACAAGTGTGAAGAGATTTCACAATGTTTAAAAGTGCTACATGGTTCCAAAGCTAAAGTTGAAAATGTTTTTAAAATTACGTAAGAGCTCTGAGGTTGTTTTGTGGTTATGGATTACTTCTTGAGTTCTGTGGTCATTTTGGATTCAAGATAAAGATTATCATTCTGAATTTAGGTGTTCCCTGTATGTCAGAAGTCAGGATATCCCGTCCCACTAATTACGTTTTGTTATCTGCCAAAAGGAGGTGATGATAACGGGGCTGTCGTCATAAATAAAGGAGATAATACATGTAAAGCACTTAAAACAATGCCTAGCACATTATAAAGCATGTGAGCTCATGGTAACATTATATGTTAGCAGCAGATATGGCTAATGGAATTTTTTCGTCATCATCATGCAATATATGTTGTTCTCAGTATGGAATCCTTGCCCTTGAGATACAGCAATCATTACAAACATATTACCTGTCCACGGGGTTCAGCAGAGTCATTACACAAAATGTTAACGTTTGAGGAGCCATGGATGTCATCAGCAATTTCTTTTTGCTTGAAATCGGAAATGTAGTCTAGGTACAATGCAGGAATTGCTCCATTCCCCCCAGGGTCCTCCAGGGCAGCTCTCGAGCTGGGCAGGAGCTGGGCCATGTTATCAAAGGTCCCCAGAGGCCCTGGGGGGTAAAATATGGGATAATCTGCAGTGAAGAGGTGCTCCGGGCCGGCCAGTACATCTCCAGATGCATCTTGGATTCTCTGGAAACGGGCTGCCCAGATGGGATCCCGTGCTGCCAAGGCCTTGACACAGAACACGTGGGCTTTGCTCTTGCCGTGGTATTTGAGAGTCTCCACCTTGAATGGTCCTGTGTAACCTTCTATTAATCTTGACCGTCTGTCCCTGACAGATGGGTACTCCCGGCAAGCAGAGCAAAAGAGAGCCGTTTGCTCCTCGTTCATGACCAGCCATGGGAACTGTGCAAACCATGACTTCTGGATAGACCGAGGTTTTAAGTGCTTTTTGTTTTTTCCCATACAGTCTACCTCGATGCTGCCACTCTCTGAGCTGAAGTGGGAAAGGCAGGCTTTCTTCTGAGGTGGCAGGTACAGACCAGCTTCTCTGGCTGGACTTTGCACATCCATTTCTTCCATGAAGCCCACCTTGCTTTTTCCTTTGAAGAAAAGAGACAGATGGAATTTGCTCTGAAATCTTATAGGCAGAGTAACTGCAACTCACAAAGGCACTCAGATGCATGGACAGGAAGCTGGGAACCACACCCACAAAGTGACAGCCTGCCTCACGTTCTTGTCGCTCAGTCTCCCAGCCCCAGGCCCACCTTGCCTGACCCAGAAGAAACCAAATGGGCTTTAAGCAAACCTTTTTTTTTTTTTTAATTTAAAGGACAGATACACCTGGCCAAAAAGAGATCTTTGTAATTTGATCTCTGCAACCCAAGACAGTGGCACAGTCTTCAGGAGAGCAGACTTATTCATGGGTAAGTACACTGAACTAGGAGAATGCAGGGTGAAAAAAGGTAATTGAAGCAAACACTTCCACTCCACACTCAACGGGAATCCCCTTTCATGGTACCCCTGCCAGACAGGCATCTGCACTTTGCTCAGGTACCTTTAGGGCAAGAGAGTGACCTACCTCCTGGGCAGGCAATTTTGGTCCCCAGAGAATTTTCCTAAAGCTGCAATCCATCTTTGAGTAACTTCCACCCAGGGGTGCTACTCCAGCCCTCAAGAAAAACACAAGTCTAATTCCTGTCTCACGCCACCCTTCAAAGAGGTGAAAACTCCCATGACCTCACTACGATTTTCCTTCTTGAAGCTAAACCAGAAGTTTCTTTATTCACTCCTTCATTGAAATGCAGCTTAGACAACTCTAAGTCCTCTGGAGCCATTTCTTATGCATCAACAAGTTCAGAGGCCTCGTGGCCAAGGACCCAACAGTATCTGTTCCAGGGCAATAGATCAGTCTACGAAACTGTGGCCAACCCCAGAAGCACACAGCTGCTAACAAAGAGTAAAGAGGCTCGAAATTAAGAGCCAAGCACAAGAAAAACAAACCAAATTAGTATCTGTGAATCTAGGGCTCTATGTGGTCCATCTGAGACAGATCACAAGGGAGAGCAAATTTTCGTCATTTGATTTATGCAGGAACTTGTTCCACCTCCCTTTTCTCCCGGAGGAGGGGCTGGGTTCATACTGTCACCTTACGGTCAGATGACAAGAGGCCGTCTGGCCTGGCTCCAGCCAAGCCAATCCCCGAACAGGACAGGCTTGTCAAAGGAGGAAAGCAAACATCAATTCCTAGGACTTAGCAGACATCTATTCATTTACCCGTTTGTTCCATGGTTGTCTACTGAGCAACCACGTGCCAGGCTTGGTTCTCGGCACTGGGAATAGAGTAGTAAATAAGACCAGGTCGTGCCTTCATGGGACTTAGAATATATACTGATACACAAACATCTGCTCTTGGGTAGAAGTAAATAAAGGGAGGAAAAAAATAAATAAAACGAGAGGAGAACGATGTTGGGGGAGGTGTGTGTATCTTAGATAAGGTGACAGCTTGGGGAAGAAGAACATTGTGTGTAGTCGGCAGAGAACAGGGAGAGGCAGAGGGTGAGACCAGAGCCCTGGCATCCAGCTTCCCGCTCCTTCTCCAGCTAAGCACCCCTCCTCCCAGGGCAGGTCCACACTCACCTGGGTGGTGGCTCAGGAGAGTCCTCTGGCCCTGGACTCTGGCTAGCCATGGCTCTGGCCCTCGCTCAAACTTATAGAACAGCTCTGGGTTGGCGATCGTTGGTCCTGAGTCAGGAACAGAGAAAAGCACTGTGAGGTCCTGGATCCAGGTCACACAGGCTAAAAAGGTCAGAAAACTACTGGTTCAGAGCAGAGGCTCAAACTCAAACGCTAAGAGGGACCAGATGATAATCTGAGAAAACCAGACAGAGGTGGGAGGCTGTGGATTTGAACCCGTGTGCAGAGACAGCTGCTCGACTCCACGAGGGGGCCACCAGCCAAACACCAGGCCAGTACCACTAGACCACCCCAGTTTTCAAGAGAAAACAGAAATTATATTTCTGTGTGAAGACTCCCAATGGTTAAATATTGATGATTTATTTAAATATTTTAAAGAAGCCAAACAAAAGTGATTAAAGAAAAGAAAAAAAATGGGGGAGGCCAAAGTTGGCCCGTGAGCTGCTGCTTTGCCACTTCCGGTTTAAAAGAATTGGTTTTCAAACCGTTTTTAGCAGGCACGGAAAGCACAGTCCCTCCATCCACAGAGAGCTCAGACTTGCTCCCACAACCCTTAGGGGCCAAGAAGAAAAGAAGCAAAGAAAGGCCTGGCAGATGGTCATCAAACAGAAGTCAGAAAGAGGACAAATGCACGTACACACACTGAAACACAATCGCCTCTGTCCATGGTACAGAGAAAGAACATCCACAAAATAAAAAAGATGAAGAACACCTACATTGGCACAAAGTTTTAAGTTTTGCCTCATTAAACCTTTACAACAACCCTGTGAAGAAAGAAACCAAGGCTTAAAAAGGCTAATGGGCTTGGCAAACGCACACCACATCACGTGGTAGAGGTGGGACTGAGACCAGGTTTCCACACTGCGAATCTGATGCTTGTTCAACCCTGCCCACCACCTGCAGCGTCCTATGGGCACCTGAAACAAATGCACCTTGCAGCTCCGCAGTCCACAGGTGGGGCTTCCCACCTGGAACCCCACGATATCCTGAGACATCCAGGTCTAGCCTTGATGTGCCCAATCTCTCCACTTCTTCTGGACAATTTAAACGGAGAAGAGAAAGGGTGATGTGTGAATCCATGTGCAGCTGAGTCAGATATGGGACTGAGTGGATAAACAGTGTAAAGATGCCTGAAAACAGTGGTAGAGTTCCAGAAAATTCCCAAGTATGTCATAGTCAGACATGGTGGGAATGCTGACCTAGGGTCAGGCAGTGGGGAAATGAACAGGATTCCATACCCAGTGGTGCCTCCAGCTTGTCAGAACCACAGAGCTCCTTCCGCTGCTGACTCAGCAGCATCCATTCCTCCTGAAGCAAGTACACCGTGATGTCATCAAACGTCACAGGAGCCTGGAAGGAAAAATGACACCAGATAAGCACCAACTTCTTCCTTAAGCTTCTACACCTAGGATCACAACCACCGGAGGGCCCCTCTTCTCTGGGAACAGCTCCGACTGGGGGAGGGGGCACTGTCAACCTACATACAAGACCTACACCGCATCGCTCTCACAGCCTGGGTACAAGTCACGGGGCAATGAGACTCGTTCTAGGAAGGGCCATACACCGAAACAAAGCGTCATAAAGAAGGCCGACTCAGGAAATGCACCATCCTTTCCCGGCATGCTCTTCATCTGCCTTCCCCCAGGACCCGTTACTTCTCAGCCAGGGCATCAGCAACAGCTTATGGCACATTCTTTGGCAAAATCTTGAACATGGTAAATCTTCAGTTAGGAAGATGTATCTGATTTCTAGAAACAATCTAAAGTCGCTCAGAACTATGTGAGTGAAGTTGATGATCAAGATAGGCAAAGCTTTAGAGCTGAGAACTATATTCCATGGGACTTGTAAAGTAGCTCTGTCTCACCAAAAAGGGATGAGGAAATTCAGAAAGTGTTTTGGAGAGTTCTGGATTAAGATGGCAGATTGAACAAGTACACCCAATTTTGCTTCCTTCTGTGATTCAAAAGACACCCTCCCTGCCCACCCACCCACCAAAACAAACAAAAACACCAACCTCCAAACAAAACACCCACTAGGATGGAGAACAAAACGAGGGGACAAGAGCAATACAATTTTGTTAAAGGAAAAGCAGATGAAAAAGTAATAACTAAGCAGATCCAAGAAAATCGAATCCTCACCCAGCAGTGGGCAAAGTCAGAAACAATCCAGTTTACACAGCTACATCCTCAAGACTTGGGATCCTGCAGCTGCGGAATCTCTGGCCTGGGAGTGAAGATAGTGAGGCTAAAATAATAAGAACTGGGGGAAAGCTGTTTGCTAACAAATGCCAGCCCAGTTCCCCTACACGGGATCCAAGTTGATAAACCCCTCCCTTTAGTGAGCTCAGTGCTTCCAGTTAGAATGCTGGTTTCCACTATTAAGTGTCAGCAAACAACTGGACTAGCAGACATCTGGGGAAAGGCTGTAACAGGTCTGATAGAGACCAAAATAGATGGTGGGGTGAGGGGAGGAGGGGAAGAAATGGATGTGAGGCATGGAGGAAAAAACTTTAAAAAACAAAACTATCATCAAAAGCCTCAGAGAGGTAAGATACTGCAGCCATGAAACAAGCAGTTATAAAAGAAATAATCAGAAAACCTTTCTGTTTAGCCTTTTAAATTTTATGCCACCATTTATCACCTAGTCAAAGAAAATTATCAACAACAAAAAATCTCCTACCCCCAAAGAAAAACAACATTTCGGGTAACAGCACCCTTGGAGTAAGTATAAGTCCTCCCAAAGTGACAGCTCTGAAGGGGACGCATTCATTTCCATTCATAACAAGTTCTAGTATATTTGTTTAAAATTGCCTGTAACTTTACGCTCAGATTTCAAACACATGAATCTATTTTAACTTCAACAGTGAAACTTTTTGAGAAAAACAATACAGATAATGCTTATCAGTCACTGTTGAACTGTATGTTTAAAAATAATCTGAGTATTTTTCTGAGTAAATACATGTTCACTGCAGAAAATTTAGACAATAAGCAGAAAAAAAACCGTTTTAAGTTCACCCACAATCTCCTTACTGATCATTACTATTGACATTTGGTAGGTAACCTTCCAGTCTTTTGTCTGTTAATATGTATGAATGAACAGGTTTTAAAACAAAAATGGAATTGTACTGCCAAATGCATATGTTTTAAATAATTACTTGCTCTCAGAGCATCTTCCAAAGCAAAATGCAATTATAATTCCAAAAACCTGCTGGAGGCTGGGCTCTGCTAGAAGCAGGCAGGCAGACAAGAAAGGGGTACTCACAGATAAGGCCTAAGGAGAGCCAGCGTGGCGAGGGGGAAGAAAACCCTTGAGATTATACAGCAGGCAGATCCCAGGAGGACTACGGTACACCAGGACGAGAGGGCAAGCTGCTCCCACCAGGGCCGGCTAAAGAGTTTGTGATCAAGGGTAAACAGGGTTCCCTATTCATTCCCACCTGCCGGTCTTCCTGAGGGAACAGGTGGGCATAATGAAGCCCATGGACCCACTGCTTTAGTTTATGAGCACCACAAGGATGAAGAGTATGGCCAGGACCGAATGTTTAGATAATAAAGAAGTGTCTTCCCAACAAAAGTGATTACCTTAACCCTGGTTCCTCTCTTTTAACCAATACTATGGCAAGAGCCTTCTGATTCCAGTTGACTGCAATGTAAAGAAAACACAAATCTGCAGAAAATTTAGACTTGACTAAGAGGAATTTCTTATCTACACAGAAAGCGAAGAGTATCTCTGGATGTTCTATTTTAGTGGTGCCCACTGTCTATAAGGTAGAGCTCTGATTTCTCAGCCACACCCCAAGTCCCCTCGATCTGAACTTAACCTTCCTCCCTAACCTTCGCTCAAAGTCCTGCCCTACCTGGAATCTCTACTGCAGCCAGATTAGCGTAAGGGTAATTGATCAACACATCTTGCAGCTTTCCTCCCTCTACACACCCAGCCTTTACGTTCCCTGACTCTGCCCACTGCCTCCCACCCACTTAGGGCCCACCCGCTCACCCAGTTCCTATTCACATGCCACCTCCGTCACAAGGGACTTCCCACCCACCTGGTCCCAGTGCGTCCCCTTCCCCTGAGCAAGGAAGGCTTACATCCGTCGTGGTGCCTGGTCCTCAGGAAGCCTGTGCTGATTTTCCTTTATCTCCTTCCCCATCACCACCCCTCTCCCCATCACATTATACAGAAAATATTTCATAGGCACTTACTTTTTTCATTCAATGTGCATTTGATTTGTTTCTACGTGCCAGCAGATCATAAGATATAAAAGACACTACAGGGGAGAGGGTATGGCTCTGTGGTAGAGTGCGTCCTTAGCATGCACAAGGTCCTGGGCCCACTCTCCAGTACCTCCATTAAACAAATAAATAAACCTAACTACCTCCCCCTAAAAAAACAAAAACAAAATACTATATTCATCAAGCAGATTAAATTCAGGAGGTGACAGACAACTATGATGTAAGTGCAATAATAAAACTGAGACCAGAGAAAACTGAGAAGGGAATGATCACTTCCATGGGAAGGACAGAGGGACCAGGAACCCAAAATAAGGAGGCAATAAGTACATACACAATAAATACTCCCATTTGGCAGCAGGAACAACAGTCTCTCAGAGGGCACACGAGGTGTCAGGCTGCAGTGCTCCTCACAGCACCCACCTTATAGCAAAACAGCTCCTGTAGACATGCTATTTTGAGTCATTCATTCAATAAATACTTTCTGAGAACCTATTAAATGCCAGATACTGCTGCGCCATTCTAGCTGGGGATATAACAGAGACTAAAATCAGCAAACATGTAAATGAATAAATAAACGTGATCATCTGATATAGTGATAATGGCTGGGAAGAAAATAAAACAGGATAATAGGAGATAGTGATGGGGCAAAGTCTTTGACTTCTATCCTATTCTGCCAATGACAGGCAAGATACTCCACACCCAATCCAATAGCCCAAGATTGCTTTTAGTTAATAAATGTCACAAAATAGCATCAAAGGAAGATTCTAATAACAGACCAAACTACTACCTCAAGTGGACCCCCTAGTCTCCAAGCTTTGAGACAAAAAAGTGATATTCAGAATAGAACTTTAGAATAGCACAGCCATTCCACCGAGGCCTTAGTATCGTCACTCGTCTGCAATACATCTTACACTGCTGGTTTGTTTTGCAATCACTTTATTTCATCTTTGGATAACATCCTCATTCCCCCTGCTAGAAAACAGACGTTCCTGGGAAAGGTGTCCTTTTGAGACACCCTGCAAACAAGATTAGAATCATGAGTGAAATTTTCAGACTCCAAGGTTTTCAATTAGTGGTTGAGCCTGAAAAGGACATAAAATTTCTCCTCCACCTCCCAAAATGTTTGTATTTTTCTATTCTCTCATTAAAGGCTAAGAAAGCCTACAACTGAACAGAATAGCTTGAAATCAATCTCAAATCACTAATTCCAATTTTCAATGCCAATTGTTTATAACCCTTCCTCCTCACTACATTCTGCCCCCTCTCTGTCCAAAATCAGATTCAGTCTAAACTAATCGGAGGATAAACCTGAGAGTAAGGGCCACTTCCCTTACTTTTTTGATATCTGCTAAAGTGCTTAACACGAGGCTGGCAAACAGTTTAATCTTTCTTCAGTTTCTTTAGTTAGGTTCTGTTGAGCTTTATTGTCTTGGACTCTTTACTTTGAGGGTTGTTTCATCTGGAAAATATATCACTGTAGCTTGTGGAAAGGAAGGAGTACAGAAGAGTTGCTTAAGCTAGGAGTAACTTTTTGTAATGCAGAGTCCTTCCCAGTCTTTCCAGGAAAAACTGGAGCATCAAAATAATCTCATTATCTTTCTCTCTTGTCTGTGGGACAACACTTCCAGGCTTACCCAAGTTACTGAAGTGACAATTGCAGGAGAGTTCCTGGGGGAAAGTGGTCATTTCATATTTATTCTTGTACTTCCAGCATCTACATCAACTTAAATCACAGATCAAACTGTTTATTAAATGAACAATTTTTTTGAAAGAGAGACTCAATACGCACTTGAAAATATTTGTTGAGGAAATTCCCTCTGTGCCAAAGAAGAAACGATCGTCAAGAACTTGCAGCAAAGAACATCCAGAAAGATCTTAGTCCCAAAGGCTGCTAATGTCTCAGTCAAGCGCCTACAACCAGGCTGGTCTCTGCGGACACTGCCTCCAAGCTCCATCTCGTCAAACCTACTTAACTCTACCTTCAAGCATTTTTTCCCCTACCATTTCTTCCAACTTACAGCCTCCTGCCCAAAGCCTGAAGGAATATGCTTCTAAGCAATACTCAGATACTCCTCGAAGTAGATAAGCTAGACACAGAAACCGGCAAGAAATATGCCAGATGCCTTGTCTTTTTCTTCTCAGTTGTTTCTTGGGAAGGGGGAATCGAGGCAGGGCGAAGCCCTCACCTTGTCTCCCGGGATTCCTACCCTTAGCTACCACTGGGGTCTTATCCAGCCTCAAAGCCTTAAAACACGCTGGGCCTCTTCAAAACGCCAACGGCGGTGTGGGAAAACAGGAAGCACTTTCGCGTTTCTACATTGGGCGGGTCGCCCCCCCACCCCCCAGCATCAACCCAGCGGCGACTCGGCTGACGGCGGCCGGGGAGGGAGGGAGGGAGCGAGCGGAACGCTGCGCGGGACTCGCCCGAGGCGGCCGCCCAAGTGCAGAGGAAGAGGCGGCGGGCGAGCGGGCGAGCCCTTCCCTGCAAGGCTGGCTCATCTGCGGGGACTCCGCCCGTACCGCCCGCCTCGCAGGCGCCCGGATCGGGGGCGAGGGAGTGGGAGGCCCCAGGGCCCTTCCAGGCCTACCTTCCCCGACTCCCCGAGCTCCATGGCCCCGCCTTTGGTGCCCCGTGCTGACCCCGCCACTGCCGCCAGGCCGCCCCCTCCCCCCGTGGCCTGGCCCGAGGGCGCTGCCGCCGCGACCACCGTGAGGACCGGGCCCCCGGAGGGGAGGGCGACCCGGTGAGGAGGGGGCGCGGCCTGGAGCCGACTCTCTCTTGTGGGGCGGGGAGTGGCACTCGCCGAGCCGGGAGAGGCGCGCCGCGGTCACTTGCGTCGCGTCGAGTGAACTGCTTTACGGCAGCCGCCTAGCCCGAGGCGCCGGGGCATCATGGGAAGCTCAGTCCAGGCTCGGTAAGCGGCTCTCAAAGCTGCTATTGGCTCCGGGAATACGGGGTCCGGATTGGACGCCAAGCAGCTTGCTCTCGGCCCTTTCAGCCTCCCTCCCCGGCTATGGTTACTAGGTAACGTACCCACGACGCCCTCTCAGGCCCTGTAATAAGGGCAAAGTGCTCCGACTGGGCTATGAAGTTGCTTTCTCTTGCGTCTGTTCCCTCGCATTTAGTTATGTGAAGGAGGTTCTATTGTGTTCCCTCAGAATTCATATATAACCCCTATAGGATGGTACTTAGATGTGGGGCCTTTGGGAAGTAATTAGGTTTAGATGAGATCATGAGGGTGGGATCCTCACGATGGGTTTGGTGTGTTTATAAGAAGAGACACGGGGAACTTTGTTTCTCTCTGCCATGTGAGGAAACAGTGAGAAGGCAGCTGTCAGCCAGAAAGAGAGTTCTTACCAGAACCTGTCCATGCTGGCACTTTGATCTTGGACTTCCAGCCTCCATAACAGTGAGAAAATAAATGTCAGTTGTTTAAGTCACCCAGTCTATAATGTTTTGTTTTTGTAGCCTGAGCCAACTGAAACAGGAGGGGAAGAGAGGTGTTGTGTAGGAAGGGCAATTGGGCATAAGAAACAGCATCAGCAAAACCAGAAAGATGAGCAAATGGTGTCTATAAGGACAGTGTGTAAGACGGGAAGTTGTGGGAAGTGATGCTGGAGAGACACTGGGGCTGGATGTGGAAGGCACTGCGTACTGCCTTAAAGGACTTGAAATAAGTTTTTAGCTGGCAAACGGTATGGGCAGATTCACACTTCAGTTGCTCAGTACTATTGCAGAGTAGAGGGTGAATTTAAAAAGCAAAGGATAGAAGAGAAAAAAAACCACTCTATAAATATATACTTGCTCTCCTTTCTCCTCTCATCTTCTTTAAAAGATGTAAAATTAAAGTAATAATTGTAACAATGCATTGTTTCACTTGTTATATATGGATGTAATATGTATAATAATAGTACAAATAATGGACAGTAAAGTGCAGAAATCTTAAGTGTACAACTCATATTTTTACATGTGTACCATATAGCCACCACCCAGATCAGATATAAAAAATTTGCAGCATTCTAGAAAGCTTCCCTGTGACCCTCTCATTATGTGTATGTGAAGGTAAAACTACAGAAAATAAGGAAATGATTATTATAAAAGTATTTTATACTAACTTTAGGAGAGAGGGAATTCAATATGGGTGGGAAGGGACCCCTGAGGGCTTCTGTGGTGAGAAGTGTTCTATTTCTAGACCTGGATGGTAGTTACCCGATATCTGCTTTACAATTATTTATTGAGTTGTTCATTTATGTTTTATGCACTTTTACATATGTGTGTTTTAAACTGCAATTCAAAGTTTTAAATAAAAATAAAGCAAATATAATTTATATTTAAATTTTTAATTAATTTATATTGCCATACTTATTGTTAAATATTTTGATTATCACCCCTGAAAGGTCCCAAGTAACCATTTTCCATTATATGATCCTGCTCTCCTGGCCAGGGTTGACCAGATTTAAACTCAGCAGGGCCAATGAGAATATCTTCTCTAGAAATGTGAGAGAGTTCGATCAGGTTGGTGGAACTGCAGTAGACTTTGTATTAGTCAGCTCAGGCTGCCATAACAACATAGACTGTGTGGCTTAAACAAGAGACATTTACTTTCTCACAGTTCTGGAGACTAGAAGTCTGAGATCAGCATGCCAACGTGGTTGGTTTCTGGTAAGACCTCTGCTGCTGGCTTGTGGCTGTGTGTTCATCTGACCTCTTCTTTCTGTGTACTGGTGGAGAGTAGGGGGAGGGGACAAGCTCTCTGGAGTCTCTTCTAATAAGGATGCTAATCTATCAGGGCCCCACCCTTATGACTTCATGTAACCTTAGTTACCTCCATAAAGGTCCTGTTTCCACATACAGGCACACTGGGATTTAGGGCCTCAGCATATGAATTTGGCAGGGGGCCCAATTCAGTCCACAACCTTGTTTTGAGCAGTCACCCTCTGCTAGGTGCACTCACTAGTAGCGGAGTCTGCATTACTGAGAAAGTACAAAGAGGGAGATGCACAACAAATGAGAAGGCAGAGAGAGGGCTCCAGATAGCCCTCCAGCCTCCAGCTCCCAGACTCAGCTATATCAGGACCTTGGAGAGCTATATTTCTGCTCATGCATTATCCCTGTATCTGTATAACAAATTCTCATCTGTAGATTAAAAATTTGGAGGTGAGGTGGTTGAGACGGCCAGGGTAGATAATTCTTTCCACAAGTTTTTCAATGAAAGTGTACAGAGAAATGGGGCAGTATCTAGAGGGGAATGTGGGATTGAGGCCAAGGGCCAAGATGTGGACACAAAATCCTGTTTCTGTGTTGGTGGAACGGGAACTGATGGTTCAGCAAAGATGGAGTGATGCAAGGACCCAAGTCCTTGAGGAGGCAAGAGGACCGAGGACCAGAGTACAGGGGCCCTTTAGAGGGGTAGGAGTGCTTCTGGATGATACCAGAGGGGAAGGAGGAGAAGATGGAGTAGGTGTAGGTTTGTTTGTAGGTTTACTGAGAGAATTCCCATCTGATGATATCTCAATGAGACAAGATCATCTCAGGAAAATGCAGAGGGGGAAAAAGTGGAGGTGTGCCTGGTCATCTCAGAGAATGGGAAACAGCTGATGGGGAAACATAGCAAGTCGGATGGCCAGTTGAATTAAAAGCCAATTTGAGTTTTGTGATCACAGATTTAAGGTAAAAACAACCTATTTACTCTGTCTAGAAGCAAAAAACTTGGGCAGATATTTTGGTTGGAATATTGCCAGGTGGATATGAATGAAGGGATAGAAAAGTGAGGGAATGAATGGTATTTGCAGTGGAGTGGCCAATAATAATTATAGAAAGGTGATTCTCAATTCCAGCTAGGTGCGCATTAGAATTACCCATGGGGCTTTCAAAGAACCTGATTTGATGGTTCAGGATGGAGCCTGGGGATTGTTATTTATTAAAAGCTTCTCAGGTGATTCTAATTTGTAGTTGGTGTTGAGACTCACCATGCAGACCAGGAATCCTGATGGAAGACAGGAGGCGGGGTAATGAGAAGTGAGAACTTGGAGGGGTCAATGGAATTGAAATCACAAAAACAGTGATGAATGACAGCAGTGGGGGTGAGAGAAAGTAAGCTGGGATGAGAGGAAGTTATGATCAGTGAGTAAATATTTGCACGTGTTTGAAAATGGTCAAGTCGTAGGAGTGGATTCCCAAGGTGAAATGAAGGAGAAGGTCATGACAGGTGAGGAAGCAAAGAATATGAGACTGAAATTTTAAATGGATTATCCACATGGACACTGAAAATGTGTGGAAAGAGGTGAAGTCTTTGGAGATGGGGAAGGACTACAGGGAGCAGGATAGGGTGGTGTAGCTAGGTGGCACAAGCTACGCAGGAAGAGGGCTCTTTGTGGGAGGAAGAGGGAGAGCTGGCCAGCAAAACCAGGAGAATGAGCATCACAAAAGGTGAGCGTTTCTCTTCCTGGCCCTGAGTTGGAATTTGGGAGAAATACCAGCTTCCAGGTGGGCGGAGACTCAGGGAGAGATGATAAGTGATATTCAGGTTGATATTCTGGTCAGCAGTATATCCAAGTGCATAGCATGTGTATTGAAGGACAGAAACCAAGTGGACATTCAGGTTATAATGGCTGCTTTACTATCAGGAATGCCAATCCTTTTACACAGTTTCCTTCCCAAATATTTCTGATAGTCCTCCATTGAGGGATGTATGTGATTTTTTTTTTTTTTTGAGTAAAGATAGGTTTATTTAGAGAGATACATACTCCGTAGAGTGTAGGCTGTTTCAGGAGGCAAGAGAAAGGCCACGAGGTGTGGGGGTTGGGTGTTCAGGTTAAAGTAGAAGTAGATACACAGGGCATGGGCCATCTCTGAAGACAAAGGAGCAAAAAGAGGCGGCCATATATGTGATTAAGAATGAATAATTATCATTGGTTTCCTGTTAGAAACCTGGTGGGAAGTAGGGACCCCAGCCTGGCCTTGAAGCCATACTGAGACCCTGACTAGCCATGCAGCCCTACAATGGGAGGAGGGATTTCTAAATGCCCTCCCCCGAGAGATGTCCCACCCTAACTCCTGGGGCCTGCGGATGTGATGAGATATCACTTCCTTGATTGTGGTACACTGTGTGGCACAACTGACCTTAAAATGGGGAGAGTATCCTGATCTGGGTGGACCCAATGTGCACATGGGGTCTTTGAAAATCAGAGTTTTCTCTGTCCTGGGCAGAAAGGAATGCCTTAAGGACAAATATTTTCTGACTCATGTCAATCACAATTCTGTCCACGCAACTTTTAACGACCTCGTGGCTTTTTGTCTTTGTAAACCCATCCGCTGTCTCTTTCTCTTCCTTGGACCACTCCTTCAGGGTTACCCAAATCTGTGTCTCCTGAATTGCAATTCTTAAGACCCCAAATAAACTTATTTGCAGCCTCCTGCAGTATTTATTTTGGTTAACAGATGAATCTCCAAATCATCGTGCTAATCCAAAGCTGCTAGACATTTACATGAAATGTCCAGAAAAGGCAAATCTGTTGAGGTAGAAAGCAGTTTAGTGGCTGCCTGGGGCTGGAGATGGGAAGGATGGATTGTAAAATGGGCTTGAAATAATGGAAATGTTCTCTAACTGGATTGTCATGATTTTGTGCAACTTTAGGTATTTTCTGTAAAAGTCACTGAAGTGTAAACTTAAAATGGGTGAATTTCATAGGATATAAATTATACCTCAATAAAACTTTATAAAAGGAGGAGGAGAAGCACACATCAGCATGAGATGAGTGGATCTTGTGTGGAAATGCCCACCACAGCTGCAGCTGACGTCAGATGGGTTGTGGGATGCAACCTGGAGCCCTAGAGATGACTTACACCAGAGCTCTTCAGACTTGACATTCACCGGCTACAGATGGGGTAACTGAGGCTCAGATATGGGAAGTGACTTGCCCAAGTTCACTAGCACGGCAGGTTCATAGAGGTTCCCTAGGAGACAGTCCTTGTGCTGGTCCAGGCCAGGGCTCAGACCCCTCCTTCCTCCCCTTCCCCTCTGGGCCCAGGGATGCAGACTCTGCACACAGGCTTGCTGCCAATGTCACTTTATTTGGAATATGCTGGAGCCAGGGCATGGAGAGGATGGCTGGGCATGGGAGGAGGGGTCAGTGCTGCTGAGATAAGTGATCACGTGAGGAGCAGCGGGGCCTCATCCAGTGGAGCCATCAGCGCTTTGAGAAATCACCTCCTGGAGGACAAATGAAGGGCAGATGTGCTAGCGAAAAAAGGCAGAGTGGTCAGGCCCGGAAGGGATGCGGCTGGAGAGAGGGCCGTCTGAGCCAACTGGCAGAAGAGGAAGGAAGAAGCTCCAGGAAGAAGCCCAGAACAAAGGTGGGCTCTTGCCCTGCGCTCCATCCACGGGGTATCAGCGCCTGGGTTTCTCTCTCACCTGCCACACATTGTGGCCTCAGGGTATCATATACCAGGTATTTAACAAGAACCAGACACTTCCCACTGAGTCCTCTCAACAAGCCTGTGCAGATTGTCAGCCCGGTTGTAAAGATGAGGTCATGGAGACTCAGCAAGGAAGAAATAGACAAGCTGGGATTTGAATCCAGTATGCCTGACTCCAAGCACCCAACCTTACTCTTGATTGGGGAAGAAATCAACACGAATGCTAAGAAGGGGGATGGGGTGGAGCAGAAGGACTCAAGAAGGATCCAGCGAGGGGATGTTGGGTAACGCCCAGCCTGGCCCCGCTCCAGCCAGAGGTCAGCCCACTCCAGGCCTCCGGGGACCCCGGCCCCTCCCCCGCCCTGCCCCCGCCCCCTCCAGGACCCTCGTGCAGACACACCCTGGCACTCGCTGCACTGGCAGCTGTGGATGACCGGCAGCACCACCAGCTCTGTGCGGCCGCCGGGGCAGTGAAGGTTCAGGATCCGCACGGGGTTATCGGGGTCCAGGCGGTAGCTGCAACAGTCGCACTGGCTCTGCAGGTACGGCTCCTGGGCGAAAGCGGGTGGCTGAGCCAGGGAGGCACCAAGCGGAGGAGTCGGCCCAAACCACCTTCCTTTCCTCTCTTGGCCCGTCCTATCCCCGCAGAGCTGGGCCGAGGGACGGCCAGATTCCCAAGGTCTCAGATCCCACATCTCGCCAAGCAGGACAGCCGGGCAGGGAAGGGATGTGTCACCACCAAGTCCCAGTTTTCCCAGAAGCCCACCTCCTTCACTCCAGCCCCCACCTGTCTGGCAACCAACAACTTTCAGGGTAAATGAAGGCTTTTAACACCATCATCACTGCATCCCATCAGCAGAGGGAAAAGACACAGCCTCTACTGTAAGCCAAGAGGCTTCCAGCCTAGTTGGAGAGACAGGCTAACAATTTCTGAAACTACAAATAATGAAGTCCTAAACTGCACAGTCGGATCGAAGTGCAAAGTGAGTTCTCACTCCAAAGCAGACACTCTTGCTCTCTGATTATGTGGTAACTCTGTAAGTCCCACTGAAAGTTTGCTTTAATTTTATGTATAATTCTATTTTAACTTTATGTTTAAATAGGTAATACATTTACACAATACCAAGTTTAAAAAAACTACAAAAGATTCAGAAAAAAAGTAACTGATTCTATCCCACTATCATTTTTCCTCCCAGAAAAAATTTCTTAACTACTCTCTTCTCCTCACTCTGTTTTAAAAAATCCAAAAGTGATTTGGGAGGCATTCCCAGGAGGTGCAGGAGTGCCCAGGGGAGCAGGAGAGGGGCCAAGGGTTGAAGACCAGGTAGGAAAGCACCTTTGTCTTCCAGGAATAGATGACCTTGGCCAGGTGGGCCGAGGCGGGAGGGAATGGCCAAGCCACAGGTGACCCGAGGCCAGGCCAGGTGCCGAGGTTCTGTTCTGGCTGGACCCTGGCCAGGACCCAGCTGCAGCCACAGCCTTCCAGGCTCAGGGCTGGGGGAGTGAGGGGGAGCCCAGAGCCCCTGAGAAGGGCCGCCCAAAGGAGCAGGTCTGGCCTTTCTGGGTCCAAGGAGAATGAGGGTGGAGCACAGCTCCATCAGTCTTTGGGGAAACATCGGGAGCAAGGCTACCCGTGAAATGCCTGTCCTTCAAGCTTTCACTCACTGTGTAATGGGTTAACTTAGCTCTTCCGTGTCTTTCTTTGTTGTCCTGGCTTGCTTGCCTTGTGAGGCACAGTTGGCTGAGGGGCAGGCTGTGCGGGGCGGGGTGGGGGACCAGGGAGAAGCGGGACAAGGCCCCCGGGAGGGGGCGGAGGCCTGCAGCAGCCTTCAGAGCCCAAGCCCAGCTGAGGTCACTGGGCCAAGAAGCAGGTGCACCACCACCTTGGTGAAAACTCACCCCGGCTCTGATCAGCTGTTTGCCCCTAAGATGGACCTCATCCCTCATGTCCCCTGGGCTTTGCCTGGGTTCTAGGCTCGCAGCTGCAGGCCCTTGGGGGCCTCGGGTTGACCCCACAGGCCTGCAGCCCCCTTGCTCACCTCAAGCAGGACGTTGGTGCTGGACGGGCAGTGCCCACTGCAGTAGGTCACTTCCACCTGGTCCAGGTAGCAGGGGCCCTTGGTGAGGTTGCGAAGCTCGGTGAGGTGCCGGCAGGAGGCAGGCTGCTCCTCTGGGGAAAGGGCAGGTAAGTGGCAGGAGGTGAGGGGAGAGCAGAGAGAAGGCCGTGATGAGGGGCTGGTGCAGGGGTGGCTCAGGAGAAGGGCCCAGAGCAAGGACAGGTGCAGCAGGAGGTGCCCCAGGTCCCCTGCTTACCCGGAGTCTCCTGGCGACAAGTGGGACAGCAGCTCCCTGGCTCCTGCACAGCCACCTCGCCCTGCAGAGGGTGTGGTCCCCAGTCCACTCAGGAAGACGGCTCAGAACCCTGGCACCGCCTGCTTGAGATCCTGAGACCAGCCTCTGGGGAAGGACCCAGAAAGGAGCCCGGGGAGCCCTCTGAGAGGGCGGCAGGGCTGCAGGCGGGTACCTGGGCACAGGTGAGGAGGGGGCAGTGCTGGGTGCAGACACTCCTCCCACTGATGCAGCGGCAGCTCTCACAGGCCTCCTGCCACTCGGATCCAGGCTGGGGAGAGTAGGGAGAGCCTCCTCTCCATCCCTCCTCTTGCAGATTTTCCTCTTAGACTACCCCAACCCAGAACCCAGCCTGGGGGCCTAGCCAGGGCAGTGGCCTGGGACTGGCGTTGGCAACAAGAGTTGCAGGAGGTGGGCCATTAGGGGCCAGAGACTGTCCCAGGTGATGGCTGATGGCCCAGCTGCCCTCTGCTGTGGGCCAAGAGTAGGAGGAGGAGCCAGTGCAGTAAAGGGACAAAGCAGTGGATGGGAGGCCTGAGTCAAGGACTAGGTGGCACAGAGGACTGAAGTGTCTCACCGGGTGGGCATGCCCGTGATGCCAGCACTCGCAACGGTCCCAGGGCACGCAGGGACCCGCCTGGCTACGGAAGTGCCCCCGCTGGCACACGCAGCCTGGGACCTGCCCCGCACTGCAGTTGCCCTGAGTCTCTGTGGCGTCGGGCTCCCGGCACGTCTGCTCGCAGAGCCCCAGCTCCCCGGGGGCCAACTGCTGCTGCCACATTTCCCCGGGGGGGCACTCTGCCAGGGAAGACCACCCATCCCACCACTCAGGTCAGCCCTGGGTCCAGCCTCAATGCTCCCCCCTCCCACGCTGGGCACCCTTGGGTCCCTTCTCCCCTCCCTAGTGCTGCCCACTCTGCTCCAGCAGCCTCCAGACTTCTAGGTCTCCAAACACACCTCTCTGCTCTTATCCACCCTTCCAAACACTAGTGAGGCCCAGCTTGGATCTTGCCTCCTCCAGGAAGCCTCCCCTGACCAGTCCTGTCCACCCCACCCTCTCCATTCTCAGCACCAAAGTCACATCCTGTGGATGCAGCTTGTGTCTGTGAGCCAGACACTGTCTCCTGTCTCCACCCGTTCTGGTGGCCAAGTCTGCCCTCAGCAGCCAGGCTGGGGGTGCCTGGGGCTTGAATGCCTGTGAGTCTCTGAATCCACTCAGAGCCCAGTGTGGCACATGTGGGCCCTTAGCAAAGGCCTGTGGACCCTGATTAGTTGGGAGTGACACAGCACAAAGCAGACACCATGAGTCTGCAGACTGCCAGGCAAGGGTCCTGTTTCAGCTCAGCCTCTAGACCTCAGTTTCCTCGTCTGCAGGGAAAGAACCCTCCACTTCCTGCATCACTCACAGCCTGGCTCAGTGTGCACACAGTGTACCTGAAAAATGCCCCCAACCACCCAGTGGGGACCACACTAAGTGTCCAGGGAGCACAGGGCAGGGAGTGTTGGCTCTCAGCCAGGGGATGGGAGTCTGTGTGGACAGAGCAGGGGACAGGGCTTCCCGAAGGAGGTAGCATTGCCTAGGACAGGCAGGCTCCACTCCCCATACGAGTGCCAGCCTGGTCTTGGCTTTGGAGGGACCAGCAGAGACCTGGGTGGCCCATATCTCACCCTGACAGTCAGCGAGGGAGCAGCTGAAGGCCCCATCTTGGCAGACACTGGGAAGACAGAAGCTTGGGTTCAGACACCTGCCATGCCCTCCTCCCCACACCCATTCCCAGCCACCCCTCCCTCCACGCCTCCCTGCCCCCCCCCCCCGGCGCTCACCAGCGGCTGCAGTTTTGGGTGAGTACAGTCCCTGGGGGCAGCTCCCGGGCCTGCTCTTCGAGAGTCAGGGTGAGGCCCCAGGGCAGAGAGAGCTGGGTGCAGGGGCAGGCGGCGGGGGGCACACACGTGCCATTGTGAAGCAGCTGGGACAAGGAAGGCTCCCGTTACACTTGGACCGACCGCCGCCTCTTCCCCCGACCAGCCTGCTCCCCCACGCGGGGGTCTGGGCACAGTGTCCACACCCACCTGCCCTCCAGGGCAGTCACAGCCCAGCTGGCAGGGTTCCTGCGCGCAGAGGGTGCCAGGCTGCAGGTGCGAGCAGAGGCGTGGGCACGAGGTGGCACAGGTGCTGAGCAACTGGCCAGGTGGGCACTCTGGGGGGGTGGGGGCACAGACTGTGAGATGGAATCCCAGAGAGGGGGCTGCCTCAGGACCCACCGTCTGCCTTGGCAATTGCCAGCTGGGATGGGCCCTGTGCTCGGCAGCCCTCAAGGGAAGGGCAGGCACCCACTGTCCTGGGTGCTCACCAGGGCAGGGCCGCAGGTTACATTCCTGCTGCTGCTCCGTGTCCTGGGCCTGGCACGACGCACTGCTGGGACCCTCCTTGCAGCTCCGATGCCGCTTGGTGGTGCCCCCACCACAGGGAGCAGAGCAGTTGCTCCAGGCTGACCAAGGCCCGAGGGCTGGGCACTCATGACGGGGGCACACCAGGGACCCATTGACACAGGTGCTGTGGATCAGGGTGTGCAGAAAGGCACTCTTGAGTCAAGGTGAACGGAGCCTTTGCTCTCCAGCAATGCCCATCACCTTGGCCTGCCCCAAGCTTCCCACCCAAAGCTCCCTGTCCTCTAGCTTGGCCACCAGTGGCAGCCGTACCAGTTTCTGCAGTCCAGCTGCACCATCTCGGCCGGAGCCAGCACCCATGAAGCGTTGGGGCTGGGGAGGCCACAGCGGCAAGAAGACATTGGCACACAGTGCCCGTCCTGTATCAGTTGGCCAGGGGGACAGCGGCAGCCTGGGAGTGGGGGTGGGGCGGACAAGCAAGATTGGATGCTGGGGAGGCTGCACTCGATAGACCCCTCAGCCAGCCAGATGGAGTCCAAAGCCTCAGGAAGCCCTGGGGCACCCTTCTTCCCACCCTCTCCCTGCACATCACCTGGTCTCCACAATATCTCCCACCACCTGAGGACAGGAAGGGGCCTCTTTAGCCTGCCCTGGGAGTGGGCACCCCCCTGGGAACCCCTGAGGCTGCCAGAGAGCATCCTCAGGACATAGGCTGCTTGACTAGGGGCAGGACCCTGAGCTGGCTGCTAAAGTGACCCACGTATCCACTGCCGCCCTATAACTCCTGACCCAGCGGTCTGCCCGCCCCGGGTCACGTGCTCTCTGGGAGCAGCAGGCGGCAAAGCAGGAGTGAGCTTCCCCGGAGCTCCCCGGCCGGTGTGGGCGTGGCCTGGCCACCTGGGCGGCACGGTCCCTGCAGACACTGCACGTGGTCCCAGAGGTCGACACAGCTTCTAGGACACTGGTTGGCACAGTCAGGGGTGGGCACGGTGTTCCGGGCCTCACAGCTTTCTCCTGAGGACCAGAAGGTAGGAGTCTGTTGGGACATTCTTGAGTCCCAGCCTTCCACTGTGCACCTCCAGGGACTGAGGCAGCACCCCCGCCAGGTGCCTGTCAGACCCTGCAGTCCCTGGTCCCTCCTCCGGATGCCGGGACCCGGTTACCTGGGCAAGGCCCCATGTTGCAACTCTCTGTCTGAGCCCATGGCCCCCGGCAGCCCCCTCCAGGAGGACCCCCAGCTTCTCTCCAGCGCAGTCGGAACCCCCCACTGCAGGGCATCTGGCAGCGGCTCCAGGGCCCCCAAGAACTCCACCGGCATAAGTCTGGGGAGATAGAATGGAAGTCAGTTCCCAGGCCCTCCTCCCTCCTCCCTACCTCCTGCTGCAGCTCTGTACACACTCTGCTGCCCTGAGCCCCAGGATCCCTTTCTCTTCCAGCTGCTGCCCCATCCAGCCTCAAATCCAGCAGGCCCTGGAGGCTAGCAGAAAGGTTAGCAGGTCAGCTAACTGCCGGGACACTAACCAGAACAATGCAGCACAGCTCTACCTGGCCAGCCCCCTCAACCTGATTCCAGGCCCCTCCCCCTGTGGCCTCTGTCCCTCCCCATCACCTAGGCAGGCTCCAGGGTCTGGGCACAGGCGTTGCTGGCTGAGTGGCACAGTGCAGAGGTCTGGATCCCCAGCCCATGGCCTCCCCGTCTCAGGGTCCAAGCAGAGGCGGTGGCGGTGCTGCTCCGAAGCCAGCGTGGGGGCCGAGGTTGGGAGGAGGCCCGCTGGGTCCTGGGGCCAGCGCTCCTCTAGGGCAGTCCTGGAGGCAGGCGCCAGCATGCCGGGGGGCAGGCAGGGCCCACAGGGTGACCACTCTGACCAGCCGCTCAGAGGCAGAAGACCTAGGAGAGTGGCATGTGAGCATCCTTCCCAGGGACCCTCCTCCAGACCCAGAGACCACAGTGGATGGGGAAGGAGGGGCTCGGGTTATGACCAGGAAGGTCAGGAAACAGGAAAGGCTGAGGGATGTGGAGCGGGGGCCAGGGTAAGTTGACCCACCATCCTGGTTTGTCTGGGAATGTCCTGGTCCTAGAAATGAAAGTTCCCCAAACTCCCCTGCCCCCACCCAAGTCTTGGGCAAACAGGGACAGCTGGTCTCCCTAGTCCAGTGTTACCTCGACATCCCTGGCTGGTGCATTGCAGCTCCCCACGCTGGCATTCACTGTGGGAGGGGGCGGTCAGGGTGGGCTCTGGGAGGCAGGACCCAGTCCAGAACGGTGGGTGGGGAGCTCATGCAGGGTACCATGCAGGGCTCTGGGCTCATTTGGAGCAGGATGAGGCTGGGACTGGGCCCGTGGGATGGTTTGGCCTTCTCTGCAGGGGTCAGGCTGCCCTGGGGAACCCTTCCCTGCTCCTTGCCCCACTACTCGGCCCCAGCCCTCTGGTGCCACCTTCCCCACCCCCAACACTCACCACTCTTTGCAGCCCAGCTGCAAGTGGTCCCCAGGGGCCAGGGTCACCCCAGCCTCTTCTCCTGAGATGTGCTGGCAGTTACACTGCTCTGGAGGAACACAGCTACCAGCCTGCTCCAGCAGCCCCTGTGCAGAAGGGGACACAGACAGGGCTGCGTGGCAGTCATCACCACGCTGGCCCACAGCAGGTGCACGTGCGTACTGCTGAGTGAACAGGCACATGGCCATGAAGCAGAACGTGAAGAGCTGTCCAGAGGAAAGGTTTGCAGGAGAGGGGTCGCCATGGGCATCGTGGCGGGGAGGTGGTGCGGGAGGGTGGACCAAGGACTCCTCCTCCAGGGCCATCTCCCCTGGCTCCACGCCTCACCTTGGGGCAGTAGCAGCCAGGCTGGCAGGGTGGCAGGTCCTGGCAGAGCTGATGGCTCAGGTGTGTGGCACAGAGCCCAGTGCAGGGGGAGCCACAGGCCTGGAACTCAAAGGGAGGTGTGCAGCTGTCCTCTGGAGGAGAGAGGCAGGCAGGCTGGTGGGGGCGCGGGGGGCAACCCAGAGACACCCTCTGCTTCTCAAGCCCAGAGTGCATAGTGCACAGTCCCATTATGTCCCTGTGGTCACTCAGGAAGTGTGCAAGTCTGCCCCCCCGCTGCATGTAAGGACTGACCAGTGACAGACACCCCAGGATGCACCCACTTGGCCCCAGTGGGTGCCCCAGGGAAGGGTCAGGACCATTTGGACCTTGAAAAGCCAGGAAGCTGCATGGAGCTCGGGGCCTGGTACTGGCAGGCGCTCAGGGGACTGGCAGATGGGAGACAGAGGGGCAGAGATGGAGGGCAGCTACGGCAGGAAGCGGACAAGACCCACTGTGCCTGGGGACAGCTACAGCGGACAAGCCACAGATGGTCTGCAGCGGCAAAGTGGGAAAGCCATGGTGAGGGCTTGGAGGGTGGGGAAGGCGGGGAGCAGCTGTGAGGAGAGTAGCTGAGGGCAAGGCAGGGAGTAAGTGTCTGCTGAGGGCAAGGTCAGCGCAGGTGCAGGCGACTCAGGTCCTGGGGACACTGAGGCTCGCTCCGAGTGGAGCTGGGGGGCCCAGTGGGGACCCTGAAAGTCCCCTGCCAGGGTTCGGCCCCCTGCCTTCTCGCTCCTTGGGGCCTCACCAGAGCAGTTGCCGGTGAGGCAAGGCCGGAAGTGGCCGTCCAGTCGTGTGCAGGGGGCGCTCTCCCTGGCCCCTCTGGGCACTGGTCCCTGGTGTCGGTAGCGCTGCTGGACCGGCACCTGGCATGAGCATTGTGTCCAGCTGCTCCAGCTGCTCCACACACACTCCTCTAGGGACCAAGTTGTGGGGGGTGGTCAGCCAGGGGCCTCTCTGGGCTCCCCAGTCTCTCTCCTACCTGCCCCCCTCTTCACCCCAGCCTGAGCCAGCACCCTGAACAGGAAAAGGGCAAAAGGAAGCCCAGAATTCCAAAAGGCCCCAGCTGGCTGGCTTCTCTGTGAGAAAGGTCACATCTCAAAGGGCTCTAAAGGAACAGATGGTGGGAAGAGAAAAGGAACTAAAATAGAATATTGGGACAGGATAGATATAAGTACATTTTGGGGGGACAATCTGGGAGTTGGGAAAACATTATTCCCGAATCTTCCCAAGGTCAGAAGCTGGAGGGGGTGTCACTTCTGGTGCACACTCACCCAGGCAGGCTCCTGGGTAGCAGGCCTGGGTGTCCAGGTGAAGGAAGGTACCATTGCAGGTGGGGTCGGCCAGTGGGCAGGGGCAGGACCCAGAGCGGGAGGCCAGGCCTGGGCCACAGCTGCGGGAGCAGGGCCCCCATGAGCCCCAGGAGCAGGCATCCAGCAGCTTCAGGCAAGGCTGCTGCCCGCAGGGCTGGGGCTGGGTGTCCGGGCCCAGGCAGGAGGGCCCCTCTGGGCGAGGGACTGAAGCCACGCAGACCCGCGTGCGGACCTGGTTTCCACCTCCACAGGAGACAGGGCAGTCGGACCAGGGGGACCACGGGGTCCAGGCCCCAGGCACTGTGGGAGGGCACAGGGAGGTTAAAGTCAGAGGGAGCATCATGGCACAGGGGCCGGCTGGTGGAGACACAGGCAGGAGGGGAATGTGGACACGGAACAAGCAGGTGGACGGCAAGGCATGAAGCCAGTGGGGTAGGAGGTGAGGACTGAGATGAGACACCAGACCTGCACACTCGGTGTCTTCACAGGCGACGCCCTCCGGGGTGCAGGAGCTGAGGAGAGGAGCCCAGATTCAGGGACACTCCTGTCCAGCAGGACAGCCCTGGCCACCCTGCCCCTGCCTCTGCCCTGGGCTTACCACTGCTGGCACTCGCCCTGCTGCCAGCTGTCCCCCAGGAGTCGGGAGAGGGAACCGTGAAGGCACAGGGGTGGGCACGGAGGCTGAGGGCAGGGCTGGCTCTGGGACTGCTCTTCCCGACACTCGGGGGCCCACGAGCCCGACGTGGAAGACCTGGACGGGGCCCGGGGCAGAGAAGGTGAGAGATGGCCCAGGGCCCTTTGTCACCTTCCGGCTCCTGGTGAGACCTTGACAGGAAAACCCAGGATGGGCTTGGAGGTGGCTAAGGAAAGGCAAAGATGACCAAGGACCAGGGCTGAGGCCAGGGCACGGGTGCGTGCAAAGTCACCGATGAGGCAGGATCCAGGGACTGAGTGTCAGGGAGGGAGATCCGGGTGGGGAGAGGTGACATTAGCCTGGCGCAGCCCCATACCGGAAGCGGCTCTGCTGCCCCGCGGGCCCACACGAGTGGCTGCAGCGACTCCAGGCTGACCAGCGGCTCCAGGCGCAGTGGGCAGGAGGCGGGCAGGGCTGAGCCGTGCAGGAGAGCCGCCCGGCCCGGCACGTGCAGTTGTTGCAGGCCTCCTGGTGCTGGCTCCCCGGGGCCCAGGTGCGGCCCTGGGCGTCTGTGCACTCGCAGTGCCCCTTTCGCACACAGCCGCCGTCCTGCTCCAGGAAGCCTGCAGGGAGGAGGCCCTCCAGAGCTGAGGCCAGTGCCCTGGGGCCCCCCTGCCTTCCCGCTGAGCCATCCTGCCATGCCTGAAGGGTCCGGGCAGCACCTACCCTCCGAGCAGCGGCAGCCCAGCTGGCAGGCCTGGCCGTCCTGACACACGATCCCCTCCTGGAGGTCTGAGCAGCGGCGGGGGCAGCGGTTGGCGCAGCTGACCACCTCCATGCCTGCTGGACAGCCCTCCTCTGGGCAGATGGGGAGGACCAGAGTCAAGCGGGCCCTAAGCCCTGGGGCTCAGAAACCCTCCCCCTGCCTGATCAGGGGCCACCCTTGCTGCATGTTGGTGCCCATGGAAACACGGGGCCCTGGGGAGACCCTGGGATTGGGACATTCTGAGTGAGAGTCAGTCCTCTCACCCGAGTTCCCAGCACCAACCTGCACCCAATAATGTTTGTTGAGCTGAGCTGAATTTAGGCACCTAAAAACAACATTTTCACCGATGTGGCTCCTTTGTGTTCGTCTTGAGATGGATGGAAGACAATGTCAGAGTGTAAGGGTGTCCTAACAGAGGTGGTGGGCCTTACAGTAAGCAGGGCCCACGGGGTCAATGAGCTTGGACGGATCAATCACAGAAGGAGCTGAAGCCTTGGGGGCTTACCGCCTGCCTGGCTCAGGCCACACCCCAGGCACCAGGTATGCTCATGATGTCACCCTCAAACCCCCTGAAAATCTTGAAGGGGTGGTTCCAGGAACTGAGGGTGGGGCAAAGCAGAGAAAATGAGGTCTAATCCCGGGGTACGGGCCAGTAGCAGCTCATTCCTGGCCACTGGGAGGCCTTGCCCGATGCCCAGATCCCACCATCCACCCGCAAGGCTGGACAATGAGGTAACAGCCTGTCCCCCGTCTACGTCACACAGTGATGTGGGGGATGAAACTGGGGGTGGGGAAGCTTTGCAGAGTGCACAGGCAGGAGGGGCCCACTGTCCTCACTGCCATACCACAGGGCATGGGATTGCAGAGCCGAGCATGGTGCCTCTCCCCGACACAGGGGGCACCCCCGTTCTTGGGTGGGGGGCTCGAGCAGCTGCGGCTCCTCAGCGATCGCCCTCCTCCACAGCTCCGGTCACACCAGGACCAGGGGCTCCAGCGTGACCAGCCTCCGGGCACTGTGCGGGAAAGAGAAGAGCCACACGAGGGGCCTGGCTCAGACAGGGGCTCCCACATGTCCCGGGAGCCTGGGGCCGAGTCCTGCGCTAGAGGTGAAAGGGGCACAGGGGCCACAGATGCCAAGGGAGGGCATACCCTGGTCCTCACCAGCCCACCTCACCTGGGCAAGCACGCAGGTTGCAGAAGCGGTGCTCCTGGTAGGCGGTAAGGATGTCGGGGCACCAGTGGCCGCCGGGCCCTGGGGGGTGGTATGCCCGCAGGCGGCGCTGCTGGCCCACCCCGCAGCTGCGGGAGCAAGGTTCCCACGGGGCCCAGGGGGTCCAGGAGCAGTTCCCAGCCACGCAGCCAGGGCACAGGGGCAGCTCTGCAGGACAGGACGAAGCTGAGCTGGAGCCAGCCCCTCCTTCCCCAGTGACTTAAGTGCTGGCCTCCTCTGCCAGGGCCAACTAGGACCCCATCCAGAACTTTTGGTTCCCTTTTCAGATCAGATATCTACCGTTGTGTGGTTTTGGCAGCTGGGCCTCAGTTTACCCCTCTCTCATAGGGGACAGTAGTCCCAGGATCCCAGGACAGCTAAGGGATTTGGATGGGACCTTGTGGGGATGTCTGCTACACACGAGTGAGGATTTGCTGGAAGCTGACAAGGCTCCCTGATAGCTCTTGGGGTTGACAAAGAGGACCCAGGGGCCAGAGTCAGGCACAGATCCATGATCAGAAGTCAGGGTGAGAACTCGGTATTCACTTGAGGGGTATCAGATGTAGGGGTTGGGGGTTGGAATGAGTTGTCTCAGGGTGGATGTTGGGGTTAGAGGGGATTGTTGGGAGCCAGAGGTAGAGACTGGAAGGTGCACCTGTGCAAGAGGGCAGGTTGCAGGGGCGCTCCTGGGAAGTGAGCCCCCTGGTGCAGTTCGCCAGGCAGAGGCGGGTGCGGCTGCGCCAAGCAGGGTGAGCAGGGTCTGTGCAGCTGCCGGAGCAGGGGGACCACGGGGACCACAGGCCCCAGCCGCCTTGGGGGGAGAGGAATCTCCTGATGAGTCAGTCCCACAGCACGGCTGGGGAGGGAGGAGTCCCGGGGCTTGCTCTTCCCAAATGGAGGGATGCAGGGAACCCGGGGCCAGAGCCCGAGGAATCGGGGATACCTGGAAGGCCTGTCACTGGCTCCACCGTGGACCCTGCAGCTCCTGTGCCAAAAGAAAACCCTGCTCAGAAGTGTTTCCCAGGCTGCAGTCCACCAGGACCAAGCCCAAGGCTGGTGGCCAAGTTCCAAACCTGTCTCTGTCTGGTTCAGACAGACACTCCAGGCCCCAACCAAGCACAGCACTTGCTCACGGTGCCAAGGCCTTTGCTCAAGCCATTCCTGCTACCTGGCATCCTTCCCCTCCAATGCTTGTCAAAATCCTCTCCATCCTTCAAACCCCCTCAAATGCTGCATCCTCCAGGAAGCCCTCCTAAACTGTCCCTCTGGGAGAATTCTCAACTTCCTCCAAATTCCCTAGCACATGCGCCCTCCTATAGGGCTCACCACGTGCTGAAATGGGTTCTCTGAGCCCCTCGATTCCAGGGTCAGAGTCCTCACTTTCCCACCCCACCAACACACACATAGTACAGTGTGTTTGACAAGAGCTCCAGAAATTTGATCGAATGGGCCTGAACAGAAGAGAAACAGAGAGTTAGAAGGTGAGAGGAAGAGAGACCAGAGCTGGCAGCACGGATGGACAGAGACAGGAAAGGACAAAGGGCCAGCTGAAGTGGGTTGGGCCAGCCAGACCCTGCCCGGCCCCCTCCCTCCTCCCTCACCTGGGCAGTCCGGGCTGGGGCAGTACTCGAGGTCCTGGTGGGGCCCGTGGCAGCCCTGGCCACCGGGAGTGAGCGTGGGGTGCGCGCACTGGCGGTGGCGGGTGCGGGTGCCCAGCCCGCCACAGGAGCGGGAGCATGGGCCCCAGGGGCCCCAGGGACCCCAGGGACCAAAGCCACCATCAGCCTGGGAGCAGTTCCCGACGAAACAGGACAGCTTCCCATGCACACAGGAGCTGGGGAGAAAGTGTGGGAACGAGGGGCCTGGCAGGACAGACCCAGGGAGAAAGGAGTGTGGCAAATATTTTAGCCCCAAGGGGCGAGGAGATGAAGCCAGGGTTGGTCCACATCAAGCGGGGGGTGGGGGTAAGGGGGAAGGTGGGGCAGGCAGCACAGGGCCCCCCTGTCCTTTCATCCTCTAACCCCCTCCCTCCACCTCAAATCTCCCGCACCCTCATCGTCCCCCTCACCAGTTGCTGCAGCCTGTATGGAGGCTCTGACCTGAGCCCAACTCATCTCCAGGCCCAAGGGGCTGACCACCCTCTCCCAGAATGGGTGGGTGGGCCCCAGGGTCAGTGCTGGCAGCTCCCAGCTCCTGTAGCAGCGCGGCTGTCAGCACACAGGGGCACTCCTGGGGGTGGGAGCAGAGGAGAAAGTGCAGGGGCTCAGGCTGGAGCCACCCGCTGGGGCCAGCCCTCTGCACCTGTGCACATCCTCAGAAGGGGCAGTGAGGAAGGGTGTGAGAGGGAGAAGGGGCAGAGAAGAAAGGGGGTGGGGGAAGGCCCTGGGGGAGGGCTCTGCACCCCAGGAGAGCACGTCCAGGAGCAAGTGGGGCGTTCACCTGAGTCAGGGGTGTGAATGTGAGACGTGCGAGGGTGAGATGGCGAGGAGGCTCTCCCGTGCGGAGCACTTAGCTGGGACCCGGCAGGGTCAACAGAGGCCCTTACAGGATGGGACATGGAGGGAGTGACGAGGAGGAAGGGCCTCAGGCAGGAATCGGAACACCTGAGTTTGTGTCTAGCTTTGCAGGTAACTGTCTCCTGACGTGGTGTGTCCCTTCCCCTCGCTGGGGTCAGTGTCACCAGCTCTAAGTCAGGAGACTTAGAGGCTGTCCAGAGGCCATCGGGTCTGCAAAGGGGAGAGTTGATGGCGGGGGGAGGGGAGAGGAGGGCCCTGGGCTCCTGGCAGGATGAGGTCTAACCTGGACACAGGCCAAGCGGTGCTGGAAGGTGCCCTCAGGGCAGTGACAGCCTTCCTCGCAGCCCTCGGAGAAGCAGCCCACCTGCCGAGTGACGTGGGTGCAGGAGAAGGGGCACTCCTCGCCGGGCCAGCACTCCCGGTACAGACGCCCGGCCGGGCAGCCTGCCTCTGAGGCAACAGTCACGTCTGAGGGCCCAGCTCCGGCCCACGCCGCCCTCGCTGCCTACTTCTGTGCCCGCCCCACGACCCGCCTCTCCTCACCCCAATACCCATCCCCCCACGGCCTCCAAGTCGCTCTGCCAATGCCCTCCCTGGGCCATATCCCTCAGGGCCCATGTCACACCCACCCCTACAGTCTCTCTCACCCCCTGACACAGCCCGAATCTGCCCACTCCCTCCTCCACCTGCCTGTCACTGGCCTGGGTAAGGGGCAGCATGGGGAGACGGAGTGGGAGAGTTCAAACGGCACCTGTGAGTCAGGGTCAAAGGCCAAGATGGGCCTCAAACCTAAGTCAGAGCGTCCGGGGCAGAGCCTGCTCTGGGGCTCACCTCGGCAGACCTGGGTGTGGCAGGTGCGGCTCTGGCGGGCAGGCCCGGGGCAGGGGGGCCGGGCACAGCGCCGGGAGCGCAGCTGCTCCCCTCCCCCACAGGAGACGCTGCAGTCCTCCCAGGGGCCCCAGGAGCTCCACGCCCCGGGGCCTGGGCAGTCGGGCACCTCCTGGCACTGCAGGATGCCCGCTACACAGGTGCTGGGGACAAGGAAGCGGGCTTTAGGAGACAGGGCCCTGCCCACTCACCTGAGGGCCTACTGCCTGGCTGGCAGCCCACCCCCTCCCAGGCCCCCTTGGCTCACCAGTTGTCACATGGCCCCGTCACCACCTCCCCGGGTTCCAGGCTCTCCCAGGAGCTGAGCCTAGACCCTGCTGACCGGCTCTGGTTCTCAGGGATCCCTGAGGGCACAGGAGTCGAGGAGGGCCCTTCAGAGAGCTCGGTCCCTCTTCTGAGTCTACAGCCTCCTCCCTCCCTCCTATCAGACTCCACCCCGTGACGATCCGGATTCTGGACATAGTAGATGGAAGCCCCAAGATGGACTAGCCCAGGGATGTAGGAGGATGAGGAGGGACCGAGGCCTAGAGCATTGGAAAGGCCAGGACTTGCCTACTCCAGTGCTGCAGCCCCAGATTGGCCCCCACAGGCAGAGCGGCAGGGGCCAGGCAGGCGGATGCTGCCGTGCTCCGGGGGCCTGTGGGCAAGGGCGAGGAAAGGCACTGACCCATGGCTCCAGGCTGGAACTGGCAGCGGCATTGTGCAGGGGACACACAAAGGCCGTCCTGGGACAGCTGGCCGGGGGGGCACCCACAGCTGGGCTGGCAGCCCATTGAGCCTGGCTGGCACACGACCCCGAGGGACAGGTCCTGGCAGGAGCGGAGACAGGGCCACCCACAGGGGAGAAGGCCCTGGCCACCTACACAGTCTACAGCAGGAGGGAAGCAGAGAGAGTGAGTGCTGAGTGGGGGTCCATCCTGGGGAATCCCGGCAGTTGGGTGACAAGCCCTCCGCCCATCCCCATCACCGGCTCGGACCTCGCACCTTGCCCCAGCTCCATGGGGTGAGTGACCTAAGGGCTGTTCCTCAAAGCAAGTAACATGCATGTATGTTAGGGGAGGTGGTCAAAGGTCGAGACAGCATCTCCCTAGCCTTACCAGGGACCCTCCCAGGCCTCTGCGGAAGCCCTCACCCGTGCATTGAGAGGAATTTCCCTGGCAGGGCCGAGTCTGCCTGTGGCCCCCAGGGCAGGGCCGGCCTCCCTCAGGGGTGGGGGGCCAGCTACACTCTCGACTCCGATGGGACTGCCCCAGGCACACGTCACAGGGAGACCATGGTCCCCATGGGCTCCAGGCTCCATCCACTGTGGCAGGAAAACAGAATCATCTCTCTGTCTGAGGAGGTCCCAGCCTACTGGGATTGGAGCAAACCAGTGGGGGCATCTCACCTGGGCACTCAGGAGGGCTGGCACAGGTCTCCCTCTGATGCTGAGCCCCCGCCTCCCCTGCCTCCCCGGGGCACGGGGCCCCTCCGTGTTGAGGAGCCGGGCAGGTGCAGGCTCTGGCGCGGGTCCTCGTCTGGCCCCGGCAGGGCAGGGAGCACTCTGTCCACTCTGACCACGGGCACCAGCTGCCAGGCACTGTCGGGGAGAAGGGCGGACATCCTTTCCCTGGTCCCAGCCCTCCCTGCACCCCTGGGCTGCTTCTCCTCACCTCCCTCTGAGCGGAGTACATACCTGGGCAAGGCAGCTCTGTGCAGGTCAGCCTCCCTTCCCAGCAGGTGCTGGATGGGGCATGCAGGCACAGGAGGGAGAGAACAGCTCAGTCCTGCCCTCCACACACACCCCTCCTCACCTGCGTCTTCCCCCATTTCCTCCCCGTTTCCCTCTGAGGTCTCAGGGCCCCCTCCTCATTCTCTAGCACCTCCGGATCCTGCTCCCTGTCCCACTCAAGGCCCTCTCAGGTGTCCTACGGGGAAATGGTCACAGGTCATCTGCTGCTGATGGGGGCCCGACTGCAGGAGAAACAGCACACGGCCACCCCTCCCCCAGCACTGCGCACGCCCAGCCCTCCGAAGTCTCCCAGAGCACAGACCCCCAGAGCCGGCTGCAGTTTCCCCACCTATCAGACAGGGGTCAGGGGGCCTGCCGAATCCTCTCAGGGCTTGTGGGAGTGCAACGTGCGTCAGCTGAGACCAGGAGAGCTCAGGTCCAGGAGACATGAAGTCCTGTCCTCACCCCTGCACCTGCACCTGCATCCTGCCCACCTGGTGTGCCCTCACCCCTGCACCTGCATCCTGCCCACCTGGTGTGCCCTCACCCCTGCCCCTGCACCTGCATCCTGCCCACCTGCCCGCCTCACCAGTAGTTGCAGCCGTCGGGCCTTGCCAGCTGAGCACCCGGACGGTGCCGCTCCCCAGTGAGCAGGTCCAGGCAGGTGCAGTGGCTGGGCTGCACGCAGACGGCGCCATCGGCACTCAGCACCTGGCCCGGGGGGCAGTAACAGCCGGGCTGGCAGTGCCAAACGCAGTGCTGAGGGACAGCAAGGGAGGGCTCTGGTCATCCCGAAAACTGGACAGATGGAAGGGGGCGGGGTGGGGGTGCCCAGGTGGGAAGAAGAAGTGAAGCAGGAGGCTGCGGGGGCCGAGGGGAGAAGGGGACACTCCAGTCCGCAGCTGCTGTGTTCCGTATATAGTATATAGTTTATGCCGCGTTTCCACAGGAATTTCCCCTCCCGGGGAGGAGCAGGGAGAGAGGAGAGCCTGAGACGGGCTTCCCTGGGTGGGGTGTCCTCCAAACGTGAACCCCATGTAGCGCTGGGTGGGGACCCAGGCATCTCCCAGATCTACTAGAATGTGGGGAGCAGGGAACCGGAAAGCTGGGAAGGAGCTGGGGCTCCCTGGGGGAAGCCAGGACCAGGCAACACTCCTCGTCCTCCTGCCTCAGTGTGGGAGCCTCTTGCCCTCCTTGGACAAGCCCCAGTGGGGCCTCAAGGCACTGTCCGTTCTCCCCAGCTCTTCTCTCAGCACCTTTGATTCTGGGCTGCTTCTTCACCATAGCGCAGGCGCCATGGGACCGCGACACCATCTGCCTGCCTGTGTCCCTCTCCATGGTCCTGGGCCGGCGCTCGGTGAATAGCCCCACACCCCAGCACACACACACACACGCACGAGTGCACAGAGTCAAGGTCTGTGCATGGACACGCCCTGAGGTTTAAGATGATACAGTGGGATGACTGCCCCTTCCTATGTGTTTTTGCTGTTTTTGTAATAAAATGTTTAAAATGAGAAACTGTTTGCTGCAAAGAAGACAAGGGCTGCTGGGTGAGGCTCACTCTCTGCTTCTCTGGAACAAGGGGGAGCCAGCCTGGTGGGCGCTGACCCCCTAAACTGTGGGGCGGCCCCATGTCAGAGGCACCACACCCCAAAGCCACACCCTGCCGTCAGGCAAATTGACCCTCAGGAGCCCAGACTTACCACAAGGTCATCACAGGAGCGAGGACAGGGAGGGCCACAGGTGCTGTATTCGGCCCCTTGGATGGCAGTGCAGTTTGTCACTGGCGTGGTGGGGAGGACAGGATGGGCTGAGAGCTGTGCGGTCACCTACCCTGGCCTATCTCCCCGTAATGCTCCCTGGAGCTCTCCCACCTCCGCTCCTTGACCCCTACCCCCATCCCTGGCAGGTACCTGGGCAGGGCAGAGCCTGGCAGGCCGCCCCCTGGGCCTGAGGCCCCTCGCAGTAATCCCCCAGGCCCTGGGGTGGGGGCTGGTCACAGGCCCGGGTCCGGCTCCGCAGGCCTCCCCCACAGCTCCGGCTACAGCTAGACCAGGGCCCCCAAGGGCCCCAGCCCCCAGCTCCTGGGAGGCAGCAGAGGAAGGAGTGGTGAGGGCCTTGGCTGGGGCCAGGGCAGCCGGTGCTAGGTGGTGGGGCTCCACAGGGCGTGAGGGACTCACGGTCACACCCCGGCAGGAGGCAGGGCTCCTCCTCTGCCTCAGGGCCTGGGCAAAGAGGTGGCGCCGAGGCCGGTGGGGGCAGCAGTGCCCCACTGGATGGTGCCACACTGGGGGGCCTGGTGCAGAAGCGGTGTCGGTGGCGTCGGGCAGGGCCACAGGAGGCCGAGCACTCGCTCCATGGGGTCCAGGGTGACCACGTGGGCTGACCTGGGGGTGCACAGGAGGGAGAGGCAGAGAGAGGACAGAGCAAGCAGAGGCTGGAGGCGCCCAAAGGGCTGGGGGCAAAGTGCGGGCCACAGGCAAGAGCGCCCCTCCTCCCTGTGCCCACCTCTCCCCAGGGCTTCCCTCCCCAGCCCCAGCGCGGGCCTCTGCAGGGAGGCCCCCTTCTCACCCTCCTCACAGGGCCAGGAGGTGCAGTTGGTAATGAGCCCAGAGACACAGGAGCTGGAGAAGGGGCAGCAGAGGGTCGGGTGCTGTTATAGGCTGAATGGGTCCCCTCCGAATCACATGTTGGAGTCCTAACACATGACTGTGACTGCAGAACGTGACTTCATTTGGAGAGAGGATCTTTACAAGAGTGATCTAGTTAAAATGAGGTCATTAGGGTGACCTTAATCTGACACGACCAGTGTCCTTGTACAGAGGAAGACGACATGAAGACACAGGGAGGACACAGCCACGTGAAGCTGGACTGGGGGGCTGCAAGCGGGGAAGGCCGAGGGTTGCCCACGAACTCTGGCAGAGGCAGGCCTGGAACAGACGCTCCCTCACAGCCCTCAGGAGGAACCAGCCCTGCCAACACTGGGGTCTTAGATTTCTGGTCTCCAGAACTGTGAGAGGATAAACTCTGGGTTCAAGCCACCCTGCCTGCGGTGTAGCTGCAGCTGCCCCAGCAGCCCAAGCTGCGTGGGAAGAGGGAGCTGCGTGGGGAGGGCGTGGGTGAGGGGCACCAGCAGGCTTGGCCCCGGAGAGCTGGCCGCTGGGCCTGTGGGAAGGGGTGTCTCTGTGGCCCTTCGAAGGCCAACAGCCTCTGGCACTGAGGAGAGACAGAGGCGTTCTCGGTGTCACGGGGCCATTGCAGGGGGAGGGAGCTCACCAGTTCTCACAGGAATGAAGCACAGCACTGCCCGGGGGGTGGAGGCGCCCCCCGTGGGCACAGGGGCAGTCCTGGGTGGGCACACACACATTGTTCTGGAACCAAAAACCCTCCATCACTTTCCAGTTTCCTGCCTGGTCTGTCCCCCAAGTCAGAGCTCAGCAACCACTTCCACAGGCGTTCCCCCTCCCATGCCGCGGATGCGTCCTCCGAACATTGCATCTCTGCCCGCTCCCCAAAGCCAGGGGAAAGCACCATCCGGTGCAGGGCCACGGAGAGGGGCATGGACCCCCGACTTCTAGGAGGAAAGACCAATCTCCAACTGCAGGACACAGGACTGAACTGTCAAATCCATGGAAACAACTAACAAAATACGAAAAGTGTGATTCATACAAAACTATGTAAAAATAAACAAAACGAAACCAACAAAACTATGTCTGGGCGCTTGGACAGAAGTTGCTAGTGTTTCAAATTGAAAAACATAGCCATCCAGCAGCACACGATTCAAAGTCAGATGTCCTGAAGTGCCCTGGGAAGCACTTAACCGTCCCACAGACTCTGATGACTAGGGACACTGTTACCCCAATTTTACAAGTGGAGAAACCGAAGCACAAGCTACTCAGCCCAAGGTCACAGAGCTGCTAGTCTAACAGCCTGACTCCCCACTGGAGTCTGTCCCTTAACCAGGGCCCATGGTTCAGCAGCGTCTCTATAAGCCCACCCCACTGCCCCACGGGCTTTTGTCCAAACTCCACCACCCCCACTGCATTTGCCAGACCTGGTCCCCACCACCTTCCAACTGGAATGGCTGCCTCCCTGCTCTCCATCCACATCCTCCAATCTCTGGTGGTCACGTTGGGGAACCACCTCCTCCAGGAAGCCCACCATCACAGACCCCGCCCCCCCAATCTGTATCACGTGCTCTGCAATGTGCAGAGCTCACATCCTGAGTATCACATGGGTCTGTCTTCATTGCCAGGGCTCTGGGTCTGCCTTCCCCAGACTGGCGGCTCCTGGAGGGCAGAGCCTGCTCTTCCCCACAGAGTAGCCCAGCCCAGGACTGAGCTTGCAGGAGGTGCTAGGGTGATAACATAAGAGGAGAGAGCACTCAAGCAGGCACAAATCATAAAGACCTTCTAAACGAATCACCATTTTACAAACAGGAAAACAGAGGCCAAGACCGGAATGCCACTCGCCCATGGTCACCTGCCGGTTGCTGGCTGAGCAGAGCCATGCCCCCTGAGTTCAGTGCTCCATCTTCAACTCTGCAGGGTTGCCCTGTCTCCAGCTCCACACTCTTGGCTCTGCCTCTGCCCAGTCCCCAACGAGGTCAGGCAGGGAGGACACTTACCAGCAGAAGTGTCCCAGACGGGCAGTAGCAGCCAGGGTGGCAGGGCTGGTCAGTCCCTCTCGGGGTGCTAAGCTCTGCACAGGAGGCAGGGCCCTGGGCACAGTCCAGCCACTGCTTGCCTGGGGGACACACACCAGGCACTGGCCCTGGGGACACAGAGATTAACAGCTCAGTCCAGACGCACTCAGCTCTCCCCCGGACTCCCACCCTGGGAGAGATATCGGCTCTGGGTGTGGCCAGGGAGGTCAGGGGCTGCACAGGAGCTCAGGGAGAGGGGTCCCTGGGGTGACAGGGAGGGGGTGATGGAGCCCTGGGTGGTGTGGGGATGAGAAGTGAGGGCGGGGCGTGGAGGAGAAAATGGATGCCCTCACCTGCACAGGGCTGCAGGCCACAGGTGGAGAAGTCCACGGGGCTGTTCCGGCCACTCCCTCGGGTGCGATTCCGGTAGCCACCGCCACAGGGCACAGAGCACAGAGACCAGGGGCCCCACTCCTCCCCAGGACCTGTGGGTGACACCCAGGCCCTGTCTCCCACACCCAGACACCCAGTCACTCTTCCTCCTGGACCCCAGACACCTACGGCATCACATCGCACCTCCTCGGGAGGACCTGGAACAGGGCTGACCCCAGGGAGGACCCGTCTTAGGGCTCTCTGGGGACCACAGCTTCATGGCATCCCCTGGGGAAGGCCCTTGCACCTCTCCTGGGTCTGGATGGGAGTGACGAGGAGTGTTCCTGGCTCCTCTCTGGAGGGTTTGAGGACCTCGGTCCCAACTCTCACCTCGACACGGCCTCAGACTGCAGAATTCAGCCTCCATGCTGGGGCCCTGGCACGCAGCGCCCCCGAAGGCAGCAGGGGGCGCAGTGCCCGCCCGGAAGCGCCGCCGAACACCCACGTTGCAGCTGCGGCTGCAGAGACTCCACGGGGTCCAGGGGCTCCAGCCGCAGGCCACTGCCAGGGCGGGCGCCAGGAGAGAGGCACAGGATGTGTGAAACCAGGTCAGGTCATCCCTGGGGCACCCCGACACCACCAGGCTTGATTACTGAAGGGGCCAGCATCCCCTCTGGCCTCTGAGAACCCACCACTGCCAACTCCTGGGCCCTGAGCGTGGGGGTACCTGGGCAGGGCTCCGAGGTGCACACCATCTCACCAGAGGTACAGGTGCTGCAGAGAGAGGGCCCAGTGAGGACAGGACCAGCCCCTGCCCCTCGGAGCACTGGGTACCTGTCCCCAGGGAGAAGCGGCCAGGACCACCGTGTCCACCACACAGAAGGGAAACCCGAGGGTCTGGGAAGCAAAGCAAGTTGCCTTGTGTCCCATATGAAGTTCAAGAGTAACCAAGGGTTCTCCTCCAGTCCGTTCCTCACAATTCCACCCGCCGTGGGCTCCCTGACACCCCCAGGCACTGCACTGCCCTTTGCCCCGTGGTTTTTATCAAGGAGTTGCCTTTTTATATTTTTTATTCCATTTGTATGTATTCAACACTGTGTAGAAATAACTCTGAGTGACTCTTCAGGGCCAGATACGGTGTATTCTGAAGGAGCTGACACTAGCTGGGTATTTTAAACCTTCTCCTCCCTTTTGCTTTTCTCCAATATTTTAAAGCCCATTTGTCAAATACGTGGGTGTCCCAGAAAAAGAAACTAAGGGAAAAAGCAAAAGAAAAAGAGGTGAGGGGAGAGGAAGAATGAAGGAGGGAATTGAGGGAGGGCCAGGGAACAGAAAATAAAAAGGAAAAAGAAAATGAACTGAAAGGAAACATAATGAAAGGGGGGAAAAAAAAAAGGAACGGGGTTAGTGCGCTCTCTGGCGGTCAGGTCTGGTTTCAGCTTTGAGTGTTGGATGCTTCAAGGTTTCTGAGCAGATTTCAAGTGAATTTCTCTCAGGAAGAGAAACAGAAGTAACTGGAAGGTCAACATAGAAGCCTCCCACCAGGTTCTAGTTCCATCATAAATCGCCTCACCCAGCTGAGCCTCAGTCTCCCCATGACTCTTTTGACAAAGAGTCCTTACAGTCGCCCACCCCTCCAGGCTGGGCAGAACCTTGTCCACTTCAACATTCTCAGGGCCCGGGCCCCGCACCACGGAGGCATGACGAACCTCCCGGTGCATGAGAGGCCACGCCTGCCCACCTCTGGAGCTCCTCGCCTATGCTTCCCCCGGCTTCCCGATGCTGGTGCCTACCAGTTGTTGCAGGAGTCCAGCTGGGTCACTGATCCTGGTGCATAGAGCTGCCCATGCAGCTGGCAGGGGCACTGACTGAGGGGCAGGCAGCTGGTGTTGTGCAGGAAGAGGCCAGGGGGGCAGGAGCAGCCAGGGGTGCAGAAGCCGGTGCACTCCACCCCAGGGCCCTGTGCCAGACACAGCTGAGGGCACGGGCCCCCCTCCTGGTGGCACTGCTCTGCTGAGCGGAACACCATGTCCCCTGGGCACTGGGCTGGACAGGAAAACAGAGCCAGTCTCAGCAGGGACAGGCGGGAAGGGCAGGGAGATGGAGGGGTGGGAGGGAACCTGCATGCAGGTGACAGGGTGGCAGCTGGGAGGTCATCAGCACTGAGAAGCCAGAGGAAGCCCCCTCCCTCAGGGCACAACTGGTGCCCAGTCCCCAGCGGGTGGCAGCTGGAGGAGACACAGGGAATCCAGAAAAGTCTCTCTTAGTTCAAGGCATGGAGGCAGAGGTCAGTCAGTGCCATGCTAAGGTAAGCAGGAAAAGGTTAACCCCCAAGTGTTGGCTGGACGTGGCCAGTGGGAGAATGTGCGGGGACTTGGCACCTGTGCAGGGCTGTGTGTTGCAGTCCCTGGTCTGGCTGTGGGGTCCTTGGCACCCAGGGTCCCCAGGAGCCGAGGCAGAACAGCTGCGCCCACGTATCTGGATGCCTCCATCACAGGGGGCTGAGCAGGAGGACCAGGCGGCCCATGGAGCCCAGAGGCTCGGCACTGTCCAGGAGAGCCAACCGTCAGGGACACAGCAAAGCCAGCCAGGCTGGGTGTGGGAGGGATCAGGGTCTTAACTGTAGCTTCAGCCCCACTGACATCCACACCTCCAGGGCTGCCCCGACACTCCTTCAGGCCAGGCCCACCCTGTTAATCTCAGGCTGGCCACCCTGACCCAGGTATTGAGAGCCTCGGCATCCACTCCTCACCCCGCCCCGGGGCCCAGGCCACAGCAGGGGCGGAGGGGACCGTACCTGGGCACACGGGGAGGCTGCAGGGCTCCTCCTGGGTGGACTCCCCTGGGCAGGATGTGTCCCTGGGGCTGGGGCAGAGCCGGGAACGGCTGCGCCAGCCCGGGCCCCCTCCAGGGACCAGGCAGCTTTGGGAGCAGGCAGACCAGGGTTCCCAGGGCGTCCAGCCCAGGGCCTCTGCAGGGAAAAGGGCAGGACACTGCACAGGGACCCTGCAGAGCTGGGGAGGCTCAGGGGACCTGGGGCAGGGCTGAGAGGCTCTGGGGTGAGGGAAGGACTCACAAGGACAGGCGCGGACTCTGCCCCTCGAGGACCCCCACTGTTGGCCCCGGTCTCACTGTCAGAGTGGAACCTCCTGCTGAACCTGGCTCCTCGACATGTGGCCCGGCTGGCGTCTCCACATGTCCACTACCCATATGCATATTTTCTCCCAGATCAAAACTTCCAGAACCTTCTAAACAATTGTCCTTCATTCAGCTTCGATGCAGAAACCCTGAGTCCCCTCAGACACGTGGCTGTCATTCTCCACCAGCCCCCCCCCCACTTCTCCTGCTGCCAGAGCCTGACCCAGGCCCCCTGGACCCACACCTGCACCCCAAATCTCCTGCTCCCCCTGCCCTGTTGCCCTGGGGCCCCCAGCAGTGGAAAGAGGGCAACAGTCCTGGCCTCCAAGAGGCCAGCGGGGCCAGCCTCATGCCCACGACCAGCTCTCAGACTCCCTGCACCCCCCACACCAGCCTGCCCCTGGGCCCAGGCCTTCACCTCCTCCCCGCCAAAGTGCCACCGATCAAGGTCAGCTCCAGGGCTGCCTTTTGGATGGGGCGGCTTCCCTGACCCCCAGGCAGAGTGTCCCTCAGGCTGGGTCCCTCCGTGTTCTGAGGGCCGGGATCTGGAGGCTGGAGGCGGGCCCCAGGAGAGACGGTGGGTTCCTACATCCCTACGCCTGACGTTCGTACCTGCCCTGCACTCCGAGTGGCAGGTCTGCAGCTCCTGCCTTTCACCTTCACAAGGGGCACCCCCGAAAGCGGCCGGAGGGTTGGAGGGAGACCTGAGGATAGAGGCAGCCTGGGACCTGCCCTTCCCTCCCTGCCCCTCACCCCTGCCTTCTGCCTCCTCCAACCACCACCCTCCCCCCTGCAGGCCCCTGGGCTCTCGCCCCTCCACACCCCTTCCCTTCCTTCTCCCGTTTCCCTTTCTCTCCCTTGCCGGCTCTGTCCTGCACACCTGAACCTGGCCCTCATGCCAGAGCCACAGGAGCGGTCGCAGGGACCCCAGGAGGACCAGGCTGACCAGCCGCAGGGCACGGGGCAGCCCCCTGGTTCACACAGAAGAGCCCCCTTCTCACACACGCTGCAGCGGGGAAAGGGGCCGAGGAGGTCAGGACTGGGGAGGGGAGGGGGCCGTGCCCTGACCCAGGCCCTCCCCACCCGGCAGACGCCCTCACCATCGGCTGCAGTTGTCCAGGGTGAAGGGCACCCCCGGCTGCTGCAGCTCTTCACCCACGAGGCAGGGGCACTCGGAGAGGGGCAGGCAGCGGGCGTCCTGGAGGACGAGCCCAGGAGGGCAGCGGCATCCTGGAGTAGGGGGAGGGCACTCAGTCCCAAGTGTGGGGGGCAGCGGGGAGGGGAGGTGGAGACTGAGGGCTGGTGGGCCTGTGGGGATGCCCCACATTCCCCTGAGGGCTCTGCCTGCGGCACCCCTGCTGGCTGGGTCTGCCTCACCCTCCAGACAGTGTCCGCTGCAGCTTCTGTTGGCCTCGGGATCCAGGCAGGAGGGTGGGCACGGGGGCACCAGCCCCTTCTGGCACAGCTCAGCACTAACATGCACGCGGCCCAGCCCACAGTCTGGTGGGAGATGGGCACCAGGTAGGGTGGGCACCAGGAGGCACAGTGACCCGCCTAATGGCCCCACCCCCATGGGGCTCCCCCCTCAGATGCCCCTGCCCCAGCCCAGCCCTCCTTACCTGTACCACCTGCGCAGGGCTGCAAGCCGCAAGGTGCCCTCTCTTGGGAGGCCCCAGGGCAGGGCGCACCACCATTCTTGGGCGGAGGGTCCACACAGCTCCTCCGGCGACTCCGATGGCCACCCCCACAAGAGACGCTACAGGGACCCCAGGCCTCCCACACAGCCCACGCCCCAGCCACTGCAGGAGAAGGAGGAACGGAGGGGGACCAGGTGAGCCCAAGGAGGGGCCGACCGTGCTTGAGAGAGCAGGGTTGAGGGGCAGAGAGGAGCCTCGGCAGCAGCCAGCGGGGTGGCTTAGAGCAGCGCCCTGGGGACTCCATAGCTTCCCCTCCTGTCCTAGTAAATCTCCCCTAGGTGGGGGTGACTTGAGGAAAGGTCTCTAGGGATAAAGGCTCTGGTCCCTGGAAAGGGTCTGGGACGGCAGGAATCCCAGGGCAGGGCGCCCCCTGGTGGCAGCAGATAGAAGCGGCATTAGAAGGCCAGATGTGGGGCTGAAGAAACCAACTCCAGGTGGGAAACCGTGGACGGAAGGCAGTGGCAGGTGGGGGCCACCCCCTTGGATCCACAGGGCCTTGGGCTCGGAGCCCGGGACCAGTGGCACAGCGTGTTTATACCCTCACTCTAAGGCGGGGCTGGCCGCTGCTCCAGCCCCCACACTCAGGCAGGAAGAGGGCAGGACGGGGATGTGGGGGTCGGGGGGAGCAGGCTTCAGACAAGTCCCCTGGAGGCGCGAGGCTGTGACATCAGAAGGGGGCTGTCCTACTAGAGTCCCGGAGCTTGGATAGAGGTCCCAAAGGAGAGCAAGGGCATTTTCCAGTGAGGGTGTCGCGCCTGGGAGGCTGGGAGACCTGGGAGGGGGTGCCTGTTACCTGGACAGGCCTGCACAAAGCAGGGCTGGCTGCGGAGCCGGTCAGGCGGGCAGCTGCCCCCGGGCAGGGGAGGCCGCAGCAGCTCCCGGCGCTGGAAGGCGAGGCCGAGGCCACAGGTATGGCTGCAGCCGCTCCAGCCAGACCAGGGTGCCAGCCCACAGTCCACTGCAGGGACGGGTGGGCCGGGCTCAGAGGTGGCTCACGTGGGAGCCGGCGCTCGGGGTGCCCCCGCCCCGGACCAGCACATACCACAGCCATCCTCATCGGAGCCGTCCTGGCAGTCGTGCTGCAGGTCACAGCGCTGCTTGGCCGGCAGGCACTCGCCACTGCCGCAGCTCAGCTGGCTCGGGGAGCAGAGCGCTCTGGAGGCCGGCAGCCCAGGCAGGGCCGTGGTGGGCACCGCGAAGGGCGCAGTGCTCGCTGCCCGTGCTGGGGGCAGGGGTGGGGGGAAGGGAGCCACTCAAGTGATTCTGGCTGGATGATTAACTGAGCCCCTTTAGTCTCAGGCCAAGCTGACCATGGCTCCGGCCTCCCTGCCCTGCTTGATGCCACCCACACCCAGTGCAGGCTTCCCTCTGTTATGTGTGGATGAGATCATGGGGTCTTTGGTCTACACACGGTCTCACATAGTCTCTCTGCAAACAGCTCTTGGAGTGTCCAGAGGCCAGAGGATCTAGAAGAACAGTTCACTCCCCCAAGTATCCCTTCCTGAAGGGGTACCCCAGGGGTGCCCCTTCCTGTGACTGGCTAACACTTGACCTCTCTTCTCTTGATTGGAAACTAGGCTTTGAGCATCGCGATCTACTTTTGATGGATGGATGGATGATGGGTAGATGGGTAGAGGGGGTGGATGGATGCTGGATGGATAATGGATGGATGGATTAATGGATAGAGAGATGAGCATCCTCAAAGGTCAGAGAGGTTTTATAAAATAGGTTGGGGCCCAAGACCTATTCCCCCCACCCTCCATCATCCCCAAAGACACACACATTCCTGGTGGTTTTTATGCACTCGGTGTCTTTCCACTCCCTGCTGCCTCAAGCCGCTCTTCTCATAGATGCTAGAAATGGGGGACAGGGCCTTCCCCAAACCTAAAGCCCACTTGCCATTACCACTTATGTGACACCAGACCCTGCAGGGTGCCCTGCAGAGCCCCAGGCTCACCGCAGAGCCTCTCATCGGAGCCATCCAGACAGTCCTCTTTCCCATCACACAGCTGCTCCTGCTCCATGCAGCCCAGCACCTCGCAGGGGACCTGGCCTGGGCTGCACCGCACGGGTGGGAAGGGCCCCAGGGTGATGTTCTGTCCTGTGGGCACCACCGCAGCCAGCTGATGGTCACCAGTGCCCCCGTCCTCCCTCCTTCAGTCACCTCCCAGCAGCCCCCAACATCCCTCCTGATGTGTGGTGTGCTTCCTGCCTCTCTTGGGATAATAGGAAAAGTAGTGAACTCTGTCAGGAGACTTGGGTCCTACGCCTGGTCCTACCAAGTCCCTGACCTCCAGGCAATCTCCCAGGGACTCTGTCCCCCTGTAAGGAAGTTGTCGGGGCACACAGGCAGAAGGCCATGGAATCTTACCAGCAGGGGCCACAGGCATCGTTGGGTGTTGGGGGAGCACTGTCACGGCTGCCATCTCTGGTCTCAGGGCCTTGGCCTCAGGCTGGGACGTGGGGGTGGCGATCACGGTCTCCACAGATTCCCCAGGACTTGGGCGAGGTGTGGACACAGGACTCAGTGGCCCCTTCCCTGCAGGTGCAGGAGGGAGAGGGGTGAGCCCCGTCAGCTCCCCTTCCCTGAAATAAGGTCAGTATGGAACCTCAGGAGGGCTTCCCAGGCTTTGGGGTGGTGCAGGGTGAAGACAGCCTACACCCCACCTTCCAAGGGGCTTCAGATCAAAAAGGAAATGGGACCCAGTCGTCTCAGGAGCACAAGAAGGGTTTTAACTGAAAGTGGAAAAAACGCTTAGTTTTGAGTGAGATTTGTACTCTACTCTCACGAAGACACACACGGCACCTTCCAAGTGAAACTCACCAAAAACTAAACCATTAAGGGAGAAAAAGAACAGAGGACATTTAAACAGCAGCAGAAGGAGGGAGCACTACCAGAGATGCAGGAGAAGCCTATTGCTACAGCTGCACAGAGAAATCGGTTGTGAGCTTCCTGGCAACCACAGTGAAAAGGGGGTTGAGCTTCTCATTTTCTGACAAGAGACTCATATTGAAAAGACAGTCTTTTCTCTAGAATCAGCCTTAGAACGACATTAGGATTCGTCAAGTGAGTCTGCACGTTACAAACTGCTTGATACAAGTTGCTTCATCTGCTTTTCACAAAAGACACAGAAACCCAGGCTAACCAGGCTCCTGAGTACTCGTGGGAAGGGACCATACGGGTCGTCTATAAGCACTCTTAGTCTCACAGAGGGGAAACCGTGGCTGGGCAGGTGGTGGACAGGCCCAACACGTCCCAAGGGAGGAGGCCAGACCCAGGACACATGTGGCTGCCCTGACAGCCCTTGCCGGCCGCCTCTCTCTGAAGACAGCTCTCCTGGGGCTTATGTGTGGGTGAAGGACCAGGCAGGAGGGGGCAGCTGGCACACAGCCACAGGGAGCCCCTTTCCTCGTCCTATTTAGGGACATGCTAACTCGGTAACTTTGGCTTCCCTGTGCCAATTTAGAGACATTTGCTGCCAGGAAGCACTTCATAAAGGGGTGCTTGGTTCTGTGAATGGGTGAGAGAGGGAGTGCAGGTGGGGCCAGGCAGCATCCCACAGCCCAGGGGAGCCCCCTCCTGGCCAGGGGTCTGGGGGAGGCAAGTTGACCCTGCTCAGTCAGTGGACGAGGAGAGTCAGAAGACTGAACTCTGGAGATGTAACAGCCCCTTGCTCTGAAAGACCAGGAGGGCTGGGGGTCTGGGAACGAGGCCTGGAGTTTGGGCACGTACCTGTAGAGGGCGTGGGCGACCCCAGCCCGGGACGCCAGCGCTCAGCCTCGGGCTCTGCCAGACCCTGCAGAGGGAGAGGGCTCAGCTGTGCAGCCGGGACCCTGAGGGCAGCTCCGCCTGGGGTCCAGGCATCGCCCTCTCACTCCCTCTCGTTCCCGCAGTGCAGGGCAGAGCTGGGGTGAGAAGCCTGACTCCTCTGCAGCACCCTGGGACTCAGCACCCTGGGTGCCGGGGGCTCAGGGGCTGTTCTCACTGCTCCCCAAGGGGATCCACTTTGGCTCTTGTACCCCAAACCCCTGTGGCCTCCCCCGCCCAACACCCACCCCTGTGCCTAAGTGTGTGGTCACCCTCCCCTCTGGGTTCCTGACCAGGCTGTTCTCCGGTGGGGGAGTGCCCACCCCTCATCTCTGTGTTACAGATGCTCCTTCTCCCCCGTCCTTCAAGTCTCATCCAGGAAGCCTCTGGGGACCCCAGGCTTAGGGTGGCTCTGAGCACTGGGGCCTGATCTGCAGCCAAAACCTCTCTTCTGGGGGTGCAGGCCCCTCCTGTCTCCCAAATACCCCCAGGCCAGGCATCTGCCTTGTGCTTCCCCGCACCTCTGGCCATCCCTTTGGCCCCCAGCCCCAGCCCAGCACCAGGCTGGTCCCCAGGAGGCTCAGGGCTGAAGGCCTGATGGAGAAAGCAGCCCCACACACAGGGAGGCAGCGCTGGCCCGTCACGTGGAGAGAGGGAGGAGGACCACGGGGAGCAGGGGCCCCGCACCCCTCCTGCTGGGCCCGCTTTTCCCCACTCACCTCCCTGGGCTGGGGGGGCAGCTGTCCAGGCTGGGTGGAGGAGGGGACCAGGGTCCTGGCTGTGGACTGGACTCTGAGAAGAAAAATAACCCGGGGGCTCCAGGGGCTCTCGCAGCTGCAGAGCCCCCAGCCCAGCAGGGGCTCAGTGTGCTCTTGGGTGGGCCTGAGGCAGGGCTGGGGCGGGGTTCTTAAGAGGCCACTGCCTGCAGGGATGCCCTCCATAGTGGTTTTAAAACTTAGAATCCCCTGGAAGCTTTGTAAACCAGAAAGCTGGGCCCCACCCCCAGAGCGTCTGCCTCTGTCTGGGCTGGGGCCTGAGAATCTGCACTGTCACCAAGTTCCAGGTGATGCTCATACTCCTGGCCCAGGGAACACACTTTGAGAACCACTCATCTCCAGACTCTAGGAAAACGGCATAGAATCCTAGCATCCTATGGTGGAAAGGGGCCTCTGAAGGCGCCCAGCTGCAGCAACTCAGCACACAGGGCCCCGGGGCACTCTAGGGGTGAAGGCGGTACACGGCGCCTCCCTCAAGGCCAAGCTGGGCCTCAGGGCACCCCATACCTGCCAGTGCCAGGCTGGGGCACACAGCCCTCCTCGTCGGAGCCATCCTCGCAGTCTTCCACCCCATCACATGGGGCCCCCTTTGGGGTACACTCACCACTGGCACAGCGGTGCCCAACCCCTGGACACGGGGCCGCTGCCAGTGGGGATACATGTGGGAGTTATGGCTGAGGGCTCCTGCCTGCCCCTCCTTCCCGCCCCCGCCCCTCCGTTCCCCAGCCCAGCCTGTACCTGACTCGCAGCCCAGCAGCACCACCCTCAGGGGGACGCTGTGGTTGGTATCACGAAGAGGGGCAGCACCATGATGGACCTCTGGGGGCCACACCCGGATGTGCTGAGCTTGCACCATCTGGCCAAACGTCCACACTGTGGGAGCCATTTCATCCCAGTTTCCAGGGAAAAGCTGTGGGCACAGGGTTGGGGGGAGAGCTGCTCACGGAGACTCGAGCCAGCCTTCTGCTCAGGCTGCCACCTGACCCTGCCCAGTGCCCCACCTGCCCATCCCCCAGCCTTTCCAGAGCGCATGCTCTCCTGGCATAAGCCATCTGGCTGAGGGGCTCTGGTCCCAGTTCCCCAAGGGCAGGGTGCCCACTGATGTGTCCCCAGGGCCAGGCCAGTGTCCAGACACAGCAGGGGCTCCCCAAGTATTTATTTTTGGAGGGGAAGGTCATTAGGTTTATTTGTTTATTTTTTAGAGGAGGTACTGGGGATTGAACCCCTGCATGCTAGCGTGCGCTCTACCACTTGAGCTATACCCCACCTCACCCATTCCCCCAGTATTTAAGAGTAAAAACCTGGTGTGGACTGATTGCCCCTGCTCCAGGAAGCTGGTCTCCCTGGGGAGGAAGCAAATTCCACCAGCGCAGGGCTGTGCCCAGGCTGCTCCCCACAGGCACGGAGGTCCTCAGTGAACTTGACGTCACCCCAACCCCCTCCCTACATAACAGAGCTCACACCCGCCCTGCCCAGCATCTGAGCCACTTCTGTTGCTTCTGATGCCACTTGGACAGTGGTCCCTCTGCTCCACAGAGCACTGTCCCTGCTACTAACAGGTGTTGGATAAGCCTCTAATGCAAGGAATGTCCATCAGGGAACTAGCAGCCCCCTTAGGGACAAAGACTATGAGCCTCACAAAATGGCATGATGGCTCATGGCCCAGGGAATCCAGGTGGGCAATACCTTGGGTGGGGGCTGAGTTCCAGGCAGGAGGTCACGATAGTTGTGCCAGTGTAGACCATCACTGCTGAACTGGAGCAGGTCTGAGGACCCAGGCCCCTGCACTACGATGCCTGGGGGAGAGGCAGGGGTCAGAACTGAAGGAGGGAGTACCACCCCAGCCCACCACCACCGCCCCCTCCTCCAGGCCCTGCCCCCACCCCACTGACCAGTGAGGTTCCGGGGCTGCAGCAGGTCCAGCTGCAGGTAGGGGGGCCGGGTATGCTGTTGAGTGTAAGCGTTGTCTACAGGGCCCTGGATCCACTGGCCGGGCCCCCCGCTGGGAGGCCTTGGCGGGGCAGCCCAGGCAGGGTGATCCGGCTGCGGCGGTGAAGCATGCAGGCTCCCCTCGGGGAGTCGGGTCAGTTCCAGGGGAGAATAGCAGGGGTCTGGGTGCAGAAGAGAGGGGGCTGGAGTGGGGGGAGGGCAGAGGGTGGCAGGAGCCTGCTAAGGGCATAGTTAGGAAGCCACAAGGGGAGCTGGGGGTTTGAAAGGCCCACACTAGAGAGTTCACACAATTGACCTTGCGGGGTCAACAGGGATGGAAGGCCAGTCCAGGGAGGACAGGGCTGGAGAGGAAACTTAGGCTGGGGTGACTTCCAGATCTTTAGGATAACCACCTTCCCGGTGGAAGGCAAGAGGTCTATCCCAAGCATATGGTTTCCCCTCCCTGGTTGGACAACCCCTGGGCAGTAACCCCCCTCCGCCCGCCAACAGCACGTGGCCCTTACCTCCAGGGGGAGGTAGAATGTAGGTGATCAGAGGGAGTCCGATCTGGGGACTGAGGGCTGGAGCGGGGGCAGGAGTGGCCGTGGGGTGGACCGTCTTGTTCTCTCCTGTGTGAAGTGACTCGGGCTCCCACCAGCCCCTGGCCCAGCACACAGACCTCTCTCTGCTTCTTGGAGCACCTTTTTTTCTCCCATGATTCCTAGGAGCTCTGGGCACAGCCCCCTCCCCACCAAGCTGAGAAAGGCCCATCCTCCTTCCCCTGGTGTGAGTTGGGAGTTTTCACTTCCACTGAATATTTCGAGAACATAGAATAAAACTGCCAGTCCAAGGCCACTTCAGGGCCAGGACCAAGCAGCTGCAGTTCCCAATCCGGGGCTGCTGTCACTAATAGGGCACCTTGGTGGGCACTAGGAAAGGGCACCTCTGATGCAAGCGGCCCTCCAGCCTAGACGGTCTACACTTGCCACCACATAACTCGTGCAGTGAACCACCTGCACAACCGTGTGTGCTGGCCTCTCCTAACCTTAGCAACCTGTCAGTGCCCTTTCAGGATATGGAGTTTGGACCCAAAAGTGTATCCATTTTTGAGCCTTTCTAATTTCCTGTTTTATTTATAACTGAGTTTTCAAGCAAAGATGCTCTTGAAAAATCCAGCTTTGTTTTGTTTGCTCTTAGAGGAACAGGGAAGGAAGCAGATCCAGCCCAGAAGAATGAAAGAGAAGAAAGTGCCCTCAAAGGTGACCTCGTGGGGGAGGCAAAAACCCGAAAAGGACAGAGGAGGCGGGCAGAGATTGAGGCCCAGCCTTAGAAGAGCAGAGACAAGCCCCCCACACCGCCCTCTACCTTTCCTTCCCGGCATCCAGGACCTGAGGCTGGGGAAGCCAATGCCCCCTGACTCGGTGCTGCCACCTCTGGCTCTGAGTCCTCCCCACCCTCCTCCTCTTGGAGCTACCCCGCCAGCCCCAGACCCACTCACCAGGCAGGACACAGCCACAACAGGGCTCTCCCATCCCCTCCACCAGAACCCAGTCCTGCGGGCACAAAAGTCAGGCTAGACACGCTGAACTGGCCACCTGTCTGCCTCTGACCCACTCCACCAGCCACCCACAATCCTGGCCTCTACACACCGAGTCCTGCTGCCCTGCCCCCAGGTGCCCACGCCCCCTCACCTGGGGGCAGCTGCCCAGTGGGCAGTAGGGGGAGCATCGTGCCGTGCCGTTGTGCAGACACTGGCAGACCCTGCAGGGGCCCCCGCGCCAGCGCTCCCCCGCACTGTGGACCCGGCCATGCTGCTCACAGCCCTCACACGGCGCTGTCTGGCACCTGGGGATGGAGGTCCGCCCCTCGCCTAGTGAGTGGGCTCACCTAGGCGACCAACCCATCCCAGTTTCCCTGGAGTGAGGGGTTCCCCAGGACTTGGGACTTTCAGCGATAAAACCTGCAAAGTCTTGGGCCAACGGGGACACTTGGTTACCCTGTCACCCTGACTCCACCCCTGAACCCGAGAAACTGCAAGTGGCCCAAAAGAGAGATGTGGAATCAATTTGTGCCAGGACCCCTGGCCAGTGGAGCAGGTCCCACACAGGGCTGGGCAGGCAGATATGGCTACTCCCCCTACGAGCTGCACCCCAGGTACCTCTAGAGGCACAGGGTACAAACCAGAGGACCCACACCCACCCCTGGATTTGTGGGCTCCCTACATCCTCCTTTTGGACCTACAGGACACAGAACTGATGCAGGAGAAGGCCAGGGGTCCCCAACGATGTTCTGGGAGTGAGTCCTGGTGTTTAGACTAACAGGGGCACAGAGTGGGGAGTCCTCATTTGGGGTCCGTGGTGCTCATGGAAGCATCTTGAATAAGGGCATACAGCCGGCTTCCCGAGTGGGAGCTGGAGGGGAGGTCAAAGGTCCCTGTAGGTCCCTGGATGTTAGTGGGGAGGGACAGTTGGTGCACGTACCTGCGGGCCTTGCGGTGGATGCCCCGGCATTGGCGACCTCTGCCAGAGAGGCGGGGGTTATTGGGGCTCCGGAAGGACCACTGGATGCTCTGGCTCCCACAGGGGCCCAGGCACTCAGCCCAGGGGGACCAGGAGGACCAGCCACAGTTCACTGAGAGAGGGCCAAGAGTCAGGGGTGGAGGAGGGGTGGGTGCCCAGCTGGGAGGTCTGGGAGGAGACCAGAGACCCCCTCAGGAAAGGCCCAGGGCAAGGCCTCACCTGCACAGTCTGGATGGGGCCGGCAGCGCCGGGGCTGCCCATCTTGGCAGATACAGAGCTGGCAGTCGGCCTTGATGCGCTGTCCAGGCCAGTAGCGCGTGCCGTCCACCAGGCAGGGGCACTGCCGGGGCCACACACACTGCCCCTCGTGGTTCAGCACCTGGCCTGTGGGGCACCAGCAGCCTAGGGAAGGCCCAGGGTGAGGCTTCTCTGCAGAAAGCCAGGCCGCAGCACTCAGGCCCGCCATACCCCACGTCCAGAGGCCCCTTACCCGGGCTGCTGCAGGGCAGGTCACGGGGGCACACGGCCTGACCAGAAATGTCATCGCAAGTCAAAGGGCAGGGGGCACAAGGATGGAACACCAGTTCCCCGGAGCAAGTGACATTGGGGCAGCCATCCTGAGAGCAGGGCCCTGAAAGAAAGTCCAACTGGAGGTCCTGGAGGGTGGGTCCCCTGCAGGCAGCCCCTCCATGCTCCCTCCACCATGTCCTCCTCCCTTCCACTCACTGGTCTGGTGAGTGCCGTGAGGGTCCCTGGGCAGTATGGCGCAGGCCCGGCCCCCGTTCTGGGGTGGGTGGCACCGCCGCTGCCGGGTCGTGGTGCCCTTGCATGGCTCCGAGCATGGGGACCAGGGAGACCAGGAGGTCCATTCACCATCCACTGTGAGGAGGAAGGGCCAGGCAGGCGGTGCTGGGGACCATGAGACTGGGCTGGGACTCAGTGCCTCCCTCTCCCCTGCTCTCTCCAGGCTCCACCCACCCCACTGGCCCTCCTGGGTGCCCCAGGCCCCTCACCTGGGCAGGCGGCAGGGAAGCAGGCCTGAGTCTGGTGCTCGGGGCCAGGGCAGTGCTGCAGCACCGGGAGACTGGGAGGGGAGCAGTGGCGGCTCCTGCCCTGAACCCCAGGCCCACACGTCTGGCTGCATGGCTCCCATGGGCTCCAAGGGCCCCAGGTTCCACAGCCCTGCTCTTCCGGGGAGGGCCCTGCCTCCCCCGCCAATTCACAGTGGGGCTGCCCGTCGCACACCTGGGGACGGGGTGAGGTCAGGGTTCCTTTCACTTTTCGGGCACAATGGCTCTGCGTCCAGAACCCCCCACCCCCGCTCCCCACCCTCACCAGCTGGAAATCGATGCAGAGGCCATCTGGGCAGGTGTATTCTGGGCAGGGAGCTCCTGTCCTGTTGGGGCCTCCTGGGGCTGGCAGCCCCTCTGAGGGGAAGAGGAGAGAAAACAACTAGGTGGGAGGGACTGCCAGCCTTGGCCTCCATCGGGGGAATGATGTGCCCACCACAGCCCAGCTCATCCTCGCCCTGGGGACAGTCGGAGATCCCGCTGCAGAGCCGCTCAGGGTTCAGGCACAGCTGGGGAGCCAAACCACAAGGGAAGGGGCTGCCGCATGTGGGCAGCTGGGTGGAGCCCGCAGAAGTGGGCAGAGTGTCCTGCTGGGCTCCTGCCCCTCCTGCCCCTCCCGCCCCCTCCCTGCAGAGGAGAGCAGCGCAGCCAAAGGCATGGGGGGAGCAGGAGAGGAGGCAGAGCCCAGAGGGACCCAGTCTGTCTCCAAGACCCCTCTGGGAGGGGTCCCCGAGGGGCAGGCCACTGGGGCCTGTGGACATCCTCCCTACCCTCCACCCCGTTTGGCCAGGACTCGAAGGGCTGACTTCACCCAGGTCTGGTGGGGTGAAGCTGGGGGGGGGGCTCCAAACAGCCACTCCCCCCATCCCCAAACCGCAGAGTCGCTCACTGCCCATCCTCCTAGCCCTCCTGCCCAAATGTGGGCAAAGACAAAAGCCCTTTCTTCTCTCCCCAGGGCTGGGTGGGCGGGCAAAAGTTTTCAAAAAGAGTTTCATGGAAAAGATCCAAGGAGCACAAAACTCGCTCAGACTCGGATGCCCCCAGACCTAAGTCACTCCAGCCGGCGCGCCAGCCAGAGCCGCCGGGGTGAAGGCCCGCCGGGTCGGGGTGGGAAGAGAGGGAGCCCGGCTCTCACCGCAGGCTCCGGGGTCCTCGTCCGAGCCGTCGGGGCAGTGCGGGACGCCGTCGCACAGCTGCGCGGGGGCCACGCAGTGCGGGCCGCGGGCGCAGGGCGCGAGGTGCGGCGCGCAGGGCCAGCCGCAGCCGCGCTCGTCGCTGCCGTCGGCGCAGTCCTCCTCGCGGTCGCAGCGCCAGCCCCGCGGGGCGCACTCGCCGCTGCCGCACTCGAAGTCCAAGGGGCCGCAGGGCGGCGCTGCGGGGGCACCCACGCTAGAGCCCCGGCGGGGCGGACTGGGTGGCCGGGCCCTTCCACCGCCCCCGAGTCCGCCCCTCTCCCAGACCCTTCCCGCCCCCTTCCCGAGCCCTGCTCTCTCCCCACCTTCCGCCTCTCCCCAAGTCCAGCTCGCTCCCGCGTTCGGCTGCCCTGTTGGTTTTCCAGAAGCTTTCCCCTCATCCAAGAATTCCTATTAGACGCCTCTCAGTTTAGAGGGGGACTTGAACTTCAGGGAATAAGGCTGGAGCTTTTTCAGTCTCCCTAAAATGTTCTTCACTTCCTTTATTTCGGTGTCTCCACGAGGCTGGGTCTATGCTCTGGTCCTTCCCGCCACCACCCCCAGCACCTGCCCCAAGGCTTCCCTCTGAGACGCTGTCCCCTCCCTCCCAGGCCTCCAGACACCAGCTTTCTTGCCCCTTTTCGTCCAGGAGACTCACCAGGGGTGGCACTGGCCAGGGAAGTCGGTAGAGTCTCCTGGGACACAGAAAGGCCGGGCAAGGTACCAGCAGGGGGAGTGGGCAGAGAGGGGAGGGGGCAGTGCCCAGGCCCCTCGTCCGCTCCATCAGGGCAGTCCCAGACTCCATCACACAGCTGGATGGCCCCCACGCAGGTACCGTCGACACAGGACACCTCCAGAGGGGTACAGTTCACTTGCCCTGGAGCCAGAGAAAGGCACTGCTGCTGGGGCACCGCCCCTCATCCTCACTGTGCAGGGTGCCCTCACTCACACACCCGCAGGCATCTGCCTCTCAGCAGGAACCTGAATTGGTGAAGGAGGGGAGGCCAGCAGAGAAGGGGTGCCTGGTGGGCTGGAGTCCAGGGCGGGGAACACCTACCCAGACAGGACTCCTCATCGGCAGCATCTGGACAATCGGGGTGCCCATCACAGAGCAGGGCGGGGGTAAGGCAGTGCCCATTAGCACAGGCCAGCGAGCCCTGGGGGCAGGGGCAGCCCTGCTCATCCGTCCCGTCTTCACAGTCGTCCTGCCCATCGCAGCGCAGGGCCAGGGGCAGGCAGTGGCCAGAGCCACAAGACATCTGTCCCTCCGTGCAGCCTGGGGTGGCACAGCCTGGTGTGGGGAGAGCAGGTGGGCTCAGGACGCTGACAAAGATTCCCAGAGAAGCCCCCGTCCCCAGAAAGACCAGAACACCCTTGACTTGCTGGCAAGGGGAACAGCAGTTTAGGAAACCGCCCTCAGACATGGGCTTCAGTTACATGTATGAGGACTGACCCACCACTCAGCCATGGCCGCACGCCGGCCAGGACACTCACCCTCCTCATCTGAGCCGTCGCCACAGTCATCCTGGTTGTCACAAAGCCACCCCGAGGGCACACAGTGCCCGCTCTCCTGGCACGGGGCCTCTCCGTCCGCACAGCCAGGCACCAGCGCCTCGCAGTGGGCACCATCATCCCCACAGAGCCACTGACTTTCCTGGCAGGTGCTGAGGACACAGGGTTCTGAGGTCAGCCGCAACACCGGGCTCAGCCAGCCCAGGGCGCCGGGCTTTTTCCGAGTCCCCACTCACCAGTTCCCACAGTCCTTCTGCAGCACAGTCCCTGGTGGGAAGAAGCTGTCCCCCAACTCACAGGGGCAGGAAGCCGGCTCCAAGCAGACTCCACCTGAGATCACAGAAGGCAGGGCTCTGGCAAAAGCCCTGCCACACTGGCCTTGTGTCCCCTTCCCCATCCCAGTGCCCCATCCCTCTGCCCACTCTGAACCTACGCACCGTGCAGCAGAGTCCCCTCAGGGCAGAAACATCCCTCCACACAGGCAATGGCCTGGCAGTGCCACCCAGGCTCAGAACTGTGGTCGTGGCAGGAGGGGGGACACGTGGGCCCACAGGCCTCGTACACCTGGCCCCCTTCACACTGCAGAGCTGGGTGGAGAGATGAGAGGCTTGAGTCACTGAGATGAAGGGCACCAGGAAGCAACTGTAGCAAGTGAGCCAGCCCAAGGTGACACCCATGGAGGGCCCGGGGCAGGGGTGGGAGGTTGTAGACGCTTGCTCAGCCCCTCCTAAGGCTATCTGCAACATGCAAGTCACACAGGGCAGCAACGCCAGGGTGTTTGGTTCATCTAGGACAGTGGCACACGGTAAGCACTCCATATATATCTGCCCTTGAATGGATGAATGGCTGGCTCTTGGGCCAGGGGAAGTATCCTCGAAGGAGCCAAGCGAGTGGCAGGATTGGGTATCAAGGACCAAGGGCAGGGCACACTTACGGCAGAGTTCCTGGCTGCGCCAGCGCACGTGAACTCCATGCCGGGCACACTCATCTGCGTAGGTGGCGATGGCCGAGCAGAGACACTCACAGTCACCCCCTGAATCACAGCTGCAGGAGGGAGCATTCAGTCCCAGCGCCCCCTCCACCCCCACGCACCCACGCCCACCCCTGTCCCCAGGCCTGCCCCTCTCACCCGCAGGTGTCATACACACACCACTCGTAGTGCCGCTGTGGGGGCACCTCCGCATGGCACTGGGCAAAGAGTGGCTGCAGCATCACCCCGCAGCGGGCACGGGCCCAGCCAGCCCGGTGGGCGTTCACCTGCAGGCAGAGCACCATGGACCAGCCAGACCCCTCCGCAGCACCCAGCCTCCCAGGTTTCTGCAGCTGCCTCCTCCTCCCTTCCCCCTTTCCTCCCCGTCCTCACGGTGCAGGGGTGCAGCAGGTCCCCTGGCTCCGGGCAGAGAGGATTGAGGCGCCAGGAGTGGGCAGCCAGTTCAGCTGTGGGCTCCAGGACTCCCTGGCGGCTCCGGAGGTCATTACTGGCATCTCCATCAAAGTCTCCACACAGCCCAGCCACCTGGCCACGGAACTGGGGGGACAGCTGCACCAGGACCCGAGTGCCTGGACAGGGAGGGCAGCAAGGGGCAGAATTGTGGAGAAATGACCCTACAGGCCTTCCGTGGTGGGGGAGTGGTGGGGGATGGGAGGTTGGGGGAGAGAAGACCAAGACATCTATTACGTGGGCTTGCAGGACCACCCTGCGGAGGCACCTCCTCCCATTAGGGGCGCTGGCGCCCTCTTTTGGGGAGGATGATTGGCAGTGCTAGAAAAGACCTACGTCTAGGGGCTAAGGGCAAGAAATGGGAGCCTACTTTCCTAACCAAACCCAGGTCAGTGGGTAGGGAAATTCCCCAGCAGGCTGGACTCCAGGCTCCAGGACGGACTGTGACAACCGCCAGCCTCAGAAGCCTCAGTGGCTGGCGGCTCTGAGGGCAGCCCTGCTGTGCTGACCAGGTGACTTTCCCCCACGCAAGGGGTGTGGGGGGTTATTTTGATTTCCTTCAATTTCTCAGTAACAGTTACTTCTAAATCGCCAACTGCTTGGGTTCCAGTAGTGAGATGTTAGATTTATTTTTATATTTTCTCTCTAAAACTTGGTATTTTTAAAATGTTTCTTTGCTGAGGAGGTATTACTTTTATAATGAAGAAAAACATAATTATGAAAACATAATGTGGAGACTCCGACCACATGTTCAGAGGAGGAAGAGTTCAAGGGGAGCTTTGGGGCATGGGTCAGAGGGCTAAGGGTGGGGGGCTGACCTCCATCCCAGAGCAGGGTGAGGCCCAGGCGGGTGGTGAGCAGCAGGAAGAGGCCAGCTCGGCGCAGGCTCAGCCCGGGGCCCGTGTAGACCCTGGGGGGCGTTACACTCACTCCATTCACTGTCACTGCCCGGCCTGTGGAGGACTAGAGACATTCAGGCTCAGCCCTGGGGTAAAGGGGCTCCAAGATTCGCATGAGGTCCCCTGGCCTCCCCTCCATCCCTTCCTTTGCTTCTCTAGCTCTCTGACCTGGGGCAAGTCATTAGACATCTCTGGGCCTTAATTTCATGGAGCCTTCCAGAATTATGTTTCTCAATCAAGGAGAAGGGGCACCAGCCCCGCTGCACTGACGGCTAGCAGTGGGGAGACACAGGGGGCCCAGGACCTCTGCTACCCATGTGGAGCTGTGTTGCCACCTACGGTGCCCTGCCCTGGCAATGTCACCCTTCAGTGTCGCAGCCACCTCTGAGCATGTGCACAACGGTGCCCTGCAGTCGCACGGTCAGCGCCTTGGTGCAGGTGAGGCCGCTGGCCCCGCAGGGCAGGTTCTGGGCCGAGACTGTGAACCGACCACTGGCCTCCTGCACCAGCAGATACTCGCAGGCCCCAGGGAAGGTGAGGGCCAGCCCATCAAATGTCACATAGTGGGGGGCACCTGATGCCTGGCACCGTCCATCACACCGCTGGCCTGTGCAGTGCCACTGCTGGCCCTGGCACACGCTGTGGGCAGTGGGAAGAGGGAAACAGAGTCACAAAGACAGGGACTTGGAGCTGTATCTGGGGGTGCCAGCTGATCCAGATTCCAAGCAATTCTAGATAGACCCTCAGCTTGGAGGGATACTGGGGGCTCCCATTGTGCAGGCCAGTCTGGATGTCACACCCCCATCCATCACCCCAGCCCACGCCAGGGGTCACTAAGTCACAGAGCTGGGCATACCAAGTGTTGCAGTCCTCCTGGATTGTGGCATTGGGTGGGTACCACTGCCCACTGTGACGGCAGGGACACAGCTCAGGAGGCACACAGTGCTTGTCCTGGGCAGAGGCCGGGAACAGAGAGGCTCCTTGGAGGAGTGCCTGATGCCCACCCCCTCCCAACAGTTTCAGACAGCCGGGAGCAGGGCAGTGTGCTGGTTAGGGCAGGCCCCTCAGTGCCCCACGCAGCCCCCTCCTGGACTTACCAGCAGCACGGTGCCTGGGGGACAGACACATTCTCCCACGCTGCCTGGGGGGCAGGAGCGGTTGGCACCAGCGCTGTCACAGGTGAGGAGGCAGGCACCGGGGGCATAGACAAGCTCACCAGGGCAGAATGCCCGTGGAGGGGCACAGCCATGAGCAGTGCAATTCCAGAGGCCCCTCTCCTGGCAGACACTGCCGGAGGTTGGGAGGGAGGTAAGGGCCAGGTCCAAACGGGGACTCACTTCCAAGCCCCTGATCTGACCTGGGAAAGCCTCAGTATCCCAAGGGTGCAGAGCCCCCAACATTGAGGGAAAACCCAGCTCTGATGCTGGAGACCTGAGCATCTCACTCCCAACCCCGGGTGTTACAAGCACAGGAAGTGGAGCTGCTCCCAGCACCCAGCCATACCTGGGGTAGACACTACCACCCTTTCCTGCCCCAGCTCCAATGAGGCCATTGTCTGGGCTCTAGGGAGGGGCAGAGATATTGAATAACCCCATACCCAGCACGCGATTTCACTGAAGTCTCACCCACACCAAGCCCTGGACCCTGGCGCAGCCTCCATAGGTCTTCACTTGCCTTTACTTCCTAACCCTTGGAAATGCCTCTGGACCACCCTCAACTGGAATTCAGAGATCTAGGTTCTAGTCCTTCACCATTAACAAGCTGCTTGATTCTGCAAGCCGTTTAGCTTATTCGAGCCTCAGTTTCCTCATTTTCAAAGTGGGAACAATTCTTCCACTTCCTACTTAACCAAGTTATTTTAAGAATTCAGTAAGATTAAATGAGGTAATAACATAAAAAGTGCTTTATAGGTCCTAATGTGCTCCACCACAGAGGGGAAGTTATCAGTGATCTGTAATCCCACGTACATACTGTCTGCCTGGAACCCACGGGGCTACGTTCCCCATCCCTTTCCTCTAAGCTTCACCTCCCCAGCCCCAAGCTCTTTGCCTCCCCCTAGAGGTTTCTGCTCTCACCAGCGGTTGCAGTCTTTCAGGGTGGCACTGCCAGGGGCATAGCGTTGGGCCCCATGCTGGCAAGAGCACAAGCTGGGGGGCACACACTGGCCCTCAGGGTCCCATAGCAGTCCCAAGGGGCAGTTACAACCGGCCACACAGCCACCTAGCTCCGCACAGTGTTCCGGCTCCCCGCAGTTCTGACCACACGCTGGGGCACACTCCTGGTACTCCTGGCCACCAGGACACAGGACAGCTGGGCACAGAGATGCATGCAGGTCAGAGGCATAGCCACTGCTGCTCTGCCAACCCCTCTGGACGCCATGCCCCTCATGTCTCTGAAAGGAGGCAAACCCAGCAAACTGCCAAGGTCCTTCTGGGGACCCTCCTCTGCTGTAAAGATCTGGGATCTCACTAAACTGCTCCTAGAAAGTGCTGGGAGAAGGAGCCTGGGGGTGGGGCTGGCCAGCTGAGCAGACTCACGGCAGAGCATCTGGTTTCTCCAGGAAAGCAGGGCACCCTCCTGGGCACAGTGCCGAGCATAGGCAGCGAGCACGGGACACAGGCAGTCCCTGCCGGGGGCACAGCCACACACAGCCGCTAGGCAGCGCAAGTGGAACGGCTCCCTCTCCACCAGCCCGTGGCACTCCTTGGAGGGAGATGAGGAAATGGGTCAGCTCCTCCCCCATGGGTTCCCTATCTTCTCTGGTCCCCACTGCCACATCCCGGTGCTCAGCAGCCCCACCATGGCAGGGAGAAGGGCCCTCCCAGCAGCGTAGGAGGAGGGCAGGACAGGTATTGCATCCTACAGGTGCAAACAGGAGGAGCGCCCCCAACCCAGCTACCTGGAAGTCTGGGCCGTGCAGGATGGCACAAGTAGCCTCTGCAAAAATGTGGCGCTGAGAGTGGGTGCTGCAGGGGGAGAGTGGGGTGCTGTCCTCCAAGGGGCACCTTCCCTTGCCTGCCACCTGGAACTTGCTAGCAAAGGCAGCAATACTGGTCTCCACGTCACCAGCAGGTGTCAGAAAGTCATCCTGCTGGTTCCAGGTGAAGGTGCCGCACAGACCCTGCACCTGGGCCACAGGACATGAAACAGTCAAATCCAGGACCACTGTGGCCTCACCCAGCAACTCACCCAAATCCCCCACACACCTGGTGGGCATAGCGGGGGTCCAGGGTGATGTAGGCTGCAGGATCGAACACTCCCCAGAGGACACGGGCCCCAGGCCAGCGCAGCAGCAGGAAGGTGGAAGAGGCCTGGGAGATGCTGAGGCCCTGGGCACCACTCCAGGGCAAAACCACATCCTGCCCGTCAACCAGTACTGCTCCTGGAATCGGGGGCCAGTGAGGGGGCCACCCCTAAAGGGCTGGGCTGGGCTGATGAGGGGGAGGGAGGGCACATTGCAGGATGGAGCTGTGAGAAGAGGAAGGACCTGGGGTGGGAGGTGGGAGGGCCTGGGTCACCGTTGGCTGCCCACCCTGAGCCAAGGGAACTGGAGTGACCCCCAGGAGGTCACTCATCCCACTTGAGCACCCCCCATCAGACTTTTAGCACCCACTTTGCCTTTGTCTTTGGGGTCAGTATGCTGGAGGAGCTGGGCAGACACAGCCAGGAGCAGACGCAGGGGAAGAGAGATGGAGGGACGGGGCCCTGGTGATCCAGAGCTGGGAGGGCCCTGCCTGGCCTGGTTATGCCATAAGGCCTTTCGGATCCCTCAGAACAATATGAACTGTACTCCCCCCAACCCAACCCACCATGGATAGGGCAGAAGATGTCTTGGAAAATTTCCACAGGACTGTATGTCTGTTTCAGAGATGAGAGAGTTCAGGGGAAGTTGAGGCAGTGAGTTTGGTTATGGGAGTCTGGGAGGAGATTTTGGGCTCAGAAATAGGGCAGTGTGGATGGAAGATGCTGGACAGAGTCCAAGTCTGCAAGGAGAGGAGGGGTGACAGGAGGCCACTGGGGCCTGAGCCACACTTTTGAGCGTTGCCAGGAGCAGAAGGCCTGGTAGGTAGGTACTCTGAGAGCTGAGGCTACCTGAGTCTCTGAGCTGGATGCGGGTGTCCCCCAGGGAGACAGAGATGGCATGGAGGCAGCTCCCAGACTCGCAGTCCCCGTGCTCCAGGATGATCAACAGCTGCTTCTTCGCAAAGTCCTGGGGCAGAGTGTGAGAAATGTGGTGGGGGTGGGGCAGACCCCCAAGAACAGGGACTGTTCTGCCCCTTCTCCTGTCCTACTGAACACCTACAGCACACACCTGGAAGCGGCTCCCATCCAGCATGTGTGCTGACCACCTCCCAGCCAGCCAGACTTTGTGAGGTAAGGAACTTAACCCTTGCCAAATGCTGGCATGTGTGAATGTGTGCATGTGGAGGTGTGTGTGTGTGCATGTTCGGGCAACATGTCTCCTCTCTCTCCTCCCTGTGGGTATGTATGTTCCTGTGTGTGTGTTTGTGTGCGTGCACACGCACGCGCTAAATCTATCAGCACACGTATGAGTGTGTCGTATCTGAGCGCCTGTTTGTGTCTATGTGTGTAAGAAGGTGGCCTGAACTTGGGAAGTCACCTAACTTTATTGGGGGAAGGAGAGCTGGGGAGGAAGCAGAATCCTTATTTCCCCTGGGATTGTTTATCAGGAAGTAGCGTGTGACAAGCCCAGCTGTCCAGTCTGTGAGAAAGGATGGGTTTTGTTTTGTGCCCTGAGCTGGGGTGGCGATGACATTGGGACTTTCACAGGAAGCTAAGGAGGAAGCGAGAACCCAAAGGGAGGCTTGGAGGTCTGCGGCTGCCATCTTTCCTCCAGAATCCGTTCTCTCTCAGCTTTTCCTTGGACGAATGTGTCTGTTTTGTTTATTCATTTAGCGGTTTCCTCACAGTCACCTCTGCCCCCACAGCATCCTTACGAGGGCCCCTGCTCTGGCAAGACGCGCCCCGCTCCCGGAGTTGGTCTTCTGCACACCTGCACCAGGCTGGAGCGGCAACCTGGGCTTCCGCGGAAGGAGAAGCTCCGCCCATCGAAGGTGAGGTAATGCCCGTCCCCGCCCACCGCGCACTCGGCGGGGCACGGCGCCTGCGCGCAGAGCCAGCGGCCGTTCTGGCACACGCTGTGGGTGCAAGGGGTGTGAGGTCGCGCTCTGGATCGGCCCCATGGCGGGGACCGAGCTGGACACGCCCTCCCACCCCGCAACACTCTGGTCCCTCCCTCCCCCGGCTCCCTTCTCCCCGTTAGGGCTGGAGGTCAGCTAATGGAGGTCACCGAGTCGGTTTTTAAGAGGGGCCGTCAATTATGCCACAAGAGGCCACAGGTCACTCGTGAGGGAGGCCCTAGAAGGGAGGCAGGTTGAGGACATAGCATAAAGGAGGGATCAGAGGGGACCAGGTGGCCCCCAACCCCAGCGAAAGGGCCAGCAAGGCCAGCAGACCCACCACGGGTTGCACAGCTGGCGCACGGTGTCGCCGGGGTCATAGCGCCGGCGTCGGTGGTAGCAGGGGCAGCGCGCGGCCGGCACACACAGGGCGCCGTCCCAGAAGAGGCCCGGCGGGCACTCACAGCCGCTCACGCACTGTTCCCCGCAGTACACCTCGCCTCCCTCGCCCACTGCCGAACAGCTGGGCGGGCAGGCCGAGGCGCAGTCCGAGTACAGCTGGCCGCCCGGGCACAGGCGCTCTGCGGGCACAGGGGTGGCTGTGAGGCCCGAGAAGCTTTCTCCTCTAGCCAGACCCCACGGCCCCTGAAGAGCCGGGAGGCCGGGGCACCCCTCCCCTCCCCCTCTAGAGAGGGCTCTCAGCGGGTGGCGGACCCCTCTGGAAACAGGAGCCACACGAGGGCCTCCATCAGTTCCCAGTTCCACGGGGAGGGGAGGCTAGAAGCTGTGCAGAGAGGGACAGGCAGGAGCCCTACCGCAGAAGCCGGGCTTCCTCCAGCGCACGCGGACGCGCCGCGCCGCACAGTCCTGGGCGTAGCTGGCCAAGGTGGCGCACACGGCCTCCAGCCGCTCCTCTCGCCCACTGCCCGCTGGGGCCCCAGCACAGTAGGCAAAGAGGCAGGCCTCGTGGTACTCAGCTGGGGGGACCTGCGGAGACAGGACAGCCCCTCAGCCAGCCAGCCTTCTCCAATACTCACCAGCGCCTCCTTTCCCTAGCTTCGGAAACACCCTCGTTTATAATCAAAGGGATGAACTCTGAAAGGGACCTTAGAGAGCATATACAGGAGCCATCTCATTTCCCAGAGATAAAATCGAGGACAGAGAGGGGGTGCCTTGACCGATAGCCCTGAGCAATTTAGTGGCAGGACCAGGTGCCCCACTGACACCTCCCCAGCACTCCCCCTTCCCATCCCTGCAGTGTCTGATGCCACCTCCATTCTGACCCATACCTGGGCATGGCATTCCCTGAATGGACCGTCCAGCAGCTGGTGGCACACATCCTGGGCTTCAGCCCGAAGCTGGCCAGGCTCCATGCCTGCCTCTGGGCTCCTCAGGGGGTCCTCACAGCCCTGGGCTGCCTCCACTGCATCTGGACACCCAGGCTGGGAATAGTTGGAGTAAAGCCAAGGGGCCAGGATGAGGGACGTTAACCAGGACATCAGGAAATTGGCTATTGCCCTCATAGCTTCTTCAAGGCCCAGCTGTCAGGGCCACAAGCCCAGGCATCCTGGGACTGCAGGAGGCAGCGAAGAGACAAGCCCAGGTGGGTGTGGTGGGGGAGAGGGGAGCCAGAGTAACTCTACCCACAGGCAGGAAGTTAGATAACTAGCTAGTTTACCAAAGCTTGTTAGTGACCAGGTCCGTGAGTGCATCTCCTGGATGGTTACTTCATGTAGGCAGTAGGGTCTGTGGGCAGCACCTCACACTGTGCTCCTCTGGGACCCTGAGCCTGCCCCCTCTCCATCAGTTGATGACAGAGACAGAACAGAGGCTTAGAGGTGTCAGAGAAGCAAGGTGGGCAGGCAGGGAGTGAGGGAACCCAGCACTGTAGTCTCACCTCTGAGTCTGGGAGCCTCCAGGAATTCCCAAAGGTGGCAGCTAACCCAGCCAGTCCCCTCCCCGGCTCCAAGAAGTCATCTGGGGAAGGGCAAGGGCAAGGAAGAAGTGCTGTGTCGGGGGTACCCTGTCTGCCCTCCTACAGCACCAACCAAGTCTCACTCCACTTACCCTCAGGCCGGTCGTTGTAGACCCCACAGAGGCCTTGAGTCTGTCCCTGGAGCTCATGGTCCACGGAAATAGAGACAGAACTGGACCTGTCCAGCCTCACAACGACCCCCAGGCCCCCCGACAGCACCAGCCAGTCCCCTTGCCACTGCAGGCTCAGCCCTGGGCAAGGAAGACAGAGTCACACTCCCCTCCCTTCCCAGTGTCACACCAGAGTTTAGACTGCCTGGGGAAAGAAGGAAAGGACTTTTCACTATTCTAGAGAGCTCTGCACTTTATGCCCTTCAAAGTGATTGGTTTCCCATCACAGAACCTCTTTGAGAAGTTCGTGAATGCTTTGGACGCTCTCTTGAGGATAAACCATAAAACACAGTGCACCGCACGCGTGCGCACGCATGCGTCCACATGCATGTGCCCATGAAACCCGACCCCTACCTCACTCCAAGGACCCCAAGCAAGACAAAATTCTGATATGAGTGTCCTGTCTAGTAGCACAAAAGACTTTCCTCCCAGCACTCCAGGAGGCAGGCAGGTGGGGAAACTGAGGCTCAGAGAGTTTGACCAGAGGGACTTGCCCCAAGTCACACTGTGAGGAGGTTAGTGGGGGTGGGTTACAGGGGTGGAGGATAAGGTTCATGACCTCCTGGTGCCTCAGTGGACTCCCTCATTTCCAAATGCTGCCTCCCAACAGCAGTAGGGGTAGGGGAGGCTGCAGGCTTCCACTCAACTGCCCAACTTCTGCTGACCTCTGGCTCCCTTCCTGGGGGCAGGCGGACTTTCCCAGAGGAGCAAATGGGGCCCTGGACCATCTCCTGCTGCCCACAGTTCCCTTACCGGGGAGCAGCCAAGACTCGCCCTCAGGTACCAGCTGCCCATTCACAGAGACATTTCCACCCTGGATCAGCACCTCCTCTGGTCCCATCACCACCCGGGCCTTGGGGGAGACACAGAGTGATCAGCGGCTCTCCTCCTCCTGCATCCAGCTCCCTCCCTGGGTTTGTCCCCATCTCCCTCCTCACCAACTGACAGTGCCCATGCGGGGGGCAATGCCCCCTGGGCTCTAGGTAGACAGCCCAGGTGGAATCAGCTGCGCCAGCCAGCAGGTAGGTGCAGCGGCCCAGGAAGTGGTAGTGGCGTCCGTCAAAGGTGCGATAGTGGAAGCCAGACCAGGTGGAGCAGGTGGCCGAGAGACGCTGGCGCTGGCTCAAGAGCTGGGCCACGGCCCCTGCCAGGGGCTGCAGGAGGGCTGGAGAGGGTGTGTTTCCTGGGGGAGATACACCAACCATGAGCTTCTGAATGTGGGAAGGAGGGCGGAGGGTGAGGATGCCAGGCTAGCAGAGAGTGCACGGCCAGTCTGGTGGGGGGGTGGGGGTGGGAGGGGACTCACCTGAGAGGAGAGGGGAGTGGGCATGGGCCCCACAGAGAGGCCCAGAGCTCAACAATTCTAAGTGGGAGCGCCTGTGCGGGTAACAGGTGATGGCCGGAGCTGCACCTGTCCCTCAGGCTGGGTCTGTGGACCCACCTGGGAGTTGTTGGCTGGAGCAGCTGTGGCAGGCCTGGGAGTGGCCATCCCGCCAGCTGTGTCCCCAAGGCTGAGCACAGCACTCCTTCAGGCTTCCAGCAGAAGCATTAGCTGAGCCTGCCTGTGGTTGACACAGCCATGTAGCAAAGCAGTGGCCCTCAGGGCTGGCTTCTGCAAGGGCTGTGGTGGGGAGAGAGAGAATGGGGCAAACCTGGACAGTCAGCCTGGACCCGGCAGCTTCCCTCCCCGGGCAGCCTGCCACCTCCAGGAAACCCTGGATCTGGGCTAATCCCAGGTGCTTACCCAGGTTGCAGTGGGGGCCCCCCCAGCCTGGGCAGCATGCCCTCACCGTCCGGTTCCAGGCAGCAGGCTGGGTTTCTGGGGGCCTGGGTCCACCGAGCAGGGGGAAAGGAGAAGATGTTAGTGTTCAGCCCTACCCCTGGGAATGGCCTGGAACATTCAATCTGGTCACCTACTCTCTGAGTGGCTTTATCGTGCAATTTTCCCTTCTTGGTCTTAATTTCCCCATGTGCAAAGCGAGAGTGATCTTGGGGTGGCAGACTGAAGTGTAGAGCATTGTGACTTTCCCTGTGCTGCCCACCGAAGTGCCCACTCATCCATCACCCCTACCCCCACCCTCTGCCCTTCTTGAGCTCACCTAGGACCTGCTTCCCAAATGCCCGCTTCTCCAGGTCACCACTCAATCCTCCCTCACTCTTAGGAGGTCACCCCGCTGCTCTCTCCTGCTCAGTAGCCAGTCAAGGCTCCGACCTCACTCACTTGTAGATGGGACAGAGCCCCGCACGGCCACTCCAGGTCAGGTCCAGCTGCCAGCCCTGGCGCTGATAATGGTAGAGACTGGTGCAGGGCACCAGGTCCTCCTGACGGGGGGTTACTTCCTCCTCCCCCAGGATGGTCTCTGTCCGTTCGCACCACCGCCTGCCACAGATGGGGACTAACAGCTAAGGCCACTGTCCCCTCCATCTGAGAGGCCCTATCCTGTGACCCCACTCCCAGCAAAGAGTTAATTAACTGAGGAGGAGGCTGAGATTGGAAGAGAGAAGGGGGATAGGGGAGTCTGGCTGCCTCAGAGGGTGGTCCTGGTCCTGGGGCAGGAGAAGGAGCTCAGTGGGAGGGGCTCCAGGGTGGGCTGCTTACCCATTAGTTAGTGCCCATGCCATCCTAAAGAGGAGGACAGGGAGCAGCATGGTGACGCCCCCAGGTCACCTTTAGGGGACTGTGAGGTTTTGGGGGAGTCAGTGCTGTGGCAGGTGAGCAGAGAGGCCAGTGCTGGCCTCCCCCACCCCACAGTGCTATCCGCTGCAGCCTGGTGTCCCTGTGTCCGAGGCAGCCTGCGACAGCGAGAGCGAGAGCGAGGCCCATGGGGCTGCGGGGGCTTTATCTCAGCCCCGTGCCCTGGAGCACCAGCTGCCTGGAACTGGATTGGACCTGCCTGTACAATCCCCTCAGAGGCCAGTTCTCCCTGGAAACAGCCCCCTTCCTGTGTGTGCGCACGAGTTTGTGTGTGTGTGTGTGTGTGTGTGTGTGTGTGTGTGTGTGTGTGTGTATAAAATGGGAAGGGGTGCACGTGTCCCAAGCCACAGTAAGACACTCTGGGCCTCTGATATTTTCACAAACAGGCCCTACCACCAATTAACGTGGACTCTGGGCAAGTCACACTTTCTTTCTAGACCTCAACTTCCTTACCAGTAAAAACCCCAGGGGCCTCCCAGGGAATCATAGGTGGGACAGGGGCTCCATGAAACTACTTTGAAATTGTGTGTGTGCGTGTTTTTCAGAGGACAGTTCCATAACTTTTATTAGATTTGCAAGGGAGACCATGACCCCACAAAATGGTTGAGTCACAAGGCCACATAATGGATACAGACTTCCAGCCCTAAAATCCTGACTGTATGATTCTCTCCCCTGTCCCTTTCCTGCCCCTCCCGCCTCCTCTCCCACCAGGCACTCCAGAAACGAGGGTCAGTGAGCAGAAGGAGCTGAGTTCCCAGGTGGTTGGACTGTGTAGGGACAGAGGGATGATGTAACCTTCCCTCTGTGTGCCTCATTTCTCACTGAGGGTGATTGTGTGGCTGGCTGGGTGCACCTTGGTCTCCTTCTGAGTCTCCTACGGTCCTTGGGGCCCAGAACCAGGAAGCCCAAGCAGGGGAGTGAGAGCCAGCATCTGAGAGGAGTGCCTGGGGGAGGAAGTGTTGGGGGCAGGAGACAGAGGGGCCTTGGAGCTAGCTCCCCCAGACCTGGGAGCAAGGCAGCCGGATGGGATAATCTGAGCATCCGGTTGGAAGAGGGCAGCAGTAGGCTCCCCAGGGGAATCCTGGTTACATCCTGGTTACCAGCTCCAAGGACGCCCAGGCTGGAATGTGGCCTGGGCCTCAGATCCCATAACTCTCCACTCCCTAAACCTGATGTCCCTCCAAGCATCCCACATGGTCACCCCAAGTGTGGGAGGTGGGAGGCCGCCAGGAACCAGAGCTGTGCCAGGCATTCTCTGGGCCCACCATTGGTCCTGAGCCAAGTGAGGGTGCAGTGAGTCCCTCAGGGAGCTCTCCGATGGGGTCCTCGGAAAGGCCCAGGGTTACACCATGGGCTCTCTGCTGTTCCCAGTCTCACATATGCCCGCCTGGACACTCTCCCTACAGCACCTCACATGCTTACACTCCCACTGGAGAACTTATAAGGCCAGACACAGGTGCTTTCGCCCCACCTGGGCACACAGTGACACGTTCTGCCCCCAGGGCTGCCCTGCTGTCTAGTGAGCAGGCCAAGCACTGAGAGGCTGAAGCAGCCCATCTGGAAGGTAGAAGCACCCTTCGCAGCTGATTCCGAGGACCACCTGTTCCCATGCCTCTCATCCTAAACATCAGCAAATGTTGATGGGCACCTGCTGTGTGACGCGCTTCTCTGTGTCCCCGAGACCCCTCGTGATGGTATGTGGAAGCTAGGGGAGCTTGCCTTGCACTCCAAAGGCCATTCCCACATGTCCCCGCTCTGGATTCCAGCCGCTGCTGAAAAAGCAGCACTTGGATTGGAGAGAAACACAAGTCAGAACCGTCCTTTCCTCTAAAGAGGACAGGAGGGAGGAAGCTGGAACCCAGGGGAGATTGGAGAAAGAAATTAGGGACAGGGAACCTGGAATAACCCGCCCATATTTTAGCTGAAGGAGGACAGGATATGGGGAGCCTTCAGGAATTGAGGTGCCCAAGTGGCAAAGCTGAAGAAAAACATCACAACTCGGAGCAGGGACATCTGAGGGCTGAGGGCATCCCTCCACACCCGACTAACAGAGGTTTCCAGCCCAGTAGGAGGATCCGCCCCCACCACGCCCAGGGAACTCTCCCCTCTCGGCTGCGGGCTTCCCCGACCCGCCCTCGGAGTCTTCACTCGGCCCGACTCCTGCCTCAGTCCCCGACGCCTCCTCTCCAGCCCTGCCTTCTTCCAGGTGATCTGGTTCAATCCCCCCATCCCAATTTCTCCTTCGAAGGACACGTTCTTGGCAGGCACTGGGGCCCAGCCTTGTCTCCTTCGGGCTCTCCTTATGGCCCCAAGGGACTTGGCTTCCGCGGCGGGTCTCAAATCAGGGGCGGATGCGGGTCTGGGTGGATCCAGGTGGGTTCGGGATGGAGAGCCGGGGCCGCAATTTCTCAGACCGAACCCACCGACCGACAGTCGGGAGACTTGATCCGCATGCCACCGCGGGAGCGCGGCGCAGACACACTCTTGGCGGGCACTCGCGTTTCAAAGACAGCAGGGCAGACACTGGCTCCCCTCCCCTGAACACGCCCTCTCCCCTTCCCCCCAAGTCCTCACCGCCCCCCAACGCCCCGCGCTCCACCTTTCGCCTGGCTCCTCCCTCGGCTCCTGCCAGCACCCTCCCTCGCCGCCCGAGTGCCCTTCCTCCTTACCTCCTCTCCCTCCCCCACCCCTTCCCCCCCCACACTCCTCTCTTCCCCTCTTCCCTCTCCCCGTTCCTTAGCTCTCACTTTCCATCACCTACTACAGTCCAGTCGTGCCTCCCGACGGTCACCAGCCCGCCTAACCCCGCTGGGCACACTCATCACTCCAGGGCACCCTGACCCAGACCTCCCCTACCGGGTGCCCCGCTGCTCTCCTCCCGCTTCCTTGCTCCCCTCCCCCTCCCGGGTGCCGCTTCCCGGCTCCCGCTCCCTCCGCGTCTTTTCCTTTCCCCTCCCCGCGAAGTTTCGGGGCTGTCAGTCTGTCAGTCTTCGGGCAGTCAGCACCCGAGCTGCAGACAGCGGGCGCCATCGAGAGCGGAGCCCGCTGGGGCGGGAGGCCCGGGCGCCCGGGTCCGGGCAGCAGCGGGGAGACCCGGCCGGCCGTCCTCTGGGTACCGGCCGCAGAGGTTCCCAGGGCCGGCGCTCCGCCGCTTCCCCGCCACACCCGCACTTGCAGCCACCGCCCGCGCCGCACAGGTGACAGCCTCGGGGGTGCCGGCGCCTAGAGCAACGGAGGGGGTGGGGTGGGGTTGGAGGGGGAAGAGGGCAGGGGAGGGCCTAGGGCTGGAGGAGGGAGGGGGTGGGACTGCTGAGGGAGGACCTGGCTTGGGGTGGGGGCGGGGGTCAGGGCTTCGGGAAGAGCAGGGAGATGGGATCCGGAGGGATGGGAGGGGGCTGGAGAGAGGGGGCGGGGTGGGAGTCGGGTGGGAAACGGTGGGAGGCTCCCGAGGGGTGGGAGTGGGGCGTCTTAGGAGAGGTGAGACGGAGTGTGGGAGGTGGCCGAGGGAAAGGGGAGGAAACCGAGGCGCGGGGATCGGGCGTTTGGGAGGGGCGGAGAGAAGGGCGCTGACAGGTGAGAGCCCCGGAGCCGGGAGGGGACGGGACGTGGAGTGAAGTGCTGGCGGAGGGGCTCTCGGGGGACAGACCGAAGCGGGGAGGTGGGCCGGCAGGAAAACTTGGGAGGGGTGAGAAGTCAGCGGGGAGCAGAAATGGGGAAGGAGACACTGAGAGGGAGGGGAGGAGACGCGGAGGTGTGTTGGGAGGCAGAGGTGGGGAGGGGCAGGGCCGGTGAGACGGTCTGGAGTGAGCGGTAAGCCTCAGACCCCGAGACCTGCGGGGCCGGGGGGGTTGGGGGGAGCTCGCGGAGAGGACTGGAAGGGGGAGGGGAAGAGCAGTTGTGGGGAGTGGGGACCGGGAAGGAAGGGAAGCGAGAGCCTGCTGGGGAGGCAGAGGGGGAAGGGAGACGGGGCCTCGGAGGGGAAGGAGAGCTGCAGGAGGGAGGGAGAGAGGGAAGGAAAAATGGTGTGGGGAGAGGGGGAGGAGGCCCGGGGAGAGGGGAGGAGGAGGGAATTGAGGTGAAGAGAGGAAAGGAGAAGGAAGGGAAACCAGAGTGGGGGAGGAGAGGGAGGGGGAGGGGAGAGCCGGGAGGAGGAGGGCGGTGTAGGAGAGGAAGGAAAAGAGGAGGGGGAAAGGAAGGGAGAGGGTGTGCAGCCGTGGAGGGGGAAGGAGCCGGGGGAGAACCAGGAGGGAAGGGATAGGCGGCCCAGAGACTAGGGAGGAGGAGGGGAGCACTGCCACGAAGGTTGCCCCAGCGGAGGGTCCGGGGGGCGGTGGCTGCGGAGGGCAGACCGGAGGGGACGGAGAGGGTAGGCCTGCAGGCTGTGGGCAGGGGGAGGAGCCTGAGGGGCGGGGCAGGGGGCGGAGCTGGGGAGCCAGCCAGCTTCAGTGGGGAGAGAGGGCGGAAGGCAGAGGGAGCGGGAGAAGGGAGGGGGAGCGGGAAGGCTGCCAGAGAGGCGGGGGGGGGAGGGGAGTCTACTAGGGGAGGGGCAGCGAACCCGCTGGGGGAGGAGCCGGGAAGGGGGCTCGAGGGCGGGGTGTCCAAGCCTGGGAAAGCCCCGTGGGGGAGGGGCGATGGCTTTGAGGTAGGGTTTTGGGGAGAGGAAGCCAGAGCTATTTCCTGCCTTCAGTGAGGACTCTCCTCTGAGGGCCTCCCCACCAGTTACCCAGTAGTGATATCTCCGCCCCTAAGCTGGCTCCTATTTCACCAGCTCCTGAAGTGACAGCTGGAGAACCTAGGGGACGAAGTTCCCCGCTCCCCATCCTGGCCCCCTACCCTCCACCCTCTCCCCAGAGGATCAGCTGATTCCTGACACCCCCAGGCAAGAGCACTGGGGGTTGGGGAAAGTGGATGGGCTGGGGCTGGCTCTGAGAGACCTGCCAGGAGAGGGTGGGCGGCTGATATCCTGAGCTGACCTGAGCTTATCTTGCAGAAATGGCTTCAAGGCCTTCTCCTTGAGCCACCTTTAAAGGTCTCTGCTTTCTAAAATCCCCTTTCCCTCATTTCCTTTACCTGTATGGGAGGACATCCCCTTTGGAGCTCCTGGGGAGAGCTGATGGGGAGAGGTTGGACAGAGCCAAGGCCCAGGTGGAAGCTATCTGAGAAGAATCTGAACAAGAATGTATTTTCTCCTTAGGGTCTGTGGCCCGATCCCAGGAGGAGCCTGGGTTGCCATGAGAGAGACCTTCGAGGCCCTCAGCTCCCTGGGTGAGCCAGCTGGACTAAAGGAACTTGGGGGTGGAGTAGGAGGATTCAGGGGCATACTAGGCCTGCTGCTTCCCTGATTCAGACAGCAGAGCATCCTCAGGAGACTGCAACCGTGAGACCCCAGAGAACCCGGGAGACTTTAGAGCAGCATCCTTTCTGGTTTCATCAGAAAGAATGCCTGGCCCACGTTGGAGGTTGTGCTGGACTGTACTGCAGGTGCACATGCGTACTCAACAGAGCAGCAGGGATGTTTAAATCTATTTTCTCTCTTTCTTCCATCGTCTGTCCTTGACTCAACAAAAAGGGGCTGAGGTTGATATCGGGCCAGGCTGCTGGGGAGCCTGTCCATCCCTTGTCCGTGCTAGTTAGAGACCCTTCCTTCCTGAGCACATGGGGAAAACCCATTGGGTGGGCTGGACAAGAAAAGCCACCTTTGATCACCTCCTCTGTACCGCATGCTTTACTTGGACCCATCCTTTTGATCCTTTTGCCTGTAACAGGACTCTCTGTGGGGCAGCCGGAGATGGCCCCCCAAAGTGAGCCTGGGGAAGGGTCCCATAATGCCCAGGAGCAGATGTCGGCTCCCCAGGAAGAGAGAGTGCTGGGCACATGCTCAGGTAAATAAGCGGGGACCATGGAAAGTGGCTCAGGACGGAGTCTTCCTTCCTTTGTTCATCAAGTATTTTTTGAGCACCTGCTGAGTACCACATGCTATTTTAGATATTTGGGAAACTTCATTGACCAAGTAGACAAAGATCCCGACCTTCCAGGAGTTTCATCCTAGTGAAGGCAGAGAGTCAACAAACAACAGATGTAAAAATAAGTGTACTTATAACCTATGTTAGAAGAGGATACGTGCGTCGTAGGGGATAAAGCCTGGTGAGCGGGCCTGAGACCACTGTAGGTAGGGGTAGAGCTCGCCATAGGATTAAATACGGTGGTAAGAGTGGGCCTCATTGGGAAAGAAAGACGTGAAAGAGGTGAGGGAGGTGGCGTAGCATTTACGGGGAGAAGGTGTGTACCTGGCTTCCTGACATCCGGATCTTCTCCAATGATTTGCCCTGGAACTGGGGCCCATCTGGTGGCTGGGAGGTCCCCATCCCTCCTCTTAAGGAGCCTCACATAAGCCTCTGGGCAGGGACCTTTCCTTGCTTCCACTCTCTTACACACACATATTCCAGAAACTCCTCACAGTTGTGGCTCTTGCAACCCGCACAGCCTTAGCAGCTGCCCTGCTTGAAGGAGCCTGAGGCTGCTGCCCTGGGGGCAACTGGGAAATCAGCCCCTGCAGGTATGATGGGGGATGAAATCCTGCCGGTGGGGCTGGGACTGGGATCTCAAAAGCCCCTGTTTCCCAGCACCAGTGGGGACCTCTGTCCATCTCTGATGTCTGTGGCATCCTTGAAGTAGCCTATTCTCTGCCAGGGCACAAGGTCCCCAGCCCGGAGGAAGGTGTCCCCACTGAGCAAGCCGAAGCTCCCTGCAGAGGCCGGGTGTGCACACCCTGGAAGCCTGAGCCCGTGGGCTCCTGCCCAGGTGAGTCTTCCTATCTCTCTGTCCATCTCCTACCCTCCTAGAGGGGCCAGGCAGAGGGAGCAGGGGCCTGCCAGCTATGGGATGAGGCAGCCGCTCCAGGCCCTTCCAACCCAAGATGAATGAGGCCCTGGCTCCCTTCTGCTGTAGAGCTTCAGCACCCATAGGGAATTCTACATCCACAGACAATGGGAATCAGAGAGGCTGGTCACCAAAGAGAAACATACTCTCACCTCAGCATCCTCTAGATATCTGTCTCCCCCAGTTGAAGGACATAGCTGTTGATGACTTGAACTATGATTCTCATGAAGACATATGGCATTAATCAACCTTTTCATTGTCTCTCCCCAGACATGCTCCCTCCTCCAAATCTCCACTGACCTCAGTACTACCCAGATGTTCCAAATCTGTTGTATTTGACTCATCTCCCACACACCCAAGAGACTGAACAGTTGATTATCTCTCCACAACCCAGCCCATCACTCCTTCCACTACAACCAGGTTTATTTAGCGCCCAGTACGTCTAGGCTATGGTAGGTAGAGCACAAGAGATGAGCTCTGGAGTGACCCAGTCCTGGTTTGAATCCTTGCTCCATGTTTTTTAGCTGAGTGATCTTGGATAGGCTACCTCGCCTCCAGGAGCCTCCATTTGTTCACTCAGTTTGTTCAACAGGGATAAGAGTAAGTTCTTTGCAGGGGTTTTTGTGAAGGTTTGTGAGAGTTTGTCAGAGTGTATATCCAGTACTTCATCGCCAGTTGACACTCAGTACATGGCAGCAATCCTCAGTTTTCTGTTTATTTGGTGGGGGGAGATAATTAGGTTTGTTTGTTTGTTTGTTTGTTTATATGGAGGGACTGGGGATTGAACACAGGCCCTTGTGCATGCTAAGCATGAGCACTACCACTGAGATATACCCTCCCTATGCCTTGCCCCCTGGCGGTTCTCATTTTTATTTGACACGTAAAGAAAGAGAACACAAGATGCCTGCCCTCCAAAAGCTAAAATCTAGTTGAGGTGACACCTATAGGAGCTAGTATAAAGAATTAAAAGAACAAATAACAATAAAGCTACGTCACAAGGAAGTGTGAAAGTGTCAACAGTTAAGTGTTTTTATGAAATCCTCATGTATTGGATTTGTCAGTCATTTTGTTGATTTGTGCCCCATATTGAGTGAGGTGTAGACTTCAGCTCTGATGAGGGTGGGGAGGAGGATGGGAAAACATCCTAGACTAAGAAGAGACTTTGAAGTAGGGAAGTTGACATGTGACACGGGTTAAAGGAGACCAGTTTGCGTTTATGCCTGGGAGTATTCAGACAGTTGGACTAGGTTGGCGTGAGCCTCAGGTGTAGCTAATACTTACTTTGTGCTATAAATAAGAGGGAGCTATTGGTGGTTCTTCAGGAGGGTGGCACAATGAAAAAAAGTGATACCACAGTATGATAAATGGTTGTTTGGAGCTGATGTATCAATAAAAGTAACTGGGAGTAAATCTTAGCTGTGATAGTCCATGTGTAATGTAACCAAGGCTCAGGCTATTATAGGCTTTTAGAGCCAGACAGGAACTCCAGTCATCTGGTTCAAAGGTTCTCAAACAAGAATCACTTTCGGAGTTTGAAAGAAAGAGAACAGATTCATGGGCCCCACTCCCATAGGTGCATTTTGTGCAAGTTCCCCAGAAGATTATGATATGGCATCAGATTTAGGAACAATGAACTAGTCCAACCCTTACACCTAACAAACTTAGTTCAAAGAGAGTAAATGACTCAACCATGATGGTCACACTGCTGCTTGGTGCTAAAAGAGAACCCAAGTGGACACTCCCGGTCTGAGCCATCAAGGTCCCCAAGATGGGCAAAGCTCTGGGGGGAACTCATCTCAAACGTACTCCCCCAGAGGGTCCTCCCTGCTTCTCCAGGGGCTGGTGCCATCCATCCCAGATGGCTGTAGAAGCACCAATGAAGGGAAGAGGAGCAGGGGGAGCCTTTGAGAGACGACAGGAAGGAATACAAAGGTTCTCTGTGGCCACTAGAGGGGAGTGAGAGAGCAAGGGAGGCAGGAAAGGTGAGCGTCAAGGTTCCAAGGCCAGCTCACAGGGAGAAGGAGGCTGTCTGTAGTCCTGATGTTGAAGCCATCGGGGTAGATCTGGAAGGTCAGGCGTTTGGTGATAAGCTTGATGAGCTGCAGCCTGTTTGCAAGACGCCAAGGGGAGTTGCTCAACTAGAGATGAGAGACTGTGGTTCCAGGAAGGAGCAAGCTGGACAGTAAGATCTGGGGCTGCCATGTAGGCATAGAAGCCCCGGGTGAAACCTGAGGATTGAACCTTGAGCTAGAGTAAGCGGTTGCCTACTACAGAGGAAGGGATGGCGCTAAGCAGGCAGGCAAGCCCGGGAGAAAGCTGCAGAGAGCTAAGGAGGAGGACTTGCAGTGATCTGTGAATCTGGTCATTCCCAGAAACTTTACAGGAGAGTGGAAAAGCAGAAGCTAGACTCCAGGAAGTGGTGGTCGTATTGGCAAATAAATGTTGCATAAATAAACGTGGGGCCTAACAGACTCATCTTGTTTTGACATTTCAGGGGACGAGTGGATGATTCGGAAGGTGAAGGTGGAGGAGGAGGAGCAGGAGGCAGGAGAGGAGGTGGAATGGCCCAAGCATCTATCATTACTCCCCAGCCCTTTTCCCTCGCCTGAACTGGGGCCCCTGGCCGCCGCATATAAGCTGGAGCCGGGGGCCCCAGGGGCTCTGGGCGGGCTCGCTCTGACCGGGTGGATCCCGGCTTCGGAAAAGCCCTATGGCTGCGGGGAGTGCGAGCGGCGGTTCCGGGACCAGCTGACCTTGCGGCTGCACCAGAGACTGCACCGCGGCGAGGGCCCGTGCGCCTGCCCGGACTGCGGCCGTAGCTTCACGCAGCGCGCGCACATGCTGCTGCACCAGCGCAGCCACCGCGGCGAGCGGCCTTTCCCGTGCTCCGAGTGCGACAAGCGCTTCAGCAAGAAGGCCCACCTGACCCGCCACCTGCGCACGCACACGGGCGAGCGGCCCTACCCGTGCGCAGAGTGCGGCAAGCGCTTCAGCCAGAAGATCCACCTGGGCTCGCACCAGAAGACACACACCGGCGAGCGGCCCTTCCCCTGCCCCGAGTGCGAGAAGCGCTTTCGTAAAAAGACGCACTTGATTCGCCACCAGCGCATCCACACGGGCGAGAGGCCCTACCAGTGCGCGCAGTGCGCACGCAGCTTCACGCACAAGCAGCACTTGGTGCGGCACCAGAGGGTGCACGAGGCGGCTGGACGCGCCCCGGCCTCTCCCGACCCGCCCGCCTCTCCCGCTTCCCCTGCCCCGTCCCCTACCCCGTCCCCTCCGGGGCCCAAGCCTTTCGCCTGCTCTGACTGCGGCCAGAGCTTCGGCTGGAAGAAGAACCTCGCCACGCACCAGCGTCTGCACCGCAGCGAGGGGAGCCCTTTCGGGTGCGATGAGTGCGCGCTGGGCGCCACCGTGGACCCCGCCGCCGCCGAGCCCTTGGCATGCGTGGCCCGAAGCACAGCGGCGCCCCAGGGCGCTCCCGCAGGCGAGCGGTCCTTCTTCTGCCCGGACTGTGGGCGCGGCTTCGCCCACGGGCAGCACCTGGCACGGCACCGGCAGGTGCACACAGGCGATCGGCCCTTCGCCTGCGCGCAGTGTGGCCGCCGCTTCGGCTCGCGGCCCAACTTGGTGGCCCACTCCCGGGCCCACAGTGGCGCCAGGCCTTTCGCCTGTGCGCAGTGCGGCCGCCGCTTCAGCCGCAAGTCGCACCTGGGCCGCCACCAGGCGGTGCACACCGGCAGTCGCCCCCACGCCTGCGCCGTGTGCGCCCGCAGCTTCAGCTCCAAAACCAACCTGGTCCGCCACCAGGCCATCCACACGGGCTCCCGCCCCTTCTCCTGCCCGCAGTGCGGCAAGAGCTTCAGCCGCAAGACCCACCTGGTGCGACACCAGCGCATCCACGACGTAGCCGCCCTTCCGGCCTCTCATGCTGTCCTCTCGGCCCCAGCCTGGCCCACTCCCACCGAGGTGGCAGCACCCGCGCTCTTCTTCTGAGCCTCGTTCTCTGCCGGACCCTGCCTTTGCTTTCTTTAGCTCACTGGTTCCCCAATCCCATAGGCGACATCTCCTGGGCGGTGGAGCAGATGGTCTGGACTCCTGCTGGCCATTATCTTTCCCTCTCCATCTTACTGCGGAGAATTCTGGAAAGGATAACCAGCTTGGACATTCTGTGACAAAAATGCTAAGTGAACCCTTGGTGGGAACAGTTCAAGCCTGAGTCCTTGGAAAACTACCACCAAGAGACCCCATCAGAAGACAGACATTTCCTGGACCACCCCGGCCAAGGACTGACTAAGTCAGGAACCTCTACAGGGGGAGGGAAAATCTGTGTACTTAAGTTTCATTAAAATTAAAAACTGAAGGTCTTGGGGCTATTAAAGGAGTTGAGGGATGGAACCCCCTGACTTTTCTCATCCATTTCCCCACCTTAACCCACACACAGATACCCCCCTTCCCTTCTATCCTGGATGAGTTTAATTTAGCTGGTAATGGGCTCTACCAAACCAAAATATAATACAGCGAATTGCTAAGTCACTACCCTGCTCCCTGCTTCTAGCTCAGCCTTGATGAGGAGGAAACATTAGTATACATTTCTCATGCCGGGTGTGGAAGGCTAGAACTATAGGAGATGCAGAGAGGGGAGAGCGTGCCCCTGGCCATTTCCATGGAGACATCATGCCACCCTGGGCTCTGGAGCTCTCATGCTCTGTCTCTGTTTGTACTCTCCCCAGGGGATCTCAGAACAGCAGCCCCATCTACCACTCTGCCTGGCAGCCTGAGGAAGGACGTTAGTGGCAGATGAAGGTTGTTCTCCCATCACACTTTCCGATAAGTTCTCTCTTCATGATGGATGCTTGATCCAAACATGTCTGCAGCTGTACTTCCCCAGCCTAGGCAGGCAGGCAGGCTGGCAGGGACAGGGAGGGATAAGATTATGGGGAACATGTTGGACTTGGAGTAAGAAGTCTGACATTTGACCCTTCCTTGGCCTCTTGGAGGACTTGGCGCAGAGCACTCATGTTCCTGGGCCTCTGCTTTCTCATTACAATATGATTGTTGATGTTGATGATGGCTGAGGGCCTTTCCAATTCTAATGTCACTATCACCAAAAATAACCCTAGCAAATACTTACTTGGGTGCTTACTATTGCCAAGCACTGCAGTGGGCACTGGGCAACAATTGTAAGCAAGACAGACAGGACTGTCACAGAGCTTGGAGGAAACGTGAGGAGTGCAGGGTACGGTGAGCACAGGGGGCTCTTGGAGTGGCATCCAAAATCCAGGGAAAGTCAAAGGAGGTTCGTGGGATGAGGACACCTCCAAAGTGAGCCCTGAAGGATGGGGGAAAATACCAAGTGAGTAGTCCCTCCTCCTGGTCCTTTTCCTGGGCTCCCATCTCCCTTCTATCCCAGTCTTCTAATTGCAACTGGTCTAAATGTGCAAGACCTGGGAAATCTTAGATGGAACCCAGTCCCACAGCCATTCTGGTGATGACCATTGTGTTGGGGGAGGTGGAGAAAGATGAAGAACCAGGCTGCCCTCCTGAGTCAGAGCACAGCAGTGAACAGAGGACAGCACCTCTTGCCTGCTTGGGGCTTCAAGACCATCCCCGCAACTCACCTGGCTCCTTCGAGCACCAACACCAATAAACTGGCACCCAGAGCTCACACACGCTCCATTCCTAAGTTGTTGTTGTCTTTCTACTTTGAGGAGGAAGGGAAATGGTCAGTGAAGGAACCAGCATGGTGTACTTTAAATACAGGTTCTCCCCACTGTCTGAAAGTAGAGCATTCCTAGGAAACCTTTCATGAGCCAAAGTGACGGGAAATGAAGATGCAATCACCTCAGGACCCAGCTTGCTCATGGATGCACAGAATAAATGGAGATGAAGGACAGACGCTCACAGAGTACAAAGCTGTGGTGGTTGGGTGCTGAGATGCTGAGTGTGGTTCCCAGGAAGGAGCTTTGCAGTGTCACTCTCACTGCTTGGGGGTGCACTGCCACTATAAGGGCAAAACAAATGCTGGGTGCTAGAGCAAAAAGTCTCCTTCAGATTCCTTTCAGGTAGCGAAAGCAGGTCCTCATGGAGGTCCTTCATAAAAACGAAGTGATGTAAAGAGAACTTTCGGATGGCGGGGGGGTATGTGCAGACCCCATAGCCGGTGTGCTTTGTGTTAGAAAATATTCAGATGCTCCCAGTGCTCCTATTTCCCATCTGGGTAGCGCTAGGCTTGGGAAACTAAGTTAGTGATAAAGAGGGTGTTTGGCAGCGATGGAATCAGAGTAGGGAGACTAAGATACACGATCCAGGCTTTCGTAAAGTCTGCCTGTCACAGAAGTAGTAAGACGAAGAACATTCCGTGTGGCCTCCTTCCTCTCCATCTGCAGGGTTGGATGAGAAGTGTTGGTCAGAGTGACCTGCTGGACATCCTTACAAATCTGTAGTCAGAAAGATTCCAGATGTTCCCAAGGCTGGGCTAACTCAGCAGGCAGGGAGACTGGCACTGGATCCCTCTGCACATAAAGACTGGTGAGCTTTAAAGTCGACACAGCCTGGAGCAAACGTTGTAGGGAACTAAACAGAAGAGTTGGCCTCATGGCATTTACAGTCCAAATAGAAGAAAAGCAGCTGGTCACTTTGGCGCCCGGAATGCTGGGTGCTCTGAGACACTCACAAGCCTAAATCATAGATGGGAGTGAGGCTTGAGTTTCACAAAACACCTTAGACCATCACACGTGGTGGTATGGGCCCAGGTGTTAGATTCTGTTCTTCAGGATACAGGCTTTGGGAGCAATGAGGTACACCTGAGGGTGGGGGTGGTCTCTGAGGAGGTGGGGTGACTTGCTGAGGCCACACCTGCTCAGACTGGGCTCCTGGCCAGCCGGGCACCGCGGTTACATTCACCCACTGCGTTCACCTCTCCTGGGAGAGGAACGGGGCTTCCCGCCCTAGTGCCTGAGGCAGCCAGGCACATTTCTGGGTAACGGACACTTGAGAGAAAGCATGAAGAACTGAAAGCGAGTTCACGTATCAGTTGTAAAATGTGCCCTTTCCAGAAGTGGTTGTGAGCTGTGGAGAACCCTGAGGTGGGGGCATGGGGGTCTGTGTGGAAGGGTGGCTGTCAGCTGTGACTGGCTTGTAATCTGGGTAAGAGCCTGCAGCACAGGCTTTAGTGACACTGCCCAGCCCAGCCCATCTCCAGGGCCCTGGGTCTGGAAATTTGCCTGTCTATCTCGCCTGCCCTGCTGGCCTCCCTGCTGCGCACACAGAGCTGGACTGGGGTGGGGCGGGTAGGGTGATTCGGGGTGCTGAAAAGCCGGGTCTGTGCTCCCAGACTCCTTCACCAAATGCACCGTGTTCATTTCTCAGGGCTCCTGGAACAAAGCACTACAAACTGAGGGGCAGAAAACAGCCAACATTTACCTTCTCACAGTTCTGGAGGTCAAAAGTCCAAAATCAAGGTGTGGGCAGGGCCACGTTCCCTCCAAATGTTCTGGGGTGGATGTGTTCCAGGCCTCGCCCCCACCATCTGGCGATGCGGGCAATCCTTGCTGTTCCTTGACCTACAGCCTCTTCAGTCTAACCGCTGCCTCTGCGCCCCCCCTCCCGCCCCCGGCCTGCTCTCTCTGTGTGCGCGTCTGTCTGTCTCTGTCTCCTCTTTTCTTATAAGGACGCAGTCATGTTGGATTAGGGCCTCCCCAGTGACCTCATCTCGACTGCATCTGCAAAGACCCGATTTCCAGATAAGGTCACATTCACAGTTACTGGGGTGAGGACTCCAGCATCACTTTTGGGGACACATGTCAAACCCATCGCAAGGAAATTCACTGAGATACTGTGCCAAAGCTGGAGGAGGAGAGACTGAAATGCAAGCTCCTGGTGTTGGGAGGAGGGGTGGACTGGCTTCACTGAGGAGGGAAGGGGGCGCAGGCAGTGTGGTTTTGACCAGACTGGACTTGCGTTCCCCAGAGCTCTGGCCTTCCACGTGGAAGGCTGAGAAACTAGCTTTGGAGGTGCACCAGAGCATTCAAAAACGCTTAACGATACTAACAGAAATGTTGTTTTTCTGTTCCTTTATTTTACAAGTGATTTTTTAAATGTCTATTTTCTTACTTCAATAACAGTAAAATAGCTTTGACGTGATTGTAAATAAAGAAAAAGCACAGTTGACTTTGAGGACTGTAGGAGCAGCTGAGAACTGAGCTATCTTCCATCAAACGTGACTGTTTTGTTTAGTGTTTCCATAAACTCTGTGTGTGTGTGTGTGTGTGTGTGTGTGTGTGTACGCCTGTTCTAGAATTTATTTGTGGAGAGACAAGAGATAGAGGAGTCACATGTGGGTGACACTGCCTTGAGGGGTAAGTGGGTTTGAAGGGCAGGGGGGTTCAGCGAGATGGGCTGAGCTTGGGTGGGGGGGCTTCTGGACAGCAATTTGGGAGAAAGAGGATAGGCAGACTGAAGCAAGATGGATTATTCTCTAAGAGTGAAATCTTTTTCTGCTCCATGAGACTCAAGAACCCTCCTCAGAGTTGTGGTAGGACATGGCCTGTGGTCACAGCATGGCAGATGCCTTCCTGGAGGAAAGTGATTCCAGGGGCCTGGTGGAGACCCGTGCCCACCCCTGGGTTGGGGAAACAGACCACTCTACCTTATGGATACTTTGTTAACCAGAGACAAGTCTATATTTCACAGTCATAGGTGTTCAGTCTGTTGCAAACGGGTGACATCCTGTCCTTCCGTGGGAGCAATTATTTAGGGAAAGACTGCAGGGTGCTGTCCTGGGGCCTCACAAGTATGGGAGAAGCAGGGCTCTCAGAGGAAGAGGGCACTGGAGTCCTCACGATGAGGCTTTGCTGAGCTTTCCTCTCTCAAGATCTCCCTGGAGTGCTTTCAGGGCCCCCGGAACTCCACCCCGTGCCCCAGCTTGCTCCCAGAAGGGCTGTATTTTGGTGGGCGAGGCTAACTGTCTCCCAGTAGCTGATCCTTGAGTCGTTTCCGTTTCCTCCGGGATGCTGGCCTTCGCATCCACAGCGTGCGGTCCTCACTGCATGTTCACCCAAGCCCAGGTCTGCGGATCACCCAGCCTGATACCGCCTCCTATCAAGTCTGGGCTCCAGCTTCTCCCGCTTTCCAGTTTATCCTCCAGCTGATAGGATGGTCTTTCTTTTAGCTTGTTATGCCCCAGCCTAGAAACTTTCATTCATTTCCTACAATTTAAGCATCTTTAATCAGCACAGGGGTCGAGAGCTTCCCTGGCATCCAGCCTGACACCCGTGGCCCAGCCAGCATGCAGTAAATGTTTGGGGGCCTAATTCCAAGCCCTCACAGTTGGCTCCAACAAACCTGTTTAACTTATTTCCCAAACATCCTGGGTACAAACCCTCCCCGACCCCAAGTGACCTTTCTTTTGTCCCCCTAACCTATTGAGTCTTTCCTACCTCCCCCCTTTCCTTCCCTTGGTTTCCCCATCATGAAGTGCCCACCCACTCTGACTTCCCTTTTAACTCCTACCTCTTCTTCAAGACCAGCTGGAGGCCCGCTCTTCAGGGTGGTCTTTCCTGAGGGCTCAGCCTCAGGGATCTCCTCTTTTAGGTACCCAAGGACACATCAGATGGCATCCTGCACTGCTTCCAAACACCTAAGAACTTACTGAGTGCAGGTTGTGACCTAGGCTCTTAGTTAATTCTCCGAGATCCCTTTTGATTATCCTCATTTCTCAAGGAAGGAAACTGAGGTTGAGCTGTTATGGGTGTGAGGGCCTCATCTCCCCAGGCTAATGGGGGATGGGAGGCCGCTCCAGGGCGGGTGTTGTGTTTACTGTCTGGATTCCTCGGACCCGCACCTGCATATGCTCACTGGGTGCTCGCTGAACTGGGCAGCTGGAAGAGGAGCCTTGGCAAGGCTCACCCATCTCCCCCTGCTAGAAGCCTAGTGCCTAGAATCCACCTTTTCAGAGTCTGGGTTAAGTCACAGTAGCAGCCAAAAATCCTAGAGAGAGAGTAAATATTCAGCAATCCGTTTTCCCCCTTAGCTGCCAGAATGCTTAAGGCTAAATTTACTGCTCAGGTGCAACTCTCCGAGTTGGACGTCTTGTGTACCTGACATATTTACGTCTCCCCCATGGTAACAGCCGCTTTGTCACCTGTGGCCTTTATTTGTGGTTCCTCCAGAGCCTCTGTACAGACGGGATGAGAAGTCAGCCACACAGACCTGGAGGAGGACAACGCCTCACCTGGGAGAGTGTACGGAAAGGGAAAGCAAGATTATCAGTGTTGGAGGGGCCTGGGAGTTTTCTAGACCAGTGGATCCTAACTTTCTGTGGACCACAGAGCACGTTGTTAAGACATTTGAAATTCACCCCCAGAAAAATGTGCACAGAAACAACAGTTTGCATGTCATTTCAGAAGGTACCTCGTCCCCCAACCCCGAGCCCACCCATGGATTCCATGGTCCCTGAAGCTGGCTAAAGACCTCTGCTCTCTGAAACATTAACCTCTCATCCTGCACATGAGAGAACAGAGGTCTGGAAAAGGAGAGAGATCCTCACAGGACTGAGGGTAGGCGGGAAGGGAAGCTGGAATCCATGGTTTCGCCAGGGTAGGCCCTGCTGGCAGGTGTCTGGTTCTCCTTGTGACCCTGGGCCTGGGCTGCACCCGCCACAGGAGGTGCCTAAAGGCAATCTGGGAACCGCTGTGGGACCAGAGGAAACACCCCAGCTCTGCAACTCCCTTCCTGTTCAGCAGGCTGGGGGCTGGTGTTCAGACCCATGACTCAGTGAGCTAAGGGCCTGGGACCAGATCAGGAGTCATTAGCCAAATTGGCCAGAGGACTAACTCCGCCTCGGAGTCCTGACTGAAGCCCACCCACTTCACTGGTCCTGGAGGCCGGAGTGCACCCCTGCGTGAGCCTCCCTGGGTTGGAACCAGAAAGCCCAGGGCCTCTGTGCCATGGCGGCCATGAATCACCTCCTGTCCACGTGAACCGTCTTATGGGGCTTTTCATTTCTCAGCTCCGGCCCCGCAGGCACACTGCTCTGTCTCATCTGGCTTTGTTGTGCTTCGTTTCAGGGAGGAAACAAAGCAGCGACAGCTCACCCCGCGCCTTCTATTCTCAGTCAAGGTCACAGGCTTCCCCTTTCCTCCGGGGGCCCGTGCTAGTCACCACCCATCAGGGTTTAGAGAACAGTCTTCTGAGCCTTCAATAGCTCCGTGAAAGCGGCTGTTTGGGGAACCACTGCTGAGCGGGACAGGGGAGATGCCCAGAGACTCGGATTGTCTATTTGAAGTCCAGGAGGTCCTTAGACACTTGAGACTACCTGGGAAAAATCAAGGACCCATCCAGTGCCACCATGGGGACCTGCCTTTCGCAAATGGAACTGGTTCATTAAATGAGCTGAACTGGTTAGGTGGCAAGCAAGAAGCAGCTTTATTTTCTTTTTTCTTCCATCATCACATTCAAACCCACTGTCAGAACCGCCTTCTCCACTGGACCAGATTTCCACTGACACGCAACCGTCACTCCAACACTGAGTGACTGAACACAACCACCCCGGTTTCCTCCTTGAAGCTACTTTGTCTCTAACAGAAGGTCAGGTTCTGGACATGATAAGGCAGACTTTCATTAAGACCCTGGGGACAGGAGCTTGCATGGTCGGGAGGAGGACCAGGATACAGCAGCTGGGGTCTGCTCAACCCCCGAACTGCAGTGGGGGCCTGGCCTCCTCTCGCTGGGCTCACTGCTCACAACTCAGAGCACTGGAGGGACGGGGTGGTCCTCTGTGAGACAGCAGCCAAGGCTTTGGTCTGCTCCTCTTAGCATCACCTTTCCTGGTTGTGCCCAGGTGGGCAGTCACACCTGAGCAGCCCTGGACCTGGCAAGCAGCAGTCAGGTCCTTGGTCTGTGCTCCCAGTGGGCTCTTTGAGAGGCTCCGATTTCTCCTCCCTCCCTGCCAGGAACCAGAGACAGAAACAACAAAGCAAAGGCGAACAGGACAGAGGAGCTCAGAGTCTCTCACCCACTGGGCTCCCTGAGAGTGAACCTTGCAAATAGTGCATATTCTCTCTAAATTATCCTTTAATGGAAACTGATCTTCTTAGGCCATTATGTAAGGGCTGCCGCAAGGGGACGGGTGGCAGAGGCTTTGATTTGCTTCTGCACTGTGCTTCTAGGTCTCATGAGAGGGGAGGACCTGCAGGGTTTGGTTTCTTCCAGATCCGAGGTTCCTGGTTTAAGACGCCTTGGCTGTAGGTGCTCAGACAGAGATGTGCTGGACAACATCCCTCTGACGGTTCCACCTCCCCGTTTCCATGTCATCCTTCCTGCAGGAAAAAACCCTGGTAAAAGTTCTCTTGTAGCTGGAGTCGAGCTGAATTCGGGTGGGAGGGGGACATGGATACACCGGAAGCCACAGTGTGGGCCCTCTGGTGTGCCTGCTGAGAGGCCTCGCTCTGCGGGGAGATTCACAGTGACAGAGACCTTGGCCGGAGGCTTGAGGAGCCCAGGGAGGTCTCGGGCCTGCCCCTCCACTGGCTCAGCGCTCTGTAAAGAGCCCAGAGGTCCCGGCTGACCGCGCGCCTGGGAGCCAGCCCAGGAGCACGCCTGTGATTCTCTACGCAGTACATTTGGGGCGGCGATGCTGAACAATGAGATGCCTGAAAGGGTCTCTTGATGAAAAGTTCGTGGGTCATGATAAACACATGATAAATGTTTTCACTGCCTGGACTCTAGACCTGCATTTATTGTGACATAAAGTTGCAAACTGCACCAACTCAGATGTGGGAAGGATATCTGAGACTGTAAGGAAAAGGGAGGGGTTGGGAATTAGGGTCTGGCAGGGGGGTCAGACGGCACCTTCGGGGGAGCTCACCTGGCACCGACGTGGTCCTTCTGCTCACTTGGGTGAGCAAGGGACTCACTGTTCTAAGCTTCTATTTCCTCTCTGCAAAATGAGGACCCAGTGACACTTCACTGGATGAAAGGACATAGTGCAGACTAAAGACATGACAGAGCACAGGGCCTGGTACATTCTGGGTATAAAATTAGCTAACACTAATTGAAAAAGCACATTATATCTTATTTTATAAAATGCGTCCAGGGCAGAACTATTCTCCAGTCTTTCCAACCTAGGTCCTCCCCAAGCATCCTGACTGAGCAGCATAGAGCAGGTGCCTGCTGAGTGGGGCCAGCATTGTCGCCGTGATGGAAAAGAGCAGGGGCGGTTCACGGCGAGTGACAAGTAACTGCTGCAGCCAAAGATCAAGTGAACGCCAGAGACACGTTCCCAGAAAATACAGAGTCTAAATTAGAAAACGGTCTCAGCTAGAAATCATTATATTGAAGCAGCAACACAGAGAGACAAGTCCACTAAGTAAATCGCGTGACAGCTGGAGGATTTTATGGCCTCTTGGAGACATTGTTAAAATGTTATGGTGATTACCTGTTGTTTTTTTTTCCCCCAGACTTGTGTAATGTTGTTTCAAATCTTAAAATCCTTTCCAGTGGATGACAAAAGTCTGTCTGAAAGTGTGCCTTGAACACAAAAACTTGGACAGTCCAGATCAAGCCGGTGAGATGCTCTGGCTATAAACCTGGCAGAATGTGGTTTTTATTGTGAATCCACCACTTTTACTAGCTGTGTGGCTGCTGTCAAGCCTTTTACTCTCTCCAAGCTTCAGTTACCTTCGGGGGTGGATGGAGGGTTAAATTAGGTAAAGGGCGTTGGAGCGTGTGGCTCTGAGTAAGCACTTCACAATGTGAGATATTGTGGGGTGTTTTTCTTTTAATTTTTCTTTGGAGGGGAGGGGAAATAATTAGATTTGTTTGTTTGTTTGTTTACTTAATGGAGGTACCGGGGATTGAACCCAGGACCTCGTGCATGCTAAGCACGCACTCTTCCACTGAGCTCTACCCTCCTCCCCTCATTTCCTTCTTTACACCTTTGCCTTTTCCATATTTTCTATGGCTTTTTAAAAATGATCGGAATGAAGGTAAATATACTAGAAGAAGATGAAGCTGGCTGTGCAGGTGCATTGGTTATCAACTGCTACATGACAGATAACCATACACCAAGTGGCTTCAATTAACACAGTTATCTGACAGTTTCTGTGGGTCTGGAGTCTGGGCTGTCTGTTCAGGATCCGCAGGCTGAATTAGGCAGCTGCATTCCCATCCAAGGCTCAGCCAGGAAGGATCTGCTCTGAACTCACCCAGGTTGGCAGGTGCCTTTCCCGCGGCTACACACTGGGGCCTGCGGTTCCCTGCAAGGTGTTGGGTGGAGGCCCCTAGATCCTAGAGGCTGCCTGCGGCTCTTCTGCAAAGCACTCTGTTCATGTAGGTTTCCCAGAGCGGTGCAAAAGAATCTGTGTAAGTGGGCTCCAACCAGACCTCAAGGAGCACCCAGGGATGAGGTCTGCTGCTCTAGGGTCTTGTCCTTCATCGCCTTAAAGCCCAGATTGCCACCAAGCAAGAAGCATTTAGAACATCTTAAGTGGAGAGGATGGAGGGTCTGGTCCATGCCGGGTGGACACAGATGCTCCAGGATGAGGAAAGAACCCGTTTCTAACTTCCGGTGATCATGAGTGACCAGCCTGTTAACAGGGGAGAAACGAAAACACAGTACCGAGCCCAGGTGTTGATGGTATCAATTCATAGTTTCAATCAGAATCCTAGGGTTCTATAAACTCTTGGAAAATTTTGGTGACTTCATTCCAACACCCTCGCTCTCTGGTGTCTCAAAGCCAAATAAGTGTTCTTCTGATATTCAGTCCAGGTTTGTTGAGCCCCTACTCTGTCCCTGACCCAGTGTTGGTGCAGAGATACCACATATATCTGCCCTCTTTAATAGAGCTCACAGTTGGGGGTGGGGAGAAGACATTCAACAAATAATGTACAAGTAGATGTTTCAGATTAGTAGTTTTAAAAATAAGCTTTATTTCCTTCCTCCTTGAATTGCCTCAGGCACCTCCAAATTTAGCTCGAAGGGCCAGCTTTTAGTGCACTCCTGTTCTGCATGTTTTAGGGCCTCACTTTGCTCTGAAGCCAGATTTCCCAAGCTACAAGCGCAGCTCAATCCCTTCATGGCTGTGTGACCTTGAGCAAGTTCATTAACCTCTCTGTACTTCAGGTTTCTCATTTGTAAAATAAGAATGATAATAATAGTATTTACATCTGCGTACACTGTTGTGAGGAATAAGAAATAAAGGAAATCATAAAAAGTGCTCAATGGTTTTCTCCATATAAATCTTTGGTAGATTCATTCCTAGATATTTGAAAGTTTTGGTAACCAGAAATGAAAATTTTAATTTTTTTCTAACTGCCACATGTTGGTATATGCAAATACAACTTACTTTGATATATTGGCTTTTACCCAGTTGCCTTATAAACTCTCAGTAACTTTAATAGTTTATTTATAAATTCCTTTCAATTGTCTATGTGTATAGACAAAGCACGGGTGAGTAATAACTCCTGTGTTCCTTTTCCGCTCCTCATACCTTCATCTCCCCTGCTTACGGCCCTGGCTAGAACATCCACTGCTGTGCTGTATTATACTGTCAAAGTCGGCCTCCTTTTCTTGCTCCTGATCTGTGGAAACACCTCAGTGTGTCACCATTAACTATACTTGCTAAAAGCGTTTTTTTTTTTTTTGTTTTTTTTTTTTAGATAATCTTTAGCAACTGACAATGTCTCTTTTTCATCCTAGTTTAGATATTTACAGGTGTTGGCCCTTATCAAATGATCTTTATGCAGCTATTGAAATGCTCACATGATCTTTCTCCTTTATTATGACAGTGGTTTACCATGAGTGATTTCCACATGTTAAAACCCTCTGTGCGGGGGAAGGTACAGCTCAGTGGTAGAGCACGTGCTCAGCATGTATGAGGTACCGGGTTCAATCCTCAGTACCTCCATTAAATAAATAAATAAACCTAATTACCTCCTATCCCCCCCCAAAAAATCACCTCTGAATCTCTGCAATAAACCCAACTCAGTTGCGACGTTTCATTCTTTTTATAAATTGCTGTATTGTTCAGTAATGCTGTTTAGGATTTTGTGTCTATGAACATTTTTTGAGATTAGCCTGTGATTTTCTTCTCTTGTACTGTTCTTCTCAAGTTTTGGTTTCAAGATTCTGCTAGTCTCACAAGATAAGTCAGAGTAGTCTATATTTTCGCGTTCTTTGGAATACTTTGTGTAGTACTGAAATAACTTTCTCCTTAAATGAGGTAGAACTTACCAGTGAAACCTTCTGGGTCTGCAGTTTTCTTTGTGGGAAGATGTTTGGTCGCTGATGCAATTTTCCCAATGGCACAGGACTAGTCAGGTTTTCTATTTCTTCTTGAGTCTGTTTTGCTATGTTGCATTCTTGTGGTAGTTGTGTATTTGGAGTTTTCAAATTTTGGCAAAGTTTGAAAAATACCTTTTCAATCTTTCTGTGGTCTGTGGCAGCATCTGCAGTGATGTCACCTTCTTCATTCCTGAGACTGGTTGCCTTGCCTTCTTTTTTAATTGAGGAATCACGCCACAAGCTGGTCAATTGCATTCATTTTGCTAGAACCACAATTTTTGGCTTTCGTGATTACATCTATTATGTGTGTGCTATTTCAGTAACTCCTACTCTTACTTTTACATGCCCTTAACTTTGGGGGGGATTTCCTTTGCTACCCTATCTGCACCTCCCTGTACATTCCCAGCCTTTCCTTTCTGTGCACACTCGCTCATGCCTACATGTTTCTAACTACTGACTTAGCTTTATCTTACAAGTTTTGGTATGTGGTACTTTGTTATAGTTCAGGTCAAAATTTTTCTTATGATTTGTTGACACACAGGTTATTTAGGAACACTTAAAAATATATATGTAAGGATTTCCCACCTCTTGTTATTTGCTGCTAGCTTAGAAGTTAAAGCGGTCAGAAAAATTTAATATAATTTGAATACTTTTAAATTTGTTTAAACTTGCTCTAGGTCTTAGTATATGGTCAATTTCTGTAAATGTTCTGTGTAGGCTTGAAAAGAATGTACATTCTTTTTTTAAATAATTATTTATACATGATTTATTTATAATTTATTTTTTGAGGGGGGGTAATTAGGTTTATTTATTTCTTTGTATTTGGAGGAGGTACTGAGGACTGAACCCAGGACCTCCTGCATGCTAAGCATGCACCCTACCACTTGAGCTATCCCTTCCCCCTGAAAATGTACATTCTGTAGTCCTAGGTGCAGTGTCCTAGATACTCATCAATTGAGCCAATTTTAATTGGCTTGTTCAAATCTTCTATATTCTTCTTGATTTGTCCTATCAATTTCTGAGGAAAAGTATGCTAAAACTTCCCAAATACAATTGTAAAGATGGGTATTTTCCCTTTCAGTTCTTTAAATGTTGAGACTAGTAGAGGGAGAAATGGAATGATTTAAAACCAACCAACCCCCTCCCACCCAAAAAAACCAACCCCACAACACTGTCAGTACAAAAGGAGGTGGGAAAGAAGGGAACCCCTGTCCCCAGACAAGTGAGACAAACACAAGCGCAAAATAAGAGTATATTCAAACCCAAATACATCAGCAATTGTATTACACCTAAGTGGATTAAGGGCTCCAAGTAAAGAGCAAAATCTGTCAAGCCGGATTAAAAGACAAAGTCTAACAGTCAGCCATTTACAGAAGCCACACCTAAAACACAAGGACACTGGTGGGGAGCAGGTCTGGTCTGCCCTTGTGCGAAGCTCCTTCAGGAGAGACCGGTGACATCATGGGGCGTCTCAGCCAGGGCACTGTGTCCCCACACCTCTCCACCCCTAATGCAGACCCCCTTCCACTGGACCCCTCAGGGCTGGCCTGGAGACTGGGGGGCACCCGCTCTGACAGGTTGAGGCAAGACCTTGCCACTTTCCAGGTTTACAGTGACCTTGGGTGGGCTGGCGGTAGATGGGACACTGAGGACTGTGACTGGAAGGGTTGGAAGGGAAGGAAAGTTTTCTGGTGACTTCCCAGGGTGGTGACAGGTGGAGCTGGCCCCGACTCCAGACCCAGAAATCCCTGAGTTCAAAAAGGCCCCCTGGTTTCTCCCACCAAGGTGACCACATTTCCTCACAAAGTAGATGGAGATGGACATGGTACCAAACTCCTCAACTGCATACAGACTTTTCACCAAATCACTGATTCCAGAAGGCCTCGCAGTTAACAACCTAAAGGCTTTTTGTCCAGGTGGCAGAGGACTGGGTGACGAACACGGCTGCAGATCACGGAGTCTCCCTTTAATTTTATTACTTACTTTCCTCATTCTTGAAAAAAGACGAGTTTCCTACAGGGTCTGGTTGGATCTGGAGCCTCTGGCCTAGGCCGCAGCAGGCCAAGGTGGGCAGGCTGTGCCCAGGGGACGAGCACTGTGCCAGGGGGAGGCTGTGCGCCCGCAAGCAAGGCCCTTTCAGCCCCTGGGCCCCTGTGGTCCTTCCTGCCTGCTGCACCGGGTTGTGTGGGGGCTGGTATCTGTCAAGTCTGGAGCTCCAAACCTTAAAATGCCACCCAGAGGTAGACAGGGGTGCAGCCTTCATCACCCCTGCTCAGGAGGGCGAGGATGGGCCCGAGGGGTGCGGAGTAGGGTGCAGGGAGCGCCCCCTACCGAGTCCTGCCCTTTGTACTGGCTCTGAAACGTGCCCAGCGCCACTCCCTGCACAGCCTGGAAAGGAGCTGGTCTCACCTTCCTGAGTGGAAAGTCTAGAACTTTCCTGTTCCTGAGTCTCTAGGATGGCTAAACGTGAAGAGACTGTGTTTTAAACATCCTACTTACATGATCTTATCAACACTAGCTTTCAGGTTAGTCATCTTGGGACTTATTCCAGTCCTGGGAACATTCTAGCACCCGCCTGTGATGGTCTGTCTGTCTGGCCCATCAGCATCAGCAGCCTGCTTCTTCCACAGGGACAGCGAGGAGCACAGGCCAGGCCCTGAGTGTCCACAAAGACCCCGATTTTAGGGACACACTTGGTACAGCAGCCACAAGCCCCCCCCCCCCCCTTGTGCAGTCATCATGGCTACAGTCCCTTCTGGGCCCCCGAGCTGGCTGGAGCCTCAGTACTGCACCCAGGTTCCCCGACAGCACAGCTAACCATGCCAGGCAGAGCCCTCCCAAGGATTCCCAAGTAAGGACTCGAATGGGAGAAGATCTCACCCTGGGGAGGGAAGTGAGGCAGATGATCAGCAGGCCATTTCCGAGACTCCATCAAGTGCCACCTGAGGGGTGGGGCCCGGAGCAGGCCCGTCTGGCCACCAGGGAAGCAGGCCTAGTGACCCTGGACATACTTTCTTCTCCCTTAAGGAACCCAGATAAGCCCAGCCCCGTGTGTGTGTTAAGGGCTGAACTGTGTACCCCTGGCCAGATTCATATACTGGAGTCCTAACCCCAGCACCACAGAATGCGACCTTATTTGGCGGCAAGGTCTTTACGGAAGCAACCATGTTCCAGTGAGGGCACGAAGGTGGTGTCCTTAGACAAAAAGGAAATTTGGAGATGTGAGCTCAGGGAGAGCGCCCTGGGATCACGAGGACGGCCACTGACTGACAAGCCAAAGAGAGAGGCCTGGAACAGCCTCAGAAGGAACCAACTCTGCCGACACCTTGACCGTAGACTTCTGGCCTCCAGGATGGCGAGACTGTAAATGTCTGTGGTTTAAGGCTCCTGACTACTGCGGCCCTGGAACCAGTACAGCGCGTGCTGTGTGCACTCTGCCCCCAGCAGTCACCCGGGAACTCCTCCCCCAGCCTGCGGAGGGATTGATGACTTCTCTGCACGGTGTGCAAGGTCAGGCAGCCGAGCCGGCTTGTCTCCAGTGCTGGTAACAGCCAATCAGCCACACTCCAGTGTGGCCCCACTGACCTCCTTTCTGTAGAAGCCAAGGACCTTTCCCTTAGAAACCCCCTTCTTTGACTTTAGAATCCATATAGGTAAATCCAGCTTAGACTAGGGGGCGGAGTTCTGCCTTTCTCAGCGCTGGGATCCAGACAGCAGGTGTTGGGAAAACGTGCTCTCCTGGCCCCTTTGCAGCTGCTGGGAGCACCCCAGGCACACATGGCAGGCCCGTGCCCAAACACACACCACCCTGGCCAGCTCCAGGGTTCCGGCAGGAAGGACAGAAGTGACATTCAAATTAACCTGAGTCAGGAAAGCCAGAGGCTTGGCTGAGGGATGCACACCAAAGGGTGGCATCCCTGAGCAGACAGCATCCTGGAGTCTGGGGCAGTCAGACCAAGGGCAGCCTCCTGGCCCCTTCACGGCCCAGATATGGGGAAGGTTCTGCTGGAGGCGGGGGAGGGGGGAGACTGGCCCCCTGGAGAGGCAGCCTGGGTGGAGCATCCTCAACAGGACTGAGCCCATGAAGACGGCAATCAGGAGGCCCCCACTTCGGGTCCCTGTGTTCCCCACCCCACAGTTCCCCCTCGAGGGCTCTCTGGAACCCCGCCAACAGGCGGCTTGGATCCTTGGGCCAGTTTAGAGTCCTGGTGGGTACAGCTACTGCAGCCAGCCGCTCCACATCTGCACTGGTCATGGGAGGGGCCACCTGGGGGGGTAAGGCAGCGGGCACTGAAGGGGGAGGAGGGCTCTGGCAGCCCCCAGTGTGTCTGAGGGGGTGATGCACAGTCAGCATGGTGCGGCTGCTGCATGCTGAGGAGAGAGGCTGCTGGGAAGGGCTAGAGCTGGGCCCAGAAGGTTCTGCTGGGTGGGTGTCTGGAGGCAGCTGAGGCACCAGGTGCAGCCTCCCGCTGGACAGGCCCGAGTCGCCAGCCCTGCTGCCTTCTGCTGGGCCCCCCAGGATCTTTGGTCTGGGCCTGGTGGGGCCCTTTTGCCTCCAGTAGGGCAGGTGTCTGCGAGCAGGGCTACTGGCCCAGCGAGGGCCCCGGGGGAGGCCCTTAGGCCCAGGGCCCCTCGGGCGCCGCCCCAGCCGATCCACCTGGGTCCTCACGGCGGCCACTTCCTGAGACAGGCCTGCCAGGGCCACCTCGAGCCGATCCAGCTTCTCCAAGAGGGCAGCGCCAAGGCTGCAGAGCTCCTGCTGCAGGGAACTCCCACAGGGGCACGGCGGCTGTGGGCAGGCGAGCGGCAGAGCCGGGGGGACAGTGGCCACGGCGGGCGGCTCGGGCAGACTTTGGGGCAGGGGCCTCCCGCCGGTCCTGGCTGCAACCAGAGCGGGACAAGGGTGAGAGCCCTGGAGCATCAGATCTTCTCCTCCCCTAGGGTCCCACTAGCTAGTGCGTTTGGCATCCAGCCCCACCAAGGCCTGGCTTCAGCCAAGAAGGAAGCAACTCAGGCTAGGGAACATCGAAGGCTGTTCCCCAAGTCCATGTGCAAGACAGGTCACAGATTGGGTCTCCACGGTGACCAAGTTTGCTGAGAACAGTGGCCTTCCCACCTTCTAGGAAAAGGACGGGTGGGTTCTTTGTGCCACCTTTGGCCCTACTGGTGTCCAGAGCACCTAACTCTACCCTCAGGAGCCAGTGAGCAGGGCCTGGAGATGCTGCAGATGGCATGAGGCCAGGCTGTGGGCGAGGGCCCAGGAGGGCCAGTCCAGCCTGAGGCCCAGGTGCTTCTAGGGGCTGACCAGGGGGCCGAGTCAGCACCCAGCACTACTGGTCAAAAGCAAAGCACAAGGGTCCCCACCCCTCTTGACATTTACATACCCCCCCCAATCAGAAGTTATAGTCTTAAGTAAGTTAAAGCTTAAGTTACTTTTTAAAAAAATTACCTTACTCCTTCACCCTCAGTTCCCCTGGAACTGGTCCCCACCTGAGGAAAGTCTCACAAGGAAGCCCTGTCACCACCGGAGCTGTGGGACAGACCCACTCTCCCGCCATGTCTGAGTCCCCAGCCCGGCTCCAGCCTGTATTTTTCAGGGCCTCCAGGGCTTCAGACAGAGGAGAAAGTGAAGACTGGAGCCCAAGGACCCAAACGCTGCCCAGCAAAGTTCCCCAGAAAGGATCTCGGCTGAGGGTGAGCGACAGTGTCGAGTTGTAGGCAAGGTGGGGGCAGCGGGTCTGCCGGCCTCGGGCCAGCCCCGCGCTCCTAACAGAGCAGCTGCACCTCCAAGGTCGCCAAGCCCCCATACAACGGAGCCCCCGCAGGCATGTCTCTGATGCGGTTTAGGGAAGAGCCTTCTCGGGGTCAGGGGATGCAGAACCACCCTCCGGGGACGCCCCCGGCCCGGGCACTCGACATTACTGAGCCTCAGTTTCCCCATCTATTCTCTAAAGTCCCCTCCGACCCCAAACTTTGATTCTGGACATATCTATTCTGGTAAAAAAAAAATCTGTGTGTTTTGCCTCTACAAAGTGTGTACTTTTATGAAAAAGCCAGCTATTTCTATAGGAAAACACTGAAATGAAACAAGCAACCTGAAGCGAGCTCGAGGTGAACTCTTCCTACTTATGACCCAAAGAGCCTGGAAGGGTGTTAAGAAAAAGCTTTCCCCAAGCTGTGACCCTGGAGGTCTGGCCGGCCCACCCTGTCAGAGGGAGCTGAGCCATGGGGAGGGAGGTGGGTGACCGTGCAGACACTGAGCCCCAGCAGCCCCTGTACCTGCAGGGTCCCCAACAATGATGATGCGATGGGGTGGGGAGGCCGTCAATTCACCTGTAACAACTGGTCTTCCGTCTCCAGGCCCCAGGCCCCTAGATTCTTCACTTGCCCTTGGCTTCCAGGACAGGGGACCATGGGCTGACCCAGGGGGCTGGCAAGGCTCTGGCCCCCTTCTTTTCTCCAGCTGAGGGGCCGGGCAGGGATCGACAGCTGTCCCTGCAGGAAAAACACAGAGCGTTTGGGGTGTGGACACACACCACTTTGCCAGAGCCATTCTGACAGGGGATTGTTGGACGTGGCCTAAAAAATAAAAATCAAACTTTCAACTTTCAAATACTGGTTAAATGAGATGCAAGATGAATATACCGGAGTTGCTGGGGGCCCATCTCTGGCTGAATGGCCCACTGGGGCATGTGTGGTTAGGGTGGGCGGTATTGTTTCTGGAGTCCTCTGCAGCTCTGGCATGATGCCTCTGGATCTACCAGGAGGTGGAGGCTGGGAGAGCAGGTGGAGAGGGCCACGATCTGCAGGTCCACCCCGTGAAGCCCCTCCAGGGCTGAGCTGGGGGGCCTGGGGGCCATGCTGGCTGTTTCCCACTAGGCGCACTGGGCAGTGAGGAACGCGGGTACAGCAAGGGCCTGCACAACGGCCAAGGACTGGGTGGAGTCACTGGCCTGAGTGTGGGCGTGGGGGGTGAGCTCCCTTCCCTGACCCTGCACCCCCCACCCACCCCTACCTCCTCCAGTGCTGCCCAGGGGGCCAGGCTGACCTGGGGTCTCCGAGCACACTTCTCTCCAGGGCAACTGGGACCTGCCTCCGGTCTTCTCTTCTGCTTTTCCTGCTGGGAGCAAACACTGGGTCAAGCTTGGACTGATAATCCAGGTGGCCTCGGGTAGCAGGCAGCTGTTTCCAGCTTTCTTGACAGGACAACCTCCAAGTTCTTCCAGACAGAGGTATCTCACTTTTGACATTATTTTTGTTTATTGCCAATTTTTTCGAATGTACATTATTATTTCCTTTACACACATTCATACATATACATATATACACATAATGGCAGTGTGAGCACCTGCCATTAAGCTTTGATTGTCGAGGCATCCCTCTCAAAGACATCCTTCTGGGATAAACATATCGGCGAACACAGCTACTGGCAACATAACCAGGTAAGGAACGAGGCAGCTCGCAGATCTGGGTACCCTAGATCACTGACCACTGGGGTACCCCCACTTCTCCCTTCCTGTACCCTAATTCCACACTTGGGTTTTAAATAGGCCAATAAAACTGCCAAACACTAGACAGCCCACCCTCGACATAATAAAGACAGAACCCAGGCCCACGCACGGCCTCTCTCCCTACAATTTGCTGAGTGCCCCTTGGGTATGCCATGTAACCTCTAGGATCTGTGAATAATAAATCCCATTCCTCAAAGTTCCCTGATGAAGTGCATCCTACGATCTTTGTAAGAACTTCAAGGGCCAGCCCAGCTGGAACACTGGCCCCAGTAGGGGAACTGTATGTGGGGCTTGCTCCCTACAAGTCATACAGGCCGGGGTGAGCGCCCCAGGCATTCCTAGCTGAGAGCATCATCAACAACAGGCTGGGGCCGACACAACAGTGTATACAGGTACATACATTATGGAGTACATGTAATGTGCATGTTATATATAACGTATAGGTATTAAGTTTATTACCAGGGTAATGAAACATATTCATTTAACATTCTTGGGGTCCCATGTGCCTCAATAACTCCAACTTCTCTCTTGGACACAGTTCATATTATGGGACCTCAAGCATGACAAAAGTAGAGAACTTTCTGGCACGAGTCAGGCAAAGTAATGGGTGGGACGCAGAGAACCCCATCTCTGGACTAGCGGCCCTCCTGGGAGACACACCCCCTTCTCAGGAGACCCCAGGCTCACCTGCACTGAGACCGCAGTGGTACTTGGGCTCGCCTTTCTTTGGGCCCTCACCAGGGCTGCTGCGAGCGCAGGGGCCGCCAGGGCGCAGGGACAGAGGGCCAAGGCCCTTGCAGCTGGGAAGGCGGTCCCTCTCTGTCACAAACAAAGTGGGTGTCAGGGCGGTGCCAGCACCCTGGGGTGGGGCTCCCGACCCTCCTCTCCCCAACAAGCTCACCCGGCAGGAGGGGCTGCCAGAGCTCAGGCTCTGGCCGCAGGTCTTCTCCTTCTGAGCTGCTGAAGCTCGAGCCAGGGCTGGCGCTGGTGCTGGCGCTGGGACTGGCCAGGCAGGCGAAGCGCAAGGGCCCCCCAGGCAAGATCCCCTTCAGAGAGTTCTCCAGGCAATGGAGTGGGGAGGGCTTGGAGGCTGGCTCTGGCAAATGGCAACAAAAGAACCCTCTGTCCACCAGCTCAACAACAGGCAGGAGGACCCTCTGCCTCAATGGGCAGGCCTGCAGAGCCGGACCCCTTTCAGCTCAGCTGATGCTCCACACCAGCTCTGCTGGACCCTGAGCAGCTCCTTCGCTGGCCATGGAAGGTGGACAGAGGCAAAGCCAGAGCCTGGCCTGGTCTCCAGCTGCTCTAGAAAGCAGCTGGAGAACCTTCCAGAAGTCAAAAGACCCTGGAAGCCACTAGCAGTCTGCTTCCAGCCAGGCCTTGGGTCTTATAAGCTGGGCAGCCCCTCCTACTTGCACTCACTCAGGGCCAGAAGCCTGAGGAGAGATTCAGTTCTGTCCACAGGAGGGCCCCTCAAAGCCAGTTCCTGCCTGGTGGGAGTATTAGAAATACTGTATTTATTCAAATAAGTCAGACCCTACCAGACTTTAGCAAATCTAGGATGGAATTCTGCTATAAGGTTAAGCTGCAGTGGTGGCGGTGGCGGTAGCGGTGGTGGTGGTGGCGGCTGCGGCAGCTGCAGGAGACCCCCAGCCCTCAGGCAACTAGAAAGATAAAGGAAATAACCCTTCCTTCACCCAGAAAAACCCAATTGCTGGAAAAAAACAGTGCTCTCCCCACTTTTTCTCAGTGCTTTGTGTTGCTTTATCTTCTTTCAGCACACCTCAGAGTATTCTGGCCAGCATCTTTTACAAAATACACACAGGCCCCGGCTGGCATCCAGGATGGATGTAGATGGGGAGGGAGAGGGGAATAAGAGAGAAGGGGAATCTACTCTCTCATCAAAGATTTTATCTGGAGGGAAAACATGCCACTAAGTACGGGGACAGATGTCTGCTCACCGTCTTGGAGCCACCTCCACCGTCCTGGCCTGGTGGCCCCAGGGTCTTTGAGGCCTCGTTGGAAGCAGGTAGGGATGGTGCCAGAGGCAAGCGCCTGTGGGCTGGCCAGTTGGAGGCTCCCAGTGGGCATGTTTCCTCGATGCTGTCCTGGATGGGCTGGTTCGCACGCCTCGCCTCTCATTCCTGGTTTAACAAGAAGCTAGTGGCCCGTCAGCCCAGGGGCCCCGTGTTAGCACCAAGGCCAGGAAGTCCCGGGACAGAGAACAACTCCCATTGTTGGGCTCTCGGGCATACGAGCTCCAGGTGTGGGACAGATACCAGCCCAGCCCTGCAGATGTTCGTGGGAGCCTTCCCAGTCCTCTGGGGTCTCTTTATTCCCAGACCCAGCCACCTAGACTCCTGGGAGGCCCACAGCTCACTGGCTATGCTGGACACCGAGGCTCAAAGGGCCAACACAGCCAGGATACAGACACTCCGCTGCCAAAGCCCCAGCTCAGGTTCGGACTCGGAGCAGCAGACCGTGGGGCTGGGTGTCCTGTCCTGCTCCACCCCCTACTCTGGCACTGGCAAGCCTCTGGCCAGGCCACTTTCAGAGCGCCATCTCCTCGCAGGCCTTGGGGAGGTGGCTCCGAGGCAGTCTTAGATGCTGGGCAGTGCTTTACCTTCCTTGTCTGCCGTCCAGTTCCCAGGCTCTGCTCTCTGTGGCCCCCTGTCCCCCACTGAGGACCGGTACCCGGCAGGCTGCGGCCCAGGTGCAGGTATCTCTCTGAGACAGTTCTCCAGGCCCTGGAGCGGGGAGCTTCCCACAGGGCTTCCTGTGAAAACCCAACATTTGCAGTCCTGGCCGGCTGGAGCTCAGTCTCTACAAACCCCAGGAGCCTGGCCTGTGCCCTGTGTCCAGCGCAGCTGGGGCCACGGGAAGCGGCACAGAGCAGGGGCCTGTCATGCCGGCTCAGGGCACCTGGACGGGACCTGGCTCTAAACCCTGGTCGGTCCTGCCTCTGGGAGGCCCTGGGAGAAGCCACCAGGCCTCTGCCACCTACACAGAAGATGGCCAGTGGGCTGTGATGAGGGAGAGGGTCCCCGAGGCTGGAAGGTCATCATCACTAATCAAAGAGGAAAATGCTCATGACGTAGCAGGTCGAGAAGGGGAACACTAATGCATTTCAACTTAGAAAAAAAACAGATTGCAAAAATCTTACTTCTAGTGATAGAGCTGTGCAAGCAACAGGAACTAGATGGACCGAAATTCTAGAAAAGGGAAGGCCATTCCTAGTGAGGTGACATCTCTGCCAAGCTTTCCCTGTGGACACTGCTGAGTCCTGGGGAGGAAGCCTCTATGACGTGGCGTGAAACTGCTGTTCGGGTGACTTAGAAAATCAGGGCCGTCGACAAAGGACGCACAGAAGGAACGTACTGGTCGGGACCGTGGACCGCGGAACACGACACAGCCGTGGGAAAATGGGAACGGGGCAGTCAGTGTCCACGGACCCTGAGACCAAACAGAGGAAGACGCCAAAGGGAAGTGCTGAGACAGAGAGCAAGGGGACAGGCTGTGCGCAGAGCATCCGGCCACGCGCAGTCCCTGCAAGTGCAAGAACCCACAGCAGCGGCGGTTCTGGGAGGACGCAGACTGGAGGAGGGGTGCAGGGGAGGGAGGCAGCTGCCACCTTTCCTCCACAACCTCCCCAGCCTCCAAAATGACCACATTACCTATTGAAAACTAAAAATTAAAAAGTCAGCGACATGTTGGGAGGTAAAAACCCCCACACCCGAGAGACGGCCCGTGGCAGGTACAGGAACCAGGCCCACAGACACCGGAGGCCCCGGGCCTGCTCGATGGACCCACTGGCCTGGCGGAGTCCTGGGTGCAGCCCCAGACCTTTCCACTGACAGTGGGCGAGGCCAGGACACAGAGGTGAGCCCCAGGGACCTGGTATCCATGGACAAGGCAGACAGACAGCCCTGGGATTATTCAGGTGGGAAAAAGGTTGAGAAGAGACCACCAGAGGGTCCTGTAAGGTCCCAAAGAGGTGACAGCTCACACGGAAGCCTCTGCTCAGAGGGACCTGGGTATAGGCCACCAGACACACCCTTTAAGGTGGTTTTACACAAACCTCAGGGTGATTTTTCTGAGTTGGAAGTAGTCTGCTGTGACAGACACTGACTTCTTTGCGACTGGGATTCTTTTCATTTTTTTAAAAGATCTTAGATGTTGTTCTGTCTCTTCTGAGCCAAGTCACTAAAATAGACCCCTGACTCACCCAAAACAGGTCCTGTCTCTGCTCCCGCCACGGCATCCCAAGCTCTGCTGGCGGCACCAGCGCTGCAGCCAGACTTGGTTGGGTGGGACACACAATGGGGGGTGGGGGAGGGGTGCTCCAGTCCTTTCCCAGGATCTGCCAGGATCCACTCCCCACCTCTGGCCGCCCAGCTCACCTTTCCCACGCCGGTGCCCCTGGCTGCCCTCAGAGCTCTGGAAATCCAGGTCCCCGTCAGTGCTGCTGGACGAGGAGAAGCTGGTGGGGGTGCCTTGGGAGCCTGGGGGGAGGGCGGGGCTGTCTCTCATGCAGCCCTGCAGGCCCAAAGCCAGAAGAGGCCCCATGACCACCTCTGTGGGAAACAACACGCTGGCATCATGGGAAAACCACAGAAGAGGTCCCTTGGGCCCTGAGCTGCGGACGGGCGCCCAGATCTACCCCAACGCATCTCTGACTGGGATTTCCCCTTAGGTTAGGGAGCTCATGGCACAGATTAAAATAGCATAGCACATTAACCCACATAAACCCAACCGCTGGTCTCGTTGGCCTAGAGGATAAGTGAGAGCTCATCAGAGGAGTGAGTTGGCAGGAGAGTTTCACTGGCTTCCACCAAATGCAGGGGCTGTCTGGGGGCAGGCGTGAGAGGGGCTGGGGGAGAGGGGCATGTGCCCCAGGAAGCCTGGGATGAGGAGAGGGGGACCTAATGGTGCCCTCAGCATCCCCCTCCGTCCCATGTACAGGGAGAAACATCACCCCAAGCCCATGGCGCAATGTACCTTTGCTGTGTGATCCGAGGGGCTGTAGCTTGGGCCTCTGAGACCTGGGGTCTCCTGGCTGGGGGCTCCGGGACCAAGAGGTGATGGGCGGCTGGGGAGGTAACGACCCACTCAGGGGAATGCCCTTCAGACAGGCCTCCAGGGCTTTCAGGGGTGAGCTCGAGGCACTGCCGGCTGGGATGGGGGAGATGGCCCTATCACCATCTCTGGCACGTCCCCCCGGCCCAGCCCCAGGCTGGCCACCCCGGCCTGCCTTCCGCAGGGGTGGCGAGCCCTGCACCAGGCGTGCATGGGAGGCTGCCAGGAAGGACTCCCTTTTGTGGGGCCTCTGATCTGCTCTCTGCTCCCCCAGTCAGGGGGAATGAGCCCAGGCCCAGGGGCGGGGTGGAGAAATGCACACCTAGTGGCCAGCTTCCTGAGAGTCAGGAATTCTCTGCAAAACGAAGGTCCTTACAATGGAAGGCGCCCTGGGCAAGGCCTGGGTTAAGGAGGATGGGGAGGAAGGGAAGGGATTAACTGCTTGAGTAGGACGGCCGGAGGATGGCCTCTCTGCCCAGGAGACAGGCAGGTGCCCCTTCCCCTGGTGGCTGGTAGAACCTTGTTGGGGGGCCGAGAGTCTCACCACGGAGGACTTGAGCAGACGACCCCAGGCCTCACCTTGAGCTGCAGGGCCCCAGCAGGACACTTGGACCCGGGTGGTGTCTCCGCTGTCCCCAGGGCTGCCAGCAGCAGTGGGGCTGTGCATCTGCTTGCTGAGCTGACAGGACACAGGCAACAGGAGGCTCGGGGCCCAGCCGTCCTCCGTCTTCACCACAGAGAGCACGCTGCCAGCTCCGGGACCAGGCCCAGGCCCAGGAGGAGGGGTCTGGAGGGGTCGGGGCCCTGCGGGAAGCCTTTCATGAGAACTTTATAGGGTGAGGATGGGGCTTCCAAGGCCCACAGCCCCCAGAGCAGTCTCAGCTCGAAGGCAGTCACTGCTCAATCACCAGCAGATGGACCAAATCACACCCTTGCCTCCAGAGATTTCTCCTGAGAGCTGTCAAGTCAGCCCCCCAGACAGCAGCAAGTCAGGGCTTTCCTCCAAGCCAGCAAGCCCACCTCGGATCCACTTCCACAATATTCTGGGTCACTAAGAACCACTGGTGAGCCCAGATGAATATGACAAGAACCTCCAAGTCAAAATGATACCCCGAATGTCTGCCGGCGGAGCTGTCTTCTATTTTCTCTCTCCCTTCAAACTATCCCCTCCTTCCTTCTGGAACCTCAGCTCCTACCATAAGAGCCAACCTGGAATATTATCACTTTATTGTTCTTCCTACACGCCCAGTTCCTTTCACAGTGATGACCCCCGACAGGTAAGTGCTCCAACCAGCACACAGATGTGTGGGCCGGAGGTCCTGCTGTGCGGAGCAGGGAGAAGAAACGGGTGACATCCAGGGGTCCTCCCTGCCCAGTCAGTGGCCTTTACCTCCAGAACTCCTCTTCCAGGCAGCCGGGTCCTCTTGCAGCCGCGAGTCCCCCGCCGCTGAGGGGCTGGGATGCCTGTCCCGGGGCTCCGGGATCTCCTTCAGACAGTTCAGCAGACCCTGGAGGGGACAATCCCCTGAGGCTGCCTCTGTCTTCACTACAGGGAAAAGGAACACGTGTTCACCCTGAGCCCAGTGACCTCAGTCTTGGTGACAAACAGCCAAAAGAGGTACGCAGTTAAAAGGTCCAAGGCCAGAAACCTTGAGATGTGGGTCTTCTTGTAACTCACTTTGCCTTGCATGGGGCACTCTCTTCTCAGTGCTCAGTTTGAAAATGCCTGTCTACCCACCTCTGAGAACGGGATGAATGAAAGGAAGATGGGAAAGTTCTCCTACAGGAGAACATGTGGTGTCGCTCTGAGGACAGATGAAGGAAGCGGGTAGACTGCAGCACTATTCGTAGACGGTTCTCTGGGCCCTGAACAGAACTTAACTTGAGGAGGACCAAGCTTTTTACAAACATGCACATACACAGGTCATGTGTACCTAAGCCTCACAACAGCCCTCTGGGGTGGGAACAACTATCCCTTTACAGACGGGAAATTGAGGCTCAAAGGCTGACAGGTGCTGGAGTCCAGTGTGGGTGCCCCTGTCCCCACCATGTCACCCCAATGCCCCAGGTCCACCCAAGCACCCCACTTAGTGCCAACATGACACACACTCAGCATCTCCTCCTCAGACGTCCCATACGAGGACAGGTAAAGAACACAGAAGCATGCAGGGCGAAGTCTGTTTCTGAGTGTTCTCTACTAGCTGACCAGCACTGTTCTACCAAAGCCACGTGGCTCCAGAAACATGACACTGATGATCCTGGAGCAGCCACGTTAGCAATGGCCCTTAGAGAAGACCTTATATTTATAGAGAAGGAGCTACAGAAAGGCAATTTGAGCTTTTCACGGGGTCAGAAATCTTGGCCTGAGGAGACGGGCCCACAAGGACTCACCTGCCCAGGGCGGGCTCGCAGGCCCCAGCTCGGCTCTGGTCAGCCGCGAAGCACCAGTAGGGACAGGATGCGGTACGCCCAGGGGCCCCTCGGAGGGCTGGGGCCCCGGCTCGAGGATTTCCTTCAGGCAGTTGATGAGGCCTTGCAAGGGGCTGTTCCCAGGAGAGATTTCTGCAGCTCCTGCAAGGCCACCCGTGGTCAGGGTGGCCCTGATGGTGGCGCCTGTGGGGCCTTCAGGGCATCAGATTTCCCACCCGTCAGGACAGGATGGCATCTGCCACGCAGGGCTTTGAGGAGGCCCAGATGGGAGAGTCACACGCTGCCTCACTGGATCCGAGCCCGCCTCCCTCTCCCGGCAGGCCCCAGTCTCAGGAAGGCCAGCCCCTCACCTGCGCCTGGGGGCCCTCTCTCCCGATTCCCACGGCTCTTCCTCCTGCCGGGGCTACAGGTGGGAGGGCTGGGCTCCCCGCCCGGGGCTGCTGGGCCCTCCTCCTCCACAGACCTTGGCTTGTCAGCAGTTTCTGTTGCGAGAGAGACAGGAAGGCCTTTCTCACCCCGGCTCCTGACCCTGAGAAATCACCCTAGATCCGGTCCCCATAGAGCACAGGCTTCTCCAGCCTCTAAATCCCTGAAGGGCAGGCACGTCCCAGGAAAGCCAGCTCCCACAGGCATGTTCCAGGAGTCCCTCCTAGGAGAGGTGGGGTCTCCCCCATTTTCTTCTGGTGTAAACATAAATACCAAGACTGTGCGCTCCGGGACCTCCTCCAACTCCAGCCTCTGACTTTGGCTGGGTAAGTGATGTCCGTAGCCTCAACAGGCAGCCCTCAATCTTGTGCTCATGCTTCTCCAAGCTGGGCAGGTGCGACCCCAGAGCAGAGGTGCCAAACGACACCTGAAACTACAGGCTAGATGGGGTATGTTTTTCAGGAGTGCCAATTTCATGCCATAATAATTTAAAATGTCTTACATAAAAAGAGATATTCAAATAATGCAAAATTTGCAAAAATAATAGTAAGAAAAAGACCTAGAAAAATTCTAATGGCCACCTTGTCCTCCCCTGCTACGAGAGCTGCCCTGATGGGGAGGTCCGAGAGTCCGATCCGGCACAGGAATCCGCAAGCGGGTCTGGGTGAGAGGTCGCCCAGGCCGAGCACCTTGCGCCCTTGCTGGTCCACGGACAGAGGCCCAACACTGGGCCTGCTCTCTGGGGAACCTGACCCCAGTCACCAGGGGAGAAACCGAGTTCTGGAGAAAATGAAGCAGGTGTGGGGCCCGTGCTGAGTCACTTACCGGTGGGGAAGGGGCTCCCCTGCCCCCTGGCTCCGGAAGGGCCGCTGGATGAGCTACCGCTGGGCGTGGCGGCCAGGCCAGGCCGGCTGATGGGTGTGTCCGGAAGGCAGCCAAGTGGGCCTTGAAGAGGGCAAGTGTCCTCCATCACAGCTGCTGTCGGTGGGAAGGGAGAGGACACTGGAACTAGAATTTAAGCCCGGCAGGAGGTTAAATGCACCCAATATTCTCCCGGTCTGGCTGTTCCTTGCTGTGTTCCACTGACAACAACCAGGACATCAATAACCTCTACCTTGTCATCCCTGAGCTCTGAAATGTAGACTCACAGCCATGGTCTTGCTCTGGTAAGACCCCTCCCACCCTACCATCAACTGAGAGGACTCAAAGGAGCCCTGTGGGCTGGGGCCGGTGGGAGAGACCCCCAGGGAGGTAGGAGGGAGGGCGGGCAGAGCACTGGGAAGGAAGGAGGGTCTGGTGGGAGGAGGCCTGGGTCCCTGCTGGCCACTCAGACAAGGCACAAATTCTTTGTCTACAGAACAGGGATCGGCCTCACGGGCCACCAGGGCATGGACGAAGCCACGTGGAAAGAACTGTGAGGAAAGTCAGAAGGCGCGTCTCACCACTATCCCTGTGCTCTCAGAGGATGGGCACGCCGCCCGGGCGTTCATGTAAGGGGGTGACCCCACAGAGGGTCTGGCAGGGGCTGGGCAGGCACACGGCAATGCCCACAGCTTGAGCTTCTCTGGTGGGATGCAGAGAGGCCATCTGATGTCTGACTCACCCTCAGGGCTAGCCCCCTCCCCATCCAGGCCGGCTCCCCCACTCTGGGGACTGACTTCCCCGAACAGGAACTCTGGAATCTCCTTCACCAGCTGCACCAGGGCGGTGAGGTGCAGACTGTGCTGGGGTGCTCCACCTGCCAGAGAGGCCACAATGAACACCCACACCCTACAGCACTCATGCTTCTGCCCCCAGCTTCACACAGCGTCTAGTGTGTTCCTCCTGCCACGTGAGGGGCAGCAAAGGAGAGCTCCACGTCCACAGATAAAGAAGATCTGGGCTCAGAGCAGGTTACCTGCCCATAGGCACAGCCAGGAGCAGGGCGCTGGGGACCCTCGGTAACTGAGTTCTTCTATACTCTGTCACTTTTCACCTGTTACTCCTCAGAGGGGACTGCCAAGGAGGGCTGCCTCCCCATCCCTGCCACCATCAGGCCCACTGCCTCTCCTGGCCCACCATGGACCGCATCCACCACCTGAGGTCTCTGGACCTGCAGGAGCTGCGGGCTAGCTCTAAACGGGTGGTGGCAGGAAGGGAGTCTGAGCGGGGGATGCTCTCCAAGGGTGACTCCAGGCTTCTTCTGAGCACTTCACGCAATGGGTAAGAGGGTACCAGGCTCCTGGCCCAGAGGGGTGAGGAGTGAAAAGTCAGGTCAATGTGGGGAGGGCTGAGGTCACAGTGTCCCCTAATGAATGGAGCCAGGCACTGAGGACCACACCATGGGAGGGACAAGAGTGAGATCACTTGGGCCCAGGTTGCCCGGGGGACCAGGATGCCCAAGGGGGCCTGGCCCTTGGTTCTGCCAAGGTTACTTACTCAATGGGCTTCCTCCCCTAGGACGCTCCTGCCTGTCACCAGAGCAGCTCCCGTCCTCCATGGGTCCTCCAGGCTCCGTGGGAGACAGGAAGGCAGAGAGGGGGGGCAGCTCTGCTGTCCCTGGAAAAGAAAAGAGGGACAGTTCCCCAGGAGTGGAAGCTGACCTCCGCCCTCCTACACACAATCACGCAGGTGGCCCAGGCTCCTGCAAATCCTGTGTGTGTGTGTGTCACGTGACCATTCAAACCCCAAGGACTGTCAGAACCTCACAGACCAGTGCTCAGTTCTGCCAGTTTTTTAGAGCCCCCACCAAATCATATCCAGAACCCTGGGACAGTTCACAGAAGCCACAGCACAAAAGGTGAGCGAGGCCCCCAGCTCAGCCCAAGGCTCTCGGATGGCCACTCAAAGGATGCTTACTTTGCAAATGAAGATGGGTGTGGCAGGCCCTAGGGTCACAGGGTGACCCAGGACCCGCACAGTGCTGGATGCGGCCTCCCTTCTACCATCGGCCCAGCTCCTGCCTGCTCTTTACCCAGGGAGATCCTTACCCAGGGAGACCAGTGTCTCATAGTTTTCCTGCATCACGTCCAGGAAAAGTGCCCTCTGCTTCTCCCCCAGCAGCCGCCACTCGTCCTCGGAGAACCGCACGGCCAGGTCCTGGAAGGCGACGGGCACCTGTGGGCACAATCCCAGGGGATTTGGCTGGTTCCCTCCCAGCGAGGCCAGCCTAGCTGTCCCCAGCTGAGGGACCCAGCCCACGTCTCCAGGTGTGTCCCGGGAGAATCATCCTTCACTTCTCTAATCTGGGAGCCTGTTACACTGTTTTTTGGTTTCACAGAGAAGGGCACAGAAGAAACCTGGGGTCACCCTAGCAGAGCATCCCCTGCTACCTTACAGCTTTATGAGAGAAAAGAAACATTCTGTCCTAATTTCTTTAAAAACAGTTATTAAGTGGGCTTTAAGTGCCCATCAGACCCTAGAAGATAATCAGTATCTGGTAGGCATGAATTTAAAATTATAGTAAAAATTAACTTTGTGCACATTAGGCAGACAGAATATAAATTATGGGAAGGGTCCTTCGGGTTTAGAAACAAACGCTAACTATTTATCTGTAAGAAAAAAACTATTAAATAAAATGAAGATATTCCTGATAATGTAAAAATAATCTACTGCCTTGTTTCATCAACTTTAGTCAATGACTTTAAGAACCGTCGCTGCTACCAACTCGCGGCCTTGTCACCGATGGCACCTGCCCCCGCTCTGCCTGTCTCCCTCTGGCCGCTGGCACAGTGAGGACACACCCAGCTGGAGGCAGCCTCTCCATGGACTACCTACCTTTGTTTCAGAGGCCCAAGGGCCCAAAAGGTGGTCAGACACCTCGGCCTCTTCCTTCTAAGCTCACTGCGCTTTCCTGACCACCTGACAGCCACGCAGCCGGTGGACTCTCCTGAATGAACCTCTGCCCCTCTGGCCAATCGCTCTCAAAACATGCTCAGACACCATCCAAAACATCTCTCAAAGGGCCACTCCCATCTCTGCCTGGCCTTTAGGACAGACACAGCATAGCCAATGTTCGGGTCTGCACAGAAGAGCCAGCAGAGCAGGCCTGAGGCCTAGGAAGGCCTGCCTGCAAGGCTGGCCCAAGACTAGAGTCGGGGAACTTGATTTCAGAAAGTTCCCATGGTTCCCTGACTTCTAAGGATGGTTCACTGGGCCCAGACTGTTTGTACAAACAGCGTGGTTTAAAACACTGCTTTCCTTCTGGGACTCTAGGATTTGGGGACGTGCCAGGCAGAGGGGGCCTACGTGGCCAGCCCCCAGTGAAAACCCTGGGCGCAGATCCCCAGCGAGCTTCCCCCAGAAAGAACACTCCGCACAGGCTGCCACGACTCACTGCTGGAAGAATTAAGTACGGCCTGTGTAACTCCACTGGGAGGGGGTGCTAAAGCTTCTCTGGGTTTCCTGGGGGACTTGGCCCACATCTGAGCCTTTTGCTGATTTTGCTGTATCCTCCTGGTGTAATGAATCACAGCTGTGAACACAACTCTACGCTGAGTCCTGGGAGCGTTCCTAGCAAGTCACTGACTCTGCGGTGGTCTTAGGGATCCCAACACAGGGTCCCACTACACTTCCCGACAGGACACGAGCGCTGCAAGGGCCCAGAGGGCATCCCACCTGACACCTCTGACAGGGAGGCCTCACCACCCGGTCTGGCCCCAGCTCTGCAGCCTCACCCCCCCACTGCGTCCACAGCCACCTGCCTCGCTCTGTCTTCTGCTCCCCTCCACTCCTCCCGCTACCCCCTCTTCCTTTTCTGCCTTCTAGAGTCCTAACCCCAGACAGGCTCGGGAAGCCCAGGGCTTGGGGAGCAGGGAGACACTTTGGTCACGGAGTCCGCGTCTAAGCTACAGACTTGAGATGGAATAAAATTTGGTTTTAAGGCAGGACAAGAAAATTTAAGCATAATACACACCCTGCCTGTATTGGGCCCTCCCTAATGTGCAATATGTATCTGCATTAGACATTAACCAGACTTCAAAGGCAGGAATGTCTGCTCCACCATAAAAATCAATGTTTTTGTTTTTTCCCCCTTCTTCATTCTTTTCCCTAATTCTGTAAGAGGTCATGGTGACCAGTTGCTCACTTCGTATGTGTAGATCTGGATAGTGTATCTTTGGTGAACGTTATACAAAATCGTCAGGGTGCCATTTTTTTTTTCAGGGTGTCATTTTGATGAACGATCCTTTGTCTCTAAAATGTATATAACTGTGCCTTCGATCTCTAACAAACAGAACAGTTCTCAGTTTTCTGAAAGACTCTCCTGGGTTATAACCCTCACATTGGCTCAAACAAAATTCTCTATTTTTCCTTTAGATGAACTATTGGTTAATTTTTTTAGACACTTGGGAGCCTCAGACTTGTTCCAACAGGTCCAGGGCACAAACACTGCCAATGGGCTGGGCACACATGTTTATAGATGTTATTGTGTGAATATGGGTATGTCCTTTAAAGGCAATACTGAATTTATTTTAAAACACACGGAAAGACCACAATCTAAGGTTTTCAACATTCAGAAAGAGGGTCACAGAGTCAAAAGGGTTGGAAGCCCCACTCTCTTACTGTTACAGTCAAGAAAAAGTGTGGAGCGGGCAGGGAAGCGCCAAGAAGTTACAATTACTTCTCTCTTTTCTTTTAAACATTTAAATATGTATTAAACTCCCAGTATGACAAATACATTAGAGCAAAGTCAGTGTCCCCGGAACCTGAAAACAAGTCAAACCAAGCCATGGGGGAAAGATCTGCCTCCTGGATGGGGCCTGGGGCTGAGGGACGGGGGAGTCTGGAATGCCCAGGTCCTGGCCTGCGGACCTGTCAGGGAGGCTAGACGGCAGGCCAAGGGGCTGGAGCCGGGTTACTGCTGCCCAAAGGCAGACAGCGCCAACGCTGAGGCACTGTTACCGTGGACCAAGTCTAGAGGATACTGTGAGGGCAAGAATTTGCCTGGGTGTCCCCGGCCTTGCCCAGGTGATGCGAATGTCTGTCCTGTACCACAGGGCTCTTCCTAATGGCAATGGATGCTTCAGGCCATCCTGGCTCCACGATGCCAGCTGTCAAGCTCATCCTGCAAACCTCTGTGCTCCGACTCCATGAGCTGGGCTCCCAGAGCAGGTGTCACGTTAGGTAGTCAAAGACTCAGTCAGCCACCACACAGTTCCAGTTTGACTGTCAGCTCTATTTTTCACTGTAAATTAAGGAATTGGCATATTCTCATTTATCTATTTGTGCTGTGTGAGTCTGGTGACAGTAGGTCGATTCCCCTGAGAACTGTAAGCTGGGGGTCACTGACCAACACCAGGCTCTGCACCTGCAAAACAACAGTTCCGCCAAGAATACCCCCATTTTATAGGAGGCCGGTAAGAAGAGACGAGTTGGGACAGCCTTGGAGGCAATTTCTTCTCCGCCTTCTGGCAGTTCCACACAGAGCTGGCTCAGCGGGTCCAAGTTAGCTCAAGGGAAGGACATGCTGACACCAGTTACTGAGCTACGGTGGAGAAGGGGGTGTCCACCTAGCACAGCCCTTCCCCGGCCTCTCTAGGGAACACCAGCCACGCTGTGAACTGACACCAGCCCGCATGCCTCCCCATCGGAGCGAGACCTGGGGATCCCGGGGCCATCCTCTGCATGTGCGCTTTCCTCATCATGCTGCATTTATATGTGTATCAGGTGCACAGACCCCTGGCCAGCCTCCCAGCTCCATCTGCCTCTCCCTCTCCCCCTCTAACTTCAACACCCACGAGGATGCACTGAGATTTTGGTGCCCCTTCCTCTATGCTGGACTATGACTATAACCAGTCATCAGATCAGTGAACTTTCACTTCTTAGAAAATTATTATTACCCAGTAAAGTTTGTAGAGATAGAACATGAGGGTATCTACAAAAAGAATTCCCATTCCCAGTAACCTCTAAATAAAATCTGAACATTTAACAAGATTTCTAAGGTGGTGGTGGTAGGGGGGTGAGGGGAGGGTCTTGAGTACAAATAAATGATCCTGTAGCCACTGCTAAATGGCAGAGTCCAAACGGCACGGTCGTGGCTGGAGCAGGCAGTGGAAAGAGCAAGGGCCCAACAGAGCCAAGTGGTACTTTTCTGTTGGAGAGTTAGCTCAAGTCACAGGCAGCTTCTTTGCTTAGCAAACTGGGTGAAAAATACTCTGTGTCCTTCTCGTCTCCCATCAGAAGCTATTTATAACCTAACAACTGAAAAACAACAAAAGTGCTTTTAGGTTCAAATGATTTACTTTACAGTTTCCTTTTAATTGGGATTGATTTTCTCACCTCATCTTGGATCTACTAAATCATGATTATGTTCAGTGCTTTCAGAGCCCAGAATTCGACATTTCAAGCTTCCCAGGTGATTCTGACACAGTCTAAGTTTAGAATCACAGGGTGCAGTCCAGTCACGAGCTGGAGACTGGGCAGAACACGCCCGGCCTGTCGGAAGTGAAAATTACTCGGGTGAACAGGACCCTGACCTCTCCCCAGGGGCCAGCTGTCCTCGCAGCACGTTTGGGAACTAGAAATCACAGACGACTGCTGTACCCCTTTAAGAAGCAGAGGATACAATGCCAACTTCCACTCAGAACAGGGGAGCTCTTCAATTTCTACTTGAATACCTACAGCAATGAGGGGCTCACCAATCCTATTGCCGGCCTCACCCGGCAGCTACGTACTGGACACACCAAAGGGCAGAGTATGGGGCTTTGGGTTTGACCTCAGGAGCCAGGCTGCTGGAATTCCAATCCCTGCTTTGCTTCGTATTAGCCGTGGGCTTGGCAAACTCACTGATAAAACCAGGATCATAACAACCTCTCTTGTAGGGATGTTGTGAAGATAAAATGAATTAACACAGGAAAAGTGCCTGGAACAGATGCTGGGACAGAGTTAAGTGCTAAGACTCCTATTACTGCAGCCAAATCTGTCTGCATTAACGTCCACCTGCAGGTCACAGCCTGGCACCTCCAGCTGCACAAACAGGCTCTTGCACACACTATTTCTGACCCTGAGTGCCTCTTTATCTCCTGGCTAAATATACTAGTTCTTTTAGACATCCGGAAGGGATGGTTTCCAGGCCATTCACCACCTCAGCCCCAAGATAAACTCTTCTGTGACAAAGTTCTCATACAACGGGAATGGGAACTGACTGTGGCCAGGGTAGAGGGTTCCATCAGTAGTGTTCCTCTACCCAGAAAAAGCAGGGGAAGAGTGAGGAGTGTTTGTGTCTGTGCATGTGCCCAAAAGGGAGGGTGCCGGCACAATGTGAAAATGCTCAGGCCACAGACACGCGCCTTAGGTCCTTCCGAGAGCAGACCCGCTCTGCCAGCGTTCCTCAGGCTCGGGCTTCCAGATCAGACCCTGAACCTTGCTGCCCCCACCTTTGGGCTGTGCTTCCATACCCTGGGCTTTTGGGAGTGGCACTGGAGATGAAGACAGGAGGCCTTTCCTCTTCCTCTCTGACTGTGACCTACCACTCCCCCAGGCCACTCCTGGCACCTTCTCCATGAAGCTACTTGGTGTGAGGACACACCCCAGAATACAAGAACTGAAAGATCAGTGGTCCAACCCCTCATTTCTTAGAAGAGGTAACTGTGGTATAAGAAGGCCTGAGCATGAGGCCAGTGGACATATCTGAGCCACAGTGTTCTTGGGCTGCTTAACTACCCAACCAGATCTGCAAAGGAGGTTGCTCCTGCTCCCACAACATCCAATCTGCCTGGCTTCTCCCTTGCCCCCAGGACCTTCAGGGCATTAAGGACACCAAGGTCCTGGCAGAGTGCTGCTCTGCCTGGCCACAGACTGCCCCAGACATTGTCCAACGCCACCACTCCCCTCTCCTGCCCTCAAACCATGGGGTCTACAGTTGCCTGAGGTCGGCCCAAGCCCATGAGTGACCACAATTACAGAACTGGTTCCAGGGGCCCACCCAGACCGCTGGGTACCATCATATTTCCTAGCACCTTCACAGTCGTGCACACAACTTGCCCCAACTGGTCCCAGGCTACAACAGATGGGGGCTCTCTCTCCAGCTCTCAGATCTACACATTTTACCTAATGGATAAAACCTGGGACCTTGTTCCATGCCCTTGCCCCGGGTCCAGGATCCTATCAAGAAAAGCAACAAACAGATATAACTCATTCCTCTTGGGCCTTCATTCCCACCTCTCCCAGGATAATTTATAACTGAAAGCCACGCCGAGGGAGACTGATGCTTAACCCAAAGGAACGGGTTTCCAAAGGTGGAGAGAGCCTCCAAATACATGCACACTTCGTGGCTGGGAGGGGGGAGTCCGAGGACCTGGAAATCACCGCACCAAATCCTGCGCACCAGCACCCAACCCCCTCCGGCCAGGCGCAGTCGGATCCCAAACTTGGCGGGTCCCGGGCTCGCCCCCGCCCCCGAGGCCCGTACAGCGCCGCGCGATGCGGAACTGCCGAGGCGTCCGTCAGTCCAGCCGTCCTCCCCAGCTCGCAGCGGGGTCCTAGCTCGCGGCGCTGTTCGGGGCTCGCCTTACCTGGCGCGCCATCACGGGCTCAGCCTCCGCTCCGCGCTTCCGGCGCGGCCGGGGGCATCCGCTCCTAGTCCGCAGGCTGCGTCGCGACCCTCTGCGGCGGCGGTGACCTAGGTCCACGCAGGACGAAATCGGGTCTGGGGCGCAGGCCGCTGGGGAGGGTCGGGGTGGGCGTCTGGACAAGCCCGGCGCCTCGCATCCCAGGAGAGGGAGTCCGATCTCCGCGGCCAATCCGGACGCAGGCGCAAACTACACTTCCCAGAAGGCGCCGCGGCGCCGGCGTGGGGCGGGGGAGGTGAGGACGGGGCGAGCGCGGGGCGGCCTGGTCCACGCCCCCTCCCCACTGGCTCGGCCAGCGACCTCGCAAAGTTGCTGGGAGGGGCTTGGCGCAGGGATCCGAGTGGCCAGCTGGCGGTGTGCTTGCCCGCGTGTACCCATCCATCCATCCATTCGTTCTTGCGTATAACATTTACTGAGAGCATCGTATGTGCCAGGTTGGGGATGTTCGGATTAAACAGGACCTTCGTCTCCCAGAGGACGCATCCCGTAAACCGACCGTGACCAGGGCATCCGGGGAGGCGTCGGGAAAGCGAGTCCCAAAAGGTGGTGAGGGGGCTGCAGGCCCGGCCGCTCCGGTGGCGGTAGTGGGTGGGCCCGAGTGGCCGCGGGACCCTGGCGCATGCTCAGACCTGTTACTCGCGCCCGCGCTCCCCATGGCACTTGACCCGTGTGCCATTATAATCGTGTGGCTATTTGCTGGCCTATTTTGTTGATTGTGGTAACCCTGAAAGTTTCTGGCACGTAGTAGGCCCTCAAATAAACGTGATGAATGAGCGAAGCATGAGCCCCACCATTCTCCAGGTCAGAAAGGACGCAGTGGGGCTTGGGGAGAGTGGCGGACTCCGGAGGAGAGGACGCTGGCTGAGCCCAAAAAGCCTCTTTCCGCGTCTAGAGGACCCCCTGTTAGGACGGCTCAAAGAAGGTGGGCATGTGGGGCTAAACCTGCTCTGTGAGACAGAAGCTAGCAGGAGCAGAGGAAGCAGGGGTCTAGCAAGGAGAAGGCGCCTGCTGCCCAGAGAGCCCTTCCCCGCATCCCCACAGTTCTCTTCCTCGCATCCCCACAGTTCCCTTCCTCGCATCCCCACAGTTCTCTTCCTCTGGAATGTTTGGAGAAGGGGTATTCCTCTGCCAGCAATCTCAGTGTTGGTCCCTGCAGCAGCTGTAGCCTGCCGTGGGTCTCTGCTGGCCTTGTTGCATCTCCCAGAACTCTGGAGGACAGCATCGATAACTTTGGCCTGGCCTCCCAGGAAAGGCCAAGGGAAACCACTACGCTGGGTCACTGCCCACTCCAGACCTGGGCAAAGCCCCCTCCTCCACACCCAAGGAATCACTGACACAGGACCCGTGTCTGCGTAGCCCACTGTCCTGAGGATCTGAAGATATCACAAGGTTTCACGTTATGGAAAAGGACCGTTTAAAGTTCAACATCTGGTCTCAGGATCCCTAAAGGCCACAGCGCCTCGTGGTAAGTCCCTTGCCTGTGCTTTGGGCCTGGTGTCCCATCTTCTTGCTCAGATTGGCTTCCTCCTCGTAGGTGTCCCATCTCCCAGCTCGTCCCCACAAGCCACCCTCAGTCTCGGGAAACCTAAACTTAAAATCTAAATCCTAAAATCCCTTAACTTAAAAAAAAAAAAGTAGTATCTCTACCAAAGAAAGACACATCTTTCTTTTAGCATGTACAGAGCCTTGGCACCGCTTTGACTCAACCTCCCCCTACTGGCCAGGCTTGTGTCCCATCTGAAGACACGGGGTCAGCAATTGCTTAGAACAATTCGCCAACATCCCATTTGCTGAATAACCAATTTGCCAAAAATCAATTTGCTGAATTGCCAATCCTCCTAGTGACTGAGAAACTTCCTTCCTACCCCAAAGTTTGTGTTACACCTCCCGCCCAGTGCCTGCATCCACCCCTGTCTCTGTATCTGCATTGCGAAATGATTGTGGGGAACCATCCTAAATTCAGTTTAAAGTGTTTATTTGGCAGTTCAGGACAGAGGCAAAGGAAGGAATGCAGATGGAACAAAATTTTTAAAGATTCTCAATAATTCAAATTGGTTATTCAGCAAATCGATAATTCAGTGGTTTAACTTTCTTCATATTAAACTTTTAGCTCTCCAGTCATTCTACGAATTGGCTTTTGGTAAACTTAGCCAGCTGCAGTTTTTCCAAACAATTTAACTAGCTTCCTCCAAAGGTGAATGGCCTGTCTATTTCTCCTTGTGAAAATGAATGCAATTAATTTGAATATTTAAGTATTTTTGATTTTTGTTATTTCTTTTTCTATATGAGGTTATTTTAAAGTTCTTTTTAGTTTCCAAATGTATAGAAATGTATTCCAAATGTATAGTCTTTTAAAATTTTATCTTTTTGTTGTTGAGTTTTACCTTATAATAAAAGAATGGAGTATGTGATGTTGATTTTTCTTTTTTATGATTTTCTGATACATGCTTTGTGGCCGGGTATGCAATAAATGTTTCAACATGTTTCATGGTTGCTGCAAAAGAGTATGTATATTCTGATGTTGGTTGTAGGGATCTAGTTAGGGCTACTAAATCAAGCTTATTGATTGTGTTATTTATATTTTCTATATCTTATCTTTTTTTTTGCCCTTTTGATCTATCAGTTACTGAGAAAGATGTGTTAAGTCTCCATCAACATTGTGCATTTGTCAATTTCTTCCTGTATTTCTGACAAGTTTTGCTTTATATATTTTGAGCCAGTGTATACAAGTTTAGGATTGTATTTTACTGGGAAAGTGTGTATTTTATTATTAATTAACTCTGTTTATCCCTAATAGTACTTTTTAAAATTAATTTTTTTTATTGAATTGTAGTTAATTTACAATGTTGTGTTAGATTCTGGTATACAGCAAAGTGACTCAGATATATATATTCTTTTCAGATTCTTTTCCATTATAGGTTATTACAAGATTTTGAATCAAGTTCCCTGTGCTACACAGTAGGACCTTGTTTTTTATCTACTTTATATATAGTAGCATGTATCTGTAATCCCAAACTCCTAATTTATCCCTGCACACTTTGGTAACCATAAGTTTGTTTTCTGTGTCTGTGAGTCAGTTTCTGTTTTGTAAATAAGTTCATTTTTATCATTTTTTAGATTCCTTATGTAAGTGATATCATATGATATTTGTCTTTATCTAACTTACTTCACTTAGTATGATAATCTCTAGGTCCATCCATGTTGCTGCAAATGACATTATTTCATTCTTTTTTATGGCTGAGTAATAGTCCATTGTGTGTATACATTCTTTTTTATGGCTGAGTAGTATTCCATTATATATATATATATATATATATATATATATATATATATATATATATATATATATATATATACACCAAACCTTCTTTATCCATTCATCTGTCGATGGACAAGTTAGGTTGCTTCCCTGTCATGGCTATTGTAAATAGTGTTTCTTTGAATGTTGGGGTGCATGTATCTTTTTGAATTATAGTTTTCATCTTTTTTGGCTATATGCCCAGGAGAGGGATTGCTGGATCATATGGTAACTCTATTTTTAATTTTTTAGAGAAACTCCATACTGTTCTCCATAGTGACTACACCAATTTACATTCCCACCAACAGTGTAGGAGGATTCCCTTTTCTCCACACCTTCTCTAGCATTTATTATTTGTAGACTTTTTGATGATGGCCCTTCTGACTGGTGTGAGGTGATATCTCATTGTAGTTTTGATTTGCATTTCCCTAATAATTAGTGATGTGGAGCATCTTTTCATATGCCTGTTGGCCATCTGGATGTCTTCTTTGGAGAAATGTCTATTTCTCCAAACAACTATTATACTAATTTATATAATCTATGCTGTTTAGATTTACCAACATGCTCACTAATACCTTTGTTCACTATTTTTTCTCTTCTTTCTCCTTTCTTCCGAGTTCCATCTTTTTCTTTCTGAAGCACAACTTTTTAAGATTCTTACAGCAAGGATATGCTAGAAGTAAATTATTTAAGTTAAATATCTTCTTTTTCTCTCACTCCTCAATGATAGTTGAGCTGAGTAGAGAGTTCTAAGTTACTATGTTTTACACTCTTACTATTTTATTCCACTGTCTTAGAACTTTCATTGCTTCTGTTGAAAAGTCTGTTGTCAGTCTAATTATTATTATTCCTTTGCACAAGATTTGTCTTTTCTGTCTGGCTTCTTTTAAGATCATCCCTTTGTCTATGGTGTTATGAAGTTTCTCTACCTAGGTGTGATTTTATTTTTATCTTTCTTAGAACTCATGGTTCCTAAGTCTGAGGTATTTTGGTTTTGTACAAGTCTAGAAAATTTTCAGCTATACTACCTTTTAATATTGCCTCTCCTCCATTATATTTTCTCTTTGTAGAATTCATATGTGATATTTGTTGCAACTCTTTATTCTCCACCTTTTTTAGCTACTCCTTTATATTCTGCAATTTTTTTTAGACCTCTGTGCTTCATTCTTGGTAATTTTTTAATATTTATATTCTATTTCACTCCCAGATCTCTCTTCTCTGTGTGTCTAACCTGCTGTTAAATTATTAGTTTCAGTGATTGTATTTTTCGTTTTAAGTGAATCTCCATCTTGTTAAATATCATATATTCTCATACATTCAATTCCTTGTTTCTTTAATAACTTTTAACTATACTTACTTTATAGCATCTGATAATTCTGCTATCTGATCTTCTTTGTTTTGTCTGATAGTTTTCACTCATGATAGATTGACTCCTCATGTGTTTCATTATTTTGAACTGTGAGCCCATTGTAAGCCAGGTTTCATCAGTGAAATTCTGTGTGGCCTCTTGCAGGCATGCCACAAGAGTTTGTTTGCTTCTTCTGGGTTCTCCAGAATCATTGTTAGCCTGAGCACACCTTTTATGTTAACTTTCAGCTTGGGCAGTTCCTGAACCATGCAGGTAGTGTAAATTCAAAGCCCTAACAAGCGTGAGGATAGATCTATGGTCATGAATTCTCAAGGGAAATGCCTTCTCCCTCCTGAGGAGAGAAAGGCCTCTTGTCTTCCTCTGCTGGTGTTTTGCTAGCCCACCCTTTTACTGATGGTGGCTCTCTAAGAGTCTGACTTTATACGAAGAAACAGAATCCCAGGCCTAAGACCAAATTTCCTGGATTCATAAGATTAAGATTCAAGCAAATAGTTTACCAGAGGCATTCTCAAGCTCAGTTCAAATTGACCTCATAGGACTTTTAGTTCATCCCCACGCCACCTCTAAGATACCTTTACTGCTGTGAGAGCTCAGCTATACCTGTGGATGGATATTCATTGTATTTCACCTTGCATTTCTGGGTGTTCTGAGGTAGAAGGGGGTTTAGAAGACTTAGTCTAGCATATGGCTAGTAACAGAAATCCTTTCATTTTAAATCCACATCCTTCTTCTTTGGCCTCGCTTTCCTTATTGTTCACTTCACTGTTTCTTCATTTGACTCTGCTCACCACAGACAGTTCTTACTCAGCTCTGTCTTTCCTGTGTCTGGCATTGAGCAGGATTCAAATATGTCTTGAGTGAATGGATATTTTATGACAGCCACTGCTCCGATGTCTGCAAGCATTATGAGGAGAGGGCGGGGGTCAAAGAGCCCATGGCACTCTAGGGAAGATGGACTAGGGACAGTGGTGCGCTCAGTTGGCCTGCACCAGAGAGTCACTTGTTAGCATGTCTTCCCAACTCCATGATCAGTGATCTTATGTTTGTGGCTTGAAATTGGATATGATGAGATGATTTACACCATGAAATTGGAAAACACTACAAATCAGCACTGCCCCTCCCCACCAAGGGCTGGTTGTTAAACATTTACCAGCACACCACTGATTTGGGACAATGAAAACATGTAGAAACAAGCTTATGTAGAACAAGACCTGTGGTAAGTGAAATTAAAAAGTCAAGAGTTGGAGGAACTTTTCAGTCTGGGGTTGTCATGCTAAGTGACAGGGTTTTATGTTAACCTGAACTTTGCCTCGGATTTGAGAAGGCTCAGTATCCTGAGACTCGGATTTAGGGAAAGGAGCTGACTGTTGGACACCAGCTCCAGCTAGCAAAAGTGAAGGACATCAGGGGGCACCTGGATTTGAACCAGGGACCTCTTGATCTGCAGTCAAATGCTCTACCCCTGAGCTATACCCCCTGGCGTGGGTATAGGCCTTAGTACTACCTTTTACCTGTGCAGCCATGCCCAACATTCCTATAAATTTTGCCACAAGTGTTTATTCTGGCTGAGCCTGCTGGAAGCTGCCAAGCCTGCCTCACTATAATTTTGTTTCCTTGATGCAAAACAAGGAACAGGTTTCCCTCCCTGCTCTTTCCGGGAAAGCACAGACACTGAAGTTTATAGCAGGAAGGGCCTTCAGGGTCACTAATCTGTGCCCTTTGCAATGTGCATCTGAAAAGAGAGATTCAGGATTACTGGTCTGCTCAAGCACACACAGCTCCTTACAGATAGGCTCGGGACCTGCATCCAGTCTTCCTGGCTTTGGGTTCAGGATCCTGTAGCTGACCCAATGACTCTCTCATCTTCCTCTTGTGCCTATCTTCCGTCAGTCAAAATATGTAAAGGCTGCATATCGGGAGCCTCTGAATAGATTCATGCAGACTCGAAACCACCAAGGGGACTAGACTGTGGGCTTAGCACAGCACAGAGAGCCATGCAGCACAAGGATAACTAGGAAAAGCTAATGGGGACACCAGGATTTGACCTGGTACATGAACTGCACCCTGTGGGCCAGTCCTCAGATTTCCTGTACTTAGGAATAATCTTGGGAACTTGTCAAACATGCAGATATGATCTGGGGTTAGGAACAAGCTCCTTATGGAGTCAGGAGACCGCACTTTGAGAAACACCTGCCACAGATCTACATCGGCTTCCTTTTGCGCCACCTGCAGGAAGACTTAGGTACTGAAATACCCAAGAAGGGGCTGGGTTTAGAACTCTACCATCTGCCCCAGGATCAGCCAGAGCTGGTGGGAGGAGCCAGGATTAAAAGCAGGGACCACAGTCAGACTGCTCATCCCCTGAACTCTGCTGTAGACCCATGGTTCTTTAACTTTAGGATGCATCAAAATCACCAGGAGGGCTTGTTAAAACAGGGATGATGGCCCCCACCCTAAAAGTTTCTGATTAACAAGTGTGTGTTTACCAGTCACTGAGCGTCAGCCCCACTGAAGACCGGTGTCCCGAGTCCCTCTCCCTTTCCCCCCAGTGCCTGCCGGAAACCCCTGGGCTGGTCTTCATTGTCCTGGGTTCATTGTCCTCTTCTCAGTGTACCATTTAGGAAACTAAATCTGAAGAAGCCTCTTTCCCCTTCCCCAAGGTGGGGAAAACTTGTCCAAGCAAGTCAAGGAGGAGATCCACTTGTTCCGCCCAGAGCAGCCCAGTACAAGCTGAAGATCTCAGTTTGTCTCAGAAAAATCCAGCTCCAGGGGGTTGGGCTATTACTCCAGGGTTACAAATGAGGAAACAGAAGACAGAGGGTATCTTGGGCCTCATAAAGGAGAGTATCCAGGTTGGACCATGGAAGCACGGAGTTCCCCAGAGATGCATCCACGTCCTTGACATCGAGGTTTCCTGGAGCATCTATTCAATTTTCATTTCTTGGGTCATACTGTGTGCTGGGCACCGTGGCACACTCAGCAGAAGCTGAGATTTCAGTACTCTTTGAGGGGAATAAATAGGCACACACTGGTAAAACACATGTCTTGGAACACTTGCCCTGAGCTGGAAACTGCGCTGGGTTCTGGCGATACAGGGCAAATGATATCAGCTCCGGCAGAAGTGAGCTGTTTCATTCTTTCTGATAACATTCCATACAGCAAAGTTTCTGATAGTCTCTGACTTTAGAGAAGACCGTTTCTCTCTCTCAGAGGGTTGTTTTGACATTTGACAGCTGCAGCTCTCTCTGGGAGAGAGATTGTTCACTGCTAACGGTAGCTAGCTTTGTTGCTACTCAGTGTTATCCGAGTGGATTTTTATTTTCTCTCTCCGAGCTCATGTTTACTTTCTGAGACCCTCTGTGAGGAAAAGGAGAAAATAAACAAGGTGGATGTGAAAGCCACAAGCCCTTGCATGTGAACATCTCCTAATGGTTACCTTTCCTTCTTGATACCACACTTAAGAATCCAGTAACTCAGTGCTGCTTCTTTGTGTCTAAGGAGCACAGTGGGTTGAATTTGCCCCCAAAAGATACGCTGAAGTGCTAAGCCTGGTACGTGTGAAAGTGACCTGCTATGAAATAGGGCCTCTGCAGATGTAATTGGTTCAGATGAGGCTATCCTGGATTAGGCTGGGTCCTAGTCCCATGACTCGTGTCCTTATAAAAAGAGAAGGGACAGACACACAAACTCATGTGGGAGAGGCCCACGTGAAGGCAGAGGCAGAGATTGGAGCGATGTGGCTATCAGACCAGGAACACTGAGGAGGAGCTGGACGAGACAAGGAAGGATTCTTCCTTAGACCCTTCCCGAGCAGCCTGGCTCAGCTGACGCCTTGACCTCAGACTTCTAGCTTCCAGGTCTGTGAGAGAATAGGCTTCTGTAGTTCTACGCCACCCAGCTTTGAGAGCAATTTGTCCCAGCAGCCTTAGGATACTAGTATACCTTCTGTTTAGGTGCCATGGCCTCAAAAATGACTTGTGGGTAGCTGAAGCAAAAAAGGGCAGACTTACTATCAGAACCAGCGCTATCTCATGGAACACAGGGTAGAAATGCAGCCTCGAATTTTTCTGAGTACAGAGCAGAGAATGGACTGGAAGGGGCCAACTTATTGGTTGTTTCATCTCAGATGTACAGTGTGGGAGAGCAATGGCCACTGTCTATGTGGATTAACAAATACTTTGCTTAATTCTGGGTGAAATTCTTGATGAGCAGAGTCTGAATCAGCCCTTGGCGTATGTGTGTTCAGATGGGGAAAGTGCCTCCCTCTCTTGGTTCTGTGTGTCACTGACAAGCTCTCCTACTGGAGAAGATGCTATCCACTTGGTTACTGCTTATTTGATGAGCCATAGACTTTAGCACAGGGGTACTGTATGCAGCAAAGGAGGGCAAGGCCACACAGAAGAGCTCGCACCTGAATGCTAATCCACATGTGGCTTCATTTGGAGAAAAATAGGTTTCTTGATTACTGTAAGAGAAAAGAGTAGAAATTGTAACTGATAAAATGATGGCCAGGAAACAAACAAGCAAGCAAAAAACTTCATTGTAATAAAATGAGAGGAAAAAACCTTCACTGTAATAAAAGGAGAGGAAAAAAATGGTGGCCACTAAATATACATCATTTTAGCATCCTGGTCAAAGAAATGGGGAGTGAATACATGATCTGCATTTCCATAGATTGACGCTGACATGTACTGGCTACTAAGAGTGCTTGCATGAATTTTTGAAATGAGAAAGAACATTAAAACATGTCTTTGAAATGCTGGTAAGGACCATTTCTATGACATTGAGGCATGCGGCTCGAGTGGAATAGCTCAGGTGTACAAATATTTTTGAATGCCCAGAATGTATCACTCCAGGGCTTTAATACCATGCTTTTTTGTTGTTTGCTTAAGAAGACCTGTTTGTGGCACATTTTAATTCAGTAGCTGTGTTTATTTAATTCCCTATGCATGATGATTGTCTTCATTCACGGTAGGGACCTGAATTGATCGTGTGTTACTAGGCATATTTGAAAACCACATCCAAATGCTGCAAAAGAATTTAAGGGAATACCTCCCCAAGCCAGAGGGGACCAGAAGTCCACCCACCACTGTCTCCCACGTGGGCATACTGAGCTCCCAGATTTAAGGGTAATGCACTTGTCAGCCTCGTATCTGAGTGAGTGCTGAAGACAGCCTTCAGTGAGAAGTTTGAATAAATGCAGTATCTGCCAGGACCACCAGTATACCTGCTATGATACCTGATGACCTTTTAGTTATCATAAATTAGCAGAAATCAGGAATATGAAGTGAAATCACCAGACCTGGAAATCTGACTTGTGCTTCAAGCTGGTTGTCATTAAGCCAGATAAAGATAATTTGGTGAAACACTCTGTTGAGTAACAACTGTTACTCATCTTAAAACATTATATTTTACTTTTTATTTTGATGAAGACAAATTGGTCTTTTTAACAAAAGTAGTATGTGTCTTCTGTGTTGTCTTAAGAAATCCTTCCCTTCCCTGAGAGAATAAAGATAATCTCCCTTTTTTTTTTTTTTAAAGCTTACAGCACCCAGGGTTCCAAGGCAGTCTCCCTTCCAAGTACTAACCAGGCTCAACCCTGCTTAGCTTCCAGGATCAGACAAGATTGGGTGCATTCAGGGTGGTACAGCCAAAGATGGTAGTCTCCTATTTTTAATTCAAATAATTTTAAAGATTTTTTTTCACATTTATGTTTTTAATTCATCTGGAATCTACCTTTCTGTGTGGTGAGGATTTTTAAGTAGCAGTTGTGTGTGTGTTTTTTTTAATATGGAAAACCTGTTATTCCCACTTGTTGAACAATTTGGTACTTTCCCCACCAATTTGTAATTCCACTTTCATCATGTGTGGGAGAACCATAATTCCAACCAGGAAACTTTTGAGAGAGAAAGGGGATGATGCCCATATTTATGCTGGGACCCCAGGCATCAACTGGAAATGTCCCAAGCAAATTGGGACATATAGTCACTGTATTAGTCAGGGTTCTCCAGAGAAACAGAACTAATGGGATGCATATAGTTGCATATAGATAGAGAGAGAGATTTATTATGGGGAATTGGCTCAGTAATTATGGAGGCTGCAAGGTTCCACCATCTGCACTCTGCAAGCTGCAGGCCCAGGAAGACAGGTGGTATAGTTCCAGTCCAAACTTGGAGGCCTGACAACCAGGGTAGCCAATAGTGTAGGTTCTGGTCTGAGTCCAAAGGCCCGAGAAGCAGGAGCACTGATGTCTGAAGGCAGGAGAAAATGATGTCCCAGCTTGAGCAGGCAGCAGATTCACCCTTCCTCCACCTTTTTGTTCTGTTTGGCCCCTCATCTGTCTTATTTTTTTAATAACACACAAATAGTAAAGGAAGGAATTACATAATTTAGAAATAATGAGAAAATATACATTCTGAACAATCCTTAGTAATTCTGACTATCCTGGGTTTAATCTGAGAATATTTATGCTTTTTAAAAGCCCTGCACATTTAACAGTACAAACAGTACATTTCAGGCTATGAAGATTGGAGATATGGTTTGAGTTTTTAACTTCTGAGGGAGAAAATTGTGGGTTTTTTCCCTTCTAAAATACAGAGCTGTCCGTCAGAGCTATTTAAGATTACTTTATTTTATTTTATTTATGTCTCTAGTTTCACTTAAATATATAATTTTAAAAAATAATGTCTTCCTAATTATAAGAAAGCAATAAAAAAAGGTATAAGCCCACAGGACAAAAAGCAGAGAGCTGAGTGATAACTATTTTCACATAGGAGAAAAAAAAACAGCTGACATGTAGTCTGAGAAATCATCCAACAAGAAGTTCTGTGGGGAATGAAGGGGAGGTTGGTGACCAGAGGGCGTCCCTCTGAGAGGCAGTTCTGCAGGTTCTCACTGGTTCACTGAGGATGGATGACAGTTGCAGTGTCCTGGAGGATACCTGGGTATTGCAACATAGTGAAGTGATGCAAGTTAAGAGCATGTGCTTGGCTTGGGGGTATAGCTCAGGGGTAGAGCATTTGACTGCAGATCAAGAGGTCCCTGGTTCAAATCCGGGTGCCCCCTGCTAGTTTTCTTTTCTTCCTGAATCTACACAGGTGGTCACTGTAGAATTCCTTAGTCCCCGGAGTGGGGCTCACTCCCCCCCCACACACCCCTAGTTTTTAGGTGGCTATTAAAGCTTGCCTGTTTTTCTCTGGAGGGGCTTAGCAAACAGGACATGGAAGGGGTAAGGAGAGGGGAGACACAGGAAAGTTCATCTTCTGATTCAGGAAGCGGTTTATTGGAAGTTTTCCTCATCCAGAATTAGAGGCTTTGTCTTGACCCTATGAGAAATAAGTGTGTTTGGTTAGCTCTCCTATTTACTGTCAAAGCTGATGCCCTCTGCTGGGGCCTGAGGAGCTGCCAGGTGGGAAGGAGACCTGGTGGGAAAGGTGTGCACCTGCCACGGAGCAGATGCCCAGGTTTATGGAAGACCACGAGTATGAGGGTGACTCTGTGTTAGAGTTCCGCACAGCCCTGTAGGTGAAAAGGAACTTTTTAGATAATAGTGGCTCATAAATCATTTAAACATGGATCATGTGGTCTCTGATTCATAACCCAAGTTGCCTTACCTGCTGTCACTTTAAAAACATTCATATGCACCAGAAATTGACAGAAGATTGTAAACTGACTATACTGCAATAAAAAATTACAAGAACTTGAAAAAAATTAAAATAAGAAATTTAAAAATTAATAGATTATTTTTAGAGCAGTTTTAGGTTTACAGAAAAATTGAGCAGAAAGTGCCCTGTACCCCCTCACCTCAGCTGCCCCTCCCAGTTGCCCCATTATGAACATCTTGCATTAGTGTGACATTTGTTAAAGATGGTGAATGAATATTGGTACATTACTATTAACAGGAGTCCATGGTTTACATTAAGGTTCGTACAGTTTTGTGGGTTTTGACAAATGCATAATGTCATTTACCCACAATCACAATATCATACAGAGTATTTTCACTGCCTTAAAAATTCCCCCTGCTGTACTGACTCATCGCTTTCTCCCTCCCCAGCCAGCCCCTGGCAACCAGTCATCTATCTTCATAGTTTTGCCTGTAACAGAATGTCATGTGGTTGGAAATATCCAATATGTAGCCTTTTCAGACTGGTTTCCCTCCCTTTGCAATATGCATGTAATGTTCCTCCCTGTCTTTTCGTGGCTTGATAGCACATGTCTTTTTCTCACTGAGTAGTAGTCCCCTGCGTGGACCTGCCATCGTGTGACTAGAGGGCTGCCGAGGGCTGGGCAGAGGGAAAAAGAGATCTGACTCCACACCAGGGCCCCTTGTTCCCGGGCTGCGGGCCCCAAATAACAGCCTTTACACCTCGTCTCAGCTCTCTTGGTTGTGCTGCCCAAAGGATTCAGGGGCTGTGGTCTCTCTGGTGCTGCCTCCCCTGGGTTCTTCAGCCAAGCCCCTAGGAGACTGCCGGGGAGAAGGGAGGAGAGAGTGTGAGGTGGAGATGGAGGGGTGAGTGAAGGATGCCAGCGGAAGGGTGAGGTGGGCTGAGTATGGGGAGGATGAAGCAGAATAGGGGAAGTTGGGGGAGGGGGGAAGGAAGGCAAGAAGAATGGGGCAGGGGCGAGGTTCCAGCCCTAAAAGCCATGGTTCTCAAACCTGGTGCCTCCCTACCCAAAGCCTACCGTTCTGATTGTGGCTTGAGTAGGAACGGGCCTGTTAGACAAGGGAGGGTCCTCTGGGGGATGAAAAGGTGAACTCCTGGCCAGAGAACGGCCTCCAGTCAGTTTGTGGTGGGTTTGCCAGTTTCAGAGGCCGACAAGGAATAAGTAAAATTTGTAACTACAGATTGCTTGGCTGTGGCAGCACAGGTAAAATAAGGTAAGGAGGAACCATAAATAGGCAAGGGGGTATAGCTCAGGGGTAGAGCATTTGACTGCAGATCAAGAGGTCCCTGGTTCAAATCCGGGTGCCCCCTAAGGGTAACTTTTTTTCTATTACCAAAAACAGATAAATGGCTTCCCTGAGAACACATTCTGCTTAATATCAGTGCCTTCTTTCATCACCACCCCCACCACTTTTACCCAGACTGTGTTGTTTTTTAAGGTGTCTTCTCTCCTCTGTCACCTTGAAGTGCAGTAGATTGACCTATTGGCTATAATTCACATCTCTCTGTTTCTATGCCTTTGTGACTTTGCTCTTTCTCCCCTACAGGCCAGTATCTGGGCTCAGCTATATCAGTCTAGGCCAATCAGGAGACAGAATCTACACGGTAATTTAAACAGGAGACGTTTAATATAAAGAATTATTGTGCTATGAAAGGAGAGTAACTATGAAGGTGCAAAGAAAACTCTAAAGGTACCCCTGGGGTGAGGGGCCCAAGCAAGGACAAATTTGGAAAGGGGACACTTCCCATAGCTAGGATTCAGTCCTCATCCGGGGAGATTGGGATTGCAGACTACCCATCAGGTTGCCTCAACCAGACCTGTTCACGGTTGCCAGGCAACCAGGAAGCAACGTCGGGGGACACAAGTAAGCTATGTGGAAGTGTGACGCCTGGGGTGTGCACTGTTCACAAGTAGACCTGGGAACCAGACTTCTGGGCAGAAACAAGTCGAAGCTGGCAGGCGGGTGCATAGAGGGAGCTGGGGGTGGGGGAGTGGTCACCTGCCCAGCCAGGGCTGCGAGGTCACCAAGGGATTTCATTCTCCGGACATGTGCCTGGGGCAGAGCACTACCAAGTGTCCTTCCACACCTGCACCACCGCGCACCCTGCAGCAGGAAGGCGGAGGGGCAAGCAAACACCTGCTGCAGGAACTAGGGATAGAAGACCCCTTTCTCCCGCAACATCCCTCCTGCGCCCTCTACCGACAGCTGTTAACATTGTGCTCACTTAAAGGAGAAATGCTTAAAGAATCCAGTCCGTTTTCCCACAGCAGGTATGGAAGGGTGAATTTGGAGCTGAGAGTCAATACATGGGTAACTGGCACACCATGTGACTTGTTTTGGCCAACACGATGTTGACAGGTATGATGCAAGCAGGGCCTTGAAGATTTACTTGCAAGGTTGGGTTTGCCTCTGGAACTTCCACCGTTATCACGAAATATGCTTAACCCTGTAAGCTCCTCTCCTTCAGCCTGGGCTCCAGCATGAACACACAAAGCCCAACCCTGAGCCCAACTCACTGAGAGGCGCCAAGGCCAGCTAGATGGGCAGTTTGAAGTCCACCCACCCTGCCAAGCCCAACCTAGATCAGCTGATTCACATTCAACCTGCAAACCCATAGGTGTGACAGACAGTAACTGCCCATTGTTCTGTGTTACTGGTTTGAGGGGTGGCTTGTTATGCAGCGTTATTATGAACAAGACTGGCACATACTGAAATTGGTATCTAGAAGAGGGCTCCTGCTGTAACGAAAGTCTACCATACGTGACATGGCTTCATGATGAAGCAGTGGGTGGCAAGGAAGCTGTTACAATCAGTCTGGAAAAATGGTGAGAAAATTAGCATTGAGGGCAGGGAAAATGGAGATTTGTGATCACCTGAAAGGCAGAAAATACTTGAACCAATAGAATTGGAGGTAGGATCTTTCCAGGCAAAATGTTGAATGCCTAAGCTATTTGTTACAGGCTGTTTTGGATAAGAAACTAAAAAGAAAAAAAAAAGATTTGAGTTCAGAAGAGAACTTGTAATCAGAATTATTACATCACTTTAGAAAAAAGACTAAATGTAGAGCCTTCCAGTAAAACATAGCCTCAGGGAACAGTTCAAATCAAGGGTGTGGCTTTAATGCCTTTAATTAAGAGCACTGAAAGAATTAAGGTGATGTCAAGAATATCCTCTCAGTTGTACAAAAGTGTTCCTAGAAAGATTAAGGATGTGGTCTCACAGAAATGCCCAAATATTGATAATGGAGGTGGAGGGAGGGCATAGGTTAAAAAAAAAATTGTGATCATGGCTTTTGACACAAGGAGTGAAATACATAGGAAACCCACAAATTTCTTAAGAGAGCTGTACTAACAAAAGCATTCACAGCCTGAACTAAAAAAGACTGAAACTGGGAAGTCAAAAGATCTCTGGACCTCCAACATTCTATGGGTGGGAAGCAAGCTGAGAAGAATGCTCAGCCACCAAAAGGGGCATATTTTCCAATGAGCTTTTCAGAATTTGCAAAGGAAAATGATGAAAAAGGAAGACTTCTCAGGGGGTGGAGCCAAGAGTCATGTAGAGCCATGGACTGGGAGCCACTCCCAGGTAGCAGAACCAGGGTCTAAGCAAGGAACATTTCATATTCCTGGAATGCTTATTGTGTGCCACTGAGTTTTCAGTGTTTTGTTATGCAACATTATTGCAAAAAGGCTAGCAAAGACTTAAACTGGTATCTAGAAGGAGGCTGTGGCTGTACCCAAAGTAGAAGGGAGTGTGACAGTTTCTTTTGCATACCCAGTTGCTGTGACTATCTATATGTGCTGCCCATTTTGTCCAGTCTTTGAATGCAAATGTTTATTGCAGTCAGTCTGTTCCTGTACTATCACTGGTTTCTGGATGTGTGCATGGTGGATAACTTGTCTCTTAAGCTCATACATTTCTGGATCAAGAGAAGCCTCTCCTGGACCTAATGTAGATCAGAAGATCCTGGACTTTGTCTGATTGGATGAGGCTTTGGGGGCTTGGGATAAAGCTGAGTGTATTTTGCTTGTGGGAGAGACGTAAATAATTGCAACCAAGAGAGCAGGCCATGGTAGATTAAACTCTTAGCCCCCGTTCTTCACTCATTCTTTCTGTGCCCTTTGCCTCAAGTCTTCTCAGATCCTCCCTTTAGAAGTGGTATATATTTCCTTGCCCTTGATTTAGGGCTTGGTCCTATGACTTTCTTTGCCTGATGGGATCTAGCACATGTAATACACGCAGAGGCTTGAAACCTGCTTGTATTGTTGGGCTTGTCTTTTTGTTTTTCTGCTATTGCCGTGAGAAGAGCTGCCCCTGCTAGATGCTGCTTCTCCAGCGCAGACTCCAGAACAAATAGACAAGGAGCAGACCTAAGCCCAGTTCACAGAGAGAAACCAGGCACAAATGGACCCCCAGCTTGAAGCAGGGCCACCAGGTAAAGCCCAGCCTCCATCCATTGTTTGGCATCCATGCTGCTGCCCTATGAATATGAAAATAAATGCTTATTGTTGCATGATTTAGAATTTGAGGATGATTTGTTTTGAAGCATTACTGTGGAAATAGCTGACTAATACAGCTGTGATTCTTACACGTCTTCACTGCTTCCCCCCTGCACTGCTCACCAGCCTCTGAGGGAAGAGTAAGAGACTTCAGTTTTTGAAGGAATTCAGTTTGTGACTACAAAGTAGAAGAGTGCCTGTTAGACAGTGAGGGGTCTCTGGGGAATGGAAAGATGAAATCATAGCCAGAAGAGTGGTCTCTGGTCAGTTTGTGGGGGGTATGTCAGTTTCCACAGGCTGGCTGAGAATGAACAAGAGATTACAGTGCACTATGGAATCCTTGGATGTGGCAACACAGGTGAAATATGCTAAGGAGGAGCTCTGTTCCAGCAAGGGGGTATAGCTCAGGGGTAGAGCATTTGACTGCAGATCAAGAGGTCCCCGGTTCAAATCCGGGTGCCCCCTGCTGGTAGCTTGCTTTATTGCCAGATACAGATTAAAAAAAAGACTCCCCCTTTTCAGCATCTTTTTTACTGTAAGTCACCATCATCACCACTTTTCCATAGTCTGTATCAGCTTTCTTAGGTCACTTCTGTTATGTGGCACATATCATGGTTCTGTCTTTAATGATCTGTGTGTGTTTCGGTTCTTAATGAGTTCCTCCTCTTTAAAGCTGACATTATGGAGGACACACTGAATCAGAGGTTATCCAGCTTGACTGCACCAGAATTACTTAGAGACATTATTAAAAATACAAATTAGCAGCAGGGAGGGACACATGGTAGATAGGGGATTAAGAGGTACAAACTATTAGGTATAAAATAAGTTACAAGGATATATTGTACAACACAAGGAATATAGCCAATATTTTATAATAACATAAATAGAGCATAATCTTTAAAAATTGTGACTCAGTATATTGTACACCTGTAACTTATATAATATTGTACAACAACTATACTAAAATAAAAATTTTAAATTAAAAAAACCGCAGATTAGCCTAAGAAATTCTGATTTAGTAGGACTGATTAAGGGCCTAGGGAAACTTTATTTTGGGGAAGCACACTTCCCTGCTAACCTTGATCCTAAAATCCAATGATTCTGAGGGACTGGAAAATTATTTTGGAACTTACAACACTGTATAGTTCTAAACAATATGTGGTGGTAAACATCAATTATTTCCAAGCAAATGCCTTCAGCCCAGGAGAGGCAAACTCATCTCAGCAGGACTATTGGCATGCCATGAACTCCTTCATCCTATTTTGAAGAAAATTCCACGAATGTAGTTTTAAGAGTTATGTTTTGGTAGAAACAGGAGATAAACAAGGAGGAAGACCTGATGATAAAACTGAATTCTTTAATCTGAACTCTCTCTTTTAATTTCAGGAAAGGAATAGGAGTGTTTCTAAGTGGTCACAGACGGCCAGTGTGAGAACGAGCCCAACAATGGACCGCCAAGGGCTGGTTATTAGCTTAGCTTTCTCCTGGGAAGAAATTTGATTCTATACTATAATTTTGGATGAATAAGCATCAGAATATTAGCATTTGTTAAACTGATGGCATTAGAGGAAATTTCTTTTCCTTCATGCTTACTTGTTTCCTAATTTAAAACACACTATATTCTTAAATTCTATAAGGCACATTAGAGAGATTCAAGGAATTATATTTTCTGTATTGGAAGTGTATTTCCTATCTAATCAGAATAATTAAATAGATTATTGCCCCAAGAGGAAAACACCTTGTCTTTGCCCTGATCATCTTTGTAAATCACAATGAATTTGGGGCTCCAGTCTCCCTGACATCATTCCTACAGTTCTTTGCCTCCATATGCTATGCCTCTTTGGATGATTGTTCTTTCTCTGAATCCTTGGGATCTATGTGGTCTTTGGCCTCACAGTGGCAACTTCCAGGGGAGGAAGGGATCCCTTGAAGGGATTCCACAGCGGAAGAGATCCCTGGTCCCAGTTCAGAAGATACTGGAGGCCTGACTTTGGGTGCTCAAATAGCCAGTCTTTGTGCCTGGTCCCAGATTGTCCAACTGTGCTGGGCTGATGGTTTGGGACCAGCATGGCTCTGTGACCTCTCCAGCAAGGTGTCTCCCTTTTAAAGCCAGTAGAATGAGAATGGGAGAAGAGAATAAGAAATGCAAGACAAAGCCGAAGGACACCAATGTGCAGAGGATGAGAGTGAGATTAAGAGCGAGTACAGGGAGTGGGTTAGTAAAGACAAAACTCAGTAGGAGGGAAGGAGAGAGGGACAATTTCAGCTCTAAATAATGACCCTCCTGATTGGTGCCTCACACAGGTATTGAGAAGGAGGCTGTAGGGCTCTGGGCTGGGGAGGTTTCTAGAAGTCACTTGATAGGTCTTTGGAGAAGGACACAGCAAGTTCAAAGCCAGATAGAGGTCTGCCTAAATGAGGTCAGTCAGTCAGGTCCCAGTAGGTCACTAGAAATGAGGAGAAATGACAGTGCACATTGGATCTCCGGGTGGGATAACACAGATGAACGGTGTTAAGAAATCAGAAAAGTCTAAAGAGATAAGGGAATACAGTCCAAGGCAGTGCACCTGACTGTACGTCCAGTCCTCCCTGGCTCAAGTCTGTGTTACCTGGAGGCCCGCCCTCTTGTTCTGACCACATGTTTGTATTCACTCTGCCCTTTGTGCTCCAGGGACCGTAAATCTCTCTCATTGTCACTTCATCATTTTTCTGTGGATTGCATCCTCTCTTCAGGTTACTTTTTCCGTCTGACACATGGAGGGATGCAGCAAATGGAGATTAAGAGGGAAGAAGAGGAGACATTAAGGAGGTGGTTCATCTCCTGCCCAGGATTTAGTGCAAAGACGCTCTTAATCATATGCATGGATTCTAGTTGTGACTTGGTTATTAATCCGATGTGTTTTGGGAGGTGCATAATTTAAATTACTACTGTCATTTTTTTCAGATCTAGACCATGAAGGGTACAGATTAAATCAAAACTAAAGCTCCAAAACCACCTGTGAGTCAGAATCATCGGGAACATGTCAGAAGCACACATTGCCCCAGGTTCCCGGAGAGTATGGTTTAGAGAGTCTCAGGTTTACTTTTGCCCAACCCTACCCTTCCCACCCAGCCTCAAAGATTCCTTGAGTAGCCATTGATTTGAGTCCTGCTCTTCTAAGTGAGTCTGAGGGATGTTCTAGCTGTGAACTTCAATGACTTCAATATCAGTGCCTTTAGCCAGGGGCTGAGGGAAGGAGGGATGCTGGTTATAAGCAGAGGTGGGGGCACAGGAGGTGGTCATAGTTGGAAGAGCATCCGTTTACAGGGATGTAGGATGGAGAACACTAGCAAGGACACATCTCAGAACATGACACTCAGGGTGTGGCTCTGCAGGCTTAGAGTGCTTATTAACTAGAACTGAACAGGTGGGGGTATAGCTCAGGGGTAGAGCATTTGACTGCAGATCAAGAGGTCCCTGGTTCAAATCCGGGTGCCCCCTACCCACACTTGCTTTTGCTCACCAAACACCAAGTTCTGCTTCCCACTTTTTTCACCACATTGATTCAGCCTGCAAAGAGAAGAGGCAGGACAGGGCTTCACCAGGAAGCCTCCCCGGACACCTGCACCTCTAGATAAACCCAACTTCTTTATGGCTGAGTCAGTTCTCATAGGTCCTGTAGTGAGCATTTATTCTTTTTTTCTTTTTTGCCCAGAGTGTGAACCCTCTTAACTCCAGTTTGGGAGTTCACAATTGTCTCAGTCTTGAAAGAAGACAGGGGCCTATCTCTGGCTGAGGAAGACAAAAATGTCAAGTAAGTATGTACGTGTGCTGTCTCTCTCTCTCCATATATATATGTAATGTGGGTGTATGAGAGCATAAATATGTGTGTATATATATATATATGGAGGGAGCTGTCAAGGCAAGGGTTAATTTTGCAGGCCGGCAGACTGGAGACCCAGGAAAGAACTGATGTTGCAGTCTGAGTCCAAAGGCCACCTGGAGGCAGAATTTCCTATTTCTCAGGGGACCTCAGTCTTTTTCTCCTAAGACCTTCAACTGATTGGATGGGGCCCACCCACATTGTAGAGGGTAATCTGCTTTACACAAAGTCGTCTACGGATGTAAATGTTAATCATATCTAAGAAAGAATCTTCACAGCAGCATCTTGATTAGTGTTTGACCAAACATCTGGGCACCAGAGCCTAAACAAGTTGACCCATAAAATTAACCAGCACAGTTGGGAATGCCTTATGCTTGGCCAACTATCTGCCCATACATAAGACTGTGAATGCAGAATAAATCACACCTAGAGGTAGGAGAATTTGGAATTCATTCTGGGGGTGGCAGAGGTGTCTGGCAGTGACAGTGGGACCAGTGGCTGCAGCCAGTGTCCATTGTGGTGGCAGCAAGGGCACCCTCACCCAGACCTGCTGAAATCCTGCCCACTCTATGAGCATTTTATAAGGGAAGTTCTTCGGGCCTCCCTTCAGTGTTATGAGCTCCTACCCATCCTGGCAACGACTGCCTTCTGAGTTTCCATTTAGTGCGGGATCTTCTTTAATCAAAGTGCCCTGACTGGTACTAGGAATGACTAATAGGCAAAAGAGCTTCAGAGAAAAGATAGAATGTGGTTTGGTTCTGGCCTCATTGGATATGAAGATAATGAAAATCAGGTCATTTGGGGGGTGCTAATCTAGGAGCCCATATGATCCAGTAGAAGAAGTTGAGTGAATATTTGCCTGCTGTCCCCAAGTGATCAAGCTGTGTTCCCATGGAATATGGAAGAGGCTTCAGGGCGGGATGGCTGATCCCAGCAGTTTAAAGAAAGCAAATCATAAACTCAAGTGTCACTCTGTGTGGGCTGAAACCCAGCACTTGCTCTGACTGCACTGGGATCATCTCTTGTCTCCTATCACAGAAACTGAAATAGCTGAAAACAACAGTTAAGGCTGATCCAGTGAAATCTACAATTTTCAGAGGTCTCCTTGATGAAAATAGGTCGGTGGCTAAGAAAGAGTGGGGCGTCAGGAATAGTAATGTGAGTGTATGAGAGCATTTGGAAAACTCAAATTATACCAAATCACCTACTCTACTGGATCTCCCTTGCCCGTGGAGCCAGCCCCTTCTCCCTGTCTGAAAGTTGAATAGCCCAGATTAGGTTATTTCATTGCAGGAGGCGATCAGTTACCCCATCCTTCACTGTCTCTTGATCTCCAGCTACAGAAAGAGCTCAGCTGACTCTGGGTACCAGTTGTTGGGACATGGACTCGCACATGAAAATAATTTCAAACTGGCTAATTTATATCAGCAAGGATCTAGAGAACACATGTTGATATGGATTCTTGGAGGATTTTGTAAATTAGGAAGAGTATAATTTTAAGTAAGCCTGAGTTTATTTTTATGAGTGTATACCCAATCAACATTCTACTTAAAATATCCTAGCTGGAGCAGCTGGGATGAACTTGTTTACTCAGTTGTTGGCTTGAACCAGGATTCACGGGAGGCTGATTCTAAATGCGTTTGGAGCATAGAGATCCCTTAGTGTAATCTAGAAAGACGTCATAGACCTCAGAGGTTAGGAATGCCGGAGTGGATTTATCACATGTGACTTGCCCCTTCAAACAACAGTGATTCCCTTCACCGAAGTCTTGGAAATTCTTGGGCACGTGGAGCGTCTATGTCTTTGAAAAGCATTTTGGTTGTCTAAAGACAGGAATGCTGCCTGGAGACATTACACTGGAAAGGAATTCTCTGATTTCAGTGGGGACAGGAGGATCCTAGGTGTCAGAGTTCAAGAAATGTGATTCTTTACCTCCAGATGCAAGTTTGGGGTCACTCTATGTGAAGAATCTGTACCAGCCAGAGATGGAGGAGGGAAGGTACTAGGAAGGGCAGAAGAAGCTGCTGGGCATTCAAATCAGGGGCCAGTAGAAAAGGGAGCTTATGGGCAGGAGAGGGTGAGTCAGCCAAGATCTGGGGCCAAACAGGGATAAACAGAAATGACCAAGTTCCTGGGGGAGCCTTCCCAGGGAGAACACAGTCATGAAATGGTGTCAGTAAGGAAAGGGCTTGAAGTGGGCTTCATGCTCAGGGGAAGAGCATCTGACTGCAGGTCAAGAGGTGTGTGGTTCAGGTTTTCAGGCCCCTGCAAGCTGATCTCATTTAGTACTAGACATGGGGTGGAAACCTTGCAGGTTGTCTCTTGGGAGGGCCTATCTCACTCCACCCAGTGAGGGCTCAGCTATGGGATTGAGACACAGATGAAGGAGGTGGCCAGGTCATGCTTTGCCCCAGGGCTGGGGAAGCGGGAAGAGCCCGAGACCAGCCATGTGGATCTGGCCCCAGCCCTATTATTAATCAGGTGTGTATGCTTGGGCACGCCTCTTAATTACAGCTTCCCTTCAAGCCTGTAACACGGGGCACAAAACTAAGCTGGGGGCTCCCAAACATCACTTTCCTTTGAGATCATCTCAGGAACTTGTTCAAAATAGAGGCCTTTGGTCTCACTCCCAACACATCTGATTCAGGAGGTCTGACTTGGAGAGTTGAACTTCAACTCTATGAAAGCTCGACCTTGCTCTTGCCACCTCACATACTTGTGTGCGATGGGCAGCCAGTCAGAGGTTTGTGGCCTCAGTTCAGTCCAGAGGCCTTCCACTGACACAGCCGTGGCTCTTATACTGTTGTCTTTGGCCCTGGGTGGCTGGGCATGGCAGCAGATTGTGCAAAAGGGGATGGCGAGCAGGGATGCCCTCTGTGTGCAATAGAGCAGGTCTTGTGGACTGCCTAGACATAAGAGGGTGGTGAGTTCTGAAAGAGTTCTGAGGCCAGAGGTCTTCATTAGATCAATGAGATGAGCTTTTAAGGGCAGATGCTTCTTACCTGTTCTTATTTTTACATTTTGATTTTGGAATGTGATTCCAGCTCTCTTCCCTCACCAGAGCCCATGATTCTGTACAGAGGAGAGAGAGAAAAGAGGCACAGAGGGTCAGGCCAGTCTTTCCTCCATCCTCTCCCCTCCCTCACTCCTTGGCATTAATCCCACAGAGGCAAGTGAAATGCAGTTCTTCCCCAGGCCTTGGTCTCGGTCTGTGAGTCTGGAGTAGACCCAGTGGGAGCTCTAGGACCTGGGGACACAGAATCTAAGCCCAGGGCCTCCGACCCACAGCCCAGCACTCAGGGCTCAGAAAGCTAAGCAGCTGCCCCGGGGCAAGGGTGCAGGAGCCCTGTCGGCGCAGCTCTGTGTAATAGCCCAAGTGCGTGGAGCTGACAGCAGGAGATGGAGACAGACCAGCCCTCTCTGTGGAGAATGGGTGGGTCTGTGGAAGGTGAAATCTCTGGCTGGAGCTAAGTGAGGCCCAGAGGGGCTGGAGGAGGCAGGGATCTGTGCCTGGTGAGCATGAATTTTCATATATGTCACCCAAAGAGTCTTTAAATTTAGATCGGATCTGCACTTTCTGAGGAGTCATGAATCATAGAGGAGTTTTTTTGTTTGTTTTTTAACATTTTCTATTGAGCTATAGTCATTTTACAATGTTTTGTCAAATTCCAGTGTAGAGCACGATTTTTCAGTTATACATGAACATACATATATTCATTGTCACATTTTTTTTCGCTATGAGCTACCACAAGATCTTGCATATATTCCCTGTGCTGTACAGTATAATCTTGTTTATCTATTCTGCATATACCTGTCAGTATCTACAAATTTGAACTCCCAGTCTGTCCCTTCCCACCTCCCCTCCCTTGGCAACCACAAGTTTGTATTCTATGTTTATGAGTCTGTTTCTGTTTTGTATTTATGTTTAATGTATAGAGTTTAATAGACTTTCTGTTTCTTCTCCAGGTGTCCTGGCCTGTGGGAAGGTGGGGGGACAGGTAATGACAGACTCACTTTGGGATTAAAAGTGAGACAAAACAGGGGGCACCTGGATTTGAACCAGGGACCTCTTGATCTGCAGTCAAATGCTCTACCCCTGAGCTATACCCCCTGCCCTGGGTGAGTGGTATAATTAATACCTTTGACCTGTGTTGCCACACCAGGGCTGTCTTGCTGGTTAGGATGTCCTGGTCAGCTCTGCTTCTCTGACTGCTGGTCTCTCACCTGCCAGGAACCAGCCCTTCTTCTCCCCTCATCACTTCTATGTGCATCTGGCTGAGGACCCCCTGGTAGCCTTGACCATTACAGGTGGGGAGACCTTTAAAATCACCCAGATAATCCACTTCTGCAATAGCAGTTATTGAGCATCTACTGTGTGTCAGGCGTGCTGGGATGGTGACATAACTGGGACTAGGTGACAATGCCTTCTGCACTGAAAGAAGGTTCAGAGCCATGTCAAGGGCTATTGAATGACACAGAATGTTCATGATAATTGGTCAAGTGAAAAGACAGTTACAAAATAGTGTGTCTATGAGGAATAACATGATTTCAGCTTTTTATATGTGTTTATTTATCTTTCAACTTTTCTATACTGAGCATGTTGCCTTTGGGGAAGGGAGCAGGTAATTAGGTCTATTTATTTATTTACCGATGGAGGTACTGGATCCTCCCTCTCCCTCAGAAACCAGTCACTTCCAAATCCAAACCCCTCCTGGTCTTTCCCTCATCCATCATCTCTGCCACGTTAGTTTCAGGACTTTCTCTTTCTGCTGGTTTTCAGCCCCCTCCCTTCCGCTGTCTTCACTCCTGTTTCACTCACTGGTTGTCCACTATGCACCCAGCTCAAAAGGCGTGATGTCCTATGATGTCCTTGGTTGGACTTAGGGCACAGGGCACCGCTGCACTAGTGGGCCAGGACAGCCCGCTGCCTGTGATCCACACCCAGCGGCTCCCAGGCCACACCTGCCTCCTCCGCCCTGACCCCCTGCAGCCTCCCCAGAGGCCTCTCAAACTTAAAAGGACTGGCACAAAGGTAGAGGGAGGGGCACCTGGAGCAGACAAACTTCGTTGGTGTGTGAAAATAATGAGAGGAACACTCACTCCCCAGGTCAGCTGAGGCTGGCAATAAATCCAGATTATGATGGCCATATTTTTAAAGGCAGAGGAAGGTTTTTATATACATACTTGGAGCAAGATATTCAAGGAAGGGACAGGTTCCAGCTCAGCAATTAAATCATACACGGTGACAGCGGGACTGACAAGGCCTCCCTCCCGGTAAGAGGAAGCTGGTTAGATGAGGGGGACACTGGGGAGCCCTCCTGAAGGGCAGGAAAGAGAGGCGAATGCAGTCTCTTCCAGCGCCGAGAAAGGGGACACTAAGGCCCCTGTGCCTGAAATGGGTACTGACCCCACGTGCCAGAAGGTGTCTGTCCTCTGCAGCTGGGCTTGGACTGGTCTGGCCCTAACATGCCAATGACTGTCCTTGGCCGATTGCTTCCTTTACTGAGTCCACCAACGCAGCGAGCCAGCCAGCAGCAACTGGAGCACTGGTGGCGACCCAGGGACCAGAGCTAGGGCCCCCCTCCTTTCCCTCCTGCATTCTAATTCCCTTATGAAATCGCCCTAACCTTCCATAAGGACGCACAAACTGCTCAGCCTAATGTGCTCACTGTAGGGGAACAGAAGGCTTGAGGGAGCAGTAGTTGGGGTGAGTTCTGGCTGAAAGGCATGTGCCTATTGAGGGCTGCAAGTTGCCCCCCTCCCCCAGGGGTGGCTCTCAGCAAAACTAGAGGTGGTGACAGAGACACAGAGGCCAGGGAAGTGAGAGGCTGGCTCATTATCAGGCAGACTTGCTGCTCTCCCTGCCCCAGCTCCAGAGGCTGGAATACTGCCCTCGGCAAGGGAGGAGAGGGGACCAGCAAACATCTTTGGTAATGACAAACTCTACTTTATAAAGGAGAATGTGTCTCCTAGAGGATAGGCAGGCAGTGAAGACTGGCTCCTGGTGTCCCAACCTGGTAGTCTAGAACATGCCAAGAACCATCTATAACTAACTACTACCCAGACTTAGAGAATCTAGAACCACTGTCTCTCAGGGAGGCTGAAGAGGGGTTGGGAGAATTAGACACACACAGGGCACGTGCAGAGGCAGCGCTTGAAGAGCCACAGTGATGGAGTTGTGTTTCCTAAAGGGAGGGGCGGGTCAGAACACCTGCCTCCTCTCACTCTGCACAAGCAGAGCAGCTGAATTCCAGCACCAGCTTCTGCAGCCAACATGGACAGTGGGTTCCCCTGGAAGAAGCAGACAGTGTGGCCTCATCACCCACGAGAGGGAGTTTTCCACATCAGGCCCAGTGGGACTCATGCTACTTTGCCTATTAATTACCCAAGTGTTTTACCTTACGTGTATGCTGGGAAATGACGCCAACACCCCTTCTTCAAGGAAAATTTCCCTGCCTCATGAAATAGCTTTGCTATCCCAGTAATACATTCTTACAGCATCCATGCATCTTTTCTTCATTTGTCATATGTTTTCATTGTTGTCATATTTGTCATAATTTTCCATTGTTAAAAACTTTTATGAAATATTTGTAAATATCTATCTACCCTTCTTGTTTCAAGAGGCCATGTTTATTTTACCCACCACTGGGCTAGGCCATGTAAGGACATCAGCTTTCATCACTCTGAGTGAGACTGGAAGCTACTGGGGGATTTTGAGCAGAGGGATGACATGCACTGCTTTTCTCCTCTGGCTGCTATGAGGAGAATAAGGGGCCAGGATGGAAACAGGTTTCCGAATTTAGGAAGTGATTGCAATCATTTAAGTGAGAAATAATTGTGGCTTCATCTAGTGCAGTAATGGTGGAGAATGCTGAGAAGTGGTCAGATTCTGGGCGAATTCTGAAGTCGTGTGAACAGCATTTGCCAATGACTTGAGTGCAGGGTGTAAGAGAAAGAGAAAAGGCAAGGACAGCGATAAGGATTTTGGCACGAGCAGCTGATGGTTGCCATTCTCTGCGACGGGGGAAATTGCAGCAGAAATGAAATTTGAACAGGTAATGAACATCACGAATTAAATTTGGATCATATTAAGTTGGAGCCATCTAGTAAACAGCCAAGTGGAGACGTTGAAAATGAGACTGGAGTTCAAAGGGGAGTTCCTAGCAAAAGGTGTAAATTTCAGAGTCATCCACTGTGGGACGTGGGACTGAGTGAGATCACTGAGCAAATGTGAGCAGATAAGAGGTCTGGCAACTAAGTCCTAGGCCCTCAAATGTTTAGAGATTGCACTGTTGAGGAGGAGCCAGCAAAAGGGTCTAAGAAAAGGTGGCAGTGGAAATAAAAAGAAAACAAAATGAACAAACAAAAAAACCAAAACAAAGAGTGACTGTCCAAAGTCAATTGGAGAAAGCACTCTTGAGAGGTTGAGTCAAAGACTGAGAATCAACATGGCAGGTGAGCGTTGATGTCGTTGACAAGAGCAGTTTCAGTGACGCGGAAGAGATGGACAGAGGAGGGATGTTCTCCTGGAAGCCTTCCTTGGTCGTCCCGATGGGTGGGCCCCCTGCCACGTGCTCCCGCGGCACCCTGCACTTCTGTCTCATCACACATCACACTTTACTGGAATCACTGCAACCTTGTGCCTGTGGGGATCCTTACGTTCAGTGAGGGGCCAATAAATATATGAATGTGAAAAATGTGTGAACAAAAAGGAAAGGAGATAATAGGTGGAACAGTTTCCCAGAGAAAGCTGAAGGGATGGATCAAGAACACAGGATTTTTTCTAAAAAGAGGGAGAAAAACTTGTTCTCTCTTAGGCTGGAGGGGATGAGAATGGCCTAAGGATGCTGGGTGACCTCACATCAAAGGGCCTCTGTCTTCTCCGTCCAGTAGGAAGCAAGGTATTGTAAAGAGAATAAAGGGGAATGCAGGAGGAGGGTGAGACTCATTACTTGAGAAGAAGGTCCAATTTTGCACTAGGCACTATGGGAAATGGAGAAGCGGTGAATCAGAAAGGAATGGAATCATTGCGCATTAGCAGAGGGCTGCCAGTTGAGGCCAGACTGGTGTAGATTTGCAGTGGGACCACCTGTCTGGCTCTACAGTTCACTTCAGCAAACACAGGCTACCCTAGAGCAAAGGTGGAGGAAGTCAATGGCATTGTATCTGCAGAAGTACGGCTGTGTGAGGAAGGTAGACAGACCACAGGCAAAGACCTCAAAGGGGCTAGGAATCATGATTGAGGGGCCAATGGTTGGGCCATAATGGGACAGGTGAGCACAAGGTGGCTCTGGGATCACCAAAACACAAAGAGATGAAGGAGATTGAGGTCAATATGAGAATAACACACAGTTTCATTAACAGCAAGGACAAGGAAATGTAAAAACTAGAAGAGGTATCAGAAAGGGCTTTTCAGATCAAAGGTCTTGAGAAGGAGTATTTCCTTTTTCTTAAATTGAAGTATAATTGACATAGGACATCACATTAGTTTCAGGTGTACAACGTAATGAGTCAATATTCATATCCATTGTGAAGTCTAGTTAACATTTGTCACTATGCATAGTTACAAAAGTTTTTCTCTTGTGATGAGAACTTTTAAGATCTACTCTCTTAGTAACTTTAAAATACGCAATAGAGATTTACTAACTGTAGTCACCACTACGTTACATCCCCATGATTTATTTATTTTGTAACTGGAAGTTTGTACCTTTTGACTCCCTTCACACATTTCATGCAACCCCCGGCCTCTGGCAACTACTAACCTGTTCTCTGTATTTATGAGCTTGTTTTGTTTGTTTGTTTAGACTCCACAAAAAAGTGAGATCATATGATATTTGTCTTTCTGTCTGGCTTATTTCACTTACCACAGTACCTTCGAGGTCCATCCATGTTGTCAAAAAGGGCAAGATTTTGTTTTTTGTTTTTTACAGCTGAGTAATATTCAGGAATGGTTCTGAGTAATGATCGGGTGTGAGTTAGGAGTAGATTTGGCCACGAGTGCAGAGCACCCAACATCACAAAGGACTAAAACAGAGCAACAAACCAGAAGAAGTTTCTTTCTCTCTCCTGTAAACACTGACACTCAGATGGTCCAGATTTGACCTGGGGTTCCACAGGGTCAAGAACCCATCTCCTTCTTTCGGGTATTCTAGCCTCCACGGCTTTCATTCCAGAGGTCTCCAATACGACACCTCCCACTTTAGCATCATGTCTGTCTCCTACCCAGTAGGAAGGGGAATAGGAAAGACAAGCTTCTCCCTTTCAGAGGACCCATCACTTTCACCTACATTTCATTGACCAAACCGATGCCCTTTGCCTCCCTTAACTCCAGAGAGGCTGAGAAATGTAGTTTTTCTTCTGTGAAGCCACGTGCCCAGCTAACAACCAAGGAGGATGGAACAGAGACTGGGGGAAACACTCAACTTCTGCTTCACCATGCCTCTTGATAGCTGCAGTGGGGTGGAATTTGTGAGCATTGCTAGAGCCAAGAAGATGGAAACCTTAGCACTGAAAGTGTTGCAGAAAAACGTGTTACAGCTCAGTGTTATAGCTCAGTTGTGACAGCAACCTAGATTCGGGCAAGAAAACAAGCAATACTCAGAGAGTTGGAGAACTCAGGTTTATTATGCCAGCGGGCCCAGAGGAGTTAACACTCCAAGCTCTGGATCCGTCTGTAGGTTTACACAGGCTTTTATAGGCTGCCAGTTTACACTTTGCAGCATCATATGCAAATAAGGTATAATAAAAGTTGACTAATTATGAACAAGCTTTGTAGAAATAGACCAATCAGGAGGGAGAGAAATAACCAATCAGGAGTGAAGGAAATGGACCAATCAGGAGTGAGAGAAATAACTAATCAGGAGTGAGCTCCATGCAAATGAAGTACTACAAATGGACCAATCAGAAGTTAGGGGAATGGACCAATCATGAGTGAAGGAAATAACTAATCAGGAGTGAGCTCAGGAACCAATAGAATTTTAGGGGTAAGTTCCACTTTCCTACAAGTAAGCCCTTTCAGAGGCAAAAAGTGAGATAGAGCCTCTGGGCCAGGGAACCGGATGGTGCTGGCAGGAGAGTAGTGGCCCTGCCTGCGAGTCCTGCCGGTCTTTTTTATGTGGCTTCCCACCTCAGAAGGATCGCTTATGTGATGTGGACACTTCTGAGGACGAAAGCAGAGGGAAGCAAGGAAATATGATTGTTAGCCTGGCTCTGAAATCTTCCATGGAGTTTGCGGAGTCCCCAGCATGGGTTCATATGTCAATGAGGATGAGGAGAGGGTGGATTCAAGAGATAGAGGTGGCTCTGAAGGAGAAGTGATGAGCTGGGACCTAGAAGGGGTGATGTGGGGAATAAAGGATCAGAAGAGGGAGAAAGTGGCCTCCCTGGTTGGGAGATTGAAGAGGGACATCTTCAGGGAAACACTGGCACCAAATTGAAAAAGAGGGGGTTAGAGGGAAAGGTTAAGGAGGAAGGAACTGCCCCCCATTGAATGAGGTGCCCCAAACTGGCTGCAGGGCTAGGAGGAGCGGGTTGCAGGACCCAAAGCAGCAATGAGGAGGCGAGATGGAAGCTGTCGTCAGCAAGATCATCTCCAATATCAGGAGGTGTCCAGGAAGGACAGGGACAGAAAAGGGACCTGCAACGGGGTTCTAAGCCAAAAGTCCAAGTATTGATGAAATTGGAATAGCAAACGCCACCTCCCTCAGGACAAAAGTCCTAGTTTAAAAATTCGAGTCCCTTGTTAACAAAATGAATTAGCTTTACTGAAAGGGAAACTGAAGTGTGTCCCTAAAGATGAAAGTTTTGTTTTTACGGGCACTTATGTCATAGGCTGATCAGAGAACTCAGAGGAGACAGAATATTTACAACCCAGGGAGTTAGATGAAGAGCTGCTTGCCGACTTATCAGGTTAAAGTCTCAAGGAAGATTAGACTTGACTGTGCACTGTCTTAAATGACTGTTTCTCTTTTTTGTGTTTTCCTGCCAGTCAGTGTAAGTGACTAAGACTTTCTTGCTGTCAAATACTTTTATTACAAGAACCTGTTTTCAGCCCATATAAAGTATAGACTTCTGTTGTTTATATAAACCTGAAGCATCATGAAATGTGTTTTAGATGGTTGTGAGGAAGGTCATAAAAGAGATTTAGTGTCAGGGAAAGTAAAAGTCATGAACTGTACTTCTGAATTACATGCTGTATCCCTGAACCCACAGTGAATTCTGAGAGCGTCTACCCAAATGTTCAGCTATTTGTTCTCCAGACCATAGACAGCCATCACATTCTTTGGTTTTGAGATAGTTGATATAATTTACTAGTCCCTTCTACAGAAGTTGACTTTGAAAACTTGAATAAGACATAAAATTGCCTTTAATAATTATGCAGCCAAAACTTTCACTTTCACATGTGGATATTTTATCCTCTGCAACCTGGGTCTGAGAAGGCTTCCTGGAAGCTCTTTAAAAGCTGGTTCTCTTAGCTGCAGACTAGGAGCTCTGGGCAGTGCTCGCCATACCTGGGCTCCACCCCAAATATGCTGACTTAATCTCTCCGGGGTGGGGCCTGAGAAATGGCATGTTTATAGACTCTTCAGGCAATTCTAAAATTTATATTTAGAGTTAAGAACAACCAACTACCATAGTAAAGCTTCACCATTTGCTGGTTCCACAAAAACAAACAAACAAAAAAAACCCACTTGACATTAATGTCTAATAAGAAAGAAGAGGTTGAAACACAGCAACAATTGAAAAGGTCAAAGACTCAATAGGGGGCACGTGGACTTGAACCAGGGACCTCTTGATCTGCAGTCAAATGCTCTGCCGCTGAGCTATACCCCCTTCTGCTATAGTCTGATTTAATTAATGATTTTCATCTGTCCAACCACACCCAGACTAGCTGTAAACCTACGAGTTGCCACTTCAGGATGGACCTGTCTTGGGAACCGCCAGGCCTGCTGCAGTGGAAGCTCATCAACCTGCCACATAAAAAGCAACCAGCTCTCTCCCCAAAAGCCCTGCAGCCTGTGCCCTCCCCCACCCCCAGCCTACAGCCCCAGGGTGGGGGCAGCAGCCTGGAAGAGCATTGACATTCGCTATAGAATGGCCTTCAGGGACTGATGCCTGTGCCCATTATGATGGGCACCTAAAATACAGAAACTCAACATGATTGAGGTGTCTCTCCAAACCCACTTACTGAAGGCCTGACCCTCAGGGGCCAACATTTGATTCAGGGTATTTTCTGCTCAACTACAGTCTAGGATGCAGTATGACCATCCCAACCTCTGCTTCTTCAGTTAATCTATATGGAGAATCATGGAGGAGCCACTCCTAGAGACAGTCAGAAGTAGGTGGCTGAGTAGATGTGGGAGTCCCCCAGAGCATCAGTAGACCCAAGCTAACATAATTCAAGGACCAAGAAATGCTGCTCGAAAAGAACCACATTTGACCCAGAGGCTTTCTGATCCGTGGGCAAAGCCCCAACCCAGCTGGCAGATAAACTTACTTTGACTGGAACCTTCCATCTCCACAGCCATGCCAAGGTCCTGCTTCTGTTCTTGTCACAGGAGCTGGAAAACTTTCTCTTTTACAAACGGTCTCTCCCACCTATTGGAATTTCTCCACGTTACCCACCAGCTTCTCCTTCGCGGTCTTGGCAGCCCAGCAGCTCCTCCCCTTCGATCCTGGCCGAGCAGCCAGGAAACACTCATTTCTACAACCACGACACTAAAGTCCTCTGACTTTCTCTCATCAGCTGTAGGGCGGACTGCCTGGTCAAATGGAAAGGATGGATGAACCAAAGGATTCCCAGGGGCCAGGGACTAGGCAGCAGCAGGAGCCTGGAAGGTGAGGATTGAAGTAACAGAAGACCTGGGACACCTCTGGGTGATGGTGGCCGAGAGTGTCCCTAGTACAAGGCTGAGGGGGCAGCTCCAGGGACAAAGCCTTAGGCCCCACACATGACGGGGAATCAGAAAAGAGACAAGCTTGCTTCAAGATACCACGTAGGATGAGCTGAGCTCTTAAGGAGGGAACAAGTAGAAGACAGAAAAAAGAAAAGCAACCCTGAGAACCGGCAGCCTCTGCCCGACGAACTTGGGTTTGGGCCCTGAATTTGCACCATTCATCTGGCCTGAGAGATCATAGGCAATTATTTTAAGTTGGACTCAGGTGTGTTGCACCCCAGGCTCCTAGTCAGCCAGAAATCCTCCCTGAAGGAATGTATCAGGAAACAAGCCTCAGAGGATTCTCACGCAAAAGGTTTCAACAAACTTAAGTCTGGGAGAAGCAGTGTAGGCTGGAGGCCAGCAGCACAGACTCTGAAGTCAGACAGCCTGGACCCAAGTCCTGGCTCGGCTATAAGGCCCTTGGGCAGACATCTTCCCTCTCTATGCCACAGCTGCATAATCTGCAAAGTGAGAGTGATGGTAGTATATACTTGATGGATTGTTGTGTAGATTAAATGAGTTAATTCATGTAAAGTACTTGAAATAGGACTGGCACAGAGTTAGCTCTATGTAGCTGTTTGCTGAACAAGTTTTAAAAACACACGAGGAAACTAGCTAACATTTATGAAAGTCAACAGAAATAAGAAACATCGGAACTTGACCTGCAAAGACTCCACATGTGAAATTATTTGAATAAATCAAAGAATATCTTAAAAGAGAGAAATGAAAACTGGATTGAGGAGACTATCAAAGATAATCAAATATATTTGAAAAACTATAAAACTTATCAAATAAGAGTCTAAAAATAGGAAGTGTAATTAATACCATTTCCTTTTATTTACTTTTTATTGAAGTACAACTTACATAAGTACACAAATCTTAAACGTACAGCTTGGTGGATTTTTACATGTGCACACACCGAGGTGACCACCACCTAAATCAAGATACAGAAAATTTCTGGCACCTCAGAGGGTTCCCAGTTACCCTCTCTCCCCCAGAGATAACCACCATTCTATCATCACAGGTTAGTTTTGCCTATTCTTGAATTGCATATACTTGGAATCATACAGGAGTTATTCCTTTGAGTCTGGCTTCCTTCCCCCAACCTCATGCTTATAAGATTCATCTGCACTTACCCACTTTAGCAGTAATTTGTTCTTTTTTATTCCTGTTTACCATCCCATTGTATGACTATACCAGGATTTCTTTATCCATCCTACTGCTGATGGACGTATGAGTTGTTTCCAATTTGGACCCATTAAGAGATATGCTGTTATGAACATTCTTGTAGGTACATGTAGACTCTCTGAGGTCTATAACTAGGAATATGTTTGCTGAATAAGACAGTGTTCTATTTCACCTTTAATTGATAATGCCAGGCAGTTTTCTAAAGTAGTTGTACCAAATGGCATTAACGCCAGTGGGAGATGAGTTACTGTCCATCCTCATACTCATCAACATTTACACCATCAGTCTTTTTCATTTTAACTGACCTGTTGAGAATGTAGTGGTATCTCATTGTGGTTTAATTTGCACCTCCCTGAAGACTAAGTTCATATTTCATCTTTTCCTTTGCTTATTGGTACTGGGATGTCCACTTTTGTGAGGTGCCTGCTCAGATCTCTTGTTCATTTTTCTATTGACTTGTCTGTATTCTTCTTAACTATTTTATGCAAGTTCTTTATATATTTTGGGTAAGTTGGCATGCTAGCACCTATATCAGCTAAAATCTTGTATTTTTCCATTGAACCAGCTTTGTTCTGCTAAACTAAAGTGGAGTCTCAAAGAGGGAAAACCAGGACCATCTAGCAGACAAAGGATTCCTCTCTATTTGTGTAAGTTGTATTTTTCCAGAAATTTTTCCTTGTAATGTAAATATTATATTTTCTTTGCACAAAGTCATTCGTAATATGATCCTATGATCTTCTTAATGTCCGGGAAATCATAATAATGTATCCTTTTAAATCCTTTATATTGGTTATTACTGTTTTCTCTTTTTACTTTGTCAGTCTTGTCTGGGTTATTATTTTTATTATGTTTCAAAGAACAATATTTGCTTCATCAGCCCTATCTCTTGCATATTTGTTTTCTACTTCATCAATTTATGCATTCATCAATTAATCTTTATTACTTTATTTTTCCTTAGGTTTATTTTACTGTTCCTTTTACACCTCTTTGAGATAGATGCTTAGTTAGTGGATTTTCACCTTTTCTTTTCATAATACTGTAGATACATTAAAGCTATAAATTGCCCTCTAAGCACTGCTATGGTTGCAACTGGCAGCTTTCAATAGCTAGTATTTTCATCATCATTTAGTTCAAAATATTTTCTAATTCCTAATTCAACTGTAGTTTCTTCTTTGACCCATGGGTTATTTAGAATTATAATTTTAAATTTTCAAATGTATGGGGATTTTCTAGTTATTTGTTGTTATTGATTTTTAACTTATTTTTATTTTGGTCAGAATATATACTATTTGGAATTTGTTAAGACTTGCTTTATGCTCAGGATATAATCAATTTTTGTCAATGTTCCATGTGTGCTTAAAAAAAAAGCATGTTCTGCATTGTTGAATGTAAAGTTCTTTATTAGGTCAAATTTGTTAATCATGTTCTTCAAATCTATATCCTTCTGATAGTATATCTGCTTGTTCTGTCAACTCACAAGAGGGTTTTTAAGATCTCTCACGTGAATGGATGTTTGGCCATTTCTCCTTTTTATCTGTTAATTTCTGCTTAATATGTCTTGAAGCTTTGTTATTAGGTGCATCAAATTTAGAATTGCTATACCTTCCTGGTGGATTGAACTTTTTATCACTACAGAATGACTTTCTTTATCCCTGGTAATGCTTTTGCCTCAAAAAGTATTTAGTCTGGTATTAATAGAGCTGCACCATACGTAGTTGTCATAGGTGTATCCTTTTGTGTTCTTTTATTTTTAATATGTCTGTATCCTTCTGTTTTATATTTATCTCCTGTGAACAACATATAGTTGGTTTTCTAAAATGCAGTGACATTCTTTGTCTTTTTACTGTGGTTGTGGCATTACATATATAATAGAAACTCTAAATTGAATTTTATTGATATTCAGAAAGGAGAAGTCACACCATATGGCTTCTTAGCCACAGGCAGAGAAGACTGTGTGAGTTCAGGGAAGTTCCAAAAACTCTCAGAGCCTTAGTTCCTCATCTGTAAATTGGGGGAAATATCAGTTGATATGAGGATTAAATAATATCCTTAGGGCAGTTTCTGATCTATAGTAACCACTCATATATGACTAGCTGTTATTACTACGGTTCTGGATAATTCTCACCTTCCCAATCTGGTCAGGCTCCTACCTTTCATTGCTTTACTGGCCTCTTGCTTAGCACAATAAGCATTTGAGGAATTTAATTGAGGGGCGGATAGGTCTCTGGGGTCTTGTTCTCGACCACAGAGAGAGACATGGGGGAGTGGAGACTGCAGGGCTGCAGACAGAGGGCTCCCCGTGGACTTATGTGGCCATGGGACAAAGGGGACGTGCCGCAGGAAGAGACCATCCTCAGTGGGCAGCCTGCCTGCTGCCTACAGGCCAAGCCTTCTGCCTGCCAGGGTTGTGGCTTCAACACTGCAGAGGTACCAGTTATGTGTTCATCTGTTGGGTGACAGGGTGTGTAATAGCTTAGAGCTAGTCACGAGTCTGCAGACTAAGAGACTCTGGTTCATAACTCCATGCCCACTACTTACTCTTAATTTTACTCATTAAACTGTAGTTAAATGTCTGGGTCCCTCTCCCCAAGTAAACAGGTAAAAGTGATGGAGATCAGGAACCTTGTGGACGGAGGCAGGGTTCCCGTTCCGAGGCCTCATCTGACTCAGCGGCACACAGCCTCTTCAGCTCCAATTCCATGGCTCTCCCCAGGGAGGCAGGGGCTCTGTTTGAGACGCCAGCCTTTATTCCAGCGCCCTCAGAGACTCAGAAGGCCTGCAGGAGCCCCTGAGTTCCTTGGACTGGAAATGGGAGAAAGAGCAGCAAAAAGAGGAAAAGCCAAACCCAGGGGGTCCTGGAGGTTCGCTGTAGTTGACTGGGTGGTGTGGGAGGTGCAGAGGAGGGAGTGTGGCCTGGGACCTGTCACTGCGTGAGGCAGTGACCTTGAGCAGCGCACATGGGGCCCCACGGCCAACCTCCTCTGGTCTCTCCTCAAACATGCCCAGGCCCTCAAGGTCCTAAGTGAGTGTGAAGTGTTCTGCCTCCCAGACACACCGGGCACCTCCACCCTGAGCCTCTGCAGAAGTGGTTCCTGCTGAGAAATGCCGAACATCCCGGGCCTTGGGAATCCGGAATCACACCGAGGAGGCGTTCTTCTTACTTCCTTCCTCTTCATCAGGCGCAGGAAGATTTTGCTTTCCCCATTAAAACTACTGGGCCTCCCTGTTCAAGGGGAATAGGCGAAGTCAGGCAAACCCACCCTGCCCCCCTCCACGATCCTGTTCTCTTAATGTTTAAAGGAAGTCACAGAGGGTGAAATTCATTCACTAGCCTTCGCCTCCTCAGACAGATAGGGGCTGTTTCGTTCAAATCGTGTGAACTTAACATAGACTCAGGGTTCTTGTTACATAAATTGAGCTTTGTGGGAACAGTTCTTTAGCGACTGAAAAAATCAAGTCGTGTAAGAAGCCCTGTGAATGCCTTTCCTAGTTGGGAATCAGCTTATACCTGATCACAGCATCTCTGCCTCTGGGAACAGAGGGACAGGTCCTCCACCCTGGTGGTCTGGCTCCTGACCTTCTCCAGAGGACATTGGTCCTGGTGTTTCACGTCCACTGGAAGAATAACTCAATATCCACTGAGACCGAAATCATTGCCTTCAGCAGACATTCTCCAAAATCAGATAGTTTAACAATGAAAGGAGTCACACAGCCCCCGTCTGTTCATTGACTGAGGGGAGATTTTGCAGCTGGTAATAACAACTGACAGTTGGGTACTAGGTATTGTTCTAAGTGCTTTCTGGTGTCACCAGAAAACCTATGAGGCAGTACTATTATTATCCACCATCTTACAAATGCAGGCACAGAGGCACAAGAGAGGTTGAGTGACTTATCCAAGGTGGCAGTCTCCAACTCACCCCAGCGAGCATGTGGCAGGCTCTGACCCTTGGAATCAAAACCAGATGTCCCACAGGAACTTTCGAGGGGTTCCTTTTGCTGTCAGATGTGTGCAAGGAATGACTTACCTTTGCAGCTCCAGAGCATGGCAAAGGAAGACTGTAGAAGCCTGTAGCTCTTCTGAAACCCTCAGCCTGCTTCAAGTCTTCACCTACACGTTGTACTTGTCCTGTTAGCACAGCCTTGTGGGACCTCAGCCCCCACCCCTCAAACCTGAGGCTGCCAGTGAGGAGCCTGGGAATTCAGAAATGCACCTCGGCACTCACTGGCCAGCCCAGGACCAAGTTAAGCACCATTTCTCCTTGAGCGTGGGATGGGAGGTGGGGTGTGCAGGCAGGTGAACGGACTATCCACTGGGCAGTCTCTAGACACTACTGTGTGTGCACGGGACTAATGCAGTAGGGGATTCCAAGTCAGGGGCGCCTTCCTGCCCTTCAGTGATTACAGTGGGGTTGAGGAGGTAAGCCCCATACACACCCAGGGACATCACATGGCCAAATATTATGCCACCCTGAGAGAGTGGCTCTAGGTTTGTTCCTACAAACCCCAACAAATGGGGATTTCCTAAACCTTCACTGGGGCCCATGTAAGGTGCGTGTGCCTAATTATAACTACAAAATAGCACATAATAAAGTAGGGGGCACCTGGATTTGAACCAGGGACCTCTTGATCTGCAGTCAAATGCTCTACCCCTGAGCTATACCCCCAGTGATGCTAGTGTTATTTAATTAATACCTTTCATCTGTGTGGTAACACTCAGTTCTGCAAAATCAAGTTATAGCTCTCCTCTAGGACTGACTTTTTGGAAGCTGCCAGACCTGGCTCATAGTAAGACATCTTCCTTCAGGTCTGTAGCTTTCCAGGCCTCTGTCCCTGGGTGGGGTCATCAACGGGGAGAAAAGGAGAGATGCTGCCTCTCAACCCCCCATCCTGTTTCTCTTTGCCTTTTTGGTTTAGCCCGAGAGCTGGCCAAAGGTCTGCGAAACTACCCACATGCCACTACCTGGGCTCCCAGCCCTTGGTCTTCGGAGGCCTGACCCCACTGCACTGTGCCAAACTGTTTTGGTGGAAAGGAGAGGGGAGGGTGATAATTTAGGGTTACCATTTTTTGTCTGTTCCTGGGAAGTCAGCTGTCTCTACAGCTCTCTGATCTGCCCTGAAAAAGCCCAGCAGTCTGCATCAGAGTCCCTGCCTTCTCTTCGAGGATCCAACAGAGCTGGAGAAATGAGATACAGATAAAATTTTAAAAATCCAGATGCCATGAAGGGATACCCAGAGTATTAGTGCAGGAAGACATGAGAGGAAGCTCTCCACCCAGATTGCTGTTCTACAAGGGCTGACCCGTAGCTTCCAGTTTCAGGGGGTCCTAATTGTCATGGACGGAGGAAAATGGAAAGAGTAACTGCTTCCATTAATAGAAAACAGTCAGACAGGGGGCACCCGGATTTGAACCAGGGACCTCTTGATCTGCAGTCAAATGCTCTACCCCTGAGCTATACCCCCTTACCTGCTATAGGTGTCTAATAACCACCTTTTACCTGCCTAGTCACACCCAGGACTCCTATAACATATTGAATGTTTCTACTTATTTCTAGAGAGCTGGTAAGACCTGTAGCTTATTCCTCCACAGACTCAGCCCTAAGAGGTCTTCCCTCGGGTCCCAGAGTCCCATCACCCTATCCCTTCACAGGCCTGCATCTCCCCCTCTTCCTCAGCCTGTGATGACAGCAGCAGCCCAGAGGAGCTGATGATTACTACTGGAAGGGCCTGTAGAATTCACTTGCCTGTTCTTCTCTTGTTCTGCACTACAAAACAGCAAATGGAAGAGATCCTGCCCAGCCTCTTTGGGCACACACGCAGTACCTACACCATAAGGTGCCTCTCCAGGCTGTGCATCTGTGCCTAAAACTGGGGGCAGCTGGGGAAGTTGGTGAACATCCCAATCCCTAACCTGGATCTTTTTAATTTCCCTGAAATTAGTGATAACCTCATGTTTCTTGGGCTAATATTTTATGTAAGTTAACACTGCAGCTATAATTATATTTTTGTTGGCTATTATTATTCCCTTGTTGTGGAAGGTAAAACCTGCCAGGAATTATGCAGGACTGGCTTCATATTTTTGCCTTTTTTGTTTGTGAGTGTTTGGAGAGGTTGTGTGGATTGAGAGGCTTCCCAAAATAAGAATTTCAAGTGAAATAAAGCAGGGACTAAACTCACACACTGAAATCTGATGCAGGGGTGAATTGGCTAGAAGCGCCCCCACGTGGTCATGATGTAGATTTATTGACTTGAAATAAGAGTGCCCTCAAGAGACAACTGGTCCACCATCCAGATGCTGCCACAAAGAATAACTAAGCACCAATTAGAACAGAACAGAAACCACTGCCTTTGCCAGCCTTCCTCCACTATTCAATGGTCAGCACTGAAAGACTCTCTAAAGGCAGGTCACCTGGTTTATCTTCCTGAGAAAACATGTTGCAACTCATTCACCCCATGGGTGAGCAAGTCTCTGCTGCTCAGATTGGAAGCAGACATCCCACAGTGCATTTCCAGGGTCCCTCTTCAAGGCACGTGACTGAGGTCCCTGCCTGAATACAGGGGGCAGGGAAGTAGCCCTGGGCATGGCACAGGGCCTCATGGCTGAAAGTGGCTTGCCGCCAGTCCCCGACAGTCAGCGTGCTCCCTTAACAGCCCCCTCACTACCCTGTCTTTAGTCCCTTCACTCCGTGCAGACCCTGCGGAAGCAGCTCAGGACCATGCGCCTGGAGTCCTGGGGGCCTTCTGCAATGTGGCCCTCTGCTTGGTAACGGGGGAGCATACAGGAGGCATCAAAGCTCCCCTTTCCCCCTACGGCGGTGGCTATGTGTTGTAGAGACGGGACATGTTCACAGGAAAAGGGACATCTGCAAGGCTCTACAGATAAGTGTTCATGGTGCGGGGGTGGGGACGGGGGGTGGTCAGCCCTGGGGAAGTTCACCTGGGGCTACAAGAAGCTAGAGGCTTCCTGGCAAAGATCCAAACAGTGCATCCTCTCCTCTGCCCTAGGAAGGCTCAATTCCATCGGACCCAGAGGTGAAAAGGCATTTCTTCAATTAGTAGAAAACTGAAAGCAGGTTGTTGGAAGGTGGAGATATTGAATAATATCCCCTGAACTGAGAAGGACCTTTAAGACTGAATAAGGAAGCAGGCAACTCCATAAGTACAAATACGAAGTTTATTGTGGATTCCTTACGTCCGGGTAGGATCTGGTGGGCAGCGATCCAGAAGCATCTGCAGCTGGACTCTGTGCTGCCGACAGGGGTACAGGGGATTTAAAGGGGCCAAAGCTAAAGATAGAATCTGACTACCACGGGAGAAGCACTGTTGGGAACCAGTCCCCTGTGCCCAGCCCCCCTATCTCATGACCATTATGCAGACCGTTAACCATCTGTGTCAGCAAAAGGCATTCTTGCAGTGTTCGTATCAGCTGAAGGCAAGGGTCAGAGTTGATAGGGAGCTTACCTGTCTTGGGCACATTCCTTGTGAGTGGGCTAAAACTCAGTCACTGCAGAAGGGGCGGGGGTGGGACTGCGGGCCTCAGTTGGAGCTGACAAAATGGGGTCAGTGTGGTTCAACCACACAGGCCCCTCACTTGTTATACCTGTCTGATAAGCACCCGTGTGGCCGCATCAACACCTCTGTTTATTTTCCGTCAGCCCATGAGGACAGCTCCACTGCCAGCTAAACCCTCCCCCAATGCCAGGACCCCATCCCACCCGGCAGCACCGCAGCTTCCTCCCCACCCCCAGCCAGTTCATGGCAAGGCATCTAAAGCCACTGCTGTTCTCCCAGAGGGGCGTTTAGAGCGACCCAGGACACAGTTGCTAAATGTGGCACCCGGGAAAACCATCTGGTGTCCTGTGATGTGGATGGATGAACAGGAAGACGGCCCAGCAAGTCCAGGTCTCTAGAAAGAGGGCCCAGGAAATGTGTATGTTTACATTCCCACAAGTTCCAGGGGGTTCTAACGCTTCCGTGAGCCTTGAGTCCACATATCACCTTAACCACGTGGTCTTCGCTAGAACCACATTTCTGATTCTGGGACTTTCCATTGCCCCAGCCCAGGAGGTGACCTAGACCAGCTTCCTTTCTGCCCGCATCTCCCTCACTAACTAAGAAGAGCCAACCCGAAGGGGCCACTTGGTATAAGTCCTAAAATCAAAATTATCTCAGGGGGCACCTGGATTTGAACCAGGGACCTCTTGGTCTGCAGTCAAATGCTCTACCCCTGAGCTATACCCCCTTGCCTATTAGGTGTGCCTAATAAAAACCTTTTCACCTGTGTTGAAATGCCCACACTCACTGTGCTCTGAAATTTCCACTGACTCTCAGAAAGTTCTGCAGATATGGAAATCTTACCTTCCAGCAGATTAGCATCTTTTGGCACTCTTCTTCCACATAGATTCCTCCCCCCTAATTTTGACCCCCCCCAAAACTTTCTCTACTCACAATCTTTCAGTCTCATTTTTCTTGGTACCACTTTGAAGGCCCCTGCTGGAAAAATCATTGCTAAGAGCTGGACCACCCCTGCCTTCCTTCCTCACCTCAGCAAGCTCCATCTACTTTAAACTTGCCCCCAGCACTGTCTTCCTCCTCCCCACCCTCCCCCTCTCCCCTGCTGGGTGGATGAGGGGCATAGGTGGGGCTCAGTTGCCCAGCTCATTCTCTTAGCACTTCTTTCCTCTTACCACACTTATTTCTTGGCTTTCAGCAGGGTCTTGACTAAATCCAGACAAATTATTTCAACTTTTTGCCCCAGGGGCCACAACCGCCATCCTGGGGCCTAGGAAGCAGCCTCAGCTGTCCCAAGGGCCCTTAAACCAGAAGGTCAGCACAACTGGAGCAGCAGGGACTTCCCTGAGAATCAGGACCAGAGATGCCTCCACTGGGCGAACCCCTGGCCTGAGGCACAGCACTGCGGCCCTAGGAAGCGAACCTAGCCCCTGACCAACACCACCCCAAGATCTGAAGGCCACGTAGATCCCAAAAGTTGGTGAAAGTGCCTGTTACAGCTGTGTGCAGGAGACCAGAGCTTGGAATACACAGGGGCTTGCAAAAGAAATCCAGGACAAGGGAAATAGCCTCTCACCATCCATCAATTTAATTTAGTGACATGTTTTTTACATTGTTGGAAAAGTAAAAAGATAGTCTCTCTGTATCTTTCTGCAGTGCCTAACACAGCACTAAGTGTGAAGTCGCTATGTCATAAACATTTGTTGGATGGAAGTAAAGATAGCAAAATTAGCGAAGACGTCTAAGTATGGAGTAAGTGCAAATTATCTCGGGTACCACCAGCCAAATGAACACTGCTGGTATTTTCATGTCTGTTTATCTAAACTTGAGCATGTACATTTCCATGCATTGGGGTTCTCTTCTTTCTTGCCAGAGATGAGCCAGTTCACAGATCGTGACGCATTTTCACCTAGCACTCTTGCACGTAGGTCTCCTGGCTCCCTTGGAAATGTTCGCCTCTCTTGTTGAAAAGGAAAAAAAGCAAGGAAGGAATTAGGGAAATCCCCATATTAAAATTTCTCTTGCTTAAAAGAAAAATACTCAAAAAATATCCATCGGAGGTGTCTGTAGAACGAACGAAGACAAACACGTCCACCAGGCATCACACCCAACGGGCAACATCATACGGCTTCTCCTGAGAACTGGAAACAAGGCACGGATGCCTGTTAGCAGTGTTTCTTTCTTTCTTTTCTTTTCTTTTTTATTTTGACTCCTTTTCTTAAGAAGAAATCTTTCACATCGAGCCTGTCCTTCAGAAGGACGCCCCTCACTCAACAGCGTTGTGCATATCACGACACTGTCTACGTAACAGTAAACACCCTCCTGTTAGCAGTGTTTCTATTTAACATTGCACCTGGAACCAAATGGTATAACTTACAAAACCTATTTTTTGAGCAAACGAGTAAATATATTGATATTTGGGGAGACAGGGTTCTAATTGTGAGAGACAGGAGATATAAATATGGACTGGAGATGGGTAAGGAAGAACTGTGGAGCTGGCCTGGAATTGTCAGTAGCTGTGTGAATACACACGTGAATACACAAGCATACACACACACACACACACACACACATATGTCCTAACTCTGCCCTCTGAAAAGGCACTAGAAACAACATCTCTGTTGCAATGAGCACTCCTAATGTCCATATCATGGTTATTAAATTAACCATCATTAAAAAGAACCAGAAACTTGAAGATTTGGCTGATTCCAGAGCTGAACAGGAAACCAAAAATGTAATTATGGAACATATTGTGCCAGAAGGTAGGAAAGTACTGAAAAACTGATGGAGACATGTCAACAGAACTCAGGGCTATTTTGAAGAGACTCACTACAAGCTGAATTTGGGACAATTTGAACATCAAAACAAATGAAGAGAAGAATGTATTATAGCTTATTAAATTAAAGAATCCATGAATCCATGTTAACAAGTTTTTTTTTAATTTTAGGTAGAGAGGGGAAAGCTTTACAAAATCTTTACAAAAAAATTAGCTAATAAATGTGAAAGGAAGGATAGAAAAATAAGATCATCGTTATTGGTAAAAATTGATTTAGATAAGAATCATTAATGGTTGCTAAATTGTTCAGATGAAAACTGTTAGGGAACCGGATATAGAAAAATCTGTCAAGCATCACTTCAATCAATTAATCAAATTCAACCTCATCAATAGTGTGGCAAACTAACATCATTTCCTCTTGATGTAATGCACTGAGAAGGACATATCATCATCTATGTAGTCATTTTGCTAAAATATTGACCTTTAATTTAAATAATGAGGAAATAATCAGACAAATCTTTTCTCCCCAAAAGTAACCACTATCTCAGCTTTTAACGCATTTGTGCCCTATATTTGGACTTTACATACACTGTCTCCCAATGTTATTTTTGTGAGATCCAGCCACGCTGTGGTATATATGTGGACTGCAGGAATATTCTGCAAAACAATAGGTTCAAACCCTTCAAAAGTGTCAATTTCATGAAAGAGAACAGAAAACTAGAGAATGATTCCTGATCAAAGGGACCTTAAAACAGGGACAGTTAGATATGATACCTGAGCCTCGACTGGACCCTGCATTGGAAATAAATGAACTATCAATGACATTATTGAGACAATTGAAAAATACAGAATATGGATTGCATAATAGATGATTGGACTGTATCACTGATAAACTCCCTGAGTGTATTGTGGTTATGCGGGAGAATGCCCTTTTCTTAGAAAGTACATGTTGAAATATTTAGGGTGCCAGGATGGCTTCAACCAACTTTCTCATGAATTGGGAAAATATATAAATATATATACAGAGGGGCAGGGCCAGAAATAGTAAATGTGGCAAAATGCTAACCGTTGTTGAGTTGGGTAAAGGGTATAAAAATTTTCATTGTACTTTTTTATAACTTTTCTATAGATTTGAGGCTTTTCAAACTGAAAACTTAGAAAAAAATTAGTTTTAGAACTTAATTTAAAAACAAAAAGAAGGAAAAAACATTACCAGTACCCAAAGACCACCCTCTGCATCCACCCAATCATAATGTCATCTCTCCAGAAGTGACCAGTATTCTAACTTCTGACACCATTTTTGGCTTATTTTGAACTTTATACGTCTTTCTCCCTTTGTTATGTTTGTGGCATCCAGCCATGCTATTGTATGTAGGAAGTTTGTTCACTTTCATTGCTGTATACTATTCTGCTATATGAATATTCATTATTTATTTAGCTAAGCTACTAGTGAAGAGCGTTTGGGTTGCTGCCAGCTTAGGGCTGTTAGGAAGAAGCAGATATAAAAATTCCTGTATGTGTCTTTGAACACATGTACACACTTCTGTTACGTATACACCCAGGAGTAGCCTTTCTGCATCATAGGTATGCAGTTATTCTGTTTTGGTAATTAATGACATAAATTTTCCAAAGTGGCAATATGTACCAATTTACTGGCCACTTGGATATTGTTTTTTGTGAAGTGCTTGCTCCAGTCCCATCTTCCTATTGGGTTGTCCTGTCTTCTTCCTCACTGACTTGTAGTCATTACTTTTATATTTGGAGGTAAGTCCTTTGTTAATTACACACCTTTCAAGTATCTTCTCTTTGACCTTTAGCTTTCTCAGTAGTGACGTTTGATGAGCCAAATGCTTAATTATATAGTCTGATTTATCAAGCTTTTCTTTTATGTTTAGTGCTTTGGGAGCTCTCTTTAGTAAATCTTTACCTTTTTCCCAGGCCATAAAGATATTCTTTTATAGTTTTCTTCCAGAAACATATTGTTTTATTTTTTAAGTGCAGGGCTACAGTCCAGCAGGAATTGCTTTTAGTGTCCTGGGTGAGTCTGGACCTTTTTCCCTTATGGTTATCCAACCAACTCAGCACTGTTTGTTGGGAAACATTCTTTCCCTCACTACTCTGCCACACCGAGTTTGTCATCAGTCAGGTGTCCACATGTGTGTAGGTCTGTTTCTGGACTTTCTGTTTTGTTCCATTGATCTGTATGTTTATTACACATCAATACCACACTGTCTTAATTACTATGTACAGTGTATCTGGTCTTGCGATTCCTCCACCTTTTCCCCCTACTTCATGAGTGTTTTGCTGTTCCCGGTCCTTTGAATGGCCACACAGATTTTAGAATCAATGTATAAATATCAACCAAAAATTATGTGATTTTGGTTGAGATTACTCTGAATCTGTAGATTAATACAGGAGGAGAAAGGGTGTTGTTACTTTAGCTAGTTCTTCATTCTGTTAACTTAGTATATCCTACCATTTTTTAGGTCTTTAATTTTTCTCAGTAATATTTTATAGTTTTTCATAAAGAGATCTGTACATCTTTATTTTTATTCCTCAGTAATTGTTTTTTATGTTACTGAAAATAGAATTGTTTGAAATTTTTCTAGCTTTTAAATTTCTGTCATATAGAAACAGAACTGATTTTTGTATATTCGCCTTGTATCAAGTGACACGTGACATGGTAAATTCACTTGTTAATTCAAATAGTTCTTCTGTATATTCTTTTGGATTTTCTGCACATACAATAATATCATCTGTGAGTAATGACAATCTTATTTCTTGCTTTTTGATCATTTGTTCCTTTTATTTATTTTTCTCTCCTTATTGCACGAGCCAGGACATTGGGAACATAGTTGAACAGAAGTGGTAACACAGGTGTCATTGCCCCTTCCCCAATCTCAGAGGAAAATCTTCCAGTATCTCCTGATTAAATGTGATGCTTACTATAGAAGTTTTCTTGTTTTTTTCCTAGTTAGAAATATTTTATTTAAATGTGCCAAATAAAAATCCACATTTCAGACCATGGGATATTTATATATTCAACAAAAATTTATATTATCTTACTGCAGTGAGTTTAGAGAGTAATGGTTCAGACCCGTTTTAATTAGATGGTTGAAACACCTTTCCCTGGGTTACACTTTACTGACATCACACATCCCTTATAGTAATGTAAACAAAATAACTTTTCCCTAAAAGGTGAACTTGAGAACTTCAGTCCACTCTCACAGGACTTGCACTTTGCCAGCTTCTCATGGCGGAATGACTTCTTTTTGGAGATGGAGACCTGGACTTTGTCAGCTACTTCTTGGTCATGAAAGAGACCGGGATCTTTTTTTTATTTTTGTTTTTGTTTTTCAAATTTTTTTAGCAGGGGAAGGGGTAATTAGGTTTATTTACTTATTGAATTTTTAAATTGAATATGTAATGGAGGTACTAGGGATTGAACCCAGGACCTCAGGCGTGCTAAGCAAGTGCTCTATCACTGAGCACTACCCCTCCCCCAAGACCTGGATCTTGATATTGACCTAGATCAGGATTGGAAATACCTTGATCCTTTTATAAAACCAGATCAGGTCTGAGTGAAGCTGACCTTGACCTACAAAGAGACAGATCTTAATCGCTGAGGACATGCTGATCTTGACCTCCTTCCCTGCTCCCGCTGCGTGAGCAAGAGTATCACCTACCTCCGGATCCTGAATGTGATCTAGACCGTGACCTGCCTCTTCCTTGCCGGCTGTAGCGGTGACGATCATAAGTGTAAGTAACGTGCTTTGTTTTAAGCCACCAAGTCTGTGGCTATTTGTTACAGCAGCAATAGCAAACTACACTGTCTATTAAGAGTACTCTCAGAGGTTTTTTATCATGAATAGATGCTGATGTTTTCAAATGCTGTTTCTGCATCCACTAAGATGATTCTATGATTCTTCTCCATTATTCTATTGATGTGATGAATTATATTAATTGATTTTTAAATGTCAAATCAACCTTGAATTCCTGGAATAAATCTGATTGGCCATGATATTTGATCCTTTTAGGTACTGCTGGCTTCATCTAATTCATAAGAGAAATTGGCCTGTAATATTCCTCTCTTGTCTTTTCCGGTTTTAATATCAATGCTACATTGGCCTCATAAAACATGTTGGAAAGCAGTCCTTATTTTTCTAAGTCCCTGGAAGATTGTATATAAGATGAGTAGGTCTTCCATATTTGGAAGAATTCACCAGTGAAACCGTCTGTGCCTCAAGTTTTCCTTCTGAGAAGGATTCTCATTACAATCTATTTAATAGATATAAAAGGATTCAAGTTTCTATTTCTTCTTGGTCAGTTTTAAGAAATTATATTTTTCAAGGAGTTTGACATTTTCCTTGAAAATTGCCACTAACTCTTCAGATTCCTTGGCACCAAGTTGGTCAAAATATTCCTCTTTCACGTCTCCTATGTCTCCAGGCTCTGAAGTGCTCTCTCATTCAGCATCCTCTGTTCCCTCCACATGCCTGCCTTCTTTCCCTCTTGATCAGTCTTGCTAAGGGCTCATCAGTTTTTTTTCACTGACCAACAAGCCTCTCTATGAACATTAATTTACATTCTTATCCATATTATCTCTTTCCTCCTACATTCTTTGGGTTTAATTTGTGGTTCCCTTTCTAATTTCTTGAAATGGTTGCTTCTGTTATCAATTTTTCAGCCTTTCTTCCTTTCCTAATATATGAGTTAAAGGTTTTAAATGCCCATCTGAGTATGATTTGGGGTGTAATATGCAAACTTTACATACATTCTATTTTCATCATCATTTGTTTCAATGCACTTTCTAATTTCTGTGAGTTATTTAGAAGAGTATCGTTTAATGTCCTGTTCACCCATGCTTCAGACAGTCTGATCCCTGTCTGGAATGTTCCTCACCTGCCCTCTTGTCTGCCTAGCAAATTCCTACTGACCGTACACTTCTCAGTTCAAGTTGTGTGATTCCAGAGGCCACCCCTGTGCTCACTTCGGCAGCACATGTAGTAAAATGGGAACGATACAGAGACCAGCATGGCCCCTGCATGAGGAAGACATGCAATTTATGAAGCATCCCATATTTTTAAGTCAGAGAAAGACAAATATTATATGATATCACCTATAGGTGGAATCTAAAAACTAATACAAATGAATCTATTTATGACACAAAAATAGACTCACAGACATAGAAAACAAACTTATAGTTACCAAAGGGGAAAGGGAGAGAGGGATAAATTAGGAGTATGGGGTTAGCAGATACACACCACTACATACAAAGCAGATAAACAACAAGGATTTACTGTGTAACACAGGGAATAATATTCAGTATCTTATAATAACCTATACTGGAAAATAATCTGAAAAAAACTATATATACGTGTATCACTGAATCACTTTGCTGTACACCTGAAATTAACACAATATTGCAAATCAACTATACTTCAATTATTTAAAAAAAAGAAGCAGCCGCCCTGACTCCCAGGAAGGACCGAGCACTCATGCACGCAGCTGAATGTTGTTTCACCACCCTCCCGCATCAGGGCTGGTTTGCACGTCGTCTCCCACCAGACAGCGGGCTCCTCGAGGCAGTGTCGCCGTCTGTCGTTTCTGTGCTTAACCCTGAGCAGTGTCTGTTGAACAAATGACCCTGTGTGCTCGTTTTCCTAGGACAATTATCATCTCAGATACTTTCTCTTTTATCCAGATGAATCTAAAAACTGTCCCAGATTTTTCTATTTGTGGGTCTAAATTACATCTCTCAGAGTATCTTTTAGCCCCAGTAAGTGACATAAAAATCCTTTGTTTTACTGAAAACTCTGGGCTTTTGTTTAGAAAATATAGTCATCTTGATTATAGGTTCTCCACGCCCAGCACCAACCTGAGGATCTGTAGGTATTCAGTACAGGCTTGTTGACTAATTTCTACTGAGTGGGATTTGCCCCTCACCAAGCTAGGAAGGACTCCGTGTCCTTATAAAATACTCCTAATTTCATCTGACTAGCCTTTGATGTGACAGACTTCCCCCGAAAGCCACAGGCAGTATTATATTCATTATGAGGTCATCAAATATTGACAACTCAAGGGTCAGCCTTATAAAACTTCAAAATCTCTTGTAAATATGAGTCAGAATCTGAGTAATAAGCTTGTTTCTGTTATAATTAATAATGTCACTGCCCGGGTGGGCTATGTTCTTTACAGTAAGTGTCCCTGAATGTACATGGTGAGAAGTCTAATTTTTTTTTTTAACTAAAACACTATTTTCAAAAGCTTTGGGGAACTTAGTTATCAGGAAATTCAATCACTTAAGCTATTGAGTTCTTTAAACTACATCTGAAAACAAAGTCTGAGGATAGTTTCCTAAGTCTGGATTTTTCCGCATTTAGAGTTTGCTGAAAGTAAGGGCCACCTATCTTCTCTCGCTCTTCTCCTCAGCTTTACTGGCTCAGGGTGACCTCACTTCTGCCCTGGAACATCCAGGCCTGGAGCCTTTCCCTCTGCTGAGGGAACCTGGAATGCCCAAAGGCTCGATTCTTCATTCCTGAGACTCAAAGCTCTGACCCCAGGGAAGATGCAAGGCCCTGGGATGAGCAACCGCCTAAGCTGTTGGCAGTCACATTTCAGCACAGGCAGGTTTTGACATCATCACATCAGAATAACTGAGGCGATGGAAGTTTCTAGAAAGCATGAAGGCCAATCCTGGCTGCCCGAGCACTGAAGCGTCCTCCACACATCTGCCACATGCCCACCCTGCCCTCGGCTCTCTAAAGCCACAACAGGAGCTTCCCTCCAGGCTGGCTGAGGGTGGTGTCACCACAGTGGAAACAGAACCTCCCGGGAGCTGCGCCTCTCAGACTGAGGCCGGGACCCCCCCACCCCCAAGGAGGGAGGCCCAGAGTGACAAGGGGGTGGGAGCAAGAGAAGGGACTTGATGCACCAAATCAGCTTTTTTCAGTGGATCATAAGGCAAACAATTCTTTTAAAATTCAAACAAGCATGAAGTGCCATACAGGGACTACGAGGTGCATGTGGGTCATAAAACACAACCCTCCAGTACAAGCCCCGGCTTGCCGAGGGCCATGTCGGGCCGGGTCCACACCCCCCAGGACACACACTTGCTCGTCGCGGTGCTTGTGCGCTGTGCTGTGGAATGTTTGTGAAGTGCTGGTCCACAGCCAGCCGAGCCTAGAGACTTGCAGAGCCCCCGGCAGGAGAGCTGGCATGGAGGCAGCTCCCAGGACCGCCCCCCCTGCAGCTCTCCTCCAGCGCCTCTAGAAGGGGCCTGGCGCTCCCCCCCCCCCCCCCGCACAGGGGGTCCAGAGCCAGAGGCCGGGCCTCCAGCGCTTCGCTGCCCTAAGAGCTGCAGGGCACACTCTCCTTGCGGGCCCTTGGCGCCTTCTCTCCCTTGGGTGTGAGAAAGGCTCCTGTGAGAGAGAAGTCAAGCTTGAAAGGACACCAGCCAGAGCAGAGGACACCTGCCCAGATGCCTGGCCGGCTTTCGCCAAGCCCGAGTACCAGCCAGCACGGGCCAGGGTCAGCTGTGGTCACAATCCACCCCAAAGTCATGGGGCTTACGACAGCAAAGGGCTGTTTCACGCTTGCTATGTGCTCATCGGGGCTGACCAGGAGCCTACTCAATGTCTCCTCCCTTCAGGATGCAGGGTAATAAAACAGCCACCTTCTCCCACCATGGCAGAGGGAAAGAAATCTTTGGAGGGCCCCAACCTATAATTAAATGCTCAGCGCAGAAATGACAGCTCATTGGCCAGAACTTGCCGCATGGCCCAACTCAACCAGAAAAGTCCAGGAAGCACAATCCAGCCATTTCCCTCAAGGGAAGCGGACTGGAAATAATCGGTGAACAGCAGTAAAGACTACCACGACCTTTTTGAAAGACATGGGACTGAACCCTTAGGCTGCGTGCCTGGTTCCAAGAGAAAACCGCAAACCTAAGGGAGCAGCCAGAAAAACTGAGGTCAGTACCCAAGGAAGTATCCACAGGGGCTCCCAGTCAGCAGCCACTACCTCTGAGCACGTGCTTCAGGCCTCTCCCCTCCCCTGGGATGACCTGTGGTCTCATGTTCACCAGCCTCACCAGGTTCCTACTAGGGGAGCTGCAGATGCTCAGTGACCACCTGCCCCAGATTATCTAGGTTATAGACCAGAGGAATGTGATGAATTCTTGGGACCATAGTTCATCACAGCACCTAGAACAAACAGTTATGTGATTACTCTGTAAACCAACCCTGTATCAGACACTGCAGGGGAGAGAAGAAAAGAAAGATCTAACCTCGCTCTTACAATCCATGGCGGGGTCAGACACTCTTACCTTGTGTCATAAATTTTCTCTAAGTACCAACTGAATGGTACCACTATTAAAGCCAAGAACCTGGCCAAGGCAGAGTTGGCTGCAGTTCTGATGCAGAGGGAAAGGTTTGGCAGAAGAATTAGACATGAGCTGGTGGGGCTTTAGGTGGGTAAGAAGCGGGGAAAGATTATGAGCAAAGGTATGGGAGTGGAAATTCTCATGCCTATTTATGACACGTATATGGACGCACTGAGCCCCAAAATGGGAAAGGGAGGGAAAGACCATGGAAGGTCTTAACTGTCAATCCAAGGAGGGTTGTCTTCGTTCTTTTTGCAAACAGAGGCTGGAGGGCCAGCTAGCAGGGATGCTTTGCAGTGGATCCTTGTCTTAGGTGGAAGGTTTCCCAGACTTGAGAGTGCATCAGAGCCCTAACCCGCCCCTACCCCTAATCTCTACTAGGAGCTTGTTTAAAAAAAAAAAAAAAAAAAAAGACCTTGTTTTGATCTCACCTCATGCTCGGACTTTTGCAGTAGCAGCCTCCTGACTAACCTTTTACTGCCTCAACCCCACCGGCACATCACCCTCATGTCAGTCTCCCTGTCAGCACCATGACTGGCTTATTCCCTGCTCAAGCCCAGTTCTCCAATCCAGCCTCTCAGCCTGAATAATGTCTGTAAAGCTTGTTACAATACAGCTCAATCTCTTTTCCTTTGTGATTCAAAGTCCTGGCCAAACTGGACCACGTTTCTTCCCCCAAATATGCATGGTACCTTCTTGCCTCACCCCTTTTTCCTATGCTGTTTCCCAGCTCACATCTCTGCGACCACCCTCTGGCCTGAGATGCTCTCTGCTTATTAAAATTCTTCCCATCCTTCAAGATCCAGTTCAAGTTTTATCTACTTTAAAAGGTTGGTCCCATTTGAAGAAAAAGAAAAAAGAAAACCTTACATATCACGTACGTGCATGCACGCACACACTTTCTTACCAGTTGTGTGCAAGGTGGTTTACCGGTCTTAGGGATACAAAGAGGAACAAGTCACTGTCCTCGCCTGAGACATACTCAGCACAATGGGCCAGAGCAGATGAGGAAGTGTACTGGAAGAGGCTCTCAAATTTTAAAGGTTTCTCACCCCCACAACTCCCTTTGGAGGAAAGTATGTAGAGAGCAGTTCTCTCTACATAGAACTGCTGGCAGTTTATGCCAAGTGCAAAAAGTTAATGTAGCAATGCTATTCTGGCCTCCAAATCCCATTGTGGGGCCTTGGCTTTCAACTCCGCTCAAAAGGGGCACTGCCTATTGGATGTAAGAACCAACCCAATCAGATCCTCTCTCCTGGGAAGAATTCATTCGAGGGACACAGATGGACCCTTAAATGTGCTTCCCCACACTGCTCTCCTCCTCCATGAGGCAGGTATCCCTCATGAAGTGCCGGGACCACACCAAGACCGGGGGGGGGGGCATATCACCATGGAGACAACACCTCTGTTTCCTTGAGAAGGAAGAAGCCTCTTCTTCAAGGTAATCCAGGAGCTGACTAACACATGGTGTCATGAGAATATAAGCAAGCGATCACGTGGCGTCACCAGCACATAGGCCACAGTGCGAGCAGACACAGTGATCTTCAGTTGGGTCCAGTGTCAAAGAAAATTGGTGGTGAAAGGACGACCAGACCCAGGAAGGTTTACAGAATAGCCTGATCCAATCTCCTCAGTGTGCCCGCGAGGGAGGAGAGCCCGGAGAGGCTGGTGGACTTGCCCAGGGACCAACCAGTTAACAGAAGGACCTTCAGGTCTCTGAATCCCAGTTCTCCCCACACTACCCGCCCCCTGCACACATAAACACACACACACAACCCCGCACCCGCACAGGGCCCAACCTAGACAAGACTTGGCAATATTCTGGTGGATTTTTTTTTTTAATTCAGGACTTTACTATGAAGCCAAGGAAGCTTTAGGACATATCCCTTGTACCAGTTCTGTACCTACTTTTTAAAAAGTGTAATTTTGTGAAGGTTTTTTTTCCCTTAGTAATATTCCCGAAATTAGGCAACCTTCAGGCCCACAAAACAGGGGTTCATCCCTGGCAGAGGGGATGTGTTATTTGGGAACGAAACAAGTCGTGCGGGAGAAGAGCTAGAGGGGAAAATTAGGAAAAGGATCTCAGAGCAGATTCCAGAACATTCTCCTATAGTGAGTGGGTCGACTTTGCCAGCTCAAGAATTTCCTCCCAAAGGCAAAAGGGGGCAAGGGGCTCCATTCCGGAAACCCCACCCGACCCCCGCCTCCACATTTGAGAGCAATCCCTGAAAGCTGAGGATGGGGGAAGGACATCACAAAACAGCTGGGCTAGCGTCAGTGAGAACAGGAAAATCAGGCACCCGGAACAGACCTCCCGTCACAGCTTGGGTAAAGTGCTGCCCCTACCTGGGGGAAATTCCACTTTCATACACAAAGAAGAACGCATCCGGGACGACCCCCTTACTGCACGTTCAGCCCAGGCTGAGGAAGAGGAAGCAAAGTGCTCGTTAAGACCCCGGCGGTCAGACCCGAAGCCCAGCAAAGTACGGAGCACGTGGTGCGCTGGGTCCTCTTAAGGAGAGTCCCAGTTAGAGGAAATTCTGAAAAGAAATACGTCTCCATGGCCACAGGGGGGCCCCACTCAAAGGCTCCTTCCATCTGCCGGCTCCGGTTCGCCTCTTAAGGAGTTTTCTGATTTATTTAATTTTCTCTCCTTGTTTTAAAAATACTATTCTTGTTATTACAAAATATTATAAACTATTAATGTTCTTATTACAAAATTTTTAAAAATTGAGTTAGAAAAGGTATAAAAATGGCTTGTGGTCTCAGAAAACTTACAGACTATATGCTTCCAAACCTTCCAATGGTTTTATATATATATAAATCTATTCTGGACAGTCTTCTCCTAAAATATCATGAACATCTTCCCACACCACGCTCTTCACCAAAATAATTTTTAAGTGATGGCATTGTGTTCCGTTGTTCACCCCATCAAAAATATTTATAGGTAATCCACACGTTATACAGAGTTCTAAGCGGCCGCCTACCGGAATTTAGTGAACTATATTCCTTTTTTTTTTCCTCTCATTTCAAATCAAAAGTAGACATGTACAACTGTCCAAGTAAACACACAAGAAGCCCAAATGGCCCTGCAGGACCTAAAGCAGCAGAGACGACGTGGCGGGCGCCCTTGGCGAGAAGGCGCGGGTCTCCTGGGGTTCGCAGGGGAAGCGGCCGCTGTCGCCGGGGTCCCTGGGGGCGGCCCGGCTGGTCTCGGAGCGGGAAGATTATTTTTGGTCACCGAGTCCCTCGGGGCTCAGGGGACCAAAGCCCCAGGCTCTCGGGGCTGGCGGCAGGTCGGGCGCTGAGTCCAGGCTGTGACTCAGCGCGGGCCCGGCCGTGGTCGGTGGGTCTGGGGATCTGGGGATCGGGGGATCGGGGGATCGGGGGATCGGCGGGTCAGGAGCCCGGTAGGTCGGCGAGTCGGCGGTTCGGGGGCTTGCTGGACCGGTGGGTCGGGAGGCCGGCGGCCGCAGGGCGGGGCGGAGCGGGGGCGGGCGCCGCGCCTGCCGTTCGCCTCTCCGGGCTGCAGGTGGGGCTGTGCGGCCGCGCTGCCTCCAGGAAGCCTCACGGGCCTGCGCCGGCTCCCAGGATGCAGTGTGGACCGGCCGGGCGCTGACGGCGGCGGCGCGTCTGCGGGCGGAGCGGCGCGGGCCGGCCAGCGAGGAGCGCGGCGACGCGGGCGGGGAAGGCAGGGCCGGGCGGGCGCCGCCTGCGGAGAGGCCGGGGGCCGGCGTGCGTGGGGCCGCGCGCGGCAGCGGCGGCGGCGGCGGCGGCGGCGACTTCCTCCGGGCCGGGCCGGACAGCGCAGGGCCATGGCCGAGGCGGCCGCGGCTCCGGTAAGGGCGGCCCGCGCGCACGGACGCGCGGACTCGGGGCCGGGGCGGCCCGGGCCCAGCACACGGCGCCGCAGGCCCTGGGGAGGGGCTCCGGGGAACGGGCCGGGCCGCCAGGCCTGGGGCTCCGGCGAGCGGGACGCGGGGTCCGCTGGGGCCTACGGCGCCCGCCGGCCGGGCCCCTCGTTCCGGGCTGAGCCTGAGCAGGGCGGAACCGGCCGTCCCCACACCAGAGGCCGCCCCACGCCGAGTTCCTGCTGCCCTCCGGGGCTTCCTGCCCCCGCCCCATCCGCTGGCCCCCTCATCTCGGCGTCCCCCGCCCCGCGTCCCCTTTCTCTGCCCCCCGCTCAGCCCTGCGTTCCCTACCCCCCAGCTCCCCCCAGCGGCCTGGTGGCACCTGGGAGGTGTCCGGAGCGGCTTCGGTTCCGCAGGCACCGAGTACCCTTTGAGTGCCCAGCTCGCTGGGGTCGGGGCGGAAGACAGCTGCTCCCATTTGTAGAGGCAGGCGTGGCAGCAGCCCGGTTAGGCATGATTTTGTCCTCACAACAAACCTGGAGGGGCTAGGTCATGGAAAAGAAAACCCGGAGGCCTAGAGAAGTTAACTTGTCCAGAATCGCACCGCTAGAAAGTGTGTGGAAAGACAGGGTCTGTGTTCAGGGACACGTTGCACGTTGGGGGAAGCAGAAAGGTACACTGGTCATGGTAAAGCAAAACAGAAAGAGGTGAGTGCACCTTCCTGGCCCGGGCTGCTGAGATTTGAGCTGGGCTTTTAGGGAAGGCTAGGATTTCATCAGGCTGAGCTGGACCGGTGGGGCTTTTCACGTAGGGAGGAGGCTTGAGCACAGAGACAAGCAGTGCAGGGAAGTTTAAGGAATGGAAAGGAGGACGTTTGCCTAGAAAAGATGGTTTTGGTAGGGAGGCAGTGGGAGAGGAGGCTGCAGGGAGAGTTGGAAGGGGTTTGAATGCCTGGACTTCATCACCGGGGCCGGGAGCCATTGAAGGATTTGGAGTTCTCTTACCATCCCCTCTGCTCTCAAGCAGAGTTTCCGCTTCCCTGGCAGGAGATTGAGGACAGCCCCAACTTGTCCACCCACCGTTCAAAAAGGAGCTGAGCTTGAGCAGAAACAGCCACTACCTCCCATCAAATAGTGTGATGACCTTTCATGAGGCTCCCTAGCTCCACCGAAATGTGAGAAGACGGTGTGAGCCTTACTGTTTATAAGATCAGAGTTTACGCACATGTCCTCTTCCTGCAACACAGAGACTGTCATAATGGCAGTCAGATGCTCTGGCAGGCTGAGTAGGATTTCAGTGGCTGGGGAGCTGGGTCATAAAGTGGAAAGACACTTCTGAAGCAAAGGTTTAGAGGCTGGGGACGTATGCAGGGATGGATCAAGAGGAGGAATGAGGGGAAGGGAAGGAGCGTGGCCTGGCACCCAAGGGCAGGGCTGAGCCAGCACAAGGTGCCAGCCCAGTGCAGTGCCTGCAGCCTCAGGGCAGAACCATCTACCTCTGAGTAACAGTACCACCCACATCCAGTTGTTTCTCTGCCAGTCCAGCTCCTCCCCATCCTCTGAGACCTATCTCAAGCCCTTCCTTCTTCAGGTCAGAGGTCATCTGGTCCAGCTGCCTTCCAAACATTTAGCCACAGAATCCCTGACGCTCCATCCTTAAGCGATTTTCCCCCCACTGCTCAAACCCTCCTGTCTCTGTTTTCTGAGGTGTCCACCCATGTTCTCAGTAACCTCTAAGTGAATCCACACTGGTTCCTACTAGTCACTTCTTTATTTTGCAAATAGTCACCAAACATTTGTTCAGGAATAATTTTCTGAATGCCATAAGGTACCACTGATCCTCAGGCACTGCCAGAAGAAGGGACAAATACAGGACTCCTTCTCTGACCCACCTTCAGATGAGGGGGAAGGTGTCCAGCCCCACCCAAAGCAAAATGTGCCCTTGCCTCAGTGTCCCCAACTGCTGGCCATCCAAGCCACTGTGTGAACTTTCCAGTTTCAGTGAAGTCCCTAGGGGAATCTCCAGGTCTTTATGGTGGTTGCCGCACGTTTAAAAGTCTGTCCTTAATGCCGTATGTCTTCCTCACCAGTCTGTAAGCTGTGTCACTGATCCCGGGGCAGCTACAAAATGTCTGAGACCATAATTCTCCCTTTGGGAGGGGTGGGAACAGTAAAGAGAAAAAGTCAGTCTCACAAGGGCAGGGGGCGCATGTGGTATTAAAAAGTCTAACTCTTGGCTGGGAGAGATTTGTAGTTACGGTGATTTTTAGTTTTGAGGGGATGACTGGGGAGGGGAGAACATCAGATGGTCCTGGTGGGGGAGACGAATTAGTCATTAGCTTTTTACATTTATTAAAGAGACACGAGATGCTTTTTTAAAAAAGCAATTGAGCAACACTCATGTTTGTGTCGTTTCAGTGAACCAGCTGTTTTTTTTGCTAGGTCATCATCAGTAGACAGATCCTGTGCGATTATGATGGGAGGTGCTGGCTGGGCTCTAGTAAATCTGCAGTTTACTATTTCTCCACTCAAACACCCCAGCAGTTCTAAGTGACGGTTTATTTAGCAAAATTGCACTGAGCACCTACCCTGGGCCACTGACTGCTGTGAAAAGATGCAGGACTGCCTTCAGAGAGCTCGTAGAAGCAGAGGCGGGAGGTTACTGTACAGGGCGGTGAGTGCCGTGACTGGGGTCTGCACGATGATTGCACGTGATTGGGAAGGCGCCTGCCTAGATGCAGGCGGTGTCTAAGATGCCCAGAGGAGCTGGTCGCCAGGCTGAGATCTCGCACGTGGCCCAGGACGTCCCCGCTTCCCACTTGTGTGCTCCCCGCTCCCAGCCCAGACCCCCGATGCCTAGGGGAGACGGGCTCAAGGAACACGGTGGGTGAAATGACTGACGCTGGTCTTCTCTCTGTTTCTGAAAGATTTCTCCATGGACAATGGCAGCTACAATTCAGGCCATGGAGAGGAAGATCGAATCGCAGGCTGCCCGCTTGCTTTCCCTAGAAGGTCGAACCGGGATGGCCGAGAAGAAGCTGGCCGACTGCGAGAAGACGGCTGTGGAGTTCGGGAACCAGCTGGAGGGCAAGTGGGCCGTGCTGGGCACCCTGCTGCAGGAGTACGGGCTGCTGCAGAGGCGGCTGGAGAACATGGAGAACCTGCTGCGGAACAGGAACTTCTGGATCCTGCGGCTGCCCCCGGGCAGCAAGGGGGAGGCCCCCAAGGTAACCCCGGGGCACCTGGGGTGGGACAGCCTGAGGTCGCCACTGTGAGTGCATGAGCGTGCGTGACCCTGTGGTTCCAGGTGCCCATGACCTTTGATGACATGGCCATGTATTTCTCTGAGCAGGAGTGGGGGAAGCTGGATGAGTGGCAGAAGGAGCTGTACAAGCATGTGATGCGGGGCAACTATGAGACGCTGGTCTCCCTGGGTAAGGCCTGAGGCTCGTTGCTCAGTTAAATGTGATTTGGGGAGCCCTCGACCTCTCTCTTCATGCTGGTGGTTTTTATCGCAAGGATCTGTAAATCACTGGGAACCTTGACATCACACAGTTATCTCCTCCTCTCACTGAAGATGAGCCCTGGGTGACTGAGTCAGAAGCTGCCTTCTGCATGGTGAAGTTCATGGGTCACCAGACCGAGAGGCGTGGTAGCCCCTCTTCTAACCAGGCTCGGAGCACAGACGGTCTGTTCTCCCGCTGAGAAATGGAGCAGAGAAGGCTCCCACCCTCTCAGATCCAGTGTATGACCGACCCACATCTAGGAAAGCCTTTTTCTTACAGCCTTCTCTTACGGAGACCTGAGGCCTTGACCATGTCACTCCTCTGGGTCAGTGGTGATTACGGGCAGACCATGCTTCTCACAGCTGGTGCTGTCTTCACACCTCACGGCTTCCCCAGAGCCTGGGGCTGCTGCTGCCCTCCTCATGTGATACCCCCAAGAAGGCCTGGACTGTTTCTTCCTGGGCTTATTGCCTTTGGGGATGGGATCTGTGTGACCCCAAGTCTGAAGGCAGTAAGGTGTGCCTAGTGAAGTGGGGAGCAGGTGCAGGAGTGATATATTTCACTTTGCAGAAATGCCCTGCTTCTTACTGTGAAGACCCTTTTCCAGAGTTTCTCCAACTCAGGACTGACATTTTGGGCAAGAGGAGAGTCTGTTTGGGGACTGTCCTGTGCCTTGTAGGATGTTCCACAGCATCCCTAGCCTCTTCCCGGCAGATGCCATTAGCACCTCTCCCCTGGCCCCGAGTCTTGACAACCAAACATGTCTCCAGACTTTGACCAATGTCCCCTGGGAGACAAAATTGCCCATGGTTGAGAACCACTGTCCTATACCAATCAAGAAATGTAGTTTCTAGGCCATCGGGGTTCCCCAGGCTCTGAATGGAACATGGCATGAGCTGACCTTGCTGTCTCTCCTCAGACTACGCCATCTCCAAGCCCGAGGTCCTCTCCCAGATTGAACAGGGGAAGGAGCCGTGCAGCTGGCGTCGCCCTGGCCCGAAGGTTCCAGATGTTCCAGTGGACCCGAGTCCAGGTGAGGGGTTGGGAGAAGGGCAGGGAGCCGGCAGGAGATCAGATAGAAACAGAAAAGTAAAGGGCCAGGAAGGGCATGACCTTTTTTCCAGGGAGAGCCAAGGAAAAATGTCAGGGTTTAAATCTTAAGTTTTTTAATAGTTGAATCATGACCTATGGCCTGTTCAGCTAACACTCCAGGAACACTTTCCAGCGTAGAAACAGGCAGCAAACCTAGTCTTTTAGGAAAGAGACAGTGCCAGTGGCACAGAATTAGGGGAAGAGAGAGAAAGACACGGACAGGAAGGTAGAAGGTAATAAAGACAAAATTTAATTCATTCAGAGCTTTGCAAAAAGTCAGCCTGCCTCCACCCGAAAACCAAATATCATTTACATCCATTAGTAGTCACAGAACATTAACGCATTGGTTAGCCACGTTTCAATATGATTAGAACCACAGATTTATTTAAGGTGAATCTGGATACCTGATACCACAGTCTCAGATTTTCTTGGGCCACTCAGCACCTTTGAAAGTTAAGGAAAGGACAGGTGGACATGTGAGAAAAGCCAGATGACTGACATGAAGACCTTGCTGGGTTGGGGTCAGCAAGTGTCTGTCACTTAACCAGGGAGACCCCGCCTCTGTGGACTCAGCCTTCTTCCTCCCAAGACCCCTTTGTCTGCGCCACCTGCCTTGGGTTCCCCTTTCATCTGAACACCTACATTTATGAAAAGTCTTACGTGTTTATTTGTGATTCACAGAATGTGTCTTCAGTGTTTGCTGTTTCCTTGCATTTAGACCTCTCCCTTTACGCAGGGCAGGCCACGCGCAGAACCAACCGTACTGTCAGTGTTCAGGAAAGCATTTACCAATTCAGTTCAGCAGACCTATTCCGAGCATCTCCTAGGTGCCAAGGACAGTGCTGGAAACTAGAGGGCAGAAACTGACCAGGAGCAGACTGCTGCTGGGAGGAAAAGACGGTTATGACACGTGGGGCTGCCAGCGTCTCTTATCTTGGGTGGGAGGTTCCCAGTGGGGTTTTTTTATTGTATTTATTTCATCTGTTTGGAGGCCTCCCTGGCTTCCCCCCCACAGTTAATAGAATAAGTAGGAGTGTGGAAATGTGCTGGCTTCTGGTGAGACCCTCGCCAAGGCCTCCCCTCCGACACTCACAGCTCCCCTCTCCGCCCTGAGGGCCACCAGCAGGAATCGCGGGTGGCCTCCCTCCTCGCCTGCCCCAGACCCCTGGCTGTCTTCACCTGCTCTGGGCTTGGTGCAGCCCCTGTCAGACCTCCTTGCCCACTTCTCTTCAACCCTTAAATCTTCCCACTGTGCTCTGTGGAACTCAGTTCTCGGCAAGACCGCCAAATCCTCAGCCTCTTCCCTGAGGTTCCCGGCCGTTCCTGCTCAGTGGGGACCTGGTTCTCCCCGGGCACTGTGTGCCCGGGTTCCTCCCCTTTCCTGCCCTCTTACCCTTTCCTGGAGGGCACTTGTGTCCTTGCGTCTCATTATTGCCTTCCCTGGTTTTCCTCCCACTTCAACGGCCACCTTTCTTTTGCTATTTCCTGCCACTTTTTCTGAACTCAGACCTCCCCCTCCTCCTCCTGCACCCGCACTCCATCATCCCGGTGGGTGGTCTCTTGCCAGGACTTTTCCCCTGAATTCTGCACAGCCACTGCCCTGTCTGTCTCCACAGCTGACGGACGTCCTGTATGGATCACGAGCCTCCCCGAGCTCCTCATCTTCCCATCAGAACCTGCTCCTCCCGCCCACCTTCCTGCTGCAGGGGGACGCCTCCATCCTGCAGCTACAGGCCCCAAACCCAGAAGCCATCTCTGACCCTCTCTCACACCCCCTTCCACCCCATCGGGAAACCCTCCCAGCACTCCCTTCCAGACTCTCCTGCTCACTGCTCCTCTCTGTCCCCCAGGCCCATTGTTTCCCCTTAGATTACTGCAGGCACCTCCTTGCAGGTCACATGTCGCCTGGGTCCTGCCCTAATCCTCCAGCGTCTGTTCTCCACCCAGCAGACAGTGACCCCTTTGCTCACTCTCATAGGTCCTGCATTCTTTGTTCTGCCTCCGAGCATGTGCACTTGGCAGTGCCCTCTGCCAGGAATGCTCTTCAGGTCTTTCCTGGGCTCAATCCATTACCTCCTTCAGGTCTCTGCTTAAATATGACTTTCCCTGATCACTCTGTTTAAAATGCCAGCCCCTCCCCCTTTCCTGCTTTAGTTTGTTCCATATCAGATATCATCACCTATTATGTATATTTCATAGTTTAGATTATTGTAGATTTTATATTTATAGATTTTATATAGACATAGATATTACATATATAGAAATGTTATAAATTTTATATTTATAGATTATGTTTCATATTTATAGATTTGTGTGTGTCTGGTCACTACCCCCACCTCCATTAAGATGTAAATTTCAAGAGGACAAGAACTTCTGTTTCCTTCATATAATCATTCTGGGCTCCTAGAATACTGCTTAGCAGAGAGTAGGAATTTAATAAATATTTGTTGAATGTATGCTCTGTTTCATAATTTAAATTGTGTGTATGTGTGTATGAAATAATGTATTTCTGATACAATTTAAATTCCTTTTAGCTCTCCTAGTCTCATTTTTCCCCAGGATAACCAGTTGTCCTGAAGTTGATGTTTGTCCTTTCTGTCCATCCACATTTTAAAACTTCTATTATGTACATACGTAGCCATAAACAAGATAGACTATGGTTCTGTGTGTTTTGAAAAATCTCATAAATGTCATTATATTTATGACTCAGTATTCTGTAATTCATATTTATCGCTGTTGATGCTTATAAATCAAATTCGTTCATTTTAACAGATGCTCAATATTCCAGAAGTAACTGTATTACAATTTAGTATCCATTCCTCCGTTGAGTTGCACTTAAACTGTTTCTAACTTTTCATGCACAAGTGGTACTAGAGTGAGCATTCCTAAACACGTCTCTTTGGGTATGTGCGCTGATGTCTCTCTAGGGAACAGACCTGGGGGTGGAATCCCAGCGTGGAGGGCGTGCCTGTCTGCACCTCTGTCATTGCCAGGTCCCCCTCCCCGTGGGGACGCTGGCTTACATACTCCCCAGCAGTAAGGAAGTACCTGCTTTCTTACATCCTTGCCCCTTTTCAGAATGAGACGTTTGCCAGTCTGATGGAAGGGAAACGGTATCTTGTTTTAACTTGCACTTCCCCGACTGTTAGTGAGGCGGAGCATCGCCCTCATATGTTTGTTTGGTTTATTCTCCATTGAATTATCTTTCTGTTTTCCTACTGTTGTTTTTCATTTTCGTACTGGTTCTGGACTTTATGTAGTTCTGGATACTAACCTTTTGTCTGGTATTTGCATTACAGTATCTTCTCCCAGTCTGTGGCAGTTCTTGTAACTTTGTGGTTCTTGGATAGAAGTTTTAATTTTTGGTAGAGTCATACATACCAGTCTTTTCCTTTATGATCTGTGTTTTTTCTATCTCAGAATATCCTTTCCTGCCTCACTCCAATTTTGCTTTTCACATTTAAGTCTTCAGTCCAAGTAGAATTAATATTTGTGTAGGTTGCATGGGAGAATTTTAAAAAAAAGAATCCCCACAAGGCCATCTGATTTTCTAGCAAAGTTTCGTGGATATTCTTCCTTTTCTCCAATGATTTGTAATGCCAGTTGGGTCATGAACTGGGTTTCCAGACATGTATGTGCCGTTCCTGGGCTCTTTACTCATTTCTTTGGTCTCTTTGTCTATCTCTGCACCAACACTGACTGTGCTAGTTTCATAATAAGCCTTGATACCTAGTAGACTAAGCTTTCCCTACATGCCCTTCTAAACTGATCTTGGCTATTCTTGGACCTTTGTTCTTCTGTGTGAATTTCGGAATCTGTATGTCAGGTTCTCAGAAATCCTGTTGGAATTTTGATTGGAATTGCGTTTCCTTTATAATTTCATTTCTAGAGAATTACCCTCATCGTAATATTGAGCCCCTCTGTCCACGGGAAGACTTGTTTATTGAAGCCTTCTGTGTGTGCCTGAAAAAGGCTTTAGAATTTTCTGTGATCATTGTTGTTTCTATTGTGAATGGGATTTTTAAATTAATTACACGTTTTAAATAGTTGTTGCAGGTGGGCAGTTATGCTGTTGACTTTGTTTAGTAAAACTCTCTTATTACTTCTATCGACTTGTCAACTTAGATTCTCTTGGGTTTTTTTATATAGACATTGTACCCTCCACAGATACCACACAAGTTGCCTCTTCTTTTCATATTTTTGTAAACTTATTTTTCTTGTTTAGCATTGGAGCTTGGACATGGTTCGATAGAAGCCGTGATAGGTACCAGTAGCTGGCCTCCTTGTCTGTGGGATGCTTCCAGAGTTTCAGCATTTAGGATGATTTTTGCCATAGACTTTTGAAGATAGCATTAGTTTAAAGACGTTTCCTTCCACTTTTGGCTACAGTTTTTAATCATGAACAAATGTTATACTGTATCAAATGTTGTTTTTTCTTTTTTAATATTGTTTTATTTCTTTAGTACATTGTCACTGTATATTATACCTAACATAAACAAAAAAAATGCAGAAGAAAATACATAACATAAACAAAATACATAAAGTTTAGAGAATGATAGTAAACACCCATTTCCCAACTCCCAGCATAAGAAATAGACCAGAACCTTGGAAGACCCCACTGTCCTTCCCAGGTCCCCTACCCCTCCCTTCCTCTCACAGAAACACATAAAATTCAGGTAGATGAGATCAGTCCCTTGCATTTCTTTACATTTTTATTACCTATGTATATATATGCCTAAAATTGTTTATTTTAACCTGTTTTTAAACTTTTTATGAATGAGATCATACTATATACATTCTTCTTTAACTTACTTTTTTCCCTTGACTTTGTTTTTGAGAGTCACCCATGTCAATGTAGTGTACTGTAATTCATTCATTTTGATGATTTTCACCGCTTCAAGAGTTTGTTTTATGAATATAACACAATGCATTTATTCCTTCTACAATAGATGTGTGTTTGTGTTGTCTTTAACTTTTTTGCTTTCAGGAACAATGCTGTTGTGGCAATCCTTATGCATGTGTAGAAGTTTCTCTAGGTATAGACCCAGGAGCAGGGCTGCTGGGTCATAGGAAAGTGCATGTTTGAATTTTCCAGGTAACATCTAAATGTTCTCTAAAGTGGTGGTACCAGCCAGCGCCCACCAGCAGTGCCAGGGTTCCTGCTGCACCCCGTCCTCACCAGCCCTGGAAATGCCCTACGTTTTAACTTCTGCACATTTGGTTGAAATGAAATGGTTTAAAATTTGTAGTTCAAAATGTGCATCCTCCTAATTAATGAGATTTAACACTTTATCCTGTTATGGGCCTCTTGTCTTTCCTCTTCTGTGAAACGCCTATTTATGTCTTTTGTCCATTTTCCTTTTGTTTTCCCTGTAGGTATTGATTTGTGAGAGTTCTTTACTATTCTGAATATTAATGTTTTTGTTGGAAAAATATTGCTGATATCTTCTCTGTTTATGTTATGTTTTAAAGAGCAGACGCTTTTAATTTTAACATACTTGGACTTCCTAAATTTTACCTTTATGGTGTCTTACACAATTAAGTTTTCCACTACCTCAAGGTCATAATTCACCATCTCATGTTTTCTTCTAAAAGTGTTGCCTTTCACATTCAAGTTCCTAATCCACCTGGAAAGGATTTTTGTGGCAGTAGGGGTTGGGACCCTGGTACTTCATCACTGGCACTCTGGGTCTTCTTGTCCTTTGCTCTTCAGGTAAACTCCCCCATTGCCTTATCAAGTTTCATGAAAAGTCCTCATGGGGTTGTGGTTGGAATTGCCATTATTCTGCTGGTCATTTTGAAGAGAATTGACCCATTATTAAGGATGTTACTTGTGAATATTGTTAAGTCCTTCCTTTTAGCTCACCTGTAATGTCTCAGTGAAGTTTTATAACTTTCTCAAGAAAAGGTCTTGTACTTTTTTTGTTGGCTATACCTGGGTTCTTTGCATTTTTAAAAAATTGCTATTATCAGTTGTGCCTCTTTTTAAGGCACATTTTCTTTCACGCAGCTGGGCACTCCCCAAGGGTCCCACCAAGGACACATCGGAGAGTCTGGGAGCAAGGGTTGGACAATCACAGTGCTTGCCCAACCTTCTTCCCTTGGGCAGCTGCCTGCCCCCCGGGGACAGGCGGCCTCTGCTGCTCTGCTTGGGAGAGCATCCTCCCCCGGAGTCTGGTGGGTGACTCCCTGATCTAGGGTCAGTGCTGTGGACCCCTCTTGCCCACAGGTATCCTCATTTATCAGTAATAAAAAGAGTTTACCCTCACCAGCCTTCCTCTTTTGTTTTATTTCTCTGTTTGTTAATATATACGACCGGGAAGAAAAATGGTAATTGATGGGTTGCCTTAAAACCCTAAGAGTAAACAAAAATGCAATTGTCTCTTATTTATTGATATTTCTACCTAGGAACCTTGCCAAAATTCCCATTAATGCTAATAACTTTTCTAATAAGTATCTGATGATTCTCAGGTTTTCTGAAAAGATAATTGTATCCCTTATAAGTAATAAGAATTTTTTGTTTCTTTTTATATCTTGGTGGTTTATTTTTCTCTTGTTTTATTGTGCTGCCTGAGAACTCCTAGAAAATCCTTAAATAGAAGTGATGACAACAGGTATCCATTGGTTCACAATGTGAAAGAGGATGCTTTTTTTAACTTCTCACATTGAGTCTAATATTTGTTAAAAGTTTCGTTTATCAGGTTAAAAAAAAAGTTTCCTGTGTATCTGGTTGACTAGATGTTTCTAACAGGAATAGCTGTTGAATTTCTATGGAATGCTCTTTTGGTGTCTATTGAGATGATTATATGATTTTTCGTCTTTAACCTGCCAATGTGGTAAAGTAGCTTGTTATCTAATGTTGAACCAACCTTGCAATATTGGAAAAAGCTAACTTAGTCATATTCCATTATTTACATTGCTGGATTTAGCAATCTCTTCTTTTTGTTTAGGACTTTGGAATCTTTGTTCATGAGTGAGACTAACCTATAATTTTCCTTTCTCGTCTGGCTTTGATAATAAAGTAATAAGTTATGATGTATTTGCTCAGAGTTTGTGTAGCATTCGAATTATCTTTTCCTTGAATGTTCTTTGTGGGGGAGATTTTTGTCTACTAATTTGAGTTCTTTAATAGTTATAGGACTATTCAACTTTTCTATTTTTCCTTTAGTCAGTTTTGGCAAGTTCTAGTTTTTCTAAGGAATTTTTCCATTCCCCCAGAGGTTTCAGGTTTCTTGGATAGCATTCATGATATTCTGTGTTTTTAATCTGTGTTTATAATTAAGTTCCTTTTCATTCTTCATGTTGATTATTGGTGCTCTCTCCTTTTATCTTGATAATCTGGCTAGAGATGTATCGGCCAATACCCTTTCCAAAGAACCAACTTTGGATTCTCTGTATTCCATCTTTGTTTCTTCTTTTATTAATTTACACTCTCATGGTATTTCCTTTCTTTTTACTTTTTAAATGTTTTGTTGGTGGTATTACTTCTTTCTAACATTTTGCATTGACTTCTTGACCCATTAATTTTCAACCTGTTTCCTCATTTTTAATATAAACATATGAAGCTATAAAATTTCCTTTAAGTACCATGCAGACGCAGCTCACACATTTTGATAAATAATATTTTCACTAGCACTGGGTTCCAAATAGCTTCTCGTTTTCATTGTGATCTGTCCTTAGAGCCTTGGATCATTTAGAAAGCAAATATGTACGTATATATACATACACATGTGTGTGTTGTAAGTTTTAGTACCTGTTCCTGATTTCTAACTTAATGGTGTTATAGTTAGAGAACAGGTGTGTGAAATACTAATCTTTTAAAATTTACTGAAGTTTGTTTTATGTCTTAGAAAGTGTTCTTTTTTTTCCTTAATGTTTTGTATGGCTTGAAAAGCTTGTGTTTTCCTTGTCTTTAGACTCTACTTATGTCCATTTTTTTGTTAATAGTTTGTTAATAGTATTGTTCAGATTTCCTGTCTTCTTTGGTTGGCTTGATTTATCTGTTATGGAGAGTGGTGTGCCAGATCCCCCACTGAAAAGGCGGGTTTGCTCATTCTCCTGGAGTACTGTCAGTTTTGCTTTATGATTTTGAAGCTATATTATTAGATTAAAAACAGAACTATTTTATCTTTCCGGTCAGTTTACCATTGCACAGTTATTCTTTTTTATTTCCATGACGATTTTTCTTTTTAAAGTCTATTTCATCTGATACGATATCACCACATCTTTTTTAAAAAGTCTGTTTATTTACCTTGGCATATCTTACTCTCTCACATTGCTTTTGCATCCTTCTGACTTAGGTGTGTCTCTTGAAAATAGAATATAGCTAGGTTTCTTGTTTGTTTTCAGTCCAATCATCTTTAACTGTGAAATGTCCAGAACCATAGGCACCAGCCCCATGTGAGAACTAAACACTTAAAAAGTGCTGTAAAGATGATATGCATATATGTTTAAATGAATACTTCGAGTAGATTGAGTTAAATAAAACATATTGTCACAATTATTTCACCTGTTTCTTTTTACTTTTTTAATGTAGCTACTATAAAACCTACAGTTAGGTATGTGGCCCTCCTCGACCTCGGGACGGCGCTGGTCTAGATCACTGGCATTGACCGTGGTCACTAGTGTGTTTGGCTTCTAAGCCACCATCTTACATTGTGCTGTGAGACCTTACCCTGCCTTTTCTGTATTTCTTTTTTTCCCACTCCTCCCTTGAGAATTATTCATTTAGATTTTTTCCCTCCTCAAACTATTATTATTTTTAATTAGTTTGGAAGTTCTATGTTCTATTTCTTTTCTTTTAGAGGTAATCTTAGACATTTTTATCTTCTGAAGTACACCCTTTAGCAGTTGGTTCCCCCCCACCCCCGCAGGTCTGTTGGTAATAAACTCTCAGTTTGCGTGTGTCTGTATATGAGTTCATATGTGTCTGAAAATGTCTTTGCTCCAGTCCTACATGTGAAGGATACAATTCTCGTTTTTTGGCTGGGTTCTCTTAGCCCTTTGAAGATGACTTGCTGCTATTGAGAAGTCAGTTATCAGTCTAGCCATTATCCCTTGTGGGTATCCTACCTTTTCTCTCTGCCTTCTCTGTCTTTGGTGCTCTGCACTTTTACTACCGTATGTCTAGGTGTGGATTTCTTTTTCTTTATCCTGCTTTAATCATTGATATTTTTCAACAATTTGCAAAATCTTGCAATGCTGTCTTATTGAATTTTGCCTCCCCCCAACCATCTCTACTCTTTTATTCCAGAACTGTTCATGTCGGCCTCTGGAACTTCGAACATCTCTTCACATCTTCAGCTCTGTCCCTTTGCTGAGCTCTGAATCATTCTTTTGCTCTGTCTTCTAGTTGGTTCACCTTTCTCTACCCAGTTGCTTCCATTTCTGTTGTTTAACCTATAGGTTGGGTTTTTTCAGTCTCAATTATTTTGCAATTCTAAAATAATTTTTATTTTTATTCTTTTTCAAAATCCCTCTCTCTAGTCAGCTTTGATAGTTTCTTATTTATCATACTCTGGCTCCCTCTTTTTATTTCTATAAGTATGTTAAGGTTTATATTTGTGTATGAGAATTCCAATAGCCAGGCTTACGGCCCACTGCAGTTTATGATTTCTACGCCTGGCTGAGGTGGCTGGTTCTCTTGTTGAGGTGGTAGTTTGTAACTGTGAGTTCATTAACGCCTGAGAGCTGTTTAAAATGCCATCCTGAGAATCTGTGTCTGCCTCTCCTGGTCACCAGGGGCTCCACAGTCTTGGCCTGGAGGTTTCTGGGCCACGCTGTGTGTGAGACCTGGCACCAGACACCCTTGAGCACCCACCTGGGGTGTGTCGTCTCCCAGGAGAGACTGTTCTTCCCCTCAGCCAAGACCCACGGCCAGAACAGGCAGTCTCCTTCCACAGGGCAGGTTTTCACTTTTGCGTGAAGTTGAGAACACTGGGAACGTTGCCCTTTGGTCCCAGGTTGAGGTGGGGGGGAGGGCCTCAAGCCCAACCCACCACCCTGCCTGAGCCCCAGACTTCTCACACCCTTCCCCCCAAGGTGTGCACAGTCCATTACAGCCCAGCAGTAGGGGAGCAGGAGATGCCCCACAATCTACCATGGTTGATTGAGGTTTTCTTGGAGGTTCTGACCTCCATTTGTTTTCCTTACTGTATGTCTAGGCCATCCATGCTCTAAGAATGTTGCATTTTTAGCATGACTGGGACATTATGCTGCACACCCGAAATTGACACGTTACAACTGACTGTACTTCAGTATTTTAAATGTTGTATTTTTAGACATTATCCAGTATTTTTAGACATTCTATACTGAGAGGGGTTTGCTGTACATCTAGCCAGCCGTATGCAAGAAACAGAAGAGTTAAAAGCTGCTTCCGTGTCCACCGAGATGATTGGTATTGTCTTCTCCATTAATCTGTGTATAAGTTATGTGACTGTACTTTCCAGGGGTAGCTTATCCTTGGGTTCTCAGGATCAACCCAGTCTTTTCATAATGTATTGTCTCTGTCTTTTTTGAAAACATATTACTGGATTTGATTTGTAATTCTCTCACTTAGCATCTTTGCATATCTGTTCATAAATGATTATAAATTTTCATATACTGTTCTCTAGGATGTGCAGTCAGAATTATACTAGCCTCACAGCTTGACAGCTGTTTTCCGTCAGTGTTTTGAAGATACCATCTTCTGACCTCGTGCTTGCTGATAAGAGATCTGCTTTCAGTCCACATGTCATTCTTTTCTCTTTAGTACCTTTTAAGGTTTTCTCTGTGTCTTTGCTGTTATTCATTTCACATGACAATTGTCTAGGTTTATTTTCTCCTTTATTTCCTAGTTAGGAATTGATGTATTCCTTTAAACCTCGGGCTCACAGTGCCTTCAGTTTTGGAAAATTCTCAGCCGTTGTTTCTTTACCTGTTGCCACTTGTCCAGTTCTCATTCCCTCCTACTGAGATTTCTCCTAACGTGTGTTGGAACTTTTCGTTTAATCCTCCATGTCTCAACTTCTCTTTCACATTTTCATTTCTTTATCTCTCAGTGTCGTACTCTGGACTATTTCCCCAGATACATCTTCTAAGTCACTAATTTTCTCTGCAGCTGTTTCTTCTGTTGTTAAGCCATCTATTGAGTTTTTCATTTCCCTGACTGCTTTTGTCATTTCTAGAATGTTGATTTAGTTCTTTTTCAAACCTGCCTTTTTAAAAACAATTTCCTGTTCTTGCTTTCAAGATTTTGTTCCTTCCTTTATTTCTTTGACATTTTAAGCATACTTATGCTGCTGTATCCTGCAGCCTGTATTTTTTTCTGTAGTTTATGGGAGTGAGTTCTGCCGTGGCTCTCAGGCCATTTGGCTCCTCTTCTGATTTCTTTAGTAGGAGCCCCTTGTGGCCTGTGTTGTGGAGGTGCCCTCTGGGGGCAGGTTTGCATTTGCCTCTGTTTGGGGGTCTCCTGGGTTGCAATGGCTCTCAGTTTTCTTGTGAATTTCTCAACTTAGGGTCTCTGCACGATGTAGGTAGTATGGAGTTGGTGTGGGCACAGGATTCTAATTTCTTATGGGTGGCTTTCCCACCCATGATCCTGGGCAAGAGGCAGCTTCCTTATAGCTCCCTCAGATGGATGGGGTTTTCCTAGTCCCCATCTCCCCTATGGGACAGAGCTTCACAGCTCCTGATGCAGGCGGCTCAGCTCTGCTCCCGCCTCACTTGGACATCAAAGCCCAGTCCCTGAGGCCTGCTTCCTGTTCCAACAACTCCCTGGGCCACTTGGCTCCTGCTTGAACTCTTGATTTGACTTTATGTTTTCTCTTTGATGCTTACATCTGGAATCTTTCTTTTGTGCTCATGTAAATACATATGTAGGGGTGAGGTTTTGGGGATAAGGGGTAGATTTTATCTAGCATTTCTGTGTTTAAAGTGAGAGCAGGACCTCCCCAGGGCAGCTCAGTCTTGCCCATGGACCAGAGATCCAGCCCTGAGAATGCAAAGGTGTGTTCCTCACTCTTCCCACCTGACCCATGTGCTCATACCATGTGACCTCATGCTTTGCTCAGAAGGCTCCACAGTCCCTTTGAGTTCTTGCCCTCCCTTCCCAACTGGTTCTTTTGCTGTTTGACCTTTGCAAGGCCCCCTTTGCCTTTCCTTGGCTGGGTGTGTGTTCGCCCCAGGGCCCCTGATGCTGTCACTCATGCACTCTCTTTTTCTTAGGCTCAGGGCCCCCAGTTCCAGCCCCTGACCTCTTAATGCAGATCAAGCAGGAGGGCGAGCTCCAGCTCCAGGAGCAGCAGGCCCTGGGCGTGGAGGCCTGGGCAGCCGGGCAGCCAGACATCGGGGAGGAGCCATGGGGCCTCAGCCAGCTGGACTCCGGAGCAGGAGATGTCTCTACTGATGCTGCCTCTGGTGAGTGGCTGAGGCTGGAGTAGACAGCGGGCACCAGATGCAGGGACTGAGGGCGGGGCCTGGGAGGAGGAGTTCCTGGAGGCATCGTGGAGTTCTGGAACATCTGGCTTGACCAGTTTAGAAGTTTTCCAACCTTACAGCAGAGGCAGCCCCAAGTGACATCTTGCAGGCCCCTCTGGGTTCCGTGATGCTCTCGTCCTGGTATTTCTCGGCTTCACCCATGCCGGCCACACTCCAGTTCTTGCCCCAGCACCGGGCATTTAAATCACCAGCTGCCTCGTATTAAAAAGGAGCTTATGAGTCAGCAATGTCTGAGCTTCCTGGTACCTCGAAGAAGAGGCAGAAGAAAACTGGTTCAGGAGAGGTGGGGTCTTAAAGCTCCTGCAGAAAAGTCCCTGGCGTCGGGGTGGGCCTGCTTCACCTCTCCCATGAGGTGCCACCCCCTTCTTTCCCTAACCCCCCAGCTCTGTTCTCTCTTCACTGCAGGCATCCACTCCAACTTTTCAACCACTATCCCACCCACCTCCTGGCAGGCAGATCTCCCTCCCCACCACCCCTCTTCCGCGTGCTCAGACGGGACACTGAAGCTCAGCACAGCCGCCTCCACGGAAGGTACGGGGTGGCAGAGGGAGGGAAGGAAAGGCTGCCGTCTGTCGTGGGGGCTGCCTCAGCCCCGGCCCCTGGGCATCCAGCGGGCAGGCATTTAGGTGCTGGTGATGTGAGATCTCTGTCCAGTCTGGGCTTATCTCCTTCTAGACTCTTAGGCTTGAACAGCCTTTCCTGAGCATGTCCATGTTTCCCACTGTCCTTCCTTGGGTTAACCAGTCAATCCTGATAAGCTGATCCCTTGAGAGGATGTACTTCTTGCCCAGACTCAGCAATCCTGTCTCTTCTCCTGCCTGGAAAAACCCCAACCCAACCAGAACCGCTTCTTAGATATCAGCACTATCAAAGACAGGTGTCCAAGGCCAGAACTGGGCAGAGTGGCCACATTTCTGTCTGAGTTTTCTATTTACTTCTGTTTTGAAAGTTATCTATTACTTTAAATAATAATTTCTGTCATATTTTAGCACCCCAAAATTGTGCTAAAAGCCTAGATCCCTGATATAAAACTTCAGGATGTGAAATTCAAGTACATTTGGGTAAAATCAAACACATCTTTACTTTTTCACTAATATTTCTGTCATTAGCTAGCTGGCTACATTTATTGAATGCTTGCTGCATGCAAAATAGCATGCTGAGTGCTTTCACACTTGTTATCTGGTTTAATCTTCGTACAACCCTGTGAAACAGGGCATTCACACAGGAGCTTGCCTGAAGTCACAGCTGCTCTGTGGGGAGCCATGGTCCAATCTCAGATTCACCTGAACCCAGCTCTGTGTTTTTGCCCCTCGGGTGCATGGCCACCAGTGGTCAGAGCTCCTTCCTTGGGGTAACTTCATGATTAGCCTTAACAGCCAAGGTGAGCAGATGCAATGGTTGCTTACCAGGTGGTGAAGGTTCTGGAACACGGTGTCTTCACCCACAGCTTGAGGCAGCTGCGTGACCACTTGGGGATCTCTGCTGAGCTGGATCCCGAGGCTTAGAGACTAGGGCTCAGGGTGGCGGTTGTGGTGCCGAGCAGCCACTGAGTAGCCGGATGAAAGAGTCAGGTCTTCCCTTTCTAAGTGGAGAAAGGGACAGAATGATACCTGGTCTTTCTGTCTTTCTCAGCAGATGTAAAAATAGTGATAAAAACAGAAGTCCAGGAAGAGGAGGTGGTAGCCACACCAGTGCATCCTACTGACCTAGAAGCCCACGGGACCCTGTTTGGACCTGGCCAAGCCACGAGGTTCTTCCCTAGTCCTGTCCAGGAGGGAGCCTGGGAGAGCCAAGGCAGCTCCTTCCCCAGCCAGGACCCTGTGCTGGGGCTGAGAGAGCCCGCCCGGCCCGAGCGCGACCTGGGCGAGCCCAGCCCTGCGGTGGCCCAAGATGAGAATCCCCCGGGGGACTGGCTCTTTGGGGGCGTCCGGTGGGGCTGGAATTTCAGGTGTAAACCCCCCGTGAGCCTGAACCCGAGAACCGGGCCCGAGGGTCTGCCCTACTCGTCCTCCGACAGCGCAGAGGCCGTGCTGGACCCCGGTCAGGCTCCGAGACCCTTCAGCGACCCCTGTAAATACCCGGGCCGGACCAAAGGCTTCGGCCACAAGCCGGGCCTGAAGAAGCACCCGGCGGCCCCGCCGGGGGGGCGGCCGTTCACCTGCGCCTCGTGCGGGAAGAGCTTCCAGCTGCAGGTCAGCCTGAGCGCGCACCAGCGCAGCTGCGGGCTGCCCGACGGGGCGCCGGGGGCGGCGGGCGGCGGCGGCGGTGGCGGCAGCAGCGGCGGCAGCGCGCGGGACGGCAGCGGCCTGCGGTGCGGCGAGTGCGGCCGCTGCTTCACGCGGCCCGCGCACCTCATCCGGCACCGCATGCTGCACACGGGCGAGCGGCCCTTCCCCTGCACCGAGTGCGAGAAGCGCTTCACCGAGCGCTCCAAGCTCATCGACCACTACCGAACCCACACGGGCGTGCGGCCCTTCACCTGCACTGTGTGCGGCAAGAGCTTCATCCGCAAGGACCACCTCCGCAAGCACCAGCGCAACCACGCGGCCGGGGCCAAGCCGCCCCGGGGCCAGCCCCTGCCGCCGCTGCCGGCCGGCCCCCCGGACCCCTTCAAGGCTCCCGCCTCCAAAGGACCCTTGGCCTCCACAGACCTCGTGACCGACTGGACTTGTGGCCTGAGTGTTCTGGGACCCACCGACGGCGGGGACCTGTGAGCCCCGCGGTCAGGGCCGCCCGGCCCCTTGACCCCTGCAGCCCCCCGTGTAAAAAGCCCCTTTTCCAGACGCCAGGGTGGTGGTAAAAGGTTAGAGGCAGGAACGGAGACAAGGGGAGAGCCAGACCTCCAAGTCGCTGAACTGATCACTGGAAAAAGAGAAACTATCAGACAATACAGCTTCCACCTCTAAACCAAGTAGAAGTCTCTGTTTGTGAAACTGAACAGCATAGGATTTTAAGTAATTTAATTACGAGACTTTTTTTTTTTTTAATTCTTGAAGAAAAAGCTGGAAAATAGTAGTAGCACCAGTTCAAACTTTATAGTGTACTTTTGGTTTCTGGAGTGTGTGTGTGTGTGTGTGCGTGTGCGCGCGTGTATGTTGTGGGCTGTGTCCTTACCAGGTCTGTCAGGGAGTGTGCTATGACGTTGGCCAGCTGGGGACACAGGTTTGGAGGGACCTGGGCCTCCCTGGCCCCACTGACCCCTAGGGATGGGCTGGTCTGAGCACACGGTCCCCAGGAAGTTGAGACCTGGCTCTGCCCAGGGCCAGGCTGGGGAGGGAAGCCAGCTGGGCGCTATGGATGCCCGGCCTCACCTCGGCAGGGAGAAGGACCCAAGCGGGAGCAGCCCATCCATTCAGCTTGCCTCTTATCTGAAAAGGCTCTCCGGAAGTGCTGGCCCTGCTACGAGCCATCTGCCTCCCCCATCGCCCTGTTACGTTACTCCTGGGCCTCATAAAGGACAGTTGTCTGAAAACACTGTCAGGGCCGCGGAGGTGAGGCGGGGGCAGTGGAAGCCTCCACGTCATCCCAGCAGAGCTGGGAGCAGAGCCCGGCCTGCCCGCCCCCACGGGGGCTACTTTCCGCTCCAGCGAGATGCCTGTTTTCTTTAATCTTTGTATGGTGTCTTCTCAGTGTCCAAATACTTTTGCACCGAATGTTGTTTGATCGTTACTGTGACCTAGTGAAGCACGCAGGACAAGTGTTCTTTCTCGTTAGAGATGAGGATGTAAGTTACTCAAAGGGGACATGTCGCAGCCTCACACCACGTGTACACGGCGAGCACTGACAGTTGGAAAGAGCCTCAGGTCAGGCACGGCTCATCCTCCTGGAACATCAGTTTAGGGAGGAAAGCTTTTCGTTCTGCCCTCTTAAAAGATTTGCCCCGCATCTGCATGGGCAAAGTCGCCAGGCCTCAAGCTTCAGCTAATAAGCCTTGGCCTCCTTGGTATGTGGGCTCCGTCCCCCAGAAGGGGCGGGGGCCACGGGGCTGGGTCAGGGATAGGGCCGGCTTGTTGCTGGTCTGACATCTTAAAGGTGGAATCAGAAATGGGTCCAGGTTTCTTGATTCCACCACGATGCTGTCCCTGCCACACAGGTACCCATTCCCATTCTGGTTCCTTGTCCCGCAGGGAACTTGTTTTCCCTGAGGCGGTGAAGACCACGGTTTCTGTTCATTCAGCTCCCTTGTGCGTACTTTTATTAGGCAATAGAATAGTTAAGGAAATTGTTTCTATGTACTGTATATTTTGTACCTGTTTACACTTCTAATATTGATATAACTGATATTTTGAAAAACAAATGAAGAGGAAACATCCTGTTAAAATAAAACCTAACCAGCACAGAGGCGGTTTGGTGGGTTCCGTTCTTAGACCTGCATCTTTGGTGCTGATGCCTGTGAGCACATCCCTGAGGGAGCTGTGTGGTCAGCTTTCTCAGCGCCCTCCTGCACAAGGTAGCCTCGGACCCAGGGAGGCGCCTCTTCCTGAGAGCTGGGATGGTACAATCCAGAGGTTTGACTCTGTGGAGATAAAACAGATACTTCGAGGGAAAATAAAAACACATCCAGTCACTTTGCTTCAGAATATAGTCATGGTTTATGTCACTTAGTTTTATATAAAATACCATGCACGCAAAGATAGGAAGGCCTGGGAGAAAAACTGCAGAATATCAAAGGAAAACAGATACTGGATGTTTTCTCTTCGCATCTTTTCTTGGCTGGGCAGAGGCCAAGAAAGAAGGACCCGGGATGCCTGCAGTCGCTGTAATCCTGACCTCAGAGTGAAGTCCGTCTGATGGTGTTTGAACCAGGCCACCTGACACCTTTATTCCCAGCAACCAGAGTTAACAAATGTTAACATTCTATCTCGTGTTTTGTTTTCTGTCTTTTCTGTAGTGATCATTGCCTTTTTAAGAAAATGAAAATGTAAAATAAAAATCCACTCGAATTTGCCACGGAGGCCGTGGGAGTGGGACATGGAGAAGGAAGGGGCTGGATCTCATCCAGGCCCGTTGTGAGATGACGGGGAATAGGCCATGGCATCTCATCCCTTCTCAGCGACCCTGACCTCTCTCCTGTTCTTCTTGTCCACCTCCCCCACCAGACACGTCTATAGTGCTTGGAAGTCACCCAGGACACTTCTGGTGTCTGCTCAACTCGTGACACCTCCTCTGCCACCACACCCTCCCCATTCCTCATGTGCATTGTCACAGTCCCCTCGCCCACACACTACATGCATGTCATGCCAGAACCCTCTACCGTGGCTCGCACATGGATGCCTCCTAAGGTCTGGCTCGGGTGCAGTCTCCAGGACAGAGGGCCTGGGGAGGGACGGGTTCAGGCAGCGGGGTGGGGGAGGTTGAGTTCAGTTTCAGACGTCCAGAAGTGGGTGCCCACTCAGGGAGAGCAGACCAGCACCATGGAACGGGGGCCCCACCACTGCCCCCAAACTTCCTGGGCACCCTTGCTCTGCCACTGCTGTCAAGAATCCCACGTAGGCCAAAGCGCAGTGGCCCTTTTCAGTATTAGTTTCCTATTGCTGCTGTAACAAGTTACCACAAGCTTCATAAGTTACACCAACCAGATTTACCTTACAGTTCCAGAGATCAGAAGTCCAAAATGAGTCTTAGGGAGCTAAAATCAAGGTTTCATCAGGGCTACGGTCCTCCTGGAGACTCCAGAGGAGAATCCGTTTCCTTACCTTGTCCAACTTCTAGAGGCTACCTGCGTTCTTTGGCTCGTGGCCCCTTCATCTTCAAAGGGAATTACTCCAACCTCTGCTTCTATCATCATGTCTTTTTTTGACTTTAACACCCTTGTCTCCCTCTCATAAAGACTTGCAGTTTCATTGGGCCCACCCAGCTAACCAGGAATAATCTCTGTATCCAAAGGTCCTAATTTAATCACATCTGCCAAGGCCCTTTTGCCATGCTATAAGGCCACAGAAGCACAGGTTCTGGGAATTAGGATGTGGACATCTTTGGGGGCACATTATTTGACTTACCACCATTCCCAAATGTCAGGACAATCCTTATCACCTCTCTGTGGCCAGGCTAAATCCTCAGTGAGATGCTCGTGTAAGTTCTGGCACTGAAAAAATGTGCCAGAATGAGAATATCTGAGGTTCATCCTTCCCAGCCATTTCTTCATCTCAGCCTCCCTCTGTTGCCCATCAAAATGTATCGCTCTGCTGCCTGCCTCCTCTTGACGTCTTTCTTGACTTTCATCTTTTTATAATTTTGTTCTCATTCCTGATGCTTCCAAAGGTGGTCCCCATCCCTTCTGACTCTCCATTGCTAAGTGGCATGCTACATCACTGTCATGTTTATAGGCAGGCTGGAGACAAGGTGGGTCAACAGCACCTTAACCATTTCAACAGCATCAAGACCCTTGAAGGTTATGCTGGCTGCATGTAATTCTTACTCTTTTACGTCTCCATCCTGGGGAAGATGCTCCTCCTCCTCTGAGGTCACCTTCTCTTTTTCTCCATCATTTACCAGCCTTTCTTGCACATCAGTGAAGGCTTGCCAGATGCCTTTCTGGGCCTCAAGTCTGTGACTCCCACCCCATCCTGCACCACTCCCTCCTTCACACAGACCCAGGGTGATCTTTCTAACTGGAAGATCTGATCTCTCTCACTCCCCAGTTTAAAATCCACCAGTAACTCCATCATCTGTACTGAAAATCTAAATTTTAGAACAGCATTTCCCACCCCTCATGAGGTGGCTCCTTCATTTCACCCTCTAGATGAACTGAACCACCTGCCCTTCCCAGAGCACCATGCTGTTCCACATCTCTGCACATGCTGTTCTTGCTGCATACAGTGTCCTTCCCTTCACCCCACTGCCCCTGTTCACCTGGTGCACTCCTTCTACCCCTCAGCTCGTGGTTCAGCATCACCCAGCCTTCCCTGGTCTCTGCAGGTGGAATTGATGCCTCCCCTGTTTTCCCATAGACATTTGCTTGGACTCCATCTGTCTGAGCATCTCATTAGACTCTCCCCTACTTTGTACACAGTATTCCTGCAAATGTGTATAAAGGTGTATGTATAAAAATGAAGCAATAAAATGATGTGACCAACAAGGGGTTAATTTCCAAAATATACAAACAGCTCATACAACTCAATATCAAAAAAACAAACAATCCAATCAAAAAATGAGCAGAAGACCTAAATAGACAATTCTCCAAAGAAGACATACAAATGGCCAACAGGGACAAGAAGATGTTCAATATCACTAATCATCAGAGAAATGCAAATCAGAACCACAATGAGGTATCACCTCAATATAGTCAGAATGACTATAATCAAAAAGTCTACAAATAATAAATGCTGGAGGGGTTGCAGAGAAAAGGGCGCCCTCCTACACTGTTAGTAGGAATGTAAATTGGTGCAGCCACTATGGAAAACAGCATGGAGGTTCTTTGAAAAACTAAAAATAGAGATACCATATGATCCAGAAATCCCACTGCTAGGAATAAATCCAGAAAAGGTGAAAACTCTAAGTTGAAAAGATACATGCATCCCAATGTTCACAGCACTATTTACAATAGCCAAGACAACCCAATTGGTTTAAGAAGACGGGGTGTGTATATATATATATATATATACACAAAATTTTAAATATGAGCTAATATAGAAGGGAATAAGGCAAAGTCTCAGACCAGGACACAGATCCAACATTCAAGAAAGGAAAAAGGAGAAAAAGTAGGTTTGGGCAGCAGGAACAGAGCATGATGCAGCTCTGACAAAATATATATATACAATGGAATATTACTCAGCGATAAAAAAGAATGAAATATTGCCATTTGTAGCAAAATGGATGGACCTAGAGATTATCATACTAAGTGAAGTAAGTCAGAGAAAGATAAATATTATATCATGTAATTTATAGGTGTAATCTAAAAAAATAATACAAATGAATTCATTTACAAAGCAGAAACAGACTCATAGACATAGAAAACAAACTTATGGTTACCACGGGGGAAACGGAGGAGAGGTGAAGGATAAATTAGGAGTATGGGATTAACAGTTACACACTATATACATAAAAGACATAAGCAACAAGGATTTACTGTATAGCACAGGGAACTATATTCAATATCTTGTAATAACCCATAATGGAAAATAATCTGGAGATATATATATATATATATATATATGTCACTTTTCTGTACACCTGAAACTAACACAATATTGTAAATCAACTATACCTCAATTTTTTAAAAAAGGAAGCAATAGACTTACAAATCATAAGGAACTCTTTATTCCTTGACAGCTATAAAACAAAATTCCTGATTTGGCATAACTGTCAAGTTTCTTTTCACTCAGAGTATTGTACAATTTATACATGATTATTTAAAAATATTAAAAGTACAATTTAGGCATTAAGTATATACACTTAAATAATTTCTGTCTTAAGGAAATTTGGGGTCAAAAAGTAATAAATACAAAAGACTGAACACAGTCCTGATACAAACACTTAGAAATTCCAGATGGGATATAATAAATATAATTTTAAATATAGAGCTAACATAGAAGGGAATAAAGGGAAATCCTATTGTTTCAGAAACGAAGACAAAACTGAGCACCCATGTTGGAATTCCAGCACGTGACAGCTGCCTCACCTACCTGGAGTGGGGATAAGGAGAAAAGTATATAGGCCTTGGGCCCATGAAGGTACAAAGTTGGAACCAGCACCTCCAGATAAAGTCCCTTGAAGGTCTCATCTTTAGAAAACACATGGTTCAGAAAAATGCATCCTAACGCCAAAAGATGATGTGTTAGTTGGGTCCTCAGGAAGCAGATGCTGAGGCATAGTTTGAAATGCAAAAGGATTATTAGAGAATGATGCCTATGAAATGGTAAACGGAGGAGAATGCAGGATTTTGCAGGCGAAGTCTCACACCAGGACACAGATCCAACATTCAAGAAAGGAAAAAGGAGAAAAAGCAGGTTTGGACAGCAGGAACAGAGCACAATGCAGCTCTGACAAAGTTTCAGCCAACTGAACAAAGGGTTCTAGAGCAAATATTGCCCATTACAGGAGTCCTGTATTGAGCAGAAATGACCAGTCCTAGGACACCATCTGCTCACTCACCCAAGAAAAGTGTGGCTTTAGCTTGAAAGCCAAGGAATTTCCTGAAGGTATTAGTAACTGATCAGTTAACTGCACTTCTTATAGCTGAATGGTAAGCTCTTGAACAGAGATCTGAGTGGCATAACTCCATGGCTGCCACAGATGATGAAAAACTTATCTATCTCAGGCTGGGCTCTGTGTGATGGTAGTAGATGGGGTGATACCTTCCTTGAGAATCCAAAACCACAGCTAGTACCTTATGAAGATTGGGGTTCAAATTTACATTACCCTCGGGGCTGATAAATTGACATAAAAATTGGACCTTGGCCAATGATAGCACTTGAGGTTTCTGGCTGAAGGATACAAAAACAGAAGGAACTATCCTACAATCCAGACCATGAGCCCAGCTCAATATAAGCTCACAATCAGAAACTGCAAAACCCATTGGGAAACAGTCCACCATTAGTGAGAACACAACAAAAGAACAGGAGTAAAGACTCAAGAACTTGAATTCGGGTAAAATAATCCAAAATAGAATATAACATGAATATTTTTACAATTTATAAAACTAAGGGCAAAAGTGGAAGAAGCAGCATGGAAAAATCAAGGTAAATAGAAATCACCAAAACTTAAGAAAAATCAAGATACTGTTAAAAAGAAACATTTGGAAAAGAAATCAAGAGAAAAAAAATAGAGCTACTGAAATTTAAAAACTCAGTGGGCTGGTTAAGGTTAAACATAAAACCTAGACACAGCTGTGAAGAATTAAATAAAAGATAGATGAGGAAAGTACCCAGAATGAAAGACAGATAACATGATGGGAGGAAATATATGGTACATTAAGAGCATAGACTAGGAACACCTACCATACATCTATCAAATCACATTTTTCTCATCTAGAAAGAGATAATTAGGAAATTAGGAGAAAATAAGTATTTTTTGAAGGAATAGCTAAAAGAATTGATGAAATACATAGATCCTCAAATTCAAGATGCACAAATGTAAATCCACATGTATAAACATTGTGGTGAAACTAGAATACCAAAAACAAAGAGGAAATCCTAAAAGCAACCAGGGTAAAAGACAGACTGACATCAAAGAAAGAACTATTAGATTGACAATAGACACCTCTATGATAAAAGGAGAGGTCAGAAGACAGTAGACTAACACATAATGGTGAGGGAAAATAACTGTCAACTGGGATTTTATACCCAGATCAATTATCACACATAACCAAAACCAAACAAAGACATTTTCAGAAAATAAAAACTGGAAATGTATCATTTATAAACCCTCACTTGAAAACTACTGAGGACTAACCCTGATAAGAGGAAACTTGAACTTAGTAAGAAAAAGGACATAAGGAGAATGGTGAGCAAAACAAATTTAGTAAACATGGACAAATCTTAACGTGCATTGACTTTAGAGGGCAATAATAAAGACAAGTTTGGAGGATACAAAACAAGTGGAACTAAAATACTAGACAACGTGTAAGAAGGATGGAGCATGACTTCAATGAAAGCATCCTATGGTCCTTGTGATTTCAAGAGAAGGGCAGAGATACCAATTACATTTAGACTCTGTAAGTCAAACATACATATTTACTATGTTCATCGTAGCCACTCAAAGAACAGAAATAGCATGGCTCCTAGCAGAGGGAGGAGAGGTGAATAAAGAAAATCTGATTAATCTAATAGAAGGCAGGGAAAGGGCAAAAGAAGCAAAGAAAAGTTATGGTAAAAAAAGATGACAAAATAAGGTGATAGATAACATCCAACTATATCTATATTCACTATAAGTATAAAGAAAATAGGCTCTCCAGTTGAAAGATAGTCAGATTATAAAATTAAACAAAAATTCAGCTCTATGCTTTGAAGTTTTATGAGAAATATTAATTTATTGGGGACAGAAACATAAAGCAGTTACCCTTTCACCAATGACTGCCCCATAACTGTGTTATGTCAACACTTTTTTCTTACTGGTTAAGTACCATAATGACATATTTTCAAAATTCCAAAATGTTTCATCACTTTCTGCTTCAGAAAGTCTCATACCAGCCTCAGCCTGAACCATACCTGAACTCAGTCAGAGCTGGTGTCCACTCCACTCCAGTTCAGGCTAGATCTGTCTGGAGCACTAGCAGCTTAGCGTGATGAGAGCATGTGGTCTGCTCTTCAAACCCTTCCTCCTTTCCTTCTCTGGTCTTACCAGGTTCCTTCACCCAGACTTGAACTTAGGTTTTTGCAAAACCTCACTTTTGGCCAAGGCATGGAGAGTCCAAAGAGGAGGTAAAGAATACCATGGTTGTGTTTGTTGACTGAAACCCTTCCTCTGCTGGGTTCCTCCTGGGACTGCGGGCCTCTACTGGTACAGTGGTTTCCAGGTAGGCACTATGTGAGGTTATCTAAGGGTAGTGTTCAGCTTTACCCTGCCCCCCTCTGACAATGAGAATCACTCCCAGAGGGGTAACTAGAGGTATCTGCCCCTAATTTTTCCCCTGGGTAGGCACCCATCATGTGGGCATGTGGGCAGCCACAGAGACCCTGCCCTATTCTAATCAGTTAATTAACCATTCTGGTGACTGAAGTCATCCATTTTATTTTGGTAACAAGAAAATCCAAATTTATTAATACTGAATTTCTCATCTTACATTCATCCAAAAAGAATGATCATAGATTAGTTAACCTAGGAGCATCTTAGTAGGCTATTATCTGATTAGTTGACTTCTGGGCTCCACCAAATTCCAGCTGTCTTATTTGCGGATAATTGATTCTAAAATTCACATAGACATTCAAGGGATCCTGAATATCCCAAAATAATCTTGAAAAAAAAAAAAAAGAACAAAGTTGAAGGACTCACACTTCCCGCTTTTGAAACTTACCACAAAGTTACAGTAATCAAAACAGTGTGATACTGGCATAAAGATAACATATAGATCAATGGAATAGAATTAAAATAAACTCTCACATTTATGGTCAATTGATTTTTTTTTTGACATAAATGCGAAGACAATTCAATGAGGTTAAAAAAAATGGTCATTTTAACAAAGCTGGGACAACTGGACATCCACATACAAAGGAATGGTGTTGGACCCTTGCCTCACATTTTATATAAAAATTAACTCAAAATGAGTCACAGACCTGAATGTAAAAGCTAAAACTATCAAACTTTTAGAAGAAAAATGGGCATTAGCCTTCGTGTCCTTGGATCAGGCAATGGCTTCTTAGATATGACACCAAAAATACAAACAAAAGAAAAAAATAGGTAAACTGGATCTCCTCAAAATTAAAAAATTTTGTGCTTCAAAAGACACCTTCAAACCTAAATAAGCAATTCTCCAATGAAGACATATGAATGATCAATAGGAACATGAAAAAATGTTCAATATCACTAATTATCAGAGACATGCAAATCAAAACTACAATGAGGTATCGCCTCAGACCAGTCAGAATGGCCATCATTCAAAAGTCCACAAGTGACAAATGCTGGAGAGGCTGTGGAGAAAAGGGAACCCTCCTACACTGTTGGTGGGAATACAGTTTGGTGCAGACACTGTGGAAAACAGTATGGAGATTCCTCAAAAGACTAGGAATAGACTTACCATATGACCCAGCAATCCCACTCCTGGGCATATATCCGGAAGGAAACCTACTTCAAAAAGACACTTGCACCCCAATGTTCATAGCAGCACTATTTACAGTAGCCAAGACATGGAAACAGCCTAAAATGTCCATCGACAGATGACTGGATAAAGAAGATGTGGTATATTTATACAATGGAATACTATTCAGCCATAAAAACAACAACATAGCACCATTTGCAGCAACATGGATGTCCCTGGAGAATGTCATTCTAAGTGAAGTATGCCAGAAAGAGAAAGAAAAATGCCATATGAGATCACTCATACATGGAATCTAAAAAAAAACAAAAGACAAATGAACATAAATATAAAACAGAAACAGACTCACAGACATAGAATATAAGCTTGTGGTTGCCGGGGGGAGGGGGGTGGGAAGGGACGGACTGGGAGTTCAAAACTTATAGATACTGACAGGTATATGTAGAATACATAAACAAGATTATACTGTGTAGCACAGGGAAATATATGCAAGATCTTGTGGTATCTCCTGGTGAAAAAGAATGTGACCATGAATATATGTATGTTCATGTATAACTGAAAAATTGTGCTCTACTCTGGAAATTGACACAACATTGTAAACTGACTATAATTCAATTTAAAAAAAAGACACCATCAAGAAGGTATAACTACAACCCAAAGAATGGGAAAAAATACTTCTGAATAATACACTTGATGAAGGACCTGTATTTAGAATATACATAGAACTTTTACAACACAATTTTTAAATGGGTGAAGGAAACAATTTTTTAAAACTGGTTTAAAAAATGAGCAGGGCACTTGAATACACATTTCTCCAAAGAAGATATACAAATGGCCAATGAGCACATTAAAAAATTCTCAACATCACCGATCATTAGGAAAATGCAAATCAAAAACACCACAAGATACCACCTTACACCTGTTAGAATGGCTACTATCAAAAAAAAAAAAAAGAAAAGATTAAGTGTTGGTGAGGATGTGGAGAAATTGGAGCCCTTGTGCACTGTTGGTAGGAAAGTGAAATGGTGCAACTGCTGTGCAAAACAGTATGGTGGTTCCTAAAAAATTAAAAATAGAACACTATGATCCAGCAATTTAGCTTCTGAATATATACCCAAAAGAAGAGAAAGCAAGGTCTCAGATATTTGTACAGCCATGTTCATAGTAGCATTACTCATAGCAGCCATAAGGTGGCAGCAACCCAAGTTTCCCTCCATGGATGAATGGATGAGCAACATATGATCTGTACATACCATGAAATATTATTCACCCCTAAAATGGAAAGAAATTGTGACACAGGCTACAACATGGATGAACCTGGATGACTGACATTATGCTAAGTAAAATAAGCCAGTCACAGAAAGACAAATCGTATATGATTCTCCTTATATGAGGTACCTAGAATAGTCAGATGCATAGAGACAGAAGAGAGAATGGTAGTTGCCCAGGGGCTGGGGCTGGGGGAGATGGGGAGTAACTGTCTAATGGGTACAGAGTTTTAATTTTGCAGGATGAAAGCGTTCTGGAGATCAGTTATACAATAATGTGAATGAACTCAATGCTATTGAACTCTGAACTGTGTACTTTAAAATGGTTGATTTTATGTTATGTGTATTTTATCACAATCAAAAAATATTTTAATGGGCAAAGGTTCTGAATACACATTGCCCTAGAGAAGACATACAAATGACTGATATGCACATAAAAAGATGTTCAACATCATTAGCCTTTAAGGAAATGTAAACCAAAACCATTGTGAAATATCACTCCACACCCAATAGACAGCTTTAATAAGAAAGACAGTAATAACAAGTGCTGGCGAGGCAGTGAAGTCGGAACCCTCCCACACTGCTGGTGGAAATGTAAAGTGGTACAATGGCTTTGGAAAACAATTTTCAGCTCCTCAAAATATTAAATATTTTGTCCAGCAATTCTACTCTTAGATATATACTCAAGAGAAATGAAAACATCCATCCACGCACAAATCTGTACACAAATGTTCACAGAAGCATTTTTGACAACAAAGAGTGGAAACAATCTAAATGTCTTATCAAGTGATGAACTGATAAATAAAATTGAGTCTATCCATACAATGCAACATTATTTGGCAATAACAAGAAATGATACACTGATTCATGCTACAGCATGGATGAAACTTCAAAACATTTTGTGAGCAAAAGATGCCAGTAACAATTGACCACATATTATATGATGCTATTTACTTGAAATGTCCAAAACAGGCAAATCTATAGAGACTGGGAGTGGATTAGTCATCACCTAGGGCTGAGTGGGAGTGGTTAGGGGCAAATGGGGAATGACTGTTCCTGGGTACAGGGTTTCTTTCTGGACTGTTGAAGATACTCTAAACTTAGGTCATGGAGATGGTTGCATAACTCCATGAACATAATAAACCACTGAATCGTACATGTTTTTAAAGGGATGGATTTAATGCTATATGAATTACAGCTCAGGAAAGATGCAACTTATATTAAAAGCTAAAACAATGAATTCTACATTAAAGATCTAACTGTGTAAAAGCTTAGCTGTAAACATTTTAGAATAAAAAATTGAGGAATATCCTTAAGGCATTGGGATAGAGAAGAAGACAAACAGAAAATAAAAAAGCACAAACCCTAAAAATAAAAGTACTAAATTTGATTATACTTAAATATAAATATTTGTGCTGCACCATGAAAAATGTTAAGACAAGAGACAGACTGGGATGAGATACTTGCCATGTGTACAACCAACAATGTATTATGTGGATTATAACATCTAGACAGATAAATATATGCTTACAACAGCACAAAGGGTGGTGGACAACCTGCTGTAAGGTTAAGGCACCACTGGTGGAGTGGTATGTGATGTAGGCTGTTTAAAATTAAAGATATATACTGTAAAAACATACAGAACCCTAAAAATGAGATATAACTAATAAGTTAATGATAAAAATAGAATTACTAAACAAATACTCAATCTATAAAGCAGGCAAAAAGGAAGAAAGAAAAAAAAGTATCACTGAATGCCTGGAACACAGAAAACAACTATGGTAAGTAAGTAGGAAGATAGGAGACTTAAATGCAGTCATATCAGTAATCACCTTAAGTGTTTGGTGATAGAATTAATATCCAGAATATGTTTTTAAAACACCTATAAACCAATAAGAAAAAGACTTCACAACAGAAATATTGGGAAAGGATACAATGAGGAAATTCACAGAGGAAGAAACCAAATATCTAGTAAATATGAAAAAATGTTCAACTTCCTTAATAATCAGGGAAATGTAAATATAAAGACAAAGCAAAGTAATGAACTGCCATTTCACACTCATCCAGCTGGCAAAGATTTTAAGTCCATTATCAGTAAATATTGGCGAGGATGTGAAAACAGGGCCCAGGCACTGCTGGCGGGTATGTTACTGGGTACCCTCTCTTTGGTGAGCACTTAGGCGTGAGCCGGTGGAAGATGAAAGCACTCCTGTCACCTACTATTCCACGTTTCTGTGTCTCTGTGTCCCTCTGAGAGCAACTCTGCACAGTGGGCAATGAGACATGTATGCAGATTCCCCTCTGGGGAATGGAAAGTAAACATGTATTCAATGAAATACTATATAATGGTTAAAATGAATGAACCAGATATGCTTGTTTCAACTTGACTATATCTCAAAAACATAATGATGCATAAAAAAATAAAACAAGTTCCAACAGGATATGGACTGAAGTACATCATTCACATAAAAATTTAAAATACCAAAACCAGTGGCATGCACTGTTTACTGATACATGGGAGGAAAACCATTGGGAAGGGAAGGGAAAGGGTTCAGTGGCCCTGGCCTTACCTCTACCCATAACTTTCCATTTTTAAAGAGCGCTCTGAGCTGACAGCATGCATGCTCCTGTTGTGTCTCAGGGCAGCTCCACCCCTGAGCCCCCTGGGGTCCCTTTAGGTGAACAAATATATTCTACTTCTTTCTCCCCTTTAGTTAGTTGCAGTTGGGGTTTTGTCACTTGTCACCAGGAGGCCTGCCTATACTTTCTTTCTTTTTTCATTTCCAGTTCTCACCACCTTGTAGGTACTCCATAAATACGTGTGTAAGTGAACCTGTCTAGGAAAGGGAGTCGCCAACTCTAGCTCTCCCATTCTTTTTGGGATCTCTCTCTCTCTCTCACGCTTAGAAAGAGCAGTTCTCCGGGGGACCGAAAGAGCAACATAGGGTAAACAAGTCACGTCCCACTCGGCCTCAGTTTCCTCCCAAACGCCGGGTCGGCCCCCTCCAGCCCCAGCTCTCTCAGATTCTCAGCATTCTGTCCTTTCAGGTCGAAAACAACACTCGGGCGTTTCACAAAAGCACCCAACCCCCTTGCTCCCCTGGAACCCGGACTGCACAGAGCTGGTCACATGAACTCCGGGCTTTCTTTGGTGTGACGGGTTTCTTAGATCCCTTTGTGAGCGCAGGTTTTGAAAGGGAACGACCCGGGTTCTGGGTTTGAGAGGAGCGGGGAGATCCGGCGGGAGGAAGGCTGTCGGAGCCAATCAAGCCGCCTCCAGACCCCACCACGTCGCCTCGGCCGCGCGCTGTTATTCCTCCTCCGCTCTCCCGCCTCCGGGTCTCGCCCTAGGGTGCCCGGGGAGGCGAGGACCCCAGGTGAGAGGCCGGGGGCCCCGGAGGGTGGGAGGCCCGAGCGGTTTGGCCCGGGCGGCACGACGGGCTGGCCCGGGGCTCAGGGCGTGTCCGTCGCCGCCTGGCTGCTCGCTCGACACTGTTCGCTCCTACCGGCTGTAGATGGAGCTGTCTGGGTTCCTGCAGCCTCCGACGAGCCTCGGAGTGTTTCTCTTTAAACGGCCTGAGAGGGACATGCCTCCCAGGATGCAGTTTGTATCAACATGGCAGCTGCTGTGCAGCTCCCCTGCTGAAGAGGCGCCGGGACGGCAGCGCAGCTCGCAGCCGGGGCCGGGGCCGGAGCCGGGGTCGCAGCCGCGGCCGCAGAGGGGCCGCGCGCGGGCCGGGGGCTGGTGCTGAGGGCCGGGGCCCAGCTCGCGGCCGGGGCGCAGCCCGCCGGGCCGCCCGCACCGCCGCGCGCCCCGCTCCGACGCCGCCGCCGGGCTCGGCCGCTCCGTCCCCGCCCGCCCCTCGCGCCCCGAGCAGGCCGGGCCCGACGGCCGCGAGAGCCCGGGCGGGGAAGGCCGGGCCGGGCCGGAGCCGCCTGCGGAGAGGCCGGGGGCCGGCCTGCGTGGGGCCGCGCGGCCGCGGCGGCGACTCCGGCCGGGGCCGGACAGCGCAGGGCCATGGCCGAGGCGGCCCCGGCTCCGGTGAGAGCGGCCCGCGCGCGCACGGACGCGCGGACTCGGGGCCCGGGGGACGGCCTGCGCGTCCCGGGCTCGGCGGCCCGGCCTGGGGTCTCGGTAAGGGACAGAAACGCCGCGACGTGGGGGCGTGGGGCCCGGAGGGCTCGCGCGCCCCTGCACGGGAGGGGGGGCTGCGGGCGGGGGAGCCGGGCCGGGGAGCGGGCGGCCGTCCGGGCGCGGCTGCGGGGACGCCCGGGGCCTGGCACGCACGCGGGCCCGGAGGCGGGCGCCCGGGCGGCGCGCCTCGCTCCCTGCGGAGCTGGCGCTGCGTCCGTCGGGGTTGCCGCCGCACGTTTTCCGCAGAGCTCGGCCCCGCCGAGACTCCCGCGGCCGGAGCGCGGCGCTGACGCGGCTCTCCCCATTTCGCAGAGCGGAGACACTGAGGCCCGGACACCTGGCGGCGACCGGCCCCGCCTGCCCCAAGGTCACGTAGCGAGTCATCCGTGGCACGGTGCCCGCGTCTCCAGAAATGCCTGCCCCCGGGCCGCGGGCCTGGACGGGGAGGGGGCGGCCTTGGCGGCGGCCTCCCCCGGGGCGGGGGCCGGGGCCGGCGCGCGGGGGACGCTGCCCGTCGGGGCGGAGATGGGGTGACAGCCGGGTGGGAGGCCGGGCAGCGCCCAGCCGAGCGTCTTGGCCGTGGGGAGCAGGTGACCCTCGGGCTCAGGCGCCTTGGCCTCCAGCCTCTGCGTCGGGGGAGGGGGGACTGCCGAACACTGGGTGTCTGGACGGATGGGATCTGGGGAGCGAGCTACTAAGGGCTTGGGGGCAGATGAGTCTCTTCAGACGCATCTTCAGAGAGAATGGGCCATTCTTAAAAACCAGTCTTAAAATCTCCCCGCAGACCTGCTCTTTGAGATGCAGTAGCCGTGCTGGGAGGAGGATTGCTGCATGGCAGGCAGTGCCTCTGAGCCTCAGTTTCCTGTTGTGTACAGGAAGGGGTCGGCATACATGGCTCTCTAAAGAGCTTCTCAGTTCGTAAAATAGTAATAATGATGATGATGATAAATAACTTTTGGAAAAATAAAATAAGACGATTTTTAAATGCTTAGGTCTCCAGGGCCCTTGGATGGTATATAATTCTGGGTGAACCCCACTGGGTCAGTACAAGAAAATGGCACAGCTTGCTTTATCAGTCAGATAGGTATGATTATTAATTTTTCTGCTAATATAGCATGAGTGCTAGGGACCCCCTTCGCTTAGGATACATGTTATAGGGAGAGTGGGTTAAATCCTGTGAAATATGGATTAATGGAAGAATTATCTCGCTGCCTCCAACAGTTTGAGAATGCAAGCTTATTAATCTTACATCTTATATTTACAGCTCCATCTCTCTCTTTGGCCATTTCTTTCTGCTCGGGGTAAAATCAAGCCACAGGTTTACTGGGACTAACGAAATTACGGCAAGGGGCTTTTATTTGGGAGTGGTGGAGGGGATGTGCTCCTGGGCCCCCTCATCCCTCTCCAGTCCTCCAAATCCGGAAATGGATAGAGACAGTCTAATAATAGAAAGCAGAGAACTGGTATTTTCCTTTGAGCTCTGATGAGACTAGTTAGTAAAGATGTCTTGCTCTAATGGCTTTATTTACTGTCCTGAAGCTTTTCTTCATTGTTTCGGTTAAACCTCCATTACTCAGGGAGACTAACTTGGCCCCTGGGGATTTTTCCCTTCTTCCTACTAGTTATAGGCAAATACCCTAATCCCCCTCTGAGGACAGGGGCATAAAGGTGCCTATTGTGTTGCCTGATGCTCACTCGTAACTTTCTCTGTGTCTGAGGCTCCTATCCCAGAGGGACCGCCAGTCTTGCCCTCACCTGTAAAGAGTTGAGAGGTGGCTTAGTTGTTGACGGGCCTTCAGGTTCAGGGGTCTACAAAGCCCTTGAGAGTGTTTGCAGAATTTTGTGTATGTGCCCATGTGTGTTTTTTGAAGGGGAGAATCCATAGTTTTCATTAGCTTCTCAAAGGAGCCCCTGACCCCAGCATTAACTGGAAATGTCTATGGGCAGGGTCTTCACACAGGTCTTTGTTTAATCTCCAAGCTTTCACATTTTAGAGGTAAAAAGAATCAGAACATATACTGACCCACCGTCTCAGTTGACAGGTGAGGCCTGGAGGGGACCTGCCGGGCAGGCTGAAGCCCAGGCTCTGGATCCAGACCGCTGTGTGACCTTGGGCTGGTCACTTAGCCTCTCCAAGCCTCATCGCCTTCCTTTGTTAAGTGTAGAGAAGTATCTTCGTAGTCCCTGTTTCATAGGGCTTTGTGAAAATTAAAGGAGATAACCCTTAAAACACTTAACACAGTTCAAGGCACATAATAAGCACCAAATAATTGTTAGCTATCACATGACTAGTTAACCCTCACATCTGGTTAGCTGCAGAGCTGTTGCGTCATATTACCTCTATAACCTTTTGCCTGAAGAAGGTCTTATACCTTTAATCCTTGGCTTAAAAGTGTGATGCTGTCTCAGCTAAGCCACCCATGAGTGAATGAATAAACAAATAAAAGAAAGCAAGCAGTGGAAGGTATACATAGGTTTAGATGAGTCTTTGATAAATGAACTAAAGGAACTTCATTATTTATGCTAATGATTTTTTCGTAACCCAATCATTTATTCATTCAGTAGACACTTGTCAAGCACAGACTATATTTCAGACTGGACACCAAGGATATGCTAATTTTCAAAGAAAAGGGGAATTTCAGTTACTTTAAAGATAAATTATATATGGCACACAGTAATTGGCCATTCAACAGATTTGTTGAAGGAAGATTATGAGGAAAGGGACAAATATTGATATAGAAGGACTTCTGTTCAGTTCCAATAAACATAGCAGTTGTCTGAATAGATAAATACAGAGCTGGTCACTCAGAAGACGCTGGCTTCACCAAGCGTTCTCTCAACATGGACGAGGCAAGGTGGGGACCAGGGAGAGTATGAACAATTGAAATCCCCAAAGAAATCAGTCTTTATTGTGGTTCTAGTCCCCACCAGTCTTGACATGGGTCACAGAACTGGCTGACTTCAGCTCCGCTTCCAGTCCTTCTGGACCTCATTTCCTCTCATTCCCCACCTCACGACATGGAGACGACCCCTGATGGCCAGGGTACACCTACCAGATGGACCATCTGCTTGAGGACCTTGGCTCCTGCAGGAGAGTCTGCCCACTCCTGTCTCAGCGTCTCTCTTCTCTCTCCGCATATCGCAGGAGCCAGTGCGGGATGCCCAGAAGCCCATTCAGCCTCTCCGGCAGGGGCTGAGTCCATAGAACATGTCTCAAAGGCAAACCTATGCTGTATCAACTCTTTGAGAAATGTTATTGATAAGTCAGCTATTCAGCTTGTATCCAAGCGTCTGGAAAACTTAAGATAATTGTGTGTCCTCGCTGTGGGACAAAGTGAGGGAAAGACCATGGGGTCCATGACTGCCTTTAATTACAAGTAGAGGCAGTGGGGCTGGATGTCAAGTTCACCTTCGTGGTAAGTCCATTAACAGAACACCCCACCTTGCTGGCAGTCTTAGGATAGCAACAGTATTGGCATTGGAAAATTCTGCTCTATTGTTTTTCAAAGTTTTCTTTTATTTAATGCTCAGTGCTCGAAGAACTCAGCAAAGTAGCAGATGTGTCAGGTATCATTACCCTCACTGGACGGATGAGGACCCTGAGAACAGAGAAGTTGAATAACTGGGCCAGGGCAACCCAGGCAGCATTGGTGTAGACAGGACTGAGAGCCAAGTGTTCGAATTCAAAGCCAGTATCCTTTCTCTTCTCCCACACCACTACTCATGAGATGACACCTGTGAAATGTACCCTGTGGAAAGGAGATGGCTTAAAAAAGCAGAAGGTGGCGTTACCACCTTTTATTTGTTGTTAACAATAGTTTTACGTTGAATGTGTAGATCCATGCCAGGGTCTGAAGAGATTCAGGTCTGTGGAACACATCTCATTGCTACAAAAGCTGAATCCCTTTTAATGTAGGTGCTTATCTTTGGAATTTATTTGCCAGCTGGAGACTCTGGTCTTCAATCCTGTCCTTTTCTTTCTTTCCTGGAACACAGGTCCAGCAGCTGGACATGGAGACCCAGCGCTCATCACCTCTGTCATTCCCCAGTGTCCTGCAAGAAGAAACCCCACGTCAGGCCCCGGCCGGACTCCCTCAAGAAACTCTGTTCCAACCCCACGTTCTCCCCCCGAGAGAAATTCCTTCTTTGACTCCTGCTGTTCCCCGGCAAGGCTCCCTACCCCAGACTCCCAGTGTTCCCAAGCAAGAGACTTCTGGCCGAATGCCGCCTGTTCTCCAGAAGGGACCCTCACTCCTGTATCCGGCCGCTTCTGAGCAAGAGACTCATCTCCAGGGCCCCCTTACTTCCCAGGAAGAGACCCCGTACCCCGCCCCAGCTGCTGCTGAACAAGAGATCTCGCTTCTCTCCCACTCCAGCCACCATCAAGAAGCCCGACTCCACTCCCCTGAAGTTCCTGAGAAAGACCCCCTGACCCTTTCCCCTACAGCTCCCGAGACCGACATGGACTCCCTGCTCCAGAGCCCTGTTTCCCAAAAGGACGCCCCCTTCCAGATGTCTTCTGCGGCCCAGAAGGACACACCACTCCCGACGGCGGAGATCACCCGCTTGGCCGTGTGGGCTGCCGTCCAAGCGGTGGAGAGGAAACTGGAGGCCCAAGCCATGCGGCTCCTGACCCTGGAGGGCCGGACGGGGACAAATGAGAAGAAGATAGCCGACTGCGAGAAGACGGCCGTGGAGTTCGCAAACCACCTGGAGAGCAAATGGGTGGTGCTGGGCACCCTGCTGCAGGAGTACGGGCTGCTGCAGAGGCGGCTGGAGAACATGGAGAACCTGCTGAAGAACAGGAACTTCTGGATCCTACGGCTGCCCCCGGGCAGCAACGGAGAAGTCCCCAAGGTAACCTTATCCCAGCCGGGGCTTCCCGATGCGAGCCCAGAGCGGGAATGTATTTTAGGAATTTAATAGAAAAGAAAGGAAAAGCTGTGCTTGAGAAAGAAAACAACATGATGTTACCTAGTCACCCACTTCACATCCCCAGGAACAGGGCGCACTGAGACCGAACGATTCCTCCTGTTGGTAAAAGCATAAGTTGTAGATCAGAGAGACGTCCTGGTGATCAGGAGCTGTCCGTTGAGAGGGACGTTCAGTCCATGATGTCTGAGGATGGAAGGCAAACTGGAGGCCCAGCGGTTGAGCTGTGGACGAGTATGAGTCAGTGGTTCCCCATAAGGGTGGGGGAGACCTCGGTGAGATGTTACAGGGCTCTGTCCTGCTCAGCATTTTTATCAGTTGTCTTATAAATCCTGTTAATGCCTGTAAAAGTGTGATTTCCAGAAATATCCTAAAAAAACTAGAGAACACTTAGGTTTTAATATTATTTCCCAGAGGAAAGAACTTGAATATGGACTGGTTTTCTTTCTGTTTTGTGATCCTGTCCTTTTCCACAGCCTCATGTGATGTAAACACGTGGACATACTCTCTAGGCTAGCACTTTTCAGATTTTATTGTGTATGTACACGAGTCACCTGGGGCTCTTACTAAATGCCAAATCTGAATTAGTGGGTCCAGGTGGAACCTGAGAGTGTGCATTTCTAGCAAGTTCCTTGGGGGTGCCACTGCTGCTGGTCTGCAGACCACACTTTACAGCAGCAAGGATTGTCCTGTTCGAGAGAAAAAGGACCAGACAAGACGGGACTCTTAGCTGTAGGGCCAGGTTAGTGGCTGAAGCCTCCTGATTTCTAGAGAGGTCCTTAGTGAAAACCCAGAACTGAGCTCTGGGCCTTTCCCGCTCCAGTCCTAAGAAGAGGTGTTTGAGCCGGGCCCAGGGGGCCGGGGCCATCCACGGCCATCGGATCTGGCAGCTGGGGGCCTGTGATGGCCCTCTAGTTGGTCCGAGCTGAGCGTGTTGTGTGGTTTCAGGTCCCTGTCACATTCGATGACGTCGCTGTGCACTTCTCGGAGCAGGAGTGGGGCAACCTGTCTGAGTGGCAGAAGGAGCTGTACAAGAACGTGATGCGGGGCAACTACGAGTCTCTGGTCTCCATGGGTAAGGAGAGGGCCTTGCTCGCGGCGGCTTCCTGGGCGCTAGCTTGGGGTCTGTTCAGAACCTTCAGGAGCTCTGAACTCCCCCAAACAATTTTAGAGAACACAGCAATTTAGAACAAACACCCTCGTAAACCCCCACACCAGGGCAGCGCAGATCAGCACGGCTGGTAAACAGAGTCGACACTCTGCAGAGAAGCCCCTGGGGCCAGGGGATAGACTTAGACATCAGTGGTCTCACCTTTATATTATTTTCCTTGTGGCCCGTATATATATGTAAATATAAAATATACGCATATATATATGTTAGTTTGTACAGCAAACTATTATTAAGCAGAAAGTAAGGTGCTTTATGGGAATCACGTTTAATCCTCAGACCTTTCCCAAGGGGGAGCTAGGACAGGTGTTGGCACTCCTGGTCCACCGTCCAGGTGGCCGAACACCTCCCGGACTGAGGGCTCATGTCCCCCAGGTTCTCGTCCCCACTGTGCAGAGATGAGGTGTGACCTGGGGATTCGATGCCTGTCCTAGGTCCACACCAGGAAGTCATAATTTCACTGACATCTCTCTTCCCCAAAGCCTGTGGATTCTTGTTGTCTTCATTAATAAGTGTATTTGAGGGTGAAAAGTTGGGAAAATGTGCTTTAATTTCATATGTATCCCTTTCTCTGATATGGGGAACTCTGTAGGCACAAAAAAAGTTAGAAAAACATTAAATGTGCTGTTGCAGAGAAACTTAGATTCTTGCTGCAATTGTTCATTTTATACATATATACCTCTCCGCAGGATGACTTTTTAAGTTAATTGTTTTCTTTTTAAAGTATACACATAAATACATACATTGTGAAAATTCAACAGTTTAGATTTGCATAACTATCCCCCTGGCAGTATTACCCAGCAAAGTAACCACCATAAACCCGTGGGCATATATTATCATTTTTGTGCACATGCGGTTTGTGGTTTGCACAGATGGGGTCGTTCACTTCTTTCACCTAGTGGCAGTGAGGGACGGCTTTCTGTGTCGGCATACGCAGGCCCGCCTGAGGGACAGGGCCGTGCTCCTGAGGCGCTGTCAGGCTGCGACACCGAACACCTGATGAGCAGCCTCTTCAGGCAGCCTGACCGCGTCCTCTCGCTGCTGCAGGATTGCCATCAGCATCTCTCTGTGTCTGTGCACTTACGGGAGTGGTTCAGTAGGGTGGGTTCCCGGAGGCAGGCTTGCGGAGGAAAGAGGGTCCACAGGTACAGTGTTGTGGCCTTGGCCCCGGGCCCTCCCGAGGGCAGCGTGTGTTTATGGAACAGGGTGAGTCAGTGCCCTTCTCCACCCCCTGACCCGACTGTAAAGGTTTGTCTTTTCTAGTGGGTGAAAAATGACACCTCATTATTGTCGTGTGTATTTCTTTGATGATGAGTGAACTTGTGCATCTTTTTATATTTTATTTGGCCATTTACATAGGTTCTATGAATCATCCATTCATATCTTTGATTTTGTATTTTTTTACTGACTGTAAAGGCTCTTTATATATTTAATTATGGACATCAACTCTTTGCCTTGTATATTACAAATGTGTGTATGTGTCATACTATGTCCTCTACGTTTCTTCTTCTTTTAACCTTATTTCCCAAGAACATTACACTATTTTTTAATATAAGAGAACCTCAGTATTTTGTTTCATGGCTTCTAAATTTGCTCAGGATTAGTTTTTTAATTTATAAAGTCTCAAATATCTTCTGCCTTTGTCGTGAAGACCTGAGCAGGCATTGGCCACCTGTGAGCCATGGGAGCCACAGGTGACAGAGGGCCAGTTTCCATCAGTGGGCAGGGTCCCGCTGGTCCCGCATAGGAGGACACAGGTCACGGTTAGCACACACACTGTGGGCCCTGATAAGGGCAGGAAACTTGGCCCTTCCTTTTGCAGCATTGCAGGCCTTGGGTAGGTCAGCAGCTCCCAGGGTCACACCCACACAGGTGACACCTTTGTAGCATCCGGTGCGACCTCACCCCATAGTACATCTTCTTTTCTTTCTCCTGCCCAGACTATGCAATTTCCAAACCAGACCTCATGTCACAGATGGAGCGCGGGGAGAGGCCGGTCATGCAGGAGCAGGAGGACTCTGAGGAGGGCGAGACACCTGCAGATCCCAGTGCTGGTGAGTGGCTGCTGGGTGGCCGAGAGCTCTGCCTTCTAGACCGCCGAGCACTCAGGAGGCCCAGCGTGAGGGGCGGCAACCCACAGTAGACTCCGGAGGGGTGTATTAGAAGGCTGAGTGCAGGAAGGCGGCCTGCAGGTGCTGGGACCTGCTTGGGGCCTTCTCGATCACCAGTGGCCCTAGCAGCCCATACGTAGGAATGCCGTTGGTTCACTGTCTCGGGGAGTTTTTGACCTGGCCCAGCGTCACTTCACTCTTTGCAGGAAACAAAACTAGAACTGAAAGAAAGGCAATCATTAGTCAGGGATGCTGGTGCTCATGCAGCCTCAAGCTCCCCAGAGAAGGGCCACGCCCCTAGTCCTGCTGTGGGAGGACAGGGACAGACACAGGCGTTACCTGAAATGTCCCACAGCGTGCAGGGCAGTGTCTAGACAGGGCGGTGAGATGGGGACAGCAGAGAAGCACAAGCAGCATTGGCCGTGGACTCAGGTGCCAGCGTCAGGCTGCCTGCATTTGAATCCCGGCTTCTCTGCATCCTCGCTGTGTGGTTTTGGTTACTCGGCCTTTTGGAGGCCTGCTCTCCTCATCCTGTAAAATGACTGGAACTGACAGCTCGATCCCCGATTGCTGACTGGCAGGAAGCAGTGGCCCAGGAATCACCAGCTGCTGTCTGTCTGCGTGGGGCGCTGTCCCCCCGACTTGTAATGTGGGTGCTTTCAGGGTGCAGTTCATTTTGGCGCCCCTGCTTTGGAATTGCCTTTGAGCTTCCATCACTTTTCCTGAAGGTCTTCTGTGGAAGCAGATCCTTGTCCTTTGTAGCCAAACATCATTGGTGACCCTGTCTTTGGAAAAGGAAGATAATCTAGTGGGAGAACTTACTGACTCCGGGTCCTGTAAACCAGCTCCCGGGATGGGGTCCAGAATCATATGGAGTCATGTCGGCCTCGTGGAATGAGCCCGGAGGTGACTTGTGGAAGAGGCAGAACCTTGAGGGAAAAATAAGTCCTGGAGCGTTTCAGAGAAATCCTAAAGCATCATTACTGTCTAGAAATTAGCTGAGAGATTTAAGTGGATGGAAGAGGCTGATTCCGAATTCATTCTGGCAGAGAAAAAAGGATGGATTTAAAAGTAAATAAGCTGAGAATGCAGGTCAGGGACGAGGTGTGGCACATGGCAGAGTGGTCTCTTGTTTGGAGGAACATAAGTCTGTATGGGAGAAAGTTTGAGTGGCTGCATTGAAAAACAAGTGTCAGCAGGAACAGAGAGATTTGAGGTAGAAGAAATCAGAAAGAGGGCTTGGGAGGCAAAGAATGAGAATGGGGAGAGGTGGTTTGTGGTAGAATTCTAAAACCCACCTGATGTCCCCACGGGGCTTGTGGTCCAGGTGCTGCTCTTCTAGCATCTTCTTAGAAGCACCGGGACGGGACCACGGACCCCTTCCTCTGTCTGCTGTTCACACCCTCATCACAGGTGGGCCTCCCACGGAGTGGGGCCGGAATCGAGCAAACAACCCCAGCCGGCTGGGCCCGGGGTGGAGTTTGGTCTGGCCCGAGCACGTCCACGGCCGCAGCTCCTGTAGGCAGTGGTGGCCTCACAGAGGCTGCCTTGTGTGGCTCGAATGTGCCATTTGTCCCACTGACTGTCTCAGCCCCTTGGAGCCTGGCTGGAGGGAGGACAGGAGAGGATGTGGGGACCTCAGCCCCATAGGGCTGGCATTAAGCTCGCACCTCTGCGGGAAAGCAGAGGCCCTGGCCTCGGGGCAGCTGGGCTGTCCCGAGCGTGCAGTCATCAGATCCCCAAACACGCCAGTGGTAACTTGTCAGCTCCATGTCCTCTCCCTTAGAAGGGTAGCCACAAAGCCAGCCCTGGGCGAGACCCAAAGGTGTGACACCAAGGGGGAAACGTCCAGAAAATTGAAAATTTGTATAGTTCCTAATACATGGAACATGACAATTTTATGAACTGGCTGAGTAAATACATTCAATAGACTACTGTTTATGGTTTGGATCCCTGAGAGCCAGGAGATCAGAAGATGATTCGGATATCGACCCTGCTCTCAAAACACTCCGGCCCGGGCTCCCATTCCTGGCCCCGTGAGGCTGAAGGGAGGCTGGGGAGACCAGGTGCTATTTCCTCCTAACGTCAGCAGAGTAAACAAACCAGGAGGCGGAGCTGAAGTCCAAGCTCTCATACATTGTACATGTTTCCATGTTTTTAAAAAGCAATTTGCTGTTTTCTGGTCTTAAAATATGTTTTAAATATTTTAAATGTGCATTTACGTAAACTAATAATTTTCTTTCTGAGTCGATAGCCTAGAACAGAATCCAAAATATGGATTAAGTTGTACAAATGTTACTTTACATTATGACAGACAGTTCTACAGCCATGAAAATCAGAAGTGAAGTTTTTACATTGTATTTTCACTTGTAGCTTTATTTTTAGTTCATCCAATATTTTTTTGTCCCAAGTACCATGGTGTTGTGAGTTGTTTTTGTTTTTTCTTTTTAATGGAGGTACTGGGGAGTGAACCCAGGACCTCGTGTATGCTAAGCACCTGCTCTACTGCTGAGCTATACCAACCACTGCCTCCAGATACTGTGTCAAGAGACTGATGTGAACAAACCAAACACCCCACATATGTAAAAACACAAGTCACCAGCTGTGACAGTGCTGTGGGGACAGGCATCCGGGCCTCTGAGACACACAGTGGGGAAGACCTTACTGAGACTGGGCAATCAGCAGAGGCCTCACAGAGAAAGTGGGATTTTTCATGGAAGGACAAGGAAGTTCAGGTTGCTCGGAGGAGCCCCCATTAGAGGGAGGAAAGACTGGAAGCTCTGAGATTCCTTTCGTAGCTCAGGTAAGAGACCTGGCGTAGCCCAGGGAGAGAAGTGGATGTATGTGAGGTCTCTTTTGGCAGGAGGCTGGGAGGGACCTGGTAGCTGGTGGATGTTCAATACGGGGGGTCCGAGGCTGACTCCCAGGGCCGTGACAGAGAGAGAGTAGGTGGAGGACAGGGGGCCCGGAATGCGTTAGGTGTGAGATCCCCATGACATGTCAAGGAGGGGGCGTTGAAAAAGCAGCCAAGCAGAGGAGCCTGGAGCTCACAAGAGATCGGAGCTAGAGACAGGCGTTTGGGCCTTGGTAGCACAGACTGGACTCGTTTTCCGGATCTAGAGGGACAAAAGGAAAGCTGCCCTTGGCAGCCCTGACTTCTAGAGTGCATCTGGGGACTTAGAAGACATTGGTCTGAGTGGGGCCTGGGCGCTGGTTTGTTGTTGTTGTTGTTGTTGTTTTTAAGCTTTTGAGATGATTCTTATGTGCAGCCAGGGTTGAAAACCACTGTTGTAGGATTTGGAAAAAGGAGGAACCAGAGGAATCAAAGGAAACAGGAGGAGTGGCCAGAAAGGTAGGAAGAGAAATGAGGATCGTGCATTGTTAGGTATTTCAGGAGAAGAGTGTTTCCAGAAGGAGGGAGTGCGGTTAACAGTGCCGAATTCCGCCGTGTGGTTTAGGAAGGCAAAGACTGGAAAGTGTCCATTGGATTTGCAGATTGGCAACATCAGTGACCTTAACAAGAGAAATGGTGGTGGTGTGGTCGGGGAGGAAGCCTGTTAGAGTCTGGTGGGGAGTGGATGGGAGGGGAGGAAGTGGGGAAGTGGAGAAGGCTGTGAGTGGGCAGGAGAAATACCGGCAGGGCGGGGTGGGCAGTCTTGTTGCTGAAGATGGGGACTGCTGCAGCCTATTTGAAATGTAGGTAGGAATGATCAGGTTGATAGGGGAAGTGAATGATACAGCCGTGGAAAATGTAAATACGATGGGCAGTCAACGGTGTTAACAAAAGACAGATAGGGAAACGACTGGATGGAAACATACCAAAATCATGTTTCTCTATGCTTTGTAGAATTTTCTGAAGTGAGCATATATTACTTCTTAATCAGTAAGAATAATTTTTTTAAAAACCAATGAAGAAAGACTCCAAGTTAAAGATGGCAGAGGAAGCATGTGTTTACTCCTACCTCCCGAAATCCTTCTAAAATAAGAGCCAAGGGACTTTTCAAAGGAATGGACAAGGAGACAAGGGCAGCTGAGTGTTGGAAGGCTGAGAGCAGATGGCTGGGTAACCACTGATTTAGAAAGCTGAATCCAAAATTGGTATTGGTGAGAGCTGAGAAGAAACCCAGTTTGCACTCCACCGCCACCCCTACCCAAGGCTCAGGAACTAGCAGTACTGGAGCTTCCGGGTAAAAGGGGGTAAAGGTGAGGCTAAAAACAGCATCAGTCAAACATCTTTTAAAGGGGCTTTTAAACACTACCATTTTCCTCTATTGCCTCCCCAACCCTGGTAGATGAAGAAGGCTTATTCTCTGGAAAGTGTGAACAAAAGGCTCTCTGAACATGGACACCAGACACACTTGAGGGTGGGGTACCATGCTGAAAACAAGGAAATAAGTGAAGCTTGACATATAGATGTTGAGATCTCCAGCCTTCTTCCCTAATCTGGCTCCCAAAATGATCCAGGGTTAAACTCTCAGGGCACGATATTGGAAGTCTTATCTGGAGACTTTTGGGACCAGCCCAAGAGACTTCCCAGTGAAATGACCTAGCCACGTCATCCTACTGGGAAACCCAAGCCCTACCTGAATGCACCAAACTTTCAATTTTCTTTTGAGTATTCCACCTTTAAGTATATAAATGGACAGCCAGGAACCATGAGACACTTGGGAAAAGCCTCTAATACACAGAGACAAGGGGGGGGAGGGGGAAGCAGAAAAAATTAAATTTCAAGGAAACAAAGACCATGCAGAGAAGGGAAAATGTATGTTTAAATACATATATATGTTTATACATTTAAAATATACATTTCCTAATATTCCTCAGAGACATAAAAGAAGTGAGTGCATCCATGACAAAAGTATAATTTTTTTTTTAAAAAAAATAGAAAGGAACTCTTGGAAATTAAAAATAATATAAATTAAAAACTCAGGAGCAGTATTAGAAAATAAAGTTGAGCCCATCCCAGAAAACAGAGCAAAAAGACAAAAAAGAAAATCTGGGAAAGAATAAGAAAATTAAAAGATGAAAGTCCAATGTCCAGATAATAGGACTATCAGGAAAAAAGAATAGTAAAAACAGGGAGGAAGGAATTAGCAATGAAAGAATTCAAGAAAAATTCCCAGCACCTAGGAAAACAGTTTTCCAGATTAAAGAGCCCACCAACCGTCCAGAGCAACAGATAAAAGCAGACCCCACCTTAGATACATCAACAAGAAATTTCAGAGCAACTGAGGACCCAGGAGATCCGACAAACTTCTGGGAGAAAGAACAGGTTCATACTAAGGAACTTGAATTAGAATGTCTGGGCTTTTCAACAGTAGTGGAAGCTACCACACAATAGAGCTATGCCTTTAAAATTCTTTAAATTTTAAAATTGTACCCTATTTTCCAATATCCTAGAATTTGATGTCTAGCCAGACCAATCTAATTAAATATTATGAGAGTGAAATCGAGACATTGAGATGTTCAAGGTCTGCCAGGGGCTCTTTCTCAAGCTGGGGCAGGTCCTTGGCCAAAGCGAGGAAGTACATCGAGAAAGAGGGGTCAGGAGCTCCAACACGAGAGAGGATCCCTGGGTTGTGGCCCAGGGGTTCCCCAAAAGACAACTGTGCATCTGGAAGCACCCAGTCCAGACTGGAGCACGTCAGAGGTTCCAGAAAAATTTTCTCCAAGTATATGAAACAGAAATAGCCATTATGTTTGGATGTTTTGAGAGGAGGGTTATAGAGCCAGGGTCAAGGAGAGTTTGGAGCTGACTTGGTAATATTAGTAAGCAAAAAAGAACTTAACTCTAGGGAAAGCAGAAAGGTTTACAGACATAGAGAAATACTTAAGAGTTTACTACATGGTTCAATTTTAAAAACATTTACGTAATCCAGTCATGTAAACACCCAATATTAATCCAGTCAGGATTACAGACTGGAAGAATCAGGGATTTGGAAGAGATGTGGGTGGATGGAGAAGAGACAGTCCTCACCTCCGGCCCTTGGAAGTCAATAGATGATGCTTAAAATGGGAAAATCAAGGAGTAGCAGTGTCATTATGTTACGCAGAGTTATGAAGGTAAATGGCAAAAGAATCAGCTAGAAGAACTGCAAGTGATTGCCTCTGGGGAGCAGAAAATAAGGGGTTGGGGGTGGAGGAGAGCTTTTTAAAAATAAGTTTTGAAGAACTCTTCAGCCCTCTTGCCTGTGTGTCTAAATAAATTTTTAAGAAGATTTTTAAAATTAATAAACCAAACTTTAAAAAATGTAACAGAAAATGTAGCCATAAGAAGGTTGGAAAGCCAGTGTCAACCATCATGTTTTTGCTTTGAGCTGGTAGAGAAAGTTAATGTGGCAACGCTGATTTTCACTTTCCAACGAAACTCTGAAGTTTCATCAACATAATTCAAAAAGAAAAAATGCAAAGAGAATGAAAGTCCCACATAATTCTCTCAAGAGTCAAAAGTTTATTCCATCCAGTTTATGTGCATATAGTAACACACACACACACACACACCCTTAATTATATAATACTTACTTTCTCATTGTCAAAATTTTTTCAAGCAATTAAGTACATTGTTTAACAATTTGCTTTTTCCAATAATATATCTTGGACATCTTTACATGCCAGAACATAGAAATCTCTTTTTTTAGATAGCAGGCTATAGTATTTTGTGTATTGATTTCATAATTTATTTAAATAAACTCCCATTGATGTACATTTAGACTGCTGACAAGTTTCAGTGCTTTAAGATTTTTTATAAATAAATCTTTGTGCACTTGTCGGAAACTTATTTAGAAGTAGTCAGAAGATACACCCATTTAAAAATTTAATGAATATTAGCAAATGCCCTTCAAAACAATTGTGCCAATTTATACACCCTCATCTGTCATGAGGCTGTTACCCCACACCCATGCCAATAGTAGGTATTATGTATCTTTTTATAATTTGCCAAAGTGATGGGTAAAAAGAATATTTTGATGTTTTCATGCAACCTTCCTAAGAGTGATGGTGACCATATTTCCTGTTTTTATTGGTCCCCAGTATGTCTTATGAAAATTATCTTTTGCCCATTGTTCTTTTGGATTATTTATCTTTTTTATTATCGGTTTATAAAAGCTTTTTAAATATTAAGGCTATTAGCTCTTATCTGTATTATATATGCAGATATGTTTCCGAATTCATGGTTTACCTTTGTATGTGTTTGTGATACAGCTGTTTTAAATTTTCATGTGTTCAAATTTATCAATTTGAAGTTTTTATGAATTCAAAATTACCAGAAGTTTTCTTTATGGTGGGTGGGTTTCATATCAAGTGTAGAAATACTGACTCGGCCTGTTTTTTTCAGGAAACATGATCACAGGCCTTGGACCTATGAGCTTCTCAAAAACCTATAAAAATATTTAAAAGCTGAAATAAAATACCTTTTGCTTCAGGAAACAAGAATTATAAAATGTAAATAATTAAATGTTTAAATGTCTACCAATATAACATTATATCAGCTTCATTAATTATTAAATTTAGTGTTCACAAACATTTAATACATTAGAAAACAATGTGTAGGGTAGATTTTTTTCCCATCTCAGAAGAGTTCTTATGAAGAACTATGATTAGAGAGTTTAAAAAAACAATCACACATTGTTTCTTATCACCAAACAGTATCAAGGCAAAGCCACAAAAATTCTTTCCAAAAAAATTTGCACCAAAAGATTATAGTTGATATGTGTTGATATAGTTGATATTCAGTATGTTTGGTGTGACTAACCAGACAGCCTCCAGAAGGACTCTCTGGAGTCCCAGAGGGTCTAGGGGTAGCCTGTCCCTTAGGTCAAAGTTGCTTAAAAAAAGAAGGGGTCAGGGGAGAGGGAAGGAGAGAGAGAAGGAAAGAAAAAGAAAGGAAGGAAGGAAGAAAAGCTGTGCTTTTTTCTAATCCTAGTGTGACTTCATTATTTATGTCTAAAGTTTAGATTCACCAGTTGTTTATTTAGAAGTGAGATATTTTTTGGGTAGTTTTGGGTTTTTTTCCTTCTACTCAGGAAACCAGTTGTCTGCACTTCATTTACCTAAACCATTGCCACTGGTTTGAAATGCTATCTTTGGTCATAAACGATATTCCCCCAATGTATGTGTCTTTGATTAGTTTTTTTAATGGGAGAACAAGTGACTGCTTATGCATGCAGTCTGATGGTCAGGACTCTCAAACGTTGTTTGGGGTGGAGAGACCTTTTTGCTGGGAAACACTGGCTTCCCTGCTGTCTAGCAAATGGTAGAGAGGCACGAAAATGTGTAAATGCTGCACATTTTGAGGGAAACAGAACTAAAAGCCATAGAGAGGAGCAGCAGAGTGCCTGGGGTTTAGGGAAGAGCACCTCCCCGTGAGCGGAGAGCGTCCTGGGACGTTTTGGGGAGTGGGGTCTGGGAGGAGGGGCAGGGATGGGGAGGCAGTGCCCTGAGGGTACAGGAGCCTGTCCAGGAGGGCACAACACAGATGGCTTCCAGGGTTCAGTTTCCAAGTCTTAGTCCATCTGTTCTCCTTCGTAAAACGCATCGGGAGGCACATGGCGCACGAGGTCCCCGCAGCTCTGTCCTCATCTCCCGCATCTCCCACTGCTGGAAAAAAGAACAGGCACCTCCCGCACATCCTGCCTCATTATGGGCTGCTTCTCTGGTGTATGAAAGGCCCTCTGGGTCACGAAACAAAGAGCCGATCCAGAATGTTGGGGGACAGGACCAGAAGGCTCTGCGGCCTGGATGGTGAAGTCTTCTGGAAGTTAGATCGTTTGCAATAGTTAGCTTTCAACAAAATTGAAAGAGAACCTAATTAAGCTGTCAGCTAATAGGTCATTAAAAACAATTTTTGATGATATGTTAACCAGACGCTTTCGCAGCGTTATAATCAGAAATTCAAAGAATGGAGAGAGGATTCCATAACAAAGCTCCCACCAGCACATCTCCACATCTATGTAAATGAGCTTTCCCAATGCTTACAGTTACAAAAGTGAAAAAGAGGAATAGATTTTATTCTGAACTCTGTCTCGTTCAAGCAAGAAGAATATTCATTCCCAGATAAGCGAGGTAATTGGGGAAAAAAGTCCCCATCCATCCTGGTAAGTGGTGCATTTCCACCAGGTTTTTTGTTTCCTATCTAGAATGAATTGTTTTTCATTCCACAATAATCATAACTAAGGGTAACTTAAGCCAGCCAAAAAAGTAACACTTAGGGCCCTGTGGTTATTAGGAGTGAAAGCAAAATTAATCTTTCAATTTACATACACATTTCTGTGGCAGAGTGGTAGATGAGGTGATTGGTAAAAGGCATCTAAGCATAAAAATAAGTTCTATTAGGGTAAAATTCTGTGGGTAAAGTGGGAATGGAAATAGAAGTTCATGGTGAAAAGGAATGATACTAAAATTTCAAGAATCAAAGAAGAACTTGTTCGTGTATTTTTTAAGTGAATAATGGTGAGTTTAAAATCACTAGGGTTCTTAGATTCCATTGGCAACATTCAATGGCGATGGAAGAGTTTATTTTAAAATACCAATATTTGCAATACTCCAGAAATTACATCTTTTGCAGTTGTTGAAGCCTTTTCTGTATTTCTTCAAAAGGGGGCCAAGGTGTACATGGTTTTAAAAAAATTATTTTAGGGAGGAGGCAAGCAAAATACCTTCAGGAGTTTCTGAAGTCAGGGAAGATGTTTTTCTGATGCCAGAGTCATAGTCGAGGATCTAGTACAGAGCCAAGAAGAAAGGGGCCCAACCTACGGAGCCAAATTCCAGGGAGAGACACAGGCAGGACAGGGCGGGGCGAAGGAAGCAAACAGAGGACGCAGGAGGGAGGAGGCAAGAGGAGGGACCCTGGGGAGGAAGGGGGGGCAGGATGATGACGTCGACTAGAGCAGGAGGAAGTCCTAGATGTAAGTGTGGATGACACTGTCTTTTTTGTGAGACAGAATAGGATGAGGACATCTTTGGAGACTCAGCTCTGAGGGAGAGTAGGCGCGGTCTACATGGAAGGCCATGGGGCATGCAGCCTGGGGACATTCGGGCTGCTTAAATGCTGTCCCCTCTCCAAGGGTTGGGAATCGATTAATTGACTGATCAGAGAGGAATTAAAGGATTGCCATGCGTCGGAAAGAACGCAGTTTTAGGCCAGATGGAATCACTTGCTAGCATGACTGGTCTGTCTGCTTTCCCGGCGACGTGGTCCACTTGAGTTTGGGTGTGAGGAGTGGACCTGGCAAAAGAACCGTGAGGAGGCTTTCAAAGGCAGGCACGGCCCCTCTGTCCACTGGGTTCCTGGTTCCTTTTTTCCACCGCACCTATCACCTTCCAACATGTCATATAATTTATTAATTATGTTTATTGCCTCATGTAAGATGTAGGAGGGTGGGAGCTCTGTCTTGTAACGGATGCGTCCCACGCCGGTAGAACACCACGTGACAATGTAGTTGATGCTCCATAAATAGCCACTGAGTAAACATTCAAAGGATAAATGATGATGTTTACGCATTATACATTTATGATTTCCTTAAAGTGATTTTCAACCTGTCAGGGGGTTAATGCTGTCACAGCTCTCCCCATAGGCAAGAAAATAAAGTTGAACCCTTACCTCACACTACACACGAGTGAAAAATCAATTTCAGGTGGAGTAAAGAGCTAAATGTAAATGATAAAAAACTGGGAATAAAACCTAGGAGACCAGAGAGGAGACCCTCTTAACTAAGACAGAAAACCCAGAAGCCATAAAAAGAAAAAAAAAAGAAAGAGGGGCATATTGACAAGATGAAAACTTTAAGAAAGTTATATGACAAAAGGTAACATGAAGTCAAAGACAAATGATAGATTTGGGGGGAATATTTGAAATGCCAGTAAGAGGAAGTGGGTTATCTTTAATACAGGAATCAAGGGACTTTTACCAATTGAGAACAGAATACGGTTCACACAGTCAACTCTAAAAGGCCAATAAATAAAAGAAATGATATTCAGACTATGCTGGTCAAGGAAGTGGAATTAAAGTTTCAGAAAGTTACCACTGTATACCCATCTGACTGAGGAAAATTTAAAAGAGCAGTGATGTCTGTTGCCGGCAGGGATGTGCGGGGAAGACTGTTCTCACGCAGGGCTGGCAGAAACGTGAACTGTCACAGCCTTGTCGAAAAGCCGCCTGATGACATCTATCAGAACTAAAAATACTTAAAATTTTTGACCCTGCGGTCCCACTCCTGGGACTCTCGTAAAAAATAAAAGCACGATTTTATGACTAAAGATACAAATAAACCAATGTTTATTGCAGTGCTGTTCATCATGGCAAAGGACTGGGAGCAAAAAATGAATGTTCTTGTCGATGAACTGGGTGAACACGTTGCTGTATTATCCTCACTGTGGAATGCATGTAGCTTTTAAAAAGAACGCATTAGCCTATAGAAATTGGTGGGAAGGCATTTCTACAAGATATTTCTCTTGAGAAAAGGAACATAGAGGACTATGTATAAGGCAGTTTTATTTTTTTTAAACCCATAATGACCAGAAAATAAAAATGTAAATGTGAACGTGCTGTGATAGCTCACTGCAGAAGCGCAGAGGAGAGGGCACGTTCAGCTACCTGACTTACCTGGGAAAGGCATATCTGTCAAGTGGGGGGTAAGGAGAAGAGGAAGCAGATTAAAAGAAAAATGTGTGCCATAACCCCATTTGTGTCAAATGATGCCTATGTGTACTAACGACATTTGAAACTAACCCACAGATCTATAGGCAAGTTTTTAAAAAATGTATCAAGACCATTTTTTTACATTAACATGTAATCGGATGCTGTATAACTAAAAACAACCCCCACAGCCCCTACTGTGCAGTATAGGTGCTTGGAAATGTGGACAAGGAGGTGGCTGGGGGCGGAGGGGGGTCTGGTCTGTGGATGTAAGACACCTGGGTTGGGAGGTGTTGGAAGGATGTGCGAGGTGAGGAGATGGTTGAGAGAGAAACGGTGGGCTTTGTCTAGCCTGACCTGGCAAAGGGAATTAGGATCTCTTTTTAAGAGAAAACCTGACGATATTATTTTAAAATTGTAGGGGGCATGGAAACAAACCAAATCTATTTTAACTTGATTCCAGTTTATATTAATGTGCAGGGCTACAAAATGTCCAGAAAAGTCTATGTCTACCCACTGCCAACTCAGGAGATTTCTTCAGGTTCTCTAAAATAAGAATTTTTGAAATGGGGTTCTGGGATGAGTATAGCTCAGTGGTGGAGCATGCACTTAGTATGAGCGAGGTCCTGGTTTCCATCCCTAGTACCTTCATTAAAAAAAAAAAAAAAGGATTTCCAAAATATGAATTCTAGGGCTGCAAAACTCTGGGCAGGTGGAATGAACATGTTCTGGATTTTCCCCCCTGCCCCCAGCACACGACGGGATCGTGATCAAGATCGAGGTGCAGACCAACGACGAGGGCTCAGAGAGTCTGGAGACGCCGGAGCCCCTGATGGGACAGGTGGAGGAGCACGGCTTCCAGGACTCGGAGCTGGGCGACCCGTGCGCAGAGCAGCCAGACCTGGACATGCAGGAGCAGGAGAACACGCTGGAGGAGTCCACGGAGGGCTCCAGCGAGTTCAGCGAGCTCAAGCAGATGCTGGTGCAGCAGAGGAGCTGCGCGGGTGAGTCGGGGCAGCTGGTGCCCTTCGGCCCGCGGTGGGGGAGGGAGCCCTGGCCGTGGGAGCGCCGTGGTCTCCTCCAGAGAGGTAGTTTGACACAGGGGCCAACAGGTGTGGCAGAACCCCATATGGCCTTAGGGACAGGTTCCCTGCCTGGGGATTTAGAATAATCCGACTCCGGGCAAGGAAAGAAGGTATTACAGCCAAAGACCAAGTCAGACAAGGACCTGAAAGGGTGGCGGAGATCATCTCTCCAGCCCCTCCCTCTACGGGCAGAGAAGGTCAGAGAAATTGCCAAGGTCACTCAATAGTGGCAACGCTGTTACATCTGTCTCCTGACATATCCCTGACCACTCCCAGGTCACACTAGACGCCTCAACTGACTTGATTTCTACCTTTGATCACATGTCTTTTCAAATGACCGAGACTGTGCAGTCTTTTTCTGGTAGAATCTAGGCACCTTGTTTGTTTAATCATAAAACCTCAGGGTCACCATTCTGCACACTCTTGCTCCTTGCAAACAGGAGGACGGTGAGGAAGTGGGCTCACAGTGGCCAGGACATCTTTTGTGGTCAGTTTTCTGATGCTGAACTGTCCTTGCAGGTCTGAGGAAAGCCCTAATTAGTCATCCTGGTGTATTTTTTAAATACACTATTAGACTTAGCTACTCTTTTATTCAAGATTTTACAACTCTGTTCATAAATGAAATGAACCTGAACTTTTCTTGAATCATCGCTAAGATTCTACTAGACTTATCAAATGGACTGGGAAGCTTTTGCTTTTTTCTATATCCTGAAAATAATGTAAAAGAGGGGAATTATGTGTGCTCCTTGAAAATTTGGTAGAACTCACTTGGGTTTTGGATTTTGTCTGGATGTTTTATTTATGTGCAAAAGAGTCACTAGCCATCATATCAATTAACATATTACTTATATTTAGAAATGTATCCACATCCATTTTATTTTGGTTTTTCAAAGTATTATTTTGGTGATTTTAAAATTTTTTTCATTTTATTCCTTTGCAATTTGCCTTTTGCACTTCAAATAATAAAAATAGCATGGACACTGGTCACGTCACAGACATGGTCAAAAGGTGGGGATCTAACTCCTTATTTTTAAATAATTGCATGACATTTGAGAAATCTTGCTAATATATCGTGTTGTTTTTCATTAGAGAATAGTGAGAGAGACAAGGCAAATTGTGAGTATCTGCTGCACTGGAGCTTCCTAACAGCAATTCCAGATCGCCCTTTGAGTGTTCTCATTAACTCCAGTAGTACCATTTAGTAATATTCTAAGGTTCTTTGTGGGATTCTGAGACTTGAATTTTAGGGCCAACATTTTCATTCTTACTTCGTTGAGGAAAGACACCTTTGAGACTCAAGGAGAGTTTAAATCTTCCAAGGCCTATATTTCCTCCTCTGCCTTTCATCAATAACCCTATTTTCAGGATAAACACCAGGGCAACGAGTTACCAGCCTCTGAAGCTGCTTCTTCCTTCCTGATCTTTTAAGCATCGTGTTCCAGGGACGTTCTGGGTCACTTCCTGCTGAGAATCCTGACGCTACTGAGGCAGTATTGTCTTATGATGAGAGTCCTGAGCTGGGACTCAGCACACCTGTGTTCTAATTTTAACACTGCCATTTACTGGGTTCAGAGGAGTAGCTGAAAGCACTATGGCCTTGCGGTCACTAACAAACTTACAAGACTGTGGCCAGGTTACGAACGCTGCCAGCTTCAGTTTCCCTGTCAGTTGAGCGGACAAACTAGCTGGTCCCTAAATTGAAAGTTGCAAAAAAGTCTGACTTTATTTACTTTATTTGGAAACAACACTTGATGCCTCCAAGCTTGGCTGCCCCATGTCTGTGAAATGGGGATAATCTTGACTCATCCTATAATGATATTGTGAATATGAGAGAAAAAAAGTCCTCATTTGTCTGCTTTTAAGAATTCCGCAAATGCAGACTAGTATTGCTCTTCTGTGTCACAGGCGGACTCAAAAATGAGTGACTCTCATGTCACACAAAGTCAGTGACTAAAGAGCTCCCCAATTAAGTGTTTAAGGAGCGCCAAGTAAGTACAAGGCATTTGAGAAAGTGCATCTGAGAAAATCCAAACAGGTGTTGGAGGCCTCTCTTTTCTCTAGGACTTAGATTCTCAAGGGGCTCTAGAACAGCTCACATCCTAGGTTCTAAAGGGCCAGGCTAGAGGGCGGAGGGCCTGGGAGGAGGAGGACATCCTCAGTTGGAGTGTTCATGGAACACTAATGTGTGGGGCACTGCACACCAGAGTTTGTGGGAAAGGGGAAACCCTCGACCCTGGCTTCAGGGCTGGTAGAGTCTGTACAGGTGAGTCATCCACCTGTGCAGGTGAGGTGCTGTGTGAGAAGGTGGGGTTCCTAAGTCCTGGGGAGGCACATCAGCTGGTGCTGTGGGCTCAGGAGGGGTTGGGGGAATGCAGTTTCGGTTGGTCAAGGAAGGTTTCAGGGAGAACATGGGACTGGAGCTGGGTGTTAATTGATGGGCAGGATTTGGAGACACAGAGGAGGGGAAATTTGCCAGAGAAGGGTCAGTAAAGGCACCTGAGGAGAAATCGCCAGGTGAGTTCAGGAAAGGAGACCAGTGAGGAGGCTGAGCAGAGTTGAGGGAGAGGAGACCACAGAGAAGAGGTTGAGAACTTGATCAGGCAGTAGAAACCCAACTCTCAAGCAGCTTAAATAAAAAAGGGGTGTTTATTGGCTTGAATAATTGGTATGTCCGCGAGTATGGCAGCCTCAGGCCCTTGGGTCCGGGTGCCTCCCAGGAGGGTTGTGTGTGCGGGTTTCCTTCTTTTCTGTTGATTCCTGCGCCCATAGCCCGGGGAGACCGGCACACGCAGTGCCAGCTTCCCAACCCCAACGAAGCCATCATCCCAGCCTCCTCCGCATAAAATTCCAAGAGAGGTCTCCGACTGGCCCACTTTAGGTCGGAGCCCATTCCTGAACCTACCCCCGGGGCCAGCCCGGGTTCCCTGGGCCAGCCTGGGTTCCCTGGGCCGCAGCGAGCGGAAAGAAGCATTTTCCCGAAAGAGGGAATTGGGGCCGACAATAAATGCACAGTGCTGGTCAGGGGGAAGCGGCGCTTAACCTAGGTGCAGGTGAGGGCCCCAGGCAGCAGCTAACGTCGTCTTTGTCTCTCTCTCTCCCTGTCCCTGGAGCAGAGGGGATCGTGATCAAAACAGAGGAGCAGGAGGACGAGGAGGAAGAAGAGGAGGAGGACGAGCTGCCGCAGCACTTGCAGTCCCTCGGGCAGCTGTCCGGGAGGTACGAGGCCAGTATGTACCAGACCCCGCTGCCAGGGGAGCTGTCCCCCGAGGGCGAGGAGAGCCCCCCGCCCCTGCAGCTGGGCAACCCGGCAGTGAAGAGGCTGGCTCCCCCGGCCCACGGGGAGCGGCACCTGGGCGAGAACCGGGGCGGGGGCAGCCAGCAGCAGCGGAACCGGCGCGGGGAGCGGCCCTTCACCTGCATGGAGTGCGGCAAGAGCTTCCGGCTGAAGATCAACCTCATCATCCACCAGCGCAACCACATCAAGGAGGGGCCCTACGAGTGCGCCGAGTGCGAGATCAGCTTCCGGCACAAGCAGCAGCTCACGCTGCACCAGCGCATCCACCGCGTCCGCGGCGGCTACGCGTCGCCCGAGCGCGGGTCCGGCTTCGCCCCCAAGCACGCGCTCAAGCCGCGCCCCAAGTCGCCCAGCTCGGGCAGTGGTGGCGGCGGCCCCAAGCCCTACAAGTGCCCCGAGTGCGACAGCAGCTTCAGCCACAAGTCGAGCCTGACCAAGCACCAGATCACGCACACGGGCGAGCGGCCCTACACGTGCCCCGAGTGCAAGAAGAGCTTCCGCCTGCACATCAGCCTGGTCATCCACCAGCGCGTGCACGCCGGCAAGCACGAGGTCTCCTTCATCTGCAGCCTGTGCGGCAAGAGCTTCAGCCGCCCGTCGCACCTGCTGCGCCACCAGCGGACTCACACGGGCGAGCGGCCCTTCAAGTGCCCCGAGTGCGAGAAGAGCTTCAGCGAGAAGTCCAAGCTCACCAACCACTGCCGCGTGCACTCGCGTGAGCGGCCGCACGCCTGCCCCGAGTGCGGCAAGAGCTTCATCCGCAAGCACCACCTGCTGGAGCATCGGCGCATCCACACGGGCGAGCGGCCCTACCACTGCGCTGAGTGCGGCAAGCGCTTCACGCAGAAGCATCACCTGCTGGAGCACCAGCGCGCGCACACGGGCGAGCGGCCCTACCCCTGCACGCACTGCGCTAAGTGCTTCCGCTACAAGCAGTCGCTCAAGTACCACCTGCGGACCCACACGGGCGAGTGAGCGCGGCCCAGCCCACCCCGGGGTGCCCCGAGCCCCCTGCTGTGAGCCCCCCCTCCCTTCATCCCTCCTCCCCAGGACACGTGGGGTAGTGAGACCGGGTCGCTGGCTGCCGTGTCCACCCGGGGCCCCAGGGAGGGGAGAGCGCGGACCTGGGGAACCCCTTCGGGCTGTTAATTTCGTTGACAATAAAATGGATGAAACCAATCAGCACGGGGGGAGTGATTTGGCTGCCGGCCACTCGGAGGAGCGGGGCAGGGCCACTTAGTTGGGGATAGAACTTTATAATTACATTTTGGATACTGTGGTTCTATTTGATAATAATAGAGTAATTTTTAAAAGACGAGCGTTTCCTGTTTGCCGTTTTTGTTTGGTTTTGAAGGGGAGGGATTGAGAAGATGGCCGAGGGACATGTGCCTAGTGTCAGTTGACAGGTTCCGTTGAGTCCTCTTTCTGTGCTCATTCCGTGTTGGCGGTGAAGGGGCACAGATGCCACCAGATTGTAAAGTCGAAGAGGAGAGACGGGACTGACAAGCTTCAGATTGAAGTGAGTCTAAGAGAGGGTGGAGCTCCTGCTTCAGGCAGTCTCTATGCCCCTGTGTCAAGGGGACAGTGGGGTTCAGGAGAGAGGCAGGCAGAGTGACAGGTTTGGAAGGGGCTGGAAAAATGGTTCTACAACAGAAGCTGGGCGCTTCCCTGAAGACCAGGCAGCCATCCTGCTTGGCTTGAAACGGGGCTGGTGCAGAGGCTCCTGGTGCCAATCTATGGGGAAACCACAAAAGGCACCAGTCAGAACACTTTTTGTTTGTATGTCGCACCAAAACTACTCTTTCCACTTGTTAAATGCACCAGCGCACCCTCATTTTGTTAGGTATTCATTCATTTCCAGTCACCCTCGGTGAGGCCCAGAAAGAGAAACTGCAGGTGGATTACGTTGCCCACAGAATGATATACTCTTGCTCTGCTCCTGGGCTCGGCAGTGACCCAGAGAGAATTCGGGCAATTTGAAGGGACAATTCATGGAGGCCAGAGGAGTGCCCAGCTCAGCCATGTGAGCTGTGGAAGCCAGACTCCTAGGGGAGGCAGGGTGGCTGGCCTGCCAGAGGAGAGATGCTGAATGCAGGCAGGTGAAGTCGTGAGTCTGGGGACAGAGAGGGAAGGACAAGATACCTGAAGGGTGTTCAGAAAAGGGAACCTGGAGGGCAAAGTTGCTACATCATTGACTTGGAAGGGGCCATAGAGGTCATCAACCCCCTCCTTTATAAAGATGCATGAAGTAAGGCCCAGAGGGGAGATTTCATGGCCCAAGAGCTCATATTTGAAAGGATATGACTTGTTCATTGGAACTGAAATTTTCTAAAAGAGTGGAAGGACATCAGGCCCGGCAGCCAGAGGAAGGGGCAGAGGAAGGGCTGCTGTGAAGTGCTGGAAGGGGGCAGGTCTGGGCCCTGACCTACAGAACTGGCCAGGGAGTCGAGTCAGATCCAGGAGCAAGTAGTTATGTTTGTGTGCAGGGAACACTGAAGTGCCAAGCGTGTGACCCATGCACTGGCAACCACGGGAGGAGGCGGCCGAGAGACAGGACAGCTTCCCTGCAGGGGTGGAATCCAGCTGGTCCCGTGGGCTGGGGAGGGTTTCACAGAGGAGAAAAATGAGGAAGACCTTCCAGCTGTGGGTGTTCTCTAAGGCCAAAGTGTGGAAAGTAGGCCCAGCTGAGTTCGGAATCAGTGACTGATTAAACCTACTGAACTGGAGAAAGGGCTTGTGGAGAGAAAACAGGGTCAAACGAGGCTGGCTGCAAGTAGACTAGGGTGCAGAGGGAGCCTTGGATCTAAGACTTCGAGACTATGGAGTCTGAGTTTGATTTTGTAGGAGACACCATTGAAGGCTAATGAGCAGGAGAGAGATACGATGTGAGCAGGTATCAGGAGGCTTCACCAGATGGGGACGGAAACGTCCTGTAATCAGACGTCCGGGAGAGCTGGCGTGTGCAGGGCACAGGTTCACGGATGATGTACCTGGTGCCTGGAGGCTGAAGGCCTGACAGAGGAGATGGCTCCTTTGAGCACCAGGATGTTAGCAGAGGTATTTTGGAGATGTTTAGTGGAAGGCCACTGCTGTTCAAAATCTGTCCTGGTCCTGGAAGTTGAAAATCGGAGGGTGCCGGAGATATTCAGACCTGAGCAGAAGACCATGGTGGTTTCGGGTGAAATCCAAGTAGAAACTCAGAGAGTAACTTCCTTTGTTACCAGGACATCCTCAAAGCACTGTGGAGTCGGTAGGAATCAGGCCTGTGAGCCTTCCTTTTTGTAGGAAATCTGGTTTATAAAGGATTCAATATAGTCAAAGACTAGTACTTCTTAACGCGGAGCTGGGCTGTCAGGGGTCCTCTGTGCACCGAGCTCCCCTTCCTTGGCTCTAATTCCCTCTTCACACCCTTTCCTTCTCAGGGTCCAGTGCCCTGGGCTCCAGGTAGTCCCTCTTCTTGTCCCGACTCCTCAACACCATTGTGATTCTCACTCTCCATCTGCCATAAACTCCCACAGCAGTCACAGACCAGCATCAAACAGAGGGTGGTCACTAGGGTGTAACAGACGCTGGAGTCGAACAGATGTGGATTTAAATACCATAGTCGTGTGGCCTTGAACAAGCTAATTAACAGAGCATCCATGTCCTCGTCTGCTAGCCGGGGACAGTAAAGTTCCCATTGTTCTCAGGGTGAATAATGTAAGGCGTAAATACATAGCAATGATGTTGCCACCTCCTCAGGTCTGAATAAAAACTTGCTAATTTCATGATCAGCTTATGACTAAAGACAGCTTAACTTACTGAAAGCAGAGGCTTGGGTTGGTCGTGGGCTAGTGTTGGATCCTAAAGAATGAATCTCTGAGAAGGAAATTTCCCAAACAGCCAGGAGCAGAAAATGACTTTGGGGTAAGGAAGTTCAAGTCCAACCACACAGGCAACTATACCTTGGTCTTGAAGTCGGAGCAGACAGGGCTTTAAACTCCCCTCTCAACCACATGCCAGAGTTTGCCATGGGTGGCACCCCTACTTCCTGGGTATCCCTTGCTCACACTGCTATCCTAGGATGCCCTTAATTTAATTAGAAAGTCAGACTTTCAAATTCCTGAATTGTTGGTTGCATTGGCCCTGTGGAGACGTGAGCCAAAAGGAATTACTATCTGTTGAACGCTTCTGACTTGTGAAGGCTTTGTGTCCGTCCATTACCTCCTGGCTCAGCCATTTGCTCCATGACGCTCATTTTATAGGTGAAGAATTTGAGGCACTGAGAGGGTAAGTCAGCCCAGAGTCACACAGCAACCACCTGGTACAGCCAAGGTTTGAACTCAAGTCTTTTTGACTCCAAAGCCTGTGTTTTTGGCCACATAACCAAATAACTCAAATGGTTATTGAAAAAAGAGACGTCAGAGCCTCTTTCATATTATTCCATTTACTCTCAGATTTTAAAATTTAAGACAGAATTAGGAGAATCACTATATTGAGCAGATCGTGCTCTGTGCCATACATTTGGCAAAATCCATAGTAAAAGAATAAAAAAAGAATTTTAGAGGCAAGAAAGGCCCTAGCTTTGTGGAGCCTGTGTTTGCAGCTGCAGAAATTAAGACAGGAGTGGATCGTCTGTGTGCGGTCGTTAACGCAGGAGGGGCGGCGCAGGGAGTGGGCAAGGGTCTGGCACCTTAGGGGATGCTCATCGCCACACAGACATTGATATGTATCCGGCACCCCTTGTGTGCAAAGCATTGTACTGGGCTCCATGGAGAAACACAAAAGGATTAGGAAACTCTCGCTGCCTTGACAGCACTTAGAATCTGGTGGGGACTGCAGCCTAATTCTCTGGACTGAGGCTTTGGGGTCTGGAAAGCAGACGGAGACCTTTCGGCAGCTGTCTTGGGCAGAAGAGCCCCACCGCCATCTTCTCCCTGACCCTCCTTTCGGACTGCGTAGCTTTAACCAGCCAGGTGTCTGTGGGGACCTTTCCTGAGGCAATGTTGTGGCGGCTCCTCAGATTAAGGGATCCGGACGGAGGCCTCCAGGCCCTACTGTTGCCAGGGCAACAGTGAGTCAGGCCAAGGCCTCTCCTCCAGCTTTCTGGAAAGCATTTTCGGCTGCTGAAGCCTCTTACTGCTTCTCAGGCAGAGTGGGAAACTTCTAAATTTAAATTTTTAATAAATCAACTCTGCATGTACCATTTCTAGTTGGGTTCCTTGAAATGGGTATTTTTAGTGAAAACATAATAGAAGCTAACCCTTCTATTTCTATTTTCTACAAAAGATAACTCCAGGCTAAAATAGTTTTTCAAAGCAAGAAAAGAAAGGAAGGGAGGAAGGAAAGGAGGGAGGAGAAAAAAGAAAAGAAAAATTAAACTGCGTCCTACTGATAGTAAGTGGCCTTACATGGAAACTTCCAGGCAGGAATCAGACCTAGCCTTGTATTAGGGATGATAATAATTATCACTAGGATTCACTGGGTCTTACCAAGTTCCAGGCACATTTTATCTTTTGACAACCTGTGAAATCAGTATTCATGTCCCTTTTCACAGATGAAGTTTGGAGAGGTTAAGCAATCAGCCCAAAGTCACATGACCAGAATTTAAATGTAACATGTGGGACCCAAAGTGTGCCGGTAACTGCTATTGTGGACTGCCTCCCAATTTCTTCTACGAGGATCCTTAATAAAGAAAGCAAACCAGTACTTCTTCTCCAATTGCAGTTCTGACTATCAGTCACATGGACACTGCATGTCTGGACCTGGCCAGAAGCAGGGCAACACTGCATCCCTGGCCCAGCTCACCGAAACAGGGGAGAACAGATATTGGGTGCCTCGGTGGCAGGGTCCATTTTAGACTGAGCCCCACTCTTCCATGGGGACCTTGGGAAGAAGCTGTCAAGGGAAGAGGGCTCCTTTTCTGTGTTCGTTTCTATGTTGGGGCCTAAGAAGCCATTTGTTTAACAGTCAGAGAAGGAGTTGAGGGGAGGAGATTATCACTAGGAAAATGCACCTGCTCCCCAAGAAAACAGCGCTCACAGCCTGACTCGAGTCTTTCGGACTTGTGCCTCTTGGGTCCTCACCATTCCTTCCACCACTACCAAAGAATGAAACTCACTGCTTTTCTTTATTAAATAATAAACAAGTTCTCAAACTAACATGAGGATGCTACGATAGGGGCATCACCGCTATCTATTAACTAGGGTAACATAAAGCAGAATTTTAATGACAAAATGTACCGAGGAAAATTTCCATCCCGCCTAGTAATTTTATTTAAATAATGAATATCAGGACAACAAATACTGTTTCCTTTTAGAATCAGTATAGTCTAATAAGTATAAAGGCTTTTTAAGAACTACATTCAATCCATTATTTATTTTCAGGATACACAAATACTATAGTTATGCCCTCAAAGGATTGAAATTGGATTTAAGCTAAATTCAATTAAGAAAATTAAACAGGTTATGAAGTGTGACATTCTTCCACTGGAGGTATGATCCCAGAAGAACATGGTTCCACGACCAAATTTTCTGCAGGTAAATTATACAAATTCTAAAATTGAAGATAAAACTTTTATGTATGATTTGGACCCTTTCATGGATTGATTGTCATCACTGAAAATCGCCACAGTAAGTTTGCCCAGAAGTAAAGGCAGTAAGTTGGTTTGCATAGCTACCCCCTAAACAATGTAATAATAACAAATGCCCGGCTAAAATGATTATTATTCATTTCCCACTTTAGCTTATCCTGAACTAATCAATACCTTACCAAGCCCTTGTTTGTGATACGTTTTGAAATAAGTTTGGAAAAAAATAAATCTCAAATGTTTCAGTATTACTAAAAAAGCAAGGCATATCCAAACAGCACCAATCTCCAGTATATTTCATTCAAACGGTAGACATGTTGAGAAGAAATAGACCCATTTTTCTGGCCCAGATTTGTGCCAGCTCTTCAGAGTCTTGGAACAAACATAAACTAAACTGCATACAAACAGGCTTGGGTGTTCATTTTACTGAAAAAATTAACTCACATTACTATGTTATTGTCACATAATTGAGTTTCAGAATTTAAAACCCTTTTCCCCCAAATGAAAACAGCATTGTTTTCTTTCTTACTGTAAAGAAAGTTTCAAAGAATAAAAACTTCTCTCAGAATTGAATGAACCCCTTTTTTTCTCCAAGAGAAGGTAAGTCTCATCTGTAAATGTACCAGAAGAAATTCCTTTTATTTACCACCCAGTATGAGGACTTTTGACCATCTCCACACCTGTAAAATTAAGTGGATTGCTTGGAAGAGTTCACTCCCTTGCCGTAGAAACGAAATCTATAACAGTATATTTTAGCATCTCTTTCAAGAGTTAGGACAAAAAATCTTCACCAAATTTATAACCATCAGCCAGATTTTCTGCACTTCATCTGTCAGTGTTTTCAAGCTTTTGTTTTTGGAATCCCTTGTTTAAATAAAACCATTTTCAGAAGCTAAATATGTCAAATCATTGGAGGCAGAGGGGGAGTGGGAGAGAGCTGCTAAACTCACCTGCTGGGCTCCCCCAGCCCTGGGGGCTGCCCTGAGGGGTCTCTGAGGTAGAAACTGCCTCCAACACACCCTGCCCTGGGCCAACCCTGCTGGCCCTTCTCCCTTGGTTCAATTTTTCCCAGTCTCCATCCAAACTCCAAATGTTTAATTTATCCGGTGACACATTCCATGCTTACTTCTTTGATAGGCCACAGGGTTTAAGTTTATTTCCTCCTTTTGGGGTACACATGCATTTCTATTCTCTATAACCTCTACATTACCAGGCAGATGTTCATATCAGGTTATACGGCGAGTCCCTCTAATCTCACCAGTGAAATCTATCAAGCTGACATCCACCAAGAATCCCTGGAAGGCAGAAGGAAATAGCAGCACAGATGTCCAGAAAAGCCCTGTCAGAAGCTGCAAGGATCCCTGAAGTTATTTTTACAGCAAACGCTTACATTGTGGAGGCAAGGGGCAGTCAGGCACAAGTGATAGCCCCGTGGGACCCTTGGCCACACAACCTGGCTGTGGGGAGTTTTCAGGGTCACCCTCCTCTGGGCTTTCCTGAGCCCTGTGGGTGTGGAGGATGGTCAAAAGCCCTCATACTGAGTGGTAAATAAAAGGAATTTCTTCTGGCGTGGGCCCCGGGTGGCACATGTGCTTGATATTCTCAAGGGCAGGCTTCCGGTCATGTGCGTGCCTACTCCAGCATCTGGCACCAGAGTCTGGCCCAGGCGAGGTACTCAATAACCATTAAATGAACGGCAAATAAGCCACAGGTGAAAATGCACAGGGAAGAGACACCAGTAAAACCCCCAATCTCTGTCCAGTTGGGATGCAGATGATTTTCTTCATTAAAGCTAATCCAAAACCTTTAAAAGACAGCATAGAAAATGTATTTTATCATTCCCTCCAATACTTCAGCCCAGATTTTAGATGGAGTCTCCAGGTCACTACCAGATCCCCTTACCACAGTCTCAGGGTGGCTCAGTGATGACAAAAATCCTTCCGGGTTGCCCTGCCCTTTGAAGGAAGGTCACCCAGCTCCCCGACAAGGAGTCCAAGGCAGGCAGGCAGCAGAGCGAGACTGCAGGGCAATGGAGCAGCTGGCATCTCCCTGGCATCCAGGTTGCCCTCCCACCCTTCCTCTACCGGCTGAGCTGTCAGACTGTTTCTGTTTGCAGAGGACAGCAGCGACGCCGTGGCTTCCTCTCATCGTAATTTGCCTTGTTCCGCTGTGCCTTCCTGCCCTCTAGAGCAGGGGCACACAGCACGACAGAGAGGCGTCGGGACCCCCCTGGGCAGGGTCCTCTCCCATCCCAGGCCCCCGGCCCCTTGGAGACTTCCCTGGGGACCGTCAGAGCCCGCTCCAGGCTCCCGGGGAACAGCCGTGCCCGTCCTCAGCCTCCCTCGCCGTCCTCTCAGCTCCATCACTTCTTGAGACTCATCGACTCCCTCAAAAATCTGGGCCTCAAGCCAGCACCTGTGAACTGGGCCATACAACGTCCGTCTCCCAGGAGGTCTGTAAGCGATGCTGCCAGGCCTTAATAAAAAGAAAAACAAAAACAAAAAAACCACTTGAGACTTTTTAATTTAAACATTGGATTTCTATAGATGCATATATTTATGCTTTAAGTAAACGTATATGCATTTTGTGAATTTAATTTTTAATGACTTTTTAATTTAATTTTAAAAATTCCTCGGCCGAGTGTCCGCTCACCAACCGGCGGAACCCGCCGAGCGACCGCTGGCTGGACGCCCGGCCCTCGGCCTGGCTCGGGCGTCCCCGCCACGTGGGGCCGCGGCCGGGCGGTGCTGCCCCCTGCTGGCCGGACCTCGGAGGCTCGGAGGCCCCCGCGCCGCACCTGGCGGCCCGCGGCCGCTCTAGGAACGCCGGGCCTCTCGGTGGTGGCGCGGGGCCGCCGTCTCGCGCCGAGGAAGGGGCTGTCCCCGAAGGCCGGGGTCCGCGGCGCGGGAGGCGCTGGCGGGCACGCCGGGCCTCTGCCGAGCGGGCGGCTTCGCCCCCCGGGCTCCCCGGAGCCGTCCTTGCGCGCCCTGAGACGCGCCCTCTGGGGCCGGAGTCGCTCTGGCTTCCTTCCTTTCGTGCACGCCTGGCCCTCCCAGTCCTCCACGCTTCGCGGGGCACGTTCTTTGTGCAGATCCCGGTGCTGGGCACCCGCGGGTGAAAAGGGGAGGCCTCAGGGCTCTGCGGAGGCGGGAGAGCCGAGACGTGCCCCGCCCCGAAGGCTCATAGCGCTTAGAAGAGAGGAGCAAAAAGGAAATCCCGGCGAGCCGCGGGGACCGAGAAGGCAGGGCTGGCCCCCTGGCATTTACCCGAGCTGTAGGGATGCACACCCTTTCCCGCTCGGCGCTTCATTTCACCCACTTTTCTCAAGTCAGTTAAGCTAGTGGCAGATGTGTTTGCATCACGCGGAGGCGGCCCTTGAGAAGCGCTCTGACGATGGGCTGGACTTGTTTGTTTCTTGACACATTTTCAAATATTTGGTTATTTCCAAGAGATAGAGTTGCCCTGTCAAAGGGTGTGGGCTTTCTTCCCGTCCTTCCTTCTTTCTTTCCTTCCTTCCTCCCTTCACTTCCTTCCTTCCTTCCTTCCTTTTCTTCCTTCCTTCCTTCTCCTTCCTTCCTTTCTTTTCTTTCTCTTTCAATCTCTCTTTCTCTTTTTCTTTTTTTAAGGCTTTTGATGCCTGTTGCCAAACCGTTCTCCAGAAGGGCCACTGCTTTACCTTATTCTCTGTGGGATGTAGGTCGGGTACCAGCAGGCAGAGCTGGGAACTGGAAAGGTGGTCTCTTGTGGGGAGGGGTGGAGATTGAGAACCACCTGGCATTTACGGAGCAACACGTGGTTCCCCGTGAGTGATGCCGGGACAGGCAGCGGCTTTGCCACCGTGCGCTGGGCCATACTGTGGGGCCTGACTCAGTGGATGTCAAGGCTTCCGGAACATCGGGCAGCCAGAGGGATCCTTTGAAGACGCAGGTCTGCGCATGGTCCTCCCTTGCTCTGAGGGTAAAATTCAAAGTTCCATCAGGCCCCTCAGGCCCTGCCTGCCTCTCCAGCCCTATCTTGGGCTGTGTGTCAGTTTCCTAGGGCTGCATAACAAAGTACCCCACACCGGGTAGCTTCACACAACAGAAATCTATTGGCTCAAAAACTCCAAAGTCAAGGTGGCATTAGGGCTGGTTCTTACTGGAGGCTCATAGGGAGAATCTGTTCCAGGTCTCTCGCCTCTCCTCGTTTCTGGTGGTTGCTGGCAATCCTGCGTGTCCCTTGGCTTATAGGCACATCACTCCGACGTCTGCTTCCTCCTCACCTGGCATTTTCCTTGTATATGTGTTTCCACATTCTCCTTATATCTTTGTGTGTGTCTCTTCTCTTTTTAAAAGGACAGTAGTTAGATTAAGGACTTACCCTAATTCAAATATGACCTCATCTGAATTTAACTATCTGCAATGACCCTACTTCCAAATAATGCCACAGTCTGAAGTTTCTGGAAGGATATGGGTTTGAGAGGACACTGTTCAGCCCACGGGAAGCTGTCTCCCCCGACCCCAGTGCCCAGCCTTCTCTCGTCCTTCTGGCTCAGCCTCCGCCCACACTGTCCAGTCCTCCTGGGCCACCGTCACCATCTCCACCTCATTTCCCTTCCTCTGGTGAGGTGCTACGGAAATGGTGCTGCTTCCAAGAAGCTCTCCTGAACCCTACAGATGACGATAACCCTGCCCTGTTTCATGTCTCATGACACTCATCACAATTGTATCTGAAGAAGCACCTGAGTCACAGTGTGTCACTGTTACCTGTGCCTCCTCTGCTGGAAAGTCACCCCCACGAGGGCAGGGGCCAGGCTGAGTGGGTGAACAAGAATAAATGAAATGCATGGCCACAGGGGCTTACAGACGGACTCGGGACGCCTATCGTGATAGGACAGGCCAGAGAGACAGGCCCTGTGTCGAGTCCACTGCAAAGCCATCAGGAAGTCTCCAAGATGGCGGCCCCTGGACACGGGAGGCAACAGACCTGGTTCAGTGCAGGCTCCACCCTAGCCTCTGACCATGACTTACAAGGCCCTCTCTAAGCTGCCCCCACCCCACCTCGCTGACCTCTGCTGGAATCTCTGTCCTGTGCTGATCGTTGACACTATTCACGATCCTAGATCCTGCCAAGCCAGTGCCTCCCCAGGGCCCTGATGGTCTCTACCCGTGGCCCGGAGTGCTCTGCAAGTAAATTTTTACATACCGGCTTCTTATCATTTAGACTTCAGCTCTGGTTGTCACTGTCCTGACCAGCCCATCTCACCCCGGCCATCTTCCATCACATTGCCCTACTTTATCTTCCTACAGTGTTTTCAATACCTGTGATGATCTTGTTCATATGTTTGTTTTCCTGTTTGTCACTAACTCTCGGAATATAAGCTCCATGAGGGCAAGGGCCTTATTGGTTTGCCTGTTCACTGCTGAGCCCTCGGTGCCAGACTAGCACTGGTATACAGTGGGTGCATCCTACCTGTTTGCTGAATGACTGAATGAAAGTTAACCCCTCTTATCTCTTTTTCTTCATCTATAAAATAGGGGTAACCTTAGCTACTTTATAGGCAGTAATAATTGTATCTACTTCAGAGGGAGAATTAAATGAGAAAAAGTATATGCAATGCCTCCAACGTAGTAAACACTCAGCTTATCTGAGCCATTATCAATATTTTTGTTACCACACATCCTAATGTGGAGGGGGACGAGATGGCAGATGAGGTGATAATTCTTACGTATCCCCAGTGATTCAACCCTCATCACCTTTACCACAAAAGGATGGAAGACTTGTACTATAACAGCCCTGGACTTGGACCAAGAGGTTTTGAAATTGAGTCTCTTGGAAACTTTCCAAGGCTGTGTCCTGATTTGCAAAAAGGAAATAATTATTCCTTTAAAAGCTTAAATGGAGGGTAGGGTAGAGCTCAGTGGTAGAGTGTGTGCTTAGCATGCAGGAGGTCCTGGGTTCCATCCCCAGTACCTCCATTAAAATAAGGAATTAAATAAGCAAACCTAATTACCTCCCCCCAAACAAAACAACAAACAAAGCTTAAATGGGTTATATGTAAATTATAATGCATATTTCCCAAAGTAGTATTCCACCGATTCATTTTGTCTTAAAGAAATTATTTATTAATTATAATATGGGAAATGATACTGCTTGCAATTACTAGCAGGAAAGATGCTTAAATTTGTAATATTTATTGTTTTTCTCTGATTTTGAGAAGAATATTTTTCATGGCAGAAAATTTGGAGAATATAGACAATATGAGGAAGAAAGTTTTTTTTGTTTGTGTTTAATCTTTTTTTCCCACCTCTAGTTTTTGACCCAAGCACTGAGGATTAGGTGACTCATGGTCCTTTTTTTGTTTGGTTGGTTGGTTTTGTTTGTTTGCTTATTTATTTGGGGGCGGGTAATTATTTATTTATTTTTAGTGGAGGTACTGGGGATGGAACGCAGGACCTCGTGCATACTGGGCATGTGTTCTGCCTCTGAGCTACACCCTCCCCACTGAAGGAGAAAGTTTTAAAGTCACCCATACACTGTTTGGGGAAAGCATCCTAGGAACTTGTTTGGAAAACCCAGGGATTTTTGAGGAGAGCACTAAGCGTTCTGTTCTAACCTGCAGATCCTGGGCTTGAGCTGCGCCATTTCCTGCCTCCAGCCAGCCCTGCTCACTGCAGATGGGCCCCCACAATCCCAACTGACAAGAGACAATTCTTTAATATACTCTTGCTACTGTTTGTCCTGAATTCAGTGGTTTTTGTACACTGACAGCCTCCTTGGTTTGTCTCAAGTCTGACATCAAGGGAAGATTCTGGCAGCAACCAAGGGCCTCTCTGTCCTGAACGGGTTTTTCCTCAAATTGCAGGGCTTGTCCCTAAACATGTTTACTAAATGTATAACGGTATATACAGTTGTAAGACCACCTAGATTTTTTTCTAGTTGTTGACTATATTGTGCAGTGTTTAATACACTGAACACTTAAAAGCTGTCCATCATCTCAAAAATCTGTACTGAAGTCTAGCACATACTTGAGCTCAGTGTTTGGTGAAATTTAAATGTGAATAAAATAGTCTACCCAAACAAAAAATGAAATAAAATAAAATAAATGAAATGAGATGAGATGAGATGAAATAAAATAAAATAAAATAACCCATAATCCCTCATTTTTTTAGTCCTCACTTTATGCTATTGAGCAAACAATGCAAATTCAAATGTGTTGGCAAGAGGAGCAGTGATGCCAGCAGGTCCAAAGACCTGGGCAGCCCAACAGGTAGGTCTGCTTCCTGAAAGGGCATGGAAAGTACCTGCTTGAGGGAGTCCTGGGAGTGGCCGGGAGGGGACACAGGAGTGCGGCCTGAGGAGGACATTTGACTACAGATTAAGAGTCTTGAATTCAGAGGTGCTTTTCTCAGGTCCTTAACTTTTTTTTTTTTTAACATTTCTAAGTAATTTATTAAAATAATACATTACTGAAAATACAGAAAAATATAAGGAAGAAATAATCAACAATGTCACCATGGAAATAAGAGCTGTTAGGATTTCAAAATATTTCCTTTTCATTTTTTGTTTGTTTCTATTTATTTTTACATTTGAGACAAAATGCTCTCTGTCATTTAACACAGTGATTCCCAACCATGACTGCACACGGAATCCCCTGGTTTTAGAAAATATGTGACCTTGTCACTCATTTAACTGACCTGCCCCTCCTCCCTGCGTTAGCGCTTTGCAAACCTCCCTAGAAGATTCTAATGTGCAGTCAGAATTGAGAGCCGTAACTTAACATTCAAGTCACATTTTCTTGTGAATTTATGAAACATTTAAATAGCTACATAGTTTTTAATCGAGGGACTATACCTTACTTCACTTAACTACCTTTCTAATATTAGACATCGTTTCTAGTCGTTTAAATGTTCTAAATAACATTTAAGAGGACTTACATATCTTTGAGCCAACATTTGTTCACATCTCATGCTTTTTCTAAGGATGGATTCAGAAATAGAATTACTACCAGGTCAAAGGGAATTGATCATTTTAACAAGTCTCTGGTTTTATATTGCCCTTCCCCTCAGGAAAGAGTATACTAATTTACAGTCCCCATTTACAGTACTGGCATGATAATTACTATTTAAATTTTTTCTAATTTGATAGGTGAAAAATGTTGTAATGTTTTAGTTTGCATTTCTTTGGTTTTACTAAGATTTACTGAGAATGAGCACATCCTTGAAGGCCTAATAAATATTTCATATTAAGGATAATTATTTGTAGCATTTTGTCTGTTGTAAATGATAGGACTGTTTTCCCAACTTGCTGTTCACCTTTTAATTGTGTTCATATTCCTAAATTCTTAATGATTATGCTGCCAAATCTATTAGTATTTTCTGTTGGGATTTCTCCCATCGAAATGCCTCCCCTGCTGTTCAGAAATTAGATACTCATTTATATTCTCTTATACTTTTATTTATGTTTGACCTTTTAGACACAATGCTTTAATCCACTTGGACTGTGTTTTGATACACAAAAAGAAGTTAGGTTGCTACTTTATTTTTCCCAGATGGCCAACTGAACTCTCCCAGCATAATTTACATAAATTGAACTCTCCCAGCATAATTTACATAAATAACCTTTCTTTTCCCCTGTGAATTTGTGACTGCTCTAACTCTCGGCAGTAAAACACTGTGGTTAAGTGCGTGGGCTCCAGTGCCAGGCTGCCTGCGTTTGCAGCCCCCGCAAACTAATCAGCTCTCCTTGGACGACTTACTTAACATCCCGGCACCTCGGTTTCCTCGGCTGTGAAACTAAGGTACCAATCACAGCACCTGTCTCACAGGGTTGTTGTGAACATCATCACTGCTCAGTAAGCATTTGTGATCATCTTCTATTACGTTTGTGTATGTACTACGGTGCAGTCCCAGGTCTGGACGTGTTCTGTCCTGGCGCTGTTTTAGTAGATTTTCTAATATTTACAATGGAAAAACCCTCCAGGGTTGCTCCTATTATTTTCACACTTTTCTTAGTTTTTATCACCTATTATATTTTGGAAATAAATGGTCTACCTTTTACTTACTAGGCCTGGTCTTCCGTTTACATCTCAGGTAGGGAATTTGAAAAGGACACTGTCTGATTTAGGTGGAGGACTAGGGGAGGTCTGGGCAGTGAGACAAAGAGAGCCAGTGGGGAAGAGGTCAAGAGGAAGGACCGGTGGGAAATCCAAGAGGAGCAGGAGGACAGGAAGACACAGGGACAGGAAAGGGCAGAGAACAAAGCTGAGCGCTGAGGGAGTAAATGAACGAGGCGGCAGGGCTCGTGGGCCTGAGCTTGGAGTGGTGAGAGCTCCAGGCCGCCTGGATTTTCTCCAGGTAACAAGAGGGGCCCTGAGCCTCTGCCGCCTCCTGCTTTGGGCAGAAGACTGTGACCGAATCAACTACTCCACCATATCTGGGGAGGAAAGCAGGATGAAGTTCAGAGCAGAAAGGCCATCCTGGATTGAGAATGGGCCGCAAAGCCAACGGCAGAGGCTGCGGCAGTTTGCAGGGCCTGGGTGTGGCTATGTGAGTATAAAGGTGTGAGTGAGGACAGGCTCCTTTCGCCAGGGGGTATAGCTCAGGGGTAGAGCATTTGACTGCAGATCAAGAGGTCCCTGGTTCAAATCCGGGTGCCCCCTACCGGAGCTCCCTTTTGGAGTTTCCAGGTTCAAGCAACCTGGACACTGTAGTCTTAGACGGTCCCAGTAGTTGCAATGTTTTCACTACTGAAAACGGTACCCACTCCTGTCCTGCAGCTCCAGGGTGGCTGCCACCCGACTCCACTATCTGTTGAGCGATATCGTCCTGTCTTGCAAGGTAAGGGATTTCAAGGGCGGTCCGGACTTTACCAAAAGAGGCAGAGGGCGCTCAGCTCACGTACCCGACAGCCCCGTGAAGGGTCTGATGAACGCCGCTGCCCCTTCAAGAGAGCAGGATCCCAAGAATCAAGACCAGAAAGGAAAACACGGAGGCAGAGCCTGGGGACACAGACCATACTGCCCGAGCAGAGGGCTCTGGGGTCACAGGCAACCCTTCAGAAATACCAGCGAGGTCAGTCTAGCCAAGGCCAAGGTCTACACCAGTGTCGTCTACACCAGCACTCCCCCCAGAAATAGAATGCAAGCTACACATCTGAGTTTACATTTTCTAGTATTCATGTTGAATATTTAAAGTAAAAAGGGAGAGATGGATGAAGGGGGTCAAAAGGTACAAACTTCCAACTATAAAGTAAGTAAGTCCTGAGGTGTCATGTACAGCATGGTGGTGAGTTAACGATACTGTACTGTGTATTTGAAAGTTGCTAAGAGCCTAGATCTTAAAAGTTCTCATTACAAGAGGGAAAAATGTAAGTATGTGAGGTGATGGATGTTAACTAGATTTATTGTGGTGATTATTTCTCAATATATGCATGTACAAATCATTAAGTTGTACACCTTTAATACAATGCTATACATCAATTCTATCTCATTAAAACTGGAAAAATGCTTCAATAAAAATAAGGTAAAAAGATACCAGTGAAACTAATTTCCATATTTTTAAACCTAGTACATCCAAAACATTATCATTTTAACGTGTGATCAATATAAAAATTTATAAATGAGATACACACATTTTGTGGGATTTGGGGACCAAGTCTGAAATCTGGAGTGCAGTTTCCTCTTACGGCACCTGTCCATCCAGACCAGCCGCCAGTGGGCGGCGGACAGCGCCACCGCGTGGGAAGCCTCACTGGCTTCCCTCAGTTTTCAAGGAAATGGGGTGCGATTGGGGGTTGGGCTGGTCAGGGTCCAGGGAAGAGGCTCCTCTTGCTCCGCGGAGTGCAGTGGAGGGAGAGCGCCAGGGAGGAGTCAGAAGTCAGGGTTCGGGACCCAGCACTGCCACCACCCCACCTTCCTCATCAGCACAAGGGGCATTAGCCAGAAGAAGGAGGACTGTTCTCCCTGGACAGAGTGAGACGGGGTCACACATAACTCTGAGAAGGCGCTGGAGACCTACAGACTTCCAGACCCCTGGACAACCACTTTCAACTGATTTTTCTCTGCAGACCAAAGTATGCTTAATGAAAATACTTTTGATGTGTGCTGCAGTAACTCAGAACAAAGGATGCTAAATGAAGAGAATTCTAGGTTGTAAAATTGTATTGCAATGGATAAATTTTTTTTGCCTTCTTTGCTTTTTTTTTTCTAAGGCAGATTTATTATTTATTTACTTATTTATTGATTTATTGAAGTACAGTTTACAATGTGTCAATTTCTGGTGTACAGCATGTTTCAGTCTTACATGAACATATGTATATCCCTTTTCAGATTCTTTTTCATTGCAGGTCACCACAAGACATTGGCTATAGTTCCCTGTGCTGTACAGCAGAAACTTGCTGTTTGTCTATTTTATATATAGCAACGTGTAATTATTTTAGACACAGAATTTTCACAGATATTGTCTTTTTGTTTCCATTCAAGGTATGTTTCTTCCACAAAAACATTTATAAGGCAAAGCTCTTGAAGAGTATGATTCTTTTGACTAACTCACCAAATTTAGATGCTGCAGAATCATAAGCTTTGACAATTTAATTCCCTTCGGGTACAGAATGTAAATGTATCCAATTTAAATGAGGAGCTCCAGCCAAAGAGTCTTCTGAGTTGCAGGCGAAATTTTAGAATTTCAGAATTCAATCTGGTACACCATTTTTGAACATTCATTGTTTAATTTGTTCAATTTCTGTCTTGCTTTGGTTAAAGATTTCCAACAGATCTGTGCGAAATGCAACAACAATTTTTGGTACACATGTTTACAAAAAAATGTTTAATACCAATACCATTGCAGGACACTTAGATTAGTTCACAAAGTAGGTCTTCAATGGCTTGAACGTTTCTAAAATCTTATTGGCATTAGGGAAGATGTGTCCAAGTAATGGATTATACTGGTGGACCTACAGAAAAGTCCTATTCAGTAGCTACTTGTACTTTCTTATACATATTGCCATCATGAAATATTTTCTTGTATTAAATCAGCTCTGTTACAAAAATAATTTACTTTTTGGAAAACTTTTTTAAAAACACATTCTGCTTTTATGTGAATTGGTAGACTCTCACAGCTTGTCTGGATGCACTTGGAAATTGCGTGTGCACCACGGGGCCAACGACATTGCTATTTAATTTGCTTAGAACTTACCGAAGACTCCCTCGCTAAGAACATTGTTTATATCACAACGCTGTGCTCCAAAAATTGCATTCTTGTCTTATGACTGCAGAAATGAAGAGTTCTGTTTTCTACTGAACTTTTTAATGGAGTTTATAACAGCATTCCTGGTAAGGTCAGATGTTTCACCTTTGACAAAATGAACGTCCAAAGCTTCACTTTGACTCCATGAACCAGATGCCAGGACAGCAGATCTGAAAGCAGGACTGTCCCAGGGACAGGCTTAGGGGGCCTTACTAAACAAAGACTTTGTAGTTCTTCAGTTGATCTCCTCACATTCCCTGGGATGGGGTTTTTACTTGGAAAGGCTCCTCTCCCTGGCTGGGGAGAGGGTGGATGTGAAGGGGGTGGGGTGGGAAAGGAGGGGGCAGAAGAAAGTGAAAGGAGAGAGACCCGGGTTTAGATTCTGGAGTAGAAATCAAAACCACTGAGGCCTGGTCCTGACCCTTGTCTGCAGCCCAAATGTGCCCGGGCACGAAGGGGACAGCTAGATCAGTGTTTCTCAGTGGTTCTTGAGTTTGCCTAAGAATCTTTAAAAGTTTCTATTCATATTTTAATAACAATCTCAACCGTTTAGATCAAGGCACACTATGGCTTCTTTTCAAGGCCATCTTGTAATCTGATGCCAGGGCTGGAGTGTGCCCTGTTTATGACCACGTTGGCACCACACTGTGCTGACACTTCAGGCGACAGGAGAACAGGGGCCGACTTCAGCCTATGAGAGATGAATTTGCGCTGTGAGAGGCCATCACTGGGTGCGCTAGTGAAACAGGAGGGAAGGGGGCAGGCACAACCCTCCAGGGAATGACATAGCCATTAGCACCAAGATGGCGGGAGAGTCAACTCCCAGTGGACGTTGGGCTTCATTATACGCTCATGGTAACACAATAGCTGCTAAATGGCGCTCCCACAGGTGCCATGGCAGTTTCAAGGCAGACCATAAAAGGTCAAAAAGTGGGTGGTGGCCCAATTCCTGGAAAGCCCAGCCCTTCCCCAAAGTAGTTGGAATAATCCTACCACTTACTAGCTTATGAAGTTACCAAGCCCATAAAAACTAACAAGCCTGTACCTTGTGGCCTTTCTCTTGCCTTCTGAGACAGCCCGCACTCTGTCTATGGAGTGTGTATCTCTCTGAATAAATCTACCTTTACTCAGCTATGGCTCACTCTTGAATTCTTTCCTGTGCAAAGCCAAGGACCCTCGCTTGATGGGGTGCATCCCAGGGACTCGCCCAAGACCTGGGACACGGCCATCCTCTGATGCCCCATGTTCCTGTATCATTAGCAGAGGCAGTTTCAGAGACGAGCTGGGGGCCAGCAGGGTCTCCAGGTATGGTCAGCTTTGCAAGCCCATTGCCAAGAGCCTCTTCTAGCAAAACTATTTCATTTGAGTTGCTATTAACTTGAATGTTATTGGGTTTGTGATTTTGTTTGTATTGATTTCTAAAATTGTTTTGCCTTAATAGTGTATAAAACTGTGAGTACAAAACATTTGGATAGTTTTGTGTACATATTTGTATACAGAGGTAAGCACTACAGTAAACTAAAATTAAGCTACCCTGGGGCTCTAAGAAAAACAGTCCCTTTCAAAGGTGTCTACACAACAAGAAACCAGTGAGAGGTTACATGGTGGGTGGGTGACAGGGATGGAATGAAGTCTTAATTTTTCTCTGCATGCTGTTTCATATGTTTTCAATTCTGTGCCACGTGAAAGTGTTCCTCATACAAAGGCTAATTCACTCAAAAACTTAGGAAACCTCAGTTCAAGCACCCGACTTTCAGAAGCCTCTGGTGGATCCTCTCAAAGCACTGGGTTAGGTGACCACCCTGCTTCCCTGGCAACCCCGTCATAAAAGGGGGAGAGTCTGCAGGGAGATAGGGGGAGAGGGGCTGCTGGGTGTCGCAGGGTTGGCCCTGAAGGCCACCCTCCAAGGGCAGCTGAGTTGAGACAGGATAGAGCAGTGGTCCTTAGAGTCCTGATTCTGTCACTTACGCTTCATGATTGAGGCATGTTGCTTAAATGACAAATGTCACTGTCACCCGTGATGAGTGTGGTGGTGATGGTGGTGGAAATAGCCCTACCAAAAATCATTTTCAAAACTGTATACAGTATATGAAGGTCTCAGAACAGTTTATCTAGCACGTGTAAGTGTTCAATAAGCAGTAGGTCTTTAAATTACCTCCAGTGTCTTCTGTGTGACTAACGAAGTAAGAAGTCCTGAGGAGACACAGTAACTATTCCAGTAGTGGGTATAGCTCAGGGGTAGAGCATTATGACTGCACATCAGGAGGTCCCTGGTTCAAATCCAGGTACCCACTTTAGTTATCCCAAATTTCCCTTTACCTCAGAGGGCTGCCTGGTGATACACCAGGATGAAGATATGTGTGAGTGATGTTTCAGCTGGAAACTTTCCCTCATTCCTGCCTGGAAGGCATCCAGGGACTCAAGCCATTTGAGTCCTATAAAAAGAAATGGCTCAGGTAAGCAATGCCACTATTTATACAAAATTAAATTAGGTGAAAAAAGTAGTCACATATGTATGTTTGTTCTACCATTTGTGTTTATAAATAAAGTCAGGGAGAAACTGCATTCATTAGCCACATGTGCAGACTATCTGTGGAAGACTACGTAAGAAACTTGACATGCGCTCCTCCAGGGACACTGGCAGTCTCATTAGATGAGAGAGGGAGAATTTTCACTGCATACGTTTTTTTCTTCATTTTATTCTTTAAATTTATGTATTTATTAAGTTTTTTTTTAGAGTTTTAGGTTCACAGCAAAATTGAGAGGAAGTTACAGAGATTTCCCATGTGTCCCCTGTCCCTGCATTTGCATAACTTCCCCCGTATCAACATCCCCAGCTGGAGTGGTACTGTTGTTACAATGGATGAACATGCAGTGACACATAGTCACCAAAGTCCACAGTTAACATCAGGGTTCACTCTTGTGTTGTACATTCTGTGGGTTTGGACAAATGCATAATAACATGTCTCCCTCATTACAGTCTCATATAGAGTATTTTCACTACCCTAAAAATCCTCTGTGCTCCGCCTGTATAGCTATCTCTCTGTCCCCCAAGCCCCTGAAACCACTGATCTTTTCACTCTCACCATAGTTTTGCCTTTTCTAGAATGACAAATAGTATACAGCCTTTTCAGACTGGCTTCTTTTACTTAGGAATACGCATTGAAGTTTCCTTCATGTCTTTTCTTCGCTTAATAGTGCCTTTCTTTTCAGTGTCAAATAATATTCCCTTGTCTGATGGACCACAATTTATTTATCTATCCACCTGCTGAAGGACATCTTGGATGCTTCCAGCTGCATACTTTTTTGTACCTTTTGAACACTATATCACATGAATTCTGTGAGTTCAGTATTTACCTTTTTAAAGTACAACTTAAAATTTAAAAATAGTCAGATTAAGGGGACTATGTTCAGTAGCTTGTAATAACCTAAAATGAAAAAGAATATATATATATATATATATATATATACACGCACATACAGGACTGGCCTGAATCACTATGCTATACACCAGCAACTAATATAATGTTGTAAATCAATTATATTTCAATTTAAATAAATAATCAAATTAAATGAGGTCTCACCCACCAAGATTGGTGGGGAATCCAGCATGAGTAATTTGAATGTCTTTGCCTTTTCTGCTGTGTTTTGCCAGAATCCAGGGTCTGGGCAGTCTGCTGCTGGGCACAGAGACTCGCTCCGAGCCCAGGTCTGCTCAGGCCATTTGGAGGCAAGCAGCTCCCCTGGGGCCCCACTCCCTCAGGGCTGAGCCCAGGACTTTGCCAAGGCCCTTCCTGGTTCTGCAGGAGTTATCCTCAAAAGCTCTGTGTGCTGCTGGGAGTCAGCCTCCTGCTGCCGTCCCTCCTTTCCTGAGCAGCTCCAGTGAACCGTCCTCCCCCGAGGCCCACCTCCCTGCACTGCGAATCAAGCCTTTGATCCTTCCCACCTTACACACAACTACAAGTCACTCTCCAGGAATGGCCTTGATGTCTATTTAAAGGCATCTCCTGGGAGCCCATCCAGCCTGGTGATTTCATTTTGCCTGCGCCCATACACACACATGTTCACGCTCACCCATACAGAAAACAAGGAAATTCACAAAGACTACTGGAGGGAGCCCTCACTGTTGAATTTGGAGGTTGCTAAGGAATCAGTTCATTATTCTGAAAACTCGTGAGTGAAAGGAAAGAATCAAGCATTTGTTCTACATCTTCTATATTAATTATATTCCAACAGAACAAAATAGTTGATAAAGAAAATTCTTCCTCATTATTTACAATGGCCAAGACATGGAAGCAATGTAAATTTCCAATAACAGATGATTGGATAAAGAAGTTGTGGTACATATACACAAAGGAATACCACTCAGCCATGAAAAAGAATAAAATAATGACATTTGCAGCAACATGGATGGACCTGGAGATTGTAATACTAAGTGAAGTAAGTCAGAAAGAGAAAGAAAAATACCACATGATATCACTTATATGTGGAATCTAAAAAAATGGCACAAATGTATTTACAACACAGAAACAGACTCACAGATGTAGAAAACAAACTTATGGTTACCAGAAGGGGAAGGGCAGTGTGGAGGGATAAAGTAGGAGTTTGGGATTTGCAGATACTACCTACTATATATAAAAGAGCTAACCAACAAAGTCCTAATGTGTAGCACAGGGAACTATATTCAATACCTTGTAAAAGCCTATAATGAAAAAGAATATGAAAAGGAACATATATATATATTCCTTTTCATATACTTTATATATATCATATACTTTATATATATATGTATATAAAACTGAATCACTACACTGTGCACCAGAAATTAACACATTATAAACTGATTATACGTCAATTAAAAAAAAGAAAAGAAAAATTATATTGGACTTTTACTAAGGGCAATGTGACTCATAGCAAAATATTATGACTAAAATAACTGAGTACTTCAAAAGAAAGAAAATTCTTCCTTATAAAGGAATTTGAGCTAATAAATGTAGAGAATTTGAATAAAACCATTTGCAACTCTTAATGAAATAATGGACCTAAGCAAGTATCACCTTGCTTACCTGCCAAAAAACTATGAGATGAATATTTGATGGGGACTTTTATAATGACATTAACAACACCTCAACACACCAGTTAATCTTAATTTCACAAAAAGAGAGACAAACAGACTGGATGAGCATCCTTACACAAAGGAAGAATTTCCAGTGATGTCTTCTTGGCAAAAACATGGAACATGGATCTGACCAAGCCTCTAGACCTAACCAGATTGGGCATGTTGAAAATGTTACAGGAAATGTGATGGTTAATTTCACATGTCAAGTTTACTGGGTCACAGGGCACACAGATATTTGGTTAAACATACTTTTGGGGGTGTGTTTGTGAGAGTATTTATAGATGAGATTAGCATTTGAATTGGTAAAAAGCTAAGTAAAGCAGATGGTCCTCCCCAGTGCTGGTGGGCCCCACCCAAACCACTGAGGGCTGAACAGAACTAAAGGGTGGGAGAAGGGAGGATTCCTCTGCCTGACTGCAGGGCTGGAGCACTGGGCTCCTGGCCAGACTAGAACTTCCACCATCAGCTCTGCCTCTCAGGCCTTCAGGCTCAGGCTGGACCTACAGCCCCAGCTTTCCTGGGTCTGAAGCTTGCAGGTGCAGATCACGGGATTTCTCAGCCTCCACAGATACCTGAGCCAATTCCTTAAAATAAATCTCTTTCTCTGTCTCTATGGGGGTTATGGTTCTCTCTCTCTGTCTCTGTCTCTGTCTCTCAGTTCTGTTTGTTTCTCTGGCGAACCTAGCCAATATACTGAATGATAATTGATAAATAGCACTACTTTTGCTTACATTTGAGATTTACCATCATAAAAGTTAAAAAAAATTCCTTTTTCATAGACAAATTTTTAATAAAATTTAAACATACAAAAATCTAAATATACAACAGACACTCCCCCCCCCAAAAAAAACCCACTGTTTTCATTTTCTGCTTCGGATTTGGTTGCATATCTCACAGTAATAAACGACATAGGGAGTGCAAAGGGGAAAACTTTCTTATCTCACTCCTCTTAGCACCATGGAGGTCAGCTGACACTTCCAAAGGAACTTTGCTGAAAAAGCAAGGTGAAACCAAAAAGCACAGTCCCAGAACCTGTCACTGTGGTTTCACTCTTCAGCAACCTCACTGGCACCACAAGCCACGCAGGCGAGGTGACAGATGTGTGAGCCCTTGGTGAGCATCTAGCTACTCAGCTGTCAGGCCAGGTGGGTCCCTGTCCCAGGGGTTGGCTTCACGGCTCATTTCGCTCTGGGTTTAGGGGAGGAACGTGCCTCCCTCCAGCCTCTAGAATGCCCCACTTTCCTTTATACTCAGGATGGTGAGATCCCTGAAACTTGAGCATAACATCACCCCGTGAAAGGGAAAGCAGAGTGAGCGGACAATGGGTGGGACTGGCCATCAGCAGGGCTGCCCCTGAGAGGCGCGTCTACAAGGAGGTTTAAAGTGACTTCTTCAGATCAGTGTATCACTAACAGTGAGCTCTGACCTAATCAACGGGTATCACAACCTCACAGCCTAACGCAATGGGTGATGAGCTGTTATCTACTGAATATTTTAGAAAGAAACCAGACAGTAAAGAATTGGCTGCTGTTTTATCCAGCACTGCCAGGCAGACAGAGACCCAATTCAGTCCGTGTTTTAGAAAGAATTCTTGCAATATGGTCACCAGTTTTAGTTCTGGAGTTAGACTGTCTGAGTTACTGGATTTCTCTAAGCTTTGGTGCCTTTATCTCCAAATCAGGGATAATAATCGTACCTATCTCAGAGGGTTGATGTGAAGAGAAAAGGTGACAATTCAGGGACAGCACTTAGTACCAGGTCCTAGGAAGGCCTGTAAGAGATGTCTTGGAAGGACGGAGAGTAAGTAATGGAGTCAAAGGTGTCCTGGAGGGGAGACGCAGAGACCAGTTAGGAAGCTGGGTCTTCCTACAGTTCAGGTGCAGCGAGTCTTAATGGAGTTGGTAACCATGGTTTCCTGTCCCCCACCCCCATGGCTGCTCTTCCCCCCACCCTCCGGCGGGTAGGTCTTGTGCCTTTAACAACACAGGGAAGGGAATTACTCATTTGGAGGAATAACGATTAGCACCCACTCTGTGCCAGCAGGGGGCGCGGCGCGGGCGTGGCCGGGAGGAGATGCCTCAAGACCCGCGTGGGCTCAGAAGGTCCCCGCTCACCAATGTGGTCAAGACCACATGGAGGACCACATGCCCACCCCACCCCTAACACTGTGGTACTCGGAAAGCGCTTTTAGAACTTAGGTGTGATACGGGTGGGGGAGGGTTTGGGGGAGTCCCGAGGTTAACTCATTAAATTTCTGCCACTCAGTAGGATGGGACACAAAATAAAGATTAAGCTGTTTTGTAGAAAAAAGTTAAGTATCTTCCACCCTTCAATCTGCGGACTAAGATCTGTCCACACTGAGCAGATCCCGGAGCCCAGAGACTCGATGGAGCAGGGGCATGCGTTTTCAGGAGGCCGAATGACCCGGCGCAGTGACCCAGGAGGGGGGCATGGGGACACGCCGAGGTTCCCAGTATGGTAGCTGTGATTCTGGCCTCTAGAGACAGGACGGTACTTTGGAACAGGAATAATTTGTAATAATTTTCCGTGGCCTGAGAAAATACCCTCAAGAACATTCAATTCCCCTTTGCTCTGATTGCAGCCTCAGGAAGCAACCTTCTGAGACCTAATTTGGTTTCCCGGGTAACCTTGAGGCCATTCTGGCTTATTACGCATCTTTCTTCCAGAGCTTGACTAGGGAGGTCTTTAGAGCTAGGTCAGAAAGGGTCGCATCCACAAAGTCAGCAGTCTGGTCTGCAAGTCTGGAAGCCAAGGTCCATACATCGATGACCACACCGAGGTTCTGCCAGCTCAGGATTCAGTGCCCCGCAGAGTGCACGCCACAAGCCCGCAGCACCGCGGGGGCTGGGAAGTGAAGGGCGGGGCGCAGAGCACCCCAGGGACGGTGATGTTGCTGGCAGCTGTGAGCCGCAGTAAGGAGCCCGTTCCTCCAAGAGTGACGTCTTCTCTTTCAGGAGTCGGTCCTAGGGAAATCATCTGAGGAGTGGGCCAAGATGTGTGTTCCTGTTCATCCAGTGTTGTTTTATAATCCTGGGAAAAAATCATTCACTTGCCAATACTCTTAACTCTTTTTTTTTTTTTTTTTTTTTTTTTTTTTTCAAAGAAAGGCAGATTGCCGAATGCAGCGCCTCATTTGTGTCTGGAGTCTTGGCCGCTTGACTAGCCTACATTCTTCTACAGTTGGACCTCGAGTACTTGTTTGGAGGTTCTAGCCTGGGCTCAGCTACTCCCAGACACTTGACCAAATAACCATCCTCCTATACTGGGGAAGGCCCCTCTCACTTCAGAATAATTTAAATAAAACAGTAGGAAATTATATCCAATTGTATAGCACAACATAACCAAGAAAGTCTCAAACAGAAATACAATGATGGCACGGTACTAGAAAATGTACAACTCTGCAGCACAGGCTTTCTGGGTTCCAGAAGAAGTAGGTCCAGAGCCCAGTCCCAGGTCCTGTTGCTGTGCGACATCGAGGTTTAGCCCTGCCCACTCCTCTTCCCCGAGAAATCTGAGGCTGCAGCTTTCCTGGCCAGGTGCCTCTCCTGGGGTTAGCCAGGGCCCTGACAGCCTCCGATAGGTCCCATGCCCTGGTCCCTGGGAAAGGAAACCAAAACAGAGCAGGAGATGGGGAAAAAGAAAAAAGAAATGAAGCATCTTAGATACTAAGGGGCTGGGTGGAGGTCCTCCTGTACTCCGTAATAATAGCAGCAACAACAATAACAATACTAATGAGGGAGGGGTGAGAAGTGCTCTGGGAAGAGGGGTGTTTGGGTGGACACAGGTGTGCAGACTCAGGAAGGAGAGCAAGTGGGACAGGTGTGGAGGTGGATGCCCAGAGAAGCAGCTCAGGCAGCTCCCCAGGGAGATACAAGATGGTGAGAGCACAGGTTGGGAAAGCCTGCAATTATGAAAGTATTTTATAAAGAGCATATAGACAAGTGGGGGTATAGCTCAGTGGTAGAGCATTTGACTGCAGATCAAGAGGTCCCTGGTTCAACTCCAGGTGCCCCCTCTATTATGAGGCTTTCTTTCCAGAGGAAGTTACACCTTTTCCTTATGCATGGAATCTAAATTTCCAACGAGTGGTAAAGACCTAAGTGTTCCTCCTGTGACATTTCTCACACATTACATTTTTATCTCCTCAGCCGTCTTCATTTCCTGGAGGGGTAGAGGAAGTCTGCCCTAAGCTTCCTCTGTGTTTCCCTTGTGCCTAATTATCACCATCCTGATTTTATTTGTTTATACCAAGCTTGCTTCAAAAAAATAGGATCTGAAGCAGCTTGCAATAAAAGATACAATAAAAGTCCACCAATCCAGCAAGTTTAAAAAGGCAAGGGCTGACTTATATGAGGCCGTCAAAATCATAGAGACAGAAAGGAGAATGGTAGGTACCAGGGGCTGAGGAGGGTGGGTGGAATGGGGAGTTACCGATTAAGGCAGGCAGAGGTTCAGTTTGGCAAGATGAAAAAGCTCTGGAGATGGATGGTGGTGATAGTTGTATAACATTATGAATGTACTTAGTACCATTGAACTGTACACTTAAACGTGGTTAAAATAATAAATTTCATGCTATGTGTATTTTACCACAATTTTTAAAACTGAAGGGGAAAAAAGCGCAAGAATTTAAACGTTTGGGAGAGGATGTAAATAATTATTCTTAAGAGCCCAGGTTAGGAGAAGCTACTGCTGCTGAACACAAAATGTATTTCTGCACTTCCTGGTAATCAAATGGCAGTGAAAACATACCGATTCATCGACTGAGTAGAATATTTTATTAGCTCTGAAAAACAGCAGGCATTCATATGATAAGTCTTTATAGATAGAATATTAGAGAGATGATGGCTAGTGCCAAGGCAGCCAAATATAGTCACACGGGTTGTGTATTACACAACTCCACCAGTTACATTATCCCTGGAGTTATGCAACATACTGACCCTAGATATTGGCAAAATTTTATCCCCTTTACTAAAAAAAAATATATTAACTGTGCTACACACACAAACATATCTTCTGTCTTCTGGCTGTGTTCTCATGTGGTAGAAGGGACAAGAGAGCTCTCTGGGGTCTCTTTCGTAAGGGCACTAATTCGTTTCAGGAGGGCTCCACACTCGACCCAATCACTTTCCAATGGCCCCACCTCCATATATCATCACATTAGGGATTAAGTTTTGGCGTATGAATTTGGGAAGGAGGCGTACCACAAACGTTGTTTATAAAATATGTATAATTCAGGGAAAGCTTTCTTAAACACAGCTCCCAAATCACAAACTATAAAAGATAACTTTGATTGCACCAAGATTTAAATTTTTATATGACAAAAAATTCCTTAAACAAGAGATGCTGAATTTTCACAACGCATATGATGCAGAATATATTTAGACCAGAATATAAGCAAGATGAAAAGTTTCTGGAGCTCTGTTGCAAAACATCATAAATATACTTAACACTATTGAACAGTCCACTTAAAATGGCTAAGATGGTAAATTTTATATTATATGTTTTCAACCACAATTTAAAATTTTTTAATTATTTAAAAAGATAATTCCTAGAGAGTAATCAGAAAAAAAGTTACCCCAACAGAAAAATGGACAAAGACAGAATAAACAATTCACAGAAGATGTTAAATAAACATATGAAAAGATGCTCAACTTTGCTAGAAATCAAAGAAATGAAGATCAATTAAAACAATATAGAGGCACCATTTTTACCTCTGTCTCAAAAGTTAGGATAAGTTGAGATTTAACTAGATCACAAGTTGATGAGAGAGAAAATGGTATTTTCATTTGTTGAAGATGGGAGTATGATGGACACACTCACCTATGGAGAAAAATTTGGCAATAAAAATAGTCAAAACAAATATTAAAATAATATAAAACTATAATTGTAGAATTATAAGTGTGCATACAATCCAGAAATTTCATTTCTGGGTATATTCCCTTGAGAAATTCTAGCATAAATGCATCAGGAGATACATACAAAGATGTTCACTGCAGCAGTATTGTTAATGTGCAAAAAGCAGGAAACATTTTTAGTATGTCCATTAATAGTAGACTATAAATAAAACTTCCTGGATTCCTATAATGTAATAAAATAGTTCAAAGGAAGTCTTAACTGAGAGTCCAAGATAAAATAGGTATCAGGTACCAAAGGCAGGAGGGCAACAGTGCCCTGCAGATATTTGAAAGTCAGGTATAAGAGGGTCAGTTTGTTGGAGATCAGAGTATTGATGAGGAGGACTTTTCTGGAGAGAAGGGGGTGGATTGTTCTTTTTGAGAAGAAGAGCTGGGGGTATCCTCCCCTAAAGTGTAGCGGAGGGGCTTCACAGAGTCACTAGAGGGCTGGGGCCCTGGAGTTGAGGTTTGCAGTGAGGTGTGTCCAGCACGAAGCTGAGCTGAGGCACCTGCCCCGCAGGTGGGAAGGAGCCGCGGCTCTTTGGAATCAGCCTGTCCTACCAGAGCGGGTGGGAACGGAAGGCACATGAGTATTTCCTGCAGGCCACACCGGAGAGCACCACTGTGGAGTAACATCAAACTCCACACAAGAGGATGGGTCATGGGCCCCAACAGAGAGAGTCTGTGTGACACAGATTCCAGAAAGCCAGGAGAAAAATGCTTTCCCAGGTCATGGGAGCAGTCGAATGTTCCCAATGGAGGCTTCGGAGGAATCCCATGGAAATGCCTGAAATGTAATTGCAAACACTTACAAGGCTCAGAGAAGGCAAATCCATCTTACTACAGTACTGACCAAGTAGGAGGTTTCTTATTCTCATCTTCTCCTCCCTCCCTTCCTCCTCCCCACCCTAAGTGCTAGGAATGAATGCTAGGTGGAGGAGAAAGAGGAGGGACCACGTCCGCCTTCTAGGGGTGGAAAGAAGTGGAAGTCAGTTTCAGAGTATTGAGTATTACATGGAACTGGACATTTGAATTACAAATTCAGACTGCAACCGCAGGACTTTCTGTTACCTAAGAATGATCATTAAAGTCACTTGGGCAAGAAGAATATTTCACTGAGAAAGTTTAAAGGGACAGTGAAAGGCAAAAGTGAAGTTGCTTTTATTATTACCTCTTGAGTCCTACAAATTCAATGTACCAAATATAAGAGCGATATAGATAGCTCTTAAAAATATATGTCATAACAGAAACAGGCTCACAGATATAGAAAACAACTTATGGTTACCAGGGGGGAAAAGTGGTGGGAAGGGATAAATTGGGAGTTCGAGATTTGGCAGATAGTACTACTATATATAAATTAGATAAACAAGCTCCTACTGTATAGCACAGTGAACTATATTCAATACCTAGTAGTGACCTATAATGAGAAAGAACATGGAAAGGAATATATACATGTATATGTATGACTGAAACATTATGCTGTACACCAGAAATTGACACATTTTAAACTGACTATACTTCAGTTAAAAAATGGAAAAAAAAATATTGTCATGTGCAAAAGAATTTAAGATGCAGAACTATACTTTCCACATTATGCAACTTGGATTTTAAAAAAGATACACAGAACAATAATAAATATTGTTACAGAATAAATATTTTACAGAATGTAAAAGTATTAAAAATGGGACTTGAATCTAGATTATATAAAGTTGTCAAAATTCAAAAAAAATCCCAGTTAGAAAATGGGCAAAAATATATGAACAGACATTTCAGTGAAGAATATACAGATGGCAAATGAGCACTTGAGGGGATGTCAGCATCACTAACCATTAGGGAAGGCACATTAAAACAACAGTGGAATGTCACTACACATCTATCGGCATGACTAAAACAACGTCAAGTGCTGGTGAGGATACAGGAAACCTGGCCCACTCATATATCGCAGGTAGGAATGTAAAATGGTACAACCACTCTGGGAAACAGTTTAAGACGTTCTTACAAAACTAAGTATGTGCTTAGTACATATGATGGTTAATTTTGTGCATCAACTTGACCGGGCCACAGGGTGCCCAGATGTTTGGTCAAACCTTACTCTGGGTGGGTCTGTGAGGGTGTTTTTGGATGAGATTAGCACTGGGGGGAACCCAGCTGCCATGACATGGGGGTACATCAAGCAGGGAACTGAGGCCTCCTGCCAACAGCCTGTGAGGAACTGAGTCCCCTTTCCAACAGCTGTGTGAGTGAGCCAGCTTAGAGGGTTTCCTTCCGCCCCAGCTGACATCTTATTCACGACCTCATGAGAGACCCTGAACCAGAACCACCCAACTACGCTACCTCCAAATCCTGGAACCTCTGAAACGGCATGATATAATGAAGATGTGTTGTTTTAAGCTGCTAAGTTCGGGAGTATGTTATACAATACCTAACGAATGCAGAGTCCTTCTGTCATCAGTCTGACACCTCCCCTAGAATCAGCCAAGCCTTTGGACCACTTTGGGAAATGATACCAAAGACAGTGATTTTTTTTGTCTTTTGGGAGAGAAATCCAAAGAAACAAGAAGTTTAGAAAAGTTTAGTTTAGACGTCAGCACGGATGGCAGGGGATGGCTAGAGGAAAGACAGGAAGAAGTGAGCAGTGCAGGAAATGATATGTGAGGCAGACTAAAGTAACAACTTGAAAGTTCAAGTGCCTTAAGCAGGTGGAGAATCTGGAGGTGAGGTGGGAGAGAACGTCGTCTCGGCCCCACGCTGTAGGCTGTTTTGACGTGATCTCAACTGAAAAGCTGCGGGTGAACCTCTGAGCTTCATCTTCTTCCTGGATGTCAAGCCCGGCACAGACATTGTTATCTCCGATGGAACCTTCAATGACCTTCCAAGCTGGCATCAAGAATGACGGTCCTTTTTGGAAAAGGAGGATAGTTAAGGCATAAAGGGGGAGCATTACAAATGAATGGGACTAACAGCTCTCCACTGAGTCAGAATGGGCAGCCTGTGTGTGTGGAAGTGTAAAGATGTTTATTAATTACACACCACTGGTAGCAGGTGGGGGTATAGCTCAGTGGTAGAGCATTTGACTGCAGATCAAGAGGTCCCTGGTTCAAGTCCAGGTGCCCCCTTTGCAAGTCCTTTTTTCCCTCACTGAGCTGAATTGACAATACTGAGTTTATTACAGAGACTCCCCTCAAAAGCAGGAGGCTGGGGATGAGGAGTATAAAAAAAAAGGAGGCTGGCTGAAACCTATGAAACAGCACCCAGATGGCCACCCCTCATGACTCAGAGTCCAGTCAGGCACTCAGCACTGTCCTGGAGATAAGAGCAGGACCAAATCCATACTTAGTATCCTCTTTGAGGGTCTGTGTCCGGAGACCCCAATGGTCCAACTTCTGTGTTGTCTAGGGTCCAGTCCAAGGCAAAAATTGTGCTGGTTATTTTAACAGAGAGAATTTAATATAGATAATTGTTAATCTGTGAGTCAGTTTCCTAGGGCTGCTGTAACCAAGTGCCACAAAATAGACGACTTAAGACAACAGACATTTATTGTCTCACAGTTCTGCAGGCTAGAAGTCTGAAATCCAGGGTGTGGGCAGGGCCAGGCTCCCTCTGAAGGCTCTAGGGGACGGTCCTTTCTGGCCTCTTCCCAGCTTCTGGCGTTTGTTGGCAACACTCAGCATCCCTTGCCTTGTAGATGATTCATTCCAGGTTCTGCCTCTGTGTTCACATGGCCACGTCCCTGTGTGTGTCCCTCTCTTCTTATAAGGACTCCAGTCATGTTGGATTAAGGGCCCGCCCAACTCCATTGTGGTCTCATCTCAACAAATTACATCTTTGACATCCCCCTCCAAATAAGGTCGCATTCTGAGCTACTGGCAGCTGAGATTCAACATATCTTTTGTGGGGAACACAATTTAACCCACAACAACCAGAAATCAGAAAGCATGAGCAGGAAGACTAAGTATCATGGAGGCAGTACCTGCGAGACGCGGCTCCCACGCCCGGGCTGTGGGAGCAAAGGGAGGAGGATGAACTTGTTACAGCCTACAAGCTTGGGGAGGAGGGGCTCTGTGTGTATGGGCCCCAGACCCCTAAGGTGGTGTTAGTGTCCCTGAGGAGACATGACAAAGCTGGCCCTGTGAGCACCAGACTGCAGGCGGCAACCACCTAGGATGGACTGTCACTGCCGGGCAACACGGACAGGAACCCAGCAGGCAGGAAGGACAGGTGCTTCCTCCTGCTCTTCCCAGCAGTTCCCCTCTGGAGCCCTATTGACAGGACTACCCAGGAAGCCACCTGACAAAGGACGAGTGTGGTTGATGGAGTCCCAGACCCCGCAGCACAGAGTGGGGCGCAGAAAGGTGGACTGGGAGCTTAGGGAGATTTGGGGCAACGGCAGAGAGGTCAGCCTGCATCCTGGGGTGCGGCATTGTGTGGAGAGCTCTGACCATATCCAGTTAATGTGTGTTCTATCTTTGAGGCATTGTGTGTTTGGCCGGGCTGTTGGGCATTTTGAGTCTCGAGTGCTAAGCACAAAAACCACAATGGAGATGTCACTATAGATCCTTCCAGCTGTCAGGGGACTACTCCCGGGGCTATGCCCTCCTCCAGGATTGACAGTAGAGAGTTTGTGGAGCTGTGAGAGGTGGGACCCTGTTCCTTCTACTCAGGCAGGGAGATGAGTTTGCAGTAAAGCAGGTCTGGCAACTCAGCCAACTCATCCCACAGGGGCAGCTGGGGCAGAAGCGCTGGGTATGGCAGCACAGTGAAAGGTGTTAATTGGATCTTACTGGCATGCCAGGGGGTATAGCTCAGGGGTAGAGCATTTGACTGCAGATCAAGAGGTCCCCAGTTCAAATCTGGGTGCCCCCTAGTCTTTTAGTCACTGATGGTGGCTTCTGCAGCGGGTGAAGGGTCAGAGGAGATGCTTCTGACCCAAACAAGGCAGCTCTGAGCCAATGACATGCTTGTCCCACTCCTCTGATCCCCTCCCCCCTCCCCTCCCCTGGTCTACCACGCTGTCCAATGTGGACTTTGATCTCCTGGCTGAGGATGAGGACTTTTTCCTTGGAGGCAGCCAGAGAGAAATCTGAGATCACCTACAGAGGAATAATAATTCTCAGCAGTAGCAAAGGAAGCTAGAAGATAGTGCAGTAACACATTCAATATGTAAGAGGAAATAGCAGCCAGCTCAGAATTCTATTCCCAGCCAAACCATTCTTTGAGAACAGACACAAGCTCAGAGAGTTTACAGCCAACAGATGCTCACTAAAGAAAATTCTAAAATAGATACTTTAGGGAAAAGTGAAATGATCCTGTGTAGAAGGTCTGAGATTCAAGAAGGAATACTGAACCAAGAAATTGATAGATATGCAAGTAGATCTAATATAACACAATACTATGGCAAATTTATCAAGTTTTTTAAAAGATAGAATTAAAATACAGGTTAACATTTTAAGAAAAGGGCTGATAAGAGTTAAGATGTCTTTATGCAGTTTGGGAAGAGGATAAAGATGTTGATTAAATTCAGTTTTTAAATTTACATGCAGGAGCTTTCAGTGTACCATTCTAAAAGCTGTAGTTTTGCCAAGCAAAAGGGAGTAAGGGAGTGGAGGGCATATGCTAGTGGTCTTGGTAAACACTCATTAATTCTAACAATTTATTTGTTGATTCTGTTAGATACCTACGTAGATGACCTTGTCATCTAAGAAATTTGAAATTTGTATTTCCTTCTTTCCAATCCTTGTTTGAGCTCTTTTTCTTGGCTGGGACCTCCAGCATCATGTTGAATAAAGGTGTTGCTGGTAGATAATTTGTCTCATTTTGCTTTCAAATTTCACCATTAAGTATATGTTGAGGACTATACTTTTTGTAAATGGTCTTTATCAAATTAAGAAATTTTCCTTCTATTTCTAGTTTGCAAGAAAAATTTATCCTCGATCAGTATAGAATTTTCTCAAAACCTCCCTTTTTTTGCACCTGTTGAGATAATCATATAATTTTTCTCCTTTAGTCTATTAACATGGTAAGCTACACTTACTGCTTTTTGTAAAATAAACACACTTTTCACTCCAGATAGAAACCCAGCTTGGTCATGAAGTTCTATCACTTTCATATATTTGTGAATTTATTTAGATAATAATTTGTTTAATTTTTTGTACCTATTATTATGAGTGAGATTGGCCTACACGTTTTTTTTTTAATACTGTCTTCATTGGGTTTTGGTATCAAGGTTGTGCTAGCCTCACAAAAGAATTTGTAGAATGTATACATTTTTTCTATCCTAAGATTTTTATGTAAAGATTGAGCTATTTTTCATTAAGTGTGTGATAAAACTCACCAGTGAAACCATCTTAGCTGAATTTTTTGTGAAAAAGTTTCAAATACCTGTTTTAAAATAACAATTTAAAACTTTCAGGACTATTCATCTCTTCTATTTCTTCTCCTGCCAGCTTTGGCAAGTTGTAGTGTTTTTAAAGTTCTTGCTCAACTTCCACTTAACATAGTGGTAAAGTCCTTGGACTCTTAAAACATTATGATGGATTCAAATTCTGGATCTTATCTGAGTGACTCTGGCAAAGATGCATAATTCTCTCAGCCTTAGTTTTGCTGTATATAAAATGGGCATGATGATAGAAATGAGCAAAATAATAGTGCCTCGTTTGTGGAGTTGTTGTGAGGAAAAATAAATTAATATTTTAAAAGTATATAGAATAGTGCCTGCCACATGGTAAGTTCCTTGTACAGGTTTGTTAAATAGATTTAAATTTTTTGTACATTATTTTTCATAATATTCTATGATTATTAAAGTCTAAAGAATCTGCAGTTTTTAAAAAATTCCTGATATTGTTATTTTTGTCTGCTCTCTTATTTTTCTTATCAGTTTCACCAAAAGTTAATCAAACTTATTTTGCTTTTCGAAGGTCAACTTTCCATCTTGTTAACCATTCGGTTGTTCATTTGTTTTCCATTTCATTCATTTCTTCTCTTCCTTTTATTTCCTTTGTTTCTCCTAGTGTTCTTTTATCCAGTTTTTTTCTAACTTCTTGAGATGGATTCTTTGTTTGTGTTTATGCTTCTTTTCTAATATATTGCTCAAAGCTATACGTATTCCTCTAAGTGCTGACTTAGTGTCCATCAGTGGATGAATGGATAAAGAAAATATGGGGTATATATATATATATATATACACACACAATGGAATATTATTCAGCCATGAGAAAAAAGGAAACCTTGCCATCGGTGACAGCGTGAATGGAATTGGAGGACATTGTGCTAAGTGAAATCAGCCAGACAGGAAAAAAAAAAAAAAAGCCCAACTCATAGAAACAGAGTAGATTGGTGGTTGCCAGGGGTTTGGGGGAGGGGAAAATGGGGAGATACTGATCAAAGGATACAAACTTTCAGTTATAAGATAAATAAGTTCTGAGAATCTGTTACAGTGTGGTGACTGTGGTTAAGGATATCATATTGTACACTTGAAAGTTGCCATGAGAGCAAATCTTAAGCATTCTCACATCCTCCTAAAAGAAAAGGTAACTGTGTGAGGTGATGAATGTGTTTTAAATAGATTATAGTTTTATTTGTCAACTGCACCTCAGTATATCTGAGGGGGGAAAACTCTAAATTATTCATGATGTTTTTGTCTTATTCTGTAAGTTAATGAGAAAAGTATGTAAAAATTTCCTGCTCTGAATCTAGATTTGTTTTCTTTGCTATTCTGTCAAGCTTTTGCCATACATATTTTGTAGCTGTTATTAGAAACATAAAAATCAGGAATTCTTATATCTTCCTGGTAAATTCAGCCTTTTATCATTAATTAGTGATCTCCTCATCTCCAGTAATGTCTCCTGTCTTCAAGTCTGTTTTGCCTGATAATAACATACACTCACTTTCTTTTTGTTAATGTTCTGCAAGTCATATAGTTTTCCATTCTTTTACTTCCAATTTTTCTGTATGCCAAGTTTTAGATGTGCCTTTTGTAAACAGAATATAGTCAGCTGGTCGTTTTAACTCAATGCGATCATCTTTGTCTTTTAACCTTCATTTTGTTACTTTTAATGTAATTGCTGATGTATTTGTGTTCACATTTACCACCTTATTTTGTGCCTCGGTGTGTATCACTTATGTTTTTCTCTCCTTCTTCCTTTTTTTGTTTGATTGATTGAGATTTTTGTAATCTCAATTATTCCATTATTTCCACTATTAGTCTGAAAAATATAAATGCTATATCTTCTATTTTAGTGGTTATGCTAGAAAGTCAATATGCATAGTTATTTCTCAAAGTCTGTGGTTAACCAATAACGTTACCCCCCTCTTAGGTAATTACAAGCATCTTAGGACACTTTAACTCCACTTACTTTCCTCCCAACTTATATGCAGTTTCTGTTTCTTACATTATTCCATGTATTGTTTAACCTCATTGTTATTGTTTTATACAATGTTCACTCAGCTTTATTCATATATTTACTATTCCTTTGCCCCTTTCTTCCTTCCTACATCTCTGTCCTTCCATCCAGATCATTTCCCTGCTAATTAGAATATACCTTTTAGTGCCTGCCTAGTGTTGATGAATTCTTTCAGTTTTTGTTTGTCTGAAATTGTCTTTATTTTACCTTCACTCATGAAGGATATGTTACCTGAGTACCAAATTTTATGTTAACAGTTCCAGTGTTTCAGTACAGTGGTCCCTCGGTATCCATGGGAGATTGGTTCCAGGATCCCTCACCACAGTACGAAAATCCATGGATGTTCAAGTCTCTTATATAAAATGACATAGCATTTGCATATAACCCATGAACATCCTCCCATATACTTTAAATCATCTCTAGATTACTTATAATACCTCATACAATGTAAATTCTATGTAAATAGTTGTCAGCATTTGGCAAACTCAAGTTTTGCTTTGAGGAACTATGTGGAATTTTTTTTTCCAAATATTTTTGATCAGCAGCTGGTTAAACCTGTTGTAGAGGCAACACCCCCAAGGAATTCCCGGAGAGGGGAAAGAGGTTTTGCTTCTGACATGGTTTTCAAATCGTTACAGTCACCTCTGGAAATCGGGAAGATGTATGTACACCCTCCACTATCGTAGTATCAAGAGCAAAAAGAGAGCCTCCTTTCTGGGGATTACAGGGAGGGTGAGGGAATGAGAAAGAGAAAGTGGAGTCTCCACACAAGCCATGAAGGGCGAGTCCCCAGGAGTAGGTGGGGGTGGGATAATGTCATCAGCCTCTTCACAAAAAGGTGACCCCAGTACCTGTTGTCAGTAGGATGGTCAAGGGAGGCTCCTTGGAGAAGGTTCTAGTGTGGACCCTCAATTTTTATAACAAGACATAGCACATTAATTTAGTATTCAGAGGAAGTAGGTAAAGGGCTGTAATTTCAGCCCCTGCTTCATTAATTGAAAATGTGGGCGAAGGAGGGGGCACCCAGATTTGAACTGGGGACCTCTTGATCCGCAGTCAAATGCTCTACCGCTGAGCTACACCCCAACCTGTGCCCAGCCTTTCATCAGCGCCTTTTCACCCAGGGCCTTGTGCCCGGCTCGCTCCGTGTCTATTCAGCTCTTTCTGCGTGTCCCGGGTGGTAGCAAGTCTTCTCCACTAGCGTCCACTCCCCCATCTCCCCTCCCCAGCCCTCCTCCTCCTCAGGTCATGGTCATGACACCACCCTTTACATCTGGAAAGGTCATTTGAGTCTGTACTAGTGTTTCTACCTAAGCCAGTGTATAGTTATCACAACAAGAGCAGTTGGTTCCGGGTGGTTAGTGAACCTCACACTCGGGGCAGGGAGAGCCTCCTCCACATTCTAAGGCCTCAGGGGAGGTACTCATTTTTTCACTCATTCATCCACTCAACAAACACTCATGCAACATGTTAGGTGCCGGGCCCCATCATCATTGTCCCTCTTCCTCAAAGTCATTGGCCCACGAATAAAGTATTTCCAAAGAGTGGCGGAAGCCCAGGCAGAGAGCTGTGGGAGCAGGGAGTAAGGAATTACCGTGTCTGGGAAGCCAAGAGGGGCTTCTGGAGGCGATGGGCAAGGAGGAGTCTGGGGAGGCTTTCCGGCCAAGGGAGGAATAAGAACACAGGTAAATAAGGGGGTCAGGTGTGTCTGAACTTAGTGAGGCCTGAGACTGATGTCACACAGAAAGGGTGCTTATCAACCCTTCCAAAGGAGACAATTTGGAAGACTAGATTCCTGCTAATGCAACAAATGGGACTGTCTCTCTCTCTCTCTCTCTCTCTCTCTCTCACACGCACCACATAATCTCAATTAATTAAAACCCCACAGTTGTCTAATTCGAGACATTTGGAGGATCCAGGTTTGCCCAGATAACATCAGAACATGGTGTTTACTATAACACATGTCCCCCAGCACTGGAGTGCCACCAGGGCTGAAGGTGAAAATTGCCTCCTTATTTGATTTCTTGCTTATATTTATTTTCACAGTTAAAAGTAGCCTTAGCAAGTAGGCAACCAGATTTGAACCAGGGACCTGTTGATCTGCAGTCAAATGCTCCACCCCAAGCTATACCCCCAGGCCTACTCTAATGGCTAATTGCACTTCTTGGTCTGGGCACCTGTCTGCTGTTTCTGGACTCTTACAGCCCAGCTCTCGGGAGCAGGCAGCCTGCCCCGTGCCAGCCCGGCTCTCACTGCCTCACCACTCACTCATCCACCTATAAACACCTGCTAACCAGCGTCTATGTGCCAGACATCCTTCCATCTCCTTCCATTTCCTCTTCCTCTCTGGCTCCGCCTACCTCTGTCATTCCGTTTCCATCTGCCCTGCAGTGGGTAATCATTGGCCTTCCCAGCCTAACAAAGCCCTGGTCCCTTCCTCCCCTCCTGCACTAGGGCGCTGAGGAGCAGAGAGGGCTCTGCACAGACAGGGGAGCAGGGACAAGAACCTAGCAAGGGCAACACCCCCCGAGACACAGAGAACCCCTTCTCCCTTTCCCATTGGCTGCATTCACTCAACTCCCTTCACCCACTCAACCTGCAGATATTGTAGAGAAACAGAGTGAATCCATTCCAGATTCCTTCTCAAGGAGAAAACTGATTTGGGGAGGGGGTGGAACACCATGGTAACTTGCTTGTGAGTCCCCTGGGCATGGAAGACAATGGCTTGCAAGCTTCACAGCAGAGGGCAGGCGGCTCTGCATGGGCAGCGAGAACAGGGAGGCAGCCAGGGAGGAGGCTGTCCTCTAATCCAGAAGGCTGGGTGCTGGTGCAGGACAGCACCGGAGTGCGCCATCCCCAGCCACTAATGGGGAAGCCAAAAAAGGCTTCAAGTCCCTGTCAATCCTCCCCAGGACCCCATCCTCTCTCTCCAGAGGAACAGACTCCAGTAAAGCCTGCGATGCTCATGGGGCTTTAGGGAAGTAGCTATTGTGTCCAGAAATACTGAGGAGGGTCCTAGACCCCATGGGCTGATTTGTGACAAGTTTTCCTGGCACTGAAATTGATCGCACACTTCTCTTGTTGGTCAATGCCTTCTTCCTCCATTGATCCAAGGGGGTGACATTTTCAGTTTCATCCACCGCAGGGGAAGAGGGTGGCCATCAGCCCCCTAGCACATCTGCTGGAGCTGGAACTGGTCCCTAACTGGGCGTCCTGGGGCCCAACACCTACCTATATAGAACCTCTCCCTCATCAGGCGAAGCCAGGTCAGCCCAGCCCGCTGGGCAGCTACCCTCGCAGAAAGCAGGCAGTGAGGCTGCTGGCGGCCCCTGCTCCATATTGGACCCCCAGCCCTCAGGCTCCTGGCCATTATCCCTTGCATTCCATGACCCCAGCTGCCACTCCAGACACCCCTGGGAAGGGGACTCATCTGAGCAGCTCTACTAGGAAACAGGCCTGAGGAACTAAAGTAGCTAAGGGTGTGTCCACTGGGCTCAGAGGGACAGGCCCTGGGGGAGATATGCCTCCACTTGGGCTTGGTCCTTGGGAGGTAGGGCAGAAAGGACCCCAAGAGGAAACACTCTGAGGACAGTCTGTGGGAGAGGCCAAGCCACCGAGACACTGGGGGTGGGGAAGGGACAGCTCCTCCACACGCTTTAGTTAACTGTGGTTACCAAGGAAAAGGCCATAACTAAGCAGAGCCAAAATTTTCAATTACTCAGTAAAGCAAGAAATGTGGGTTCTAAGCAGTGTATGGCTTTTCAGCCAGACGGAGAGAGCTCTCACTGAGCCATAAGCACAGGAGCTGCTCGGGTGATGGGAGAGGTGGGAGAGAATGGGGCTGGAGGGTCCTCTACCCATTTGTTGCACAAAATGTTCAAGGATGCTGTTGCTGCTGTGTTGTGTTGAGGAAAAACTGGCAATGTTTACACTGTCAATACCATTAAGCAGAAATCTTTTGGCTTTTCCATAGCAAATTTCATAGACTGTTTTATTGCTATGTCATATTTTCAACAGTTAAATAAAACTGGTTTCTTTCTGAGACTGAGGGCAGGTGATGTGGCTTTTAGTTGGGCAAAAATTTCTTAGATATAACGCCAAGAACTCAATCTATAAATTGGGCTTAGTCATTAAGAACTTTTGCTGTTTGAAAGACACTGTTAAGAGAATGAAGACAAGTCACTGTATGGGAGAGAGTATTTGCAAGCCATATATCTGATACAGGACTTGCACCATAATATATAAAGAGCCCTCACAACTCAATCATAAGAAAACAAACAACCCAAACTAAGCTCCACCTCTACAGCCCAGAGCTTGACACAATGATTCAAACAATCCAATTCCAAGCCTGCTTACCTTGCCTTGCCTTTTCTATCCCATGAAAACTACAATCAAGGCTCTGCCTCATGCATTCCCTTCACTCCTTCTGCCTCCTGCCCGATCCTGGTGCTTTCCCATGTGGCCCTGTATGGTGTGGCCTGCCCCCTTCTCCTGGAAACTGAGTGGCAAACTGTCTTCCAATGGCAGTCATCTCCTGATCTGCTGGCCCCACTAAGTCTGAATAAAAACAAAATCTTGGGTCCATTTCAAAATAGAGCCAATATGCATAAACAAAGCCTTGGCCTTGAGGACACCTGAGAAGACACTAGGGGAGCAGAAATGCAATGAAACCTCTGCCCCCCACAATGTCATCATCAGAGCTTTCAGACCCTCCTCATAGATCTAAAGGTCATGGTTCTTCTTTGTCTATGGACCAGTCTCTACCTGTCCCTCTCCCTTGTCCCAGGACATCTGTGTCAACAATTAAGAAACATGAAAATCACTCCTGCTCAGGCAGCTGCTCACCCTGCAGGATGCCCGGTTAGCAGTCAAGCCCCTCCTGGTAAATTCCTATTTCAGTTTGTGGGAGGAGAAGCTGCTGGAGCTTCGGAGCAGGAGAGGGACATGATGGGATCCACGTTGTTAGAACATCACTCTGGCCGCAGCAGGGAGAACTGATGAGAGGGGAGAAGAGTGCAAGCCAGGAGATGATGCTGGAGATGGTTGGTGAACCATGGCGCTGATGAGAAATGGTTGGGCACGTGAAGCATTTAGAAGGTAGAGCAGGTAGGAGTTACTGACAGACCGGACATGAAAGGTGAGGAGAGTCCGGAGCTGCCCTGGGCTTTTGGCCTGAGCAGCTGGGTGGATGGTGGCCCCTTTGCTGAGCCAGAGTATTAGGAAAAGTAGATTTAGGTGAGGGTGTGAAATGAGTAGTTCTGTTGGATAAATTAAGATAGAGATTCCCATTAGGTATCCAAGGTGAGGTAGCTCTTAAGTCTGGAGGGTAAGGGGCAGTCCGGGCTAGGGATGTCAGACCAGGAGTCATTAGCGTGTAACAGGAATTGGAAGCCATGGGACCAAGGGTCAGAGATGAGAAGTGAGGCCAGGATGCCGCCCTGGGTGCTCTAACATTTCAAGGCTGGTGGAGAAAGGGAGCTGGATAAAAAGGTTGAGAAACACATCCTGTGGGTAGGAAGACAGCGAGGTGCGGTGTCTAGAAAGCTTGGTCTTCATGAGTTTCAGGGAGGATGTCATCCTTGCAAAAGTGCGAGAGGCCAAGTAAAGAGAAGAGAGAGAGCTGGCCTCTGGCATCAGCAAAATATTGACCAAATATAGGTCACTGATGACCTTGACAAAGGCTGTTTCTATGGACCAAGTAATATGAAAGCCTGGGAGTGGGAGGTGAGGATGTGGAGTCGGTGAGTACAGACAATTCTTCTGAGTGGTTATGCTGGGAAATGTGAGCAGAGAAACTAGGCAGGAACTAGAGGGGTCATGCGCTCAAGAGAGGCTTTTTAAAAGGTGGGCGATATCAAGGCATGTTGTGTGCCTGTGACAATAATCCTGTAGAGAGGAAGAAAATGTTGATGCAGGAGAGAGAAAATATAATTGCACTGGAGTCCTTGAGAAAGCAAGAAGCAAATTTAATTCACAAGTGATTGATCAGCCTTGAGAGCTGAGAATGAAAATACTTCTTCCTAACAGAGGGGAAGGCAGAGGATGTGAATGCAGGCAGAGACTGGTTGCTTGGAACTGATGGAAGATAGGTGGGGATGGTTCTCATCAGTTTGTATCCATTTTCTCAATACTTAAGGTATCCGACTACAAGAGGAGATGGGGAGGGAGTGTTGAGGATTTGAAAAGAGCTGAGAAGAGGTGAAGTCACCATCTCAGAAAGTGAGAAAGCAAGTAGATAGAAGACTGTTGGGCCTGTTCAGCTACATTCAGTGCTGACTTGAGATTTTAGTCACAGGTGAATCATGGCAGCACAGTTGTGTGATTTTCCCCAGCAACGTCCGGCTGCTTGGATGTGGGCCTGGATTAAACAAATACTTGGGGTGTGATTTTACGAGGTAGGTTCAATACAGGGAGAGAGGGCCAAGCAGGGAAGAGATTTTTAAGAGCGGTTGATGCCCTGGGCCATGGAATCCAAGCTGTGTGGGCGGGAGGAGAGGACACGAAGGGGAGCAGGGGCATGGAACGCCGTATGGGCTCTGGAAAGAGGACCTGACGAGGTCAGGGGATAGCGGTGACGCTCAGAGACTGAGTTTGAAATCAAGTCTTCCAAGGCGGAAGCACCACTGATTATCACAAGGCATGCATGCCAGATGCTTACTTTATAGACCACAGTGATGAGCCTGGGCCGCTTACCACGCACTGGTTCAGGAGCCCTTGAGAACTGGGATCTCGCCACACTTTTCTTAGGGATGCTCAGCCTTGAGCCTGAATCTAGTTCATAGTAAATATTTAATAGTATTTAATAGATATTTGTTGAATGAATGAAAAGGAAATAAATCCTATATGAACAGCTGTGCTAAGGGCACCTACCACCTCAAAGCGGGATAGGAATTCATCTGAATTTAGTACAGAACAAAGGACAGAGCCCAGGCCAAGCGGTTGGACTGTAAGTAAAAAATTCCAGGTACCTCCTTTAAAGTGAAGTGTTTTTCTAGAAGCTTTTTTTCATCAGAGCCTGATGCTGACACACTAGACTGTCTCCATGTGCCCACCCTCTCACTGAGCTGCTTCCACAAGGGCCACCTTCTCACAGCTGCACCTGGAGAAGGTGGGGGATGGAGGCTGGAGGGAGACAGGAGAGGATATGTAAGGGACCGTGGAGACCAGACAAGGAGAGTGGAGAGTGGAGAGGGGCCCAGGGCTAGGTCATGCCTTCAACAGACATTTATTGAGCCCCTACCATGTCCCCATCTGTGCCAGGTGCTAAAGACCCCTGGCTGATTAAGACTTCATCTTGGCACCCAAGGAGCTCATGGTCCAGAGGACTGTCCCCACTACAGATATGTCTGCCAAGGGACAACGTGATCATCGTCCTGGTTTCAGGCCACCAGGGTTGGTCTCTGCACCCAAGGTCAAGGGTCCTTTGTGGCTTGAGCTGCAAGAGCAGACCAACAAAGAGAAATGATTTCCTTGCAAATGCCTTTGTGCACAGCAAGAGGGAGGGGAGAGAGAAACTCTCAAGAGCTGGGGGATGAGACCTGGCGAGGTAGATTGCTGAGGGGGAGCAATGTTCAGCCCAGCTCATCATGTCATTACGGCAGCATGTCTCTCCTCCCTGTCTGGTCCTCCTCCGACCCGAACAGCACAGGGCCAGACAAGATTTTGTTGTTTCAAGTTTCAATCTGATCACTCCCTCTAGTGGACATCTGTTTAGTCTGTTTGGCCAGCCTCCATCTCTTTATTTCCTTAAAAATTTCCCATTTCTTTACCTTTTCCCCCAAATACTCTCTCCTCAAAGGTGAGCTCTGAGATTGGTTCTACGTGTGAAAATAAATAAACAAGGGGGCACCTGGATTTGAACCAGAGACCTCTTGATCTGCAGTCAAATGCTCTACCACTGAGCTATACCCCCAGCTATAATTGTTTCTCTGCTAATATTATTTCATGTCAAGAATCATGTTGCAGTAACACTGGCAGTCACTGGTAGAGGCTAAATTTCAACTGCTACAACATTTTAAAAGGAATTTAGATCAGAGAAGGGGCTGACTTCCAGAGATTCAAGTGTTATCAGGACTCTCCCTCCAGCTTTCTTCTTTGCTTCCCTCTCAAATTGGCTTTAATTTCTCCAACCAAATCTCTCCATGCAGCTGCGACCGCCACCTCCAGCATCTCTAAGCTCACATCTCCACACCTTGGTTGCCAAAGGGAAAAGGGCTTAATTCTGAAAAATCCTAGAGAAGGACTCTAATTGGCCTGGCTTGGGTTCTGTGCTTATCCATGACCAACTACTGCAGCCAGGGGACAGGGTGCTCGAGTGGTATAACCACTTGAGGAGTGAGGTCATGTAAGAATGTATCTGCTCCCACTCAGAATCCAGGTCTACAGTGTGGAGAGGGAGGGTGATCCTCCAAAAAAAGTCAGGGGGAGCCAAGATGTGGTCCCAGGGGGCCATGACTGCAGCTCTAAGCCTCACCAGTTGAGTCTACCATCTTACAGAGGAGAGCAACCTATGGCTTCTGCAGCACTGAGTCATCAGAAGCCCTACACAGCCACAGATTCCTTGATGCTTTTCATTCATTCATCCAAGTGTGTCGTATATGCCTGTTGTGTGTCTGACCCTAACAACCGCCCAGTTCCTGGCCTCAGGAGCTGACAGCCTAGTGGTGATGCCTGACACGGCAACAAGGGATAATAACACAGTGTGAATTGGGTGCCATGGGAACAGAGAGAGAGAAAGAGAGAGAGAGAGCATTAATTAGAAGCCTGACCAGAGGCTGGGGTGGTGACATGCTCCCTATTTGAAATGGGTTGTGCATTCTGAGGAGCTTATTTAATAAACAGGGGGAGACAGGGAAGGAATTCCGGGTGAAAATGGCATTAACAACAAAGGACTTAGGGAAGTTCTTGACACAGTTCAAGGATGCCTGTGTCCTGCCATGATGGTTGAGGTGGGAGAGGGCCATGGAGAGGAGTGGCGCCACCCCAGGGCAGTTTGTAGCAGCAGGACCCCCAGGGGAACTGATAAGCCATGTGGGCCCTGGGTGTAACTCCAAGGGGAGAGAAGCCATCATCAGACCCACCAACATGTTGAGACTGGAGTTTAGAGCGTTTGATGGCAGGTCAAGAGGTTGGGGTTCAAGTCCAGATACCATCTCCCGATTTTGGCTTTCACATCTGAACGTCCTCTCCTTTTATTCACATCATAGCCCACTTGGCAGACAAGATCTCTAACCTTTCTGTGCCTCTGTTTCCTCATCTGTTAAATGGGAATTATAAAAGGCCCTACAATTGTGTGGATTCAATGAGATCCTTTAGAGCAGGAATCAGCAAACTATAGCCCACCGCCAGGGTCCAGCCCCAGGAGCAAAGAATGGGCTTGACCTTTTCAAGTGGCTCGTGGGAAATGGTACAGAGTAAGTGCTGAGCAAATATTAGCTGTTATTTCTAAAAATAATATACCATGGCACGTGAAAATGATATGAAATTCAAATTTCAGAATCCATGAAGACAGTCATACCCGAGCACCGCGGCTCCCACCCATCTGTGGCTGCTTCCCCCCCCTCAAGGGCAGGGCTGAGTGGTCGCGCCACAGGAATCCTACAGTCCGCAAAACTAAAAATATGTACTTTTAAAGAAAAAAAAAAGTAAGTGCTGACTCCTGACTTCAAGCCTTTATAGAGGTCTGCCGGATGAATAGCAAATGCTTAATAAAAAAGTAGCTACTGCCGGTATTCTTACGGCCTAGAGCGAACACGGTTCCCTGGAGTCTGGAGTCTCCGGTGTCCTTACTTCGGAGCATCATCACTCCAGCTCCCTCTCCCTCCCGGGCCTCGGGCTCCAGGACGCCCTTGTCGCCCTTGTCGCCCTTCTCGGTGGGAGCTGAGGCGGTGTGGATGCGCAGGAACAGGCTTGCGCATGCGTCCTGGGGGCGCGGAAACAAGGAAGTTTACTTTCTCACAGTCCTGGAGGCCGGAAGTCCAAGGTCTAGGTGTCGGCAGGGTTGGTTTCTTCTGAGACCCCCTCCTCAGCTCACAGATGACGACCTTCTAGCTGTGTCCCCATGTGATGTTTCCTCGGCCTGTGCCTCACAACGCCTCTTTCTCTTCTTATAAGGACACCAGTCCTAGTGGATCCGGGCCCACCTGAATGGCCTCATTGAACCCAATCGCCTGCTTTAAGGTCTTATCTCCAAACACAACCGCATTCTGAGGTACTGAGGGTCAGGACCTATGAATTTTGATGGGGGACACACAGTTCAGCCCATAACATCTACAAAATTAATCTGGTCACACCATTGCCTTCCAAAACGTCTCTTGATCAGTAAGGTAATTTTGTTGTTGTTTGGGGTTTTTTGTTTGCTTGTTTGTTTGCTATCTAACAGTGACATTCTAAGATGGCAAGGCTGGTGGGAGGGGTGACTCCACCAACCTGCACCGATCTCTAAGACTCAGCTTAAGAATAGGGAATAGTTACTGGTCCTTTCTTTGGCCCGGGTTTGACACAGGGTAGGCACAATTTTTGTTAAATGCATGAATGGAGACCATTCTAGGCCACCTGTGGCTAATGGCTACCCACATCTCACAACACTGTGCCAGATTTTATCCCCAGGACTACAGGGTACAGCTCTTCTCTCTCTGTGTTGCATAGAGGCAACTTTGACACCGTCACACTGGGGGACAGCCAGCTCAGCCACCTGCGCCCAGCTGCCATGCTTAATCAGGGGCCCTGGAAACCAAGCTCCTATCACGCAGTGAAGCCCAGGCTCTCAGAGAGCACAGCCAATCAAAACGTGCCAACAGCAAAAGGTCCCTAAGACATATTCTGAAATGAAAAGAGCAAGCTGCAGAATGATACACACAGTATGGTGTGCGTGTTTTTTAAACCCTGTGTTCTTCTGCAGTACCGCCGGGTATGAAAATGCATGAGGAAGGAGCCTGAAAGGCCACACACCAGAATGACAGCAGTGGGGGCCACAGAGAGGGGTTGCGGGGTGGGAGGTGGCCAGCACAGAGAGCCCTCCAGCTGCATCTGCCTTCATTGCTTGCTAAGAAGGTATTCTTGTAAGAATGCATTTGCAGAGTCAAAAAGCTAACACTTTCAAAGGTTAGAGGCTGGTGAGTCTCTGTTCAGGGGATGCTCAACCTTGGTTCTCAAATGTGGACCTGCAGGAACTGAATGCCCTGAGGAACATGTTAAAACGTTGATGCCCAGACCTCCTGAAGGAAAACGCAGTCTACACCTTTCCTAGAATTCCTGTAGAAGGAGCCCGCCGGTAACAACAGGAGTAAATAAAGCAACCTGCACAGACTGTTGGCCCGGCCTGCAGGTTGGCAGCAGAGGGTGTGGAAGCAGCTCCCAGGAGCAGGTCCTGTCCTGGTGGTAGGGCAGGAAGCAGAGCTCTCTCCTGATAAATCTGGAAATGCTGACAGAGAGGGTGCAATGCAAGAAGGTAACTGCTGAAACATCAAGGGCCTGGCAGACCACAGGGTGGACTCCAGGCCCCCCGAGGACCTCACTCCTCCACCTCCGGACGCTCACTCGAGCCCACTTGGGAGCCAACCCTGGCTGGGGGCTTCTGGCCCCAGGGCACTTCGACCAGGCCCTGGCTGCTCTGCATCTCCCTGGGAGCCTCCGAACAGCCCAGCCCTGCCACATCTGCTGTAGGGGCCCAGGCCCCATGGCTGCAGGCTGACTGCAGTGCTGGACCCAGCTCACTCCCTGCACTACAGGGGAGGAAGCGCCTCTCAGGGTGCTGCAGGGCCAGCCTTCACAGAATCAGGCCAGAAACCACAAGAGCCGCACTGCCAGCCGGCCTGTTTCCTCTGTGCTGGGCACATGGACCCCCCGCTGTGCCCCGCCCCCGCAGGAGTCTGAAAATGCCACTTCTGCATCAGCCTTACATACCAGCCACTCAGTATCCTGGTCAGTACCCGCCTTCTTCCCAGCTCTGAGCTCACTATGACTTAATTTATCTACAAAAAGAACCTGCTTCAAAGGTGAGACCTTCTCCCCCAGTGAAATGTCAGCGTCTAGAAAGCAAGGCACAGGTGTCTTGGCATGATCCTGTGTCCTGAGAGAACAGGGCTCCTGCCCTGGGTTGTTTCTAGCTGTCGCTTGAATAAAAGGTTCCTCACCTTAAAAAAAATTATAAAAAAAAGAAAAGCCTTGAAAACTGCGTATCAGATCCAACACTATCATTTGAGAGATAGAGAAAACTAAGTTCCATTTGGTTCACCATTTATTTAATAATCGCTCTTTATTTATTACCCACATATGTGCCAAGCACTGTGTTAGGTGCTGGGGACATTCCAGAAAGACTCAGTTCCTTCCCACCAGGAGCATGAGGCTGAGGAGAGAACAGAAGGAACAGAAGGAAGCAGGAATCGGAGCTCAGAGTGAGGAGGACTTGAGAGCAGGTGCTGTGGGACACGGGGACAGAGACGGGGACACAGAGGGGTCAGAAGTCTCAGAAGGAGGCCACCCTCCAGTCCACGTCTGCTGTCAGGACCCGGCCTGCTCTACAGCAGCTGTTTCATCTGGGGCTCCGGGGCCTGGTCTGCCCTCTGCCCTTACCTCAAGCTCCCAGGACCGTCTCAGGCCAGACTGACGTGCGTGCGGAAGTGGCACAGGCGTTCCCTGGGCACCAGAACCCCAGGCCCCGCCCAAAGAGTCAGCTGTGTGATATCAAGCAGCTCGTCCCATCCTCCTCTGCCTGTTTCCAGAAACATGGACTCCTGACACCAGACAGTCCTCAGCAAGCGAAGGTGGGAGGCCAGGCCTGCCCTCATCCTGAGTCTCCGGCTGTCGCCTCCCCCCACCCCCCGCAGGGGCTCTGGCTTGGTGGGGTCACAGTCTACAAGGGAGGAAAGGGTTCCCGTCTACTCTAAGGGAAATGTTGGGGCTCCTCTCTGCAGGCCTTGGAGGGAGAGGGCACCCTGCCTGCTGGGGGTCTGGAGCAGGCTCTGCCCCCCTTCCAGATATGCGGCGGGCGCGGTGGCGGGGTGTCCTCAGACGGCAGTGCAGGTGACGAGGCCCGAAAGCAGGCTCTCATCCTGCTGACCACACAGGGGAAGAAGTGGAATCCAAGAAACCAAGAGGCACCCAAAGTCACGGTCCTGCCACCTCATTTGACAGATGGGGAAACTGAGGCCCAGGATGGGGAGTCAGTCACACCTGGAAGTCAGCTTGGTGCATCGCCCACTCTGCAGCAAGGCCTCCCGCTGCCCTCCTTCCCATGCACTCCCCTGCCTCCCGAGGCCCGCACCCTTCCTCCCAGCCCACTGGACACCCTTCTGGAAGAGGAACTTTTGTGGCCAGGGGAAGGGAAGTAGCGCATTTGTTCTGGTTCTCGGCCTCCCTAGGAGGGGAGAGTGGACAAAAGCCAGCTGCTTGCCTGCTCAAAGCAGTGGGAGAATTCGGGTGTGTGCGCTGGGACAGGATGGGGGTGGGGCAGCTACGAACACTCAGATCTAAGTATGTCTTAAGCGAGCATGCGTGCTCACACACACCTACTCTCTATCCACAGCCTGAAGAACTTAACATTCTAAGACTGAACCTCATTTTCTGGGCCTGGGGCACCTTTAAAAGTATGCCCACAATGAATCCTTCATTCCCTAGTTGTTCTGGAGAACTCTCAGTGGGCCGAGCACAGCTCAGGGAGACCTAGGGCTGCAGATACAGATTAGGATGGGGCCCTAGTTCACCAGAAATAAACAGACCGGCAAGTGAGGAGATGTGTGTGTGTAAGAGCTGCCTCTATGGCCACCTGCAGGGCAGTACAGTGAGGAGCAGGTGCCACTTCATGTTTAGTCTCCATGAGACCTTGGGCAGGACATCTAACTTCCCTGCATGTCATTTCATAAAACCTAAGAATGAGAATTAAGGATACTTTATACATATCTGAAGACAGAGGATTAATCAAATTTATCTCAGTGTGCTTCCAGCTCTCTGATCCAAGAGGCTTATTTGATTCTATAAGGAATAAAACCAAGGACTTGGAACCCCCCAGGGTCAGCTTCTTCCCAGGGCTCCTTCACTTGCAGAGTTCCCCCTCCTGTCTCCCAGGCTGCCTGCCTCCTGCTCTGAGAAACAAACGTCCCCATCTTCCTGCACCTGGAAGTACAGGTCACCTGCAGACCCCCTCCTGACAGCAGTAGGAGGGATATCCTGGGGAATTTCAGAAAAGAGTGAGCAGGTACCCAAATACATTCTGATGGAAATCAGAGTTCAGACAAGGAAGAGCTTTATGGGACCCTCAGAGCCAGAGGCAAGACTGCTGACGGAGAAAGGAAGCCAAGCGCCTAGACTGGAGTGAAAATAACCTCCCCAATCAACGGCACTGATCTTAACTTGCCAAGGGGATGAGAATGGAGTGACAGTCTCCCTGAGACCGTCAGTTTGGGGGATGAGGGCTTAAGGACAGGTCCAGGAAGGAGGCGCTGCGGTGTCTCTGGCGTGAGGATGCTCACAGTCCCTCCGCCCCACACCCCGACCCTGAGCCGGGTCACAGAATGTGAGGGATGGCGGGAACCTCGGAAATGTGGTTAAGTCTATTGGTGAGCAAGCTGCGGCCAAGAAAGATGGCATTTTATCGTGTGACCTCAGACTGCTCTCCCAGGCCCTTCGGCCTCAAGCATCCTTTTCCTCATCCCTCTAGCAGGCTGAGTCTCCCCAATTCCAGGAGGGTCGGGAGGCGGCACATCCTCCATGATGAACGTCCTCACCAGAGCCGGGCTGCCTCGGCCATGGCCCTGCACCGTACGGCGGGGCGTGGGACTCGCCGCTGCCACCGCGGCCCCCGCCGCCGCCGGGGGGACCCCACGCAGGCCGGCCCGCAGCCTCTGTGCTGGTTCTTCAGGGATCTGGCGGCCGTCGGGGAGGGCTGCTCACTGCGCGCGTCAGCGTCGGAACCGATGGCTGCGCAGGCTGATGCCCGCAAGCTGGGCCCCGCCCCGCAGGCGGCTCCCCATTGGCCAGATCAGGAAGCTTCGCCCTCGCCCTGCTCACTAGTGATCCTGGCGGCCTGGAGCCCGCCCCCTATTGGTCCGCTCGGAGGCCCCGCCTCCGCGGCGTGCCCCGGAGCCCCGCGGACGCGGGGCAGGTGTGGGCCCCTGTGAGCCGAGGCGTTCTGCGCGAATGCAGCCCCGGGCTGGTGCGGAGCAGCCCACCGGCGTGGCGGGCGGAGACTTCCCTTACCGCCGCTGACTCCCAGAGAGCAGGAACCAGGTCACATGTACGCACTGAGTCCAGCATATTTTTATTGAGCATTGATGGGGCCAGAGTTCCTCCACCGTCACAATTCTTAAGGGCCTTTTAACACCAGAACCCCAACATTGTTTTACAAATGAGGAAGCCGAGACCCAAAGCTGGGGCCAAACCAGGCTCCAGCCTCCCAGGTTCGGGAGCACTGCTCTGTTCTTGCACCACGTAGCCTCCTCTGGCTCATTTTAGGTTAAAGAACGTTTTGAACACCTATTGAGTGCCAGGGAAACCCACAAGGCCCAGCCAGGAGCCTGGCACATTGAATGCTTTTGAAGAAAAGAAACGCATGTGCACAGCGATTGCTCCTTCTGTTACCGGTATTTACACAGGGCGTTTAGCATTAGAAAGGCCTAGAAACTCTGAGCCCTGAGGCATCCCCAAGGAAACACCTGAAACTAGCACTTGCAGCTGAGGGTTAAGCTCTCAGCAGTGACACTAGCACCACATCCTGTCTGAGCTCCTGCTGACAGCTCAGCCCTGGCTTGTGGGGCCCCTGGCAGGGTTGGGGATGGCAGAGCAGACAAGCAGAATCCACAGGAGGGAAGGGTGGCACTGCTCCCAAGCCCAAGGGAGCTTGGCTGAGCTGTCACTGACGTGTATACACTCATTCTCACCTCCGAGATGATGGCAATGTTTCCATCTGCCCCAACTCTGTTCATGACTTGAGAGGAGATATGAGGATCGGAGAGGGCAGGGGGAAGTGGCACAACCAGGAACCCAGGCACCTGGAAGCAGGCCTGAACGCTGCCACTTCACGCAGTGCCAGGCAAATACGACAACAATCAGAATAGCTGAGGACCCACCACTCCAGCTTCAAAATCACCCAAACCAAGGGCTGGTCTGTAGGTAGCACCCAAAGTGGAATGACTTCAGAGGCACAAGAAGCTAGCTGCCCTCAGGACTCTCCGTGAGGCCTGATGCTATTGCCCGAAGGTCCACAGTTCAAGCCTCACTGCTTTGGTAAGAATCTGTTCCACTGAGGTACAAAGGGCTCCTGGGGGATCCGGCCCAAAGGGAAAGTCTTACCTCTCTCTGTACCCCCGGGACCTTCCACTCCTCCAGAAAATAAAAGTCCTTCCCAAGTGGTTCTGACTGGGAAAGGAGCTGGAGATCAACATGGAAGAGAAAGGGGGCACTGAACTTGGAAGGAAGGACAAAACCAGGCTTCCTGTTTGTCCATTGCCTCTAAATCTAGTATGACCCTAACAAAGCTAAGGTGAGGTAGAAAGCACTGGGGTCATTACCACCTCTGACAGACAAGGAGTATGAGGCTGGAGGTGGTTAAAAGGTTCACCTAGATCTCCTGGCCTAACTCTGCCATAAGCCCCAAGTTCTTGAAGATAGCCCCCTCCTTTAATGTGACAAATCTGGTCTGGCAACCCCAAAGTCCAGGTTGGCTGACCAGCTTCCCCTAGACCAGGACCTTCCTCTTGGGGAGGAATGTCCTGGGCCTGCTGTGCTTCTGATCCCCTCTGCCCTCCAGGTGTCAGATGGGGTCCAGTCCATGGAGCATGCACACCCAGGAACACTGCAACCTTGTGGGAAATGTCGCCCACTCCAGGTTTCATTCCCCCTGCCACTTCAGCTGATATCCAAAGTCAATTACGGATGTGAATTCCCACTGGGGGAATGACCAGAAATATTGGGAATCACTCTGGGCCAAAGAATACTCCTGGGAAGACACCTGGTTTCCAGGGCGGCAGCCAAGGCATCCCCATCAACACCCAGGCTGGTCTGGACAGCCGCTCTGCCATCCCCACACACAAGGAGGTGGCAGGATAATACCCTCCCGCCCCCCACAGTTCTTGGTCCCCTTTGCAACCACACACAATACTTACAAAAACATTTAGAAAAGCTCCATTAAAAGAAAAGAAAAAAGTTTCAAAATAACAGTTTCAGATTTCCAGTACCTATTCTGCAGGCTGTCTGTCCACTCTTATTTCTCATGTTGACAGAAGCGAAGACCTCCGTCTACAAAATCAAGCCCCAGGCCCTGGATGTCTCTCTCACCCTCTACTGGAAAGGCCACAGCCTCTGGTCCTCTTGCCTGTCTGTGGTGCCTGACAAAGGCCCCCACCAAAGCTTGGCATCCTCTAAGCTTTAATGGATCCTTTATAAGTCAGGAATGTAGAAAAGGCAGCAAAGAGTGACAGGCTTAGGAAACAGGAAATTGAGGCATCTGGTCACATACACACACACTTGTCACCGAAAAGGCCACTGCTTCCCATTTGAAAGGAAAAAAAAAATCTCTCTAAAGCCATCCCAGAATGAGGAACCAGCATCAGGCACAAGTGGAAAGCCCTGCAGGTGTAGAGGAGGTCCTGACCCGGTGCCCCAGGAGAGCTGGAGGGTGGTCCCCGCTGGCCCTGGCCTGGTCAGCCCTCCTCGGAGCGGCTGGGCCGGGGCAGGGGTGGGCTCCCGGGTCGGGCGGAGAGAGCAGGAAAGTGCGGGCCCACCTGGCCTCGGGCGTGAGTCTGCATGTGGACGGCCAGGTGGTGGTTCCGGTTGAAGGCCCGGCCGCACTGAGGGCACTGGTAGGGCCGCTCGCCGGTGTGGATGCGCTGGTGCCGGAAGAGGTCCGAGGGCCGGCGGAAGGCTTTGCCGCAGTAGGGGCAGGCGGGCCAGCCCTGGCTGTTGCCCGTGTGCTGGCGCTGGTGCAGCAGCAGGCTCTTCCGCTGCGGGAAGAAGCGCAGGCACTCGCTGCAGTGGTAGACCTTGGCGGCCGCAGGCCTCCGCCCCAGGAAGGCATGGCGGCCCTCAGGCTCCTCGGGGAGCCAGCGGATGACCGGCCCGGGCACCACCACCTCCCCCGGCTCAAGTGCCGAGTGGGCTTCCCCCCACCCGGTCGGCGAGCCGACCCGGGCCTCCCGGTGCTCCTCCTCCACGTGGGTCCGCTGGTGGATGGTCAAGTTAATCTTCAAGCGGAAGCTCTGGCCGCAGTCGGGACAGGGGAAGGCCCGCTCTCGCCGTCGAGGGAGGATGCGGGGCGGCTCACCCACCGCCCCTGGTGGCCGAGGGTCCCCTGCCCGCACCCTGGGCACTCCCCCAGCGTGGAGCCGGCCGGAACCCCCAGTCCTGCTCCTGGGCCCTTTGGGGATTCTGCACTCGGTCTGGCTTGGGGTCTCTCCTAGGAAGAGCTGCCCAGACACCATCTGGCCCTCAGATGGTGCCTCTGTCTTGACGACCACATCACCGCCGCCACCTGGCGAAAAGAATCTGCATTGATTTCCAGCGGACCTCACCGCCCCTGCAGGGCCACAGAGCCAGTCCTGGCCTCCAGGCGGGGCTCCAGCCACACCAGTCCTGCCAGCCCCTGCCTTCACAGATCCCTTTCTCCCCTGAGTGCTCCAGCGCTGGGCACGGGTCCTGCTCACTCACCCCACTGAGCAGGCACTGCCTCCTAACACATCCGGTCTCACGCTGTCACACAGCCCAGAGGCTCTGATGGCCCACTCCTGGAGGTAGCTAAGGCCGTCAGGAGAGAGGAAACACCTCTGCTCAACCAGGAGCCAGGGAGCTGGGGGGCAGGGGGCAGACCAGGGGAGACAAAGTGAGGCCTATATCCTGGCCTGAGACACACTGGCCATGCAGGACCCCCAGATTTAGTTCCGATCTATGAATGACAATGAGCCCTGAGGACTCTGACTGCCCCCAGACTAGGTAAGAGGTGTCAGGCCTGGGGGTGACGGGTGACTCCACCAGCTCAGAGCTTACCCAGCCACATAACAAATCCACACTGAGCATCCACCACCTGCCTAGCCCCATGCTCTCAGGTGACAGAAAGCAGGCATGAGGACCTGGGCTTCCTGGCTGGGCCTCAGTGTGGGTCACACTTGACTCTGAGGTGGGACTGAGGCAGCAAAGGCTGGTCTCAGCAGTAGCTCCCAGGGGTCCCCTAAGGCTGGGAAGGCAGCTCCTGGCCTTGGAGCCCTGCCAGGAACACTGTGCAGTCTCCCAAATCCTCCAGCTGCTGCTCAGCCCCCAACCACTCTCTCCTCTGATCTCCCCTAGACCCCGGCAACCCCAGCTATCAGACCACAGAGTCTCCTCCACAGGTGACAGCGAACCTCGCCCTCTCCCTTTCAGAACGGAAACCTTCAGCCCGCTACAGACAACTTCCAAGGTCCAGGACAGGAGCGATTCCTATTCTTGCTGATGCATGAACTTAAACCACCAGCCAGGAGGCCGCTGCGGAGGAGAGCCCTTAACTGGTGAACCTCCAGGACAGCACCTGATGGCCAGACCTGAGGTTCTCTGCTCACCGCTCACCCAGTAGTCCTCACAAATCACTCATGGCAGAACTTCACTTCTGTTAGAAATGACCCACTGTTTTTAATTTAGTCCTCCAGCTACAGAACCGTTAAGAATCTGTAAGACTTATCTAAACTGAGGTGAAACCCTGCTGTATTTAGAAGGCCGCCATGGTATTCCTGAGCCTAGGAATCGCTGAAGGCCTCAGGCCCTCTTTGTGAAGGCCAAGGCTCCTAGATCTCTCCATTTGAAGCCCTTCTGCAGCCACGTCCCAAGCTGGAGGTAGACCTAGACCGCACGTCTGCCTCCCACTGACACAGGAACCAGGATGGAATGGGGAGGGGGGTGCGGAGAGCTGGATTCCTTCCTTTTGGCCTGAAATAGGTAATATTCACTCTTTCTTTCTTCCCTGTTCATCAGGGTGTAAGGCCAGTTTACAGAAAATGCACAGACTCTAAGCAGGAAGAGCTAAATTTAAATTGCAGGCCACCACATTCAAACTGTAAGAGAGAGAGGCTGTGAGCCTGGGCCACTTCACAGGGCGGCTGTGAGGAAGCCTTTCTGTCACCAGACTTACACACCTGGCAGCACGTAGCTTGTTTTCAAGCAGCACCTTTCCAGCCAGACCAGACCACAATGAGGGAAGAATAGAACCATAGGTGATTTGGGTCCCCAGAGCCCCAGGGAAGCACCACCTGGGGGTGAGGGATGGATCCCCTCAATGGGTCCCTTCGTGCAACCCCCACCCCACTCCCAAAGGGCCCCCGCGCTCCTCTGAGGCTCTGCTGTGGCCACAAGGCCTCCTCCCTTCACTCACCTGGTCCCATGTTGGGCAGGATGTCCCTGGGGGGGGAGGTTGGTGACTCCCCACCTGAAGATTCTTCCTCCTGTTTAACCGAAGACAGAACGCTGGTGCTGGCTGGGGGCCCTGTGAGAGAGAGTCCCGTGAGGGCCTTTCCCAACAGCGGGTCCTGCCCAGAGACACAGCCACTCTCTAGCAGGCCCTGGATAGGCTCAAGCGCCTACCCACGAGGAAGAGGGAGCATGGGGTTCTGTCCAAGGACTACGGTGCCTAACCCACAGCCTCTGCATCAGAGAGGGGAGGAGATGGGTGAAGGCCACACCGCCATCCCCATGTGGGCAGTGCTAACAATTGGCCCCTCAGCATCTGGGTGTCACCCTGCAGGGCCTCAAAAGGACAGGGCGCTTGGGGAGGCCCAGAGCACAGCGCCAGGTCTGTGACAGAGCAGGGACAATGAGAAGGACCTCTTATAGGATGGACACAGGGAAGGGAGGGTGTCACCGCAACTGCAGAGGCCCATGTTCAGTGGGGGAGGTGCACAGAAATAACTGGAGAGAAAGCAACCCAGAGACTGAAGGGTCAGGTCGGCAAGAGGGGCAAGCCACGCCAGCAAAGCAGTCTAGAGACAGAAAACGAGGCTCTGCGTTATCTACCAAATGCTATGCTAAATGCCCTCTGAGTTATAGGATAGGCAGAAATGTCCCTTAAACAAAAGCAGACAGAGAACACTGGAAGCAGTGACTGAAGCCACAGAGCCCTCGTCCCCAGAGGAATACACATGCTGGCACATGCCAGCCACACAACACACACTGCCCGTTAACGCAACTGTCCTAAGAACCCTGAGAAGGCCCATACCCACCTCCTTTGCCTGTCCCCTCACTCCAGCCAGACACATATGAGGAACCCACACCTTTGCTCAGACTGTCTCTTCCTGCTGAAAATATCCTATGTTCTCACCAAAATCTACCTCTAAGGCCTGTCTCAGTGGTCCCTTTCCAGGAAGCCTGTGAGCCCAGCCCAGCCCCCAGCCATCTCTCCTACCCTCCAGCTTCAGCGCTTACTCTCAGCACTGCACGCCTGGTACTGCTGCTGGGACACTGTCCACATGGCTGCGTGGCGGCCCTCACTCACCGGCGCTTGTTCCAGGAGGGGCTGCTCTTGTTTCCGGGTCTTGCTGGTGCTTGCAGACCTGACCATCTTTTGGTTCCTCCTGGGCAGGGCTGACAGGGATGGGGATGTGCTCTGGATGAGGAGGAAGGCCTGGGAAGGGCAAATCAGTGACACTGAGGAAAACACAGAGGTTCCCAGGTGGCCAGGAGCCTCTGGGGAATGGCTAAATGCAGTCACCTGGGGCATCAGATCAAATAAAGGGAATGAAAATTAAGTGGACTTTGCTGATCATCTAGTGACTAAAGTCTAGACTAAAACTTCCAGGTCTGAGAAAAGGAAACAGTATACAGAGCATGGTAAGTTATCTGACGGCACCAGACAGGTCATGACACAGCAGGACCAAGGAGCTGGCTTTGTAGGCACTCCCAGCTCAGAACAGTACAAGGGTAGCTCCCAATCCCAAGTCCTCCAACAGGCTGATGTATAAAGATCCCCTGGGGGGCACTCCCCTCAAGGTTCTTATCAGTAGCTCTGGGTGGTCCTAGGAAGTACGTATTTTTAAGCAGCTTCCCAGGGAAAAAGACATGAATATTTCACAGAATAAAAAATTAGAATGGCTCATAAACAAATAAAAGATACTCAACCATACTCATAATGAGAGGTACCATTAAAACGACACCATAGCCAGACACTACAAGAAAACTACAGACCAACATCCCTTATGAACACTGATGCAAAAATCCTCAACAAAATACTAGCCAGCTGAAGTCAGCAGCATATGAAAAAGATTAAACACCATGACCAAGTGGAGTTTATTCCTGGAATGCAAGGATAGCTCAACATATGAAACTAGATCAATGGAATACACTGAAGGGGGGAAAAAACCCACATGATCATCTTGGTTGATGCACAAAATTCAACATCCTTTCATGAAAAAAACCACTCAACAAACTAAGACTAGAAGGAAACTACTTCAATATAACAAAGCCTTAATAAGGAAGGAAATTCTGATATATGCTACAACAGACATAAGCCTTGATGACACTATGCTGAGATAAGCCTGTCAGTCACAAAAAAGACAAATATTGTATGATTTCACTTATATGAGGTCCTTAGAGCACTCAAAATAATAGAAACATAAAGTAGAATTGTGGTTGCCAGGTGCTGGGAAAGGGGGCAAAATGGGGGAGGTTACTGTTTGATGGATATAGAATTTCAGTTTGACAAGATGAAAAGAGCTATGAAGATGGATGGTGGTGATGGCTGCATAACATTATGAATGTATTTAATACCAATAAGCTGTAACTTAAAAACAGTGAGGATGGTAAATTTTATGTTATATGTATTTGACTACAGCTAGAAAAAACAGTACTACTAATTAATACACAGTACAACAGAGATGAACTTTGAAAATATTATGCCAAGTGAAAGAAGACACAAAAAGCCACATATGATTCCATTTATGTGAAATGTCCAGAATAGGCAAATCTATAGAGTCAGAAAGCAGATCTGTTGTTGCTTAGTGCAGGGGGGTTGGGAGGGGGTTTGGGGCGACAAATGAAAGATATAGGGCTTGTTTTTGAGGTGATGAAAATGTTATAAAACTGACCGTGGTGTTGGTTGCACTTACCTATAAATACGCTAGAAACCACTGAATTGTATATTTTAAATGAGTGAATTGTGTGGTATATGAATTACATCTCATAAAGCTATTTTTTTAACTACACTGAAATACTTCTTTTTAAAATTATTTATTTCTTTGTTTATTTTTAATTTTTTTTTGTAGGGGAAGGTCTATTTATTTACTTATTTTTAGAGGAGGTACCAGGGGTTGAACCTAGGACCTCATGCATGCTAAGCATGTGCTCTATCACTTGAGGTATACCCTCCCAGTCTACCGAAATACTTCTTATCTACTAAGCAGATCAAAATCCTTCAAGTCTGAACATATTCTCTGGTGGCAAGGCTGTGGGGAAAGAGGCCTTCTTTCACAATGCTGATGGAAGTGTAAATGATATAGCCGCCATGGAGGGGAATCTGGTGATAAATTCTTGAAAAATTACATATTCATTCACCTTTGACCCAGCAGTCCAGCTTCTAAGACTCTATCCCAAAAATATACTGGCAAAAATATGAACTGACTTATGCACAAAATATTCCCTAAGAATTATTTATATCAGCAGAATACTGGCTATTCCCCAAATAATTCATCAGTGGTGACTGGTTAAATAAAGAATGGTATATCACAGCATAGAACATGCCACACTCTCAGAAGAAATGAGGAAGATCTCTATATATAGTGCTGTGAAGTATCTCCAAGACACATAGTATGGGGGAATACAAAGGTATCTATGTGTTACTGATATTTTCAAATGGAAACATTGGAAATATAAATGAGAAAGAAATAAAAATAGTTATCTACAGGGAGAGGGTAGGGACAAGGACAGAAATGAGACTTTGCTGAATGTAACCTGTTAAATCATTTTGACTTTGTAAACATGGCTTATATGTTCAAAAAGTTAAACTACATAAAAAAAGAGTAAAAAGAGCCGACCCTAAAAATCTAAAAATAAGCAGAAACAAATAAACTTAACTGTGTATCAAGTTGGTGGCTGGCATAACCACATGGAGAAAATAATTACTCCAAGTGACTTTAAAAGGCATTATTTTGTCTATTAAGTCCTGAATGAAATGCATTCAGATGACAAAAATAGCTGCAAGGAAATCTCAAATTTCAATTAAAAATGTAACTGTTAGTAATATTGACTCAACTATTTCAAATTATTTCAAAATGTAAGATATTATAGGATAATGAAATATTAGGATTTGGGTATAAGATAATGTAGATGAGTAATTATGCTAATATAGTTAGGAATTTAAGATTTCCATGTAAAAGTGACATACAGCTATAAAATAAAAGAACATTAAGTTGGAATTAGAAATATCATATGAACTCATGGTTTTTTCTTCTCAAAAATACACATTTTCTTAAAAGGCCTAGAAGTAATACCAAAAATTAGCAATTACTGGCACTCACACTGTAGTCTCTGAATATCATTCCTCAATGAAAGAAATCAAAAATCCTTGGAGAAACTCTTACTCCAGATCTGGGGAAGGAAATACACAAGATAAACCTAGAACATCTTATGGTGTCTGAACACCATCGAAGTCACATCAAAATGACCTATAGGTCAACATGAAGGGGCTCCCAAGAGCTAAAAATGGGACAGTTTAAGTATGAAAATAATGGCTGCAAGAACTGCCTGTATGAAATATTCAACAATCTATGAAGTCATAGTAGGAATAAAAAAGAAAAGACAAACCCAAGTATCAGTCACCTTTGGAGGCTTCTAAAGCAGCAGCCCTTCATTCTGAAAACCAATGAAGGGAAAGAATTATGTGTCTATCTTGCCTTTTCTGTACAGAGTGTATTTCAAAGGAACTGAAAGAGCTGATTAGGGAAATTATTGTTTGTAACATAACTTCAGCTATTAAATATAGAAGTAATGACAGAATTTCATCGTTTTGCAACCCCTAATAAAATAATGAATCTGGGTAACAATCTTCAATGGCTATTAAAATCATTAGGTGGAAAGTTGATGAGGAACTTTATGATAGAAGGATAAGGCTGACAGTCACAAAAAGGCAATCGGGTTAAGACTGAAACCATAAAACTCCTAGCAGAAAACATAGGCGGTAAGCTCCTTGACATCAATCTTGGCAATGGTTTTTGGATTTGACACCAAAAGCAAAAATAAACAAGGGGGAATACATCAAACTAAAAAGCGTCTGCACAGCAAAGGAAATCATCAACAAAATGAAAAGGCAACCTACTGAATGTGAGGAAATACCTGCAAATCATATATCTGATAAGGGGGTAACATCCCCTTATACAACATCCCCATTATACAACTCAATAGCAAAAAAAAAAAAAAATCCAATTTAAAAAATGGGCAGAAGATCTGAATAGACATTTTTCCAAAGAAGACACACAGATGGCCAACAGGCACGTGGAAAGATCCTCAACATCACAAATCATCAGGGAAGTGCAAATCAAAACCACAGTAAGACATCACCTCACACCTGTTAGAACGTGTGATGAGAAATAACAAGGATGTGGAGAAAAGGGAACCCTCATGCCCAGAGGTGGGAATGTAAATTGGTGCAGCCACAATGGAAAACAGTATAGGAGTTCCTCAAAAAATTAAAAATAGAACTAACATATGATCCAGCAATCCCACGTCTGGGTATTTTTCCAAAGAAAACAAAAACACTAACTCAGAAAGATATCTGCACCCTGATGTTCACTGCAGCATAATTTACAAAAGCCAAGATACAGAAACAACTTGAATGTCCACTGATAGATGAATGGATAAAGAAAATGCGGTGTATATATGTATGATGGAATATTCTTCAGCCATTAAAAATATGAAATCTTGTCATTTGCAATAACCATGAGGACATTAAGCTAAATGAAATAAGTCAGAGAAAGACAAGTACCATATGATCTCACCTTAACAAGTGGAATCTATTAAAAACAAACAAACAAAAACGAGATCATAGATGCAGAGAACTGGTGGTTGCTAGAGGTGAGGGGTGGAGGTAGGTGAAACGGGTGAAGAGGGTCAAAAGGTACAAACTTCCACTTTCAAAATAAATAAGTCATGGGAGTGTAACGTACAGCATGTGACTATAGCTAATAATACTGTATTGCATATCTGAAGGTTACTAAGAAAGGAAATCTTAAAAGTCCTCATCACAAGAAAATAATTCTGTAACTGTATGGTGATGGATGTTAACTAGACTTATTGTGGTGATCATTTTGGAATATATACAAATAAATCATTATGTTGTACACTTGAAATTAATAGAATGTCAACTGTACCTCGATAATTTAAAAAAAAAAAGGCAAGCAGACCTTCGTGCCTTCCAGTGTGATGTAGCAGGGAGTACACAGTGCCACCTCTGAAATAGTCTTGCCAATGTGGTTGAACTTGAATCTAAATAAGCCTGTAGACCCGCCTACCAGTTCACAGGAAATAGAAGAACATTTTGAATGACACCAAATCCAGAATGTGGGAAGTAATGGCATTTAAAAAGATGTAAGATAAATGACATCAAAATGTCAACAAATGACATTTAATGTCAATTTTATTTTAATTAATTGTCAATTTAAATATCAATAAATGATATTAAAAGGGGAGAGATGAGGATGTTCCATCAACTATGAACGGACAAAATATGGTACATCTATATGACAGAATATTATTCAGCCACGAAAAGTAATGAAATAAGCAGACACACTACAACATGGATAAACTTGAAGACGTGCTCATTGAAAAAAGGCAGACACAAAAGGCCACAGAGTATATGATTCCATTTACATGAAATATCCAGAAAAGGCAAATCCATAGAGACAGAAAGCAGGTTAGTGGTTGCCTGGGGCTGGGGAGGAGGGGAAGGGAGACAGGCAGTTACCCCTAGTGGGTATAGGTTTCTTTTTGGTGGGACAAGAAAATTCCAAAATTAGATTGTGGTGATGGTCACACAACTCTGTGAATATAGTAAAAACACTGAATTGTATACTTTAATCCATGAATTGTATGGTGTGTCAATTATATCTCAATAAAGCTCATAAAAAAGGGGAGGGCTTTTACAGGCTTTTTATAGACTTTTTATAAACAAAATACAATTTGTGGACTTGGGTTTATTAGAATAAGGATCCAAATACCTATATAAAACATTTTTGAGACAATTGGGGAAAACAGAACATGGACTAGGAATTAGATGATAATCTGTTGGGTGTGGTAACGGTATCATGGTTGTGTTAAGAAAAAGGAAAAGCAGAGATGGATGAAGCAAATTCAGCAAAATCTTGATCATTTTTTGGAGCTGGGTGATGCCCATTTGCAGGTTCACAGTACTATTCTCTTTACTTTCATTTACTCTAAAAATTTGATTTAAAAAAAAAAGCTACCAGAGGATCCTGATATGCGGTCAACTTTGGAACCACCGTCCACACACAGCTTGGGGTCACCTCCACAAAGGGAAGCCGAGACATGATGAGCCTGACAGCTGCAGGGCACAGCTGGAGGGCACGGCCGGAGGGGGAACGCTGCGGCTCCTAGTATTATGTCCCCACTCACCGTGAAAGGCTCAGCTTCTCATCCTCCATTTCACTTAGTCCTCAGAACAACCCAGTGAGGTCCCCCACAGATGTGGAAACTGTACGGCTCTATGACAAAGCCTTGCCTCTGCCCCTGGCCCGGCCAGCCTAGGAGGGAGCCTGCCCCATAGGCCTCCTTCCTGGCCTCACAGTACAGGGAAGCCCAGGAGAGCGAGGGCACGGCTCCACTGGCCCCAGCCACTCTGCCATCTTGCCGCCACTCACCAGCACCCAGCCTCCTCAGGCATGCTTCCTCTCTCTCATTCCCCTCCTCCTGGCCCCATGGGCCTTCAGGACAAGGCTCCTCTCCCCTCTCCATCCGGGTGAGGATGTCCGGTTTGGAGATGGCATAATCTGCGTACAGAAAAGAGAGCTGGGTCAGCTCCAGTCACCTGCCCAGAGAGACGCAGACATACCCAGAGGAACAGAATCCAGAGCAAAGACACAGACCACAGGAGGCCAATTCGCAGACAGGAGCCTTACCCAGGGAGACCAGCATCTCGTAGTTGCCCCGCATCACATGCTTGTACAGCTCCTTCTGCCACTCATCCAGCTTCCCCCACTCCGGCTCAGAGAAATACACGGCCACATCATCAAAGGTCACTGGCACCTGGAACCACAGGGTCATGCAAGCTCACCCACTCACTTAAAGGCGCGGCCTCAGGCTGTCCCACCCCAGGTGCCCCAGGGTTACCTTGGGGGCCTCCCCCTTGCTGCCCGGGGGCAGCCGCAGGATCCAGAAGTTCCTGTTCCGCAGCAGGTTCTCCATGTTCTCCAGCCGCCTCTGCAGCAGCCCGTACTCCTGCAGCAGGGTGCCCAGCACGGCCCACTTGCCCTCCAGCTGGTTCCCGAACTCCACGGCCGTCTTCTCGCAGTCGGCCAGCTTCTTCTCGGTTGTCCCCGTCCGCCCCTCCAAAGTCAGCAAGCGGGCCAGGCAGGAATCCACCTTTTTCTCCAAGGCCTGGATGGCGGCCACCACCGTCCACAGCGTGATCTCCGTGGAGTAGAGGTATGAGTTCTTCTCGGCAGTCGGCTGCGGGGATGGGGAAGGCGTCGAAGGTCTTTCGTCCCCTGCTTGCTTGTCCCTCTCAGGAGCCTGGCCACAGGAGAAAGGAGAGGGGTTATCAGAATTACAGTCAAAATGTCCACCTCAAAACGAAACCTGAGACTGGCACCTGCCCAGGTGAAGCCCCATCTTTGATTCTGAGGACCAGTCAGGCAGCCGTGGAGGGGAGGACATCTAGCCTCAAGCACAGAGACACTGGCTGGACCAAAACGTTAGCAAGTGGGAAACAGGAGGAAAAACATGGCCAAAGATGGAAAGTGTGGTCTCACAGATGACCTCCCTTCCTAGGCCTCTGCCTCTGCCTCTGCCTCTGAAATCCCGAGAACATGAGCTCTGCAGTCACACAGCCCGAGAGCAACTAGCAACCCCACCACTCACGAGCTGCTAACTTTAGTGAGGTTTGTTAAACATTTCAACTTCAATCCCACATCTAGAAAATGGGGGCAACAACAGTACCTACATGATAGGATGGTGAGAATTAATGATACAATCTTTGTACACAGCACTTAACACAATGCCCAGTGCGTGGCAAATACCCAATACCCGTGAGCCCTATGTTGTTACAGCTCAGATGATAATGATGAGGATGCTAATGATGGTGATGTTTCTGGCTCAGGGATGCAGTAGTTCATATGGCCTTTCTTCTCCATCTCTTTCATTACACTGTCCTTCAGCATCTTGGAAAAGAGCTTGTGACATCCTCAGCTTACCTTGGCGCCTGACGACAAGGCCTCGGTCCCAGTCCACCTTGCTAGAAGCCTTGCTGGAAAGATGAATTAATATTTCATCCCCTCACTGCTCTTATTCTCATGGTCAAATCCCCATCAAGTCCTATCTGTTGACTTCTGATACTTTCTCAAATCCATCCTCTTTCCTCCTTCTCCACTGCTGTCACTGGTCCAAGCCCCAATCACCCTTCCCTTGAACCACTGCCACTCTGCCTAGTCAGTTTCTCCAGTTCACCCTACTCCTCTCCTCCCTCCTCACTCCCACAGTACACCTTCCAAAGGGTGGTCAGTAACCTTTTAAATACACAGACTAGATCATGTTAGTCTTCTCCTTAAAACTCTTTGATAGCTTCCTAGTGTGCCCAGAATAAAACCTGAATGACTAATCGTATCCCAGCCTACCTCCCTGACCTTACATCCTCCTGGGTGTTAACCTCCTTGGATTCCTATGATGCGCCCAGCTCTCTCCTCTATCTTTTTTTTTTTAAGTTGGGGGAGGTAATTAGGTTTGTCTTTTTTTTTTTTTTTTTTTTTTTTTGATGGAGTTACTGGGGATTGAACCCAGGGCCTCCTACAAGCTAAGCATGTGCTCTACCACTGAGCTATACCTTTCCCCCTCCTCTACCTCTGTGTTAGCTCTTCCTGCACCTCTCTGTACGCTTGGCTCCCTGTCATAGAAGGCTCCAGCTTAACCATTGCCTCATGGAGACTTTCACTGACTGACACATCTAAAATAGGCCCCCTGCCAGTCCCTTCCCTCACAGCACTAGTAATCTATGATCATGCTATGTGTCTGCCTGTGTTATGGTTTGTTTCTGCTACAAGAACATAAGCTCCATGATGGTATGTGTTATTCGCTGTTGCATTCCCAGCTTCTGAAAGAACCCCCTACTCACAGCAGATGCTCAATAAGTACCTATTGAATGAATGACTCAACAATTAAACAACATATTCATTCAAGGACAATTGCTGAACAGCTATTATAGTAAAGGTACAATGCAGATGCAGAAAAAATTTTGTGGTTCTTCCTTCTCTTGGAGAAAAATTACGTACAGTAATAATCATAATAAATAAGTGTGATACCAAGGGCTAACAAAAGTTGACGGCATATCTGTCCTGTTTGGAGAGCTTCTTGGGAGCTCACGTGCTGCAGGCCAGCAGAGGGCAAGGAGCGGCTGGACAAGAATGGTCAGAAAGAGTGCTGAGAAAGGGGTCCTGGGCCATGATGTCAGGTGTACCCCTACAGAAAGGCCTTCCTGAGGGCTTCCCCCAGGGAGCAAGGCCATAAACCCCAAGAACTCCCACCCTCTTTTTTTCCCTTGCACTCAGAGAACCTAAAAAAGGCACACACCAAACTGGCTAATTAAAGAAGAGAGAGAAGCTCCTCCTTAAAAAGCATCCAGAAAAATCAAAGCTTCAAAAACTTTGTTACATGTATTAATTATAGTCGATACCATTTATTGAGCTTTTTACAAATGTTCTTCTAGTATGTCAAAAAAGGCCAAAAGATTTTCTCCGAATTGGACATATTGCACATTATCAGGTAACATTCTAGTATCTATCAAACTAGTCTTTTAAAAAACAAAAAACAAAAAAACACCTACAAACCCTCCAGTAAACATCTTGTCTTGGGTAAAAATAGAATACTTAGGTACTTTAAAGGGGCTGTAATTCCAGAGTCCTGGCCTGGGCGTCAGGCTCTGGCCTCGACTAGATGGGCGACCCTGGACCGGTCGCCACCCAGAGCCTCAGACTTCGGTTGTGAGAACCGAACGGGGACGGCGCCCCGACCCTCCCCGCCGGCCTCCGGGGCCGCCGGACCTCCAGCGAGACAATGGAAGGGGGTACCAGGTACTTGGTTCAAATACGAGGGCTTGTCATCTTAAGTGTGACTAGAAATCCCGGCCTGTCCCCCGACGTCGGGGCCGCCCGCCCAGCCGGCCTGGCGTTTGGGCCGCCCGGCCACTCGGCCTGGAAGCGGACCGAGCGGGCCCGACGCGCGGGCGCGGGAGCGGGCGCGGGCGCGGGCCTGGGCGGAGGCGGCGCGCGAGGAGGCCGCGCTGTGGGGCCGCCCGGGCCGCCCGAGCCGCCCCGCCCAGACACTCGCGGGCCCACGCGGCGCTGCGGCGGCCCGGCCGGGCTGGGCGTCCGCGCGCCAGGCGCTTACCGGGGCGGGCGCCGCTTCGGCCATGGCTGCCCGCGTCCCTCTCTCAGAGGCTCTTCTCCGACCCGGCCTGTCGGGCCCGGCGCGGCGCGGCGGCGGCGGCGGAGGCGGAGCGGAGCCGCCCAGCCTCGGAGCTCCTGCCGGGCGGCCGCGAGCTGCGTCCGAGCCACGTGCCCCGCCGGCCCTTTAAACAAGAGCTGCGCTGGCGGCCGGGCCCGAGGGCGCGCACAGCGCCCCCTGCAGCCCGAAGGACCGCACGCCCGCGGTCCGCGGCCGTCCGTGCCCACCCGCACCGGCGGCCACGGAGGTCTCGCGGGCGGAACCGGCCGCCCGCCCTCGCCTGGGCCGCAGGAGTCGACGCCGGGGCGGGACGCGCCGCGGCCCCCACCCCGGTCGGGCTCCCGTCGGGTGGCGGCGATCTTCGGGCCAGGAGGGCGCGGGCCACGCGAAGGGGCGGCTAGGTGGGCCCAGACGGGGACCCTAAACCCTCTCCAGGGCGCTGGGGCTGAGGGACCCCAGCGTCGCACACCGGGGAATCTGGCCAGGGAGCTGATGGACACCCGCAGGGAACTTCGAAGCTTTGGAGGAAGAAGGGCAGTCATTGCTGGATAAACTCAAAGTGTATGCAGATTTGCCGTTTTAACCGCCTCTAACGGACCTAAATTGACTATTAGTTTGGGTATACATTATGCCCAGCCATGTAATTTAGATTTGGAAGTGGACCTCCAACTTAATCACAAAGCATTATAAGGGGAGGTTATTAGCAGAGGGAGACCAGAAGTATAACCAAATCCCCCTTCTTCCACAAAGCCATCCCTAGTTCAGACACCACTGAGCTCCCTATTCTGTGAATTCCCATTGTATCTGTTCATTCAAAAAAATGTGCAGTGAGCACCTATGTGGGAAGCCCCTGTGCTCAAGAGCTGTGGAGTCCAGATATAATTAAAGACACAGTCCCTACCTTCAAAAAGCATCACATCCTGTTGACTGTACCTCAGTGACCTTATCCATCTCTCCTTGTCCATTGCTCTCTTCCCACTGCAGCTCTGCCCAGTCAGATCCTCACTGGCTCTTGTTGATCTCACCCAAAAATCTACTAACATGTCCCCCACCCCAACAACAAAAGCTTGTTATGAGTCTTATCAGGTTAATATTCCCAAATCACAGCTAGATTCAGTTCACCCTTTCTGCTCAAAACTCTCAGCAACACATAACTCAATAAAATCCAAACTCCTTAATCTGACCACAACCCCTCTTTCCAACCATGTCCCCTACTACTCCCCTCCTCACATCCCACCCTCCATCCAAGTCGAATGAATTGGTGTTTAGTTGTACATGCCTTATAATGTCTATTCTGGTCATGTTGTTCCTTTTTAGAATGTCTTTTGTCCCATCATTAAAGATCTACTTCAAAAGTCATCTCTCATAAAGCCTTCCCCAATGTCCCACAACTGAATGTAATTGTTCTCTGAATTCTTGCAGACTTTTAGCTTCACTTAGGACAAATAATTTTCTATCTTCTATTAGATTTCCTTGACAGCCTGTAAGCCCAAGAACAAAATCTCTTATTTAACCTTTTATCCTTCCCTCTGTAGACTTTGCACATGGAAGCTACCCAGATATTCATGAGTGGACCAAATCTAAGGCTATGCAAACGAGCAGTACAGGAAGAAAATAGATTTTCACCCCAATGTTCATAGTGACATTATTTACAATTCCCAAGATATGGAAGCAACCCAAGTATCCACCAACAGATAAGTGGATTAAGAAAATGTGGTGTGCATATATATACAACGGACTACTACTCAGCTATAAAAAAGAATGAAATTTTGCCATTTGCAGCAACATGGATGGACTTGGAAGGCATTATGCTAAGTGAAATAAGTCAGACAGAGAAAAACAAATACTGTATGATATCACATATGTGGAATCTAAAAAATAAAACTAGTGAATATAACAAAAAAGAAACAGACTCACAGAACAAACTAGTGGTTACCAGTGGAGAGAGGGAAAGGGGAAGGGGCAAAATAAGGGTAGGGGATTAAAAGGCACAAACTATCATGTATAACATAAGCTATAAGGATACATTGTACAATATAGGTGACGTAGCCAATATTTATAGTAACTATCAATAGAGTATAACCTTTAAAAATTGTGAATCACTCTACTATATACCTGTAACATATAATATTGTACATCATCTATACTTCAATTAAAAAATAATTTAAAAAAGGAAACATTTTGATAGAATGAAAACTAGGGCAAAGATGGTTGTTTCAGACAGATGCATCCCAAGTATTTAAAACAGTGCCTAGATAATCAGTGCTCAGTATGTATTTGTTGAATAAAAGAAATGGATGAGGGCAGCAGTCACAAAAGGAGGCTTACAGACTGAGCAGTGAAAAATAAATAGTATTCGTCCCAAAGAGGGCACTCTTGGGAGAGGGGAAGCATAAGCTAGATGTGGTGGTGGGAAAATACAGCTTATTGATAAATGACAGGAAATCCCACTGTGGCAGCAGCATCGAGAATTTAGTGTGAAAGATGAAGAAACTGGGAGTAGGTTAGGTTGTCCAAGTCTTGAGTTCTGCACTACAGAGCTTACTCGTTCTCAGAAGCCAAATGCATCGCAAGGCTTTGAGGAAAGCCAGGTCCAATCTGTGTTCCAGGACAGTAACTCTGGTAGCAAAAAAGGATGTGATTAGGGGTAGGAAACCAGTTGGGTTACTGAGTAGAAACTAGGTAGGTGATGATTAGGACCTTACCTGTAGGAACAGGAAGAAGATAAGACAGATTAGCGACAGATTAGTCAGTAAGGTTTGGCATATCATTCTTCACTCTGTGTTGATTTAAATCTAACTTGTTCACTCCTGTCCTCCAGACAGCTGCATTGCCCATTTTCTTCTCATCGGCTAGCAGAGCAAACCTTCAATGGACAGGTGAAACAGGCAAGATTTCTTGTATCACTTAAAATGTGCATTCTGTGCGTGCAGAGAATGGCCTGGAGATCTTGTTAGAATGCAGATTCTGGTCCGGTGAGCCTCAGAGTCTGCATTTCTACCAAGCTCCCAGGGACGTCGATGCTGCAGGTGCAGAGACCACACTTTGGGTAACAAGGACTTAGAATCCAATCCAGACACGAGGTACTTATTTGTGGTTAGCCAGAAGCAACACAGCCTATGGTCAAGTGTGTGGGCTCTGAAGCAAGATGGCCTGGGTCACAGCCACCTCTGCCTCACCTCTCAGGTCTCTTCCCACATCTCATGTGTAAAATGGGGTAATTAATACCCACCACACAGGGTCTTGTGAAGACTAAGTTCATTTCTACATGAAGGACAGTGACTATCACGTGAGTGCTCAGTAGATCTTAGTCATTTTTACACTAGTCTGATTGCTTAATACAATCATTTCCCTGCCTCAAGAACCTAACTTTGCTGGAGAAATAGGACCCTACTCTGCTTTCCTCCTGTGATGTAAGGCAAAGGCTGCTCACCCGAAAACACTCACGAGGAGGTAAGAATACTCAAGGCTGGGATACAGGGGTATCTAACACAAAAGCCTGGGGGCAGGAGGAGACTGAAGAATGGATTTGGGAGAGATGCGCGAGGCTTACCCCATGTCGTGAAGCTCAGCACCTCTCACGGCGCTGCCCTATGACCACTGCCCTGTGTGTTCAGTTTCTACACCAAGGGCATCCCATACCTTACAGCCACCGAGTTCATTTGTATCTGTTTAATTTGTTCCTTTTTATCCTTCCATCCCACTCACTCCTCCTGTGGGCAACTGTAATGCCTATATATAACTTTTCACTTCTGTGTGTTCTTACAAAATGATTTTTGTGTACATGCATTTTAAATTTACCTAAATGGCATTGTGTTACAGATCTCATTCAGTTCCTTACATTTCTCACTCAGCACTGTATGTTTAAGGTCCACCCATAAGGCTACATGCGTATCTAAGCCTGTCTTTCTAACTGCACCCCAGATCTCCTGGTGCACCCACGTCTCCCCTGTCCTACCTCCCACCTCCCAACGATTCCCAGACTGCCTGCAACCCACGACCACCACAGATGCAGTTCTGTGACTATCCCCATACGTGCTCTCTCCCATCTTTCTAGGTCTAAGGGCGGTCGCAGGTAAGGCTGTGCCATCGGACCTCTGGCACTACTGCTCCAGGTCAGGCACCCCCGCCACCTTGGCTTCAGGAGGGTATTCTTAACAAATGGAGAAAAACATTAAACAGTAGCACTGTTTTGTTGTTTTTTTTTTAACTTTGCTAGTAGCAAGTTTTATTCTAGGCAACTGCAAATCATCCAAGGGGACACTCACATAGGACCCACGAGCCCACTCCCCTCTCCCCAACATCAATGGGGCAGGTATTCAACACTCCTGAGAGACATCTGTATCATCTCAGGAAGAGTCAAGCCCAGAACTAATTTGCAAAGTGTGTAATCTGAACAACCTCAAGAAACAACTGGTGTAACAGGAACCAAGTCAAATAATCACTGGTACAAGCCCAACAACCTTAAGTAACAAAGTGGTCTTGTACCCCGGGCGGCTGCAGAGCACAGTGAGGACGGGATGGAAGAGCAGAGCGGCTGTGGGGAGAAACCCAAGCTCTCAGCTCCTTTCCAGGACTCCTCATTCCCAGCAGGGGTCTGTGGGGCCCACCCCACTACTCTCTTCCTCCTGGCCAGTTAGCCCCATTCAAGACTGCCAAGGACCCCCATAAGAGGGAGCCCAGCACCACGCGCCCAGTTTCTGGCCCAGCTAACTGTAGGTGGGCTGAAAGAGCCCCACAAATGATCCCCTCCTAGAGGGTAGGCCCAGTCCCCATGTTAGGAACGACTCCTACAACTCTGGAAATTTAAAGTGTCAGACTTTTTAAATCAACTAAAATCTAATTCCAAAAAAAAAAAAGTTCTTCAGAGCAAGGTAATCAGTTCATTTAAATTATTTCTTCTACTTGTTATTAACAAAGAGACTACAAAAGAGGAAACAGAGGGGCTGCTTCCCAGAGCCCTTCTACACATCTGCTCACTCCTTGGGCCCAACTCAACCCCTGTGAAGACCTGAATGCTGGGACAGGCCCCAGAACCAGACACCAGGGCCCACGGGGTCAGAGAGCCAACCCCAACCGTGACTATCTGCTCAGATGGGAAAACCAGACTCAAAGGTGCCAAGGAGACGGCAAACTTGGCAGCAGAGTAAAGACAGCAGGAGAGGCCTGGCCCCAGACGCCTCCTCTTCCCCAGTCTTCAGGAGCGCTGCTGGGCCTGGTGCCTGGTCAAGGGAAAGCAAATCAAAGCAACTCCCCTCAGGAAGAAGTCAGTCCCTGACTCTGCAGTGTCTCTTTAGGGGGACCAGTGCCACTCCCCTCTGCCCCCCCCAGACGGGCGAGGGGCTGGCACCCTTAAAGCAGGCCATTGGGCCTTCCAGGCTCCAGGGCCGGCCTGCCGCGCTCCCGCTGGTGGATCTTCTGGTGCTGCAGGAGGTGCTGCTTCTGGACAAAGCTCTTCTCACACTCGCTGCAACTGTAGGGCCGCTCGCCCGTGTGGATGCGCTGGTGCCGCACGAGATCAGACGGGTGGCTGAAGCTCTTGCCACAGTAACCACAGATGAGGGAACTCCGGCTTTTCCTCCAAGGGATGTGGCCAGGCAAGGCGACCAGGCTGTTGGGTGAGAACCGCTCCTGGACACAGTGCCCAGCACTGGGCCCCTCCTGCAAGTGGCAGCGCTGGTGAGTCACCAGGCTCACCCTGCAGCTGAACGTCCTCATGCACACGTCACACTGATGCAGCTTCGCCTTCCTGGACGGGGGCTTCAGCCGGGGCCTGGGCCGAACACTCTTCTCTGGCTCCGAGGCTGGGTAAGACTCCCACCCCGAGTGGGTCCGCAGATGTGTGGCCAGCTGCTGCTTACAGCGGAAGTCGATCTCACACTCAGAACATCTGTAGGGCCCAGAAGTGTCCCCTTTCAGCTTCAAGCCCTGCCCACACTCCTGACCCAGGTGCAGCTGCCTATTCGACTTCTGCTTCAGGGGGCAGCCCAGGGTTCTGCCACCACTGGGATCTCTACTTCCCTCAATGGGCCCTTCTGGATTAGCGTCCTTAGGACCTGATTCCAAGAGGACAGAAGCGCCCTGACCATCCCAGAGCCCAGCCGGCTCTGGGCTCAGGAGAGCGTGCTCTTCAGCAATGTCTGAGAACTCTCCAGCAAGATCCACAGGGCTTTCCTGCGCGTGCTGTATCTCCTGCTTGATCATAGCTGCTCCTGCTGCCAAGAGAAAGAAGAGCCACAAAAAAAGATCACATTCTAGCACCTTCAGTTTTTTCAGAGCTAAACAAACATTTGTGAACTTCAGAAGGGCTCAAATCAAAGTACCCCAGGATCAAAAGAATTAGGACAATTTGGAAGAGGATGAGACTGACTGGGTTCTAAGACCTAAAACACTAAACCTGTATTCAGATGGAGACATACTGATTGGAAATGTGAATATGTTATTCTTACAGAACAATGTTATAAATTCTCCAAGCCTGTCCACAAATTTGCATTCAATCTCTGTGAAAAATGACAAAATAAACTGTAACACCTATGCTAATTTAAGTGTTACAGAGTGTTAAAACGATACATGTAAATAATCTAAAAAAACCAAAATACTAAGTAAACCTATAGCTTAGAAGTTCAGCATCCAGCTCTGTTCTTCCTGCATATTCTCCTCAAACTGCCTGGTTTACAAATGCTTCTCCTGCCTCTTACCCAGTCAGCTTCACTCCTGAAGATCTGACCAACCTCTTCTCAGTCTCCAGTGGGTTTTGACTAACGCTTATCAGGCACCCTGCTCTGCAGGGCATGAAGAAGGATGATGGGGCTGTGAATCTTAAGGACTCCCCACAGTAGTTAAGGAAGTAAGATACACATATAATAGGTGAACTAATGATAAAGGAGTCTGTAATAAATAAATAGTAGTCTATAATAAATAAATGCCAGATGAGGACACGGACAAGCAGTGTTTGGTAGTTTAGCAGTGGGAGAGCTCACTACAGGCTGCAAGGAGCAGGGACTGGGATGGAATATTCTGGAGCCACTCACCTGGGTGGACCTGACCAGGGCCTTCCTCCTCCAAGTCACCCAGCATCTCTGTACCCAACTCCGAGTCTCCTTCTGGCTGGCCAAGCACCTCTGGGTTGGAAACAGCACCGTGTGAGCCCAGGAGAGAGTATGGGTCATTTGCTGATGAATACGGTGACCAATGTCAAGGAGTTGATATTAAAACTTCAAAAATTCAGTCACTTTCCCCTAGCAGTTTGGGACAATTAGAAAATTATGGCCAATTCAAATGATCCATTCAGCTAACTGCTGCCTTTGACGCTCCTTCTGAGCCACTTGTGGTGCGGGCGGTCAGGCTCCCATCAGCAGCCCTGCCTCACACGGACATGGTCCCCTTTCAGGGCATCTAATTTCATCTGGGCTACACACTGGAAGGTAAGGTGGGCACTGCTATGCCCCACTGTGACAGACAAGGAAAGAGCCACTAGCAGAACATGTGACCCAGCCACACAGTCACCTCTCAACCCATTTGTCACGTCCCTCCCCCTCCACCCTGCTCCAGTCATACTGGCCTTCTCGGCAATCCTCCAAGGACCTAGATTTCAAAAGATTTTGTCAACTAAATGAAATGCATTTATTGTGTAATAGCCTATATTTTACGTATAAGGATGTGTATCAAGCACACTTCTACTCAACACAAAATGAACACTGAGACCACAAGGACTGGCTGCAATTCTAGCTAAATGCCAAGAAACACTGTTCGGTTAGTCTGTGCTGCCCGCCTCCATCCCAGGTAACAAAAGATTTCTTGTCAAACAGTCTCAAGTGTTAAAAACAGCATGAGGAACCCTCGCCATGTTACACTCTAACGCATACGATGACATCTTACCTGTCAGTAAGTATTACCAGCAATGTGACCAGACAGCAGAAAGACAAAACACACAACACTGAGACCTTTCCAAAGACTTCATAAATTGAGGGCCTGGAGACTCCTATTTCTCAAGTCGGCTAAGGCCAGGAGAGGATCCAGGTGTAGCCTGGGTCACAAGCTACCTGGCCAGGAACTGCAGGATGTCTGAGAGAATTTTAGAGAGAAAACTGCCACTTACTCAGAGAGACCAGAGTCTCACAGTTGCTCTTCATCACGTTTGTGTACAGCTCCTTCTGCCAGTCCTCCAGATTCTCCCACTCCTGCTCTGAAAAACAGACTCCATCATTTTCAAGGGACCTGGACACCTGAAATCACAGAAGTCACACAGTGAGCCCTCCAGTCACAGCCATGAAGGACAAGCCAGACACTGAGAATCTTCACTAACACGGGCTGCCCCCCACCCTCTCTGGGCTCACTCTCAACCCTCAAGGATTACCTTGGGGGCCTCCCCCTTGCTGCCCGGGGGCAGCCGCAGGACCCAGAAGTTCCTGTTCCGCAGCAGGTTCTCCATGTTCTCCAGCCGCCTCTGCAGCAGCCCGTACTCCTGCAGCAGGGTGCCCAGCACGGCCCACTTGCCCTCCAGCTGGTTCCCGAACTCCACGGCCGTCTTCTCGCAGTCGGCCAGCTTCTTCTCGGCTGTCCCCGTTCGCCCCTCCAAGCTCTGCAGCCGGGCGGCCTGGGACTCCATCTTCTTCTCCACGGCCTGGATGGCAGCCACCACGGTCCAGAGTGAGATCTCCGAGGTCTGCAAATAGGAGCTCTTCTCTGTCGCTTGTGGGGGCAGCATGCAGGAATTCAAAGGGGAGGAGTGGCGCTTCCTTCTGTGCTGAAGAATCAGACTCAGGGTCAGAGTCAGTGTCATTTCCAAATAACAGGTAAACAAACACAATGCGTCCACTGGGTCCACCAGCACTTACAGCCACCTAGTTTCTACTTCTTTTTGTAAATTTAAAAAGCACGTGCTTTTATATTCTGATACTGCAAATTATACACATACACTGTAATAAGAAAATACTGAAAAGCAGAAAGAAAGAAAAAATTATGCAAAACACCACCATCCAGAAATAAGCTGTTAGAATTTTGATGTATTTCCTATCAGGTTTTTTCATCTTTTAACTTTCTAAAATGATTTGACTGAGTCCTCTGACATTTCCCTTACACTTCATATTTTTTATGGTGTGTCCCTGACAGTAGAAAAATCACTCTCATTGAAGCTCAAAATGACTAAACCAAGATTTGTAAAGTCTTCCTGAAGCTGTCCTCTTGCCCCTACTGTCCCACGGCATGTTCATTTCAGTCCTAAACCCACAAAGCTTTGTATTCTCTTATACAGCCCACACTTCATTCAGGGCTGCTTCTCTAACCACAAGGAGGATACTGAGACAGAGACATTGAAAGGAAATATCTTTCAAAGAACTGCTAGGGCTGGAGCTTATGATCTAGAGAAACAGGGGACAAAATGAAACCAGTGGGCACAGAACTGAACACCTAAGTCTGGCCAACTACTCCAGTTAACCAGCTCGGTTCATTATTGGGCATATGAGTCAACAGCTTAAATATCCCCCCTTAAAAAAGATTTAAAGAAAAGTTTAATGTAAGGGAAAAATGCAAATGGAACAAAAGAAAATATGAGCTTGGAGGATAAATTCATTGCATCACATTGTCTACTTTTAATTTTAAGTCTCTACGTCTCCAGCCTTTGGGAGTCTCCTCTTTCCTCTCTGCGGCCCAGCATTTTGCTGCTAATGTTGGGACTTTTTCCAAACAGGAAGGTGGGTTGGGATCTGAGCAGAGAAATAACATCTCTCCTCTTCCACACAGTCAAAGTCTGAAAAGAGTATTAAGTCAAGTTTCTTCTTTTCTTCTGTTTTAAATTATCTATCATGACAGAAATAATTCAAATGCCCATCAGCTGGTGAATAGATAAACAAATTGTGGTCCATTCATATATAATAGGTTGAATTATGTCTCCCCCCAAAAATATGTGTAAGTCCTAACCCCAGGACTTCAGAATGTGATCTTACGTGGAGATACCCTTTACTGACGTAATCAAGTTAACAAATCTCCATGTAACCACCAGTCAAAAACATTAATTAAAATTAAATATATATATGTACACACACACAGCACACCTCCAAGATATTGTGGGTTCAGTTCCAAACCTCCACAACAAAGCAAATATCACAATAAAGCAAGTCATATGAATTTTTTTGTTTTCTAGTGCATATAAATATTGTGTTTACACTATTCTACAGTCTATTAAGTGTGCAAATTGTATCTTTAAAAAGCATATTCCTTAATTAAAAAATACTTTTTTGCTAAAAAGTGTTAACCATCATCTGAGCCTTCAGTGAGCCATAATCTTTTTGTAGTAGTAACATCAAAGGTCACTGATCACAGATCACCATCGTAAATATAACAATAATGAAAACATTCAAAATGTTTTGAGAAATACCAAAATGTGACACAGAGACACAAAGGGAGCAAATGCTGTTGGAAAAATGGTGCCAACAGACTTACTCAATATAGAACTGCCACAAACCTGCAACCTGTAAGAAACACAGTAACTGCACAGTGCAATAAAACAAAGCACAATACAAGAAGGCCTGCCTGTATTTGTGTGTTTGTTTTATAAATATCACCCTTGCAGTCCTTTGTGCAAGTAACTTTGCTGAAGTAACTACTATCCTGAATTTGGTTTTTCATGATTAACTGCCTTTTTTCATATGTTATACCAGGTTTGTTTCAAAAATATGTTCTTTTAGTTTTGCATGTTTTAGGGGATTTTGTATAAATGGACTGTCAGTCTTCCACAGCTCCTGGGAATAGCCTGTTGTTGCAGGTGTCTGTAATTAATTCATTTTCACTGCTGTATAATACTCCACCACTTGACTATACCACAATTTATTTTTCCATTCCACTACTGATATTTCCCCATCTTTGTCATTACAACAGTGCTATGATGAACAGAACTGTACTCGGCTCCTAGTGGACATAGGCAAGTTTCCCAAGGGTACAAGAGAATTGCTGGCTCATTGGGTATATACACATTCTAAACTTAGGCAGATAATGCAAAATGTTTTCCAAAGCAGTTGTACCAATTTCACTCCTAAGTATCCTGGTTGTTCCACAACTTCATCAACATTTGTTACTGTCAAACTAAAATCTGTGTCCCTCTAGTAGATCTGAAATGATACCTCATCATGGTTTTCATCTGCATTTTCCTTGGTTACTAACAAGAGATAAGCATCTTTTTTATGTTTATTGGTCATTCAAATTTCCCCCTCAGTGCTGAAGTCTTTCATTCATTTATCCTTTGGGTTATCTCACTTCTCATAGGATCTATGAGATTTCTCTATAAATTCTGGAAACTAATCTTTATCAGTTAACTGTGTTACAAATAACCTCCCTTATTTGTGCCTCATTTTAAAATTCTCTTTACTATCATTTGATAAACAGTCCTTAGTTTTAATGTAGTTTTGTTAGCATTAATTGTTTTTTGGTTTGAACTTTCATGGCAGGTGTAAAAAATATCTATAATCCCACAATACTGTCTTCTAAACACTTGATAGTTTAGCCTTTCACACAAGTATTTATCTCAACTAGAATTGAGACAATATTTGTGTATGGGGCAAGCCTTAATTTTCATATGGGAAATCAACAGATCTAATGCTATATAATGAAAAGTCATCATTTGTTCACTGATCTGTAATCTCTGTCATAAATCAAGTTTTCATACATACCAGTCTGTCTCTAGCATCTCTATTCTGTTCTACAGGTCAATTTTTCTACTGCTTTACCAACATTACTGTCTCAATGACCATAGCTTTTTGATAATTATTGGTCTCTGGTAAGACAAGTCCCACCTCCTTGTTTTACAGAACTATCTCAACTACTTTTGGCCTGTTGACAGTCTACAAACTTGAAAGGTTTCACAAAAATATCTTCAGAGATTTTTGTCTGGAAATGCATCAAATCCATAGATAAATTTGAGAAGTGGTATCTTTAGGATAAAATGTTTCAATCCATACACACAGTACACTCTCCTTTTCTAAGGTATTAATATCTTTCAGTATTTAAACATTTTTATAGGTACCTGTTCCAATCATCAATTGCTGTATAACAAATAATTCCAAAATTCAGTCACTTAAGTCAACGTCCATTTTGCTTATGAATCTGCAATTATAGGAGGGTTTGACAGTAAGTCTGTGGCAAGTGGAGCAAATCATAGGCAGGCAGGTGCTGCAGTCACCTGAAGAATCCCAAGACACATGGAGAGGTTGTATGGTGATCTGTTCAACAACCTTACCTAAGGTCCCAGTATATAGTCAGCATCAACCACTGGAATACACTTTCATTTCTAACAGAGTATTTTTGCCTTTTTTCTCTTTTTTTCTTCATTAATCTCTCTAAACATTGAAATCACATGTTGATAGATATATGGATAAAAAATAATATTATCCTCTATAACTGTGCTGTCCAATATAATAGCCACTAGAAACTCGTGGATGCTTAAATTTAAATTAATTAAAATTAAACTAAAATTTCAGTTGCTCAGTCAAAATAGCTACATCGCGAGTACTCAACAGCCATGTGTAACTTGTGGCTACTATGCTGAACGGGACAGAGAGAATAATTCCATCATCTCAGAAAGTTCTATTGGATGCACTACACCCTAACTAATTTTTTTCTGCTTGTATTAAAATCTCTACTATGAGGGTGAATTTTCCTTGTAGTTCTATCAATTTTTGTTTATATATTTTAAGGCCATATGATTGGGTGCACATAAGATTGGAAATGTCCTATCAGGCTGGTAAATTGAGTCTCTTACATTTTAAAAGTAGTAGCAGCCCTCTATCTCTAGCAATATTAATATAGTTAAGTCAATTTTCTTTTGATTAGTATTAGCTTGGTATGTTTTCATATCCTTTTATATTCAGCCATTTCTATAGCTTTATATTTTAGCTATATCTCTAACAAACCTTTTGTTGGACTTTAACCCATTCTGACAATCTTTGCCGTTTAACTAGGACATTTAGTCCATTTACATTTATTTTAATTGTGATTTATTTTTATTTACTTTTACTTTTTGTGCTATTTATCCCATCTTTCATCTTCTTTCTTGACTTCTCTTAGATTATTTTTTCTTATTCTATTATCCCTCTTTTAAATTCTAAGTTATACAGCCAAGTTCTAGTCTTTTAGCAACTACCCTAGAAATTACAGGAAGCATACTTACAAAGATCTTTAAACATCTGAATTCTGACCATCTCTTCCTAACTTTTAAATCAATGCTGCCATGTATTTTAATTCTGCTTTGTTTTTAACCCCACAAGAGATTAACATTTTATTTACTCAATATTTGTTTAGGTTTACCCATTTCCATGGCTCAACATATTTTCTTACATTTTCACTTTCCACTTAAGATAATTTTCCTTGTACCTGAAATATATCCTTTAGAATTCCCTTTAAGGAGAGTGTATTAGTAACAAACTGTCAGTTTTAAATTGTCTGAAAATACTTTTATTTTACTGTTGTTTTTGAAAGATACTTTTGTTGAGTATAAAAATCTGAGATTGCATAGTTATTTTCTTTTAGTCCATTAATGATATCATTCTACCATTGTCTGGCTTCCACTGTTTTTGGTGAGAAGCTGAATCCCATTAGTCTTACAATGGTTCATTTGAAGGTCTCTTTATTTGGCTGCTTTTAAGAATTCTCTTTGCCTCGTATTCTGTACTTTCACTATTATGTATCTACATAAAGATTTCTCTGTGTTTATCCTGATTGGGATTTACTGGGTTTCTAGGTATTAGTACTTGCATCATTCCTACAACACCCTCTGCCATTAGCTAGTCATCAAACATGGCCTCCAGCGTAGATTGTGTGTGTATTCCCACTGGAATTCCAGTATGTTTTTCTTCTGGAATTGCGATATCTGAAATCTCTGAGGATCTAATTTTGTTGCTCATTAATTTTACTGGCTTTTTCTCGTACTTTTCCATTGCCTGTTTGGTAACTTTCTATTGTAAATTCATTTTTCTTGGAATTTTATCTGTGAGAATTACTTGAAGTCTGAGTTGGGTGTAGACTCCTTCAGAGAAGATGTGTATTTATTTCTGATAGATAGCCAGAGGCCCTACTTTAAACTAAACTCTTAGCTTAAGGTTTCCCAGACACCCAGGTCATATGAATTCAGGCAATAAACCCACTTGAAGGTCACCATGAATTCTCAAGGGGCACCTTGCACCTATCTCTCAGCACCAAGGTTTGACATGATTTTCTCTGCAAGCACTCTCTGGGGTAAGAGCTTAACTTCCAGTTCACACTGAATGTTGCCCTTTGAAGTCTCAGCTTTATAGGATTGAGGTAGGAGGCGTCTTATACTCCCCACCTTAGGCTCTGAGTTTTGTCTTCTATTTTCCAGGCCCCTTGAGGTCATAAACACCACAGATGAACGTTCAGCACATGCCCTCAAAGTCAGGTTCAGAACTCTGTTTACCTCTTAAGAGTTCTCTCTTTCACTTAATCTTTGGGCTCCAAGTATTCTTTACTAACTACATTTCCACTTATTTGTGTTTCCTCCCAGCATTTTTAGTTGCTTTCATCAGGGCACCTACTTAGCCATACTATCAACTAAGACATACAGAATCCTCATCTAAAGATGAATATAGAAATATGCTCAAGGATGATTTAAATACATTCTGCAAGGACAGATCCATAAATTATTAAAGCACAGCTGGGGATTTTGAAGGATCTTTAAGATTTCCTTTTAACAATGTCTGTTGAAGACATGCAGGTAACTGCACTGACCAGCAGGATGAAGCACTCTGGGAGTTAGTAACCTGTCCTCTTGCCCAACTTCAGTACTACTAATTTGGTCTTGAGGAAAAGGCAAGTCTTTCACTGCATCACATTAGCTTAAAGGAGTCAAATGAAATTAACACCATGAACACTTGTATCTTGACTTCATAATTCAACTGTAACTTCTTTGAAAGCAAACACTGTGTTCTTTAAGTCTTTTAATTCTTCCCCTCTTAGTTCTTAACCACTTTCTACAAAAATCAAATACAATGCACCCTGCTTATGGTCAAGTTTTCACTAAAGGATCTCCTTAGTTCTTACCTCTCGCAAAGATTTCACATGATTCTGAAAGTGTCTCTAGATCAAGAAATAATGTACTAAAAAACAATGAAGTTCCATCTGCCCTTTCCTTAGCAAATCCTCTTTTACTATCAAAGTAACCACAATTTTGGATTAATATGAGGAACCTGGCAGGAACCATAGAGATCATCTAGTAACTAGTCCAACACTCAATTTACAGGTAAGGAAACAGAGACCCAGAGTGAACACAGTTGACTAAAATCACTAAACTGAACAGCTAAGAGCTGAGTTATGGCTGAAACCAAGCTTCCTGACTTCATGCCCAAGATTTTCCTTACCCCAAGTTCCGCGTCTCGCCATTCCGTGAATGGGGACAGTTAGAGAGAAAGAGATCTGGTAGCTTCACAGAAAAATCCCAGCAACTACACCGTGAGGTCACACCTGTCCCTATGGAGAGGAAGCCCAGCCTGACTTCAACCTGTGGGTGCAACCCAGGACTGAAGTCTAGCAGGAGAGCATCGCAGAAGGAAAGAGGGAAACCCATCAGGCCGAGAACGAGCTGATCGCGAAGAGGCAGAGTCCTGGGGTCCCCGGAGCACCAGGCGAGCTCGCTGGCAGTGATGGGGACCCAGGGTTTCCAATCCGCACCACCTCGCCGTCCTGGAAACGGGCTCTCTTTGGGCTCGACGAAAACGTGTCGGGACAGTAGCAAATCCAAAACCATGAAACAAGCCTCCGAGAAGTTTCTCGGCGAAGGCGCGTGGCGCTGGGGCTCCGGCCGCACGCAGAAAGAGTCGGATGGGGGAGGGCAGAGCGCAGGGGTCGCGGGGGGAGGTCGGTCTTCACCCGCGCCAGCGGCAGCCGAGGACACCCTGCCCGTCCGGGGTCAGCACCTCGAAGCCCCGCCCCGGCAGGGGTCCGCAATCCCGAACGCGCCCTCGGGTCCGTGTCAGGAGGATTCTTACCCGAGCAGGCGCCGACTCCGCCATGGCTGCCAGTCGCCCCTCAACACCCGGGCCCCGCCTGATATGCCTCGGGCTGCGCGCGGGTCCGCTGGGCGCCCCCGGCCCCTCCTCAGAGCCGCCAGCAGCGCCGTGTTGATACAAGGTGCATTGTGGGAGTGCGGCCCTCCCAGGCCAAGACGGGCGCCGGCCGCTCGTCCTCACCGCGCGGGATTTCCCTGCGCCCCCGTGAGGCAGGAGGGTGAACAGCAGCTCAGCACTCCGGGCTGCAGCGGGACGGGAGGATTCCGTCCTCCCAAGGGAAGTGCAGGTTCTGAATTCAAGGGCCTTTGTCTGTCTCTTGCGTGCCCGGCCCTCTGATAGGTGTTTCCGGGGCTTCAAAAACGTATAAAACCCAGACTTTGCTCTGAGGGAAGAACGTGTAATCTAGCTGGGGGAAAGAGATACGGTTCCAAATGGCAAGTGCTTTTATTCCAAAAGTATACCTGTTATTTCGCTTTTTAGAAACTAGAAATGTTACGGAAACGACAGGCCAGCCAAGAAACAAGCACCACTCGGAGGGTTGGAGTACTCAGATGTATTACGCCGGCGGGCTCAGAGGGGCTTCTGCTCCGAAGCTCTGAGCACCTCCAAGACGTGCGCATGAGGTTTTACAGGGTTAAGTACAAGCTTGGGGTATTCGGCCAATAGGCATGGAACAGCTTTAGCAGCATCATTATCACAAAAGTGGAGGCAGGGAGGCAGCAAACCAACATTCCAAAGCCACATATATCTCTTTGAAAATCCAGCTGGCTAGCAAAAAAAACATAAACAGGGAATCAGCAAACCAACACTAATTAACTTAGATTTACGAGTTAGTCCAGCAGAACTCAGATCAGTATTCCAGTACTTAGATTTGTGAGTTATCTTGTTAGCCCAGCCCGGCTTTTCTTGTTAGCCCAGCCCGGCTTTTCTTTCACATTCTTAGACTTGTGAGTCATCTTGTTAGCCCAGCCTGGCTTTTCCTTCACAGAAACACACTTCTCATTTCAACAGTGGGTGAGGTGCCCAGGCCAACTCACTGAAGCCTATCAATTGTACTAATCACATGCCTTGGAAAATCCACGATAGTCCCGATTTCATATCTTTGCCTTCGCAAGATCCAAGCCTTGAACGGCAATGAATTCACCAAAGGTCATGTTTTTGCATCTCTTAGAAGCCACTCATTTGTCCTTTCCCTGTGATACTCAGATCTTGACACATGTCTTTAAATAAACTTTTAAATGCAGCTCACAGTTATTCCCATTGTCGGCAGGGGGTATTAGAGGAAACAATAAAATACACTCTTAGTACCTATATCCTGTTGTATCTACATCTGTAGAACATGAACGTGACATGCAGGGCTGAAAGTGCCTTTAGACATCATCTTACCCAAATTCTCATTTTTAGTGACAGAGAAAAAAAGTATTTTTTGCATCACAAATAATATAAATTAAGTTTAAAATAATGCTTTAAAATATTTATCCTGTCCCTTAAATCTTCTACCATATGATTTATAGCATAGATATTAGCATATATGTACACCCAAACATTTTTTTACTCAAGAAAGTTTATAGGCCACGGCTTTGAGACTCTTTCTGTTCTGTTCCCCTTACTATCCAGGAAGTGTCTAGATGACTGAGACCATGTCTTTTGTGTTCCTCTCCCAGCAATAACCCCCTGGGGAGCATGCCCACTCAGCTTCCATGTCAGCGAGAACTCCATAATCAACACTCCTTGGCTCAAGCTCTCCCCTACCCGCACTGTATATATATGTGTAGTGAACATCTGCTAACTTCATCAGCTTAGCACTTCTCCCCTCCTCAGGGCATATATGCACCTCCTTCCCTTTGGGGAATGGCTCCTCCTGGGTTCTAGTCATGGAATTCAAGTGGGTGCTGCCATCTTGTTCCATGGCAATTCCAGCCTGGTCATAGTGCCTGTTTGAAGGTCAGGCATCTAACTCAAGCCAGCCCAATCATAGCGCCCTAGCCTCCTGGCCATAATTATTGAGACTCAGGTAGACATATGACTTAAGCTGGACCAATCAGAGCTCTTCCCTGGGATCCTTCTAACCAGAGCTGAGGGTACAGGTTAATTTCCCCTCTGGTGAAGCTCTAAATATGAGTCAGGAATAGTCTTGTCCCCCATTTTTTGGAGTAAGTTAGTTTAAAAGAATGATCCCAACACACCGAAAGGAACAGAGATGACACATTTTTGTCTCTGTCCAGGATTGGTTGTTCAACTGTTCCTTGGAGTCTGTGAATGATTCCAGGTTCCTTTCAGAAACTTCCCCTTTCTCCATGGTTGGCCAGTCAGCCTCAGGTAGGGGAAGTGAGTGTCTGGGTAACCTGGAGAGTTTTTTATTGCACGTCCTTTTATCCATTTTGAATTTTGAATGTATGAATGTAAAATCTTTTCAAAACTTCATTACTTGATTGATTAAAAACTGGTGCAGAATTCCTTTTAGGGAGAGAACAGTGTTTTGTTTAACAAGAGAGTTTTATTGGCTATTTTAATTGTGGAAAAATAGGCCCCAAGGAAAGGCTTGGAAGGCAGAAGGTGAGCAAAGACAAAACTAAATTGCTCTCCATAGTAAATTAGGATTTGGGGGTTTCTCTGAGTATCCTGGGAGACAGGCAGTGAGGGGGCACAGAAGGGGGAGGGGCGCTATTCTTCTAGAGGCTGAAAAGATACAAAATGGAAAAGGGGAGATGGTCAACTCCGAGAAATTCCTGTTGAGAACGGTTCAAGGTCTTTTAAGAACGGAGATGGTGGGTGTTTGGGGCCTAATTTGGGGTCGTTCGCTGTGCTAGGCTGAGATGAGACCCTCTCCGCAACCTCCAAAGTATAAAAGTCTACTGCACTTAAGCGTTTTATGGGGGAAAAACAAAGAAGACACAGAGCTCCGCCATCTGGGTTAGTGCGGAGCTGAGGGGTGAGACCAGCAGCGTGAAGGCACATATGTGTGAACTGGAGAACCCAGAAAGCATGAGCTACCTCTCCTCGCCCCCAAATCCTTGAGGGGGGGCGGGGGCTGCTGGTTTTGACAGTATATGTGGGGTGGGGGCTCAAGCCACCTTATGATTAAAGGATATTGATCCCATAGGGATGGAAGGCATGGGGACTAACCCAGGTAACCAACACTGGCTTACACTTCTAAGACTGGATATAGGATCCCTTTTGACCCTTAAATGAGTCTTATTTTTTTAATAAAGGAGATAGTAAACCTACAGAGATGATCACGCTGAGGGATGATATGGGTTTAAAATATGTCTAAAGAGTTTTGAGCAGAGGTTTCTCAGCCTTTAGGACACAGAGCCAGCATCTCACTAGGAGAATGATTCTTACAGACCTACAGGAACCTCGTAGGGTGGGGTGGGGGTGGGGTGTGAGATTCTGTCTGATACCCAGGTCCCCTCTTCTCAAGAATTACCCTTTTAGAGATATCCTTCCGTGGTGGCTCCCTAAGGAGTTGGTGTTGGATGGAATGACAGCCACAGCCTCCCTCAATCTGTCAGGGCCCCAGGATGATAAAATGCTGTTACGTGTTTTTCTAACAGTAACAATTGGATGGACCAATATTACAAAACATAGTCACAGGCTGGTTCATCTTGCACCTGGCATGAAGTTTCCTCTTTTATCCCCTACTCTCTGCCATTCTCCAATATTCCAGAACCAGATCTCAGATGGCCAGGTATAGTGCCAAATCCTTGATCGTGAGATAACTTTGTTCACCTGTGGCTCTTCATTTTCAGTGGCGTCTAGCTGAAACTTGCTGTCTCAAGATTTCCAGTTTCATTCTCTCTGATCTCCTTTCAGTGCTACGGACTCTTGTTTCTAAGGAGTTCTAAGGGGGCCAGGAGGGAGCCTGTGGCACAGCGGATTGCAGACTATTTGGCAGCCTGTCTATGGAACAGTCTTGGCCTTGAAGGCCCCCTATGGCCTGGCCACGACTCACTTGTCATCTACGTCACTTTAACTTCACGCACACTGGCTCTAGCCAGGCCAGTCTCCTGCCTTATGACCCCAGTTCCTGCCGCCCTGACACAGTTCATCCTCATACCAGATTGCCTCTTCTTCCTTCCCCTGCCCCATTCAACTCATCCTTTAAGCCTTGATTCCTCCAGTTCTGGAGAAGGACATATAAGGATGCTTCTCAGTGGGAATCTGGCAGGAAAGTTTTCCTCTTCATTGCTTTTTTTAAAGATGATTTTTTACTGCATGCATTAATCTTTTAATTAAACTAGTTACTTTTAATTAATACATTATCAGAAGTAAAAGACAAATTCACCCCCAATGCAGGACCACCGTCCTGCTTCAGTAAATGGACTGCAGGGTCCACCCCAAGATCCTTGCTGCCTGGGGGAGGTCCACATTGAGTGTCACCACCTTTGGTCAGCTCTGGGTGGAGAGCTCCCTTGAGGACTCTCTCTGGGCCAGAGCTGGAAGCTGAGAGACTCATGGTGTAACTGAGGGGCACGTGGTGCAGTGGGATCTGCCAGGCTAGGACGCAAGAAGCCAGAAACTCAGTCTTAGCTCCCTCACTAGCTCGGTCACTAAATCTCTTTGGGAGACAGCTCCTTGAAGGTAAAATAGACTTGAGCTATATGCTCATATGTTTGAAACCCATCTCAACAGGGATTTCTTCCCATCTTTCATATGCTCAAAAGCCAAAAAAAAAAAAAAAACCCCACAAATACCAAACTTTGTTGGTCTTACTTCCCATGATTTAGGTTAAGAAAATATTGATTTTCTGCATGTGCTTTTGAAAAGCAGAATACTGCCACCTCCCAACCAAAATAATGGACTAGAGGGCCCCCTTCTGCTCTAACAAAACTCCATTGAGCTTGTTTATGTCTAATTTCTCATCTCATTTCCTTAAGATTTGCCTCCTCCAAAAAGCAGAAGAAAAAAATCCTGGTTCATTGGATTCCAGTTCATCAAGGGTTTACTGTATGAAGCCACGCTGGAGAGCCCTCCGGCCTTGTGAACATGCAGTCTGCAACCTGGACACCTTTTATTGAATGTCAAGATCCCCTTTGCATAGCAGAAAGGGGTCTGAGGAAAGCAGAGCGGCACAGATGGGGGAGGGGCGGAAGCAGAGCGCTCACAAACGTGCTCCCTGGCCGGGAGAAACGTGGAATCGATGGGAGAAGCGTAAGTCATTCTTGACACAAACAAGGTTCCTGGGGCATGCACCCGCCCCAGTCCCTGGCCATGCAAGACGCAGAAACGGAGACCGCGGCCCGTCAGGACCATAGAGCCGATGCACCGATACGGAGAGTCCTCTGGGTGCCTCCGGAGGCGACGCAGGATCTGGAGCAGAGTAGGGTCTGTGTCCATGTCCACGAGCATGGTTGGTTAACAGATAGCACCAGTTGGGAGGCTCAGGGCAGGAGAGAGACTGACGCTCTTCAGACGCTAGCACCCCCCGGCCCTCCGGGGAAGAGACCCACTTCTTCCGTGACTGCTCCTGCAGCTCGAGCCTCTCTCTCACCCCTTCGCCCTGGTAAACCAATCAATCATCAGGATGAGGTATGACCCAGGGCACCACCTGCCTCTGGAGGCCCAGGTCTATGCTGTGCAGTGGAAAAAGGCTGCTGCACCAGATTGAGGAATGGGGGCCGGGGAGTGGGGGTGGGGGGTTGCCAGGAGTATGCTCCTAGGAAGAGACTTCTGGAAGCACAACCCCGGGCATTTTGTCTTTAATCTGTTCCCCATTCCCGGTAGCTCCATGAGTTGGCTCCCTGTTGCTTCTGATTATTTTTAGAGGGTCAGGGGAAAGAGTGAGGAGAGAGACCAGGGGAGGTCAGGCCAGAGAGGTCTCTCAAATACCAGAGGTAGGCAGTGTGTGTGGTGGGGGACACTGCCCTGGGGTCAGGGGCCCTGGTCCCCGCCCTGCCACTCTCTTCTTGTGTGATCTTGGGGAAACCATCTCACCTGTGTCTCACTTTCCTCAGCTATCAAGTCAGGAAAATCCTATCCCACCTACCTCAGAGGAATAGGCTAAGGGCAAAAATAGATAACGGATAGAAAACGTGTTTTAAAAAAGTATAAAGCGCTATTCAAACGCGAGGCAGTGTTGTCATCACAGAGATGCCATCCCTTAGCACATCCCTCCCCTCACTGTCACACCTTTGCTTCCTTTTTTTAGGGTCTCTTAACCTTAGGACCTTATTTCTTTATCTCAGAAGGGTTCCAAGACACGCTGATGGCTTCCCTGGATCACAATCAGTGATCCCAGAGGCCAAATGGGCACGCTAGGTGATGAGGGGTGTGCCCACAGAGGGGTGCTCGCCTCCTCCCTGTCCTTCTGGCACCTTCCCTGCGGGAAGCCACTCAGCCGGCTCCTTGGTCCACCCTATGAGAAGAGCTGGGCTGTCCATCCCGGCCGGACAGGTCTAGGCGACCCCTGCCCGACACTAGGGGACCCTGTCTGGAGTGCAATTCCTGTTCCCGATTTCCAGCAGGTCGTGGGTAGAGGGAGGGAAGGAGCCTGAGAACCAAGGGCAGGATCGTTGGGTCCTCAGGACGTCCCCAGGCTCGCCCCCCCCCCCCCCCCCCGCTCCTGTGGCCGGGCCCTCCCCTCCCCCGGCCCAGCCCTGGCCCAGCCCTAGTCTCGCTCTGGCGGCGCCTGGAGGGGCCGCGGGGCGCCGAGGCTCGGGCCGCCGCTGTGCACGCGCAGGTGGTCCTTGAGTGACTCCTTGTAGCGGAAGCTCTTGCTGCACTCGCCGCACGTGTAGGGCCGCTCGCCCGTGTGGATGCGCTGGTGCTTGAGCAGGTTCTGCTTGCGGATGAAGCTCTTGCCGCAGAGCGCGCACTGGAAGGGCCGCTCGCCCGTGTGCAGCCGCTGATGGTTCTGCAGGTGTTCCTTGCGGCTGTAGGTCTTCTCGCACTCGGAGCACTTGTAGGGCCGCTCGCCGCGGTGCGTCATCTGGTGGCGGATGAGACCCGAGTGGCAGTTGAAGGTCTTCTCGCACTCGGTGCACTCGTACGGCCGCTCCTTGGTGTGGCTGCGGTGGTGGATGATGAGGCTCCTGAGCGCGCCGAAGCTCTTGCCGCATTCGGGGCAGGAGTAGGGCTTGCTGCGCGCGCCGTGCAGGAGGAGGCTCCGGCGGAGGCCGCCCGGGCAGCGGCTGCCGCCGCCCCCGCCGCCCCCCGGGCCCGCGCCCGCCGCACCCCCGCCACCACCGCCTGCGCCCCCGCCGCCGCCCTCGCCGCCCGGCTGCGCCCCGCCCGCGCCGCGCTCCCCGGCCAGTGCGGGGAAGCCGTCGTCCAGCAGCCCGCCCCCGCCCCCGCCCCCGCCGCGGCTCGGGGGGCCGCCCGCGCTCTCGGGGGCCGCCGGCAGTGGGGGCAGGCTCTGCGGAGCGGGCTGGGGCGGCGGTGGGGCCGGGGGTGGGTTCTTCACCATCAGCAGGCTGTCACCTGGGGAGGAGACACGAAGAAGTGACATGCTGACACTGCTCCGTCCGGGACCCACACCGTCCCTGCAAGGGGGCCCGGGTCCTTCACTATTTCCACGGTAGTTTCCTGCGAGTCGCAGGCTAGCTGGGCCTCAGTTTCTCTAAAGGATGCGGGGATTGAACAAGGCAAATGGTCACGTCCTGTATGGCTCTCAGGCTTCCTGACCTTCAGACCCGACCAAAGCTACCAGCTGGAGAGCACCAGAAGCCGGTGAAGCAGCTGGTGCCCAGTTAGGACAGGAAACATCCCCAGATGCTGGGCACTGGGTACCCTGCGGAAGTCTCCTTGGAAGGCAGAACTGCCTGCAAATAATGACTTAATTGTATTCTGATGTTCAATGCTAATTAATCTAAGGAGAATCTCTTGACTGGAGGGAAAGAAATTGCCAGAACCTTTCCCAGGTGAGAAGCCTATCTAAAGGCCTACAGGAATAGAACGCAGGGAGCTGGGACCATCACCACCCTCCAGTTTGCAGTTGTGTTTCCACTAAGCGGGTGGCCTTTAGTCTGGTACAGCAGCGGGGTCAGCTGGGTTTGTTGAATCCCACCCTGGTGCCTGACCCCATCTGGAATCCCACCACATGTAACTGGCTCTCCATACCCTCGTGTAGTAGCGCCTGCCCAGCCAGCCTCCCCAGGAAGCACCTACTTGCTCTTGCAATGATGCCCTTTCGTTGCACCCCTGAGTATCCCCAGTCCACAGTTTCCCATTGCCTTGAGGGTCAGAGAGGCACAAGGTCCAAGCTCTGAGCATCAGAGCTGCGATCTTAGGCCCACGACTCAGATTTCTGATGGAGGAACTACTGGGTTTGCTGACTATATTTAGGGGTTATCTTTCTTCCTTCACCCTCCATCACCTCCCCCATCCCCAGTTCAGTCTTTCTCCCTGGAGGAGTCCCTCCCCCACTTGGGGGGGCAGCCCATGGAAGCCCATAGCAAAGAAGCGAAGCTGTGCTCTGTCCCCCACCTCTTGTCACAACCCTTCTCTCCTCTGCCTGGGACCTGTCTGTTTCCTGGAGGCCACTTCTCAGGCCACATATGCCACCCAACCCTTCATGCTGGCCAGTGCATGACCTAAGCCTGTGCTCCTTATGTGACACCCCTAAACAGGCTGGGCCCACCCACCTCTATCCCAGTCGACATTGACCAGGCAGAGAATCATCTACAGAGGACACTGGCCAGGGGTAGAGACCAAAGTAACTCGCCTGGCCTCAATTCAGGATGTCATGCCTTCAATCGTGTGTGATCAGCCATGGCCTCTGTCGCAGCTGCACTGTGGGCCTTGCTTTGCCCTCTCCCCGACCTGCTCTTCTCAGTCCTTTATAGGTGTTATTCCCTAGAGGACCCCCAAGGAAACCACGTGCATGTGCACCTCCATCTGGGGGTCTGTTTCCCAAGAAATCGAACCCCAGTCATAATCCTACTCTGACAATTCAAACACAATGTGAGTGCCTGTCCACTTTAGTCACCGTCCTGTCCTGCTCCCTCCTGCCCCTCACCTTTGTTCTCCCCTCCTGACCCAGCTTAGCTCCCGTGGTCCCTCTACCTCTCTCTCCTCTGTTGGGATTACCTGGGGGACCCCCATGCAGTAATTGCATTCAAGCAGCTGAAGATTGCTGGAGAAAATCACTTATCTCAAAAGCCTAGCACCTGAGCTCACGGCCCAGCACGTCCCACTTTTCCACTCTCCGTGGGGATTACGTCACATCTCCTCCTCCAGCCTCTAACATGAGGACTTTCTCTCCGGAACTCACTGGCAAGTAATTGACTCAGATACATGCACATGACCTTGTTCTGGCCGATGAGATGTGTTTGCCAGGAGGCTTCTGGGAAAGCTTCCTTACTCCTTAGAGAGAGTGCAGGAAAAAGATGGCCTTTCCTTTCCCTCTGGCTCTGGAGGCGATGCCTGGAACAGCTGAGGCCACATGCTCCATCCACACCAAGAATGGCAGAGCAGAGTTAAGAACCTAGATCCTTGGCAATATAGCTGCATCCTTGAATCAACCAACGCTGAAACTGAACTATCTCTTAGTTACGTAAGAGAATAAATGCCTTTATTCTTTAAGGCAGGGTTCTAGAGCAGCGAGAGCATCCTACCAGACGCAACGGTGCAGCATCAGCCAACTTAAAAAGAACACTCCTTTGACCCATGTGCTCCCCCCTCTCCAGCTGCTGTCTCACTCACTTCTCTGCTCCTTTTCATAGCAGAATTCTTTAAGAGTTAGCTATACTTGTTTTTACTACTTATTCACCTCCATTCTCTTTCAGACTATTACAATCAGGCATGTGTCCCAGCATGCCCCGAAACAACTTTGGTCAAGGTCACCAACAACCTACAAACTGCCAAATTCAATGAGCCTCTTCCTGGACCTGCATACTCAACCCTTCCTCACACTGAACATGGTTAAGCCCTGCTCTCCCTTGAAGGACTCTTCTCCTAGCCTCTCTGATGCCATGTTCTTCTGGGTTTGAGTCTGAGTGTTGAGTCATTGGCCCCCGGGTAAGTGGTCTGGCTTGAGGCTCTCCACTTTCTCCAGAAGCACCTGGTAACCACTAAACTCCCTACATCTACTTTCTGCTTCAGTGGAGCCTCACGCATATTACCTTTGAGTAAATAGATTTTTTTCCTGTCTTACACTGTCAGAGATCAGAGAGTAAAACACACTCATTAATATGTAAATCCAGGAATCCTTTTTCTAAAAATGTAATGTCCACTTAGGCTGAAATCTGACTTTGAGTCAAACAGGACACCGGTCTTTCTCGTACATCGCAAGACCAGAGAAGGCAGCTGGCAGGAACAGGTGTCATATATTTCTGCATTTTACTCTCTACCCCACTCCCTTCCCTTTTCTAAGCCCTCTCCAGAAGACTGCCAGGTGATGCCATGTCTTATCAAAAGTCCAGCTGGTTGTCCTTGGCAGCCACAACACTAGGTGGTTTTAAACCTCAAGGAAATCGCAGGTGAGATACTAATTTCACATTCTAACATTAATGAGTGGAAGGCAGGCTCACTTTGGGAGAAAGACAAGTGGCTTTAGTAATTGGGTGGGCAGGAGAAGCATTTCCAGCTACTCCTATCTCTCAAATTCTGGGCATTTCTTCCCAAAGGCAAAGTTTCTAAGGCCTCCCAGAGACAAAACAACATGAGGCAAACTGTTCTGACTCATTGGCTCAGCATATCCAAACTAAAGAAGTAAAGTCATTTTCAAAACCTTGCAATTTCTGCACAGGCTTTCCACAATCTGTTTTCACAACCACACGGGTCCCAGAAAAGGCTCCTCGAAGCCCATACACCCTCAGCCACTTTGGAGAAATCAGAGGGTAGCACTGAGGGACAAAGGTTTGGGCAGGGTTTCCTGGCACAATAGTTGATGAACTGGTACCCCTGCCTTTGGGGCCAGGGCTAGAAGTGCAGAGAAACAAGTAGAATCAACTGCTATGACTTTTTCCGGTCCTCACAGGCAGCCCCGGGATTTCTGTGTTGCATCCCACACCACCAGCAGGTTAGAAAGAGGACAGTTTAAATTCTATTTTAGACAAGGGCATACACTGTTCCTCTGCCGTTCCCTGCCCACTGCGCCAGCCCTAGCCTGCTCTTCCAGACTGAACTAAGTTTGTCCCACAGGGAGTGAGATCTGTTCACCCGAGTTTAAAATGTCCTTTCAGATTCAGAAATAACCTATGTCCTCAGCTCTTACATAGGTTTCAAGCTCTTAGAGGGTGTCAGGAGTATGAACAAGGAACACATGATTAGCTGTCCCTTCACCACTCCAATCACCCAGAAGACACTGCAGTAGCTGATTCAATGGTACCATTTCTGCCACGGAACATAGTCTGATGCTAAGTGCCATATGTCCACGAACACAGACCCAAGGTCATTGGCCAATAAGTGGGGCTTCAAAAAAAGACCCGAGAGTCCCAAGTCAGGTGCGATGTTTGGACTCATACTTGTTGGGAGACAGAAATCCCCTCTTCCTATTTGAGCTTTAGGATCTTCCCAGTTTCTCTGGGATGTCAGCTCGGGGCTGCCTCGGGTACCCTGGCTGGTGTTTTCTAGTATGTAAGCCCCCTGCCGCCATCAACTCCTGTTCAGCCTCACTGGCTCAGCTCTCTCCCAGCCACCTCTACATTCCCTGTTGCTATGGGTTGAATTCTATCCTCCATCAAAACATATGTTGAAATCTGGACCCCCAGTACTTCAGAATGTGACCTTAGTTGGAAATAGGCTCTTTGCTGATGTCACTTAACTAAATGTACTGGAGTAGGGGAGGCCCCGGACTGGTGTCAGTGAAATGACACCAGCTGAAGACGCAGACACACAGACCGTGTGGAGACAGAAGACTGGGGTGATGCATCCACAGGCCAAGAAACACCAAAGACTGCCAGCAAACACCAGAAGCTAGGGAGGGGAGAGACAGTGTTCCCCTACAGCTTTCAGAGGGAGCGTGGCCGTGCCAACCCTTTGATTTCAAACTTCAGTCCTTCAGAACTATGGGAGAATAAACTTCTGTTGTTACAAGCCGGTTTGTGGTATTTTGTTAAGACAGCACTAGGAAACTCACACACCTGCTATCCTCCAGAAGGAAGGGTGACAGTGCTTTGGGACAGGCCTTTGAAAGGCTGCACGACAGAACGTCGCCCTGTAAGGGGCAGGCTGGGTGAGCAACCATCCCTCTGGACAAAACACCCAGGGGTCCTGCTGGGCGCACCACTCACCGGGGCCAGAATCTAACCCGAGCTCTCCTTCCATGGAGTCACGTGGGCCCCACGGGTACGGCTGCTCCTCCTGCTTGATCCACGACAAAATGTCATGTGCGGAGATCAGAGACTCTGTTTATGAAAAGAAGGCAGTCTTAGATCCTGTTCGTTTCCACCGAGCTTCCCACCAAGGTTCAAAAACCGTCACGTGCAGAGGCTGCTGCTCTGCTCAGAGAGCATGTGGCCGCTTTGGTACCTGTGTTTCATTTCTTACCAGCCGCCCCGCCTTCTCAACAGCTCTCTAAATGTGATCTCAGGGGTGCTCAATGCATTCGACGTGGGCAAGGGGCTGTCTTTCAAAGTCTGTGTGGCAGCAGAGCCAGGGTCAGAACCCAGGTCTCCGGGGTGGAAGCCTGGTCTCTGATGGCACACAGGACCGAGGAAGGAGGGGTAGGGTTTAAAGACCAGCAACCGGGGAAGCAGTGAACAAAGGTCATTTATAAGAACTGTCCTAGACCCTTTCAGCCTCCCCACTGTAAACTTGTAGAGTTGACAAACTACAAGGAATCCTACATTTTACATCTGCTTCTCTTCCTGGTATAGGGGGGTGGGATCAGACTTTGGGGTCATAACTACCAAACAACATGACACTGGCCTTCTCCAGCTCTGCAAGCATACGTGAACAAACACACACACACACACACACACACGCAAACCATCTGCGTGGAGGAGTTTTCCTATTGTTCTTTTAGGCTTCCCTTTACACCCGGACCCTCCCCAGAAGTTTCCTGGGAGACATATAACTGGTATTCACTCATGGAAAATTCCAGAACATGTAAATTTCTTTCTTTCTGTTGCAGAAATATACACAACTTTTAAAAGGCTTTTTGGTTATATTTCAGGAATCAGTGAAGTAATTTTAGTATTGGTTACATCAACAAGGTAATTTATCAATTTAATGATTCCTTTGGAAAAACCCTCCCCATGTTCCTAAGAGTTATATGCCAAAATGTGGACAAAGGAACATGCTGTATTTTATCCCCTGAGCCTTTCATTGGCTTTTGACCAAAAGTGACTTGATCAGATTGATTTCCCAGCAGCTACAAAAGTCATCCTCAATATGCCTTCTGGGAGGGAGGGCATGCCTCAGTGGTAGCGCACATGCTTAGTGTGCACGAGGTCCTGGGTTCAGTTCCCAGTACCTCCATTAAATAAAATTTTTTCTAAAATGCATTCTGGCAGCTGCTCACCTGAGTTGGGGTCCGTTGGAATATCCCTCTCCGCCAAATCCTGCTGATCCCACACGCACGGGTGCTCCTCCTGTTTGATCCGGGACAGGAGGTCCTGGGCTGAAGCTGGTGAGTCTGCTTGTGGGAACAAAGCAGAGGTGTCAGGGGACACAAAGACGCCTCCAAGATTGTGCTTTAAGTCTCTGACGTCATGCAATTATTTCTTTTCCCTAAAAGTCAGGACTAATTCTTCCAGGTAATTACAGCTTTGAGTCAGTTGGGCCCCAGCTCATGGAGCTTTTGCTGCCAGTAAGCAATGCTACAGGGAAGTGACAGAGCAGTGACTTTAGAAGAGCTGTTCTGTCTTTCAGGAACTTAGCCCCTTCGAGCGGGGTTCGTGTGCGAGGCCTGAGCACCTTGTGGAAGGTGTTCCTCATGTGGGGTTTTCCAGGAAAGCGACGCCTTCCAGGAGCCTTTCACCTTCACCATTTTAATGGGATTTTTCTAAGTTTATCCTACATTTTCTTTCCTCTGCAGAGTCTATTAAACCTCATTTACCCTTTAGCGCCTCCTTATCTCTAAAGGTCCCTCTGAAGACGGTAATACCATGATGCTTTCGAGGACGGTGCCAGATGAACTGGGAACCAGCTTTCCTCTGCTCAGAGGCTATTGTCACTTACCCAGGAGCATGAGGCTCTGACTAAGGGGGATGAGGTTTGCGGAGCTCTAACCTGGGGACAAGTAAAGAGCTGCAGTACGTTAACATCTCTTGTGATGGCGCATTTTAGGTGTCCACTCACCAAGGCCACGGGACCCAGACATGGGACCAAACGTTATTTTCGATGTTTCCGTATTTTGTTTTTTTGTGGGGTTTTTTTTTTGGTTTTGTATTTTTGAGGAGTTTAACATTTAAATCAGTAGACTTTGGGTAAAGCAGATTATCTTCCATAATGGGGGTGGGCCTCATCCCACCAGCTGATGGCCTTAACAGAAGACTGACATCCCCTGAGGAAGAGGGAGCTCTGCCGGCAGACTGCCCTGGGTCCCCACCCTGCCGGTTCCCCACAGACTCCTGACCCACCAATCTCCACCATCACAGAAGCCAATTCCTTAAATCCAACCAATCAACCTCTCCTTACACAGGTGTGCACACATGCACCCTGTTGATTCTTCGGAGAACTCTGACTGATACGTCTCTTCTGTAACAGGGTTCTCAAGCAGGGGGCCAGCTGGAATGCCACGTAAGAGGAAGCACCCAGACCACCCATGGGACTGCAGCGGGCGGGGCCAGGCCCACAGGCAGCCCCCCCCCCAACGTGCTCGTTTAAAACAACTGGAGCTCTTTGCAGTGGGGAGCATAGTCCCCAAGCCATGGAGCCTGCAAAGTGCCTCACACTCAGTACTTCTGAAGATGCTGCTTCTCAAGGGGAGAAAGGAACAGTTAAAAATGGATATCATGAAAAAGAGAAAATAGAACAGCTCAGCCCTGGCAAACCGTCCAGGGCATGTGCCAGGTCTGCGCCCCGAGGGAGACCCTGTCCCTCCACCCGCTTTCAGCTCGGGCCCCGGCCACGGCAGGCCACGCTGGGCGCCCACAGCGCACGCAAGCCCTCCCCTCCCCGCCGGCTCACGCACCAGAAATGGACTCTGTGGGGATGGCTCTCTCCTCCAGGCCCCGCTGGCCCCGGACGCACAGGGCCTCCTCCCGCTTCACCTGCGAGGATGCGTCCTGCGTGGACACCAGGGGCTCTGCGCCTGGGGACAGAGAATCATGTCATTCAGAGCCTTTTTCTGAATGATCGTCACCTGGACGTTCTCGGGGTCAGGAGCACGCAGACAGCACTCGCCAGGGAAGAGCACAGGGGTCTTGGGTTCCTGTGGGCCACTCCGGGGAACCCCAAGAAGCAGGATGTCCTGGAGTAGAGAGGCAACCCATGTTTAGCACAAAGGGGTAAGACAAGCCACAAAATGAAGTCTGACAGGGCCGGGAGAGGTCTGGAAACAGCCCACCACGGGTGGGTGCTGATCAGGACAGGCCGTCGGTCTAGCTCTGTGTGGCAGAACATTCGTCCCTGCTCTATACCCGAGAAGGAAAGAGTGGGCCAGACACAGACACATTCGTGCTCACAGATACACACACACCTGCACACACGATTAGCAGGGAGTTAGACTGAGCAAAGAGAAGCAACCCAGCCCCACTCCTGGGTGGATAACGTGCAGCACCCTCATGCATGAAAGACAGTAACACATCCTCCTGGTAGACCCCGGGACGTGCCCGACGGGGCACTGTCCTCTTAGGAGGGTCTGTGGTGTGATGAACAATACAGCCCTGGCAGGAGACAACTCAGGCAGCAGGAGAGACTACATGAGGAATCAGAAGACATGGATCCTGGTTTCAACTCTGCCCCAAGCCCAGCACGAGTCGCTTGACCTCTCTGGCTCTCAGTCTGCTCGGTCCATCCACAGAATGGGCATAGTGGTCCCTGTTCTGTCTCGCACAGAGATGGCCGATAACTCAGTTGAGGTCACATTGCTTTAACTGTGAGAGGTTAGCACAGCTGCTGGCCTCAAACACTTGTGGTGCTTGAAGACGAGGAGGGAGCCATGTAGACGAAATGTCCAGAACAGGCAAATCCATATGGGCTGGGGGTCATGGAGAACGGGAGCGACTGCTGCTGGGTGTGGGGTTTCCTATGATGAAAATGTTCTGGAATTAGATAGTGAGGATGGTTGCACACCTTTGAGAACCACCGAATGATACACTTCAAAAGAGTGGATTTACAGCATGTGAATTGTATCTCAGTAAAGAAAACAGATTGGGAAAGAGGGGGCTGCCTTCGAACGACCTCCTCAGGGAGGTTTCAGTGAACGTGCTCTCCACTTGAAGAGGAGGAAGGGGAGAGGGCACCAGCGGGTGAAGGCTCAAGTGAAAAGGCAGCGACTGTAGTGCAAGTACCAGGTTTCACCTGGTCTGACGGTGCTCAGGAGAGCTGGGGCCCCGAGAGGAGACCTCGAAGGCAGAGCTGGGACTAGAACCCCGGCACCTTCCATTACCAGGTGGTTCCATTACCAGGAACTGGATTTCCTCGGAACGTAAGATTCTTCTCAGATGAGGAGAAAGCCTTGAAGGGTAAGTCTGCCTGTGAGAGGGTGTCTGTGAGAATGGGGTGAGGGTGCTGGAGATGGCAGCCAAGCAAGAAGCAAGAGGCCACACAAACCACGCATTCACACATCCATGCGGATGCCCACCTGCCTGGGCCAGGGCTGCTCTTACTTACGTCTAGGGTCCCTCATCACAGGCTCCCGTCGGGCCTGGGAGGCTGCAAGGCCATCCCTTCCTCTTTTCTCCAGCTTACCTTGGCGTCTCCAGCTGCATGGCTCTAACCCAAAAGTCAAATGTGCACCCTGCACTTTCTGGCCCTGACCCTCTGCAGGGGTGGCGGGGCCTCTCTCCTGCCCCGCCCTGGCCCTGGGGCTCCCTGCCGCTGCCATCACCTGTGTCTGGATCCATCAGGACTTCTCTCTCCTCTGGGTCCCTCTGCTCCCACACGCAAGGCTCTTCCCGGGGCTCAGCCTGGGATGGAGCATCTGGCTTGGGCACCGGACCCTCTGCGTCTGGAATGAGGTGGAAGGGAAGGAAGGACTGAGTGAAGCCCATCAGTGAGTCCCAGTCAGGGGGGATGCAAAGCCCTCCCTTTCCCCAACTCCCCCGCCCACCCAAGGGCCCCTCTAGGTAGTGGCCGTTATGTGAGTGCCACATCATGTCTTACGAGGAACTGAAAACAAGTCAATATTCTCCAGCTTCTGGTGTAGAAATAGCTGGTCCCTGAAAGCCAACAGTGGACGGACTGTGGCGTACCTGAGGCTGCTGGGATGCAGGGTGTAGCAGGTACAAATGATGCCATCTGACTTTATTCCAAAGCGGTAGCTGCACAGTGTTCGATCCTATAGTGGTAAGCCCTGTTTCTGGGCTTTACTTTTTATCCTGTTATAAATCATTCTAACTTGCTAGCATTACAAGCAAATCATTTCTTGCATTTCCATGAGGTATCAACATGAAACACCTTGCCCAGGGGTTGCAATGTGGGTTGAGAAGCATTTCACTCCCCTCTCCCGAGACGCTCACCGGGGAGGGAAGGCGCCCTTACCCAGGGACATCAGGGTTTTGTAGTTCTCCTTAACAAGGTTGTTGTAAAGCTCCTTCTGCCATTCGTCCAGGTTCTTCCACTCGTCCTCAGAGAAGTAAACAGCGATGTCGACAAAAGTCACTGGAACCTGGGGCAAGAGGAGCTTTAATCTGGCACCTCCTGTATGCTCCTCCCCACCGGCTCCCCATCAGGAGCCCCGGGGCCAGTCCACCCAAGCCTGGCCTTGGCTCTCCGTGGCTCCCCACCTCCATGTCCCCGCCCGGCCCATTCCAGTGGAGCTAGGCCACTCGATCCCTGACCTTCATGTGCTTTCACTAACAATGATGGTCACCACTACCTTTTTAAAATTAAACATTTAACCACATCCTTTGTAATTTCACTTTTAGGGAAACTTAGTACCTGAAGGTAAAGTTTCTGGCGTTCAAGGTGACAGAGATGCGGCAGGTGGAATGGGTGGGTCTCAGTGAGCCAAGTACAATAAAACCCTGTTATAAAACCTGTATTTCCGGTCAAGCCACCCCTACGTACACAGTTACATTCTCGTCCCTAAAACTCGCACGTGCTAAGGCTCCGGAATCTTGATCTGCTTTGTTCACTGCCAGATCCCAAGCACCTAGAAGTACAGTCTGGAGTCAATAAATAGTTGCTGAATGTGTTGAACAGTCGTTGCCGACACCAGGAAGTTCCCGCTGCAGGCTGAGTCACCCATCCTCTAATGTCGGTCACCAGTTACTCAGGGCGCTCTAATCTGCTCTCCAAAGCTGTTATTTCAGTTTGACAAGGATGCTGGTCTGTACTCATTTCAGTCACTCATGGGCACAGCCTCATCTTGGACAGAATCGTGAAATCGAAGGTTTCACTTCCACAACTTTAATAACTGAACTTCCCTTTTCCCCACGCTGCTCCACCGCCCCCACTTCCACATCCCGACTGAACCAGCCTTTCCCTCACTCTGACATCCAATGCTCAGCTTTCCCCACGGTCCTAATCCTGGTCCAACCGCCCTTCTACCCGCACACCTGGCACCTTGGTGCGACTTAGAAAAGGTGGCCCGCTCGGTGTCAGGCCCACTGGTGGCCTGCCTGGAGAGTGGGCAGCGCGGGGACACAGATGACAAGTGCCAGCAGCACCTCCAGTGCTTGTAACATTAAATGCATCCGGGCAGGTGCCCTGTCACACCTGCGCACCGCGTACGGACTGACAGCTTACCGCTCATCTGTAGAAACACAGCTAGAACTTCTGATTTCCTGGACCTACCACCAGACTTGGGCAAGTCCACAACCTGGGCAAACTGACACAGACCACTTTCTTCATTTCAACTCCCCACTGCTGGATAAAAGTCACAAAATTCCGCTGCTGACACCCGCCATACGCTCCTGCATCTTGCCTCAAGGAAGCTTCTTGGTGATCTGGTTGACATCTCACTGTGCTCCCTGGGAGGCTTTTTTCAAACTCTCCCCTCTCCCTCACCCTCACCAGGCCTTCCCCCACCTTCTCCGGCCTCCCCTTGCTGGCAGGGCCTTCTTCCTGCCGAGCCAAACCCCCTGCCTGGGCCTTCACCTCTCCTCCTCCAGCCTGGGACACTCAACCCAGACCACCTTCTCTCTTTGACACCGTGAGTCTCTCCACCAGCTCTCCCTTCAGGGACCCTGACCCGAGAGGAGACCTACTCAACTCTGCTCCCTCGAGCGACTTGACTCTCCTCCTTCACTGAAACATCCCAAGAACAGGCTCTGTGTTTTCTTCTTCACAATCCACGCAGCCTACCCCCAATCTGTCTGTGACCCCCGCTCTCTGGACCCACACCCTGGAAGGTCATCGGTGGCTCCCTGCTGTTAACCCTCACCCTTTCGGACCTCTTGGAAAGGTCAGACCACCTTCCTGGAATTTTCTCCTGTGGTTTCCACAACCGTGCTGCCTCCTGCCTGGCCGGCTCGCGCATCCTCCACTGTTCTCGCTCCTTCCGCCGAGACCAAGGCTCTGCCCTCACCTTTCCCTTGGCAATTTCATTCTCTTCACAACCTCAGTGGTCACCTCTTCGCTGATGACACTTTCCTTGCTCCCTTCTAAGTTCACATTTCAACAGCCTTCTAAGTGGCTTCATTTACTCACCTTTTAAGTACCTCAAACTAAAGGTCTCCCAAACCAGGTTTATCCCTTCCAACACACCAGCTCCTCCGCTTCCCATTACCATTTCTGCAGAGGGTCAGAACTCCAGAATGACACTCTCGCAGGCGGAAACAGATATCCTTTGTAAAGACCTCACTGTGCTGGGACACAGCAGGGGCCTGAGACACGCCCCAAGACTGCCGAGAGCCTGCTGCCGAGCTGGACAGAAAGACTACCCGTGAATTGTCCATGAGCAACTTACTGATTACTAGGACCCAAGAGGCACAGAGGAGCTGAGAGATGAGCCTTTCTTGAATCTGGTGAAGAGAATGCATCTAGCAAGCCCAAGAGCCCACGATGAATTGAAACCCTTGCCAGCAACATTAATTCACATTCTCATGAAGCTTTGTGGTTGTGGAGGTTTTAAAACGTGTCCACAAATTCTTTGACAGTCCCTTCAAAAAATATAGCCTATGCTGTACACCTGAAACTAACATTGTAAATCGACTACACTTGAATAAAAAATAAAAATTTTTTTAAATTAAAATTAATTAATTAGTTTAAAAAATAGAACCTAATTCCCCTCCCCTTGAATGTGGGCAGGATTTAGTGACTCGCTCTTAACAAATAAATAAAGGACTGATGGGGTACAACTTCGGAGACTAGGTAGTAAAAGGCACTGCATCTTCCACCCCGGTCTGTCTTTCCTGGATCACTCACCCTGGGGGAAGCCAGCTGCCCTGTTGTGATGATGAACAAGCACCCTCACTGTCCAAACTGTGAGGAACTAACTAAGGCTTCCTCCCAACACAGGTGAGTGAGCATATTGGAAGCCAATCCTCCAGCCTTGGTCAAGCCTTCAAATGACTGAAGCCCCAGTCAACAGCTTGACTACAATTTCATGAGACTCTAAGCCAGAACCAGTCAGCTAAGCCACTCCTGAATTCCTAACCCACAGAAACTGCAAGGTGATGATTATTTTTTTTAGGCTGCTAAGTTTTGGGACACAGCAATAGGTAACGAATACAATGAGCAACACAGTGTTGTCCCATCAACAAAATCAGTTAATCCTCACAACCCCACGAAGCAAACACATTATCATCTTCATTTTACAGATGGGAACACTGAAACTCAGAGGGGGCCAGCTGGGAACTTACTTACTAGATTATTTATTTATACTTCACTTCTTTCAAAAGAGGAATTGAGGAGGCTCAGGGACAACACAAAATGTACTTGATGTGTAGTAAGAAAACCAGCACACGGCAAAGCCAAGATTCAAACCCAAGCCTTCTGACTCCGGACCCCATAACCATTCTATTATTCCATGGGGGCACGTGTCAACTCAGGACCCCTAACACCTGGTTCAGTGCGCAGAACGCACAATAGTGCCACGTAAGGACATGGCCCTGAGTTAAAATGCAAGGCACAGATGAGAGACAAGGGCAATGTGAGAGGAGACGCTGCCTGTGCAGCAGAAGCAGTATATGACAAAACTGTACTGAAAACGGGTCCCTGTGGGCTGCAGGGGCAGAGGGTGTCTTAGGGAGGAACCAAGCCACTGTCAGAACTAGGCTCTGTGCGGCCTCAACAGGTCACCATCAAGCACCTCCTCCGGCAATGGCACTGGGTTGGCTGCCAGATACAAAAACAAGGAAGACCCAGTCCCCTACGTGGCAGTGTGAGCTCTCCAGCTGGAGAGTCACTAGCAAACATTTTTTGCTAGAAGCCTGGTATGGTTATCAGCACAGAGACACTGGGCAGAGGAAAACCAACCAAGAGACAAAAAAAAAAGTCAGCATGCAAGATGCCTGACGGCATCAGTGCTTTAGAGAAAATGAGAGCAGGGACAGAGGAGAGGGTGTGCTGGGGCTGGGGGCTTGAAGGGCACGTTGATCCGGTGACAACGGAGCAGACCCGTTGGGAGCAACCCCTGGTGGTGAGCTGGCAGAAAGGCATGGGTAGGAGGGGGTGCAACAGAGATGAGGTTGGAAGGGTGGGAATGGAGGGAGGGGCTGTGGATGAAATGGGGGCTTTTACGCTGAATAAGATGGGAAGCTATTTGAGGATTTGAGGCAGAGGTGTAATATGACTTTTTTATATTTTTAAAGGACCACTCTGGCTGAGAACAGACTGTATGGGGTAGGGGGCAAAGGAGACCAGGGAGGAGGCCACGGCAATAATGAGACAAGAGGCGATGGCAGACCAAGCTGGGTATGGTGGAGGCAGGTGGAGTGGTTGGGCTGTGGACACACTTTGAAGAAAAATCAGATGGCATTTATTAAGGTAGTGGAGGTCAGGTGAGAAAGGGAGCAGGCAAGGATGACCCCAACACTTGTGGCTTGAGCAGCTGGAAGGATGCTCGTCAGTGGAGATGAGGATGACTTGGGGTAGAAGAGGTTTCAGGCAGAAATCGACAGTTCAGTTTGGTTGGGTTCAATCTAAGATATTTACTGACACCCTGATGGAAAAGCTGAATTAATAGGCAGGACTGCAAATCTCGAGCTCAAGCGGAAGTCTGGGAAGGATAGAGAGCGAGGGAGGGAAAAACGGCGTTCGGGAGTGGACAGCACACAGACGGCACCCTGAGCCCGGATGAGATCACAAGAGAGAGAGTGAGTGCAGATAAACAACGAGCAGAAGGTGAGGACTGAGCCCCGGAATCGTTGGGAAAGGAGGTGAGGGCAGCGAAGGAGCTGAGGAGGAGCAGCCAGTGAGGTAGGGAAAGAACCAAGGCTGGGGGAGGGTGGGTCCTGGAAGGCAAGCGAACAGGCACTGTATGGTCTCTTGCATGAAAGCAGCAGACAGGGCCAGGAAGATGAAGACTGGGACTTCAATACCACGGCTTTAGTGACCCTTGCCTTTAATACCATGGATGTCATCAGAGCTCTGGCATGACCAGCTGGATGGAGGGGGTGTGGCAAGAGCCTCATCCACAGGGGTTCTAGGGAGAATAATTCAATTACCAATTCACCGGAATACTGAGAAGAGAGGAACATGTTAAATGAGACCATGGAGGACACAGCAGCAGAATCCAGGCAGTGAGAAATTCCACAGGACAGATGGCCTAGCTTCTTCCCAGATAAACTACAAGGAAAAATGAGAGATGGAGGAGGAACTCATAGATTAAAAAAAAGACTTAAGAGACATAGCAATCACAGTGTGCAGACCTATTTAAGTTCTGATTCAGGCAAACAAATGGAAAAAAGTACATAACATTTTTGGAAGAGCTGAAAATTTGAACATTGACTGGACATTTGAGTGGGCTGAGGTTTTGCTGTGGTGGTGATAACATGGAGATTATTACTTTAAAGGAGAGAGTCTTCACCTTTCAGAGCCACAGACTGAAACATTTACAACGCAAATGAGTGCTGTCTGAGATGGGCTTCAGAATAAAACGGGAGGGGGATGTGGGTAGGGCGTTAGATGAAACAAGATTGTCCAAGAGCTGATAACTGCCAGCCTCACTGTGGTAGAACATTCCAGACGAGGTTGTTAAAGTGGAGACAGGCTTTGAGAAGTTAGACAACACGGAGCCAAAGATGTTTGTGAGGTCTGACAAAATGAAATACAGAGTTTTTTTCACCTTTGCTGGTCCCCACCACCATCCCTGCCCCTGGGGACCTCCACTTACCTTAGGGACCTCCCCCTTGCTGCCCGGGGGCAGCCGCAGGACCCAGAAGTTCCTGTTCCGCAGCAGGTTCTCCATGTTCTCCAGCCGCCTCTGCAGCAGCCCGTACTCCTGCAGCAGGGTGCCCAGCACGGCCCACTTGCCCTCCATGTGGTTCCCGAACTCCACGGCCGTCTTCTCGCAGTCGGCCAGCTTCTTCTCAGCCGTCCCAGTCCGTCCCTCCAGATTTAGCAGCTGGCTGGCCTGGGCATCCACCTTCCTCTCCACGGCCTGGATGGCTGCCACCACGGTCCAGAGAGAGATCTCGGCTGTGGGCAGCTGGGGCTCTCTCATCATGCGGTCAGGGAAGACGGGTGCCCTATCTGGGAAGGGTGGGAACTGGAAAGGCATGGGTCGCCTGGCATCCATGTCCCATTCTTGAGCCTGTGCGCAAAGGGAGAAAGTGACAGCTGAGATGAGACCCTGTGTGAGGAGGGAGGGGGCCTGAGAGCAGGGACAACTAATCAAATGCCACGGACTCCTGTTCTCCTGCCAAGCCCTGTCCCCCAGGCTACGGCATTCAGCATTTGGCGTTCATCAGGGTCCCCAGCAACAACTTGAACAGCCGCCCAGCCAACCTTCCCACTTCCTGCCAGCAGGAGTCAGGCCGGTCACTAGCTTCCTTACTATCCCCCTTAACCCTCGACAGGTCAAGGCTGTGGGCCTGGGGCCTAAAATGTGACAAGCCACTTTCTTTGCCTAGAACAGCTGCTTTCTTCAGGGACTAGACTTAATGATAAACTCTTGAGATTTGCCCAGTGTTTTCTGTTTCAAAGTAAAAATGTTCCTATCAGTCATCTGCCCCTAATCTTCTCAGCAATCTCTAAGCAGGTTAGGGCAAGAATGTCTATCTCTGCCTTAAAGATGATGAAATAGAGGCACAGGGAAGGGGCTGGTCATTCTATGGCGCCTCAGTGGACCGCCAGCTGGAGCAGTTCTAGGTGCTGCAGGTAACGAGTTCAAGGAGCTGCTGCAGCCACCCTTCCAGCAGGGCTGCACCCAAGGGAGATGCCGGGGGCCTGAGTGAGCAAACACACGAACAGCCTTTTCTCCTTATGCAACTGTGGGTTCATATTTTCCAAAATACAAATGGGTTTGCCAAAAAATGTCATTCACTGAGGAAGGGAGGAGGTGGCATCCTTAAGAGGAAGAGAAGACCCTCCTCAGCTCCCTCCTGCTTCCCAGGGGGAGGGGTATCCTCTGGTACCTCCCAGCTCTGGGTCCTCACCCTGGAAGGTGAGGCCCCATGGGTGCAAGTTAGGAGCTGAGCCATAGGACCAAGAGAGGGTGGTCACAGTGCACTGGTGACCTGGGGACTGGCCCCATACCATACCAGCACCCAGGGCTTACTGGATGACAGTAGGGTTGATAATGGCCTCTCCTTGCCAGGAGGAGATGTCATTTTCTATTCTGATGGTTGCTGCTGAAGAGGCCCTCAGGCTGGCTGAGGTGGAGATCTGTTACTTACAGGTGAACTGGGCAGGTTGGGACAAGCAGGTTAACTGCAACTTCTAACTCAGAACAGCTGTGACAGCCACAGAGGAACATCACACAGCTTCTGGGCAATCACTCTTGACACGGAAGGTGGGGCAGCAGGGCCTGGGCCTGGGACTCTGCTCCGTTAGAGGCAGCAGCATCTCCAGCAAAGCCACAAGCTTGGACTCGTTCAGGAGTCACAGCAGCCAGGCCCTCAGAAGGGGGCAAGGACTTACGGTGGATGTTCACAAAATCACCGAGCCCAGTTTAATATTCACAGGTGTTGGGGAAGAAAATGTTTCCTCTACCCTTCTAGGTTCTTCAGCAAAGTTGAGTAACATGTATACATGGGAGAGACCCAGAAAAACAGAGTTACTCGCCAAAATAGCCCAAGCCACTATCTTAAATACCATCTTCAGCTAAAGACAAAAGATGATGTTTGGGGTGGGGGGAGTCAGTTATGGGAGGTTACCAGGAAAAGGACAGTACACAGGGTAAGGGCATTATGCAGATAATAAGGCACTGCCTTCTCCACTGATAAAGAGCTTTTAGATTGAGTCATGCTCCTCTTCCTGGTACAGCGATGGAGATGTCCCTTCTACAAGGGGTAACTCCTACTGGGTTTTCAGAGCTTCTCCTGTACCCGCAGTTTCTTTAAAATAACCATCTTAAAATAACCCTTATGCCAAAGAGACATATTTTGGGGTGCCAAATTCTGCTCCCCTATGCAGGTTTGGAGATCTAAAGCTGCCAAATGATCAAACACAACACAGCAGCTCCTGGCAGAACTGTCAGAACCCGCCTGGCTGAGATGCAGGCCAGGGACAGAGGGGGCCTCTGTGGGGTCCTGCCCGGGGTCAGCTCCCACACTCTCTTCTGGGCAAAGCTCTCCAGGTCTCTCTCAGCATCACACCCTTGTGTCTTACACACAGGTCTGGAATACTGGCTCCTGAACTGCACACTGCGATCCTGATGCACCTTTAAGAAATGATCAGTGCCTACTCTCAACCCCAGAGACGCTGATTTAACTGGTTTGGGACCAGGTTTGGGTGTCAGGAATCTTGAAAGCTGCTCAGGTGATTCTAATGTGCAGCCAAGTTTGTCCACTGCTGGAAAGAAGGTAGAGCCACCTCTCAATGGCCCCTTCCCTCCACCACACCCAGTGCAAGGGAAATACGAATCACTCGAATTGTGAAGGAAAAGCTGGGCTGGGCTAACAAGATGACTCACAAGTCTAAGAATGTGAAAGAAAAGCCGGGCTGGGCTAACAAGAAAAGCCGGGCTGGGCTAACAAGATAACTCACAAATCTAAGTATCGGAATACTGATCTGAGTTCTGCTGGACTAACTCGTAAATCTAAGTTAATTAGTGTTGGTTTGCTGATTCCCTGTTTATATTTTTTGTTTCTTGTTTTTGTTTTTTTGCTAGGCAGCTGGATTTTCAAAGAGATATATGTGGCTTTGGAATGTTGGTTTGCTGCCTCCCTGCCTCCACTTTTGTGATAATGATGCTGCTAAAGCTGTTCCATGCCTATAGGCCGAATACCCCAAGCTTGTACTTAACCCTGTAAAACCTCATGCGCACGTCTTGGAGGTGCTCAGAGCTTCGGAGCAGAAGCCCCTCTGAGCCCGCCGGTGTAATACATCTGAGTACTCCAACTGTCCGAGTGGTTCTTGTTTCTTGGCTGGCCTGTCGTTTCCATAACAGGATCACTCGTTATACTTGGTGAGGGAGGGCAATACAACATTTAAAAAATCTTGTCGCCTAAGTGGCTGCAGTGTAACCTGACGAGGGATCCTGCGCGCCCACGTCCCCGGCAGTGGCACAAGTGCGGCCGGCAAAGCCCTGGGCTGCCCCGCGCGCGGGCGAGCCCGGGCCGAGGTCGCGGACGCGGTCGCGGCTCCGCCGAGGCCCAGGGACCGCACGTTCCGGGCCCCCAGCCCCGCGGGGCCTCCCCGGCCGCCGGCTCTGGGCCCGGCCGGGCACGCGGCCTCGGGGGCCTGCCGCTCCGGGGCCGCGGGAGGAGCCTGCGAGGACGCCGGGCCGGGCCTGCCGCGCGCGCCCGCCGGCGCCCCGGCCCACCCGGCCTCCGCTTCCGCCCCGCACGGCCCGGGTCCCCCGGCGCCGACCGCCGCCCCGCGCCCGCGGCCCCGAGCCCCGCCCCCACGGCCAGGCGGGCGGCCATGGCGCCGGGCGGGGGTGAACCCACCTGCATAGGCGGCATTCCCTCGGCCATTTCCCCGCGCAGCGCCGGCTCCTGGTGGCAGACCTCCTCCGGGGGCAGCGCCTGCGCCCAGCTCCAGCTCCCGCTGTCCAGCCCCAGGCCCTGGATGCCCAGCTGCTGAGGCTGCGGCCGTGTTGACACAAACTGCATCCTGGGAGTGCTGTTCCCCGCTCGGGCCGGCCAGGGAGAAGAAGAACGTTTTCCAGGCGCCTTCCCCCTCGCCGGGGCCGGACAGCTCCATCTACAGCCCGTAGGAGCAAACAGTCCCCTTCGGCGGCGCTCCCCGCCCCTCCGCAGCCAGCGCGCCAGCCAATAGCCTCCGAGCTCCTGCCGCCTGCGGGGACCGGCGGGGCCACTCCGGTGCCGGGGGCCACCGCCGCCCCCGGAGTGGCCCTGTGCGGCTCTGCTCGTTAGAGCCCCTCAGTCTGGGATGGCCTGCCCTAAAGTCCCAAACAATGCAGGGTCCTGAGCCTTGGCCTGGATTTCTGTTATTTTGGCTAATATATGTTGCGCATCCCAAAGGACCTGACCCTTCTGAAAAATTGGCGATTGTCTCCAGACCCTTTGTTCTGGCCTTTCCTCTCCCCTCACTCCTTTGCAGGCTTCACCTCCCCACTCTCCCTCTTCCTAGTCCAAGTTTACCTAGACCAACCCAGGCCTTTGCATTGGTCTGGATGACAGAGAAGTGACCTGAGCCGTGTCAGAAGAGTCAAACACTTTCTCCCAGGTAAGGTGCATTGCATTTTAATAGCAGCCTCTTCCAGAACCTTTAAATGTAGGTCAACATCACTTTGAAACATCAGGCCAAGTGAGAGGAGGACAGGCCAGGGAGAAGACAAGGCAGGCTGATGCAGAAGATAGGGGAGGGGGAACTCATTCACTCATGCCACTGGTATTTACTGAGGAGCCGCTTACGCATTGGGTAGGCTTTGCAGTTGGATACCTGAATTTAAATTCCAAAATCACCACTCACTAGCTGCAACGGTGAGCAATTTCACTTCTCTGAGCTTCACTCAGTCTCTTCAGATACAAACAAGAAAATAATGCCTACTCCACAGTTATAAAATCAAATGAGGTGAGAACAGTGCTTATAGGCACTCAACAAAGGTAATTGCCCCCAAAAGGTAAGTCCTTGTAATTATCCTCAAAATAGTGTCTACTCTGACTTCCTAAATGACTAGTTCCTAGCTTGTTAAGACAGAGATCTCCAAGGCTTATTATCACCCTCGGTGGAGGCAGACCTGCCAAAGAATCACCCCAGACTGGTAATCTTTTGTTCCACTGCACTTAGTAAAATAAAGGGCATTATCAGCCCAAGTAAGACATGTGTTAGGGCGCCACATTCGAAGGACAGTTATCAAGTACTTTCTGTGTTAGGTATACTTCCAGGATACAGAATGAGTATCTCACGGGCTTAGTACTATCTTCAAGGAGCTTACAGGCTAGCAAAGGTTCTGTTCACAGAAGTCAGTGATTTCCTTCCCTCTGTTCCCTGGCCACAGGGTGCCGCCTGACTGTAAATATCATGCTCACCATTTTTAGGGGAACCAGGCAAGTGGAGTCTGAAAACTCCAGGTAAATTCATTTCTACCAGTGAGACACATGTTCTGACTATTTCATCAACAACTTCCCTCTGTCCTAGAGGTGGAAGAGAGGTTAGTCCCAAGGGGCTAAGCTATCTTCTCATATAAAGCAGTTAAAACTACCGCCCTCCCTAAGCATTAAACTAGTTATCGTAACTCCTTCCCATTTTACACAATGAGATACTGCACAGTACGTCCACTTCACGTTTCTCCTTCACAGAGGGTGTGTTTTCACTCAGCCATCACACTTTCACCCCTGGCGACCAGAAGTTCAGTTCACTGTCATGAGATGTGAGCAAAGCTACTCAACTCAAAAACAGAATTTAAATGCAAAGATATCTTTGTCCGAGCATTATTTTATAACTGCCAACCCTAGAAACCGCAGGTCACAAAAACTGGTAATGGATACAGCAGACGGGTAGTGAATGGGGGGATTAGGGGACATCCCAGGAGGAAATCAAGAAGGGCATGAGGAGGGAGGGGGCTGCTGTAGCGGCACAGGCCAGGGACCCATGGACTCCAGTGACCAACGGAGAGATATGAGGGTGGGAGAGAGCCTTACGGGGAAAGGTGTCCAGGCATCAGACTTGCTTCTGTGAATCACTGAGTAACTACGAGGCAGTTACCTAACTTACTGAGAGCAGAATGAGCAACTGGCTGAAGTGAATTATGGATGTCAAGCATCAGTGTTAATAAACATTTCTTTAAGGGAAGGGCCAGGGCTGGCTCTCAGTCTCTCAGGTGGGAACTGACTACTTCTCATCTCCTTATCTAGGAATCAGGTAGCTTCTGCTCCGGACAGGGTATTCGAAGTGACAGATGCTGAACTAAAGGATGTAGAGGAGGCCGAAGGAGAGGAAACTGATAACTACCAGGACATGTATGTGTTGTGATGGTCGATTTTACATTCAACTTGACCGAGCCAAGGGATGCCCAGATAGCTGGTAAAACCTTATTTCTGGGCGTCTGTCAGGGTGTTTCCAGAAGAAATTAGCATTTAATCAGAGACTGATTAAAGAAGATCACCCTCACCGATGTGGGTGGGCTTCATCCAATCCGCTGAGGGCCTGAATAGAACAAAAAGGCAGAGGAAGGGAGAATTTGCTCTTTCTCTGAGCTGGGACATCCACCTCTGCCCGTGGACATTGGTGCTCCTGGTTCCTGGGGCTTTGGACTTGTAATGAATTACACCGCTGCTTTCTTGGTTTTCTAGCTTGCAGGTGGCAGATCGTGGGACTTCTTGGCCTGTATAATTGCATGAGTTAATTCCTATGATAAATCTCCCCTTCTATATCTCTAAATATCCTGTTTCTCTGGAAAGCCCTAATGCACGTGTTCACCATCCCCTAAGAATTCCTGGTGCTCACTGTGCACTTCATGTCCTTTCAAAAACTACACGCTTTAATTTGGGGAAGAAACCCTCTAGATCTAGTAGAAGAGGGTAACCTGCTTTGCCTTTAGTGTGTCTCCATGCTAACAAGCAGGCCTGAGGACTGCAGTGTAACCTATGGGCTGGAGAAGAGAGGGCAGCCTCGGATCACACGAGCATGTCCATGGCTACAACTTCCTATCTCACTTTAGGACACTGTCCCCAGTTATGCCAACCTCCAGGGAAGGATGACACCTTAGGTTTTCTATATCACTGACATCCTAAGTATGACTAAAAATCAGAAGCAAGACTTTATGAAGGGGAGGGTCGCTGGGGGTAAGGTGACAAAGCTCCAAGACTGCTTAGGAGAGGCCGAAAGTGCTGGTGCGGGATCACAGTCACATATTTTGTATACGGTTTTAAGGTCAACTTGCTCTTGCTAGTGAGTTTTCAATAGCCTTGTCTTTTTCAGACCCACCTTTTGCCAGCATTTTAATTCAAATGTAAAGGCCCAAACACACACACACTTAGATTTTCCCTCTCTCCCTCTCCTCAGTAACTTCTGAACATTTCTGCTTTATATCTATGTGAAGTTTGGTAAAAATACTTTTTCCCTCTTGAATTTATTCTCAGCCTCCTTCAAACAGGCATTTCATCACTTTCTTTACAAGTCTTGACACAGTACCTGAGTGAAGGTCATTGTCTTCTCTTCAGTTCCTAATGAGTCTATGGCATTTTGCTCAGTCTTAACAAATATGTGATTGCCTGGTGACTATGTAAGTAAACTGCTCAACAGTCCTAACACACAGGCACCGAGGCCTCAGAAACCCTTTATGCAGAAGGCATGTTTTATGTTGGTGATAATTGGTATGTTCTCTTGAATCTTCTCACTGGGCAACCCTTCAACATTTAAGTGTGGATTGATTACTAAAAATGGTCAAAATTCATTCAAAATCAAGTCTAGTGCTCATGCAGAATAATAGTGGTTTTTCTAAATGGAACAAATAAGGTATTAAACCCGTGTATTATTGTTAAATCTGAGCTGGTAATGACGTCAGTCGTCACCAGGGTCCCTTTTTGTTCTTCAGCAACTGCCCTACCAGAGAGGAGCTGGCCTCCCCACATGGAGCTCAGGAACGGCTGCAGCGCAGGCACCATTCCCACCTGCTCATCCAGCCTCCTGTCTGTGGTTTTTATACCAGGTTTCTGGACAGAGCCTGTGGCGGCGGCACAGCTTAAATGAAGCCGGCTTTTCCCACTGCCTCTGAATCAGTCAGACCCTTTTCAACAACCATTCCCATAGCCTTACTTCCTTCAGAGTCCGGCCTTTAGAATCAAATTATGACTTCCCATTGTGGAGTCCAAGACCCTTTATTAATCTCCAATCAACAGTGCCCTATTCCAGAAAAGCAGGCTAACTGGTCATTTCCAGCCCAATAATTCATTTCTCTTTCTATGACCTTCTAAACTTGCAGGCACATGAAAAATCACTTGGGGAAACTTTAAAAAACAAAACATCTAGGCCCCATCCCAGATGAATTCAATCACGCCAGGGTGGGCCCCCAACATAAATAGTTTTTTAAGCTCCCCAAGTTATTCTAATGTTCAGCTAAGAACAAGGCAGTGTGAGAAAGGCCCCCTGCTGTTCTCAGAGCCTTGTCTCAGCCCCACGAGGTCTCCCTGTGGACATGAACATCCCAAACTGTTACTTACTAATAATAAACTATGATTGATTTAACTGTTCTTGTTTGTTGTTTTTATCATGCTGTTTACTCATTGAGGCTGGCTTGCAGTTATTTTTTTTAATATAATTTTTTAAAACTATAAACTCGAGAACAGATTTGACGTACATAGCTTTATGTACAGCCTTCATTTTGAATTCTGCTTGTTCAAACCAATCTCTCTGGTAATGTGCCTGCCTTTTCAACTTGTTATAATTCCTCATATACATAAAACTGGTTATCTTGCCTAAGTTGCTGGGAGAAGTCAATACATTATATAGGTCACATTATATATGTCAACCTGGTATTTTCTGCATCAAACTTTTGTTTTCAGTCTCTGCCCTTATGTACCTCTGTTCTCTCACTGTGTCCCAAGCTGTAATCTCAGGCTAGCTTCCCCCCCAGCACAGGCAAGCAAATGGGAAGTGAAGAAACGACCACTGCCCAGTCTTGGATGAAGAGAAGCATCATTTAAGAAACATCCAGGAAACTGTTTTAACTGATCAACAAGTAATTCTCCTGCACCTACTATATCAACACTTTCTTCTTAGGTTTGCAATACGTTTCAACGTACTTTTTAAGCCCTCCTTCCCTCATCTGAGTCTCACACCACTAGGTAAACTTGGGAAAGTATGTATTATCCTCACACTATGGATGAGAAAACACCAAAGCAAGATTACAACTCTGGCCTCCTGACCTCCTTTCCAGGACCTCTTTCATTACAATAATCCTCATTCTTATAAAAGCATTAAAAGTGCTACACACAAAATGTTTTACATTACACAAAATTTACATGAAAAAGTAAGCACGGAATGACCCCAGCACCCTGGAACAACCATTGATATTTTGGTGTGTTTTCCTATGCTTAAAAAATGCAATCAAACACATACTGTGTATTTACAACAAAATTTTATAGTTTTGCTAGGATTTTGTAGTTTGTGTGGCTTTGGAGGAAGTCTGATATGGTGAGAATGAGACTCTTTGTTCCGTAATAATGCATACCCCTCCAAGGGGAGCATTCTGCTGTGTCAAAGCACTCACTCACTAGGGCTGAATCTGGGGAGAAACCAGACAAAGGAAACAGGACCAGGAAGTAAAATCTTAAATTCTATGATTTTAGAGTTGGAAGGGACCTTACATTACCACCTTGTTCAATCTGCCCGCTAGAATTAGGAAAATGAGATCTACACAAATTAAGCGGCTTGCTCCACATCAAGTCGGTAGCGAACGTTAAGCTAAGCCCACAACTGTTTTTAACCCCTACTCAGGTGGTCTTCCCACTGTACAGGGATTTGTCAAGCACCCACGTCCCCAACAGCACGTGGCACCGTGAAGAATACAGAGTAAGACGTGGCCTCAGTTTTTGGGTAGCTTAATTTTTAAACCAGCTTCGAGACTTTATAGTAAATGCTGGCTTTGCTAACAACAAACACAAAGCCACATAGCCCAGTGAGGTTTTATCAAATATTTTATTTGAAATGTAACCTGGCACTTTTAAGAGCATCGCAGCACAGTGCTTCTGAGGCCTCTCTGATTTGCCTGTATCTATCTGCGTTCTTTAATGAGCAGTTGGTTTTAATCATTTTTTGTTTTGAAGAGGCAATTTGACTAAGTTGACAAAAGTCATTGTGTATGTGTGTGTGGATATAGAATTATGGCCAGAGTTACATATTTTAAAAGAAAGGAGCAGGGCCAGAAAGGAGGAATGACACCCTAGAAAGTAACAAGATACCAAAACAGCACCTCCCAGGTCCTTTATGTAAGGGACCACTGCTCTGGTTACGCTAGTACTTATGAAGTCTTTCAAGGAACCCCGATACAGGTGAAACAGATTCCTTCCTCTGCTGGCGGTACTAGAAGCACGACACTGTGCCACCGTGTGCCCATCCCCAAGTGAATCTACCGGACCTGTGGATCCGGTGCAGGGACCCTCGGACCATTCCTCCCAACTACTGCTGACTGAAGCAAGATGATCATGGACCCCAACGGCAGCCAGTCCCGGGTTGGCTGGAAACTTCTGTAGCCTAGTATAGAAAGAGGAGCTGGGCCAGATCCCACACCTCAACGTCTGAACTAAGACAAGCCAGACAAGCCAAGAGAGTCAGAGCCACATGGTGTCACGGCGCACAGAAACTTCTGGCAGCCTGGAGATACAGGAAAGACAGAGTAAAAGAATAGGCTAAACGGAAGAAAAAGATGGTGGGCCAAAGCTAAGCCTTCAAGCAATAACCACGTGCTTCCGCAGAACAGCCTGTTCTCCACATTCTGTTTCAGATTCCGCCTGCGCCACACCCCTCTCTGGCTGGTCCTACACTTTTCCCGACGGGTGCCACTCTGACACCTCTGTGTGCCAGGCTCTGTGCCCAGCACTCACAGGATCCCCTTTAACCTCAACACGTCCAAGACACAGTATCATTATTTTAGAGATAAGGAAACTAGGCTCATGATGGTTAAATAATTTAGGTTACTTATGTCAGGACTTGAATCTAGGTCTGACTCAGAGTCCATGCTCTAAACCACTAAGCTCTACTGACCCACGTGACATCTCCTTCTGCGGCCCAAGCACTCCCTGCCCCCGTCCCCCACCTAACTTGAGGATCTTCTGCTTGGAAGAGCCCGATACTTCCAAGTCAAAGGATGTCCTCTGTGTAAAACTCTGCGAGAGGACTGCTTCCTTTGCAGGGTGACAAGAACAGGGTCAAAGGTATCTACTGAGCACACAGGGAAAACGTAGTTCTGATGATAACTGGGTTCCTGGTCTGTGAGAACCTTTTGGGGAAACTTGCTTTTCCTCATCACTTCTGAGCAGCCCTCAGGCGGGTGACAAGGATGCTTTTTATTGTCCAAGAAGCTACAATATGGGATATGTGGGTGGGACAGTAGCCTGCCCCTCCTCAAGAGAAAATCTGAGCAGATATTTGGGTTCCCCATCCCATTTGGAATAACAGATAAAGGAACTCAGGTCCTTTTTTATCGACAAGACTCTCGCAGACTGAGACAGTGAGCATTTGTTATTTCCTAGTAAGCCTGGGTCTGGTCCTGATTGAGACAGGCATGGACACCCAAATATTTTAAATGCTCCAAAAGCAGCCCAGCAGAGTCCCCCCACAGGAACTCTGCAGACTCTTATTAATGATGAGGGAAGTCATGTAAAGCGCTGCTAGGAAGTTATGTAAAGCAGCTCGAGCCCAGCTACGGTGTTCCAATAATAAATATCCAGCAGAAAAGATCAGAGGCATCTTCTTTCACTTTCCAGACAATCAACTCCATTTACATTCACATCTGTGGCTGAACCAGAGGCTCATCTGATGGTGACAATGACAACTCTAGTAAGCAGAGAATGAAGCTGGTTACAGTCAACAGCTGGATCCACTCCGGGGAGAAGGTGCCTATTTACGGGGCAGTATGGACCTGTTAGCCGGGAGGGCAGGCTGGTGAAGAGCACATCTCTAGGTTCTCCTCTTTCCTGTTGTGTCCAGTTATAACGCCCCATCCTCAGATAATTTAAGTGTGTGATTTGTCCCAGGAGCCCTTCATGGACCAAGTTTCTACACACACTGGAAATATTCTGTTGGATTTATCTTTTCTGCTGATCTATTTTACTTATCCACTTTTGAATCTTAAACAAACAAACTCTAATTTAGAGCTGGCCTGGAGTTCTACCTGGTAGAGGTCTGGTAGAGGGAAAGGAGACCAGGATACACAGAGGCTGAACTCCCTAGTGTGTCCCAGGGCTGAGGATGAGGATAACATTGACTTCCATCTTTCTGGCATGGCCCTGCCTGTCCCTTTCATTTGGCTTCATGGCTCTTGGATTGTTGATATTTGAACTCTGTTCACTTTTGCCAAAGTGTCGGTCCCTGTTGGCTACTGTTCCTTGTGAAAGGGACCTGTCTGTAGTTTTTTAATTCACAAGTCTCTTTCATCAATAATCTCTGTGTCCTCAGTAAACTACCTACCTGAGTAAAGAATTTTCCATGTCATCTAGGCTAACATCACATCTCGGGTAGGAGTGCCTTCTCAGGCATACCCTGGCAAATGCTCAAGTTCATCTGTTCCAAAAAGGGAGCGCACCACCTAAAGACAGTACTTTGACTCTTCTCCTTTTTCATTAGGGAGATCAAGATGCGAACCAGAGCTGGATCTCACACTCAGGTTCCTAGTGGATCATCAGTGAAGCTGGAACCCTGGCCTGGGGATCCCCAGAACCCCCCAATTTCCCATAGTGTGGGTCCAGACTCCAGCTAGAAAATTCTTACTCCCAATGCATCAGGGTTCTATTTGTCATCTCTTGGTTGGTTCTATACCCTTGCCTTCAGACTCTAAGTTATGACCGTGAACGAGGTCTTACACATGTTTCTTAGGCCTCTCATGCTCCCTGCTATTGTGAATGTCAGAGCAGATGTTTTATAAATGTGATTACCCTAAAGAGCAGCATGTTCAGACAGAGTTTTCCCAGGAGCAGAGCTAGCTGGGGTAACACTTTATTCTAGTGTGGCCACACATAACTAGGCAGGGTGAAGTTTGGGTGGGTGATAAGGGGAAAAAATGGGTCCTACCCTTATCACTTCATCAAGAAAGTGTCTTGTCTAAATACTCACAGACCTTGTTATAGACATCTTAGGAAGATTCAGGGGAAACAAGAGAGTGCAGGAATAAACAATTTTTCAGCCCAAGACCTAGGGCTTCTGCATTCTCTGTCTTCTGCCCCAGTCTCCAAGCAAGAGTAAAAGAAAAAATCAAATTGATTTCAGTCAAGTTTCAGCAAGAATGTCTCTGCTTTGATTTTGCTGTCTTATTTGGCTTTGCCTGGATCAAAGCCAGAGAGGGAGAGAGGATTCTGGCAGCAGAAGGAATGTATCGCAATATTTTTTCTTTTTTTAATCCTAAAGGTTCACTTTTTTCCCTTCACCAGACTCATTTTGCAGATGAAAATCTGAGATCTGTAAAGAGAAAATGGCCCAACTGTGAAACCGCTCAGGAGTAAGACCAGGCTCAGATGCTTCCCGGTGACTGACTGACCCTGACAGAAGAACACATGATAGCCAAGGTCCCCAGAAGCAAGCCCAGCAGGAAGAGGCCATCCTGGCATGTGGTGCTCAGCTCTCAGGGGCCTGCCAAGTCCTTCAGTCTGTTCTTCACCAGTGAGGTAGGTGAACAGACACCCTCTGCTGGCTCAAGAAAGCTGCTTTGTAACTACCCTCTCACTTCTGAGGACGTGAAAGCTGAGAGTCCACTGGCACTTTCTGAACTCTGCAATGCTTCTGGAAAGTGCCATGACCTTTTCTGTTGATGACTGTCAGAATATCGGACACCAGGAATGGAAAAGCCAGCTTACTGGCTTGGAAATGATAAGGAAGAATTTGACATAAGGGACTCTAAGAAACATGGTTCAGGCACAAATTCAAGGCTGTTCTGTCATTTTACTGGGACCTCTGGCTTGTAAAGCTGGGGCTGAGAACACTGCTCCCAGATTTTTAACCTGGACCTCGGCAAAGGTTTCTAGCAGCTTAAATGCCAGTAAGAGCCTCAATGCTTCAAGTCAAGCTAGTGAAAAAACTGTTCTCCTTAAGAAGCTTTTAAAGTCAGATTTCTTCCTCACCCAATATTAAACAAAAATGTATCTGAAGAATTAATCTCGGAGACCTAGGAGGGCAGTCTTGGGTTTCCATGTGGAGAGGCAGCACCTAAGCACCTGAGCTGGTGTCAGGGAAGAGCGGAGCGCGGACCCAGGCAGGGGCACTTTCTTCTACAACCATCTACCAACTAGGGATTTATGAAAGGCTCAGGTAAACATTCTTTGCCTCACGGTGGGCTTCAAGGCTTGGAGGCCTTCCCATGCACCTGACTCTACCTAGAGCTGCAACCATTAATCAATCTGCTACCCCGTGATGAATTACTCGAGGTCACATCTTGCTTTCCGACCTCTCTGCAACATTCTTATGACTTCTGCTTAGGTAATATTTTTCAAAAGATGGGGAAGTTGGGCTCTTTTCCAGGTCTTCCTAGGTTTCAAAATGTGGTGCTCTTGTGAAGTTCCGAAACTCAAGCATGTCTCTAGTCAAGTGTACAGGACCCCAAATTCATGGAGGTGCCAGGCCGCAATGACGGCGGCGGGGTGGAGGGGGCTTGCCTCTTGCCCCGCTGCAGCGCAGCCAGCTGGGGGAAGGAGGGAGATTTACAAAACCCCGCCTCCACTCCCTTCCCCGTACCACTGATTGGCCTCCAGGCCTTCAGTGTTAACCCCGAGGCCAGAGGTTTCGAGCCCAGTGAGGAGGGGGCCTGGGGGGTCAGGCGGCTGTCCAGAGGGGTCACTATCACCCCCACAGCCCCCACTGTGGCCCGCACGCAGGTGGTCCTTGAGCGTCTGTTTGTAGCGGAAGCTGCGGCCACAGTAGGCGCAGGGGTAGGGCCGCTCGCCCGTGTGGATGCGCTGGTGCTTCATGAGGTGGTGCTTGCGGATGAAGCTCTTGCCGCAGTGCGCGCAGCTGAAGGGCCGCTCGCCCGTGTGCAGCCGCCGGTGGTTGAGCAGGTGCTCCTTGCGCATAAAGCTCTTGCTGCAGTCCGTGCAGGGGTAGGGCCGCTCGCCCGTGTGGATCATCTGGTGGCGGATCAGGGCCGAGTGGCCGTTGAAGTCAATGCCGCACTGTGGGCAGGAGAAGGGCCGCTCCTGCGCGTGGCCCCGCTGGTGGAGCAGCAGGCTGATCTTCAGGCTGAAGCTCCGGCCGCACTGCGCGCAGCGGAAGGGCCTCTCGCTGGCGTGGGCCCGCCGGTGGCTGGTGAGGCGGGCCTGGTCGGCGAAGCGCTTGGGGCAATCGGGGCAGGGGAAGGGACGCTCGGCGCTGTTGTGGACCCGAAGGTGGTAGGTGAGTCTCGACGGGTGAGTGAAGGTCCTGGCGCAGTGAGGGCAGGTGGGGGGCGCCTCGCTGGCGGGGGGCTGGGGGCCGCCCCCGCCGTCGGCCTGCTGGGGAAAGTGCTTGGGACACTGGGCGCAAGGGCCGGGGTGCTCGGCCGCGGGGCCGCACTGGTGGGTCAAGAGCAGGTCTTGGCTGAGGCTCTTGCCGCAGCGGTGGCACGGGAACACCTGCTCCCCAGCCGGAGGTGGGAGGGGGTAGCTACCCAGCTGAGTGAAAGTCACTTGTCCCTCGGAGGCTTCGGCCAGGTCAGTGGCCGGACGTCCAAATGGTGTCATGGGTGCGGACTGCTGGCTTTTGAAAGCCACATCTGGAAAAGCCTCCTTAGCCGCCGCTGCTGGTGCAGAAGTGAAGGGGACTGGAACCTCGGGGCACAGGGAGGCTCTGGCGAGGCCTTCAGCTTTAATGACAAGCTCTTCGTCTGAAAGAGAGGATGGGAGTCACACCTGTCCACAACTGGTCTCCCAGCAACTCTCCTGCACCCCTGCCCCGCTCCAGCAGACTGCTCTGAGCTCTTAACCCGCTCAGATAAGAAAGTCAGTGTAGGGCTGAGATAATAATCAGACTGCCTGTAGTCCCGGTGGCCAATCATCAGAGAAGTTACTACTGAACCTCTTCAACGCTCCCTGTTTGGAAAAGGAAAAACCCTGGCATCACTCTTCCCAGCATTACTTTCATTATGTTTCGCCTCTGCTCACAAACATTGAAATATTTTCTGCAGCCTACTATGACGAGGCCTAAAATCATGTATTTATCTAATCCTATTCCTCTTTATTCTGCCAGATAAGGACTTCACTGTGGTTATCTGTTGCTTTTCTTTCCTGGAAAATAAAGTTCACATTTCTGCTTATACATCTTTGCTCATTATGCCTTCCCTTTTGTAGATGGCATCCCCTCTCTTCTCATCTTCCCAAATTATACCCAGCTACGTCATACCAATTTTCTGAGGCCCATTCTAGTTTCACATCCTTCTTTAGGCCTTACCTAAATACCTAGACTTAAACGGACGTAATGTCCCCCAAACATTTCTTGTATATAAGTCATACATCCCATTCACCCTTGACAATAATAGGCATGCCTCGTATCAATATGTCCCCAATATCAATTTCTTGAAAAGCAGAAACTGTCTTATTTTTTTAAAAAAAATTTTAAGAGCATAGAAGTTAAATAGGTTACATTAAGTTACATAAACAATCGTGTCTCTTCTGACCTTAAGATTCTCTTCTGTTCAGATGGCAAAATACAGATGATGCTAAATATCTCAGAAGATGCGTGTTTCTTCTCCCCTGGTTGTTTTCCTGAGGGAGAGCTCTTCATTAGCTCCCCCATTCGGCCTCTCCAATGACACTGTAGTCTCCAGGGCTTGTCTTTCCCACCCCATCTTTGTTCCATCCTCTCTACGTGATCTTCAAATGTTCTTCTGTCTTTCCCCATCCTCATACTTTTGGTCCATCTGTATGCACTTATTTTTTCTTCCTCTGACAATTTTAATTTGTCTTTACACTTAAGTGTTTTCTCACTTAAAATTTATATTAGTTTGATTTCCATTTCACGTCTAACTTACTTGAGCATGTCTTTTTTCCCCCCTTTTCCTTATGCCTCAGCCACTTCCTTGCTTCCACAATCCCACTTCCTTTGCCGTTTCTTCTTGGTGGTCCTGGCATAAGCTGGGTCTGCGTGGCTCGGTACTCACCGGGATAGGTGCCTTTGCACATGTCACTCTCCTTGGGCTCCTGTGGGGCGCCAACCTGGGTCTCTTCCTCTTGTTTAATCCAAGACAAAATATCCGATGTCGAAATGCTGGGCTCTATTTGTGGGGGAAGAGAATGGTCTTCAGGGCTTGACTCAGAAAGTGGAAATAATCATGTTGGTTTGCTGAATACTATGTTTTGCCCAAATATTTATCTCTAATTAACTATAACAACAAAACCAAACCAGCCTTTAAAAAAAAATAAATATAACGTCTAAGAACCAGGTCAAAATGAAACCAAATTTATGAATTTTTACATGATATACTCAGTTTGATTCATGATTTTCAGTGAGCCCATTTCAAAAAATATCAAAATTTCTATTTTGGAGATGACACCCTGAAACAATCTAGAATCAAAAGTACCTGCCATTTCATTAGCACACTTACTTTCAAAGTGTTTTCACTTTTTTTCTCTCACAGCTCTTTTGTGAGATAATGAAGCAGGGAATATTTCCTCCATTTTAAGGGGGCCCACAGAGGTTAAATTGCCAGGAAGGACATATTTACAGTGAAACTCCATATTATCAAAGGTTTGCTTTAAAATACAGCAAAAAAAAAAAAATAGCAAAACAAACAAGATTGACCAACAACCCTTTTTTTTCATGTTAATTTTAAAACAAATACATTTCTAAAATTACAGAGTTAGGTCAGCTTAAACACAGATTTGACTGCTCAGAACCTTTTTTCAGGTTCCCAATTCTGGGTTCTTTCCAAGAGATCATATTACCTTTGCCTATTAAATGATACAGGTTATTGTTTCCTGAACCCTGGGAGTAGGGAGAATATTTGCAAGTCCCTCAGATGTTGGGGGTTCTTTTGCAAAGAAAGAAAGAACCACCTCTAAAGGCTTTGCACATAACATGCGTCATTTGGTCAGTACAGAAACAGCTGTGCTTGCTATTCCAGCCCAAGCCTAGATAGCCGTTTTTGGCCTAAAAGGACAAGCTGGCACACTGACAAGAGTAAATTCAAGCTCTCTATATTATTTATCAAAAAAGCCGTGTAGGCAGGTTATGGTTTTAGTCCTAGCAAATGAACAGAACTCACTGTTTTGCTCAATGCCTTTTAAATCAGTTAGAGACCACTGGAATCTAAAGGTGTACCCAAAGCAGAAATAAGAGGTTGGACAAGAATGAGGCCCAAAAGACTGTCAGGTTACACAGAGAGATGGGAAAATACAGGCTTTAGCGCACGTGGCAGGTTGCCTGTCCAACTTCCTACTCTGAGCTACAAGGCTGAAGTGTGTTAAACATAGTCCAATCTTACCTTTTTTTTCTCCAGGATTTTATAAATACACAAACATATATAGAAAAAAAAAACAGACAGGGAGAGACTGGGTACAAGGAAGTGGATCTTTTAACAGACATTCAAAGGATGAATTTTCTATTCATCAAAAATATGAGGCTTTTAAAATGCTTAATTACTTCATCAATTTTCTGAATGAGTTAGTGCTCTAGAATCCTCCAAATGTGATGCAGGTGGTTTTGACTTCTTTTTCCTTTAGTTTATTATTATGAAAGCATAGAATGTTTGATGAGTTTCAATCCATTGCAGTCATTACTCTTTTTAATGCTCAAATTATCCCTTTTTTGGCCAGTGGGAGCCCCTTCAGATCAGCCCTATGTCTTTTCACACCATCAAACATCTAGTTTCCTTCATTTCTGGTATGACAGACTAGACCAGGTTCATCTTGTACATTTCCTGCTCCAAGCACACAATCAATACTCTCTCTAAGAAACAGAATTTAGAGACCATAATCTGGATGATAAGGATGCTAATTGCTAATAGATTGTCACTGCTTCCAGGTCTTTTCAATGAACAGAGCTATAAAACACATACCTTTTAGAAAAAAAGTGTCACGAGTTTACATTACTGTTTATGATTCACATTTAAGATTACAGCATTTTAATTAAATCCTTTCATTTCATACTTGTATGTTTTCTCTCTTATCCTGAGAATCTTGGCTCCTAATGACACTACATAATCTTTGCTTTATTTGAATATACACTTCAAAATAAAACCAATATTATTCACAAAAACATGAACTCAATTTAAGATTTTTTTTGTGTTTTATTAATTCTTTAGGCTATCTTCTAGGGACAGATAGTAAAAATATTATATTTTAAAGTCATTTGAAAGAAATCTATTCTAAGTATTTATGTCAACAACATGATACAATTATTTCAGCATATTGATTTTTAAATTTTATTTAACTTAGGTAAATTATTTACAAGACTCCAAAATCAAAACTATAAAATAAGGTACATTTAAAGAGGTCTAGCTTCCATCTATAATCTCTCTTTCCCTGAATAGGTAGCCATTCTCATTGGTTTTTGTTTTAATCTTCCATTGTTTCTTTGTGAAAACATAAGCAAACATATTTTATACATCTTTATATTTTCCCCCTTTATATGGCACACTACACAAACTACTCTGTACCTTGATTTTTTTAAAAATTGAAATATAGTTGATTTACAATGTTATATTACTTTCTTGTATACAGAATATTGATTGAGTTATACATATATATATATTCTTTTTCATTATAGGTTATTACAAGCTATTAGATATAAGCCTGTGCTATACAGTAGGACCTTATTATTTATCTATTTTATATAAAGTAGTTTATATCTGCTAATTCCAAACTCCTAATTTATCCCTCTCTCTCTTCCCCTTTGGTAACCTTAAGTTTGTTTTCTATGTCTGAGTCTGTTTCTGTTTTGTAAATAAGTTCATTTTTTTTAGATTCCACAGATAAGTGACATCATATGATACTTGTCTTTGTCTGATTTACTTCACTTAGTATGATAATGTCTAGGTCTGTCCATATTGCTGCAAAAGGCATTATTTCATTCTTTTTTATGGCTGAGTAGTATTCCATTGTACGTACGTGTGTGTGTGTGTGTGTGTGTGTATATACACATACCATATTTTCTCTATCCAATCATCTATTGATGGACATTTAGGTTACTTCCATGTCTACTGTAAACAACACTGCTGTAAACACTGGGGTGAGTGCATCTTTTCAAATTAGAGTTTTCTTCAGATATATGCCCAGGAGTGGGATTGCTGGATCATAAGGTAACTCTATTTTTAGTTTTTTAAGGAATCTCCTTGCTGTTTTTCACAGTGGCTGCACCAAATTACACTGCCACCAACAGTATAGGGGGGTTCCCTTTTCTCCACACCCTCTCCAGCATTTAACATTTGTGGACTTTTAAATGATGGCCATTCTGATGGATGTGAGGTAATAACTCATTGTAGTTTTGATTTGCATTTCTCTAATAATGAGTGATACTGAGCATCTTTTCATGTGTCTATTGGCCACCTGGATGTCTTCATTGGAGAAATGTCTGTTTAGGTCTTCTGCCTGGTTTTTTTTTTTTTGGCTTGTTTGTTTTTTTGTTACTGAGTTGTATGATCTCTATTTGTATATTCTGGAAGTTAAGCCCTTGGACATAAAAAGGAGGGGGTGTCACATGGTACCACTACTATCCCCAAATATATTCTACCTATGTATATTTTTATTTAATTATAATGCATAGTTCTTCCTAAAGCTCTAAAATGGAATACAATAATAAATTATCAGTTTTATTTTACAAGAAATATGGATAAAAATCCTAGCATTTTAGAAACAATTTTCTAAAATGCTAGGATTTTAATCCATATTTCTTATAAAATGACATTAATGTTTTAATATAAACACAGTGGTCTAACAACAAATTAAAAGGTGTATTAAAATTAATTTTTTAAAAAGATGACGATGTTAAAGAAAAGAGAAGCAGCTTCCTCAAAAATGGAAAGTTTTTATTTGTTTTTTTTCAGTTAGAACAAGATGGCAAAAATGATGTAAATGGTTAGAGTTAAGAATAATCTATGAAAAAGATATTTTATTAGTTCTGTCACTAAAGTGGCCCAGCATTAGTATCCACCTGGCATCCATGTGGAATAGTCTGTTACGCACCTTAATGACCAGTTTAATACTATTCTCCACCAAAAGGAACTAGGACTTTTCTAATGGGTGAGAAGGAAGGTCTAAAATAGGCCTGTATTAACGCAGCAGGCCTGAGATTACCTATCCTTAGCAGGCCTGCTTGCAAGGTTGGCGCCTGGCTGGCAGTTTCCTATGCTGATATCAAACTTTCCTAAAGCTAAGAGTGCCTCACTGGGCCTAAACTGCTTGTACGAACAGTGTGGTTTATGCTGAGCATCAACTTTCCTTCTGGGAGTCTGGAACTTTGGTACATGCCAGATAGAGGGTGCCTACGTGACCAGCCTGGGCGCTGAGTCTCCAGTGAGCTTCTCTGGGAGATGACACTCTGCACGTGTTGTCATAACCCACTGCTGGAGGAATTAAAGTGTGTCCTTTGAGACTGTACTGAAAGGGAACTCTGGAAGCCTGCTTCTGGTTTCCTCCAGACTTTGCCCTGAGCACCTTTTATCTTTGCTGATTTTGCTTTGTGTCCTTTTGCTGTAATAAATCTCAGCCCAGAGCATGACTATATGCTTGTTCCTGCATGTCCTCCTGGCGAATTACCGAGCCTAGGAGTAGTCTTGGAAACCCCAACACAGCCTGGAACATGTTTTTTCTTGTTTGTTTTTTTTTAAATAAAACAAGTACTGAGGCAGTATTGGAAGGACATAGGAGTCACAGAAGATAGTTTAAAAGTCCTCTCACTTGTCAAGTTGACAATCTGAGTAACCAAAAGTAAACAATTAAATTAAATGAATAAAAAGTCATGAAAAACATAATTAAAACTGAAAGGGGGAAAGTGTTAAGGGTTCTAAACATTAGACACATATGATTTTTTAAAAAATGCTATATATTGATCAGTCTAAGTTATATGAATCCTATCAAGTTCTGGTAAATATCTAGGTTGATAATCACCAATGCAAGCTAAAACTCTAAAGAATAAAACCAGAGTATTAAACAAATTCAATGCTTACACTGTTAAGTAAAAGTGTATTAAAGCATACAGGTTGACAACCCACAAATAGAGTCTTAAAAACCAAGGTGAAATAAACTGATAAGATGGTAGCTAAATGAAAGTTTCATATATCATTACAAAACCAAACTATTTACATCTTCTCCATTCATCCCCAAACAATAAAATGACACACTCTTCTTCTCACTGAGGGCTATATCAGGTAACTAATAAAGTTGACTAAGGAGCCATTTCCAATAATGAATCTTTCTGCAATTAAATAACCATATTTACTTGTGATATAACTTTAGACTCACTACTTATATCCATGATATAAAGATTAATAAAATTTATACTGTCACATTGCTTAAATATAAACTGCCTACACATTCTTAAATATAATGTGGCAAATATATACATTCCTCAAAACTCAAGAGAATGTTCACTTAAGATTTGAGCATTTCATTGTATATAAAATTCACATCAAAAGAAAAAATATGAACAAATGTTGAACTCTAGGTTAATGGCATTCATTTTGAACTAATTGGGGGAAATGTATTGATATCTGTACTGATTTTGAAATACGTGGAAAATAGGATGTATTGATGGATAGAGAGATACAGAGATAGATATGTGATAAGAAAGTAGGGTAAAATGTTAGTGACAGAAAGGTGATAGGTATCTAGATGTTCATTATAAAATTATTTCAACTTTTCTGATTGTTCAAAAATTTTCATAATCAAATGTTAGAAAAAAATAACAGTGTATGGAACGGGGGTGGGTTGTCAGAGAAGTTCATCTAACAGAGATGTCTGGAGGATGAATTTTCTGTGAGCTTTCTATCCAGCAAAGAACAAAAACTGTATGAGATTTTTCTGACAGCAGAGGTGGCACTGGAGAGAAATAACACAACTGAATGTTGGGCTAGCAGTCTTTCCCACACAGTATCAAGTAGCTGCCAATCAAAAAAACCAGGGAGAAATAATTAATGATAGCTGGCTTTGCCCAGCTGGATGTCATCAGGGTCTGCATCTCTGAGGGACCATGCAGACTCCCAGCCCCTTAGCACTTCTGAATAGCTGGGCATACATTTCCTCAATAGCCCTTAGATGTGTGGCACTGATGGGTGAAGGCCTTGGATGGGGTGATCTCTAAGCTCCATTTAAATGCCTGATGACCCATTCACAGTCTATTTAGAAGCCCAAGCCCTGCTTACCCTAGTTCTGAGCCATCATCTCTGACCAGGAAAGGGACACAAGGAGTGGACAGTCTCTTCTCCCACTTACCTTCACTGGGGTCTGTGGGAATCTCACTTTCCTCTGGCCCTGTCTGGTCGCCTGTATTGTGGTCTCCTTCCGGCTGAATCTGAGATAAGACATCAGGCTGATTCATGGCATAATCTAGGAGAGGAAAAAGGGAAAGCGGTATGACAGAGAGTTAATGAGGATGACAACTAATTGCCATCAAAGCTGAACTGAAGGCTTTGAGATCCACAGTCCCAGGGAATTTCTTTCAGAGTCTAGATCACTTTCCCCATCCATTCACCTCGAACTATAGACGGATCTTTGAGGAAACAGATAAGAGGAGAGGGGGTGTGTGGGAAAGGCGCATGTGCTACTTGAGCATTGCCTGCCTTCTCTTTCACTGAGAGAGAGTGACAGGCTGCCTCGAGGAGGAGAGGCATGGCCCTTTCAAAGTGAAGGATACCATGGAAACCACTGCAGCTGAACCCTTAACTCTGAACTTCATTCTCTGTCCCATGATTTGGCAAGAGGAGAGACCATGATTTCCTATTTAGCCAGGGGTGAACTGGAAACCCCTGGCTTGGAACTAGAATCTGAAGTGTGTGAGGACAGAGTGAAAATGAGGACACTGGAAGAAAAGGGACTATTCTGAGACCTCTTGGAGCTGCTGTCACCTCATTCAAAAGGTGCCAACTTAGCCTCACCCATGGAGATGAGAGACTCGTAGTTGCCCTTCATGATATTCTTGTAAAGTTCCTTTTGCCATTCTTCTAATTTTTCCCACTCTGGAGTGGAAAAGTAGATGGAGATATCATCAAACGTCACAGGCACCTGAAATTACAACATACTGGGGTTAGTTTCTGCCACTGCAATTCAATTATTCAATAAATTTCTACTAAGTGTCTACTAGTTATAAAAAACTATGAGAGATTCTGAAAGGATATGGGCAAAACTCAAGACACAGATCTAACCTCCAAGAGTTGAGCATATTTTCACTGTGATAAACTTTAGGGCTATGACTTTTAGGAGGATGAAGGACATTGCTTGTAAACAGTCACTCAAAGAGGTAGGTACAGATACAAAGCAGTATTTAATTCACAGAACACAACATACTGTGAATATCCACCAAGTACAAGGCTTATCCTAAGCACCAAGATTATAAAAATATGATTTCTTCCTAAAAGGAGCATATGAATATATTCAAATTAATGACATGGACAAGAAATTTTGGAACTAGAGCTATAATGAGGCTGGGATGAGTCTAGAAGAGACTTTAGCTAGTCCTAAAAGACGGGTAGGTTATAAATAGGCCTAATGGGAAGGGGAAAAGCATTTAAGCATGGAAAACTGGAGAATGTATTCAGAGAACAATTATGGATTCTGCCTAGTTGGAGTCAAGGTTTCATGTAGAGAATGGTCATATACAGAAGAGAGTCCCCCCACCTTCCAGCATAGTTTTGTCTAAAGCTAGGAGCTTATCCATAGACAAAAACTGGAATGTTCTCCTGTAAAGAAATACAAAGGGGAGGTAAGATACCAAGTATGGGCACTATCCGTTAGTGTAAAGCTTTTCTCAGTCCACCATCATCATAAAGGCGAGCTCTTCCTTCTCTCACCGACAGCGTTCTACAGTTTTATTCTTAAATATGAGCTAACTTCCAAGTATCAATGACCATTTAGAGAAGTCCTGCTGCATGATCAAGAAAGACTAAAATAAAAGGCGGAAAAAATGACTTTTGTGGAAAAGAACAAAAATACCTAGGCAACAGAATTTTTTTCAAAAAAACCTTAATTAGTAATCCCATTAAGATTTGAGAGATACTAAACCCGTAAAATAAAAATAGGAAGCTATAGAGAAAGGAAAACCAGAATGAGGGAGACTCCTGGTAATACATACACACACACACACACACACACACACATACATACATACATACACATACACATACATTTGCTTTCTTCACCAAAATTAAAAAATTCAATAAAAAGATACTCATCTTCATAAACTTAACATATCCTTTAAAATTCAAAGGTCTATACATTTCCATGAGACAATTAACTTTCTAATTGCTTCATTTGTGTCATCTTTTTTTCCCTAACCAGAAATTTTGTTCCTTAGGAGCTAGACCCATAAATTACTCATTTTACATCCTGCTCAGCATCTACAATTAAGTTAAGGCAAATGTAAATACTTGCTAGTTAACTTTTATCTAACACAAAAGATTTGTGATACAACAGAAACACATATGATAAAATAATTATTAAAACAAGGATCAGGATGGGCTTCTGGTTCAAGACTGTGAACTAAACACAGCCGCACTTCCCTTCCCACCCAGGTTCCCACTGAAATGACAGTAAATGAGATCAGGAGGGACTGAGTAACAGCACCAGGAATGAGAGGAGAGGCCATCATTAGATCAGAATTTCTGATGAATGTCTCACGGAGACCTGCGGGACGTGCCTGTGCTGGGGTCTAAGGTATGAGGAAGCTGCTTCTCTGACAATACACGGGGAAGGACTGCAGTAAGGAATCCAGAGAATTCCAAGCTCAAAGCTGCCAGAGACACTGAGTAGGAGTAAAAGTGGTTAGAAACTGCAGTTTGAAGGTCTGTCTTTGAAATATCAGGGGCCCTCTCCCTTGTCCTTATCAGCCCTGGTAAAGCAGCAATAACCCCAAAGCCAAAACCCAGAACTCATCTCTAAAGAAACTTAAAAGGCTGCCTGGAGACAGCATGGGATCCCTGTGTGGTGCTGACAACTTAGACTACCGCCTTACTCCTGGCCTCTGGTGGTCCCTGCACTGCCTGTTTGCTCCTTGCACAGCACCTGAAGGTGAAACCCACCTATATGGAGCACCTATGGAGAGATCCTCTCCTGCAAAGGAGAGCTCCTTGGGTTAAACAGACTTCCACGGTGGCAGAGAAAACATGCCAGCTTCCTCTAATTAACCTGTTCATCAAATTCTTCACTTATAAATACGAACAACCAACCAAGGACTACTCAACATTAAAAAAATAAAACTGACAGCATCAAGATGAACACACACTACAAACAATCCTAAAGGATAAAAAAAAAAATCAAACAAAGCTCTAATACATATTCCCATATACATTCAAGTAGATATTGCATCCATTCAAAAAAAAAATTCAGGCTTCTTTAAAAAAGGAGAAAATAAATATTCTTGAAAAGTAAGTATATAATTGTTAAAATAAAAATCAGAAAGGCTGGAAGGAAAGGTTACAGAACTCTAGTTAAAAAGGTGAAAAATGTGAAGGAAAAGTTAAAGAGAGAAAGACAATAATCCACCATCAGTCAAACAGTAAGTCTAGAAAGAGAACTGAAAAAAATGTGGAAGAGTGAATGAAAAATTATAAAAATAGAATCATAGAAGAAAATTTCCCGGAGTGGAAAAGACATCAATCTTCTGATTGAAAGGCCATACCAGATGCCCAACAAAAATTTTAAAAGAACTACACCCAGACATATACTCAACAAATTTTAGAAGAACAAGTACAAATAGATGATAAAGGTTTCCAGAAAGAAAAAAAAAAGATTTCTTACAAACAAATGAGAATTGATTTGGTATTAAATTTTTCATCAATGGCATTTGATGTTATGAGACAAAGAACCAAGGCCTTTAAAATTGTGAGAGAAATGGAGTATCGCTCAGCCTTAAAAAAGGGAGGAAATTCAGGCACCTGCTACAACACGGATGAACCTGGAAGACATTATGCTCAGTGAAATAAGCGCATCACAAGAGGACAGGCACTGTATGATCGCACCTATATGAGGACCTGGGGGAGTCAGATGCACAGAAACAGAAAGCAAAGCGGGGTCTGCCAGGGGCCAGGGGAGCGGGAGGGGGAGTTGCTGTTTAATGGGGACAGTTTCAGTGCGAGAAGTTCTGGAGATGGATGGTGGTGATGGCTGCACAACAGTATGAATGTACTTAATGCCACTGAACTGTACACTTAAAACCGTTAACATTTTCTTTTTTCCTCCTCCCATACCCCTAACGTGGTAACTTTTATGCTACTTATATTTTACAATTTAAAAAATTAAAATTAAAATTCGGAGGGAAAATTATTTTGAACTTGGCCTTCAAAAGTGTGGGCAGAATAAGAGCATTTTCAACAGAAGCAAGGACACAGAAGTTTCCTTGTGGCCCACATTTCAATATATTTTAATTTCATGAAGAAATCTTCGAGAGAAATCACATTATTTTAAACATGATTTGGGAGCTTAAGATGGACAGGTTAAATGTTATCCATTTATCCAGGTAAGACAGTAACTTTAACTTACTTTTTCTGCTATTCTTACAGCAAATACTAAGTTTAAATTACCCCAGAGAACTGGAGGCACTCAGGGCATGCAAACAAAACACACTGCGGGGAAGGGTCTCTCTCCGAAGCTGACTCTGGTCCTCTCCTCTGCCTGCCTGGGAAGGGTCTCCATTTCCTCTCCCTGCTCACTCTTCAGCGGCTCCACTGTCTGCTGTCCCCGCCACGGCATGGAAACAGCTCTTGCAAGGTCACCAGCCAGCTTATGTTGCCAAGTTGTACTCACAGTGCTCATCTTTCTAGATCTCTCGGTAACATGTCAACCCAGATGACCACTGTCCCCTTGACCCTGTGACCCTACACACTTGCTGGATGCCACTCCCACCCCTGGGGGCTTGGTCCTTGTACCCCTTCTCTTGCTTCTCCACGTTCTCTCCCGAGGTAATCTCTGTCTGCCTCATGACTTATGGTACAATCTGCAAGTCAGCAATTCCCAAATACTTCTCACCTTTGAGCGTCAGAGACCGCTTAACATCTCTCCTGAAGGTATCCAAGCCATCTCCAGCTGACACTGCCAAAGAACTCCTGACTCCTTCCCACCCCAAAGCACTCGGAAATGCCAGTGCCATCCATCCAGTCCTTGGTTAAGAGCATATGCTCTGGAGCCAACTGGGTCACAGTACAACTCTGTTATTTATATTTACTGACTGTACGACCTTGGGCAAGTTAGAGTTCTTATGACAGTAACTAAAGCATTTACAACAACAGTAAGTGCTGTGTAAATTATCACACAGTAAATTCACAATTATTGTTGTTCTTAATTCGTCATTCCTTATTTCCCATCAACTAAGTCCTATCATCAACTCTACCATCAAAACATCCCGAATCTGTCCACTCGTCTCCATCTCCACTGTTGCTACCCTCACCCAAGCCGCTCTCGGCCCTCCTACTATTACAGCTGCCTTACTGTTTTCTCCCTGCTTCTTTCTTACCCACAGCTGTCACATACCTCTCCCTCAGCTGGCCTTTAAAACTGCTCAGCTGAAACCCTTCAGGGAGTTTGAGATTTGGGGGCATGAGCCACCCATTCTCCCTGCTCGGCCCTGCAATAAACCTTTCTCTGCTAAAAAAAAAAAAAAAAAAAGAAGGAAAAAAAACAGATCCATTCTCCACATAGCAGCCAAAGTGATTCTTTCAAAATATAAACCAGATATAACTACTCTGTTTAAAACTCTCCAATCTTCCCATTATTCTTAAGATAAATTCCTACCTTGGTCTCCAATGCCCTACATCAGTGGTTCATAACCCTGTCACATATTAGAATCATCTATGGAGTTTTAAGATGAATGATTAGGCCCCATCCTGAACCTGTTAAGTCAGAACCTCCAGGTGTGACGCCTAGCAAAATGTAAAAAGCCCTCCAGGTGATTCCTAGGTACAGCCAAGGCTGAGAAACATTGCCCTAAATGAGCTGCCCCCTGCTTCTCCAGTCACGCTCCAACTTGTTCACTGCATACCAGCTAATGGTCTTTCCCCTTTCCCTCGGTGTTTCAAGTCTGTTTGTGCCTTTGGGACTTTGCACCAGGTTTTCTTTCTGCCTGGAAAGCTCTTCCTCAGCTCTCCTCACAGCAGGGTCCTTCATTTATTTTCACCCTAAATATATTAGCTCCTTTTTGAGACCTTCTCTGACATCCAATCTAAATCACCAGACAGCAATTTTATTTTTATCAAGGCACTTAAATGGGTTTATTTTCTTGTTTATTATCTTTCCCCCTAAAATTTTAAACTCCAGGGGAGCTTACATGAATTGTTCACTGCTGTGCCTTCAGGAAGAAAATATTAAGCAAATAGTAAGCGTTCAAGAAGTATTTGTTGAATGAATGAATAAATAAACGGGCATGTTTGGAGATCAGCTGCCTCGAGGCTATCTTCCATAGCTCAAGAATGATGTTTATTTCCTGTTGATTTATGGACTGTTCCCTTCAGAAGGCCTGGCCCTGGTGCCACATCACTCTGTCAAGGATGCTAAGGGACAGGATCCACGGCCACCCTAGACCCACAGGTGGCCCCAAATCCTTACATTAACCATCGACTCTACATCCCTGCCCCGTCCACCCTCATTTTTTTTAAAACCAGAATTGCCAACAAATTCAAATTGACTGATTTAAATGATATTTGATTTAGTTTCCAACCGAGATTGTGGCATACAGGTTAACAAAGAAAAAAGTGACTTGGGGGTAAGGGGTAGGAGAAAGCAAGAGAAAAAATCCTCCATCTGCCGGACAGCCAACTTTGGACTGGAAAGGGTTTTCCCATCTGGAGTTTGACACTTCAGATGATCACTAAATTGAACATGGAATGCTTCCCAAACAGATCAACACAAAGCCACTTCATGGTTCCTTCAGCCTAACTGATTGACCAAGACTCATTGACCTTTACTAACAGTCTGCGGACTAGTGGTACCACTTCACATCTAGACATGAAGGCATTACCTTTGGGATATCTCCTTTAATACTGGGGGGCAGCCGCAGGATCCAGAAGTTCCTGTTCCGCAGCAGGTTCTCCAAGTTCTCCAGCCGCCTCTGCAGCAGCCCGTACTCCTGCAGCAGGGTGCCCAGCACGGCCCACTTGCCCTCCAGCTGGTTCCCAAGATCAGCCACCGTCTTTTCACAACTGGCTAGCTTCTTCTCTGCCGTCCCTGTCCGTCCCTCCAGGTGCAGGAGTCGCCGGCTGTGGACCTCCACCTTTCTCTCTATGGCCTGCACGGCCGCCACCACTGTCCACAGGGAGATGGCTGCAGTCTGCAGATGTGCTTCGTTTGCTCCTGGGGGTGTGGGGAGAGGAAGTGCCTGCAGGGATGTAAGGCATTCGGAGTCCCATTCGGAAGTCTGTGTGCAGTAGAGAGATGAAACAAGACACTGAGTGTTAGGAGGAGCCCTAATCCAAACTAAAATCAGATAAGGGCTGCTTAACTGGCCAGCTGAGATTAATCTAAATATAGTTTTTTACTGCCAGCATAAGCCTCATCTCTATGGAGCTCACTGGCATCAAAAGCCAAGAGAACGGCTGTGTTGGTTCAGGGACGGATTAGGTAAGACAGTGAATAAGTGAAACTGGATCAAGCAGCAGCCTGGCATATTCCCTGGGATGTAAGGCCCTCGAGCCAATCACCCAGAGGCTCAGGTTGCTGCCGCATCCTCTATCTCTGCAGAAGGCCTCAGTGCACCAGGACCTTTCCAGGTTTCACTGAGCTCAGTGCCCTCAGATAAACCTCCCATTGACTTAGGCTCTGGCCCCTGTCTATCACCCTGCTGACAAATCACAGCCATTCCATTCAGTGATACATGAATAAGCTGAGAATGTTGAGTCTGGAGAAAACCTGATGGTTACATTCAAATATCTGAGGGCTATAAAACAAGGCAGAATAGACTTGTTTAATCCTATACTTACCCGAGGGCAGAACTAGAACCAATGTGGAAATTTCAGGTATGCAAACTTTGGCCTATATAAATAATTTTTGAACTAGATCTTTCCAAGAAAATAACAGGCTGCCCCATCACTGAACATACTTGGAAACAGAGTGTATAAAAAAATGAAATTCTACAACAAATAGGAGGTTGGATGAAGATGACCTCGACAAAGCCTTCTGACTCTATGAATTCAATAACCTGCTCTCTGGCCATGGCCTCCCATTTCCCTGCCTCTCCCACCACCTTATTCTCAGTCTATCTGCTCAGCAATCCTGCTGAACCCTTGGCCATTCCATCTGCTCCTGGTTTATCAGCCTTCTCCAGGCTTTTGCTTTCCTCCTCAGCTGATCATCTCAGCCAACTTCAACCTCTTCACTCATGCCTTTCTGCCTCACCTGCTTGGCTGCCTTCCAGCTTTGAATCGGTTCAACTGTTCTCATTCTCTGTAAGCAGGCTAGTAAGCCGTACTAAATGAAGTCACACAGCCGGATAAACTGATGTCACCACATACCAATGGTCTCTAAGCTCAGCAGGGACTCAACATTGCTGCCCCCCCTCCCCTGCTTCTTTTCCCATTCCATGGAGTGGCCTCTCAGGTCCGGCACCTCCTTCAGCTTTCAGTACAGCACTTCTCAAACTAGCATACATAAGCATCGTCCTGAGGCCTCGTTTAAGTGCAGACTTTGATTCAGTAGGTCTGAGAGGAAAACTGAGATCCTGCATTTTTATCAAGCTCCCCAGTGATGCTGATACTGCTGGTTCAGGAGCTCCCACTGAACAGTGAGGCTCTTGTCTGCTGCAGGCCCCTCACTCTCAGGAGATGACCTGGCCTCCTCCTAAGAAAATTGGCTCTCTCAACTTCCCTTCTCTTTCTTCATACTCCTTCCCAATTCGAACTCATCAGTAATGTAGTCCATGCTTTCTTCTTTCTTTCTCTCAAGAAAAAGTTTCATCCTATTTAAAACTAATCTCTCCACTTTATGCTCTGAATGCCAACTCTGTCCACATTTTTAGGTACATTGTTCTTTTCTCCTTTTTATGGTCAACATTTCAACTTCTCCTGATTCTTCTCCATAAGATACACCTGCACTCTTCAATATGGTAGCCACTTGTGGCTGCTGAACACTTGGAATGTGGTTATTTCAACTGGGACGTGTTGTGAGTATAAAATACATATCAGATTTCTGAAGACTAAGTATGGAGAGAAAATGTAAAATTTCACTGATAATTTAATACTAATTACACACTGAGATATTTTGTATGCAATGGGTTAAATAAAATATTTCATGAAAGTTAATTTCATCTATTGCTCTTTACTTTCAAATGTGACTACCAGAAAATTTAAGGTTATGTATATGGCTTCCATTATATTTCTCTTGGACAGAGCTGGCATAGACACATGATCGTCTCTACCAAATTGAAAAACAGGATGGAAAGGGAAAAATAGGTCTGCCGGCAGAGATGGCAGAGTCCTCGACACTACTCCCCAGACCACTGCGGCTGCGCCCTCTTTTCCTTCCTGTTCCTCCTCCTCCTCTCACTTTCCAGTCACTACTCCGGACCACTACTGTGGCTCTCCTTGGGGTGAGCAAAGGCTTCTCAGTTGGCAAATCCAAGGCATCCTTTTCCGTCCTGTTTCTTGACTAGTCCCTGCTGGTTCCGCATGGGTCTTGTGTGCAGGGACTGTCTCGGTCAGCTCTGCAGGCTTAGCAGCGGATAGAGGGGCTTGGCACACTGCAGGCCTGCAGTAAACATCCGCTGAATGAATAAACACACAGAAGGTAATCCAGGCCTCGGAACCTGCACCAGGCATTCACGCAGCAATCCTGATGGAGGGCCTTCTGTGTGTCCCGCATCGTCATGGGCTGGGCACTGGGGATCCCTATTCTCCCGCAGTCCTTCCACGCACTGCCGTCACCACCGCATCTGTGACCGTGCGAGGCTCAGGTGGGACCGCAGCTAGGGTGATTTTGTGAGGTCTGCTCCCAGGGCCGGAGAATAGCTGGTGAAAGCACCAAACCAAGCCAAACCCACTGCCCCGCGTCTGGCAGGCTGTAGCGGGGTTGACACCAGGCGGGAAGATCGCCTCTTCTCTCGCTCCTCTTTCACTGGCTTAAGAGGCTCCCTCCGCTAGAAACCTCCAAATGGAATGGGGAAGCCGGGGCGGACACCCAGGCGCAGGGACCTCACGAATAGGTGGGGGGTCCCACCCAGGCCCCTCCCCGGCCGGCGGGACCTGAGGGTATCTGCGCTCGGCCGTCCGGACTGCGCCCCGCTCCGTGGCCCCGCGCCTGACAGGCCGGGCTCCTCGCCCTCCTCCCTTCCCCTGTGTCCGGGTCGCAGAGCCCGAGGCTCCCCGACCCTCCCGGGCTCGCTGCGCTCGGCGTGCGGGCCGTCCTTACCGGAGCCGGGGCCGCCTCGGCCATGGCCCTTCGCTGTCTGGCCCGGGCCGGAGTCGCCGCCGCCGCCGCCGCCGCCGCGCCGCCCTACGCAGGCCAGTCCCCGGCCTCTCCGCAGGCGGCGCCCGCCCGGCCCGGCCTTCACCACCCGGTTTTCTCGCGGGCGTCGGGCCCGGCTGCTCGGAGCGCGGGGACGCGGCAGAGGCGCGGGACGGCCGGCCGGTGGAGCTCGGGTGGCGGGCAGGCTCAGCCGCGCTCGGCCCGCAGAGGCCCCTCAGCTGGCGCTTTGTGGGCACCGAGCGCACCCCAGGAACGGCTCCGGCCTAGAAGCGCCGCCCGCCCGCCGCTGCAGCGCGCCCCCTGCCGGCCTTGGCGGCCACTTGCGCCCCGCCTGTTGGCCGAGCTCTGCTCGACTGGGCTGGGGTAGGGTTTGTTCTACTGAAACCAAGAGGATTCTGTTTTCTCACAAACCAACGGAGTGCTCAACAGATTGGTGCTCAAACCCGGGCTCCTCCTGGGGACTGTTTTTCTTCCTGGAGGCCCAATCCGCAGGCCCCACCTGAAGGGAGGAGCCAGGGGGAGGGCAGCCCGCCGTAGGAAGGTGGAAATGGGCGGAGTGCGAAAGCCAGTGGGTTAGAACCAGGGACCGAGAGACACACATCCGTGATGACGACGCCATTCATCATTTGCTGAAATTGCAAATGTGGCTGCCAAGGTGAAGCGGTTCACATGGGCTAGGTGAAGTCCAGCACACGTGGCTAGTGTTAGCACCAACACTTACTCTGCAGTGGTCTTTACATCTCGGATTATTGAAGTTACGGTGCGCTGGGTCTGTGCTGGAAAAGAACAGGAAAGAACCAAATGTTATGTACGGGGGTTGTGTGTTTCAGGCTGACAGCGTGTGTTGCAGAATGACAATCACATAACCTGAGTTTCCAGCACTGCCCTCGTTTCAAACATGCTGAACACAACTCAAAGTCCTCCAGACCTGTATTTCAGCAAATGAAGCAAGTCAATGCCCCTAACAAAGTATCTATAAATCACCAAAGTATGAGATCCATCCTGTTGGGGCACCTGCTTTTGAGCCTACTAAGCTAGATGGTAGCTACACCTGCAGTATGTAATTTGAGGTCTACCACAAATTAATATGTATTTTGGTCAAATGGTGAATGGTGGTTAAAATTTGCTATTCTCTGAATAGAATATCACCATAACAGAATGAACTTCTAGGAAAAAGAAGGGGGGAATCTGAATTTTCTTGAAAAGGAAATTCATTTTTGTAATTTTATTATGAAAGATAAAGTAGTTAAATTTTTTAAAGTTTGAACTTATACGACAAGAACAGCAATTTCCAGCCTGTCACCTGCCAGACACTCCTCAAGCTTTAAATAGGGACAACTGTATTACTAAATAAGACACTTTCAACTGAGCTTCTTGGAGCAGAAGGCCAGTACAATGTGGTAACATTACCACTAAATGTTCTTTCCTCTAACAGGAGCTTAGTAAGGAAAATACTTTTTTTTAATTCTTGGCCTTGAAAATTGGGGGGGGGGGGTGATGGCATTTCATTGAAGCAATTTCACTAACTGAAGTTGTGTGCAGTTTCAAGAAAACACATATTTTCAGAAGCAGATTTATGATGGCTGTACTTGTATTTTCATTTCTAATTTCTAATTTTTTTGTCTGTTCTTGCTGCTATACATAATCACTGGAGGAAAAAATTGTTCTTAAAGTTTGGATCTAGAAATGTGACAGTGGAGCAATTTAACTGGTTTTCAAGTTAAGAAAATAATTGGAGTTTCCATCTGCATCTTAGCTTTCTGTGTACTCACATCAATTTCAGCATCTTCCCTAGAGTAGAATCAAAGGGAAGTCTTTGCAGCAACAGTCAGGTAGGAAATACTTGCATTCTCAAAGCACATCCATTAATTCAGCAAGTTCTAACAAACTGCTTTCTACGCAAACAACCATTGGTTATGAGTAAGTCTTGTTACATTGGTAATGTTCTCTGGAAAATATAAAATTAAGGCTTTCTTTATTCTACAAGACTTTTGAAGGATGTAATAGCTGCTGTTCCATCTTGTTTAGATAGCTTGTATACATGCATAACAAGCCAATTTCAAAAGTTTTGTGTAACATATACTTTGCTATCGGCTGAGGAAAAATTGTGAAAGTGGTCTACAATCTTTCTGCTTGGAGCCATTTTCTATTACATCTTTTTAAACTATAACCATTTTCTAAATATAGAACTGAAGGTCATAAACAAATCATAGTATGCCTGTGCACATAGTCTTCACCAGATTTGTTCCATAATCCATAATTTCATGCATTTCTCTTTACAGATTTTACATTCCATAACTATTCTCAAAGTCAGATTCACTATGTGTGAATCTTTCATCAAGTAAAGAAAGTGGAAACATAGTTGAATTAGTCATTAAGCCTCTATGTTGTCAAACCTAAAATACAATCATGTAGGTTGATTCTTCATGTCCAGATAGTACAGGTACCACATACGTACGGCAGTAGCGCAGTTAATCATTTCAATAACCTTTTTGTGCGCTGCAAAATACTAGTCAGGAAAAAGTTTTTAAGAATGTTTTCTAAAAGAAATCAATAGTTAGAATTCATAGCTTGGGCAAATCTCAAAAATCCTTTCTCTTCAACTGCTGAAAATGGTCATCAGTCTAGGCCAAGAAAATATTAGCCTTCACAGATCCCAAACGATGAGGTCTTATTAAAAGCCTTCCTGTAAAGTACGTTGTTTAGAGAAAAGAAATGTATTTTGGGTAGCTCGTTGCATCTCAACTTTCTCCTTTTTTTCATACTATTTTTAATCGTGTCTCAAAGATGATTTATCATGTATGTCTTGCACATGAGCTTTTTAGTCCTTGTGAAATTTTGAGGTAGACACTTCGACATTCTGCTTTTAACTGTGCCTTCCTAATGCGTGAAAAATTACCAAGTTAGGGCTTTTTCTTTTTTAAAATTCACAGACTAACTGGAATTAAATAATTAAACATTCATTTCTAAAGATTATTTTATTTAGTATTATAAATGCAATTGCACCAAGTAATTCTACAGTAGTTAGAACTGTGATATAATCTAATCTTTATTATTTTGCCTTGTGTTCATATTTATGTATTTATAAACATCTGTAGGCTCAAAAAGGATATAATGTTCTTTGTAAAGTTATCTGGCTAACACTCAGTAGTCACATTAACTGTTAACATATTTAACTATTTGAAAGTTCTTATTTATTACATAAAAGCAACACCTTTCATAATCCTCAAATAATTACTGTAGCATTTTATTTTTGCAATATTAAAAATACATTCATATATACTTCAACTGACTGTTAGCATTTCAACATACAAAGTGCGTCATCAGATTTTATACTTCACATTATATTTAGGATTTAGAATATTTAAATTTGAAAGTAAATTTTCATATACTAGCAATCAATCTGGATGACATGCTGTGTGTATGTTACTGAAGATTGAGGCACTGGTGGATGGGATGGGATGGAAATTTACCCATCAGCACAGTCATTACTCATGTACAGATTTAAGGATGCTTGAAATGACATTGAGTGAGCATTCAGCTATTCCACTCTGCAGTGGCCAAGGCTGAAGCCACAACTGAATAGCAGAGTTAGGCCAGACACTGAACGTGAAGGCCAAGTTTAGTGCAGTCCCGGTGCACATGCACATAGTTTTCACCTAGGCACGTGTGAAAGACATGTCGATTGTGTGGTCATCAGATTACTGTGACTGTAGATGAAAATTCCCAAGTGACTGTTATCCATCTGATTGAAAGTATGGATATTATTTTTACTTATTTAAATATTTGTTATTTTATATGATGTAAATTGGTTGGAATTATTTTCTGTTTTAACTACTAATGGCTACCAAAATTCTGAGACTGACACATTTACTTTTTCTTTTTGTCTTTCTCCATTCACATTTATTATTCTTTTTCTGTGCTTTGCAGAATATTTGCAATATACGGGGATATATAAAGAAGACAAAAGCCACCTGTAATTGCACTATTCAAGGATAATCACTCAGCATTTTGGTGTCTATCCTTCCAGGCCACTTTTTTCTACATATATTTGTTTGTTCAACATAGTTGGAACCATAAATACTGCTTTGCAAGCTGCCTTTATTACTTAATATACTTGAATATCTTCCCTCGCATTAAATATTATTCTAAAACATAAATGTAATGTTTACATGTTATTTCATTGGACAGGTGTTTAATCATTTACTTGGACATTTAGGTTCTAATTTTCACCACTACATAAATTTAAGATGATTCTGCTTGTCCATAAATCTTCATAAGCTTTTTTGATTGTTTCCTTAGACATAGTTGCCAGGAGTGGACAATTACTGGGCAAGGAGTATGATTATTTTAGACTCTTGAAAGAGATGGCTAGATTACTATCCAGAGAAGTTATACCAATTTACATTCCCACCAGCAATATATAACTCTTTCTTTTTTGTTGTTGTGTGTCTTTCAATATTCCAAAGTTTATTTTTATGTAGTTAAAACTGTCAGTGTTTCCCTTTATGCCTTCAAAATTTTGTGTTTATACTCCAAAATTATAAAAAATATTCTTACATTTTCTTCTAGTTGTGGGAAAAAATATCTCACAGTCGTTTCCAGTTGTATGATTTGTTTATAGCAATAACCACTAACATTTGCTGAGTACCAAATGTCAGGGACCATGCTATGCTCTTTGCATGTATTATATGATCTAATCTTCTCAACTGTTCTGTAATGGAGATAACATGCCTTAAAAGTTAAATAATTTCCCCAAGGTCACAGGACTAAGAAGTGGACAAACCAGGATTCGAATGTTAGTTCCTTTGACTTCGCAGCCCAAGTTCTTGACCGCTCTGCTGCACTACCTCCCTTAAGGCCTTTAAACCAAATATCAACGTGAAATTGTTAACTGAATGAGGTAGGAGAGAGACCACTGATCAGAGATGGCAGAAGATGGTTATAGATTTTCCATTGAGAAGACAATACAGTTTGAAACTTTCAATAATATGCAAAGCTATCTTTTCACTGCCAAGTGGAAACTGATGAACAACTTTTGGGTTTTGGGAAAGTCATCAATGATCATTGACACTCTAACATTTCTTTCACGTTTTGCGATCATTCACAAGTGCTTCTGTGTGCCAGATATTATACAGGGGATGAAGATCAGAATAAGACACACTTTCTTTCTTCATGGGGCTATGGCTTTACTTAGGAGTGGGAGGTGGCAAGAAAGCAAATAATTTCAACTCATTGGGTAATGTGTAATCATTGGGTTGGTTCCCTAGGGCCGCCATTACAAATACTATGAACTGGGTGGCTTAAAACAACAGAAATTTATTTTCCCACAGTTCTGGAGGCTATAATTCTGAAATCATGGTGTCGGCAGGGCCATGCTCCCTCTGAGGCTCTAGGGGAGGGTCCTTCCTTGTTCCTGTCTAGCCTCCGGGATTTGCTGGCAGTCCTTGGTGTTCCTCGAACTATAGAGGCATCACCCCAGTCCCTGCCGTGTCATCACATAGTGTCCTTCCTGTGTCTCTGTGTTTCTGCTTCTCTTCAACTCTTCTTATAAGGACAGCAGTCAGACTGGATTAGGGGCACACCCTGCTCCCATATGACCTCATCCTAACTTACATCTTAATCACAACTGCAAAGACCCTATTTCCAAATAAGATCATATTCACAGATATCAGGGGTTAGGACTTCAATATATCTTTCTTGGGGGATGTAATTCAACGCACAACATGTAAGTGGCTGTAGTAAGTAGCATATAGGGAGGAAATTTGTTCTGGGTCCTAGGAGTTTCAGGGAAGTCTTCTTGGAGAAGGTGACATGGTAGCTGAGTCTTGAGGGGAAATAGAAGTTATCAGGTGTCCTAGGAATGGGAGATGGTCATTCCAATCAGAGTGAACAGCAATGCAAAGTCCCAGAGGTGTGCTCAGCATGGGATATTCAGAAAAGCACACGTGGGGCAGTGCTGCTGGATCTTAAAATGTGGTAACATGGGAGTAGAACACAGATGCAGAAGATTAGTGAGGCTGGAAAGCTAAATGAAATCTTAGAAGCTTGACAAAAGAAGCTTGAACAAATTAAAAACAGCAATTACCAAATAGGTAAGGAACCTAACACTGAACAAGTGATTACTGTTTGTTGGGCACTTACACAACCATCTGATTTAATCCTGACATCAACCACATGACACAGGTGTTATTTCACTCCATAATTTAGGTGATTAATTGGTGGACAATTCTTCATGATGTTTCTCCATGTTTTGTGACAGTTTTTATTCTGGGCTGGCTTTTCAAGGGTACTTGCATGGCAAACAACCTGGGAGGACAGAGACAGTGTCTCCCCCTGGGGAACAGGCAAATTTGTTTCTTGACCAGGATAGTAAAGATATTGTCTTTCTCCTGGACAAGTCTGCTGGCGTCCCCCTTACAAGGACAGAATTGCTAGGTAAAATATGGGAGGCCCAGTTAATTTGAATTTCAAATAAATAACTAAATTTTTGTCAGTGTAATTTTTAGTGTAAATGTGCCTTGTGCAATACTGATATTAAAATTATTTGCTGTTTATTTGAAATTCAGATGTAACGGGCATCTCTATTTTTGCTTGCTAAACCTGGCAACACTAGGTTGGGGGTTTCCTAAGCCTGCCGTCCCTCGGTACAGATCCACTGTGTGTGTGCAGCCACCTGGGCCAAGTCTATTGATTGGAGAAAGGTTACAGAGCTTTAGTATTAATGTGGAATGGAGGGGGTCCAGTAGGCATGAAGCAACAGTTTGGATTTCTCCACTTGTCGCTTCACCATCTCCAGAGACTTGATGATTATCTTGGAAGCAGGATGATTTAATGTGCAGACATCTGTAAATGGACTTTCCTTTTCTTCCTTTGGTCAGAGTCACTGGTTCGGAAACATTAGTGTGTATAAGAATTGCTGTACAGAGTTATATAAAACCACATACACTGTATGTTAGGAGCAAGTTGAAAGATGGTCAGAGTAATCTTGACTACATATGATTTTTGCCTAATATGCTGGCTTTATGCTGAATTGTTTGCAGGGAAATAACACAGAACCAGGAGACTCAGGCTAAGATAGAAACTAAGACTTGAAGAAGAGCACCAAGGAGACTTCCAGGTGGGTGAAGGAGGTGCTTATCCCCAAATGAGACAATCTGGGGCTGAGGGAGGTGGGAGGGGGCGAGGCCAGGAGGAATGAATGCCAGGGACTGTGGTAAAAGTGCTTTATCTATGTTAACTCACTTAATTATTATAGCAACCCTTCAGATATGAAAACTAAGGTTCCTATTGTTCAAATGATTTGCCTGGCACCCCAAAGATGGCAGATAATAGAGCCAATATCCAAAGCCAAGTCTTTCTCACTCTAAACTCTTTCCACCATAGCTGATTTCCTTGTGGGATAAGACTTCCTGAAGTCAGCCAGAAAGAAGCCTGGAGAAAATGAAGATGCTCAAAGTTGTTTTGGGGTGGCCTAAAACTTGGGGCAAGATTATTGTGAGGCTATGTAGGGAAGCACCTTCCTTACTCATGGAGAACAGAGGGCTGACCTGGTATGGATGGTTTAGGAAGCTAAGCAGAATTTTACAGGAATCACTGTATCTATGCCTATTCATGATTCCTTTCCTTCGGAAAGCGTGTAAGAGGCATCAGAAACTGGGTTGCCATTTACACACCAAGTGTTTAATAGGTGGTGTCCTTCAGATGTTCACCTCTCTGGTCACTTGGGATTTGAGTGTCCCAGTAAAAGACATTGTAAACCAAGAAACTTGAGGGAAAAAAACCATACCCCCAATTCTGAGGACCCAGCAGCAGCTTTAGGGGAAATAGCCATTGGCTACCAAGACAGTGGAGATCTGAAGTCAACACTGACACTCTTGTTGGCAGCAGCAGAAGGAACAGCACCGGAGACACCACAAGAGCCACCAAGGAAGTTGGTGAGCCCTCCTGACGCACAGAAAGAGGAAGGGGCTCCAGTGGCTTTGAAGGCTTATGAACGCTACCAGTTAAGGGTGTAAAGTGAATTTCACTGCTACAGAGCAGACTGTCCAAATAGTACAATGGGTATTAGAATAATAAGAACTACTTTAGATCCATATCTAACACCATAAACAGGGAAATTTTGTATAGTCAAAGTATTTACTCAAAGAAAATAAATTTATATTTGTTACCCACTGTATATATAGAGAAATTCTAAATACTGAAGTGCCAGATTACATTGAAGACAAAAATGAGTGAATTTGAATACACACATTTTAAAAATATGATAAATCAAGCTACTGAATAAGAAATATATGATGAACATCACTGGATTATGTGATGGGAATGTGATGTGAAGTGATATGAAATTTATATAAATATGTAAGATCATATATATTCTAGGATCCACCAGTCAATTATCAAATAGGGAATGAAGAAAAGAGTAACAAAGGAGAAAAAACATATTAATGCATAAAAGAACCTATAGCCTCACAGACCTAAATACACACAAACACAAATAAATACAAGAAAACATGGGATCTTTCTGCATTACTTCTTATAACCATACACAAATCTACAATTATCTCAATAAATTTTTCAATTAAAAGTCTATAGCCTCAATAGTAATTAAGTAAATGCAATTAAAACAAAGTTGAAATAGGATTACATGACACGAAGAGACATTTAACCAAAGAGGGTATGTGGGTGAAAAATCAGCACTTGAAAACGGGCTCGGGGACCCTCTGGCTGGGACAGAACCGAAGGCTCCCGTGGGTGGCGGTCGCTCCTCCCTGCCGCAGGGGGCGCTGTGGGGCGGGGCGGCCTCGAGTCCCAGCGTGCACCGCGCCGGGGCTGGGCCGGCGGGTCCGTCTGGAGCGCGAGGCTGCCGCGGGGATGGTGCTGCGGGGTCGCCTGGACGCCCCGCGTGGCGGAGGCCGGAGCCCGGCGGGACCCGGAAGGGCCATGGCCGAGCCGGCTCTGGTAGAGGGTCCGTGGGGGATGCGGGCCCTGCCGAGGCTCCGGTCCCTGTCGCGATGTGGAGTGGGCTCCAGGTTCAGGGAGTGAGGCGGTGGGAGCCCCGGCCAGGGGGTTGTCCATGACCGGGACTGGGCTCCGACCCGGGCCGGGAAGTCGCGGCTTGGGGGCTCGAGCTGTTCCGCCGGTGATCTGCGGGGAAGTGGCCAGGTGGAGAAACCCACAGTCTCGCCAGTGGTCCGCTCAGGTCAGCCGCAGTTCCCGTCCTGTGCCGGGGCTCTTTGAACGTCCTAGTTTCTGTGCTCTGCTGATGAATGCAGCGTCCGGGGAGCACATCTCCATCAGCAAATGAGAAAAAGTTAAGAGAAGGAAGGCTGTAGACTGTTTCCTCTAGAAAAGGACAGAAAATCTGAAACCATTGTGGGTGATTTTCCTAAGTCAAATTTACCCCTAATACTGTAGTGTTTTAAAGGAAATTTTGAACACTGAGTTGAAAGCCATATCCTGAGCCTAAGCCTGGAAACTACATTCAATTAAGTATAACCTGCTTAAGTATGTACGTTCTGCTTGTATCATTGAGATTTCATATCGAATAATCTCACCGATGTAATGCATTTTCTTCCCTTCTGCTTCTCACTCCTCTCCCCCAACATTCCTTGCCAGGAACAAATTCTGTTCAGATTTCTTCAAGCCATGTCTCTTCAACCTACAAGAATATCGCTCTCTGTTCTATGACAATTGGTGGTTTGTAGTAGTTCTTCTTTGACTTTAAGTTTGAGTCCACAGAGAAAGTGCAAGTCATGTCAGCTGTTGTATTATTTGGGGTAGGCAAGGAGAAGTCAGCATTTTTTTCGTTAATTTTCCTTTTCACTGGAGTAGTTCAGTGCTCATGTTGAGTGTGCTCACAGAAAAGTCTTATGCAGGTGGAAAGCACAAGGTGAGGCGTAAGTAAACGGTAGAGGAACTTTTTTGAAAGTCCCACCTTATAAAAACAACACCAAGTTTAAATTTTTTTGTTATACCTGCTGATACTTCAGCTTTAGGGGCCTGTAATAGTTTTGATGATAGAATTTTATCTCTACAATTCCTCTCTCCAAATAGTGTGAAATGGCCCTAGTTATCAAGTTTCCTAGATTCCTTTATTGGGAGAGTTTACTTGGTAGCATTTGTGACCCACATTTTTTCATCTACTTGGGAAGAGCCTTAGCTGTCTTGTGAGTTGTCCAGCAGTTTCCTTGGTAGGCTGTCATCTATATTTGTAGCCCAGATTCTGAAAGGAGTGAAATGGAATTTTCAAAAGTTAAATTATATACCTTCTTTTCCTTCCCTATTGTCAGTTCATCTGTCCTTGGAACTTCCAGGAAGAGCACTCCTGGTTAGTCAGTTCATACCAGAGCTTGTAGATTGAAGGTCCATGAGCCATTCATGGCTTACAGATGTGTTCGGGATTTTGGGGGGCCATTTCTTGTTAAAATTGTGAACTTTAGTTGCCAAGATGTAAAACTCAGAAGAGTTCGCATAAAATATGAACATTTCCAGTTTTCCTTTAAAAACTGTCACATCCAAATGTAAAACATTAAGTTCTACGGTTATGGAAAACAGTATGGAGATACCTCAAAAAAATAAAAATAGATTTACCATATGATCCAGCAATCCCACTCCTGGGCATATATCCAGAGGGATCTCTAATTTGAAAAGATACATGCACCCCAATGTTTATAGCAGCATTATTTACAATAGCCAAGACATGGAACCCTAAATGTCCATGGACAGATGACAGATGATAAATAAGTTGTGGTATATTTATACAACGGAATACTACTCAGCCATAAAAAAGAATAAAATAATACCATTTGCAGCAACATAGCTGGACCTGGAGATTATTATTCTAAGTGAAGTAAGCCAGAAAGAGAAAGAAAAGTACCATATGATATTATCACTTATATGTGGAATCTTAAAAAAAGACACAAATGAACTTATTTACAAAACAGAAATAGACTCAGAGACTAGAAAACAAACTTATGGTTACCAGCGGGGAAAGTGGGTGGGAAGAGATAAGTTGGGAGTTTGAGATTTGCAGATACTAACTACTATATATAAAGTAGGTAAACAAGAAGTTTCTACTGTATAGCACAGGGAACTATATTCAATATCTTGTAGTAACCTATAATGAAAAAGAATCTGAAAAGGAATATATGTATGCACATGTATGACTGAAACATGCTGTACATCAGAAATTGACACAACATTGTAAACTGACTATACTTCAGTTTTTAAAAATGGGAAAAAAGAACATTAAGCTCTAAAACCTATGGAAGATGACATTAGAGAAAATCTTTGGGACCTAGGGCTTGGTGAAAAGTTCTTAGATGTGACACAAAAAGCACAATCAATAAAAGAAAAAAAATGATAAGTTGGATGGCATCAAAATTAAAAAGCTTTTGCTCTGGGAAGGATTCTATTAAGAGGATGAAAAGACAAACTGTAGATGGGGGGCCTATTTGCAAACCATGTATCTGACAAAGGACTTAAACAAATATATTACGAACTCTCAAAACTCAATAGTAGAAAAACAAATGAACAAACAAAACAAAGACTCCAATTAGAAAATAGACAAAAGATATGAAGTGATTTCACCAAAGAGGATATGCGAATGAGAAGCACATGAAAAGATGCTCATCATCTTGGTTCCAGAAGTGCAAACTCAAACTACAGTGAGATCACTGCACAGCTATTAGAACAGTGAAAATAAAAAATAGCAGCATTACCAAATGCTGGTGAGGATGCTGAAAAGTGATCTCTCAGACATTGCTGGTAGGAATGTAAAAGGATTCAGCCTCTATGGAAAATAGTTTCTCGAAAAAAGCTAAACATACACTTCCCCTGTGACCCAGCCATTACAGTCCTGGGCACTTATCCCAGGAAAATGAAAATGTATCCCCACCCAAAAACTTGTACATGGCTGTTTATAACAGCTTTTCTCCCTAATAGCCAAAAACTAGAAACAACCAATGTCCCTCAATAGGTAAAGTGTTAACCAAACTGTGGTACATCCATGCCATTGAACACTGCTCAACAATAGAAAAAAATGAAATATTGATAAACAATAAACACAGCTTTGATGGATCTCAGGAGTATTATGCTGACTGACAAAAGTCAATTTCAAAAGTTTGCATACTATGACTTCATTTCTTAACAGTCTTGAAATGACAGGATTATAGAAATGGATAATAGATTAGAGGATGTGATTATAAAGCGGTAGCCCAAAGGAGATCTCTGATGACGTGAGAGTTTTGTTCCTTGATTGCTGGATTGTTACATGAGTCAGCACACATGATGAAATCACATAGAGTTATACACACATTACCAGTGTCAGGTTCATGGTTTTGATAGTGTACTGTAGTAATGTACCATGTGGCCATCGGGGTACACTGTGAACGGTACAGGGAACCCTTCTGTACTGCCTTTGCAATTTCCTGTGAATCTATAATAATTTCAAAATTAAAAGTTTCCTTGAAAATTGACATATCCAGCAACACTGGCCCAGTCATACGTAGCAATGGTTGGTTGCTGGTAAGCAAAGGATCCTCCTTTAGGTGGTACCTGTGCTTAGAGGCCTGCTGTTCATCCCCTTTACTTGGCTGCAGTAGTGCATCTGTGACCTCTTCGCTATGTGGCACCATCCAGAGATAACTAGTTTAATATTGCTTCTTCCTGTCTCTTAAAGACATGGACATTGAAAAACAAAGTAGCCTTAAAGGGAACATGTATGTGTATTCTGTTTGTGATTTCAGTTAACCGTGGCATTTGATGATGTGGCCTTATACTTTTTGGAGCAAGTGTGGGACATCCTGGAAAAGTGGCAGAAGGAGATGTATCAGCAAGAAATGAAGACCAATTATGAGACACTTGATTCCCTGGGTAAGACGGGTTCTAAGGATCACTTTTGAGGAACCAACCTAATACTAATAGGCTTTCCTCCCTTTATTGGCTATTGGCTGGTTGAATATGATACTGTGCCCCATTTACATTCACAATGTCTCCTTAACTTCCTATAATGGCCTGGGAGTATTTAACTTGTCCCTTTTCACCCAGTGATATCCGTGCCCCTCAGCCTTATTAACACTCTGAATTCTCTGAACACTCTACCTCTCCCTCATTTCTCCCACAGTTACAATTACTAAATAATCTAATAGCCTCTCTTTTTAAGTGTGTTGTTTTATTTCTTTAACTGATATTTTAGTGCCTGCTCATGTGGCCTGAATAAGATGTGTCTTATAAGAACTGTGGCTCTCACGAAGGGGACATAGTTAATGTATTGGAATAAGCTGAGGACTCAACACATGGCACAGTGTAGATGCAACAAGGAGGAAATTTTCCTGGCAGAGGGAGAGAAGAGAGAGCAGTGGGATGGGATCATCCAGTATCTCTAGGGAAGTACTCAGGGAGGAGATTGAAAGAGGAATTTGGGGAGATTTTACCCATCTTGCTCTAACTCGATCTTGTATCATTAAGAATATTTCTCCTGTTATCAACTTAACAGGTGATCTCAGTATAATCTGAAGGATCCTTTTTCTCTTTGGGGGTTTATAACTTATTCTGAGCTATGAATGACAAGAGGGAGTCAACCATGTGAAATCAGGGGGAAGAAAATTCTAAGCAGAAGAAAATTCTAAGCAGAGGAAAAACTAGTACAAAGGCCCAAAGGTTGGAATGAATGAGCTCCGTACATTGTGGGAACCACAGTGAGGCTGCTGTGGTACATGCTTAGAGGGCTGGGACGAGAGTGAAGGAGAAGAGGACAGAAAGGTCGGTGATGCCAAATCACAGAGGGCCTCTAGGCTAAGGTATGGGTTGGATTTATTCAAAAGACGAAGGGAAGATGATAAGATTTAACTGGCGTAATACAATATCTTTTTTTTTCTTTTAACAATTACTTGGGTTGCTATGTGGAGAATGAATTGTACTGCATGGTATTAAAGGAGAGACACCAGCCAAGGGCCTTGGCAGTGCTGGTGAGTCTTTACAGAAGCTAAACCAGGTAGGTAGTAATGAAGCCAGAGAGCAGTAGGCAGTCTCCAGACATGTTTTGGAGGTAGCATCCCAGATTTTGCTGGTGGCTTGTATGTGGAGTCGAAGGGTGAAAGGAGACTCAACTTTAAGATTTTTGGCTTGAGTATCTTGATGGCAATGGTTTTATTCACTGACATGAGAAAGGCTTGGGAGGGAGCAGGTTTCGGCCACATTAAGTCTGAGACACTTATTTAACATTTATATAGATTTGTAACATAGATAATTGAGTATTGGAGACTCTGGAATTCCAAGTGAAGATCAGGACTGGATTTACACATCTGAAAGTCATTGTATAGATGATATTTTAGACCACAGGGCTAGCTGGGATCACCTAAGGAGAATATGTCGATGGGACAGAGCCCCAGGACACCCCAGCATGTAGGGGTCAATCTTAGGAGACTAAGGCCAGCCGAGTGGGAGAAACTAGAGTCCTGTGCTAATCCAGTGTTGAGTACTGAGTTAGCACAATTAGTGTCCTTGGGCTTGGAGAATCCAGTCTGATTTTCCAAATTTTAGAAACCAAACAGTATGGTTTGCAAATGATTTTCTTTGCAGGATGTCCTGATCCTCACCCCAGAGATTAGGATTTAGCAGGTCCAGGCTCAGGCCCAGGAATTGACATTGTTAACAAGCGCTTCAGGTGCTGCTAATGCTGATGGGACACAGTTCGCTTTGAGGAACTGGGATCCAAGGGCTGAGCCAGAGGTGACACCACTGCAGGGTATCTGATGCCTCTTCTGAAATCCCCCCACTATTTTGTAAGAAGCTTCTTCCCTTCAGGCTGATGTCCTTAGACACCTGACTCTCCACCTCTTCATAATCACTATTATTTAACAACCTCCCAGTTCCTTCACTGTGTTGATGGAGAATGTTGGCACCTTAGTAATAATTTCATTCATATAATTTCAAGGGTTTCTATTTTTTTTAACCTAACTTTGATCTCATGTCCCCAGGAATCAAAGTCAACCTTGAAAATCGTTTTTAGTCAAGTACTCAGGAAACCAGACTGAGTCTGTGTGGACTCTCTTTGCAGGCTGTGCTTTTTCAAAGCCCAATTTGATCACCTGGATGGAACAAGGAAGAATGCTGTTCATCAGAGACCAAGAGCGCTTAGAAAAAACACGAGTGACACTTAGGCCTTCTGCTGGCCAGCAGTTGGACTTGAATACTGGCACGTCCCTATGTGTTGGTGAGCAGATGGATCTGGGGGCCTGACTCCTTTTATTTTCCTAGCATCCTTTTCTGATGTTTCTGCCTGGTCAGCAGGACCTGGAGGTAGTGAATAAGAAACATTGTTTTGATGGAGAATGTTATTATTTTTACTCAAGTGGGTAGCAAATATAAGAATGTATTACTTTTACAAAGAGGGAAGGTGTGTATATTTCCATAAATTAAAAAAAAAACCTCCAATCCCCGAAGTTGAGAAACTGCTGGTAAGAGAACAGTAAAGAATCCACTTGTCCAGTCCTGAGGAAAAAACCACCCTCCCATCACACCATCACACCCGTCTGAGTCTAGAGAAATGAGAAGCCTTCCAATTGTGTGCAATGTATTTTTTTATTGTACAGATTTTTAGAATTTGGGATTTTTTAAATCCCTTTTGAAGGATCACTTTTTTAATTCCTTGCATCATAAAGGAAACATTTGGAACATATTAACACTTTTAAGTATTTAAGGAAACTTGTCATTTTTAAGTCCCTAGGAATCAAGGACTCTCCTGAAGAAGAGATTTAAACCCAGGGAATGCGTGGCTAGTTCCATGAGAGAGAAAAGAATTCCCAAGGGCTTCATGTCATTGCTACCATCTATTAATTCACTCATCAATGTAGTCTTCCAGTGGCAGGCAAATTCACAAAGTCATCCGGGTCAATGGGATTCTTTTCCCCACATTGTTAATGACACGCAGATGGTCCTTGACCCCACCTACGCACAGATGTATCACTGATGAGGGTGGATCTTCTTTTTTCTCTCCAGGTGACCAAGGAACTCCTGGGGCAAAAGAAGAGGAATGCCATTTAAATGATCTCCAGGAGCAGGGCTCATGTGCTCCCTCATCCAAGGAGGAAAGAAAGATTTCATCAGATCAAAGAGCCTCCTTAAAACATCCAAGTCTCCAAGAAACAGAGATGCTAAATAAAAACCTTGACGCCACAGCATCTAATCAGGACCAGAATGATCCACGGCCTAAGCTGACCAGAGCCCCAGGTCACCTGGAAATTCCACCAGGGCCGAGACTTTATTCCTGCTTTGTCTGTAGGAAGGTCTTCCAGATAAAGAGAGACTTGGTGAAGCACAAAAGGAACCACTCCAAGAGCCAGCCCTGTAAAGATCCGAAGCAGGAGACCAAGTCCCAAGGGAACGCTGAGCTCGGGATGGACCCGGCGATCCTGTGTAAGCAGCAGCATTTCCAGGGTGGCAGGTTCAAGGAGAGCCGTTTTCTTAAGCGCAGCCTGGTCACTCGCCAGACTGTTGACATGGGGCAGCGGCCCTTCCAGTGCCCTAAGTGCGACAAGGCCTTCCAGGACAGAGCCACTTTGAGAAGCACCTGTGTTTGCACAAAGGGGAGAGACCGTTTTCCTGCGAGGAGTGTGGCCAGGGTTCCATCCAGCCGGGCCAGCTCGCCGATCCCCTTGGGGTGCACAGCGGGAGGAGGCCTTTCCAGGATCCGCAGTGCGGCCAAAGCTCCTCCCGGCCGGCGGCCGTGCGGGCCCACGAGCGGACGCACATCGCGCAGCAGCCGTTCTCTTGTGACCAGTGCGAGAGGAGGTTCTCCCACAAGGCCAGGCTCACCGATCACGTCAGGGTGCATACGGGGGAGAAGCCCTTCCAGTGTCCCGAGTGCCAGAAAAGCTTCCGCCTCAACAGGAGCCTGAAGGCGCATCGCTTCCAGCACAGCGGGCAGAAGCCCTTTGGGTGCCCGGAGTGCGAGCGGCGCTTCTGCTGGCGGAACGCCCTGCGGGCGCACCAGCGGCTGCACGGCCAGGAGAAGCCGTTCTCCTGCGGGGACTGCGGCCGGAGCTTCACCCGGCCCTCCAAGCTTGCGCGCCATCGCCGGGTGCACGACAGACAGGAGTTCGCCAGCGACCAGTGCGCCAGGACCTTCGCGCGGCCGGCCCGGCTGGCGCGCCACCGCGGGGCCCACGCCCGGGACCGGGCGGCGTCCTGCGCCCAGCGCGGCCGGGGCTCCCGGCGGCCCGCGCACCTGGCGGAGCACCGGCGGCTTCACGGCGGCGCGCGGCCCTTCCGCTGCCCCGAGTGCGACAAGAGCTTCTTCTGGAAGGCCTCCCTGAAGGTCCACCAGCGGCGGCACCGGGGCGAGCTGCCGTTCGCGTGCGGGGAGTGCGGCAAGGCCTTCGCCCAGCCGTCCCAGCTCACCGAGCACGCCAGGATCCACAGCGGGGAGAGACCTTTCCCGTGTCCCGAGTGCGACAGGCGTTTCCGCCTCAAAGGCAACCTGAAGAGCCACCTGCTCCAGCACCGCGGCGACAAGCCCTTCTCCTGCGCCAAGTGCGGCAAAAGCTTCACGCAGCAGTACCGGCTCAGGGAGCACGCCCGCGTCCACAGCGGCGAGAAGCCCTTCCAGTGCCCGCACTGCGGCAAGAGCTACTGCATCCGCGGCAGCCTGAAGGTCCACTTGCACACACACAGGGCAGAGAAGCCCTTCGGGTGTCCCGAGTGCGGCAAAGGCTTCCTCCAGAAGAGGAGTTTGAAGATGCATCTGCGTCATCACCAAGGGGAGAGGCCTTTTCCCTGTGCTGAGTGCGGGAGGAGCTTTACCTACCTGGGCGCCCTCAACACCCATCTTGCGGTCCATGCCAGGGGAAAACCCTGCGGCCCCTAGGTCACACCACACAGAGAGTAAGTGGTGACAGCTCTGAGGAGGCGCCAGCTGCTCTGTTGGCTCTGGCCGAGGCAGAGAATTCACCCAAGGTAGGAGGGTACAGCTCAATGGTAGGGTGCAAGCTTAGCAGCCATGAGGTCCCGGGTTCAATCCCCAGTACCTCCAACAAAAAAATAAAATAATAAATAAATCTAATTACCTATTCCCCCTAAGTAAAAAAAAAAAAAAAGAATTCACCCAACACACTTCAGAAGCTCTGGCCAGATGCGCAGCGGGCAGGCTATGACCGCTCCTTGAACAAGGTTCTAAATAATCCACGCACAAGACAAAGAGGCCTCTCCCCTCTATAATATCATGGGCATGTCTTGCGAATCATGGAAGGAACATTTTATTCTGTTGTTATTTCGTGGGTTTTTTCAGTGTCATCCAAGAGCATGGTGGTCCCTTCATTAAATTCTGAAAGCACAACCTGATGGAAGAAATGTTACCGACTGAATTGTTTCCCCCAAAACATGTCAGTCAGCTTTCCATTACTGAGCCTCCTTATTTAAATTTGTGTGGGAAAGTTTCAGTTTTCTCTCATAGTGAATTTTTATTCTCTCTCAAGTGGTCGGAGGGCATCTGTGTTTGGGGGCAATTTCTCTGCACTATTAAAAATAAATATTGTCATCTACCACCTTATTTATTAAAATGATGGCCCACATTGGTGTTAAAAATCTAAAAATCCACCATTGTAATAAGCAGTGTTATTTATCTTCCCTCCCCTGCATTTTCCACAGTGTGTCAGTTCCCAGATATAGTTGCCTTCACATCATGGTTTCTGAGATTAACACTAAAGGAAAAATATTGTCAGTCCATCGTATAACTCCATTTTTTGTTCTGTGGCCTAAGCCATCATTATAATTTTCCAGCCTAGATTTGATCTAGCAAACCTTTATCTATCTCTTAGACTGTCAGTCTTTCATGTTATTCTTACAAAAACGTACAGATTTCTTTCCTTAGAGAATCTTCAGGGCCTACATAAATGTTCTGCCTTTGAGCACACGGGGTTCCAGATCACCTGAATCAGAATTAGCTGGAGTCAGGGGCACTCCAATAATCACAATGTCTAAACAAAACGGAGAGGTGCCCCCTCTGGGTGTTCCAGTCCCTGTAGGTGCAAGTCGCTTGGTGAGTTGATGATGCTTTTGTGCAGAGAAAATGACACTTTCCCCCAGCCAGCGGCAGGGCACGTGTGGGCTGGATGTCAGCGCTGGCTGGCCTCTTACCAGTTTACTTCAGGACAGTTCTGTGCCTTTGCCTGGGGTGCATGTTAAAAACACAGACTCTAAGGACCCTCCCCAGATGTACTGAGTGACCATCCTCCCAGGTGATCTTGTGCAAGTTGAAGTGTCAGAGCCTTTGACCTAGTGAGTGGAGAGACTGGAGGAAGGCAGGCTTTTTTCGAAAGGCATTCTAGTCCTCCTGAGGTGAGATTCAGTCTAGAACTCCTCTTTTAGCCTTTTCCCTCCTCCCCCTTGTAATAAAGCTTCTTGTGATAAAAGTTCCTTACATTATGGCTGTGTTAGTCTGCCTGGGCTGCCACACAAAATGCCACGAATTGGGTGGCCTAAACCAGAGACATTTATTTTCTTACAGTTCTCGAGGCTGGCAGTCCAAGATAAAGTGCCAGCAGAGCTGGTGTCTGCTGAGGGCCTCTCTCCTTGGCTTACCTATGTCCCCTTCTCCCTCTGTGCTCACATGGCGTTTCTTTGTGCGGGAGTGGGGGTGGGGGATCTCGTATTTCTTTCTCTTATAAGGACACTAGTCCTATTGGATTAGGACCTCAACCCTGTGACCTCATTTAACCTTAACGAATTAACATCGGGGAACCTGGTCGTGTAGCCCTGGACCTGCACAAAGTGAATGAGGACGTGGAGACTAGGCAGCCTGTGCTGGTGGCACCTCCCCTAAAGGGAAGGAAACGCTGAGAAAGTGGAAGAAACAGGCCCCCCACCAAATCCAACAGCCAGCTGAGCCCATCATCCGCCTGTCTTTTCTCACTCTCCTGAGCCTCACCTTACGCAGCAATTTCTTCTGTTATCTCTGAGATGCTGACGACTTTCAAGTCTATAAACTCATATCTGTATTTCCAACCTCCCCGAGTATTTCTGGCTTCCACGGACATCTCAAACACAAAATGCCCAAAATAAGACTCCACGTCAGTACCAGCCTTCACTCTACAGCTCTTTTTTTTACCCTCCCATTTTCCCCAACTCGAAATTATAACTAACCTCCAAAGCTGTAAATCTGATATTGATCCTAGATTTTCCTCCACCCAATCTACTAAATTTCTCCCAAATAAAAGCCCTTCTTTTTCTCTACTACCACCACTTTAAGCCCACTTTTTAATAACTGTAAGTGTGTGTGTGTGTTTTTTTTTGAAAAAAAACATATCTCTGCCTCTGGCTTTTTCCTATAGTGCATCACCTTTGGGACAAATTAGTTTTTCTAAAATTCAACGCTACTGTTATTCTCAAAAGATATTTTTAAGAAGTTTCCAATTTTATTGCAAATGCAAACTCTTTAACATGACTTAAAAGAACCTCTGAGCTGAACCAACCCACCTTTTCTGCTTAATCTTGTTACCTATTCACAGCCTGAACTTCACGCACATTAGGTGACCTTTATCTCTTCCAAATGCATCATATTCTCATGCCTGCTTCCATGTCTGGAATGCCTTTCCTCTTTCATCTTCAGAACTCCTTCATATTCCACAATCCAGTCTTAACACCAGGAACATTTCAGGTATGTGCTCATCTCTTCATAGCATCCTCAAACTTTCTCTTAATAGCGCATTCCACATTCCACAGTTACCTGCCTGTTTCCCCACAGCCTGAACCCCTGGAGGACAGGGATTTGATCTTGCTTTTGCAATTTCTCCCATCTCCATTCTCTGCCTTAATGCCCAGATCTGTGATTTACCCAATAATACGGGGGGAGAAGCACTGAACCACTGACAGTACTTGATTGTGGACTTGAAGGGCCCCGGGAACCAGGCAGAGGCAACTGCAAAACAGCACAACAGGAATGGCTGACTGTACACACATCCTCATTTGTGCACAGAACTGACTCCCCCATTCAAAATGGTCCTGTAACCAAAATTCCAAAGTTGATAAAGAGATCTAAGTCTATATAAACCAACAACAACTAAATCAAGATGAACTTACTCCAGATAAATTTAAAATAATAGAGAAGTCCATAAAATATCTTAAAAACAGTATTTTTTCATGCCCTTTTAATTTTTTAATTATAAAATACTGCCTTCCTTTATTTTTTTACTGAAGCATAGTTGACTTACAATATTATATTAATTTCAGGTATACAACATAGTGACTAAATATTTGTTAAAAAACGTTATTTTTGATTCACTAAAATATAAGGAATTATACATTTTAAAATATTAGGAAATCTTGGAAACCTTAAAAATAGACTCCTAAGGAGCTCAATACATTAAAGAGAAATCACAATGCAATTTTAGAACTTAACAACATTGCCATTTCTATACTTCAAATGTGAGAGATGAAGTTAGGATGACACTTAGAGGTAAATCATATTATTGTGTATACATATATTTTAAAATACAAAGTGAAAAAATTAGTTTCATGGTCAACTCAAAAAGCTAGGACCAAGGGAATTTTTCAGTGAACTCTTCCTCTAGAGATAGCTAACTAATCACATCTCTGATGCTCCCATAGCATTTGTGCTAATAGAAATTATCAAATATTATTTCAAGATTGTTTTTTCACAAGCCTGTGTCCCTCCCCACAAGACAGCAAATAGTCAGTGATGACTTGATGAATTCATTTAAATGTGGCTTCAAACATTCAAGATATTTAAACTGTGTTTAATGTTCACCTGTATGCTGTTGGCTCTTGGCTCTACTAGAGTCACAGGGCATTAATAACACTGATGGAGCCCCTGTGTGACCCCCCCCTCAGTTTCACTCATCTCTTCACTACTCCACCGTGACCCCAGTTCCCAGTGGAAATCACTGTCCCAAATTGGGTGTTTATTCCTGTACATGTCATTATCATTTCCCTACATATGTATTACTGCTAAATAATATGTAATGCTGTTTTATATGTCCTAAAGTTTCTATAAATGGTACCCTACTGTCTATAAACTGCAATATGCTTTTTCACTCAACATTATGTTGATGCTATTCATTCATACTGTTTTTACGTACAGTTCATTAATTTTTACTGCTAGTTTTCAGTGTATGGGGAAAAAAACCCACAAGATATCCATCCTTTGGGTGACTGGATGTTTAAATTATTTTTCTGTTTTTACTCTTAAAATGATGCTGCTCTAGAGATTCTAGGAAATGGCTTTTGTAAATATGTGACAATAGCCCCATGGTAAGAATTGCCAGATGACAGGGTGTGCACATCTTTATAAGCAGATACTGCATTTCCCCGACTATCAACAAGGTGGAACATTTTTATGTTTATTGCCTGTTTGTTTTTTTCCCTTTCTGAGAACTCATAACTTTGCACATTTTCTGCTAGGGTAGTCTATGATTTTTTAAAGTTATTTATATTTATTTATATGCTACTCCCTGTTGTAAATATCATTTCCCAATCTGTGACCTAGTGTTGGCTCTTCTTTTGATGGAAAGAAAGTTTTAAATTTTTTTTTCAATTGAAGTACAGTTGATTTACAATATGGTATTAGTTTCAGGTGTACAACATAGTGATTCAATATTTTTTATAGATTATACACCATTTAAAATTATGACAAAATAAATAGCTGTATTTGCCTGTACTGTATGATATGTCCTTGTTATGTATTTATTTTATGCACAGTAGTTATAGTAGTCTGTATCTCTTAGTCCCATACCCCTATCTTGTCCCTCCCACTTCCCTCTTTCCACTAGTAACCAGTAGTTTGTTCTCTATATCTGTGAGTCTGTTTCTGTCTTATTATATACATTCATTTATTTTATATTTTAGACTCCACATATAAAGTGATAACACAGAGTATTTGTCTTTCTCCATCTGACTTATTTCAGTAAGCTTAATAGCCTCTAGGTTCATCCACGTTGCTGCAAATGGCAGAACTTCATTCTTTTTTTTATGGCTAAGTGATTATATATATAGATATAGATATATACTATTTCTTCTTTATCCATTTATCTGTTGATGGACACTTAGATTGCTTCCATAATTTAGTTATTGTAAATAATGCTGCTGTGAACATTGGGGTTCATGAATCTTTTCAAATTCTTTGATGTATACCCAAATAGTGGAATTGCTGGATCACATAGTAGTTCTATTTTTAGTTTTTTTAGGAACCTCCACACTGTTTTCCATAGTGGCTGCACCAATTTACATTCCCACCAACAGTGTACAAGAGTCCCCTTTTCTCCACATCCTTACCAACATTTGCTATTTATAGACTTTTTGATGATAGCCATTCTGACAGATGTGAGGTGGTATCTCATTATGGTTTTGATTTGCATTTCTCTAATAATTAGTGATGTTGAGTATCTCCCGATTTTCTGTCTGGATGATCTGTCAATTGATGTAAGTGGGGTGATAAAGTCCTCTACTATTATTGTGTTATTATCAGTTTCTCCCTTTATGTCTGTTAATATTTGCTTTATATATTTAAATGCTTCTGTATTGGGTGCATATATGTTACCAAGTGTCATAGCCTCTTCTTGTACTGTTCCTTTATCATTATATAATACCCTTCTTTGTCTTTTGTTATAGACTTTGTTTTAAAGTGTATTTTTTCTGATATGAGTATTGCTTCTCCCACTTTCTTGCCATATCCATTTGCTTGAAATATTTTTTTCCATCTCCCCACTGTCAGTCTGTGTATGGTTAGCTCTGGAGTGAGTCTCTTGTAAGTGATATATAGATGGGTCTTGTTTTTGTATCCAACCAGCCACCATATGTCTTTTGACTGGAATATTTATTCTATTGAAATTTAAAGTAATTATTGATAAGTGTATATACTTATTGCCATTTTGTTTCTTGTTTTCCAGTTGTTTTTGCAATTCTTCTCTGTTCTTTCCTTCTTTTAGATTCTTCCCTGTGGTTTGATGATTTTCTTTAGTAATATGTTTCTGTTCCTTTCTCTCTAGTTTTGTGTATTCATTATAGGCTTTTGATTTGTGGTTACATGGAGTTCATGTATGTTAACTTATACCTATTTGTTTTAGACAGGTAGTCATTTAAGTTCAAACACATTCTAGAAGATCTACATTTTTCACTCCTCTCCCCCACATTTTGTGTTTTTGATGTCATCTTTTACATCTTCATGTTTATCCCTTTACTGATTACTGTAGTTACAGTTGATTTTACAATTTTTTTGTCTTTTAGTCTTCATACTAGCTTATTTAAGTGGTTGATTCTCATGCATACTTCTTTTTTATAGATTATGAGAAACATGGAAAACTTTGATATGGTAAATGAAAAACAAAAGAAGAAACACAAAATGATGTGTGTCTCAGAACCATATAAAAAGTATTTAACTGTGGACAGAGACTGGAGGTTTATATAAAAAAAAGAGTTGAACATTTATATTAGAATATCAGAATTACAGACAACTTTCACTACTTCTAAAATTTGCTTTATTGTTGGCATTTTTCAAAGAACCAGAACAAATAACCTTAAAATTTGTATGGAAACACAAAAGACTCTTAATAGCCAAAGCAATCTTGAGAAAGAAGAACAGAGCTTGAGGAATCATGCTCCCTGACTTCAAACTATTCAAGCTACAGTAATCAAAACAGTATGCTACTGACACAAAAACAGATACACAGATGAACAGAACAAAAACAGAGAGCCCAGAAATAAACCCACACACTTATGGTCAATTAATCTATGACAAAGGAGGCAAGAATATACAATAAAGAAAGGACAGTCTCCTCAATAAGTGGTGCTTGGAAACTAGACATGTAAAAGAATGAAATTAGAACATTCTCTAACACCAAAAGTAAACTCAAAATGGATTAAAGACCTAAATGTAAGACCAGATACCATAAAATTCCTAGGGGAAGATAGGCAGAACACTCTTTGACATAAATTGTAACAGTATTTTTTGGATTCATCTCCCAAAACAAAGGAAATAAAAGAAAAAAGAAACAAATGGGACCTAATTAAAGTTAAAAAAATTTGTATAGCAAAGGAAACTATTGACAAAATGAAAAGATGACCTACTGAATGTGAGAAAATACTTGCAAATGATCTGACCAATAAGGGGTTAATATCCAAAATATATAAATAGCTCATACAACTCAAAATCAAAAACAAACAACCCAGTTAAAAAATGGGCAGAAGAACTGATAGATATTTCTCCAAAGAGGACATGCAGATGGCCAACAGGCACATGAAAAGATGCCCAGCATCACTAATGATCAGGGAAATTCAAATCAGAACCACAGTGAGATAACACTTCATACCTGTCAGACTGGTCATCATAAAAAAGAACATAAATAACAGCAATCCCACTCCTGGGCATATATCTGGAGAAAACTTTAATTCAAAAAGATACCTGCACCCCAATGTTCATAGCGCATTGTTTACAATAGCCAAGACACAGAAGCAACCTAAATGTCAATTGACAGATGACTGGATAAAGATGTTGTGGTGTATATATATATATATAATGGAATACTACTCAACCATAAAAAGGAATGAAATAATGCCAATTGCACCAACATGGATGGACCTAGAGATTACCATACTAAGTGTATTAAATCAGACAGAGAAAGACAAATATATAATATCACTTATATGTGGAATCTAAAAAGATGACACAAATGAACTTGTGTACAAAACAGAAACAGATTCATAGATATATGGTTACCAAAATGGGAAGGCAAGGGGAAGGATAAATTAGAAGTTTGGGATCAACATAGACATACTACTATATATAAAATAAACAACAAGGACCTACTGTATAGCACAGGAAACTATATTCAGTGTCTTGTAATAAACTATAATGGAAAAGAATCTGAAAAAGAATATATGAATCACTTTTCTGTACACCCAAAACTAACATAACATTGTAAATCAACTATACTTCAATTAAAAAATTAAAATAAATAAATAATATATTTTTAAAAGAACACAAATAACAAACATTGGCACAGATGTGGAGAAAAGGGAACCCTTGTACACTGTTGGTGGGAATGTAAATTGGTGCAGCCACTGTGGAAAACAGCGTGGAGGTTCTTCAAGAAAGTAAAACTAGAACTACCATATGATCCAACAATCCAACTCCTGGGTATATATGTAAAAATAAATAAGCAGATAAATAAAAACACTAGTTTGAAAAGATACATGCACCCCAATGTTCACAGCAGCATTATTTACAATTGTCATGATATAGAAGCTACCTGTGTCCATGAACAGATGAATGGACAAAGAAGAAGTGGTGTCTATATACAATGGACTACTACTCAGGCATAAAAAGAATGAAAGTTTGCCATTTACAGCAACATGGATTGACTTGGAGGACATTATGCTAAGTGAAATAAGTCAGACAAAGACATACTGTATGATATTACTTATATGCGGAATCTAAAAAATACAAAAAACTAGTGACTATAACAAAAAGGAGGCAACCTCAGATATAGAGAACAAACTAGTGGTTACCAGTGGGGAGAGGGAAGGAGGAAAGGGCAACATAGGGGCAGACGATTATGAGGTACAAACTATTCGGTATAAAATAAGCTACAGGTCATATTGTACAACATGGGTAACATAGCAAATAATTTATAGTAGCTATAAATGGAGGATAACCTTTAAAAATTGTGAAGCACTATATCGTACACCTGCAATTTATATATTATACATCAACTATACTTTAACTTAAATTTTTTGCTTCATAGTTGTTTATGTATATAATAATGTTTGTTAAGAAAACGTTTTAAGGTAGGGATAGCAATTACACATATCTAAGCAGTTCAGCCACACCGGCTGCTTAAGAGTGAAAGACAGAGCAAATTTAGGATCCATTTCATATTTAGGTTGTAGACTATTTTTTGGATGGTCTAGACTATGAGTCAAACTCCTAATTTAAGTCCATGGGGTCAGTCCATGCCTCTGCCTGACTTCCTGAGGATGCATACCCGGCCCCCTCGCCCTTGGCAGGATAATTCTGAGGAATGGTCTGCACCCTCTCAGAGTCCCCAGTAGGATGGAATCCCAGTTGCCCACAAGGGGAACCTGCTCGTTAATGCGCCTAATTTCTCATCTCCCACTTGATTTCTGGGACCGCCACACAGGGCTCCTTAAATCTAATCCTTGACTGGGGTCGACTTCGGGTAGGAACCAAACCTCTGCACTCCCTCTCACTGTCTCCGTCTCAGCGAGGAGCGAGGCTTCTCTCCATCCATTTGTAGCTGACTCTGCATTTCCTCCTCTAACTCCATCTCCGTCTCCCTCCCCTGGGTCCCTAAAGAGAGTGCGAGAGTTGGTTACCGCCCGACTGCACAGCGCGGGCAGTAACCGCCGGGTGGCGCTCGCTCCTCCCGGCCGCAAGGGGCGCTGTGCGGCGGAGCGGCCGCGAGTCCCAGCGTGCACCACGCCCGGGCTGGACCTGCGGGGCGGGGCGGAGCGCAAGACCCCGGTGCGGGAGGTGCTGCTGGGCGGCCTACACGCTCTGCGTGGCAGGAACTGGGGCCGGGGCCGGCGGGACTGAGAAGGGCCATGGCCGAGCCGGCTCCGGTAAGAGGGGCTCTCCCGCACCGAGCTCAGGGCGGGTTCTCGGGTTCTGGCTCGGCGGGCCTGCCTCCTGGGGTCCTCGCGGGGCGCTGGCGGACGGGGTGGGGGGCGGGGTCTGAGGGTCGCGTTATGTCCCGGGTGTAGGGTATGGACCCTGGACCGAGCCGGTGATCGCCGCTCTTGGGGCTCCATCGTGGCTAAACCTCTGAACAAAGCCGAGCGGGGAACCGGCGGAGACTGTTTCGGGGGCGGAAGAGGGAAAGGATCAAAACTGGGCTGGGGTCGGCGATGGGTGTCACAGTTCAATTCGTTTTATAGTATAGTTGCTGAAATTAACACAAGTGTTTTAAAAGATTGAAGATTCTGAGTGGCTGAAGTGATGGTTGGGAGGGGCTTACAGGTCAGAATTTTACACTAACATGTTGAAGGTTGTGTTGAGTGGAAGAAAGAAGGACACGTTGGAGGGAATAGAAGAGGATATAAAAACCTAAGTAGGGGACACAGTATTTGCTTATTTAGTGTTTTGTTGAAGTCGAGGTATTATGGTTTTGTATTTTATAAACTTACATATTGAGCAGTTTTACTAACTACTAAATGAATTCATGAGATCATTACTTTTAAAATACCATTAACAATGTCAACAAAGGCATAATTCCTAAAATTAAATATACAAAGGATATGCAGCATTTTTATGGCGAAAACTGTAAATACAGGCATACCTCAGGGATATTTTGGGGTCAGTTAAAGACCACTGCAGTAAAGTAAATATCACAGTAAAGTGAGTCAGAAATTTTCTGGTTTCCCAGTACATTTTGTGGGGTGGGGGTAATTAGGTTTTTTAATTTAATTTTAGGGGTGGTATTGGGGATTGAACCCAGGACGTTGTGTATGCTAAGCATGTGCTCTACCACTTGAGCTCTACCCTCCCCAGCCCCAGTGCATATTAAAGTTATGTTTACCTATACTGTAGTCTGTTAAGTGTGTAGTAGCATGTCTAAAAAAGCAGTGACATACCTTACTTAAAGGTAGTTTATGGCTGAAAATGCTGACCATCATCTGAGCCTTCAGCAAGTTGTAACCTTTTTGCTGGTAGATGGTGTTAACTCTTATGTTGACAGCTGCTGGCTGATCAGGGTGATGGTTGCTGAAGGCTGGGGTGGCTGTGGCAATTTCTTGAAGTAACAGTGCAGTTTGCTGCATTGATTCACTCTTCCTTTCAGAAACGATTTCTCTGTAGCATTCAATGCTGTTTAATAGCATTTTACCCACAGTAGAACTTCTGTCAGAATTGGAGTCAGTCATCTCGAACCCTGCCACTGCTTTATCAACTAATGTTGATAAGTTAATTATCAACATTAATTTTAAAATGTAATTTTTGAAATCCTTTGTTGTCATTTCATCAATCTAAATGGCATCTTCACCAGGAGTATATTCCATCTGGAGGAACCTCTGTCTTTGCTCCTTGATAAGAAGCAGCTCCTCATCTATTTCATCATGAGGTTGCAGCAAATCAGTCACATCTTCAGGCTCCACTTCTAATTCTAGTTCTCTTGCTGTTTCCACCACATTTGCAGTTGCTTTCTTCACTGAAGTCTTGAACCTCTCAAAGTCATCCATGAAGGCGGGAATCAGCTTCTTCCAAACTCCTATTAATGTTGATATTTCAACCTCTTCCCGTGAATCTTGGGTGTTCTTCATGGCATCTAGAAGGATAAATCCTTCCAGAAGGCTTTCAATTGACTTTGCCCAGATCCATCCAAGGAATCACCATCCGTGACAGCTATAGCCTTATGAAATGTTATTTCTTAAATTATAAGACTTAAAATGACTCCTTGATCCATGGGCTGCAGAATGGATGTTGTGTTAACAGGAAAACAACATTAACCTTGTACATCACCATTAGAGGTCTCGGGTAACCAAGTGCATTGTCAATGAGAAATAATATTTTGAGAGGAATCTTTTTTCCTGAGCAGTAGATCTCAACAGTGAGCTTAAAATAGTAAACCATGTTGTAAACAGATGTGCTGTTATCTAGGCTATGTTGTTCCCTTTCTAGAGCACAGGCAGAGTCGATTTAGCATGATTGTTAGGGGCTTTAGGATTTTCGGGATGGTAAATGAGTGTTGGCTTCGATTTAAAGGCACCAGCTGCATTTAGCTCCCAAGAGAGTCAGCCTGTCCTTTGATGCTTTGAAGCCAAGCATTGACTTTTCCTCTCTAGCTATGGAAGTCCTAGATGATATCTTCCTCCAGTATTAGGCTGTTTTGCCTACATTGAAAAAGCCATTATTTAGCGTAGCCACCCTCATTTTGCAGCTTCTACATCCGCACTTGCTACTTTACCTTGTTCTTTTATGCTTAGGAGACAGCTTCTTTCCTTCAACCTCGTGAACCGCCCTCTGCTAGTTTCACAGTTTTCTTCTGCAGCTTCCTTACCTCTCTCAGCCTTCATTGAATTGAAGAGAGTTAGGGCCTTGCTCTGGATGAGGCTTTGGCTTAAAGGAATATTTGTGGCTGGTTTAATCTTCTATCCAGAACACTAAAACTTTCTTTGTATCAGCAGTGAGGCTGTTTTTCTTTCTTATCATTAGTGTGTTCACTGACGTAGCACTTTAATTTCCTTCAAAAACTTTTCCTTTGCAATTACAACTTGGCTAACTGGCGCAAGAGGGCTAGCTTTCAGCCTGTCTCAGCTTCCACCACACCTTCCTCACTAAGCCTAATTATTTCTAGCTTTTGATTTAAAGTGAGGGATGTGTGACTATTCCTCTCACTTGAACACTTAGAGGCCATTTTAATGTTCACTTGAATGCTTAATAATGTAGGGTTATTAAGTTGCCTAATTTCAATATTGCTCTGTCTCAGGGAATAGGGAGGCCCAAAGAGAGGGAGAGTGAGGGGGTAATGGCCAGTCACTGGAGCAGTCAGAACACACACATTTATCGATTAAGTTTGCCATCTTTTATAGGCGTGGTTCATGGTGCCCCAAAACAATTACAATAGTAACATTAAAGATCGCTGATCACAGATCACCGTAACAAATATAATAGTAATGAAAAGGTTTGAAATGTTGTGAGAATTACTAAAATGTGACAGAGACATGAAATGAACAAGTGCTATTGGAAAAATGACACCAACAGACTTGTTCCACACAGACCTTCAATTTGTAAACAATGCAATATCTGAAAAGCAAAATAAAATGAGCTATGCCTGTAAATGGGAGATAAATCATGCCTATGTTTGGGAAGACTAAACATAGTAAAGGTGATACTTTTCCTCCAAGTCAATGTATAAATCTATTGTGGCTTCATCAAAATGGCAGTAAGATTTTTGTGAATGAGATGAACAATTTCTAAATTTCATTTGGAAAAATAAAGGTCAAAAATACAATTCTGAAAAGGAATAACAGGGGAAATTGCCCTAGCAGATAATAAAATTTACTATAAATCTCTAGAATTAATTCAGTACTGTTTTGTGCTGGGATACACACAGGGAGCAGTAGAAACTGAAAGAGGGCCCCAGAACAGACTGTACTGGGCTGAATAGTGTCTCCGTGAAATACATGTCCTTCCTGGAGCCTCAGATTGTGACCTTATTTAGAAGTAGGGTTGCTGCAGATATCCTTGGTTAAGAGGAGATCAGACTGGGGTAGGGCAGGTATTTCATCCAGTATAATTGATACCTGGATAAGAGACACGGAGACCCAGACACAAAGGGAGGAGCCCTTGCGACAGTGGAGGCAGAGACTGGAGCTGTGCAGCCTCAAACCAAGGAAAGCCAAGTATCAACAGTCACCACCAGAAGTGGAGGGAACGTTATGGAACAGGTCCTCCCTTAGAGGCTTCAGAGAGAGCATGGCTCTGTTGACACTTTGATTTCAGCGTTCTAGCCACCAGAACTATGAGAGAATAAATTTTTATTGTTTTAAGCTATCAGGTTTGTGGTACTTTGCTACAGCAGCCCTAGGAAACTAAATACAGAGAACTTCAAAAAGTGGTGTTGGGACAATTGACTTTTCTATTTGGAAAAAAACATTAAGGTAGGTCACTGTTGTATACCATAAAAAAATCACATTCCAGATAAATTAAATCTGAACATGAAAAGTAAAACTCCAGCCTTTTGGAAGGAAATGTAGGGTAACTTTGCAACTTTGGTATAGAAAAACATTTCTTAAAACACAAAAAGCAAAATGACCTAAGAAAAGATTAATACATTTGTGTCACAGCTGAGTATTCATGTACAAGACAGCATAAATAAAAGATAAGTGATACACTAGGAGAAAGTATTTATAACCTAATGTTAACAATTAATCAATATATAAATTGTATAAAGAAATCCTAGAAATGAAAGAACAAGTGACCCAGTAAAAAATATAGGCAAAGGGTATGAACAGGCAATTCATGGCACAAAAAACAAGTGGTCAATGGATAAAAGAATGGAATAAAAATTGTGACATGCAGACAATGGAACACTATACAAAGTTAAGATAAGTCAGTTCTATGCATATCAAGATGGACAGATCTCAAAATAAGGAATGAAAAATGCGGATTACTGTATAATAAAGCATTTGTGTATAAAAGACAAGGCAAATACTGTATATTATTTATAGATATACCTTGTGTTAAAAAGTTAAAAACATGAACTGAGAAGTTACCACATTCATCGTAATGTTTGCTTCTCAGAAGGGAGGAGTGTAGGACTGAGTTTTAGAGTTTTTAAGGAAGAATAAATATTCCAAAAGTTCACAACAGTAATTCACAGAAAATAGGGGTAGGGAAGACTTACAACATTGCATACGTTCTGTGCAATCAGATACGTATAGATGGTGTAATACAGTATGTACAAACAAGAAAATCTAACATATGCAAAGGTTGAAGGTCAGGAGAAAGAATGTGTATTTAATAGGGTTCTGTGATTGGCTATCTACATATATATAAATAAAGATGCCAGTATCACCTGTAGAATTAAATTGCAAATCTAAATGTAAAAATAAACAGAATATTTGTGTAATTTTTTGATTGTGGTGTGTACAAAATGAAAGTAAAACAGGAAGCAATATGGAAAAGACTCACAGGTTTTAACGAAAGGGTAAAAATGTTCTCTTTGGCAGAACATAAAGTCAAAATACAAATGATAAACTGGGAGAAAATGTCAAAGGATTAACCAAAGGATTATTAACCCTAATGTAAGAAAGTGAATTCAAACTACAAGGGCTGTGGGGAAGGTATAGTTCAGTGGTACAGTGCCTGCCTAACATGCACAGGGTTCTGGGTTCAATCCCCAGTACTGCCACTATAAATAAATAACCTAATTACCTCCCCCCCAGATAAATTGTAAAAAAAAAAAAAAGCTCAAAAAAATTATAAGGGCCCACTAAAACCTTGAGCAAAGGATGTGAACAGGCATGCACAAAGTTATGTGGAAACCCCCCTCCAAAATATGAAAAGCCTTGCAAATTAATGCAAATTAAAACAATGAAATACAGTTTTTACCCATCATGTTGGTCAATAAACAACTAAATAAATAAAGTTTAAGAACATCCTGTGCTGGCAAAGGTGTAAAGAGATAAGTTCTCATTAGCAAGGGTAAAAATGCTGGATTCTTTTTGTAAGGCAATCTAGTCATGTCTCGTAAAATGAAAATGTTTACACTCTTTGATTTAGTCCTCCTTTTTACTTTTTAGCCTTTTCCTGCAGAAGTAAAACCACTAAGGAAGTATATGAGAGCATTGTTGATAATTTATAAAGGAAGTGGGAATAATATATGTCCCATCAGTGGGGTGTATTTACCCATAGAATATAATGCAGCTTACCAAAAATGAAAAGATTTTGCTGCTATAAATTGACCTGGAAAGATGTCTGTGACATATTAAGTGAAAGAATTTACAGTGATTTGCTCCCATTTTTGTTTAAAAAAAGAAGAAGAAAAATGAAAATGTTCTGTACTGTACATATGCATAGGTCTGGAACAAGCACAGAGAAACAAGTGGAAGGGGTGGTCGTGGTACCAACAGAGCCACATGATTGGAGCATTTCCCAAGGAAGCAGCTGCCTAACAGACAAAAACATTGTCCTCCACGAAACTCTTCTAAATTGATGAGAAGGAACTGGAGTCATTTAGAAGCAGTTATGACTATATACGTATTATGTCTATAATTCCAGTTACCTCTGACATTTGAAGATGTTGCCATTTATTTCTCGGAGCAAGAATGGCGTGGTCTAGAGGCATGGCAGAAGGAGCTTTACAAGCAAGTAATGAGAACCAATTATGAGATTCTTGTTTCTCTAGGTAAGAAGTGTTTAACTTTGTGGGGTAAGTCATGGAACTGGGTCCTGTTAGTGGTCTCATTCACTCGATACTCCTGTTTGTCAGCCAGCCAGATTTCTCAGAAATTCACTCAGGTATTTTTACCCCAGAGTCTTTTGTTAATATCTGTAAGCATTGCTAATCCTTACTCAAGGGTAGACACTGTACATGGGAATATTTGTGATAGTGTAATATAAGGTGGTCAGAGGCAACAATAAATACTTGTCAGGACTTTTAGTCACCACATACTCACAGGTTGCCATGATTTTGCAGATAGACACATATCTAGCCCAAATCCATAAAGTACCCCATATATCTTTAACCTAGGGCGTCCCTACTTGTCCACTTTAACGGTGGTGTCCATATGCCTCAGAAAACCCAATACTATTTTTCCCTGAAATGAGATTTCAGAAGGCTATACACTGACAGGTTTAGCCAGAGTTGTTTCTGTGTGATTATGGTAATGATGTTCTATTTAGTCTTTTTGTTTATTTGGTCTTTACATTTTTATTATTAAACATGATTATTAAAAAATCAATCTGTTCAGAGAAGCATCAAAATGAGTGATAAAAGTGTCTCGCTTCATTCTTACCCCTCAAAGGCAACCACTTCTAACCATTTCTATTTTAGTTCTTACTGTGGTTTCCTTCAATCTGTCACACTTACACCTATATTTCTTAGTTTATCTAGTTTAGGCAGCATTAACGCCTTACTATGAAAAATGAGGCTTTCACTCACTTATACTGTCCCTCTTCTATCCCTTCCTTCTCCCCAGATTTTTCATGCCTCTGTTGGCTACTTTTATAATTTAAATAATAAATTTCTAGGTCATGTTCAACTTCATATCTCTTGATTCCTTCAGTATGTAAAGATAAGGTAATTATTTCTCCTGTATTCCCGCCACTTCTGCCAGCTTCTGACAGCCATACCACTTCCTTTATATTGCAAAGTTTCTAATACTTATATTCTGTTCCATTTCCATGGTTAAGTTTTCCAGTCTCTATAGATTGTTTCTAAAACATCAATCCAAGACATGACATTATTTTCACTGTTACTGAAGAACCAATTAAAGTAACTGAATCTATAGAAGAAGAAATATAATTGTATGTCATTAACTCTATGCCACCCAAAAAGCGTTCCAAGCATCAAGAGCAAATGGATGCGAAGTGGTATATCACTGGTTTTGATTTGCATTTCCTTTTTTTTTTTTTTTTGACTTACATTTCCTTAATGCTTAATCATGTTGATCATCTTTTCATTTTTATATCTTCTTTGGAGAAATGTCTGTTCAAATACTATGCTCATTTTTGAAGTGAGCTATTTGTCTTTTTATTGTTAAGTTATAAGCGTTCTCTATTCTGAATATTGGACTCTTACCAGATATATGATTTGCAGATATTTTCTCTGCTTCTTGGGTTGTCTGTTCACTTGTTGATGGTGTCCTCTGAATCAAAATTTTTAAGTTTTGATGAAGTCCAGTTTATTTTTTCTTTAGTTACTTGAGCTTTTGGTGTCATATCTAAGAAACCATTGCCTAATCCAAAGTCACAAAGATTCCCTCCTATTTTTACTTCTAAGAGTTTTATTGTTTTAGTGTTTATTTTAGGTCTTTGATCCTTTTTCCCCTTTTTTGATATGTTTGAGTTAATTTTTTACATGGTGTGAGAAAGGTATCCAGCTTCTTTTGCATATGGATGTCCAATTGTCCCAACACTATTTGCTGAAAATACTGTTCTTTCCCCTTCTGAATTATCTTGGCACCCTTTTGGAAAAGCAATTGACCATGAATGTCAGAATTTCTTTCTGGATTCTCAATTCTGTTTCATTGATCTGTATATCTGTCCTTATGCCAGTACCATACCAGGTTTTTTGTTTGTTTGTTTTAATTTCACTGTTATTTAAATTTGCAAATTCTTTTTTTTTTTTTTTTTTTTTTTTTTGCAGGGGGGATTAGGGTTTTTTATTTATTTATTCTTAATGGAGGTACTGGGGATTGAACCCAGGATCTTGTGCATGCTAAGCATGCACACTACCACTAGAGCTATATACCCTCCCCTCCCCAGTACCATACCATTTTGATTACCATTGCTTTAGGCTCCACTTGTCAATTTCTTCAGGAAAAAAAAAATAGGTAGATGGGGTTTGGGAATACTGTCATCTTAACAATACAGGTCTTCCAGTGTATGAACGTGGGATATCATTCCACTTAATTAGGACTTTAAATATTTCTTTCAGCAACATTTATGATTTTTATTGTGCAAGTCTTACATTTCTTTTATTAAATTTATTTCTAAGTATTTTATTCTTTTTGATGTTGCTGTAAATGGACTTGTTTTCTTAATTTAATTTTTTTGGAAAAATGCTTTTATTTTAAAAGATGCCGGGAGTTCATTTAGCCAGGGTGAAGACTGAGAATAGGTATATGGATTTAAATAAAAGATAGTGATTCCTTTTTTCATGAGCACAGCCTTGAAATTCTTTTGGGGCTGAAGTCAGATTTCTGAGGGCTGATGAGGACTCTGGAACAGTGTGAGCAGTCTCCCATGTCCTGTACCACTCTGACATTTCATCCCTAATGCACTACCTGGCTTATCCTCTTTCTCTGATCTGGATCATCTACCAATCTCTTTTGAGCAACCCGTGAAGCATACTTTTGCTTCTGTGAAATATATATTCTTGAAAGAAAGTTTTACTTGAAAATACATAAACATTTCCTACAGGGGAACAGCGTCATATATTAGAGCATCTTGTAACTATTTTCATTTGTTCATTTCATTCATGGCAACCCCTTCTATTCTAGCAGAACTCAGCTGTGTTTTAGGTTGTGATTAGCATTGTCACCAGAAGTACTCCTCAGAATATTTTAGTTGAGCTACCCGCTTTGAAATTTCCTAGGACAGTCATCCCAGTTCTTATTTTTTGTACACTCCTATTCCCGTGATATCTCCAGTTGCCTCAAGGGTTGGCCACCATTCTCAAAGCAGAACGCTGATGAGTTTTAAGAAACCCATGACAAAATACAGCATTGCTATATATATGGGGACCAAGACAAAATTAAAACACAACTTATGCAAAAATAAACAAACAAACAACTCATCTAACAGGTCCAGGTAGATTAAGAAGCTTAGTTATAATGTGTGGGCAGTTTTGCTCCTCTTTGTGTAAATCTATAATCTATTTTTTAACATCTCTTCTCATACATTTTCCCAGTAGTAAATTTGAGAAATTTAAAACAACTCATTGTGCTTTAAATTTAGTGCTTAAGGAAACCAAACTACCCTGTCTGACTTCTCTGTACAGATGATGGACTTCCCAAACCAGAACTAATATCCTGGATTGAACAGGGGAGAGAGCTCTTCAGGAATTGGGGAGAATCACAGAGATCAGGAAATGTAATTTGCCCCTCTGCTGATGTGCATTTTGATCCAGTTACTGAGGAACAGCTGTTTTGGGGTGAGTATTAAGAAATCAGGGCCCTGTCCTTACATCACTTTCAGGGTTCTTAGTTCCAGTTCTCTGATCTGGACTTCCTGTTTGAGTGGACTGAGGCTTAACGTCTGGTATATTCTAGAGAAAGGCAGTAAAGCATAGTAGTGAGGATCATGGGTTCTGGATCCTTAGTCTGGATCTTACCTTTTCCGGGTAACCTGGGGCAAATTATTTAACCTCTTAGCATTTCAATTTCCTGACCTATAAAACAAAGATGATAAAAATACCTACATTATAGGGTTAAATGGGTTAATGTATGTAAACTAAGATGATACCTTGCAACACAGAGTTCAGTAAATATGAGCCATTCTTAATAGTAGGTGGCGAGGGAATCAGAGACTCCTCTTGTTTCTTGTCATGATGGGAGAGTCTGTGGAATTCTTAAGAGTCAGCATTAAAGCATGGAAAGAGAAGTCTAAGGGAGTATCATTCCAAGAAATCTTGTTAACTGTTCAGTTTTTAGCTGTTTCTTTCGGCAAAGGAAGAGTTTTTCTTTACAGATTATCTCACTTTTAACTATTACCAGTTCTTCCAAGAAACCTTTTTGTATGGTTGGTAGGAATAGGGGTGAGGAGGGAGGAACATCTGGTCTTAGGACAGCTTGTGGATCATATGGAACCATGGTGTTATCCAGGGTCTGTCAGTAACACTGCTGGCATCATTTCTTGACTCCAGGAATGTCTGCATATCAAAATGGGACAAGTCTGGTGGTCCTGAGGTCATAATAATGGTGAACATTTACAGAGCACATGCAGCATGCCAGTCCCACGCTAAACACTTTCCACACATTAACGCAACAATCTTGTGTACCACTGCTCCCACGTTTCTGCAGAAGAAACTGAAGCCAGAGATTAACTTGACAAAAGTTGCACTGTGAGCAGGTGGGATTTGAATCCAGTCTGATTCCAGAGCTCAGACCCTGTATTTGTGACCTATGTTATCCTCTTTTCAATATTGTTCTAAGATAGGTCTGTTTAGTTTAGTTTCACAAAACTTCTGGTCATGAAATTGACCCCCACTGAAACGGAGCTGCTGGTTTAGTTCAGTGGAAGCTGGGCTCCCGGGCCTCCTTAGGTCACTGCTACTGGCGATATCAACCTTAGTCATGCTATAGACTGGAATACTGACCGAATTTTTGTTTTCAATTTCAGGAAGCCAGCAAGCTGTTAGTTCAGGAGAAGCTCATCGCCATTCCCAAGTAGATCCTCTTCAGAGCCAGTGTTTCTCTGAACCCTTATTAGGAAAAAGTGATGTTTCCTTCAGGCTTGAACAAGCTGTCAACCTCCTGAGACCACACAGACGTGATACACAGACCCTGATCTCAATAGTTTACAGCTCCCCGGAAGGAGTCCCGAGTCCCAGGACCCTGGGTCTCCCAGGCTTCCAGGAAATCTCCTCCTGGGTGGGCCTCCTGCACCTTTGCCCCGTTTGCGGGGAAAGCTTTTGGAAGAAGAACCTCTTAGAGCAACACCAGAGGAACCACTCGAGGGGCCTGCCATACGGGGCCTGGAAGCAGTTCAGCAAACAGGCGGACACGCAGCAGCCGCAGAGCATCCCTCGGGGACAGAAGCACTTCCGCTCTCCAGAGTGTGGGCGGGGCTTCCACTGGAAGCAGTGTTTGCTCCGCCACCTGGCGGTCCACGCAGGGGAGAGCCCACTGCAGGGTCCAGAGTGTAAAGTGTGCTTCCCGCCCGAGCGGACCCAGTTCGGCCACCCGGCCCTGTGGGAGGGGGCGAGGCCTTCCCCGTGCCCGGGCGATGACCAGAGCACCCCGCAGAGTTCGCCCAGAGCGGAGATGCCAGTGTCCTGGAAAGAGGGCGCCGGGGCCTCCTCCGAGAAGGCCGAGACCCCGCACCTGCGATCGGGGAAGAAGCCGGACCCGAGACAAGCCGGCGAAGAGCGCGGCCGCCGGACGGTGGGCCCAGAGGCTCTAGAGCCCAGCCCCGGCGAGGAGACGCCGTTCTCCTGCGGCACGTGCGGCCGGCGCTTCTCCCAGCAGCGCAGGCTCGCGGACCTCGCCCAGGTGCCCGGCGCTGAGCGGCCTTTCCCGTGCGCCGAGTGCGGCCAGGCCTTCCGCCGGCGCGGGCCGCTGATAAGGTGCCACCGGCGGCCGCACCCGGACGAGAAGCCCTTCCCGTGCCCGGAGTGCGGCCTGGGCTTCCGGCTGAGGAGCCGGCTGCGGGCCCACCGACTCCGGCACGGCGGCGAGAGGCCGTTCAGTTGTGGCGAGTGCGGCCGCGGCTTCGCTCACCCGTGCAAGCTGCGCGAGCACCTGCGAGTGCACAGCGGCGAGCGGCCCTTCCGCTGCCCCGAGTGCAGCAAGAGCTTCCGCCTGAAGGGCATCCTCAAGGCGCACCAGCGCACGCACAGCCGCGAGCGGCCCTTCCAGTGCGGGGAGTGCGGCAAGGGCTTCACGCGGCCGTCCAAGCTGGCCGAGCACTTCCGCGTGCACAGCGGCGAGAGGCCTTTCGGCTGCCCCGACTGCGGCCGCCGCTTCCGCCTCAAGGGGCAGCTGCGGAGCCACCAGCGCCTGCATACGGGCGAGCGGCCCTTCCCGTGCCCCGACTGCGGCAAGCGCTACCGCGTGAAGGCCGACATGAAGGCGCACCGGCTGCTGCACGGCGGCCAGATGCCGTTCTCCTGCGAGTGCGGCAAGGGCTTCGCCAAGCAGTCCAAACTCGTGGAGCACGTCCGGACGCACACGGGCGAGAAGCCTTTCCAGTGCCCCAAATGCGACAAGAGTTTCCGCCTGAAGGCACAGCTGCTCAGCCACCAAGGCCTGCACACCGGGGAGAGGCCTTTCCGCTGCCCCGAGTGCGGTAAAAGCTTCCGGGAAAGGGGACACATGCTGCGGCACCAGCGCATCCACAGGCCCGAGAGGCCGTTCTCCTGCGCAGACTGTGGCAAGGGCTTCATTTACAAGTCGAAACTTGCCGAACACATCAGAGTGCATACAAAATCCTGTCGCACCCCCAGTGAGCCTGACGTTAAGAAAAGGCTCAGCCAACTGTTTGCAATGATCGAGGCTGACTGGAGTTGAGGCAGAGCACGGCGCCCAGAGCTTTCAGTGGAGTTCATGTTGCCCGGTAATCCACAGCCGCCGCAGCCAACAGCGAAATCTGGTAGACGAGTTTTAGAAACGGGCCCCTTTTGGAGCAAGAACGTAGTACGGGTTAGAAATATGAGAAAACACAAAGGCTTCTTTCGTATAAAACAACACCAGTTATATTTCCTATCCATTGATAAAAAGAGGTATTTGTTCTTCCTTAAGGAAGAACGATTTAAGAGGAAATTTTCCCCCTCGTGCTAAGCTAACTGAATTCCCAGCTTGAATTTCGGCAGCAGGAGATCCCTCCAGTACTGTTCTCAAAACTAAAAGTGTGGGGTGACTGTTAAACGTCCATTCTACTTTTCTTTTTTTCATAATATAATCATAAGCTGGGGGTTTGACCTAGAGAATTTTGTTGCAGCCCTGGTATAATGTTGGATCTGGTTTTGACATTTATCTTGAAGTTGACAGCAATAAAATGAGTTCTTGAATCATGGTTTGTCTATCTACGTGAATGCTGAGTTTTCATAGCAGGTTCCATAGTTATGCATAGTTCTCCTTAAGGAAAAGCTGATGATTTTAGCAAAATTTGGTTAATCTGAGTTGAGGAAAATAACACTGAAGGGGCTAAGATGTATGGGACTGGAGTTTAGATAAGAGATTGGGACAGGAAGTAGATTTGGGAGTTCCAGAATACAGGTGCTGTTGGCAGTTAGGAGAGTGAATGGGATTCCCACAGGCGACATTCTAGGCAGATGACTAAAGTCTGAGGAGGAGGAGGATATGACAGTGAACAAAAGAGAGGCGCTGAGGGAGACTGAAAGCCAGGGTCTCTTGTGTGATGTTCTCACCTGTTGCTTATTACAATTAAAGGCTCTCAGAGAGTGAAATTTTGCATTTTGTTAGGAACTGGAAGTGTTTTGGAGGAAGTTGAGAAGAAGAGCACGACCCAACTAAATCCAAGTACCCTACGCTGCCCACACTAGAGATGAAAAAGATACCGGAGTGATGTTTAAAGAATAGAGGGCTTTCTGGGAAAGAAGGTATCAAAAGTGTAGGTTCCTAAAATTTCTCTTCCTTTCCTACCCAAAATTCCTAAAAAGAAAAAAAAAAAATCAATGGTGAGATGTCCTGCTGAAATCCCTGAACTTGACTAAAATCAAGAAGAGAAGGTCTCTGCTGAGCCATTACTTAACATCATGGGATGTATCGTATAATTGTATATCTGGAACATCCAAGAGAATTAGCTAGGTAATTCTTACAAGTGAGAAAAGTGGTCCTATTCACCAAGGCACAGTGACTGTCTTGATTCAAGACAGGAATTAAGTACACGCTTATATTTGTGTCTCCTGCCCCTCAGTATCACATTAAAATTATATTAAAGGGATTTTGTTTTGAAGGATGTAAAATCCACAACAATGAACAGAATTTTGAGAAGACCATCACCAGATGAGAAATTCCAACAGGTTTCAGAAACTTATTAGAAGAATAGTATTTAATGAAGAGGAGCAGAGGGCTGAGTTGAGGGGAGTTATTGATTTGCTCAGAAGCAGCTCAACCTGGGGAGCCAGGCAGGATGGAGGCCTGAAACCAGGGCATTAATTGAAAGTCTACTACAGTGAATAGTCCAGGCCCACTCCATCCACTACTATTACTGATACCAGCAGCAGGAAGTATGTCTGGCAGCTGCTAGGTATTTCCCTCGCAGGGAAAAAAAGGAAATGAACAGAGCACCTAAGAGTAACTAGAACATTGTAGGTGTTGTCTGAGATGAAAACCCTCCACATTCTAGCATTTAGAGGACTCCTAAACAATCAGTCACTCTGGAGTAAACTGTCACACGAGACCCACCCATGTACGCAAAGATTGTGACTTGTCTACTGCTGCATTCCTTAAACTATAGAGAGGCAAGGATTATCAAACGTTGGGGGAAAAAAATTTAGATGAAAGAGAAGACCCAGACAAGAAAAAAACTGTCCGAAATCATAGCTAATTCAGGAAATAAATAAAAGCTATATTTTAAAAGCTCTAATAAAAATATTCAAAAAATTAGAGACCTGTTATTATAAAACAACATAATGTTATGAGAAAGGATGCATCTCGAAACAAAAACAAAGTCTAGGAAGTTTTTTTAAAAAGTGATTGCTAAAATAAAAACATCTCATAGTAGGGTTAAAGAAATCTCCCAGGAAAATAGAACCAAGCTCCAATAGGTAGAAAATAAGTAAATGGAAAAAAGTGAATTGTGCAAATACTAGCCTTTGCCCATTTTTCTATAGAAAAGCATGTCTATACATATATATCTTAATCACATATACATACATGATATAAAGGTAGAAGGGAGAATAGGAGAAAGAGTCAAATAAAGGGAGAAAAGTACACCAAAAAGCCTCTCAGGATGTGATTACCTTTATTCATTTATATAAAAATGTGTATGTGTGATTACAAGGAAATTTTTAAAATTTTGAAAGTAATAAATATAAAAATGAAATTTAAAACTCAGTCCTAAAGGAGGACTGGAGACTCCTTTTAATTCTTTTTAGAATTTAATTTTAGATTTTTTAAATTCCAATCTGTAATGATACAGAAGAAGAAACCAAAACCACAGTAAATGTCTTATCCACAGTCCTATACCTAGTTAGTCGTGGTGCAGGGACTGTGCCTGTCTCCTGACTCCAGGGCAGGGATGCTTCCACTGCACCTAACTGGATATCTAGGAAATGCATATTCTGTGGATAAGAAATACTAACTGCTTAAACAAACAAAAAACCCCAGCACAGTTACCTAAACCAGGGAAAGAAGACTACATAGAAAGAACAGAGAAAACCACAAAGTATTCAGCATAAAAATAAAAAAGGCCAAGGGAGAGTATTAGCATCTTGGAAGAGATTAAAAGATCAATGAAAAGGATTTTTTTTTAGTTGAGGTATAGTCAGTTTACAATGCTGTGTCAATTTCTGGTGTACAGCACAATGCTTCAGTCATACATGAATATACATATATTCATTTTCATATTCTTTTTCACCATAAGCTACTACAAGATATTGAATATATTTCCCTGTGCTATACAGTATAAACTTACTTATCTAGTTTATATATACCAGTCAGTATCTGTAACTTTCAAACCCCTAATTTATCCCTTCCCACCCCTCCCCCAGCAACCACAAGTCTGTGTTCTCTGTCTGAGTCTATTTCTGTTTTATATATAAGTTCATTTGTCTTTTGTTTTTTTCAGATTCCACATATGAGTGATATCATATAGTATTTTTCTTTCTCCCCCACCACCCCATATAGTATTTTTCTTTCTCTTTCTGGCTTACTTCACTTAGAATGACATTCTCCAGAGCCATTCATGTTACTGCAAATGGCATTATTTATCATTTTTATGGCTGAGTAGTATTCCATTGCATAAATACACCACATCTTCTTTATCCAGTCATCTGTCGATGGACATTTAGGTTGTATCTGTATCTTGGCTATTGTAAATAGTGCTGCTATGAACATTGGGGTGCAGGTGTCTCTTTGAATTAAGGTTCCAGGTTCCCTCTGGATATATGCCCAGGAGTGGGAATGCATGGTAAGTCTATTTTTAGTCTTTTGAGGAATCTCCATACTGTTTTCCACAACGGCTGCACCAAACTGCATTCCCACCAATAGTGTAGGAGGGTTCCCTTTTCTCCACACCCTCTCCAGCATTTATCATTTGTGGACTTTTGAATGATGGCCGTTCTGACTGGTGTAAGGTGATACCTCATTGTAGTTTTGATTTGCATTTCTCTGATAATTAGTGATATTGAGCATTTTTTCATGTGCCTATTGGGCATTCATATGTCTTCATTGGAGAATTGCTTGTTTAGGTCTTCTGCCCATTTTTGGATTGGGTTGTTTGTTTTTTTCTTATTAAGTCGTATGAGCTGTTTATATATTCTGGAAATCAAGGCCTTATCATTCTCATCTTTTGCAAGTATTTTCTCCCATTCCATAGGTTGTGATTTTGTTTTGCTTATGGTTTCCTTTGCTGTGCAAAAGCTTGTAAGTTTAATTAGGTCCCATTTGTTTATGTTAGCTTTTATTTCTGTTGCTTGGTTAGACTGCTCTAGGAGAACATTTTTGAGATGTATGTGAGATAATGTTTTGCCTATGTTTTCTTCTAGGAGATTTATTGTGTCTTGTCTTATGTTTAAGTCTTTAAGCCATTTTGAGTTTATTTTTGTGTATGGTGTGAGGGAGTATTCTAACTTCATTGATTTACATGGAGCTGTCCAGTTTTAAATGGATTCTTTTTTTAAAATATGGAAGAAAAGCAATTAGAATTAATGGAAACCTTTTATGATTTTAGGAACAAAGGGATTATTTAGGAATAAAATAGAAACTTTTTTCCAACTGGATGTAATTTACTACTTCTTTCTTGACCAAGATAGTTTAGGAGGGAGGTTTCCATTAACCTACAATGGGAAGTTTGGAGTTATTAAATCAAATAACTAAAAATCCAGAATCTTTAGGTATAATTGAAAAAATAAAGGGGAGTTTGTTATCAGAAGTTTTTAAATAAATTAGAAACAAACCAATCACTGTCATGGAAACTAGAAGGATTTTTTTAACCGTGATCCTACTCTATGAGAATAACCCCAAGGAAACCACTGTGATTATATCCTGATGAGAATCACCTGGTAAAATGTATGGACAAAGATGGGCTCAACAAACACTTAAAATAGGTTGTTGAGGGAAAAGCAATGGTCTCTATAAAGAAAAATCATGCCTGTTTGGTGTGTTAAGGGAATAAGGATACCTCCTCACCATGTCCACTTGGATGTCTAACAGACTTCTCAAATTCGACATTAATAAACCGAAGCCTCCAAGTTTTCTCCCTTAATCAGTTCTTTCTGTAGTCTATCCCATCTCAGTAAATGGAAACTCCACCTTCTAGTTTATTAGTAAAAAAAAAAACAAAAACAAAAAACAAAAACTTTGATATTGTCTTTGACTTCTCTCTTTCTCTCAAAAATCTCACCTAATCCATCAACATATCCTGACCATTCCATCTTCAAAATATATCTAGAATCTTCTGTCTTCTTAGCACCTCCTCCAAGTCCAGCTGGTTCAAGCTGCCAGCACTTGTTGCCTAATTATTTCAATAGCCTCCTCACTGATTTCCCTGTTTCCACCCTTGCCTGCCCACAGCCTGTTCTCCAAAGAGTAGCCAGAATGCTCTTTTAAAAATAAAAGTCATATCATGTCATTTTCCTGCTTAAAACCCTCCTACAGTTTTCTTTATTAGAAGCTAAAGATAAGATGCAAGTGGAGTGGTTTAACAGATTTGTGAGTCTGGAGCTCAGAGGCTAGATCTGGATTAGAGAGAGAAACTTGGTCATCAGCATTAAACATGTAAATTCACTGGCATTGAGATCACCTAGAGATTAAGGGGACACACAAAAAAAGAACAGAAGACCAGAATCTAAGTAACCCCAATAACTTGAGGATCAGTAGATTTGGAGAAGAAGCAAGGGAGACCAAGGAGACAAGGAGAGAATGTGAGAGAATGGTGTCTCATTAGCCAAGCAAAGAGAGTATTCCGGGAAGGTCAACAGAGATGCGTGCTGCTAAGAAGTTAAGTGCAACGAGAATGTGGAAATGGCCAGTAGAACTGGCAACACTGAGATAAATGTTGACCTAGACCAGAGGAGTTTCACTGGGAACTGTTGGTTGATTGGTGTGTAAATGTGAATAAGAAATTGGAGAGAGGCTATACAGAAAACTCAAGTTTGAAAAGTTCAGTTATGAAGGGATGCAGAGAATCTGGTCGTAGCTGGAAAAGTTGTTACTGATGCTAGAGCATGTTTGCATGCAACTGGAGGAGGATTCTGAAAGAGGAGGAAACTGATGATGTAGAGAGGAGAGGTAACAGAGCAAGTGGAGGAACTGGCCTTTGATGGGGAAGGGACATTCTCCCCGCAGTAACTGGAGGAGAGGGACATGACACTATTACAGATATCGGTTTGGTTGTTGGAGGATGGGGAGTTTACTTCTGAGGGCTTCTTTTACCTGATGAAACTGAAAATTTTCTCTGCCTGTTTGAGCCACTCCCACCCCACTTTGGTGTACATTGTGCATCTGCTTATACATTAACTAGCTCCTGTTAGAAGTCATGGGACTGCCTACTCACCAAAATAAAAACAAATAAAGAAAAAACAAAAAAGCACGCTTCCTCCTGGCACAAAGAAGACAATGCCTTAGGTGATGCCATTCCTTTCCCAATCTTGTAAGGGAGTCACAATAACCCACTACCCACCTTGTTGGACTATGTAAACTGTCAATGTGTTATTTTGATGTATAACCCTCCGTCTCAAAAACTTATATAACCGTGCTTTGACTTCTGACGGGTGGAACAGTCCTCAGAGCTTTCTGAAAAACTGTCTCCCAGGTTATAATCCTCAAGTTGGCTCAAATAAAAATTTCCATTTCTTTCTTAGATTGACTAATTTTTTTCATTGACAAGAGTATCAAAAATCGAGGCAGAAAAACACAGCGTTACTCGTAATGCAACTCCCTGACTTATATGCCCAGCAGTTTTAGGTCCAACCTTGTGTAACCCCCAAGGAGGAAGGAGACCAGGGTTTAAAGTTCAGGCCTCCCAGGTTAGAGAGCCTGTTTAAAGTTCAGGCCTCCCAGGTTAGAGAGCCTGTAAGATTCCGGCGCTGTTACAGAATGCCCTGCGCGCCAAGACGCCTCAAAAGGCTCTTGGCTCCTCCTGCCTGCAGGCGGCGCTGTGGAAGCCGAGTCCCCGCGCAAAAAAGGCAACGTTCCCAGAATGCCCTGCGTGTTCCCATGGCGACGGCCGCGCGGAGCTGACAGATGCAGGCAGCACCCCGAGCTGCTTCTCGGACACTGTGGTCCTCATGCGCGGCACAGAGGCGGCGGTGGCGCCTCAGGAAAGGGTACCCCGAGTCCAAGGAGGCCTGGAATCCCAGAGGCGGGCTCAGCGGCCCCGCCCCGGGTCTCGGGCTACGCAGACGCTGCAAGTGGCATCAGGTGTGAGCGGTGACACCTTGGCCCGGCAGAGGGGCGGTCCGCGGTCTCAGAAGGACGAAGCCTGCTGGGCCCGAGCCTGGCCCGGAGGAGGCGCCGTCGGGATGCTCGGACTGACTGAAATCTGCAGCTCTAGCCCAGCAGTCCAACCCGAGCTCAACCGCTTGGGCCCAGAGAGGGCCGTGCAGGGAAATCTGTGCGCTCAGGCCTGGACGCTAAGTTCCTTGAAGCTGACTGAAGTTTTTAAATCTTTGTTACCCATGCAGCGTGTGGCCCCAGTGGGCCCTCTACGAACGCTTGTTGAATCAATGAATTAATGAATGAAGAAGCCCTATGCATAACCACTGATTTTACAGTCAGCCCAGGGCTTTCTGAGTGATGCTGTTTCTCTGAAGCTCATCTTGCATGCTGGGAATACTACTGGTAAGGTACACAGAATGGGAGAAAGAAGAACAGAGGGAATTACAGCTAAGAAGGGAAAGAAGTCCCGTAGGGGAACGGAGTTTAATACTAAATTTCAATAGTAGGGACTGTCACTTGAACAGCAGTTCTTTAGAAAATGATGATGATGGTTGCAACTGTTATTTTAGTTTCAAGGCTTTCAAAGATCCCCTGAGGGGGACAGTAACTCAGTTTCCTGATACTTAGCTTAAATTGAAAAAGTGTTTCTCAAGAAACATGACAATTGATTTCTTATTGCCTTTTCACTAACACCAAAAAGAAATAGTATTCAGAGTAGGATCTTTACAGATGAGTAGAATGAGTTACGGAGAACTTGAAGTGACTTGTTCCAGGTCATATAGTTAGTGGTTGAGAATACAGCCTAGATTTCTGGAGTTCTGGTTCTATGCTCTCTCTCCTTCCCTTCAACAAATATTTATTGGGACTTCTTTCCTGTAATAAATACTAATACTCACAGATTTATTCTTATTGGGTTGTGGCTGCCTACTCAAGCTTCTGTTTCACCTTTTCCAAGTTATCAGGAAGCTCTAGGGCATTTTCCTTATTCTCTTGTATCATCTTCTAGGGAAAGTGATGTTTTGATTTTCTGGTGCAAATGGTTTTGAAAAAGATCATTGATTTATCATTTCTTTCTGACATTTGTAGTGTGCCCTTGGGGCACATTGTTTTCCATTTAAATTTCATTGTAGTGGAGTGAAATTACCAGTTGTAGAAGTCTCTGTAAACGTAACTTTCTGTATTTCTTTCTTATAAACACATGAATGCATTTAAGATTATCTCCCAGGAAATGCTGAAGTCAGTTCCATGGGTGCTTTATCACACAGTGTTATAACACATTTACACAACTGTGTCTTATGATGGGTACATGCACGACTGTGTCTTATGCTATGTACTCAAATGTTCCAATTAAGGATCAAATTTTTTGTTTCAGGCTGTTTCTCCAGTTAGAAGTGGGTGTCCGTGACAGTTCCAATGACTGACTTCTTTATGGTTTCCCTCCCCCTCCACTATTCCTATAAAACAAGAGCCTATGTATTCAGTATTCCACCTCTGTTAGGGTATAAATCTGCTTTGTTTGCAGCAAAATTTTAAGTTTTGGAAAGAGGACCAGCAAAACCATGACAAACTCTTCCTGGAATGATATCATCAAAACCTTGCCCATTTCACATATTGAGAAGTCTGGCTTCTCAAGATCCAGGTCATAACTTCTCACCTGATATGAACAAAGGTAGAAGGCTTTTAAATATTACTGGTGAGGACAAGTGTGAAGCCATCCTGAGACAAAAGGAAATACGTTTGTGGGTCCAGGTGGCAGTGCCCTTTGATGACACGGTCACCTGTTTCTGAGCACAGGAGTAGAAGAACCTGGATAAGCATCAGAACGAACTTTAGATGCATGTGATGAGGATTGTGGATGAGACTGTTCTCTCTAGGAATTTTTGTTGAAAATTTGAGAGTAATTCATGAAATCAAAGACTAAGCAAGCCTCAGCAGGTCATCCACACTTAGTGTTTGCTGCTTGGTCAGCCTTTAATAAGACAGCAAACTTCTGACCTGCCTATCCAGTGCCTCTGAAAGTCACATGCCTTTGTTTTTAAGTACTTTTGCAGGTGAAGATTCAGCAGTGATTGACTGAGTCATCCACGTAGTGGTGAAAGAGTAGACGGAAGATCATTCCCTTGGAATTTCCCTGCTGACAGTGCTGACTGTCAAAGGGGAGTAGAAAATGTCACCTATGAGAGGAGAAAACTAGCTGTACTTTTGCTATTTGAAAATTATGTCATCACTTCCTTATTCTATGAGAATGACTTACATAGGGGAAAGAAGCAGCCTCTTTCCTGGTGGATATGAATGAGGAAGGATGTAGCCGTAAGAACTGCTGAACCAACACACGGAAGCAGCACTGAGAGATCGGGAAACCTCATCCTGTTAACACTGCTGGAGCCCTGTGTTAAGGGCTGTGAAGAGCATCCGCGTTTGGCTGTTTTGGGGGTAAGTAAGGAGTTGGAGCACTGACATTTGAGTCCGTGCATTGAGGGGACATGAATTCCTTTCCTTAGTCTTCTTGTCATAGTGGCTGCGTTGGGGTTTGGGAAATGGAAAGGACTGAAGTAGAAAATAGAGCTCATTGCTCTTCTAGACAGGACTCAAGATGTTGTTTTGTTCACTGATCGATTTATAAATCAAAAATAGAACAAAACCCCTAAGATGTGACTAAGACTTCATCTCTAGAGATAAATCGAAGGTATGTTTCCCTTTCGAAGAGAATGGGTGCTTTTCATAAATATATAATGTCTACTATATATACTACATATTATATGTATCATGGTGAAAATTGTAACTGCCATTTGGAAGCATGGACATGGGCTGTTTTTTGTTTTGGTTTTGGTTTTTAATGCTTGGTGTATATGAGATTGATGCCTGAAAAGTTAAAACAGTCAGTAAAGCATTGAAGTTCAGTACATCACATCATAAAAGAGGATTCTGCAGAGCATTGTATGGGTTTCACTTCTGGCTTTTGTTCTCAGGGAGCAAATAAACCAAGACTTGTACAGATCACTAGCTTTGTAATTGTACCTCACGAAAGAGTTACCTTTGAGAGTACACAGTAATCTCCCCTAGTCTACAAATAAAAGACATCGGCTTCTTCACTGGTTTAATGAGATTCCTAAACTCTAAACCAGACAAATAATACATAAGACAAGGGAAGTTTTAAGGGTATTGCATCTTTGTTTTGGTTCTATAGATAACAAGGTAAAACTATGAAGTCCTAAAGTGGGCCTTAAAGTGCCACGTAACAGATTCCCTACTCACACATAGACACGTTTGAAGCCTGATATGATTCCCTTTCCTGGCATCGTTTCCTCCTGAATTCGGCAGCATGTAGGATTCTGTGATTCCAGCCTTTAAGACGAGGTCTTTATTTAATTTAAAAAAAATAAGCGAATTCCAGAAGAGCCACAATAATAGCACAGGTCACTTGTTACCTCACCATCTAACTCAGTTTCATCTCTTAACATCTGTACCTTTGAGAACATATACCCACTGGTTATACCCAAGTATCGTCCACCTCAGACAATACCAGCTTCCTGGGAAATGGAACAGTTTCTCAGTGAACTCTGTTCACTCAAGAAGCTCCTTTAACCTTTTCCTAGATTCCTCCCCCCACCTGAGTTCTGTCCTCTTTTAAGAAAACTGTTTTGTGCTTAGTGATGAAGGGCAGAATGAACCTAATCCCAAAGTCCCCCTTTGATGCCATTAACAGGCTGCAGGTGTGACAGTAACATAGTCAAGAGGGTCTGAGCTGCCTGGTTCCATCATCTCACACTGCCCTCTGTTCTCTCTCTCTTTTTCTTAAGTCTGCCAAATTCCTGGGATGTCCTGATGTCCCTTTTTAGGCTGCCCCCACCATGGTATGTCCAGTATGTGCTGGATTCTGGCCATATAGTTAATGCATGGTAGATGCCAACAATACTCTGGGAACAAAATTAACAACTTCCCTGAAGCTCAGGAAGCCGAATCCTCAGGACTGCACAGAAAAGCCTGTGACTTACTCAGGTCCTAACTTGGAAAAGTCACTTTCTCCTCCACAAGGCACTTTGGAGAAGATCATGTAGCCAGAGCACGTAACACAGAGGTTGTCAAAATCAGAATTCAAAGGCTAGGGAAGTGTTGCACGCAAGAAGTGGCCGAACAACCAACCCCTCAGTATACCTAAGCACAAGGGGAAACCCACAGGTCAGTCGTGCACGTGCCCAGGTTCCACCCAGAGACCTCCTGCTCAGAACCTAGAGCGGCCACATCAAAAGACACCAACCTAAAACATCCTCTCTGTCTTGCTGATGGTTCAGAAGGGTTGGCAAGAGCTCATTTAAGAATACAAAAAATGTAAAAAACCAAAACCAATCTTTTCTTTTTCCCAAGTTACAATAAAGCTTTTGAAGCACATATGTTGTTCAATTTTGCTATGTTTTATAAAACATTATTCATTTAATGTCAGCTGTTTACTAACTTTAAATTTTCCACATTTAACATGACGGGGGTAATTTTCTTATGTATCTTATACAAATGTCAAAATCTCATTTTGTGTACACAGTTACTTACCTGGATATATCCAAGGGCTCTGAAAATGGAAGAGAGCCTATTGCTTTACGATCTTGTATAGTTAGCAGAGGACCTGTCAGATAGTGCATAAGGGTCACCAGTTCCCCAAGATTATAAATTTCACAAGGGAAGTGACACTAGGTATGGTCACCACTGTAGCCCTGGGCCTCATTTGCTGCTTGCCCCGCATTCAACAGACACTTGTCTTCGTGGGCTTCTCACCACACCGTATGTCAGGAAAATATGTGACTCTGATACTGTAATAATGTCACCTCATTTATTGCACACATCAAGTTACAGGGTGCAGATGGTCCAAACCTAGCTTGGCCAGTGCCCAAACTCTTCCTCTCGCTGAAAACAATCATATCTTCACATGGATTTTCTTTCCATCTCACCCGTGACTGGTTGGCTTAGCTGGATAATCAACAAAGCAACAAGGATAAGGTGGTGCATCTTATCTCTGAGTAAGCTTTACCTGTAAAAGGGAGATTTTTTCCCCCTATTTTTCTCTAAAATGATTTTCCTTTCCCCCAAAAGAAAATCCCATCTTCATTTTTGTATTATATCCAATAATTTTAAAGTACCAGCGAAAGTGGAAAAAGTGCTTCAGATACAATGTTAATGGAAAAAGAAAAACAAACAGCACCCAAGACTGGATACATAGTATCTCACTTTATAAAAGATAGTGTGGGTGTGTGTATTGTGTATACACATTGATAGAAAAAAAACTGAAAGGAGATAAACCACAACATTCACAGTAGTAATCTGTGGGTAGTGGGACTGTGGCTTTTTTCCTTCTTATATTTCTTTATACCTTCTTGTACTTCCCAAACATTCCAAAACTACCATGTATTACTAGTTTTAAATACCTCTTGACAAATGCATATTACTTCTCTGTTGATAAATCTGTTATACATTGTTGTTGTCTGTCTTATTGTTTTCTCTTTCATGAAACTTTTCTCTTTCACAACAAAATGATCACTCTTACCTCTCTGGTATCCTATGATAATCCCTGAAGTGTTTATTTCCCAAACTTTAATCCTTCACTTTCTTCTCACTCAACAACCTCTCCCTGGGTGATTCTGTCCACTCACAACACTTCACCTACCAATCATATACTGGTATTTCTCCTAAGCTCCAAACCCACATAAACACCTGCTTGCTGTATATCTCTTCTTGGATGCCTCATAGGCATCACAAACTCAACAAAGTGTGGTCATTCCCAGCTTGACTCTTACCCTTGTATCTGCCTGCGAACAACATTGCTCCTTGACTATTCCTCATCTCGCTCAAAGGCACCACTAGCTCCCCTACTGATGCTTCAGTCCCTTCCCCCATTGGTTGATTACCAATTTTTACACTGATTTCAGTTCTTTATTATCACTTTAATCTTCCTGCTTTTCTTCATCTGCACTGCCACCCCCATATCTCATCTGGATCAACATGAGACCATCTCCTATCCAGTGTTCCTGACTCTAGTCAACTTCCACAGCCACCTGCCCACCAGAGGGATCTTTATAAAAATGCAAATTATTCCATGCCACTCTCCCACTTAAAATTCTTCACTGACTTCTCATTGCCTCAGGCTAACGCTTTTTTATTATCTGGACCCCCCCTCTCCAGCTTCATCCCTTGTTGCACCTCCTTTCACTCTGTCTCAGGTATACTAAATAACCTGCCTTTCTCCTAATTCGCCATGTTCCGGTTCTTTGCATGGGCCTCCCTTACATGGAGTAGCTTTCACTATGTATTCAAGCTATATTATGTTTTCCATCCTTCACATTCCAGCTCTTTGCATGGACTCCCCATATCCACCGTCTCCACCTGCCTAATTCAAAGTATAAAGTCACACTTAAGGAGAAGTTTACGCTGACAATAGAAGATAAAAGATTAAAAAGTCTACACTGGAAGATAAGAAAGGTCACAAATCAATTACCTAAGCTTCCATTTTAAAAAACTGGGTGAGAAAAGAGTAAATGAAACCGAAGTAAGCAGAAGAAAGGCAATAAGGATTAGATCTGGAATCAGTTAAATAGAAGACAAGAAAACAATAAGGGAAATTAGTGAAATCAAAAGCTCGTTCTTTGACCAGTTTAAAAAAATTATAAGCCTCTAGCCAAACTAATTATAAATAAAGAAAAGACAAAAATTATTATCAGCAGTAAGAGAGAATCTCACTATAGATTCTACAGTTATTTAAAGTATTTTTTAAAACAACATTATGAACAACTTCATGCCAATAAATTTGACAACTTATGTGAAATGGACAAATTCCCACTAATTACCAAAGCTCCCTCAAGAGGAAATAGATAACCTGAATACCCGTATATCTATTAAAGAAGTTGAATTTATAGTTAAGATCTTCCCCCCAAAGAAAATTTCACCAAACATTTAAGAAGGAAAAAAAATTATTTCTACACAAACCCTTCCAGAAAATTGAGAGAGAATACTTCCCAACTCATTCTATGAAGCCAGCATTATGATAAAAATATGAGATAAAAATAGAAGAAAATTAAAGACCACTATTCTTTATACACAGATTTACAAACTCAATAAAATTTTAGCCAATCAAATCCAATAATATATAACAATAATAATCCAACATGACGAAGTGCGGTTTGTCTCAGGAATGGAAGGCTGATTTAACTCTTGAAAATGAATCAGCATATTAATCTATATGAACAAACTAAAAAAGAAAAACCATTCTGATCCATTCATGATTTTAAAAAACTCTCAAAAACTATAAATTAGAATGGAACCTCCTCAATCTGAAAAAGTGCATCTGCTAAAAACCTATAGCTAACATCGTATATAATGGGAAGGATTGAATTCTTTCCCTAAGATCCAGAACAAGGCAGGGATATCCACTCTCACTACTTCTATTCAACATTGTACTGGAGATTCTGGCCAGTAAAGTAAGGAAAGCAAGATAAATAAAAGGCATCCATAACAAAGAAGTAAACTGTCTTTATTTGCAGATCACATGATTTTTGTAGAAGATTCAGTGGAATCTACAACAAAGCTCCCAAAACTATTGAGTTTAATAAGGTTGCAGGATACAGGGTCAATATTCAAAATTCAACTGTACTTTTATATACTTGCAGTGAACATTAGGTATTTGAAATTTTAAAAATTTGCTTTAAAATAGCATAAAATATTATAAAATATATACAAGACTGCACATAGAAAACTGCTTGTCACATAAAGAAATACTGAATGAATAAAGAAAGGTGGTAGGGTCCAAACTCAAGGCCATGCATTCTGATGTCAGAGCCTTTACTCCTAACCTTTCACAACAAACACAATAAAGTTTTCTTTGGTTTTGGGTTTTGGGGTCTTTGGGGGGGAGGGGCGGTAATTAGGTTTATTAATTTTTTTATTCTTGGAGGAGGTACTGGGGACTGAACCCTGGACTGCATGCTAAGCATGCACTCTACCACTTGAGCTGTACTCTCCCTCCCCAATAGTTTTTTTCCTAACATAAAAGTATTCTTTAAGTTTTACTGTTTAGTTCCCATAAATCCTAAGAGTGTTGGTCTCTTTAGTAACAGCTACTAAATGCCTGGAACCTTCTAGCATTTGGTGACAGTAAAACTTGAAAATTAAAATAATCACAGTTTGGGTCTTAAAACTTCTTAAGAATTCCTTCACCTTAGAATATTGAGGAATGGTGGCCAAGACCAGAGGCTTAACAAAGAAATGACTGTGCCTGTTACCTATATCTGCAAACTTGGAAAGAATTTCTTGTCACTGACAACCTCCTGCAAAATGTCACCTTGGCCTTACTTTCAATAGTTGGCCACACCTATAGGTGTGAACACTTCCCTATTTTGAATCACATTAAAGGCAGTAAATACTCAGTCATTGGAAGATGCAATGAAATTTGCAGCAGCTGAAATATCATTACACTCTAAAAGGTGATGGTAGAATCTGAGTACCATGTCTCAGCTATGCACAGAATGGAGTTAAAGAATATCATAGGTATTCTTTTCTCAGGCAGCTGCCTGGGCAGTTAAAGGAGGTTTGAGTAGGGGCATGGGATCACGTATCAGTCTCTATCAGTCTCTAATCTTAATGAGTCAAGGTGGACCTTTCAAGGGTGAGCCCAGTTCCCTCAGGAGACAATGTTACATAACATGGGAAAATGAGTGTGATGTGATATCAAGTTAAAAAGGTCAGATAAAAAAGTACATGCAAATTGTATCTCTGGCTACAATAGTGTTTGCCTGAAAAGGCAGAGATTTCTGAAAACAAACCCCTGTATTTCTGAAAGCTTCATCTTTTCATTTTTCTACTGAAAAGGAACTATATCAGAGCCATGGGGAGGTAGTCAGGACCATTCCTGAGTTCTCCAGCACATAGAAGAAATGGTTTCATCCCATAGGCTTTAACTCCCCAAAAATATTGATCATAAGCCTCATGCATTCAGGGCCTGCAGATGTGCAGCTGCCTGGTTTCAGTTTATAGTTTTCTGACCATATATTCTTGGCTTGTGAAAGCTGACATAAGTGCCAAGATTGGTAATGACATTGTCACAAATCCACCTGGAGACTATTTAGATGGGGAAGTTTATTTCCCTGGAGGCCACTTCTCTAGAGAGTGCTGCAGGGGAGAAGAGGGAAGCACATGTTCAAACTGACCCATAAATATAAACTAATAGTGTTAAATGGCACAAGCCAGGGGCCAGTTCTATGACTTAAAGACAGCCTTGCTATGTTCACAATGAATTATGAGGATCTTAAGAGATAATTACATCTCTCTCTCCATTCTGACCCTGAACAGAGCCATCTCCCAGCCTGCTTGTACCCACAACCAAATCAGGTGAGTTTTAGAGAAGAAAGAACAAGGAGCTTTTCAACTTGATAAACAAATGCTTTTAGCTGTTGAATGAACTGCTCTATTTTTAATTTTTTTTTAAAAAAAGAACTGTTTAATTTCACAAGTAATATGATACTGATTTCATATATGTGGTGTTTATACATACATATATACAATACATTTTGAGAGATTTCCTCTCATACTTTGGATCAACAAAGGGTCTTAGTGAAATTGGTTGCATTTGTAGCACACCTGGGCAAATGGAGCTCTCAGTCCTCTCAGTTTAATAAGGATTCACAGGAAACAAGAAAGATAAAAATTCTGGCTGGACTCTATTTTTTTGAAGAGTTCCTTAAGATGATATTGAACTGTTTGACATTCTACATTCATAGCATTCTGATAACTCAGTGTATACTTACTTTGTTGTAGTGAATTGCATAACATCTTTTTGCCCTACAAAATCAAGGAGGGAACCATAAGGTTCAGGAGTTCAATAAAAGTTTATTACATTTAATAAATTAAATTAAAAATTTCTGATTATTAAACCCTGTGAATAACCAGCTTTTTAAATACTGACTTAATCTGTATACACAGAAAAATACTTCTGGACTTTTTAAGTTTTTTTTTGTTTTTTTTGTTTTTACCTATTTGTCTTCTGTAACTCTTCAGGTATACTAATCCCCAGCTGTTAAATCTCAAACCCTAAGACACATAGGCTTGACATACAAAAATCATTATCTTAACCTAGTTTGGTTTTTTTTCTCCCAAACTGTGGAGAGAAAAACCTCAAGCCTAATTTTAGACTTACGTAAACCGCTAGATTATCTATCTGGTTTCACTTTTGCAGAAAATCAGAGAAATAAATAACATGAAGCAAAGTTTAGACACGCCGTCAAGCCCAATTTGTGTTTTAATCCAGGAAAGAAATGCAAACTTCTATTAGCTTTTAGAAACCAAAAAGGCCACGAACACGAAGCCGCCTCGGGAGTTCCGCTCTCCTTTTCTCACAAACAGCCTAGCTCAGGCCCCTCCGCCGCTTTTCCCCTGAGCTCCCCAGGGTCCCCACGGGATGTGCAGAGAACCCCGCTCTCCTCAACGGTCCGCTAACGACACGTGTTCTTTCTGCCCAGTTGGGGTGCCCGGAGCCCCGCCCACCTCGCGTTCCCCAGGCCCCGCCTCGCCCGCCGACCAATCGCGCCCCGAGGCATATTCCGACCCCGCCCCTCCGGCCCTGGCCCGCCGCCTTTGTTCTCCCCCGCTCCTTCTCTCAGCCTGTGCGCTCCCGGCAAACCGAGTGGCAGCTGCTGATTGGAGGCCGCGGCGCAGCCAATCAGAAGAGGGCACCTCACGTTAGCGCTCCGAGCTTTAAACGCGGCAGCGGCGGGGCTCGCGGAGGAGGTCGGGGAGGAGGGTCCGCGCGGAGGGCGGTGCCGCGGGGCTCGGACGCGCACCCAGGCGCACGCGGCCCGCGATCCCGGTCGCGCTGGGATTGGCCGGCCCGCGGCTTCTCCCGCCCCCAGTCACTTGCCGGCGAGGTCTTCCGGGGGGTTTCTTTCCTCCCCTCTCGTTTCGCTTCGCGAGACCAGAGCCGGAGGTCCGGGAGCGCCCAGCGGCCCCCGGCGAGAGGAGGCCGCACTCCGCGTCTCCGCGATGAGGCCCCGGAAAGCCTGCCTGCTTCTCCTGCTCCTGGCCCTGGCGCAGCTACTGGCCGTGTCGGGCGCCGGGGGCCCGGACGAAGGTGAGCGGCCGGCGGAGGGCCGGGCCTGTGGACCAGACGGCGCGGCTCTGGGGCACCGGGGGTGGGTGCGACGCGGGGATCCGTGTGCTACGCGCGGAGGTCCTGCAGAACTGACGCCCTGCACCGACTTGCTGGAGTTGAAGGGCGGTAGCAGGGAGCAGGATCGCTTGGGAGACCCCGGGAGAGGAGGGCGGCGGAGAGGCCGCGGCTGCCACCAGACTTGGACCCATAGAGGGTCCTTCTTTGCAAACTGGCTCCCTTGTCCTGATTCTGCTCAGATTTTCCTCGGGTCCAGGCTGCCTGCCCGCTCCTGGGAAAGGGAGCTTGGGAACTGGTTAAACATTGAAGGCTAACACGCCCAGGGAGCGTGAAGGGAGAGGGGCCGCTGTTTTCAGAACAGACTTTAGAGAAGGACCGAGGGCGTGAAGATCCAAGTGAGAGCTCTTGGGACAGCCGCGAGCAGCAAGCATTTTACGTCTTAAAAATGAAGTTCGTAGGTTTGAAAATAAATAACTCAAGGGTTCTGGTTTGAGGGAGAAAGGGGTGGCTTGCTTTGCATCTTTTAGAAACCAGAGGTAGCATTCCTTCTGGGGGCATTTATTCAGCACCTACTGTATGTGCCAGTCACTGCACAGGGTTTTGGGAGGTAAGGATGAGTGTGGCCCCTGGCCATAAAGCCTCTCTCAGAGAGGAACATTAGACAGCTGGTAGTCATCGCTCCTGCATTTTTCTTTGCAGTCAGCTAGCTAAAAACAAATGGTGTAAGAGAACTTTGAAAATTAAAAGATGTAGTCGAGAAAAGAATGCTCTTCCTACAGAAAGGAGCATCTCATTACTGGTCTTACCCTTCTTCCTCTCTGCCTTTCTCCAGATGGCTAGATTTTGTGTGTGTGTGTGTGTGTGTGTGTGGTATTGAGTATGTTCCAATATAAATAACCCCCCTTTTCTAATATTAGTTTGCAGAGGAAGTGTGAACTTTATACTCTTTCAGATTGAGTAACTTTTTATGCAAGTCACTGATTCAGGAGTCTTTACCACATAGAAAAGGTAGTTAGAAGCCAGCACTGGGTGAAAAGAACCCCTGCCAACAGGAACTAGCATTTGTCATCTACAAGTGTGTCAGGACCTTTATCCAAGTCACCTGGTGCTGATTTAAATACAGAGTCCCAAAAATATACCCAAGCAGAATGCAGGGGTGCGCCCTCGAATCTGCGTTTTAAACACAGGCTTCTTTGATTTGTAGGCAGAATAAACTTTGGGAGGTACATTTAAGTTTGAGGACCAGTGGGGGTGGAGGGTAGTTTTTGGAATGTTGGATTGTAGCCAAAAAGCAGATAGCTTTGTCTTGCTTCTGATCCAGTGATTCTGTTATGCGGGAACTCTTAAGAGGCCTGGAAGGGTGGCAAACATGGTTGGACAGCAAGGGGGCAATTTGTCACTTGGGTCACAGGTCACTAATGCGGTTGCCTCTGGGGTGAGCCCAGGAATCTCTAGGGTCGGGTGGACTGGGCTTCTAGTCGTTTCCCGCCTCTGGCCCTTCACTGTCAGCTTCTGTAACAGGTAACTCGTCCTGTGGGTTTATTTTGGGGCAACACTTCCCTGTACCCCAGATGCTCCCTGTCTTTAGGGTTTCCCTCCTCTTTTTTGCCTCTCTTCCACTTTAGATTCAAAGAGCACGGTGGTGTCTGGGCCCCTCAATACCACTCAAAAGAATGTTTACTAAGTAGAACTTAAGCTCTGACGGCCTAAGCCTCAGGCTGCGGGGCTTCCTGTGTCTGATTAGAAGCCACTTGTTCTCCTCCCATCTTTCCAGGTAAGAGTAAAGGAAAATATTTTGATGCTGGGGTGTTGCCTGCTTTTATTTGGAATTGGTTTAGGTTTAAAAGTGGAAAGTCACTTGGGTGTAGCGCTGAGGAACTGTTCAACTGCCCCTCTCTTTTAATTTCGGGAAGTAATTATCTAATGAATCCTTGGAGAACGTAGGACACCCTAGGAAGAAAATCTGATGCGACAATCTGGCATAGCAGTTGAGTGATCAGGACCCTCCACAGAGTAGCTTTGTGGTCCGTGAGCAGGTGAGTGAAGCTCTCTGGTCTTCATCTGGGAAATGCAGGTAATGTTTCCCTTGGGGTGATGCCGCTTCTAAGTGCTCAGCACAGTGCCTGGCACATCAGAAGTATCAGCTCAGCAACGTTGGAGCTGATAACAGAGTTCTCTTTTTCTGTTCGTACTGACCTAATGGTATTGTTTATCCAACTTTTCTGGGCACTTCTCTGGTGTGGATTGGAGGAGTGACCAGCTGAGGCGGTGGATGCAGCTACCCTGGAAGGAGCTGCCTGCGTCCAGGCAGGGCAGTATCTGGTGTTGTGGTCAGGTGCACTGGTGGCAGTGGACGGGGACTACAGGGACCTGGTTAGAGGGAGTTCCCACATTTTGGGAGTGGCCCTGCTGGGTGGGCTAAGCAGTCTGGAGCTGATACAAGAGGCTTCGTTAACTGAATGCTGAGGAGGACGGCCCCCTTCCAGAAGGTGCTGGAAAGCTTTGGGTATATTTCTGGTCTCAAATGTCCAACTTTAAAAGTGGAGCCCAGTGAAAAGCAGTCTCCCCATTAAAATGTGAGACGTTTTCCTTGTCGGGATGTGTGGGGTCTTAGTCGATGAGAATATAGAGCTGACACCTCTCACATTGCAAGGGCATGAATCCTGGGGGGTGTCTGCGACCGGGGAGGAGTGGAAAGTGGAGGCTGTACCTTCACACAATTGACATCCTTAATTTTATGTAGGGAATGTTGTGTCATTTTGTTTATCGTTAAAAATATAAAAGGAAAATCAGTTTTTTTAAAAGTATCAAGAAATGGGAGCCCTGTTAGGAACCCTGTCCTGTGATAACTCACAGGCACCCATTTAACCCCGCGAGCCCCATCACCGGGAGTGCGCACTGACCGTGTCAGGCTGAGCGTAGGCAGGAAGGCATCTTTGCTTCTACACCTTATCCCCGGGCACTGAGCAGATCGCCGAGCTCCGAGCTGTGTTTCCAGCTTGGAGAGAGAACTAAGTTCCCCCAAGTTTTCTGTCCAGCCTGCCTCCAATCTTTCCATTTGCCTGCAAGTAAACCTGATTCTCGGACTGAGCTGGGCAGGCCGGCGGTGAGGGGACGTGCTGCCCAGGGCCCCGCCTCACTGCCTGCAGCAGCCCTTCGGGCCTGGCCCTGTGAGCTCCCAGACCTGGGGCAAGGCGTGTGGTGCCTCCTAGGCCCTTGAGTGGGGCAGAGAACCTGCAGAACAGCCCTGCATCGAGCCCCCAGGTTTGCAGTCCCAACAAGGGTCATTTTGGGTGGGACTTTGACATGAGGGGTGGTCAGTCTCGCCTTTTGGAAAGCCACTGACTCAGGTCCCACGGGGCCTCATAGTCAATCCCTGTGTGCCCTGCAGGGTGTTGTAGGTGATATTTCCAGAAGTACCAGGAGCCCCAAGCCAGTGGATGTTCAAGTCAGAAGTTCTCAAGATTCTTGAGGACCTGGGTGCATGGTGTCAGCTGCTGGTCTCCAGTGGGAGGGGATTCAGGCTGATGCGAGTGTAAAGAAACCAGCTCAGGCCTCCAGCCCAAGAGGTGGAGATGGGGTTGGACCCAGACTTCTTCCCCTCGGTCCTGCCCCCTCCACGTCCAGGGAGCCTGGTTCTCATCACTTTCTACAGCCTCTTAGTGCCTCCTGATGACAGTGCTGGGGGCCTGGGCCTTCTGCAGGCCTGTCCACCCCACGGGGCCTCTGCTGGGGAAGAAGCGGGGTGGTGCACTGGCTGGGGAGGTGGGGATGTTGAGCCTGCAGGGAGAGGGTGGGGAAGGAACTTGCCCCCCAAAACAGAGGTATCTGCTTGGTTTGTGCTTCTTAAATTGGTGAGTTTTCCTTTGGGATTTTAGAAATGTTTCCCCTACCCCACCATGGAGGAACCTACACCTTAAGTTGTAGAGGATAATGTGAAAGGAAAAAACAGCGTGATGTTTGAAGGGACAGTGTTGACGAGGGTGGGGCTCAGTGTGGCAGAGTAGGTTTGGGGTTTGCTTTTTGTAATCAGTGTGCCAGTTGGTAGGTTTTACAATAATGAGCAAAGCCACCACCCAGACAAGTTCCCGGCTTGTCTGAGCAGTTGCAGAGCCAGCGCTGGATGAGTTCTGGGCAAGGCTGAGATTGGGTGAGTCTCAGGGCTTCCAGGGTCCCCAGGGCAGGTTTTCAAGCCCTGACTTCAGCCTCAGCCCCACACTTGGTGTTGGTTTCTCTCCTGGGAATCATCTCTGAAAATAAGTAATTGGCCCCTTGAAACATTCTGCCTTCAGCGTTGATGGAGTCGCACTTGGTGCACTTCTGTTTGCTGGGCGGGGGTGAGGGGGTGATAACTGGAGAAACTGGGTAACAGGAACTGCCGTCCCAGGATTTCCTGTATCTGTAGTTTAGCAAAAAATTAAGATGAAACTAAATAAGATACACTCATCTTGCGTTCTTGGGCGAGAACTTTGCTTCCAGGCAGGGTATCCGACAAAGGTGTAATTTGTATATTTTTGATGTCTGTTGACTTGTAAATCCTAAAATTTCTCCAGGGTAATTTGCACCCTGGAGATTACGTGGGCTGACTTTATAAGTAAAATACAATCCCTCCTCCTCCCGTCACACTTTGGCCTTCTGCTGGACGATTGTAACACCCATGGGGCTATTTTTTTATGACTATGAAGAAAAATGCCACCCCTTTCAGAAGCAAAATAGTATGCCATCCTCCATGGTGAAGAGTTGAGAACCAGTATTCGTTTCCTCTTTGTACTGTTTTGGGGACCAGGCGGTCATTCATCCAGGGGGCACTGGATGAGGGAAGCATAGAGGGTGAGGAAGAGGAGGCGTGTCCTGGAAGGTTAGCCTTGCCCTTGGGCACAGACGCAGGGGAGCCACGAAGTGAGATGCCCAGATGCCCAGAACGCAAGTGTGGATTTGGGCAAGGAGCCTGGCCCACAGGGTGTTGCCGAGGAGGGACCAGATCTCAGCATGGGGAGCAGGGAGGGAGGGCCTGGCATTGGAGTTGTCTGTGCCCGGGCAGCAGGCATGCAGAGCAAGGTTGGGGGAGAGCTTCATCTGGAGGGGGAGCTGGGCCTGCCTGCCAGTCCTGCTGCTGCGTTTAGATTTTAAATTCTAGACCTGTAATTTTTCAGATATCTTTTAACCGTGACCTCCCTTTAAATACAATCTTAAGGGGCCACCAAATACACAAACTTAGAGCAGAATTCCTGGGGTTGGGGAGGCCTGAGATCATCTCTTCTCGTGGTGGCCCCCAGGGACCACTCAGGAATCTTGACCGTTTTGAGGGGTTTGGGTTCTAGGAAAATTTTTAAGGAGACGGGTCACGAGTTGCCTAACTAGTCTGGGTGTTTTCCACTCAGATTCTTCTAATAAAGAAGATGCCATTGAGGAGGAAGAGGAGGAGGAGGAGGAAGATGAAGACGAGGAGGACGATGACTTGGAAGTTAAGGAAGAAGGTGGTGTCTTGATCCTCACTGATGCAAACTTCGACAACTTTGTGGCTGACAAAGACACGGTGCTGCTGGAGTTCTATGCTCCATGGTGAGGACCCACGTTGCACGTCTGTCAACTAATGGACCAGGGGTTCCTCTGTGTCACAGGCTTGACCCCTTCAGGTCACCCAGACCCCGCAGGGTGGGAGTGTCCAGGTGCAGGAACTCAGGCCCTGGTTCAGGGACGCCAGGAGCTCAGCGTTCTGCCAGTTTGCATCGAGCATCCAATGAACCCGCCCTCAGGGACCACAGCCCCTGCTCCTTTCAGAGTCGAGTGGTTGAAATTGTGAATATGTCCTCTGATAGTTACAGCTGGGGGTGGTTAATGAGCTGGGGTGACAAAGACCTGAGTGGGTGACAGACACATGCATCCCTTATTACAGATTCTGCCCCCTACCCGCTCCTGCCCAGTGCAGACTTGGCCCGTGGGGTGGGGGGGTCTCTAATAAGGAAAGGCTCAGGCCCTGGGGACCAGCTCTTTCCCATCTTGACCATCGCAGTGCAGGTGATGGTGTGGTGGTCCACACCCACCTATCTTCTGCTGCTGCTTCCATCTCATCATCCCATATCCTCTTTCCCTTCCTCTCGCCCTCCTGGTTTGCTTTGGAGACAAAATAGTCAAGATAAACTGTCCAGTGCCTGATGGTCAGGCATAGTCTAAGATGCTTTATATAAAATATCTAAACAGTCCTTTGAACAGGCCTGTGAGGTCACACTGTTCCTGGTCAGCAGTTCTCAAACATTTTGGTCGCAGGACCCCTTAACACTTAAAAATTGAGGACCCGAAATACCTTGTTACGTGGATCATGTTTGTCAGTAGCTACCATATTAGACATTAAAACTGAGAAATAGAAAAAAATTCACCTTTAAATAACAGTAACCCCCTTACATGTCAGCGTTAGAATGCTGACATCATCGTTAGTCATGCAGCCTCTGGAAAACCCCGCTTCTGCGAGAAGGCGTGGGAGAGACCGCATCTTTCAGGAAGAGTTTTCTCCTCACGCTGGGGTGCAGAGATGTTAAAAGTCTGTGCTCACAGCAGAGCTGGGATTCTAACCTGGATCTGTTTGACTTCCAGCTGCCTGGGCCTCTCATGTGGTGTCTCTCTTCTTAACTGCAGACCTTTCTGGTCCTCATGCCCCAGTTTTTGTGCGCATGGCTGGATTTAGGTCTCCGTGAGTACAGTTAACCTCCTTCCCTAAATCTAATTCTTAGGTGCGGACATTGCAAGCAGTTTGCACCAGAATATGAAAAAATCGCCACTACCTTGAAGGAGAGCGACCCCCCCATCCCTGTCGCGAAGATCGACGCCACCTCGGAGTCGGCACTGGCCAGCAGGTTTGACGTGAGCGGCTACCCCACCATCAAGATCCTGAAGAAGGGGCAGGCTGTCGACTACGAGGGCTCCAGGACCCAGGAAGGTGAGCGGTACCTGGGCTGCTGGAGGAGGCAGGGGGAGGGGGCTTGGATAATGGAAACCAAGACAAGCTGAGTGGATTGGGAGTGATCCCTGCTGGAATGTTCAAGGTACCCTGGAGCAAAATAGACTTGTCCTTGGAAGGGAGGGGCTGTCTTCTTCCATTGAGGACTGTGAAACCCAAGATCTGGAGTCAGACTGTGAAATGACAGACAAGGCCACGGGTCTTCGTGGCTTTCAGAGTGGTGCTTCTGGGTGTTGGGCTTGTGTCAGGCTTACGGCGGGTTGAGGGGGTGGGTTGTAGGACAGATGGCTGAGCCCCACCCTGGAGCTTCCGAGTCAGTCAGTTTCAGGCCCAGCTCAATAATCTGCCTTTCCTGTGAGTGCCAAGAGCTCACTGGGCTGTGGGTCCAGAGCCCCACGTTGGAACCCCTGGTGTGGGGAGCCAGACAGTGTTTCTAAAACCAGACCTGGTGGATCCCTGCCAGGCTCACGTCGTACCAAATAAGTTTCATTAAATGAGTGAACAAATAAATTTGTGATGTCCTTTAGCATATCGCTGTGGTTTTTTTTTTCCTTTAGCATATCTCTTAATCTCATATACATACACACACAAAATTGCTTTCTGCTGCATTTTCCATTCCTGGGATGGCATAGTGGGAATAGCACTGAGTTGGTTTGGGGTCTTTATTGTCATCATATGCAGGTGCCTCCACGCTGGGCCTCGGGCTCCTCATCACGGAGCAGGAGGTCACGTGGACTTGGTGTCACGGTTCCCTGCGAGTTGGTGTGAGTCTGTCTTGTGATCCTCTGAGCGCTGGAGCCCCACGTAGGGTGCACAGAGAGAACACGATCGCTCGGGTTATACTTATCTTCACGTTGTATCTGTGTTGACTAGATAATGTGTTTGCAGGGTTCACAATTCAAAGAGGATAATGAAGAGTCTTGACCCTGACCCTGACCCTGACCCTGGTTATCCAGCTTCCCTCCAGGAAGGTGGCTAGTATAAGAGATTTCTCCTGTGTGCTGCAGATACGTGGTACACATCAAAGCAAATGTGTCTCTGTGTGTAATTTTTACACAGTTGTTAACGTATCTTGAACACCATTTGCACCTTCGTGTTTTTACTTAACATGTACATCGTAGCCGTCACAATACTTGATGTGCAGTCAGGCTGAAAGTGGTGTACTTTGTTGTTTAAAGTAAACAGGCTTGTATATTTGGAAGTCTGCACTGGACATTTGACAGCTAGGGATGTGGCCCAGGTTGGAATCTTGAGAACAGCGTTTGCCAAAGCGGGCTCCCCAGGCACATCCCTGCCAGTGCGTCTTAGTAAGCTGGCCTCACCTACACCGACTGCCCCAGGGCTTGGCTGTGCCTGCCGGAGGTGCTGTTTGTCCCCACTGCGGTCATGCTCTGCTAACGTGGTTCTTTACGTGACTCTACAGCCAAAAAGAAAAAGTTTGCAGCCACTGCTCCTAAGGACCACTTGGAAAGTGCTTTGTGAGGATACATTCAGTGTCCTACCCCCGGCATTGAATCCGTCTCTGGGGAACCGGGCCTTTTCATAGCAGCTTCCCGGTGATGCTGGTGCAGCCGGAGCAGCATTCTCCTCTTTTCGTTTTTCTCCAGTTTTGCCTACATCTTATGATGCACATAATATGCTAGTGCCAGATGTGCAAGGCTAAATATGTGTATCTTTGTACGAGTTAAGAGGATGCCCCCCAAACCGTATTAATAGGCACGTGTGGTCAGACATCAGGGATGGCTTCTTGCAGTTTGCTTGCAGTGAGAACTCCGGTCTGGTAGACACAGAAGCCTCATTTGTCAGGTTGGGCTTGGACTGTCACGAGCTGTCTGCAGGTGGTGCTTGTGGCAGTGGAAATGTGACAGGTGTTATTGGAAACAGTGGCCCTTCTGACTCTTAACTGTGGCCTCAGAACCGCAGAGCAGCCCTGCTTGTAGATGCGATTGGATTTCAGGAAATCAAACATGTCCTGTTCTGTGGTCCCACTTGCTCTGTTTGCCCTCCCCTCCTGCCTGTGGAGCGAGGTGAAGCACCGCCAGCCTGGTGCCTGCACGTGCTCAGTCTTTCTTGGTTTATTCTAGAAATTGTTGCCAAAGTCAAAGAGATCTCCCAGCCCAACTGGACACCTCCACCCGAAGCCACGCTTGTGCTAACCAAAGATAACTTCGACGAGGTGGTGAATGATGCAGACATCATTCTGGTGGAGTTCTACGCCCCATGGTGAGTAAGGTGGTGTCGATCTCTTGTTATTCGGATACTGATCAGGCCTTTCCTGTATCCGGTACAGGCACTGGGCAGGGGTGGCGGAGACAGACTCCCACACACGAGGCAGAGGTAGCTGTAGAGCAGTCAGATGCAAAGTCCCCACTGTGCACAGAGGGCGAAGAGGAGTGCCTGAGTGCTCTGGGGAGGGGTGGTTTTTACAGTCTTTTCCTGGAGGTAGGATGAGGCTGAAACAGAGGCCTGGGGTGAGGGGGAGAGCCAGGAGCCCGCAGGGAAGTGTGAGCCCATGTGAGCCACCTAACGGGGCCACCCGGTGATCTGGGGCCCCTCAGACCTGGAGGACACAGCTGGGCACCAGGCCCTGCCTGCTGAGTCTGCTCATCTCCACACTTGCCCTGCCCATGCCAGGGACGTGCTCAGCCAGTGATCCCCGGGAAACATGTCCCTGGGACAGCACTGTGACATTCGTGGCTCTAAGCAGTGGGAGGTGACACTCCTTTGGTCCCCATAGTGAGGAGGGGTGGCAGCTGGTGCCTGCCCCAGGCTTTGTCACCTGAGCCTCCCTGCCTTCCTTCTGAGGTGTTTGAACCTTGGTTTTCTCCATCTTTGGCTCTGCTCTTCTGGGATGAGTCTCGGAGGATGACCCTCCACCTTGCTTTACACTCGCGACCCATTCCCTCTGCCGTTCTGCCAGAGCCTCGCGGTCTCCACAGCTTTCCCGCCTTCTGTCCCCTCCCCTCACTCGCCCTTCATGGTTTTGTGTCCACTGCCTGCCCATCCCTCTGGTCCCGGCTCAGCCCTCAGGTCCTGTGTTAAGCCAACCCAGATTTGTGTCCTTACCTGCCCCTACTCTCCCACACCTCACCCCATGTCACTGTTACACCCCATCCGCCCGTGGCTCGTGTGTGTGTTTACACATCCCCGCGTGTGAAGGCCCCAGGGGGAAGTGATGTCGTCCTGGCCCCTCAGGAGGGGCCCGGGCAGCGCTCACAGGGGTGGGGGGCCACTCTGAGACTGGCTGGATCTCTCCATGTCCCTCGAGGATGCAGCTGGGTTTCTGCACTTCATTAGCTAGGGGGCTGCATTTGCATGGGAACAGGCCACCGACGAAGCTGCTTCTGCCTGCAGGTGTGGACACTGCAAGAAACTGGCCCCCGAGTACGAGAAGGCCGCCAAGGAGCTGAGCAAGCGCTCTCCCCCCATCCCCCTGGCAAAGGTCGATGCCACCGCGGAAGCAGACCTGGCCAAGAGGTTCGATGTCTCCGGCTACCCTACCCTGAAAATCTTCCGCAAGGGAAGGCCCTTTGATTACAACGGCCCACGGGAGAAATACGGTACTGCTGCTTCCTTCTGCCTCGGCGGGGATGGAAGCTCCCGGCGCTGGTGTGTGCTGGCAGAGCTGTGGGGAGAGTGCCTGGGGACCCCGAGCCCCCCCCTCAGGCGTGTGCTCTGCTCCCAGGCATCGTCGACTACATGATCGAGCAGTCTGGGCCGCCCTCCAAACAGATCCTGGCCCTGAAGCAGGTTCAAGAGTTCCTGAAGGATGGAGATGATGTCATCATCATTGGGGTCTTCAAGGCAGAGAGCGACCCAGCCTACCAGCAGTACCAGGATGCTGGTAAGTCATGGCCCTCTAGGCCAGACAAAATGCAGGTGCCCAGGCTGTCTGGGGCTGCCGAGGAGTCTGCTGCTTTTGTATAAAACTCCTGGGCATTGATTTTGGGGATGGCTTGATGGAATTGAGATTGCATATGTGGGAACGGGTTTTCTGGGGTTGGGGTTCGGGCTGGTTCTCTGTGGCCTTTATTACACATGGATGATATGATTTAGCAGGAGGGGGCTGTCCCACCCCCCTCCTGCCCGCGCTGCTTGTCCAGCTGCCTCACTTCGAGTCTGACACTTGGGACTCCGCGTGGCTGATTGGGTTAGGCTCAGGCAGGGGTGAGAGGCTCTGGGCCTGTTGTCTGGACTGTGGGGGAGGAGCCAGACACAGCCCCAGGGATGCAGGGCGAGTGACGGGGAGGCTGGTGGGAGGAAGGGGTCTGTGAGGGTGGGGGGCGGTCGGGAGGGCAGTTCTGTCCTTCCACCCACGGCCGCCTGAGAACAAATACCTGAAGCACCAGGTGGAGACTCACCTGCTCATGCTTTTTCATCCTCATGCTGGTCTCCGCGCACTGTCGGTGACTCCCTGACGTGCCTGAAATCACACACTTAGCAGGTCGGAAATGATGACTTGAACCTAAGTGTGTCTGATTCCAAAAGCTATGGGCCTGTCCAGGCTGTCCCCGACACGTGCTGTGCCATCTCCTCCGTGTATTCCCGTAACTCAGCTGGGAAGCCACCCTCGGGGCTGGGGTGACGCCTCACCCAGTGCTGGGATCACAGACTCCACTCAGGGTGGGTCTGGGTGGCTCAGTGAGAGCAGAAGGACCGAGGTGGTTCACCTGTGGGGTCTAGGGCAGGGGTGGACAGGCTGGCCCGCAGGCCCAATCGGGTCCCCACCGGGTCTCGTAGGTTCTGTAGGAACAGCACACCGGCTGGTCTGCACGCTGTCCAGCTGCCTTCACGCTTCAGCCCAGAGCTGAGTGGTCGGGATGGTGTGGCGCACAGAGCCAGGTAGTTCCTGTCTGGTCCTTTCCAGAAAAGTCTGCCAGCTCCCATTCTAGGCTATCCTCAGATAGTGGGATTGCATTTGGGAGTTTCACAGGATTTAAATGAAAGAGTATAGAGGGCCGCGGCCTGCACCAGCACCCATCAAGTCGGGGGGGCGGGGAGAAACTGAAGCCCCGGAGGGGTGCTGGGCTGGAAGCTCGCCCTGTGGATTCAGGAGGCTCTGGCGACGGCCTGTGCGTGCGGTTAATTTGCTTCTCAGCATCGGAGACCGTAGGGAACTGTGGTACCTGATAAATTAGCTCTAAGTTTTTCTGTGAAGACTCAGTTTATTTTTAAAATAAATTCCAAGATATTTAGATTTCCAGGTATTACATCTGTACCAAATTTTTAAATCTAAACCCTTTTCAGGTGCTTGAGCCCTGAGTGTTGTCCACACAGAGTTCATGACAGTAATTACACTGTTTTCTGGGCATTTGCTTTGTCTGATGCAGGTAGTGAGTTGAACCTAGATCATTTAAGCAGTTTAGTAAAATGTGTATTATTCTGTTAATTTCTCAGCTAACAACCTGAGAGAAGACTACAAATTCTACCACACTTTCAGCACTGAAATAGCAAAGTTCTTGAAAGTCTCCCCAGGGAAGTTGGTTGTCATGCAGCCTGAGAAGTTCCAATCCAAATATGAGCCCAAGAGCCACGTGATGGACATCCAGGTGGGTGAGGGATGCCAGCCCCTGGGCGTCCGATCGACAGGAAGGTCCTGGTCCAGCTGCTGCGGGGTGGGGCGTGGTGGGGTGGGGAGGTTGGAGACGTGGAGATTTCCCCCCACCATAGGGTCTGGAGTGCCTTTCCCCTGCCCCTCTGCCCTACCAGTAAAGGCACAGGTCCCTGGGAGGCTCGGGACGGGAGTGCAGCTGGCAGGTTGGGGTTTATGGGAGAGAGTGAAGGGGCATCTCACATACCTGGTGGGTCATGGGGCCAAGGGTCCCGTAGAGCCCCACCTGCTTTTGCCAGAAGGATTGCCCCACTCTTCATACCTCCTGGAGGGCCAGTACCAGCCTGTCTTAAGCTCCGCCCACCGTGGGAATGGCAGGCGTAGCTGGTGTGGCTCTTGGCCAGGACGTGCCACTGGGTCTGAGCTGAGCCTCATTTGCTGGCAGGCGGCTATGAAGTGCTGTCAGGCCTGTCTCTGTTCTCTGGGTGAAGCTGTGGAGCGTGGTGTGTGGACTTGGCTTTTTATTCCGCTACATCCCCCAACTCCTTGTCGTCCTAAGGAGTGTGATGCACTCATCTCTAAAGAGTTGGATGAAGTTCCCGGGCCAGGGTGAGCCTGGATCCAGTTCCATGTTCCAAGTGTCTCCTAGAGGCCCTGTGCTTCACTGAGTAGATCTTTAGACTTGGGAGGAAGCTTACATCTTGAATACAGAGATTTTATTTGATAGAAAGAGACTGGGATGCAGAGAGGTGAGCAGACACACTGGGGGTCCCACAGGCAGTTAGGAGCAGGTGAAGAGAGAAATGCACGTGTGCTCCGTCCCGGGCCAGGACATGTGCTGGTGGTCTCACCTCACCGCCTCCCTTCTAACTTCTCTTTAGCATCCAGAGGTACTGACCCTGGGTCCAAAGAGGAGCCCTGATGAGCTTGGGGTGTGCAGACCACGGGAATCAAGCACAGTGCTGTGTGGTGTGCGTGAAGGGGTCCTTGGCCCCAAAAGGTGGAGATCCACACAGTCCAGCCTATTAAACATATCGCTGCCACTTTGCTCTTTCTTTTGCCTGATCAGATGTTTTTAACATTTTAAACAGAGTGGTATTTTTATACCATCTTTGTTCTAAGAAGTGTTTCAGGCTGCTATGTAAAAACTCATGCAACATGATACAATGCAGTTTTTTAAAAAGTGGGTTTAGAAATTAGGACAAAGGAAAGACAAGAGCAGGAGACACAAGATGAAGCCAGGCGTGGAATCAGCCCAGGCAGCATTGCTGTGAGAAGATAAGCAGTCTGCCTGGGATGTGAGTGAGGCGGGCTCTGGCCTGTTCAGACTCAGGCCCATGGGTGGAAGCGCTCAGCTACAGAGCACGTCTGTCTGAGGTCACTCAGTTTTACTCTTGAGTTCACCTTTGGGGTGATGTTGGGTCCAGGGGCTGTCCTGACTAAAGACCCCACGGCCTTGGCTGCCCTTGGTGCCTGGTCCCTGCCTTGTTCCTGCTGCCTCCTCCCACCTGGCCAGTCCTGCCCGTTTTCAGTGCCACCTGGGGCCACTTCCCTGACCATCCATCCCAGTGGAATTCAGTCTCTAGGGGAAGAGTCCTGGTCACCCACCACGTCCTGTTGGGCAGGCAGCTGCTTAGTCTCGCTGCGCCTCGGTCTCCTCATCCATAGAGTGCGGTGGCACTGCCACCCTCATGTGGTTCTGAGGTCGGTGTCTGGGGCCGCCTCCCCAGCTACACAGCTGTGTCTGGCCCCACGCTCTTCCCAAGACCACCCTGTGCTCTGGTGTAGCAGGTGGTCAGGGGCGCGGTTTCTCCAGGCAGAGCTGTGAGCCCAGGTGGCCACTTCCCTACATCTCTCTGCTCTGTGTTCCTTCCCTGAGTAGTGTCCCTGATGGGCCACTGTGAGGATCAGACCAGGGGCAGGTGGGATGCTGTGTGCAGTTCAGCCCAGGCTCACAGCCACTGTCACCTGAGAGCTAGGCCTTCCTCCAGCAGTTCCAACTGACCTGGACAGGGACCCCTGACCCAAAGGAGAGGGCACAGGGCATCTGCGATGGCCTGAGAGACCCGCTTAGGGTTCTCTGGAGGAGGGGGGTGCTCCCCTGAATTATTGGGCGTGCTTGAGTGGGACGAGTCCGGGATGTCTTCCCCCATGCCTGTCCCGCTGACAGGGACCAACCGCTGCTCCTCAACCGCCCCCATTTTGCAGGACTCCACGGAGGGGTCAGCCATCAAGGAGCACGTGTTGAAGCACACCCTGCCCCTGGTCGGCCACCGCAAGGCCTCCAACGACGCCAAGCGCTACTCGCGGCGCCCCCTGGTGGTCGTCTACTATGGCGTCGACTTCAGCTTCGATTACCGCGCAGGTGAGGACCAGGAGACCGGGACCGGTGGGTGGGCCTGCGTGTTGTTTATGGCTTCAGGGTTCAGGTCCTTCCTGCTGTGTAGCCACCCCCTTTCTATCCTGCTTTAGCAGAAGGGGGTTTTAGAGATACAAGGACGATCGGAAGAGACTAGCCCCCAACACGCCCACCTCCCCACCCCCACCTCCAGGCGGGCAGGGACTTCAAAGCAGGCTTTTGGGGAAATGCTTTTCTCCTCCGCCCGAGGCCTGAGCCACGTGCGTCAGAGGACCTGGGTGGTGGCACCTGGATCCTCCCCTCCGCGGCTCAGCTCGTGGCCCACGATCCTGTTTCAGCCACTCAGTTTTGGCGGAACAAGGTCCTGGAGGTGGCCAAGGACTTCCCTGAGTACACCTTTGCTGTGGCCGACGAGGACGACTTCGCCACAGAGGTCAAGGACCTGGGGCTCAGCGAGAGCGGGGAGGACGTCAACGCTGCCATACTGGACGAGGGCGGCCGCAGATTCGCCATGGAGCCCGACGACTTCGATGCTGACGCCCTCCGTGACTTCGTCATCGCCTTTAAGAAGGGTGAGCCCCTCCACCCCCCCAACAGAGCCGGCTGGCCAGGAGACCCCAAATTCCCAGCCGCTGTTCTCCCAAGCCTGGCCCAGGGTTTACTCCTGGGCCCAAAGGAAGGGAGGATGGAGACAGAGAACCCCCATTCTTTTGCTTTCTCTCTCTCTTTTTTTATAATAGGGAAAAAGGCAGGTGTTCTGGAGATCTCAACTTACCTTAAAAATATTTAAAGTACAACAGGCATCAGTTTTGTATGTGGAAAACTTGCTTTGGCATGAAGCAGAATGCCTTTCTGATCCAGTTGAGCACGTGGTCCCAGGTCACATGCGTGCTGGCGGCTCGTTAGCAGGCCTGCTTGTCCCATCTCTGCTCCATCTGGGGCCCCACCGTGGCCTCTGGCCTCAGCACCTGCTCTCCTCTGCTCTACACCAGCAACATTTCTTTTGTGATGGCCTCATTGATAGGATCCAGTGGCCGCTAGGCCTGGGGGGCTGGGGGCCGGGGGCCCCTGCATTGCACCCTCTCTGGCCTTTGCAGGGCCTGGGAAAGTAGAAGAAGCCAAAGAGATAGGGGTTGGCTTTTGGAGAAAAGACCCTGCCTGGCCCTGGCAGTGTCTGACTTGCCCTGTCCTCCTGCACATCAGGCCAACCCCTCTGCTGGGTCCAGCCGGAGCCACCAGTCTCAGGCCTCTCAGCTTCACACCCCTCCTCTTGCTTGCTTTCCTCGGCAGGAAAACTGAAGCCAGTTGTCAAATCCCAGCCAGTGCCCAAGAACAACAAGGGGCCAGTCAAGGTCGTGGTGGGGAAGACCTTTGACTCCATCGTGATGGACCCCAAGAAGGACGTCCTGATTGAGTTCTATGCACCCTGGTGCGGGCACTGCAAGCAGCTGGAGCCTGTGTACACCGCCCTGGGCAAGAAGTACAAGGGCCACAAGAACCTGGTCATCGCCAAGATGGACGCCACAGCCAACGACATCACCAACGACCGCTACAAAGTCGAGGGCTTCCCCACTATCTACTTCGCCCCCAGTGGGGACAAAAAGAACCCAATTAAATTTGAGGATGGCGACAGAGATCTGGAGCACTTGAGCAAGTTTATAGAAGAACACGCCACAAAGCTGAGCAGAACCAGGGAAGAACTTTGAAGGCTTTGAGGGACTGCAGAGGGCAAGCGCGGGGGGGACCAGACTCGGCGTAGCTTCCAGCAACCGGCGGCCGGGCCCGAGCCGGCCGCATGCCTGGTGGCTTTGGTCAGTGGCAGTATCTCGAAGTTTTTGTTCATATTTTTTTGTTGTTGTTGTTTTTAAATTTTTTTATACTCTAATATTTCACCTCATGCTCTGAATACTGAATAGATACAAACGACTCAGTAGATTAGTTCAGAATTTTACAGAGGATACATCTATTTTTATCATTATTTGGGGTTTGATTTTTTTAACCTTTCACCTTCTTTAATATATTTCTTCAAAGCAGACAGATTGAATCTCTTCCTTGTGAATTTTTTTTTAATTTAAAATTTAAAAAGCCTTTGCCAAGTCACATTGATTTTTGCCTTTTATTTTATCGTTGTCTGAAGAATCATCTGTTGAAGATGGGACTGTTGGCTTTTGTTTCTTCCTGTCGTGGCACAAAGTGAGAACTGTCGCCCTGCCAAGGACGCCGTTTCAGCCCGACCCCAAGCCGCTGCCCAGCCCAGGGAGCCACAGCATCTCTGCAGGGCTGGGTGTCGCTGTGCCTTCTCTCAAACAGAGGACCGCGGGTGGGGGCGATTCCCTGTCCCCCAGACCCTTGGAGCCAGGTTCTGAGGCTCAGCCTTCCATGTCAGGCAAGCCTGCCTCTTCAGATTGCCTTTGCCGAGGAGAGACGACCTGGGGCACAGATTGGATGCTTTAGGGTGATAGGAAGGGTAGGGCAGGCTGTTGTGATGGAATAAAGAAATTACTGAAAATGAACCTCCGTCGCTGTGTTAGAGAACATCGTTCCATCCTGGAGCCTCAGCACGTTGGGGATGGAGAGGCCAACCTGGGCCTGGAGGGTGGCTCTCCACCCTGCAGACTGGAGCTTGTCTCACCCGACCCCAAATGTCCTGGGGCAGGACGGCATCCTGACCCAGTGAGGGGCTGGGCGGGCTCTGCCCTGGGTGGTGTGGGGGTGAGCAGTGGCACATCCCGTCAGGAGCGGGCAGGGACGGAGCACCAGGCCCTGAGCATTTCTCGGGGCTGGGAGTCGGGAAGCTGGCCCAGCCCTCAGGACTTCTGGGGGATTTATGTGATGCGAGCTTCATTCCAGTTCATTCATTCACTAGGATGTGACGTCTCCACTCACCTGCTCCAAATTCCGCTCAGATGGAGGTGACAAGGATGGAAACTGATGAGCTGGGGACAGTTCTTTCTGCAGTGGCTGGTGTGTTTGTTGCAGGGTTGCCTGGGGGTGGGAAGCAGCCCTCACAGCAAGGGGCAGCCCGGGCAGTCCTTCCCAGATGCTCTGCGCTCAGGCTGAGTCCAGCCAAGGTGGACTGGGAATTGTGGGCGACATCTGGTAAGTTCTCGGACTCTTGAGTGTGGCAGGAGGCCTCTGCGCCCTCGAGGACGTGCTCTTTCACCAGGAGGAGGAAGTGAGACCTCATTTGAAGTGAGGTGTCAGAAATCCCTGCTTTCTGAAGTGACATTTTAGCTGAGACCTAAGGATGGGCTGACCTGAACCCAGCAGAGGAAGGAAGGGAGTCCCTTCTCAGTGTAGTCCTGGGACCTGCAGCATTGGCACTACCTGGATGTCTGTTAGAAATGCAGAATCTCAGGCTGGGCCCCAGACCTGCAAAGTCAGAATCTGCATTTGAAGATGATCCCAGGAGACTTATGCACAGTGAATGCAAAGGCCCTGAGGCAGAAGTCAAAATGTATCCATTTCTGAAATACAATCTGGAAACCCCATTGCCCAGTGGATTGTCTTAACTGGGTAGACCTCACCTATCTTGACTGTAGTAAGTAGGCCCCTGTGAGCATTTACCCCAGACTGGTTAGTTTGTAGACTGGCAGAAGAGACAGGCAGAGTAAATCAGTAACAGTCTGGTGCAATCAGTGCCAGGTGAAGACGTGCAGGGCATGGGAGCCCAGAGAGCAGACACTGGCTCAGCCTGGGAGCCCGAGGAGCCCTTCACTAAGGCTGACCTGGGAGCCAAAAGGGGGAGGTGAACTTTCCAAGTTGAGGCATAGCAGGTACAAAGGGACAGGGCATCGACTGCATGGTGAGTGTGGGAACCACAGACGGAGGGAAGCAGTGATGTGAGAGGAGGTGGATGGAGTTGAGGCTGGAAGAGGTGGGGCCCCATGGTGGGTGTCCTCCTGCAGTAAGTCTGGGAGGTGGGTGTTCTGGTCAGAGACGGCACAGCCCCTCTCGTAAGTGTTTGCCTCTACCCTGGTAGATGATTCCCAGTGTAGGAAATAGATTGGCGCACAGGACATCAGCCACCCTGAAATGCTAAATTTGAAGCCTCTGCCCTTTTGTTGGGACTGCTCATCTGTCTCTCCCACCTGTTCTGATGGGCCAGCATGGAGCCATTGACCTAGCATCGTGCAGACCCAGGTAGACCCCAAGTGACCCCAAATGGAGGGTGTGGGTCTGTGTGTGTATAAAATACAGATTCCTAGACCCCCATTTCTGGCCTGGGGACTCAGATCTGGCAGGGTTACTGTGTTCTTTCTGCTTTCAAAAGCTTCCAAATACAATCACATTTTACTCCTGAAATGTAGGCCGGACAAGTATTGAGACCCCCATCAGGTAATACAGAAAGTGGAGATCCAAGAGACAAAGCAATCTGCCTGAAGCCACATAGTAAATTGAGAAGCCGAAACTAGAACTCAGAACCGGTGTTCTTTCCACGCACCAGCATCTCCCAAGATGTGTTGGCAGAACCCTCATGAAGGAGACCAATACATGCCCCGTTAAAGTCAAGTTATGTTGGTAATTTGCCTTGGGAAATACTGCAACTAAAAGAAATGCTTCAGCAGGGTTCTTGTTGAGGAAGCTCTCAGAGCCTGTGAGGCACCAGCGTCTGGAGACTCCGGGTGCAGATGGGACCTGCCCTGGCTTCTTTCCCACAAACGGCACAGATCCCCAGGGCTCCACAGTGACCCGCTCTCCCAGCACCAAGCCTCGTCAGTGCGAGTGCATTTTGAGAACACACGAGCCCTTGGCTCTTTCCGCAGGCCCCGAGGAAGTACTGATGCCTTCCCCTTCCCCCGCCCCCTCCAACGTGGACCAGCCTTAGGGTGAGGGTTGTGGTCCAGGAGGTGCTCCAGGAGCCTGAGGACAAGCCAGACCCTCGAGCCCATCTCAGTGCACAACTCCAATAGCATGTTACGGCGTGTTTTACCCTGTGTTCTGAGGATGCTATCAGTGGGGCCAAGGGATTAAACCCTGCAAGTGTATGTGATAGTCATTCCTTGATTCCTATTATGGTGAACCAGAGGTATCCAAAATGCATTCTATGGCACCTGTACTGAGATAAAACATCCCTTCTACTGTAAGTCTTCCTTGTTACCCTCTTGACACTTGGCCGGTGTGCCAAGCGCAGGACTCGGGGGAGCTGAACTGAGATGTGGGAGACACCCCCAGGGCCGAGCACATAGTGAAACACCATTTGAATGAACTAACAGAGAACCTTAGCTCCTTGGGTCCACAGGCTTGAGGGCCAGACACGGACGAGGCTCCGCTGCCACTACCTCCCCCTAACACAGAGTCCCCCCTTAACTCCCACCACCCTGCACTCTCCACTTGGCTCAGCCCCAAACAGTGAGCACAGTTCTCTAATTCAGTGTGTTCCCACCTTAGATGGTGGAGATACTGGGGCAGAGAGAGGAGGGCAAAGGACCACTTGTTGGTAAAGACTTAGAAAGGGGCCTTTTAGAAAGCGGTGGCTTGGAGAGGGAACTCCTGCCTATTCTTTCTGGCTTTTCTTATACATAGAAAAGGGTGATCTCAGCTCAGGTTGGATTGAAAACTGATGCCTCAGGAGACTTTAAAGGCCTTCAGATTCAGAGGTTGAAAACTCCAATGATAGAGGGACCTGGTTGGTAGATCAAGTGCATGAAGGGGCTGGATGCGGGCGATGGGGAGTGGTGGTGACCAGGGCGCCCTTGAGATTCTGTCTTCCACCTTAAGGGGGCACTTGTTACCTGTAGGGCTTCGGGCCGGCTGTTGCTATTCTGATTTTTCCAGAAAAGCCATACATTTTAATATGAAATCCCTCAACTTTTAAATGTCTAATTTAATTGAGATTATCATATCAATACTATGTGGGCCAAAGAAGAGGCATCTGAGAGCTGGATTTGGTTAGAAAATGCAGACCTAAATAAACCCCCCCCCCTTTTTTTTTCTGATTGTTTATAACCACAAGAAACAAAACAGCACAGAGGATGCCCTGAGTGTAACAGAGACTTAAAAAATTGAGTTCCTGTGGAAAAGCTGAAGAGCTGAGTCTGGTGCTGGAATTTGGGCCAAGTCAGGTTGTTTGGATGGAAGGCTGCGTGCACAACACGGTCCAGGCCTCAACCACATTTGAACACAGGAATGGCCACTTGGCCGAAGTGCTCTCTTTCATGGGTCACCTCGACACTGCCCAGGGCAGCTGTGCTTGTCAGTCACTCCTGTTATTTTTCTGACCCCTACGTGGGAGCACACCCCATGGCCTGTAGGTCGCCCCAAGGCTAACTTGGGTCTCCGAAGGCCCCGGGGGGCGGGGGTAGCTGGGCACAAGCCCAACTGCGTCTGCTGCTCCTGCCAAAGCCTCGGCACATCTAGCTCCCACCTTTTTAGGAAACCAAGGCCCAGAGAAGAGGCGGGCTTGCCCAAAGTCACAGAGCTGGCCCCAGGGAACTTCCAACCATTCAAAACTGTGAAGGGTGGGGAGCTACAATGCGTGGTTCTGCTCCAGTGCCTTGCGACTTCAAGGCTCCTCCTCACTGCTGAATTAGCACAAGCGAAGACACTGCTGTCCCCATCAGCCTGGGCTCCTGATGCTCTGACCATGTGGCCCTGAGACTGAAGGGCCTCTGCCTCCCCCAACCCTTCCTTTCTGTCTCCCCTGATCTGGGTTTGAAAACCAAAGCTGTGGAGAAGGAGGCCTGCTGCTTTCAGAAAGGGGCTTTTATAATCACACTTGCCGCACAGAAGGTCAGAGACCTTGGACCTGGCTCTTGGAAAGGCTTTGAGGGAACTTTCTCCAGGGAGGTGAGATGGACAGGCAGGGCCAGGCTGGGATGAGGGCAGGGTTTTTAATTCTCCTGTGAGTCAGGAAATCCAGACGTGTCAGCCACCACTGAGCTTCCTAATGGGGCCGCCTCCCAGACCGCTTCCAGCCCCGTCCTTCTCAGCCATAAAACTGGAGGAAATACTGCCAATCCTACTCCTTTCACAGGATTGTCACAGGGACCAGATCTAATCGGGTACTATTAGTCAAAAGCATTTTGCAAAGTCAAGAAAGTGTGAGGAGCTGAATGTCACCACCTCGGTCACCTTCCCATGGGTACACTCTAGTTTGCCAGTGTCTTTTTAATAACTGAGCCCTGGGCTCTGGGTACCACTGGATCAGAGCACACCTCAGGCAGACAGCCTCTGTGTAACTATGCTAGGATTTGTGAGATTCTTTTATCTGTTACCTGCTCAGATTTTCTTTTTGTTTTTAACTGAAAAGGGCAACTTCAGCTCTCTTAATTTGCGTCTGTTATCTTGTTAGTTTGTATCCATTAGCTTCTCATTAGTTTGTGTCTGTTCAGCCAGGGGGAAATGTTCCTGAACCTTGAGACCTAACATGCTTGCAGGACCTTGTTATGTGCCAGAATGAACTCTCTCTTAAGAGCTCCTCACTTAATCCTCCCAACCTCTGCAAGATAGATACTCTGATTATGCCCACTTTAAAGATGGAGAAACTAAGCTAAGGAAAGGTCAGCAACTTGTCCAAAGACACACAGCTAGTAGGTGGTGAAAACTGGGACTCCAGCCCAGGTAATGTGATATGAGCCCATGCTGTCAATCTCTAACGCCTTCCTGATTCTCACAGCTTATTACCTATTGTGATTAGCTGCCTTCAGTGTCTTATGCGTGTGGATGACAAAAACAGGTTAGATGGTCTGGCCAAGGAACAGCCCTGTGGCACTGCACCGAGACCCCCTCTCCCAGGATGGCCTCAGTCCCCATCAGCCGTCTCAACGTGGTTTCTGAGTGGACTTCCAGCCCCCACAAAGGAAGGATAAGAGACATAAACAATTTAGCCACATCAAGCGATGCAATTAAAAACAAAACAAAATTATTTTGATGGGTGACTTTTTTCTTGTTAATTTCAAATCGGCTCCCAATAGACATCCAACTCTTAAATAATCCATTCTAGAATTTTGCCGGAGAGGAACATCAATTTAGAGATTGTAATTTACAGAAGTCTTACTCTCATTTTTCCCCTCTTGAAAATTAGGACATTTGCTTGCATCTGGTTTTCTGGAATTGTTCACTCTCCTTAATCTCTTTCACTCACTCACTCAACACTTTTGTTGAGCACCTGCCATGTGCCAGGCACTGGGATGGGCGCCACGGGGAATCAGACAGTCAGCAAGTCTGCTGTCACATCAGCTTAGGGTAACAGGGGAGTGTTTGGTCTGGACCTGGAGACCTGAACTCACGGAGGGGCAGCTGCCTACCCTCCTGTTCCTGCCTTCCTGCTGGGAACTCTGCTGCCCCTCTGCCGCCTGCCCAGAATATCCCTGACCTTGTTGCCCCAGACACGTCCCTGCAGCCCCTTTGCTATTCTTTGCTTTGGGGGTGAACTTCAGGTCTTCCTGAGCTTTGTGCCTCTGATGCTTTTACAGAAATCTGTTGCCCTTGCCTTCACGTAGTCAGCTTTACTTCCAGTCTTAGGCTTTTGTCTTTTTTTTTTTTTTTTTTTTGATGCCTTAGGTGTATTTTTTTTGTTTTCTTTTAGAAGGCTTTTATCTGTTTTCCCTTTAAATTTTGAAGTCCTCAGAAGCATCCAAGATGCTTGGGTGTTTCAGGTACCTCTTCCTCCTGTTCCTGTGGTTGTTTCTGTTTTGTTGTTTTTGTTGTTCTGCTTTTTTTATCAGTTGGGATTTTAAGGAGGAGGAGGAGATCTTGGGCACGGGGGAGGCACTTCTGCCCTTCTGAAGGGAGCAGATTCCAAGATGGGAGAACGCTGCTTCCAGGATGTGGAGCTCTGCTGGGGGTCACAGATGTGGGGAAGCATAAGGCATTATCTGCTCCAGCTCAGAGTTTTCTCCAGACCTCACAGAGCTGTCTCGAAGGTCACATGTGGTAAACAGACAAAGGAGGGCAGCGCTGGCTGATTGGGCAGCTCTCCCAGGGCTGAGCCACTCCAGACAAACCAGACTGAGGAGAGACGCCCTAGTGACGAGATGCTAATTTTGCATGTCTCTTTCCCAGGATGCTCAGCAGTGCTTCTGATTCTCATTGTTAAATACATTTACACTATTTATTGATAAATATATGCTTGGGGGGAATTCTTAGAGGAAGCATATCATTCATACTGTAAATGTTATCATTTATAAACTTTAACTGGAATATCACTGTAAGGTTAAAGTGAACAAATATTTAGGTTTTAAATACTTTAGGAAGAGAGCTGCTTTCTTGGCTGGTCCGAAGGTAGTGAGTTATCTCAATTGATTGTTCACAGTCAGTTACAGGTCGAACTCCTCGTTCTACTCTTTCCCCCCTTCTCACTACTGCATTTGACTAGTCTTTTGCAGAGGCACCTACTTCTGGGTACTAAATATGTTGCTCTTGTTTTTATCTTAATTTAAAAAAAAAAAATTGAAAGCACTATCTTACCATTGAGGTAAGAGCTCTGAAGACAAAAATACTTTTAAAATAGCCCTTTCCCTCCAGAAACTAAAAATGAACTTGGGGAAACCCATCACAGAAGCCACCCACCAACTCCAAAATCAGATATGGTAAAGATGTATATATTCTAAGAGACCAAGGACAGAAAATAGGGTAATGGAGTGAGGGTGAATAAGGATTTTATTTTTCCAATTTTTTAATAGAGTGGGGTTTTATTTAATTTCTACATTCTTTAAATCATTTGCAAAAACATAGAGGAAAAAGTCTTTAAAGATAGATAAGGATTTCTAAATGTTTTGAAAGATTAATATTTGATAATACTCATTACCCTTAACAGGCAAAATTAGGAGACATTTCAAAGTTGACAGTCCTGTTAAGTTTTGAAGATAAAGATGTGAACATTCTCCAAGAGAAAACATTTTGGAGGAAGAAAAACCAACTCCCAGGTACAAGAATAGATGATAAGGTGGCAGAAGGGCAGGGTACATTGTGGGACTCCCGGGTGGCGACTGGGAGCCATTTCCTCGTCTTAGTTCTGCCCTTTCTTTCTTGTGTAACCTCGAGAAAGCCATTCAGCTGCCTCTGCGTCTGACACTGGGCGGTCGTAACAATGATCTTCCTACCCCCTTTCTAGGTGGAAATGTATAATCCTAATGGCTTCAGAAGCAAGGCATAGTATGTGTAAAGGTCACAAGTGTGTATATAATAAAGGAAACGATTTGGTTTGTTCTTATAGGTGCCGGCAACTCAAGGCACCTTGAGAACACATTGGATTTCCCTAGTACTCCCTCAAGTATTGTCTTGTTCAGTCTTGAAGTGACCCCACAGAGAGGTAAGGTGGTGTTAGGAGTACCACACTCAGGAGGCCAGGACTCCCTGTGGGTGCTCTCAGTCCAGATCCAGAGCCCTTTCTCATTAACCTCACTGCTTCCTCCATGATAGATATACCCCTAGAAGGAGAACCACCTTAATTACAGTGGATTGTTCGAGCCAACTGATGATGCTACGATCATATTCCAGCAATTGGCACAGGACTATTGTATCTGAAGAATAATGGTAATAAAGCAACACTGAAAAAGAATAACAACCTATTGGCCAGTCAGAGTTCTACATTTGGCAGAGAGAACCCTTATGTTTGTACTGTGTTTTGTAAGGGGCAAGGCTTTTTCATAGTCCTTATTTCATTTAATATTTTTCACAACCTAGTCAGGTTTGGGCAGACATTGTCATTTTACAGATGAGGAAACTGAGTTTCTGAGAGAGCCCATGGGCAGCTTAAGGTCATAGCCTGAGTTCATGGTTCATTACTTGCAGGGCCAGAATAACCTTTCTTTAAGAGCTCTGCCTGCCGCACCACGGTGAAACACAGACAATGCAATGAAGTCATGAAGCCAATTGCTGTAGTGTCCCAGTCAACAGAAGCGTTGCAAAATAATGAAAAAATAGATAGATAGATAGATAGATAGATAGATAGATAGATAGATAGATAGATAAAGAGAAAGTAAATGAGAGAGAGGGAGGAGTACTAGGTGGTGGAATAATATGAGCATGGACGTTAAGAAATTAAGAAAGTTGAGAGCAGAGTCAGTTTCTCTGACAGTAGAAGCTTTCATTCCACAGGTGAGGGGACTGCACGGTCCCATCAGTCTTCATGACAAATGTATCCCATCTCCAGAAGATTCCTAACCAGCAAAGCAATAATGAATGGCCAATGCAACAATGAGGCCCATCTAGAGTAATATAATAACCCTAGAAAGGAAAGAGTTTGAGGTTAGTTCTTTCCAAAGACCTGTGTGACTAAGACAGGGTTGCCAGATAAAATACAAGATACCTAGTCAAATTTGAATTTCAGATAACAACAAATCATTTGATGGTATAAGTATATCCACGCTATACTGCTGTCATTGCATACACCACAGTCCAAAGCCAAAATAACCTTGATTTGGAAAAGCCTGCATTTGAGAACTTTTTTTCTCCAATACTCAAATCTTTAGGTTTTACTAGAAAAGCAAAGGTTGGTGGACCCAGGGCTTAAGCAAACACAATGAACCTCCTGCTCTCTCCTTCACACCTGGCACTGTGGATGTGTAAGGGACACGGTTCATTCTCTAGGTCACCCAAGGTTTTGGTTCTTCCTCTTCCTAAGGAACAATCCGGAGACAAGGGGTCCTCCCTTTTCAGCATTATCTGTGCAGTCACGAATTGAACCTGCTGCTGTCCAGTGGTCATCCTGGCTGGCAGGTGGTCTGGCACAATCAAGTTTCTGGAGTGAAACCGTCAGGCAGGATCTAGTACTTGGCTGTCCTATAGGGAAAAAACAAAAATTTTCTTTTTTTATAACACGAATTTTCTTTTCCCTAACGCAGTAAAAGGCTAGTCAAGTGAAGCAGTGGGAGTGGAGAAGGAACAAAGAAATCTGTAACTGGCTGTGATCAATTAATTGTAAACACCACTGCACTCGGACCAGCCGAAACAAACACTTACACTATTGCTTATATAAGTCTCTACAGTTGCATCTCCTCTTCACTTGTGGTGATTACCCATAAGTTGGGGGGGGTCTTTTTAAATCCATAAATATACGGCCTGCATAGAAACAAGACATTGAAAAAAACAAGCCATTAAACCTATGAGCTTTGTCAAAGAAAGAGCCTTTTTCTTTTCAATGGAATTAAAAGAACTCCAGGCGACCCTGCTAGAGCATTGTGGGTGATTTGCATGCAAAACAAGCGGCTGCCGTGGCTCGGGAATCCGAAAGGTGGGTGACGGCGGTCCTGTCCCACGATCTGTCTTTAGTCTCAAAGCGCTGGGGCGTTTCCGCGGGGCGGCGGCGCGCGGGCGGGTTCTGCTTCCCGGACCCCACGCCCCGCGGGCTCGGGCTCGGGGCCGGGAAATCGCCGGGCCGCCCGGGCTCCTTCTCCGCCCGGGACGCGCTGCTGGGCTTAGCCCTCCCAGAGCCGAGCGTCCTGGGCGGGGAAGCCGCGCCGCCCGGACGGGTCCCGATCTCCTCCGCGGGCGGCGGCCCCGCTGGTCTCGGCGGTCAGGGCCTCCTGTTCTCCGCAAGCGCTTCTGCTTCTAGGAGAGCTGGGAGTGTCAGCTCTCCTGGAGGGAAATGGGGATCCCCCTGTCTGCTCAGAAAGGGAAACAGTGAATTTTGTCCCTGGAGGCTAAAGTAAAAAAATATAAAATAAGCAGTGATTTTAAAAAATGATGCCTTGGAGAAATAAGGCGCGCAGTAACTGCAGACAGAAGACCCGAGCTAGGAACTTGCCTGATTTTTCTCGAGCAGAGTGGGCGGGGGTCTCAGCCTCCAGACCCGCACCACTGGATGCAGCGTCTTTTCGAAGGGCAAGTCCATGTCCCCGTAGCTTTGCGAAGGGAGGCGTGGTGGGATGGGGGTCTCGACGTACAAAAGCGAACCGTGAGAGATGCGCGCACCGCGCCGCTTTGGGGCATTTCACTGTCAAGTTCATTAGCAAGGACCAACTACTGGCGCGGGTCATTTTGAACTCCTCTCTGTACAACAAAATTTTCAGTAATACTCATGTAATAATCAGGAATAATCCCAGTTTCCTCTATTCGTCCTTTAGTTTTAAAACAATTAACAATTTTAAAAAAGGAAAAAATGTTCATTTTTTCAAATCCAGTAAGATTATTTCATTCAAGAATTAAGATTTGCGCTTACCAAATACAAATCTTACACTGTGTAGTTCCCTCTGTCCCTGTTCCAAATAGTGTTTTCAATTTAAACTTAAACAAATTCAAATTTAAATTTAAAACCAGTTTAAACCGATTTGTTTAAAATTAAACTTTAAAATTCACTTAAATTTAATTTTAAAGTAAACTTGAAACAAAAATTCCAACTGGTGAAATAAAATGATAGAAGTAAAGTAACTCAAGTTCTGAAGAATCACCGTCCTCTAGTGTTTTGGGATTTCCCCCCCACACCCCCCATTTCTAAATAGACTGTATTTTTAGGGCAGTTTTAGGTTCACAGAAAAATTGAGAAGAATATATAGAGATTTCCCATGTACTGGCTGTCACTGCTTACGTACAGCCTCCCACCCTGTCAACATCCTGAACCAGAGGGCTACATTTGTTACAATCCATGAATTGACACATCATTATCACCCAAAGCCCCAAGGTTACATTAAGATTCACTCTTGGTGTTGTATGTTCTATGAGTCGGGGTAAGTGTTTAATGACACGTACCAACCATTATAATATCCGAGTAGTTTCACTACCCTAAAAATCTTCAGTGCTCCACTGTTCATTTCTCCCTCCCACCTAATTCCTGGCAAACACTGATCTTTTTACTGTCTCCATAGTTTTGCCTCTCCAGAATGACATATAGTTGGAATCATACAGAATATAGACTTTCACATTGGCTTCTTTCACTTAGTGGTATGTCTTTAAGTTTCTTCCGTGTCTTTTCATGGCTTGATAGCTCATTTCTTTTTAGCGCTAAATAAGATTTCACTGTCTGAATGTGCCACAGTTTATTTACCCATTTACCTACTAAGGGACATTTTCCAAGTTTTGGCAGTTGTGAATAAAGCTGATATAAATGTCTGTATGCAGGTTTTTGTGTGGACATAAGTTTTCAACTCCTTTGGGTAAATACCAAGAAGTGTGATGTTGGATTGTATGGTTAGAGTATGTTTATTTTTGTAAGAAATTGCCAAAGTCTCTTCCAAAGTGGCAGTACCATTTTATATTATCACCAGCAGTGAATGAGAGTTCCAGTTGTTCCACATCCTCACCAGCATTTAGTGTTTGCAGTGTTTTGGATTTAGACAGTTCTAATATGTGTGCAGGAATTTCTTGTTTTAATCTACAATTCCCTAATGACATATGATGTTGAACAGCTTTTCATATGCTTATTTTCCATGTGTATATCTTCTTTGGTGAGGTGTCTGAGTCTTTTGCCCATTTAAAAAAATTGAATTGTTTTCTTATTATTGAACTTTAAGTGTTCTTTGTATACTTTGGATAGCAGTCCTTTATCAGATATGTCTTTTGTAAATATCGTCTCCTAGCCTGTGGCTTGTCTTTGCATTCTCTTGACAGTATCTTTCCTAGAGCAGACCTTTTAAATTTTAATGAAGTCCAGCTTATCACTGATTTCTTTCGTGGATCATGCCTTTGATGCTGTATCTAAAAAGTCATCACCATAGAAAACAAACTGGTTACCAAAGGGGAAAGGGTAGGGAGGAATAAACTAAAGGTTGGGGATTAACAGACACACATTAGTATATATAAAACAGATAAACAACAAGGACCTACTGTATAGGTAGGTAGAATATTTAATTTCTTGTAATAACATAATGGAAAAGAATCTGAAAAGAAGAAATATATATATATATGTACATGGATAACTGAATCACTATGCTGTACACCTGAAACCAACGTTGTAAATCAACTACACTTCAATAAAAATTAAAAAAAAAAATATATATATATAGTAAGTCATCACCATCCCTAAGGTCACCTAGAGTTTTTCGTATGTTATCGTCTAAAAGTTTTATAGTTTTGCATTTTAAGTTTAGGTCTTTGGATCCATTTTGAGCCAATTTTTGTGAGGGGCATAAAGTCTATGTCTAGATTTAATTTTTGCATATGGATGTCCAATTGTCCCAGTAATTTGTTGAAGACTGTTTTTTTTCTCTGTTGTATTGCCTTTTTTCCTTACTCAAAAATCAGTTGAGGGCTGCCTGAGCCTAGCAGGCCGTGTGCTACCACCCCTGCACAGTCCGCTCCTGGCGCTTCTCTCCTTGGAGTCCCAGGTCCTGGGAAGAGTTGTTTCTTCTGTCCTCTTCAGTCTGGGTGTCGGGTTTCAGCCACCTGGGCCCTGGGGAGGCGCTGCATCTCCTTCCTCCCTCATAGGCTCTTTATCTTGTTCCCTTTCTGCTGTCCAATCCCAGTATTTCCCTAAAAGCCACCAGGCTCCACACCTCCCACCTCTCCCTAGGCTTCCAGTCTCCTGACTTTCCTCCAGATCCTGCAGGTCCTCCTCCCGCAGAAGCACAGATCTTCATTCCTCAGCCTGCACTGTAGCCTCTTCCTTTAACTCCATTGGAAGACATACTGACTTCCTCTGTCCTGGCTGTAAAAGTTTGCTCCCGAATTGGCCCAGAAATTTCAGGAACGATGCTGGGTGTTGCTTCCCATGTGCATCATCGATAACACGTATGTTTTGTGCGCCTCCTACCCCCCATAGTGAGGATGGCTATGCCAAAAGCAGGGTTACGGACAGCCCTGGGTTACTGACAGTGCAAATTGATTAAAGGGCCCCTTTTCTTAAATTAAAAAACATTTTTAATTGATGTTACTTATATGTCATTAATGACAAAAGCAGCAAATATAAAATCGCTCCACATAAATAGGTAAACTATGTATAAATGTCAAATTATGAAACATAATATAATAGACATAGGAATTTTAAATCACTATAAATAAAAAAACCAAAATTTATAGTTTGCTATAAAATAGTCTTACATGTATGTCTCACTTTCATTGACAGGAAAGGGCAGTTTCAAGCCTTACTTGTGTTACTTTATAACACTGAGTTTTTGTACTGACCAAATTCTCTTAACAACGAATAAACAATTTTTATAATATAAATGTCCACTGGTCCCATGGGCCCAACCATTATAATGTATTGTATGATTGGATCTTTGTCCTACAGAGCAGTTTCCACAGGCATCTGTAACCTCACTGTTTTGTTACTGCCTTCAATTTCTTTTTATTGTAGTATAACGTAGACAACGTACCATTTAGCATTTTCAACAATTTATAGTGTGTGGCATTAAGTCCTTTCACAGTGTTGTGTGATCACCACCATCCATCTCCAGAACTTTTTTGATCTTGCAAAACTGAAAATCTATACCAAATAAACAACCTCCGCCCACCTCCCTCTCCTGCCAGCACCTGGCAACCACCTCTCCTTTCTAGCTCCATGAAGATGACTGTCCCAGGTATCTCATATAAACAGACTCATACAGCAGGAGAGGGTATATTATAGCTCAGTGGTAGAGTGCACCCTTAGCAGGCATGAGGTTCTGGGTTCAATCCCCAGTACCTCCATTAAATAAATAAACAAACTTAATTACCTCCCCCACAAACAAACAAATAATTTTTTTAAATTAAAAAAGAATCATACAGTATTTATCTTCTTGTGACTAACTTACTTCACTTATTATTCCATTGTACATATACATATGCACCACATTTTGTCTGTTCAACACACATTGATGGACATTTGGGTTGCTTCCACGTTTGACTGTTGTGAATAATGCTGCTGAGTGCAGGAATGTACAGATACCTGTTTGTGTCCCTCTAACCAGTGAGCTGGCAGAGTGACTGGAGAGAATATCGGAAGGGAGCCAGCTGATGGGCTTAGTGTTTTAACAACTTAATATCCTAACTTCTGGGACGTGGCAGGGGATATAAATACAGCAGAACTTCAAGAGGATACTAAAACTACATTTCAAATTGTGAAATGTAATTTGCTGTAAGTACCATCTCTTGGATACATCAACAGCCACATATATGTAATTTTTTAAACAATGTTTTTATTGAACTATGGTTGATTTACAATGTTTCAGGTGTACAATAAAGTGATTCAGTTATATATATTCTTTTTCAGATTCTTTTTCTTTATAAGCTGTTATAAGATAATTTAATATAGTTCCCTGTGCTATACAGTAGGTCCTTGTTGTTTATCTGTTTTATATATAGGAGTGTATATCTGTTAATCCCAAATTCCCGATTTATCTGTCCCCCCTACATATATGTAATTCATGCCCTCACAAAACACCTTCTCCCTAAAATTTAATCACAGTACGGCAATCAAAAGACTACTGTGACTGTGGGCAACGAACCAACTGCTTAGAACCTGATTTTCCTTGTACGTAAAAGGAGGAATTGGTCTAGAGCCATCAAAAATGCATCTCTAAAGTTCTGTGATTCTGCTGTGATTTTAAAGTCTTTTTTTTTACAGCTTTATTGATATATTTATGCACCATAAAATTCATCCTTTTAATGTGTACAATTCAGTGAGTTTTAGTATATACACAGGGTTATTCAACCATCACCACTGTCCTGTCTTCATTATCCCAAAAAGAAATCCCATATCCCCTGGCAGTCATTCCTCTTCCCCTCTCTCCCATTCACTGGCAACCACAAATCTACTTTAGATTTGCCTATTCTTAACATTCATATAAAGGGAATCATACAATATATGGCCTTTTGTGTCTAGCTTCTTACACTTAGCATGTTTTCAGGGTTCTGCCATCCTGTAGTATGTGTCAGTAATCCATCCCTTTTTATGGTAGGACGGACCACATTCTGTTCATGTATTCAGCAGTTGATGGACACTTGGGTTTGACCATTATGACTAAGTCTGCTATGAACATCCACGTGTAAGTTTCCAATATGAACATAGCGATTCTCTATTTTGGCAGACCTTGACATGCTGCTCTGTGTGTCAGTAGAATGCAGGTGATAAAAGATTCTCCATGGCTGGTCTTCAAAATAAGAGCAGGATTAACTTTCAAAAATTGGGAATTACTATATTGTACGCCTGTAAATTATATAACATTGTACATCAACAAAAAAAAATGGAAAACACACACACACAAGGTAGAGAAGGCTATCCCACCAGGAGGCATAGACTAAAATACTGATTCATATTGGTAATTGGAAACAAAGATGTAGTGCAAAAGAATCAAATGATGGTAAATGGTCAGACTGCCCTACTCAGGTGTTGGTGGTAGATCCAATTACATGAGATGCCAGATGTGTAAATCATTAATATTAATAACCTGTGAGTACTATGAATCGAAAAAAAGAGAGAATTAGGAAAGTGTTCAGAAAAACCCCCTGCTGCCCACACAATTTATGGGCGATCCAGATCCATAAAGCACAACTCCAGGAGCATCTCAGTATAGTCTGTAGTCTCCATATGAATGGTGCCCTCTGGAGTTGTGCAGTGCACAACCTGCACAGCCGTACACAGTGGCCTGGGGAGGTCACCCTGGATAGGCTCACATCCTCAACAGGCTCTCCCTGGTTGCCGGGGCCAGTGCTTCCCATGTCTGCACAGCATCGAGTGTGAGCCTATCCCGGTTAGACTCTGGCCAATACCAAGGATTAAATTTTCTATTTTAATTAAAATATGACTTCCCCAAAGTCTGATTTTTTATATCCTATGTGCCTTTGCTACTTTGCATAGTGTAATATAACCTTGCTCAGAAATAACATCTTCCCATTCCCCACTTTCAGATTTTCAACCAAGATTATGTTTACATTTTGTATATGTATTCATATATGTTTCCAGTAAGAATATATGATATAGAATATCCTATTAGATTGTATAGAATACAGGATACAACATAGAATATAAATACTATAAGAGAATATTATATTCCATGTAATATATTTATCTATAAATACATAAATACTTAAATATATTTATAAATATATAAATATATTAGGTATTATATGTAATATAATATATAATATAAGAATTAGAATCTAATATAGTCTAATAAGAAGCAAGATGTAATTACTTTAATTAATCATACACGTAAGCCCACTTTAGTGCTACAGGACAGAATGATCATTTACTTCAAGGGTACATTGTACACATTCCTGTTCAATAGGAGGAAATCACTAATTACAGCATGAAACTCATCTTTCGATGAGTTCATTTAAAAATTCAAATATTATAATTAGAACATTGCCCAGGGATCCAATTTAGACGTAATGATACTTGCTAGCAGGCTCTGCTGTGTTAACTGAGAGGATCATTATGCTAGAGACGATTGATGGGGTGATTAACTGCTACACGTGTCACAGCTGATAGCGCTAAGAAACCCAAACAAACCTTCCTCAGCAGCTCACAGCCTCATCACCCCAGGTCACAGGAACTGTCTCCTGGGCTCTAGTGACACCCACTCGCCATTTTCTTGTTTCATGAGGATATTTATTCAAAGTGTGACGCAGACTTCCTGGCAAGACGCAGCAGCAGGCTCTGCACAGAAAGGGGGAAAGACAGCGGGAAAGAGGGGTCTGGGCAGCAAACGTAGGGGGCATGGGTAGGAATGTGGGTGGGGGTGTGCAGACGTGGGTGGCGTTATCACCAGGCCTCCAGAGGGATGCGAGGATCAAAATGTAAACAGCATTTTAAAAGTGCCCATTCCACCGAAGAGGACAGTATGGAAAGGAAGAGAAAAAAAGTGACTTTCCTGTGGAGAAACCGGGCAAACTGTACCTCCACCAAGTGATGAAGGTTGGGTCAGCAGTGCTAAGTCACAGCGATAGGATGTGGCCGTGATGCAGTAAGATTAGGATGGTCCTTCACTTCTGATCTTCTCCCCAAACCCATAACACTGGCATAATCATGAAAAAAAATCAGAGAAATCCCAATGAAGGGACATTCTACAAAATACCTGATCGGCAAGCCTCAAAACTATCGAGGTCATCAAAAACAGGGAAACTCTGAGAAACTGTTACAGCCAAGGGGAGACCAAGGAGACATGCCGACTAAATATAATGGGGTGTCCTGGATGGGATCCTGGAACAGAAAAAGGATGTTAGGGGGAAACAGGAAATCCGAATAATGTGTGAGCTTTTAGTCAATATCATGTACCAATATTGGTTCACTCATTGTGACCAATGTACCCTGCCAATGTGAGATGTTAATAACAGGGGACACTGGGTGCGAGGTATATGGAAACCCTGTACTGTCTTCTCGATAGATCTGTTTAAGTCTAAAACTGTTCTAAAAAGTTCCTCTTTTTATTAAAAATGAAACCGCAAACAGGCCCACTCAAAGTTGGCCACTATTTAGCTTCTTCGATATAAAGTGATTTGTATCGCAGTAGTCACCCTCTTGCAGTTAAGAAGCCAAGGCACTTTGAGTAAGGGATTTACTCAGAGTTTTACCCAGAGCAAAGACTGCAAAACTTGCTGTCCAGGGGGTCCTGGCTGCAAAGCTATTTTCCCTTAAAAAGCCAGCTGTTCTCCATGCTGGTGACATTGATGCTAATCTTCCATCTCGCAAGTGTATTTTTTAAAATTGAAGTATAGTTGATTTACGATGTTGTTAGTTTCTGGGGTACAGCATAGCAATTCAGTTATATATATATTCTTTTTCAGATTCTTTTTCATTATAGTTTATTACAAGCTATTGAATACAGTTCCCTGTGCTATACAGTAGGACCTGTTGTTTATCTATTTTGTATATAGTAGTTTGTATCTGCTAATCCCAAACTCCTAATTTCCCCCATCGTTTCCCCTTTGGTAACCATAAATTTGTTTTCTCTGTCTGTGAGTCTGTTTCTGTTTTGTAAATCCATTCATTTGTATCATTTTTCAGGTTCCACATATAAGTGATATCACATGATACATGTCTTTCTCTGTCTGACTTAACTTCACTTAGTATGATCATCTCTAGGTCCACATCTCAATTCTTATTCTCCTTAACCCAACCCAACCATGTGGCTCCTTAACTCTCCTCCCTCATCCTCCCTGACTCTGGGCTGCCTGCCTCATCTCACCATCGGTCCTTTCCTGTTCCCTCCTCCTGCCCTGTGAGTACCTAAATCTGTCTCTCCCTTGACAGATCTCTTCACAGCCTTGCCTTCACTCTGCTGGCTTCAGCCGTGCCAGCCTGTGCTATCTGGGTATCCCCGCTCGAACGTCTCACTCCAACGTCAAACAATCTTTCCAGTTCCAGCCTCATCACCCCTATCTTCTCTCTTCAGAACTGTCCCCCTTATCCAACTGCTCTGTTTTTAGCCAAAAGAAAAAAAAAAATGAACATTCCCCTGAGTTGAACTTTTAGAGTTCATGTTCTCCACAGCCTGTCAATCACTTGCAATGTCTGAATAGTTCTTCACAGTGTTTCTTCTGTGTGATCTTTTTTGGGGGGCGGGGCAGGTGATAGGTTTATTTAAGTGGAGGTACTGGGAATTGAACCCAGGACCTCATGCATCCTAGGCACGTGCTCTACCATGCACTCTACTCTCAAGCTACACCCTCCCCTTTCTGTGTGTTCTTTGTTTCTTTGTTTCCCACCTCTAATCTTGTTCAGCTGCTTCTCTCTCATTAAATTATAGCCACAGATCCTTTTTGATCTTTGTGACTCTTGCTTATTAATCCCCTGCCCTCATTCCGAGTTTGTCCTGACATTCTGCTGCTTTTCTGATCTTATTTCTTCAACATCATTTTCACCAAATAATGCCTTGATCAGAAATCAACAAGGCTCCCTGAACACCATAGTTTATGTCCTTCTGCCAGATTTTAAGGTCCTCCAGAATCTGGGCCCATTCTGCCTTGCCCACATTTATAATGGATTCTTTAATGAGTAGTTTATAATGATGCTACCAAAAAAAAAACACCCCAAAACCAACAACCAACCCTCAATGAACATTTTGGAGGATGCTTAGAAACCAGCTTATTATTTTCACGACTATAAGTAGATGAAAAGACTCAAACATTTATCCTGCTTTTATTCAGCACACTGCATCTCAGAGTTGCTGAGGGAAAGTTTCTCTTCGTAGAGACATGCTAACTAACAGGTAAGAAGGAATGGGAGAGTTAAAGCCACACCGCTGTGCCGGCGGCCCCTGATGAAGTGATGGATCCGGGCAACAACCAACAGCTGTTACCACCACAAAAACAGACTCCAGCACCATGTGCTTCTTTATAGACCTTCACAGTACCAGGGATGCCCACCCCCCAAATCCATCTGGAATCTGATCAAGACTCCAGACCTCACCATCCATTTACAGGAGAATACAGAGCAAAAGAACACTGGAGACAACACCCCAGGGAGGCAGTCAGGGACGTCTACCGCCTGAAAACTGCGGGCAAATGACCCAGTTTCCTCAACAAGCCAATTGCATAAGAGAAAGAGGAGACGCCTATAGATTAAAAGAGAATTAAGAGACAGAAGGTAGATTAGTGGTTGCCAGGGACTGGGGTGGGAGGGGAAAAATGGCAGTGTTTGCTGATGGATACTGGGGTTTCTTTTGGGGGGTAAAGAAAATATTGTGGAATTTGATAGCGGCAATGGTTGCATAACCTTGTGAATATGTTAAAAATAACTGAATGGTATACTTTAAAAGGGTGACTTATGATATGTGAGTTATATCTTAATTTAAAAAATTTTACAGAGGATTAAGAGACATGTTGACCAATGACAGTGTATGGCTTTTATTTGGATCCAAATTCAAACTACAAGCTGGAAGAAAAATTATGAGGCAATCAGGGAAATATGAAAGTTGTGTATTAGATGCTACACAGAATCAACTGAGTGTTCTTCAAGCTACTGTCTCAGGATCTTTTTTTCCAAGGTTCAGTGGTGACCGTGAATGGGCCTCCTCCCAGCTGCTGGGGAGGTGCCCACTGTCCCCTGGGACTAGGGCTGGTTGAGACATGCGTGCCACAGGAGGCTGCCATGCTCAGAATCCACCCAGACTTTCTTCAGAAGCATCCTTCACCGACAGCAAGGAGAGACAGCCACTAAGGCATGGGCTACTGCTGAGGGCCCCAGCTTTCCACAGCCGCCCCAGCGCAACCTCTGTCGTTAACCCCTTGGTGTGTTGGGAAGATAATGATTCCATTCTGTAGAGGTGGAAGCAGAGAAGGAAAGAGAAAAGAACTGATTCTGAAAGAATGCTGGTGGGAGCTTCACCGAGAAGCTTACTGCAGAGCCTCCGTGGAACCACAGACCTGAAAATTAAAGCACACACAGACTTCCCATTTTTGAGTGGGTTTTATTCTGGAGATAAAGTGCAGTGAGTATTGTGAGCAAACATGAGAGTGCCAGGCGCAGGACTGTTGAACGAGCACTGCTGTGGCCAGGTCCAGCCCCGCTCGATTTCGGAGTTGCCCCTGACTGGGGCTCTGGGCTGCTAAGAGATGGTGTCGGGGCTTGCCTCCCGCTTCCCGAAGTTGGGAAGAACAGGAGAAGCTGCTGCTCTCTGCACCGCAGCTGCTCAGAGCGGGCTTGGGAGGAGGGCTTTGGGGACACACATCTGACCGCTGCAGCCCAGAGCCGGGGAGGGCTCCGGGCATCACCAGCGTGCTCTCAGAGACGTCTGCAGCACGTCAGTGTCCGCTCTGTCCTTTCCTCCCCAGCCCCTTAATCCTGTCACTCCCGACAACTCCCACCACCTGCTCCAGCTCCCAGAGGGGCCCTTCAGTTTACTTAGGCCACCCATTAGGAATAAGCTGACTTCTAGACCTTGAAAATGTTATATATGACAGTCAGTAATTTTAAATAAATGTGTATTCACTCAATTGCTCATTCATTCCAAAAACACAAAATGTGTACCTGTGAGGTGGGGGGTTGGGTGCTAGACACAAGGAATACATGGATGAAAGGACTCAGGAAACACTCCCTTTCTAGCTGGGGAGCCAGAAAAGGGGATGGAAAATGAGAATATGAGGCAAGATGTAGTTAGGTAAAGGCAGAACGGGGCACTCTGTCTGGAGGGAAAGGTGGGGTGTTTTTTGCCAAAGGCAGTGGCAGGGGCTCAGAGATGGGGTGGGGGAATCAGGTGGGCCCTAGAAGCATAGTGTCTCCAAGGGATCAATTTCCATCCTGTCCCTGGAGAGCGAGACATTTGATACCCAGATCAACACAATTATTAGTCCCCAGGGGAACATGCAGAGGCGAACCAGGGCGCTGCTACAATCACGCTTCACGCCAGGTCCCTGAGATGTGCTTACTTGCTCATCGTACACACACACACACACACACACACACACCCACCCAGGAGCAGAGCCCATGATCCAGGCAACTGAGAAAACAGTATTCAGATACAAGAGGCAAAGGGGTTTGGGAGCAATGGAAAGGCTGCTTCAATTATCCAAGTATTTGCTTTAATTTTTGTTTCCTGTAACTTTGCCTATCAGTTGCAATCATGATAGGGTTTGGACTAGAGATAATTCCTGTTTCAGTGACTCAACCACCAACCCTTGTCCTCTTTCCCCACTGCAGAAAAAAGAGAAAAAGATATCTGTGCTATTTCCTCCATAGTCAGGAGCTTTGGGAAGGGGTAGCACCCTCGTTATTTTCTTTGCTTTGCTTCAATGGCCAGTCTCATTGTCTAGGAAGGAAAGATTATCGCTGGTTGTATTATTTTTAAAAATGATCATTACTATTTTGCACTAAGGCAAATATAATAGAGCAGGGTCAAGGAAAGACTTGTGGATTTCCCCTTTTGGCTCTGCACCCTAGCTCTTCTCCCTAAACTCCTCTAAACAGAGTGGGTAGGCCTGAACTCCTAAGAGATGCTTACAGAAATGGATCATTGACAAATGTTTGCCACTCAGGCAGAAGGTAACCATGACGGCGAGGAGAGCCTTGGTCCTCAGAGGAGACAATCAGGCCAGATTGTACCTGGTCCCCTGAAAACTGCTCTTCCCTTCTGAGCAAAAAGGCACCCTGGACACGCTGCCAGGGAGGCTCCACCCTTGGCAATGACGCTGTATTGGCCCCATCTCCAAGGGCTACTACACGGGAGGTGCGCTCGGGTCCCAAAAGATGTAAGAAACTGTCATTCAGGCTAAGTACAAATGAAAGGCTCAAACCTGCAAAAGACCCCTTCTGGTTGAAAAAAAAAAAAACAAAAAACTTAGGCATTTGTTAAACTTAGAAAAAGAATGATAATGTTCCTAGTTGTTACAAGCGCACTTATTTAAGAATGTTTTTCCCCCAAAGTGAATATTTTGCAAAGTTATTTTTTTAATTGGATACAAACTCAAATGGTAAAAAGCCAGTCAAATTTAGCAGTGGGGGGTTGTATACCAACTTTAGTGACACTAACGTTAATAAGTTCTGATAACCCACTACCATCGGACCAGCCAAAGCAGCTGCTTTCACTTTCAGTATATAAATCTCTTAAGTAGCTACTCTAAATAACTTAGGATGAATTGTTTTCATAATTTTCAAAAAGTTTTAATGTTATATGAACCATACAATGTAATTCTACAAAAAGCAATACATTTCTTGGTTATTTTCCCTGGATTTTAAACAGCTTAACACAAACTGATATTCAAAATGAATATAGTTGCATGATGGGAAATAGAAATAAATTACCAGATGGAAGCCTCTTGTCCTTCACAAATATTTTAGGACATCCAGGGATCACAGGAAAAAATAATGAACATACTTGTGCCAAATGTTTAGCAAAAAAAACTCATGTCAACAAAATGAGCTTTGATTTAAAAAAAAAAAATCGTCTATGATCTGCAAAATGCCTTCCTGACTCAAGGCAGCAGCAGATGGCAGTATAAACAGAAGATTCACTTTCCATCCACTTTCTGTGTAGAGCTTTGACTAGAGGACTTCTTGGCCAAGAATACATTTAGTGTTCACATTTGTTACAGACTTCTCTTCTTTTCTTAACAATCCCTGATAGTTATAATAAGTCAAATATTTATACCAAGTTTAACATGACCATATCCTTCATCTTTAAGAAAGACTACTGCTGTGACGTAGAAGTTGCCATAAAATGCTAAAAATCATCTTTAACCAATGGTTTTGTTGTTGAGGCCAAATCCCACTCACTGATTTGGGTATAAGCACCCTCACCAAAATCCAGGTAAGAAATTTCACATGAATCAGAAGAAAAGGAATGAAAAGGATTAGAAAATGGTCAACAAATCTTGGCTATTATCTTTGCACATCAAATCTTAATTTTCCTGCTTTAAATCATTCATATTTTAAAATACTAAATGTTAAAGTGAATCAAAGTTTTCAAAGATACAAGAAAATGTGCGTTCAAGATTATGACTAACGTGAATACTTAGGAAAAATGGCTTTGTAAGGCATGACTGTGTCTTCATTGAGTTTATCCAGTAACAGAAAGTTAAGTTATTGGAATAAGAACTATGTTCCAAGTTCCTTGGGAGCTGGGGCTGAGAGAAGTGAAGAGCTGAGCCTTCTCGCAGATGAATAATAGAGGGGAGATACACCCCTCACCTTTATAGTCTCTCGGACAGTAATTAGGACCACTTGCCAAAGCAGGCTAGCTGGGATTTCCTGGAATGCTGACCAGTCCAAAATTACTTTCAGCTCTCCCACATCTGCAAGACTCTTTGGTTCATCTGGATGGAAGGCCATTCTGCTTGGTCTCAGACATCTCTTATCAAAATGTAAGCAATTAATTTCTGTTTAACGTGGTATTCTGAACACATGCATTTGTCTGAATTCCTTCTCTAATCCCACTAAAACTAGAGTGAAACAATAAAAAATAGGGAAAGAGAAGAGAAAGAAGGCATCCTTCACCATTTCGTCCTGTGTGCAGTGGCGACTGATGACTGGAGGGGGAAAAGCCATCCTGAAATCTTGAATACAGAGGCCCTCCCAAAGGATGGCATAAGACAGTGAGAAAAGATCTTGGAGTCTTGATGACATGGTCGGGCATTGCTCCAGCCCTGGTGACTGCATAGCTCCACACTTCTTGTGATCAGAGGACAATAAATCTGCATAGGTTCAACCCACTGTTATTTGGGTTTCCTGTTACATGCAGCTCGACACATTCCTAACTCGAAGAAAGTGGGTACCCAAAGCAGGGGCTATGTATCACCAGATCACGGTGAGGTATGAGAAAAGTTTAGGTAGCACTGTACATGAACTTAAACAACACTGACTCCTATAATGAGAAAGTTATTTGTTTCCAACTTTCTTTCAATCCTTTTGATGGCATCAAGGAGGGAAAAAAATCTTAGTTTGATGATATGTCACTAATACCTCCCATTTGCTATGCTGCTTTTTAAGTAAAGGGAAAGTACTTCTTGCTGCAACAGAATCTTACTAGAATTTTAATAACATTACTTTGTTTCCACAGTATTCATATTCATGGTTCCCTTTTACTTATAGTAATTGATATTGATTTTCTAATTTTACTAGAGATGTAAAGTTTTCTTGAAAATAAATATATTTTTGGAAAATTACTTGGGAATAAAAGGAAAAAGATTACTAATAGATGCAACAACATGAATGAATCTCAAGGACAATCATGAACAATAGAAGCCAGATACAGCAGTGTGCAGAAAGTATGATTTCACTCATGAAATTCTAAAAAAGAGAAAACTAATCTATGATAATGGAAGCAGATTTGTGGTTGCCTAGGATGGGGCTTGAGGATGGGGGATGTGGAAAAGGCCATGAAGGAACTTTCTGGGTGATGGGAAGTTTCTGCATTTTGGTTGTGATTTCATGTATATATACATTTGTCAAACTGCACAATTAAAGTTGGTGCATCTTATTGTATACAAATTATATCTCAATAAAGATAAAAAATAGAAAAGAAGGATTTAAATAAAACAAATTAATTGATTTAAAGAAAACTGTGTGTAAATAACCATTCAAGCCACCCTTGCATTTCACAAAACCCAGGAAGTGAGTTTCAAATGGCTGAGATGGGGAATATATATCACTTTGCCAGATGCTGAGATCAAGGTCCTAAAACTGCATCCAGGAGATGCTGGCTGTGTCTGGAGATGAGCGGAAGTGTGAACTAGGGGGCAGTGGAGGAAGGAGGTCTGGAGAGGAAGTGGGAGGACAGGCATCGTTAATTACTCTGTTTCACAGCTGGGCTTTGACCTACCTGGAAAAACAGCAATACTTTAGGAAGATGGGGCATTCAGTCACAGGGGTTCTAGGGAGGAACACTTTTTTTTTTAATGTGGTAATCTGTGCTTTTCTTCAGAATATGCTGGAAACCTTTCCATGCCCTCCCCACCTTTGATGATTCTTAAAGCCACTAATTTATCATCCCTTCCCCAGGCTTATCTCTGCAGGTGGTCCTTACCCCTGCCCAAGACCTCTGCTCTCCAACCAGACCCGAGAACTGCTCGTAGCTCCGAAGCTCCGTGTGGTCTCGTTTCTCATCCAGCCTGATTGTAACAGCCACCTACAGCAGGGAAGGGAAGGAGACCATTATGTAAAGGGGAATCTTCTGTGGACAAAAGCATTTTTTAGCCAGCTCTGTCTAAGCTGGTCTCCGATATGATTTCCTCCCTTAAAAATCTCTGTGCATGGGATATAAACAGATGCCTCTTCTAAAATGCAGGAGGAGAATATGACTCTGTGAACAACACCAACAACAAATGTTGCCTTTGGGCAAAGATCACGAAGGAATATGAGAAGAAAAAAAAAAGCAACAGTTGTGCTCTGGTGATAGGATTCCAGACAGTTCTCGTTTTCTTTTACAAATTCACTTGTGTGAGGCCTTTGGGGAAAGTGATAAAAATGTCCTAGAACACAAACCTGGTGTCTTTTGTGCAACTCTAGAAATCTACTAAAAATTCTTGAATTTTGTGGCACACAGGTTATATCTCAGTAAAGTTCTTTATAAACCTTTTTTATGCTCTTATATGAGTTTAACAATGAATTGAAAATTAGAAATTAAAAAAAATCCCCCAATTTTCATAGCAGCACTATTTACAATAGCCAAGACATGGAAGCAACCTAAATGTCCATCAGCAGATGACTGGATAAAGAAGTTGTGGTATATATACACAATGGAATACTACTCAGCCATAAAAGGATGAAATAATGCCATTTTCAGCAACATGGATGGATCTAGAGATTGTCATACTAAGTGAAGCAAGCCAGAAAGAGAAAGAAAAATACTATATGATATCATTTATATGTGGAATCTAAAAAGTACAACAAATTAGGGAATAAAACAAAAAAAACAGCAGATTCACAAATATAGAGAAACAACTGGTGGTTACCAGTGGGGAGGGGCAAAACAGGGGCAGGGGATTTTTTAGAAAGGGTTATTATGGGATTACAGAAATCGTGTGTGTGAAACTTTTGAAAATTGTAAAGCACTATAGAATTGAACGAATCTTTCATTCAATAAAAGAAAAAGAGGCTGAGTATACAAATTCCCTCATGGTGTAAGTAACATCATATAAACCCCTATATCGAGTCTAAATGGGATTCCCCAAACCCAAAATGACCCTGAAGAGGAACTTTAAGCAACCAGAGCGGCGTGGCCTTCTGTAAAATTGAACCTCAGGGTTCTTAACATGACTTTCCAACTTGAAAAAGGAAGAGATCAGATAGGAACAGCTGCTCAGGGTTCCTTCCAGCCTCCTGGGGAGGCTTGGTTGTTGAAGCCGGCCTTTGGTATTCACAGGCAGGGATGCTACAGGAGGAGGGCAGGGGGCATCAGCCTGGGAAATTCTCTAGAAGGCCCACCTGTGGCTCAGGCGGCCCGGGAGACGGGCAGTGTCCGGCTCTACTACTGCAAGAAAAGGCGGGTGAGACGGGTCTGCGGGGCTGAAACTGGCCCTTCGCCCCCCGGGAAGGTCCGCGGGTCCCAGCATCCGGACGCTTCTCTTGCAATAGGTTCCACCTGGACCCGGCGCGGGGGCGGGCGGCGGCGAGGGGCGCGGAGCCACGGGCCGCAGGGAACAGCCGGCCTTTGTGCTCGGGCGCCGTTCATCCCGTCGGGCCCGGGGCGGAGATGGCTTCTGCGGCGTCCTCCTTGGGCGTCAGGTGGGGCACCCGGGGCGCCGGGACCCGAACAGGAGCGCTTTGTGTGTGCTGGTTTGGCAGGGGGACCCCGGCCGGAGCGTCCCTCCCCCCTCCCCCCGCCTTTTTTTCTTTTTCCTTTGTCCTTGTTTCTTTCTTTTCGCCCAGACCTGTGTTCCTTGGAGCCACCTCTCTGGAAGTTTCCCGCTTCCTGGCAGCCGCGGTGGGCGGGGAGGGCCCTGGCTTGGGGATCTGGTGTTGTCCCCACCCCGCCACTCCTGGCTCTGCAAGCATTTGTCCCTCCGGTCTCGCCTCCCTCCTTTGTAAAATGGAATGAGAGCACTTCCTCCCCATCTTTCTTCTTGAGGCTCCAAAATCAGCTGGAAAATGGTCTTGTTCAAAGGCTCTAAGTACTGCATCATTAAGGGTCAAGGCTGGAAGTTTTATTGCCTTTTTTTTTTTTTTTTTTTGCATCTCTGTGGCCGCCCTGTTCCAAGGACAATCCTCTCCAGCCCTCCGGTCCAGGGTGGGGTGGGCTTTTGCTTACCCAAGGCATTCATCAGGCAGAGGCCTCAGGGCTGGATGGGCAAGCCGTTGGCTTAGGTAGGTCTTGGTCGCAGGCCTGGAGCTGGATGGAGGAAAGTACAGTTAGTTGATGGATGAAACACCGAGACTAATTGGGGATGGAGGAATTGGCATGCGAATAAACTTGGGAAATCAGGAGCAGGTGGGCAGAGTCAGGCAGAAGTATAAGGCTATAAGGCTGGCCCCAACTGGTACCCGAACTCTCAGATTAGGTATAAGTTTATCTGTCTCATCAAAGCAGAGTCGGATATTATTGTTAAAGCATTTAATTTACACCAAAGCAACGCTCATCTCTGCAGTATACAAAGATATCATGTCTGAAAATAAAGAGCAGGTAATAAATATCATGATAGTAGTTAAATAGAATTAATTGAGCTCTTGCTGTTTGGGACTAATCACTCTATCATCATACCCATTTTTTTCTATTTTTTAAAATTGGGATGTAAGTCACACATAACGTTATTTTTTTTTTAAACTGAAGTCTAGTCAGTTTACAATGTGTCAATTTCTGGTGTACAACATAAAGTTTCAGTCATACATATACATACATATATTCGTTTTAATATTCTTTTTGTAAGTTACTTTAAGATATTGAATATAGTTCCCTGTGCTATACAGTAGAAACTTGTTTATCTGTTTTATATAGTTGTTAGTATCTGCAAATCTTTAACTCCCAATTTATCCCTTCCCACCCCTTTACCCCCTGGTAAACCATAAGTTTGTTTTCTATGTCTATGAGTCTATTTCTGGTTCTGTTTTAAATAAATTCATATCTTTTTTTAGATTCCACATTTTTTTAGATGTCATATGGTATTTTTCTTTCTCTTTCTGACTTACTTCACTTAGAATGACAATCTCCAGCTCCATCCATGTTGCTGCAAATGGCATTATTTCATTCTTTTTATGGCTGAGTAGTATTCCATGATATAAATATACCACAACTTCTTTATCTAGTCATCTTTGACACAACATTCTATTAGTTTCAGGTGTAATATCATAATTCAATATTTGTATATATTGCAAAATGATCACCACTATAAGTCTAGTTAACATCCATCAACATAGTTACAATTTTTTATGAGAACTTTTAGGACTTACTCTCTTAGCAACTTTCAGATATACAATACAGTATTATTATCTATAGTCACCATGCTGTACATTACATCCCCATGACTAATTTATTTTATAACTAGAAGTTTGTACTTTTTGACCTCCTTCATCTATTTTGCCCACTGTCCACTCACCCACCCCCACCTCTGGCAGCTATCTATCTGTTCTCTGTATCTGTATAATAACTCAGTTATTATATATATAGACATACACACATATATATTTTAGTTTCCACATACAAATGAGATCATACAGTATTTTACTTATTTATTTTACTTAGCATAATACCCTCAAAGTCCAACCATGTTGTCACAAAAGGCAACATTTCATTCTTTTTATGGCTGAATAATATTTTCTTTACCCATTCATCCAACGATGGACACTGAGATTGCTTCTGTGTCTTGACTATTATAAATACTGCTGCAGTGAACGTGGGGGTGCAGATATCTTTTTAAATTACTTTTTTATTTTCTTCAGATAAATACTCAGAAGTAAGGTTGTTACTTACTTCTGGTAGTTCTGGTAGTTCTATTTTTAATTTGTTGGGAAGAAGGGCCATACTGTTTTCCACAGTGGCTACACCAATTTACATTCCCACCAACAGAGCACAAGGGTTCCCTTTTTTCCACATCCTCCCAAGCACTTATTATTTCTTGTCTTTTAGCCATTCTAACAGGGGTGAGGTAATATCTCACTGTGGTTTTGATTTGCATTTCCCTGATTAGTGACGTTGAGCACCTTTTCATGTACCTGTTGCCCATCTGTATGTCTTCTTTGGAAAAATGTCTGTTCAGATCCTCTACCCATTTTTCAATTGGGTTGTTTGTTTTTGCACTACTGAGTTGTATGAGTTCATTATATATTTTGGATATTGATCCCTTATCATATATATGATTTACAAATTTTTTTTCCATTCAGTAGGTTGCCTTTTCATTTTGTTGACGGTTTCCTTTGCTGTGCAGAAGCTTTTCTATTTGATGTAGTCCCACTTGCTTATTTTTGTTTTTATTGCCTTTGCTTTTGGTGTCAGATCCAAAGAATCATCAGCAAGACTGACTTTGAGGCACTCAATACCTATGTTTTATTACAACTGTTTTAATAGTGAGAAAACCGAGCCTCAAAATTCTAACTTGTGCATGAGCACACTCCTGGTAAGTGGCAGAAAATGGGATGTAATGCGGCGTGTCTTAGGCTGCAAATAACAAACTACCAGAGACTAGGCAGCTTGGACAACGTTTCTTTCTCACAGCTCTGGAGGCTGGAAACCCAAGGTCAGGGCGCTGGCAGGTTTGGTGCCTGGTGTGGGCTCCCTTCCTGCTTTGCAGACGTCTGTCTTCTCACTGTGTCCCCCCACGGTCGGGAGAGAGAGCCTCTTTCCTTAGAAGGCACTAATCCCATTCGTGAGGGCTCCACCCTCATGACCCAATCACCAAATCACCAAAGGCACCATCTTCAAATACCATCATGCTGGGGAGTAGGGACTCAACATATGGATTTGGTGAGGGAGGGGCACAAATATTTAGTCCATAGCAAGGTGGCAACAGCCTTTGGTTTTAACATATCAACCCTCCCTAGAGCTTAGGACTTTTCTCTGTATGTGACATACAGACCAAGACACCAGCAGTTAAGTCATTGGAACCTGACAAGATCTATGCTGTAGACTGTGGTTTTCATTTAGTCAGAAATATGCATTGAGTATGTACCGCACTGTGCATAGGAAGCTACAGGCGTGTGACCTCACCCCTGCTGGGTCCTCCTGCTTCTTACCTCCCAGAGGAGCAAATGGAAATGACAAGTAATTTCAAGGAAAGCGACACTAATGGAGGAATTGTTGCCAGAGGCTCCAGCTATCTGTTCTCACTGCTGAAGACTTGAGTGTGGTCTCACAGAGATCACTGTCCCCCACTGCAGGGGGTCCGTCTCTGGTCCCCCCCCCCCCCCCCACTGCAGCTTCCTCCTGCCAACCCACTAGCCTTGAGCACATCCTGATGAGCCCGATACCAGCACAGGACAGTGGCATGGATTTCCCATCAGCAGTTGTCAACCAAAAGTTGCCTGTGTTCTTTTCTTGGAAATATATTCTTTCACCATTAACATTCTTTTCATATAGTAAAGAATATAACATATTATTATAATTTTACATATTATAATTTTATGTACTTTTTTCTTTAGCCATTTTCACAAACTGAATAACCTACTTGTAACTGAATTGTGCTTATAATTTTCTTTAAAATGCAATAAAATCTTTTTTTTACAAACCATGAATTATATTATTCTTTCCTTGGAAATTCCTCAGGCTGAATGTATATTTCTACATATCTATCAATATTTGGGATGGGGCATTGGGCTTGGCATCAGAAAACCAGAGTTGAGTTGTGGTTGAGTCACTACACAGCTGTGCATCTTTGGGGGAGCCACCTAGCATCTCTGGTCTGAAGTTCCTTGTTTCTAAACTGCTTTGGGAACCTTATGTCATACTTTGGTGTTACCTTGTACTTCAGAGAGAAACACAGTGGCAGGCAAATCACATATATTATCTAATTGGCTACTTGGGGACAGAGGTTGTTTCTCTTGTGTGTTCCTTGCCACAGTGTTTGTCAATGGCAGGGGCCAGAGAATATTTGTTGACAATCTCCTTATTAAAATGATGATGTGTATGCCTCCGTGTAAAGGATGCAAAAAGAGGAGAACCTGAGGGTAACCTCATGGATACACAGAATCCTTTTTGAATTCAAGTTTTTAGGGGCTAAAAAAAATGTGAACTTGAATCAAAGAAGGGCCTTGAGTGCAAATATTTGCATTGCTAAATAATGCACAAAGATATACAAGTCAAGTAACCATTCTTAAATAATGGTTTCCAATAATGAGTAGTCTGGAAACTCATCAAAGGGTCAAGTTCACTACCAGTCCTCAGTCCTGCTGAGGTTCACTGATACTCCTAGCAGTTTGGAATCTTTAAAAGATTGGCAGCTTGAAGAGCAGAAACTAAGCTGGTGCTCTCATGACTTCGGAAGCCAACCTAGATCCTGTCTATTAGTGAAAACACGGCTCTTTGGAAATAGAAACTGTTCATTTAAAGAAATAAGCATTGAGTATTTTAAAAAATACTCCAAGGCATTGTGAGGCTAATGAAACTGATACAATTGCACTAAAGGGGTTCTAATCTACCTGGGGACAAATTGGCAAATTATTATAAAACAACAAACGATTTGTTAAGTGGTGACCCAAAGTAAAGGTAAAAACAAGTCTTTGGCGGTTTGCCGGAAGGAGGAGCAGACTGAGGGGAGAGACTGGTCCCAGGAAACCTAACCAGAGCAAGGACCCTTCCTTTGGTTATAGCCAGAGGAGATGCGCTCAGCTGGATACCCTCACAGACCAAAGAAGAAAACGAAATGGGAAGTTTATTAGTAACTCAGCAGCTGTCAAGTCTCCAACAAGGTGACTGCTGCAAAGCCCTCTTCCCAGAAGCCAGAATCCAGATCTGGCGTGAGCTTTGCTAGCATTGTGGTCAGACACATCACACCCGAATGCATGGGACGTTCTACACAGCATCTGATATGCTACTAATTAAAAAAAAAATCATCAAATTTTACCTAAAGACCAAAATCTTTACTTGCCCTTGTGAACTTGCATCTTCCAAAATTTGACCAAAGACAGATGCTCTGATTTCTTTCCCTTTCTCTTACAGGAGAATGTATAAAGGAACATCCATTTGGGATTTTGTAAATTTTCTAAACCCACCAAAGTGAAATGTTGTCTGAGAAGAGGTAACGTTTTATTACGATGAATAAGAAACTGCTGCTTCTTGTTATTGTCTTGACCCTGTTATTATATGAGATCTAACCAGAAAACAAAGAATGAACAGAAGCAAGGGAGCAAAGACCTGGCCCAGACTGCCTAGATTAGACCTCTGCTCTGCCGCTTACTCTGTGCACCCTGGGCACGTCCTCTTTGCCTTAGTTTCCTCGTCTATAAAACAGAGATAATAGCCCCCACCACACAGAGTAATTATCAGTAGGAAGTGTCCTATGTTTGTCAGATGCTAAATCAATAAACACAGCACAACTCATTCACTGAGTAATCTGTGCATCAAATATCCAAAGTAAGGGTTATCCCTTTCAAAATAATCACCTTGGAAGGATGATTCCAATGATGTAGCCATTGGTCAAAATAGATCTGAAACCAAGTGCAATTGTCTTCAGAAGCCGGGGCACATTCCTGTTGACTATTCCTTGTGGCAGCGACTCTTCCTCTTTGGAAGGCAGATGTGCTTTTCCAAACAGTCCCAAGTCTGTCAAAGTCCAGGATGGTGAATGTGATGAGAACAAGCTGGGAAGGAAGTCCTTGGCAAAAATGAGGTGTCATTAAAGTAACACCGTTCATCTTCTTGCGTGGCTCACACTTGAACCCCGAAGGAGACTTTCAGAGCAGAAGGGTTCCAACCAAATAGGCTTAAGCAATGACAGCTCTTTTAGGGAAGAGCATGTACATATTAGTTCTCTCTCACTGCATGACAGATTAACCCAACACAGTGATTTAAAACAACAGACATTTATTTTCTCACCATATCCTTGGGTCAGGAGTCCAGGCACAGGTAGCCGGCACTCCAGCTGAAGGTCTGTCACCGGGCTGAACAGAAGGTGTTGGCCTGGGCTGTGGTCATCTCAAGGCCCCACCGGGGAGACATCCACCTCCAAGCTCTCTGCTTCGCTTTCCGCTCACTCACAAGACTGAATACACACGTCCTGGCCTCTCCACAGGGCTGCTCTCTACAGAGCAAAGAAGAGAGAGGCGGAGGGAGGGAGAGAGAGAGAGGAACCCTAACAGGATCTATAGTCTTTTTTCCAAACTGTACTTGGACGTGACACCCTATTACTTTTGCCGTATTCTTTTCCTTAGAAATGAATGAATAACCTCAGGCCTCACTTCTGGAGAGATGATTATACAGGGAATGAATCTCAGGAGGCTGGATCATTGCAGAAGTCCCTAAAGTGAAGTGACGGGTGAAAGATAACACTCATTTCAATAATCTCTCTCTTTCTCTCTATATATATCTCCAATTGTCTTTTAAAATGTCATTGTTTTGTAGAGATGCTCCCTTTTTCCACCTATGGATGTGTTTGTGGAAAAATTTTCTCACACTAAGAACATGATCTTTTCCCTTTTTTTTAATTGAAGTACAGTTACAACGTGTCACAGCATAATGTCCCAGCTGTGCATATATATACGTATATTCATTTTCATATTCTTCTTCATTAAAGGTTATTACAAGATATTCTGTGCTATATAGGAGAAATTTGTTTTTATCTACTCTTACATATAGTGGTTAACATTTGCAAATCTCAAATTCCCAAATATATCCCTTCCCACCCCCTTTTTCCTGGTAACCATAAAATTGTTTACTATTTCTTTTGTCTGTTTCTTTTGTAGATCAGTTCATTAATGTCCTCTTTGTTTTTTTTAGATTCTACATATAAGTGATCTCATACGGTATTTTTCTTTCTCTTTCTGGCTTACTTCACTTAGGATGATGATCTCCAGATCCATCCATGTTGCTCTAAATGGCATTATTTTATTCTTTTTTATTGCTGAGTAGCATTTCATTGTATAAATATACCACAGCTTCCTTATCCAGTCATAAGAACATGATCTTAATCATTGTCATCTTGGGCTGTGCCATGGGTTGAAATTACAGAAGCAAAAACTTAGTCCATTTCCTTCACAATGGATCTCACCTCTGAGAGGTTTTTTAGTCATCTGAAATAGATGTGGAAATCCCTGTCATGTCTATAACACTGAACAAGATTCTGGCATTCTAACATTTCTAGACTACCAGTTGCGTAGAATTTGGGGACTTTGCATCTTAATGCTTTTAAATTCAGGAATTAATATCAAGTTCAACAAGGCTGACACAAAGTACCCATTTTTAACAAGCTGCCACTGGCCTGAGAGTGTGAACTGTGTGTGTTCTCCAGCTGAGGGTGGTCCTTACTAAGCAAATGGTGCCCTTTTTGTCTATCAAGATTTAGTAAACAGACCCTTCTCTCCAATTTTTTTCAAGGGCTTTTTCCCTAAACAAATTTACAGTAGAGGGTGCCTATTTCTCAACAAAGCAGTCAAGTTTCTTTGCTAAGTGTGTTGGAACCTGTTGACTGAATCTGAGTGTAAAGGCAGCTGATCACAGCAGTTGAACCAAAGAGATGACAGCTGGGGGCTGACAGCTGCAGACAGAAAGGACGCGTGGAGACGGAGTCAGGAAGTCTTGCCACCCAGCAGAAACTGACTTACTCCTCTTTTCTAACCTGATTTTCAGTTGGGTATCTATCTGGGTCTGCAAACGTATGTACTTCATATATGAAACAATAAACAAGTTAATGCCAAAAAAACGTTATCTATTCATTCACAGACACCTACAAATATACTGAATTTTGGCAACAAATGTTCTATACCTTCCCCCCTCCATGCTGTAAGTCTCTTTAAATGCTCTCACCTGAAATCCCATTCCCTAGAGTTAAGTAAACACTGTTAATAATTGAATATGTATCTTCCAGGTTTTTTCCATACACAGACATATGAGAGGAAGCTTTGATAGGTTTCCCCCTCCTTCCTGACTTATAAGAAATGCATTGCTGTTGCCATCAATTAGCAACTTTTTAAATAAAATTTCTAAATACCGGTACATTCTTTGATAAGTTTAAAGCTAATTAAAACAAAGTTGGTTTTTTTTTTTCATTTTTTTTTTCCTTTCAGGCACTTTGAAACTTGAATGCATAAATATGCTGCTAGAAAGTTAACTTTACCAAAAAAAGTAACCAAGCAGGCTATTTTTAACGTTTTTCTTTTTAGATTAAAAACTAAAACTTTCTTTAAATTTGCATTTTAGTTTATTTACATAAACACTGCAGAGTATTGCTTCTTAAGAAGTGCAAAACACAGTCAGTCAAGCGTGGTTGTGGAGGGAGACATCGTTAAACATTATAACGGTAATCCACAAACCTCGGACCAACTGAATAGAAGGCTGGATCTTTGACTATTTATGGTCCCTTTCCAGACACTTTTTTAAGTAAGGAGACTTTTCATGGCCTATGTCACAACCGTGAAAAATAAAATGCGTACAACTTCCCAATTCAATACAATGTAAACAAAACAAAATCGCTCTTTTTAAAGTAGCATTTGTAAAGATTATGTTAACCACTAACCTTTTTTGCATTTCAGTTTTTAACAAATGCATTGTGGGTAGAGCCTGGCTAAATATGAAAGTAAACCGGGCGGGTGGCTGGCGGCCACGCGGGCTCCGGGAGTGGCGGTCGCTCTGGGTGAGGACGCCCGGCCTGGCTGGGAACCTGTGCCTCGCCCGGCCGGGTGGGGCCGCGCGGAATGACCCAGGAAACCAAGTCACGCGCTTGCCTCGGGCCCAAGGCTGGGGGCACCCTGGCCGGCTGGCCTGTAAGCGTCGTGTCGGTTTCGGGGCGCGCGGCGGCTCCTGGACCGTGCGTCCGCGGAGCGCGCGGAGCCTGGGCAGGGGTGAGGGGGCGCCGGCAGGTACCACCTTTAGAATTCTCTTCATCATTAGAAGCCCCTTCCCCAGAAATCACTGTGTCTACACCCAGGTCTCTACCGGTTCGGGATTAAGTGAGTCAGCAGCAGTCAAACAGGTGGCTCCAGGAAGACTCCCTCTTTCCCTCCGGTAATTGTGGGTGCCACCCAGGAAACACCATGTGAACTAAAAACCCTATTCTGGGAGTTCTTCAGCCTTTTACATCATCCGTAAATTACCTTTTCTCAACCCACCATGGGGGCCGGGGTATTTATATCCAACAATTAATTGGGAAAATGCAAACCATTGGTGACCTTGCGAAGCTTTAAATATTTGTAATGTAAGTCTAAGGACAAACCGAGAGATTACCCGCACTTAAGCGTTCTGCACGTTAAAAAAAACATTGCCAATGAAATCATGAAGTTCTTTTCCTTAAGAGAAAGGATTTCGGCTGAGGAACTGGGACCAAACCTCAGTTTTATATGTCAGATATGAATTATACCCAGAAACTAAAATATAAGCTAGATGTAAGAAGTAAGCCCTTTGGAATATTGACATCTTCTGAATTTTTTTCTAGGGATAGTTTTGCTTTTTAGTTGTTTTTGTTAAAAAAAAAATCCTTTGGGGGAAACTTTGATAGATTTCCTGCACTTACGCAAAGTTAGGCTCTTATTCAACGTTTTTCTTAGAGTTTTCCCAGTAACTTACTGTTCTTTCTTCCTGCAAAGACAAAACCAGGAAATTGTTCAGAAAAAGGCCCAAGCTGACTTCCTAATTACCTATTGTGATTAGTGAGAAAAACTTGGGAAATTGGGTTGAGAATTTCAGAAAAATGTAGAAAACATCAAATTTAAGATAAGATACTTAAAACTTGTCCTAAAGAAAATGGTGGTACAAAAGTTTAGAGATTTCCAAAGTCTAAGCTAGCTGACTCAGTGGTTTGTTTGTATTTTTTTTTAAATACATACAATCTTGGAAAGGCTAATAGATTAAAAAAGATATTAGGAAGGTTGTCAAATGCCATATTTCAGAGATGGATAATTGCTCTAGTGACATCCTTATAAATTTTGGGATTTTTGTCTTTGACCAAGGTGGGAATTTATATAACGGTAATCATTGTGGTTTGTGTAATAATTCACACTTTTTTTCATATTATCTCACTTATAGTGATATCTTTAGTAATAGGTAGCACACATCAGCTTTTTTCCTGCTGTGTTATATTTATTGGACCTGAAGGGAATCAGAATACGCTACCCCAAAATATGCTTACCTTGGCATAAAATTATTTTGAGCTGAGGAGAGCTGAGAGTCAACAGATGAAGAAAGAAGCCATTTTGGAGTTTCCCTTGTCTGACCCAAAGCGGTAACTTCAGGGAAACAAGGCTGTCATAAATTTCCTCTGGGGCGAGTCTACTCATAAATGCCCTCTGGGAGAGGCCCAGAAGAAGGCAGAAAGACCACCTGAGCCCGTATAGACAAACATCGTCACAAACTTTCTTATCTCCTGTTTGTGCTCCTGAAAATCCATTTGTCTTTCCCAAAGAAACCCATTTGTTCTTCCCATAGTAGCCTTTTCTGTCCCCTCCCTTTCCCCTACTAAGTTAGGTACCTAAGCTCTAAATTCTAACTGCCCCTTTAAGTTACTCATCATTGAGCATTCCTGCATAAGTAAACTCACCTTTTTTGTTTTCCTTACTATCCAGTCTTTTGTCGGGCTTAATTCACAAGTGCCAGAAACAGAACATGAGAGAGTAGGGGGAAAGTTTTTTCCCTTGCCTACTGACCTAAAGGAAATGCCATGAAATAGTAAAACAAGTACTGATCAAAGAGGTTAATGGGGTATGTGGAGGGAGAGGAGTTTACCCTAGATCTTTAAAAAATTTTTTTATTGAAATGTAGTTGATTTACAATGCTAGTTTCAGGTGTACAGCAACGTGGTTCAGTTATACATATACATACATACATATTTTTTCTTTTTCAGATTCTTTTCCAGTATATGTTATTACAAGAAATTGAATATAGTTCCCTGTGCTATAACCCTAAATCTTTATAGAAATGGTCTTAGACCTAGATCTGTGGATGATTTTTTTTAGGAAATCCTGAATTATAGAAAGCATAAAAGGGGTTTGTATTTTATTTTACCTTTAATATTATTATTTATTCAGAAGCATTTATGGACTGCCTCCGAAGCCAGGCATCACGAGAGGCAGGGCCTCCCAAGTCTAGACACAGTCTCTGCTCGTTGAGGTTCATACTGTGCTGAAGACAGGCTTGGAGCAAACCCTGGTCAGTTCCAGGGCAGTTGTGAAGAGGGGGTCAGGAATACAGGGCAGGGGGAGCCCTCAGAGCGCTGAGAGCTGAAGGGGGTGGGTCGGAACTGCCTGGGGTAAGGGTGGAGGTGTCAGAGAAAAGGGCACAAGCCCCTGAATGAGAGAGCCTGGAAGCTTGGAGAAAGTGTTGAGAGTCCAGCCTAAGGCCAGATAATTAGCGCCCATTAAGGCACAGGATATAGCTTGGTGGTAAGAGTGTGTGCTTAGCATGCATGAGGTCCTGGGTTCAATCCCCAGTGGACCTCCATTAAGAGAAAAAGTGAAGGGAATCAGGTCCTTCCCTAAGGAAGGAGATAATGTGGACCTTTAAGTGTTTTTGAGGGATTTTGGACTTCATCCTAGGGGGCAAACGCTCCTAAAGATTTTAATCAGAGGTGTAATATTTACATTTTGCAGAGATCCTCTGGCTGCTTTGTAGAGAATAACGAATGATGGAGGCAGAACCATTAGGAGGCCTGTGATATTTCTGAGAAGAGATGCTGGTGATGTCGGATGATGGCCATGAAAACGGGGCAAGAGTGGACAGATTTGACAGCAAAATTGCAGATGTACTTGCAAGAGGTAAGGGAAACAGAGGAGTCAGAAACAATGCCCAGGTCTCTGGCTCGTGTCGTTGGATGGGTACAGGTACCAGTGCCTCGACTATGGAACAAGTGATACTGACATGGAGAATATTTAGGAGGTGGTGATGACAGGGACATGTTGAGACCAATAAGTTCCATTTTGGAGCTGATACTGTGAATCCCTAAAATCAACAGTAGGCAGCATTTGTCGAGTTTACTGGACCCACAATGCATTTCTCCTTGGCAGAACGTCCCTTGATGCCAGGGTTCCAGGGAACACACTTTGGTAAAGGCTGGACTGACTGCTCTCAGTGGTCCCAGCTCAGATATGATCTTTTCCCATAGTAATCACCAGAACGCAAACTGCATTGCCTAATGTTGTAAAAAAAAAAAAACTTTTAAAGTCAAGGGTCAGAAAGGTCTAGAAGGTGTACAACTGATGCATTTTTACATAGTGAGCACACCTGTGTAACTTAGAACAACACAGAACATGTTATCACAGAAGCCTGCTGTGTGGTCTGATTTTTAAGTCTGTGAATCAAACACTGGGCGCTCAAAGGCTGGGGGGATGGGCCACTTGGCTGGACCATTGCTCCGTTCTGTCTGCTGGGATAGCTTCCTCTCCAGAACTCTGGGGTGCAGAGGGGCCTAGACGTTGGCTCTCCCATCACTCTGCACTATTAGTGCATCGCAAGTCAGGAGCACTTGGCCTCTTTCCTTGAAAGGAGTGTTAATAAGCAATAAATCAAGTGAAGGACCTCCATCCACAGCTGGCCTTCATGTGAATGTGTCAGGGAGAAAGGTTCTCATCCTTTGCCAAACAGCCTCCTGCAGCTCTTGATTCCCTGGGTTAGTGGTGGTGCAGCACAGGAGGCAGTAAATATTTGCAGGGTAACGAGTGTGAATATCAACCTCTGCTTCCTGCCCAGGGAATTGGCTGCAGAGGCCGATGCCTCCAAGAAAGCAGCTCTCATACCCTGAGTGAGTGAATGAATGAATGAATGAATGAGGGAGTGAATTTGAGACGGGGAGGAAAGGGGGCAGGCGCAACCCTTAAGAGAATGACACAGCCATTAGCACCAAGGTGGTGGAAGAGTCAACTCCCAGTATACGCTCATCATAACACAATAGCTGCTAAATGGCGCTCCCACAGGTGCCAGGACAGTTTCAAGGTGGACCATGAAAGGTCAAAAAGTGGGTGATGGCCCAATTCGGGAAAGCCCATCCCCTCCCCCAAAGTTGTTGGACTAATCCCCTCACCTGTTAGCATATGGAGTTACCGAGCCCATAAAAACTAACAACCCTGCACGTTGTGGCCTTTCTCTTGCCTTCTGAGACGGCCCGTGCTCTGTCTATGGAGTGTGTATCTCTCTGAATAAGTATACCTTCACTCTACTGTGGCTCGCTCTTGAACTATTTCCCGCGCGAAACCCAGGACCCTCACTTGGTGGGGTGTGTCCCAGGGACTCACCCAAGACCTGGGACACGGCCATCCTTTCGCGCCCCATTTTTTCCTGTATCAAATTCACTTTCTGGGTTGAAATGTTCCTACCTCTTTCTACGGCTGACTCTCCTATCTGCTGGCCCTAATTTCAATGCCAGGTCCTCAGAGAAGCCATTCCTGACTGCCAGGCTAGGTCAGGCTCTCCCTTACATACTCTCTCAGCCCCTTCTGTCTCTTAACACGTAGCACCCCTGCTGTCAGCAACAAGGAGGCCTTAGGCCCGTGAGGCGGCCTCAGAGGATGGTCCCTAAGGTCAGACTTCTGGCTTCACGTCTCTGCTCCATTTAATATTTATGAGCCTTGTGACCTTTGGCAAGTTACTTAACTTCTCTGTGCCATAGTTCCTTTCCCAGCTGAATGGGGATCATCACAGCACGCACATCAGAGCCCTCTGGTAAGATTAAAGGAGAGAACATCCTTGTCAAATGGTCAGTGCCGTGAGGTGCTCAAAATAACGCACACTGAGTGATGAGCATTGACTGTGTCTTATCGGGCTGTTCTGGCTGAGGTGTGGTGGGAGTTTCTACGAGTCTGGGTGTCAGAGAAGGGAGGTGGGAAAGCCGGTATGGTGTGTGGGGAGAGTGGTGGCAACAAAGACTGGAGTTTTAATAAAGTCCCTTTTAGGACAGGACCTGACTTGCTTTTACCCTATAAAAGATGCTTCTTAGCCTTTGCCCAAGTTAGAAGCCGGCGTTGGTGATTAGAGGCCACTGGTTTTTGGGGGGCATTTGTGGGGTTGGGAGGGAGGTAAGTAGGTTTTTACTTATTCATTTATTTTTAATGGAGGTACTGGGGAATGAACCCAGGACCTCCAGCATGCTAGGCATGCGCTCTACCACTGAGCTATACCCTCCCCCCTAGGGGCCACTGTTTTAATATGAATGTCACAGAGTCTGTCTCTTCTTTCTGCTGGCTTCTGTCATGGGAACTCGGCTGCGGGGCGGGCCATCAACTCAGTGGACTGGATTTGGTTCCTGGTGACTAACCCCGTCTGAAAACCTAGTGCCAAAAGGAGTGGAAAGGGTGGGGTTGGCCTCAGATCATTTACACGTGATTCCTACGAATGCGCAGAGTAAGGGAAATGATCACGGATCCTCGCCCTGGAAAGTTCTTCCCAATTCCCTTTTTAAATGTAAATGTTTACGATCTGGTCTTACTTGATGAGTAAGTGTTTTTGCAGCTTAGGGAGGTGGAAGTCATTTTGGAACCAATACATTTGGTCATTTATTTTCTGGCCCAGTTAAGATGCGGTTTTGAAGACAGTGGGATCTGTCAGATCCATGATCTGTCAGTTTCCTAGATCACTTCTAGCCCTGTAATTCTATGATCTAATAGGATTTATAACATTATGTATTCCAGTAGTGACTTGCAAAGATTGCTTTGAAGGGATTACAGATGGTTCTGTAAGTATATACTTTTAGAAGAACATAATGCAATTTTGCTTCCTAGCCCAAAGCCCAAAAAATAATTAGGTAGGAGTTCAAACAAGTGTTAAAAGGCAGTTGTTGCTGGTGAATCCAAATGGTTTTTAAAATTCAATTCCATTTATCTTTATCATCAGAGGAGGGCTTGCATTTCAGAACTCTTATGGTTTGTTGAATGGTAAAGCACAATGACCACACTAACATTACAAAATTAAGCAATGAGAAAAATCAGTGCAACATTCCAAATTTAAATTAAGAATAACTGAATGAGGAGAAGGCATTTCTGAATGTTAGAGTGAGGAATGGAACTGAGTCTCAAGTATCTGCCTTTGGGGATTCTTACACAGTCGGATTTGCAACTTTGACACGTGTCTTCCATCTGACTGTGCCTGTAGCCCCTCATGCCTTGGAATTGCCCTATGCACCTGATATCCTTTCATGGGATCCGAGGGAGACATTCTCACTGAGTTCAGGCTTGATCTGCACATAGAGGGTAGGGATGGCTCTGAGGAGGAGGTAACAGAAGACATCCAGGTAGTGGGGGCCACACTGTGGAGGGCCTTCCTGTAGGCAAGATGGAACCATTTGGAAGTTTTATCTTCAACAACTTTTTAGTTGTAAGAAGAATATACCATTAATGTAGAAAAATTAGAGAAAAAATAACAGAACAGTGTAAAAAAGAAGATAAACATCACTCACAAGCTTGTCTTTCAGAGCCTTTATGGTTTTTTCCTTTTTTTTAATTTTAATTTTTTAATTTTTTACTGTTGGAAAGAGACATATCAAAATTCTATTTTTAGAAACATTAACATGACAGGCAATTTAAGATGTACTCAGGGAAGAACTAAGAAGGCAGAGAACATGACAGGCAATTTAAGATGTACTCAGGGAAGAACCAAGAAGGCAGAGAGACTAAGGCATAAGCTACGTTATGAGTTACGGGGCAAAGTGGTGGTGGCAGCAGTGACCTAAGGAGGAAGGGACAGATACAAGGCCATCAGAAATGAGCGATCAGTAAATCTGCATGAATTTAGATGTGAGACTTGACATGGGGGAGGTGAAGGTAGTGTAGAGAGTTCCACTGGATGGAAATTGCCTGATTCATTCATTCATTCAACGGAAATGTATTGAGTACCTACATTAAATCATCATTTGTTCATCCAACAGAAATGTAGCAAGTACCTACTACTCTCATGGAACTTTCAGTGGAATGAGGCGGGGGGACAGACAAAAAGTAAAATAATTAACTACAGTGGGGAGTGTTAGGGTTAGCTCAGTGGTAGAGCACATGCTTAGCCTGCACAAGGTCCTGGATTCAATCCCCAGTACCTCCAGTAAAAGTAAATAAATAAATAAACCTAATTAACTCTTCCCCAGAAAAAATAAAATAAATAAAATAAAATAAAATAAAATAAAATAAAATAAAATAAAATAAAATAAAATAAAATACCACAAGTCATAGTACGGGGAAAAATTAAGCAATGAGGCAGCTGAGATGTGTGGCAGGTGCTGTTTTAAGTAGGGCAGTCAGGGAAGATCTCACCAGGGTGGGATTTTGAAATAGACCCCTGAAGGCGTGAGGAAGTGAGCCATCTGTTTACCTGGAGGTGGGTGTGGGAGAGGACCAGGGGAGGAGGGAAGCCATAGGGGGCCTTCGGCAGAATGACTCTGACCCTGGCTGTTACATTGAGAAAAGGCTAAAGAGAGACGTGAGTAGAAGCAGGGAAAGTGATGGTATATCCACAGAAGAGGGAGGTGTCCTCACCGGCTGGAGCTGCTGTAACCAATGACCACAAACAGGGCAGCTTATGACGACAGAAATGTGTTCTCTACTGCCCTGGAGGCTAGAAGTCTGAAGGCAAGGTGTTGTTGGCAGGGTTAGTTCCTTTTGGAGGCTTTGAGGGAGAGTCCGTTTTGTGCCCCTCTCCTGACTTCTGGGAACTGCCAGCAGCCCTGGGCATTCCTTGGTTTTTAGGTCCATCTCTCCAATCTATGCCTCCCTCCTCACATTGCCTCTCCTCTCTCCTAAGGATAATTGTCCCTGGACTGAGGGTTATCTCAGTCCAGGAAAATTTCATTTGGGGATTCTTCATTACACCACTCAACACACTTTTTCCAAATAAGTCATGCTCACAGGTTCCGAGTGGAGATGTCATTCTGGACCACCATTTGGCCACTACAGGAGGTCAGGATGGGGGGTTTGGGAGTAAGGCAATACATTGACAACAGTTATGACCTAGGAAGACTCAGTGATTCTCCCACAATTTCACAGGTAGGTGCTGTCTCATTCACCCCAAAATCTATATGCGTCTCCTTAACTTCTCCTAGCAACACAGTGCTGAAAACAACTTGACATAAACAGAAACAAAAAAAAAGCTGAGATCATAACCTTGAACCATAGCTCAACTATGTCATTTCCTCAAGAAGCTTCGGCTGTACAGGTGCGCTCTCATCCTGTGATCTACCCTGAGAAAGGAGTGATCCTGGAGGACACTTCATGGCCCTGTCACCTTTATTCTAATGAGTGAATCAATGAATAACCAATTTCAATCTGACCTCTGGCCAGTGTTGAAATCATAAGAGACTCCAATAAAGCCACTGGTTCTTATGCTGTTTTTGTGGAGTCGAGGATGCCTTTGAGAGTGTAGCAGAAAGTCACGGGTCTCTCTCCCCATGAAACTGTAATTATGCTCACTATACACAGTTCCCAGGGGTTCAGTGATGGACAGTCAGTCTGAGGAGGTGGCCCAAGGGGCCCCTGGAGACATGGCCACATTTTTATTGTTATTTGTTCAATCTTGAGTGCGGAAAACTCCTCAGGCGACTTCATCTCATATAGCATGACCAGCAAGATTTGGGCCTGGAAGCGTTCAAGGGCATGAGATTGTCAGAGAGCTTAGAGCAGGGAAGACTCCAGCCCGAGGGTCTGGTCAGGAGACCGCGGGTACGATGCAGGGGAGAGGCCGTGCGGGGAGGCTGCTGACTCTGGGGATGGAAGAGGAGGCTGAAGCCAATGCACAGTCAGGAAATGAATTGGTGATGAGCTGTGTGCAGAGGGCAAAGCAAAGAGGATTTAAAAAGGACCCCAGCTTGCAAGCCTGAGGGAAGCAACAGAGGCCTGATGACCTAAAGCAGAGGGGGTTATTTTGATGACAAGTCAATCTGTAGCTTTTAAAATCTTCGTAACCATACTAAGTTTGGAAACTTTGAACTTGTGGACATGATAGCACTGATTGATATGAATAACATTCGGACTTTGCTCTTAAAGCAAATGTGGACTTTAATTGCTGTTGGGACAGCTTACCTTTTCTCTACGACATCTAATCTCATTTGACGTAGGAGAGGTATTGTACATAATCATGTAATGAAAGTCTCCTAAGATAAACAGCGAAGTCCTGCTGTAACACAGGGAACTATATTCAATGGCTTGTAGTAACTTGTAATGAAAGAGAATATGAAAAAGAAAATATGTCTGTATGACCAAATCTCTATGCTGTACACCAGAAACTAACACAACATTGTAAATCAACTCTACTTCAATTTAAAAAATAAACAAATAACAAAGATAATGAGAGCAAAAAAAAAAGTGTCTTAAATAAAAATTGCTTTTAAATGGCACTTAAAAAGTCTCTATTGCACCCCCTACCAAATTCCTAACAGGGCAAAATTCACAGTGTGATGTGAAGATCTTATGTGGAGAAGAGTTTCAGATTGTATATATAGAATGCAACTAAGAGGACAGGAAAGGCTTATGGCTTTTGGAGGTTTGGAGTTAGAAAGGGAGTGACTTAAAAAAAAACCTCTCTGTGTGCTTACAGACATGTGCATGTGTGGAAATGCACAGGAAAGTGGTCCACGGGACAGGGATCCTATTAACACATTATCTCCAAGAAGGAGGGGAGGAATGGGGCGAGGGGAGGGGACTTTCAACTGTTCTTCTTTTTATCCAGCATTATTTGAATCTTTTTTTTTTTCGTTCTTCTTTTTATTGAAGTATAGTCAGTTTACAATATTGTGTCAATTTCTGGTGTACAGCATAATGTTTCAGTTATCCATATACATACATATAATCCTTTTCATATTCTTTTTCATTATAGGTTACTACAAGATACTGAATAGAGTTCCCTGTGCTATACAGTAGAAATTCGTTGTTTATCTTTTTTCTGTATAGTAGTATTTGCAAATCTCAAACTCCCAATTTATCTCTTCCCTCCCCCTTACCCCACTGGTAAACCGTAAGTTTGTTTTCTGTGTCTGTGAGTCTGTTTCTGGTTCTGTTTTGTAAATAAATTCGTTTGTGTCTATTTTTTAGATTTCACATATAAGTGATATCATATGTATTTTTCTTTCTCTTTCTGGCTTACTTCACGTAGAGTGATGATCTCTAGGTCCATCCATGTTGCTGCAAATGGCATTGTTTTATTCTTTTTAATGGCTGTGAGTAGTATTCCCTTGTATAAATATGCCATATCTTCTTTATCCAGTCATCTGTCGATGGACATTTAGGTTGTTTCCATGTCTTGGCTATTGTAAATAGTGCTGCTGTGAACATTTAGATGCATGTGTGAATTATATTTTATTCCAGTTATATGCCGAGGAGTGGGATTTCTCGATCATATGGTGAGTTTATTTTTAGTTTTTTAAGGAGACTCCATACTGTTCTCCATAGTGGCAGCACCAATTTACATTCCCACCAACAAAGTAGGAGGGTTCTTTTTTCTCTACATCCTCTCCAGCATTTATTATTTGTAGACTTTTTATTCTGATTAGTGTGAAGTGATACCTCATTGTAGTTTTGATTTGTTGAGCATCTTTTCATGTGCCTGTTGGCCATCTGGATGTCTTCTTTGGAGAGATGTCTATTTAGGTCTTCAGCCCTTTTTTTGATTGGGTTGCTTTTTTTTTTTTTTTCTGATATTAAAACTGTATGAGCTGTTTGTGTATTTTGGAAATTAGTCCCTTGTTGGTTGCATCATTTGCAAATGTTTTCTCCCATTCTGTAGGTTGTCTTTTTGTTTTGTTGATGGTATCCTGAGCTGTGCAAAAGCTTTTAAGTTTAATTAGATCCCATTTGTTTATTTTTGTTTTTACTTCCATTACACTAGGAGCTGGTGTGAAAAAATTTTGCTGTGATTTATGTCAAAGAGTGTTCTGCCTATGTTTTCCTCTAGGAGTTTTATAGTATCTGGTCGTATATTTAGATCTTTAATCCATTTTGAGTTTATTTTTGTATATGATGTTAGAGAATGTTCTAATTTCAGTCTTTCACAGGTAGCTGTCCAGTTTTCCCAGCACCACTTATTGAAGAGACTGTCTTTTCTCCATTGTGTATTCTTGCCTCCTTTGTTATAGATTAATTGACCATAAATGTGTGGGCCTATTTCTGGACTTTCTATTCTGTTCCATTGATCTATGTGTCTGTTTTTGTGCCAGTACCACACTGTTTTTATTACTGTAGCGTTGTGCAATAGTCTGAAGTCAGGAAGCATGATTCCCCCAGCTCTGTTCTTCTTTCTTAAGATTATCTTTGCTATTCAGGATCTTTTGTGTTTCCATACAAATTTTAGCATTTTGTTCCAGTTCCGTGAAAAATGTTACTGGTAATTTGATAGGGATTGCATTGAATCTGTATATTGCCTTAGGTAGTATGGCCATTTTAACAATATTGATTCTTCCACTGCAAGTACACAATGTATCTTTCCATCTGTTTTTGTCATCTTCAGTTTCTTTCATCCATGTCATAGTTTTCAGAGTGCAGGTCCTTTGCTATCTTAGGTAGGTTTATTCCTAGGTATTTTATTCTTTTTGATGCAATGGTAAATGGAATTGTTTCCTTTATTTCTTTTTTTGCTATTTTGTTGTTAGTGTATAGAAATGCAACTGATTTCTATATATTAATGCAATTCTACCAGATTCATTGATGAGCTCTAGTAGTTTTCTGGTAATGACTCTAGGATTTTCTATGTATAGTATCATGTCATCTGCAAACAGTGACAGTTTTACTTCTCCTTTTCCAATTTGGATTGCTTTTATTTCTTTTTCTTCTCTGATTGCTGTGGCTAGGATTTCCAAAACTATGTTGAATAAAAGTGGTGAGATTGGGCTTCCTTGTCTTGTTCCTGATCTTAGAAGTAATGTTTTCAGCTTCCCCCCATTGACTCTGATGTTAGCTGTGGGTTTGTCATACATGGCCTTTGTTATGTTGAGGTGTGTTTCCTCCATACCTACTTGCTGGAGAGTTTTTTACTATAAATGGATGTTGAGTTTTATCAAAAGCCTTTTCTGCATCTGTTGAGATGGTCATATGGTTTTTATTCTTCAGTTTGTTAATGTGGTGTATCACATTGATTGATTTGTGGATATTGAATAATCCTTGCATCCCTGGGATAAACCCCACTTGATCATGGTGTATGAGCCTCTTAATGCACCATTGGAGTTGATTTGCTAGTATTTTGTTGAGGATTTTTACATCTATATTCATAAGTGATGTTGGCCTGTAATTTTCTTTTTTTGTGATATCTTTGCCTGGTTTTGGTATCAGGGTGATAGTGGCCTCATTCAATGAGTTTGAAAGGGTTCCTTCCTCTACAATTTTTTGGAATGGTTTCAGAAGGATAAGTGTTAACTCTTTTCTAAATATTTGGTAGAATTTGCCTGTGAAGCCATCTGGTGCTGGACTTTTGTTTTTTGGGAGTTTTTAAAATACTGATTTGATTTCAGTACCGGTAGTTGGTCTATTCATATTTTCTATTTCTTCCTGGTTTAGTCTTGGCAAATTGTATCTTTCTAAGAAATTGTCCACTTTTATGTTGTCCTTTTTGGGGGGCGTATAGTTGCTCATAGTCGCCTCTTATGATCCCTTGTATTTTTGTGATGTTGGCTGTAACTTCTTTTTCATTCCTGATTTTATTAATTTGGGCCCTCTATCTTTTTCCCTTGATGAGTCTGATTAAAGGTTTATCATTTTGTTTATTTTTCAAAGAATCTGCTTTTGGTTTCATTGATCTTTTCTAGTCTCTATTTCATTTATTTCTGCTCTAATTTTTGTGATTTCTTTCCTTCTACTAACTTTGAGTTTTGTTTGTTCTTCTTTCTTTAGCTGCTTTAGGTGTAAGGTTAGGTTGTTTATTTGAGATTTTTCTTGTTTGCTGACGTGAGCTTGTATCGCTATAAACTTGTTTGAATCTTTTAAATGGAGAAAATGTTCACAAATTACCTTTGGAATTCAAGAGAATTAAAGAAAGATGGAGGCACAATTTCAAGGCCAATACAGCTGCGTAAACAGATACCTAGACCTTCTAGAAAGATTGACTTAGCTTTTGGTTACCCTACATACAATGTGTCCTCATTTGGTCTTCCATTTTGAGAAGTAAAATAAATGCTGCTTTCATGGTTTCTTTCTAAAGATGTAGCTCAGGCCCTGGGCACGAGGACGTGCCAGGAGCCAGCTGGCTGGCCTCTCTCACTGGCCGTGGGAGGAATGGGCGCTCTCCCTTCACTGATGCTCTCTGAATGTGCGTGAACTTGTCCTGAGTGTGAAACACTAAATGCCACATGGCACAGCTAGTCACCACCCACTCTTCCTGAGCTTGTTTTATAATACAATTGAACAGACACAAAATAGAACCGGAAGTTTATGGGGTTTTTTTTTTTAACACAAATTATCTCATAAGTTCTCCCGCAGTCCAGGGATACCCGCCTCACAGCCTGTTTATGTGGAGACAAAAAGTCCCAGCAGGACGAAGGGGATGTTCCCTGACGTCTACATGCAGGTCTGTCCCCTGGGGCTCCTGGAACAAAGTATCACAACCTGGGGTTTAAAACAACAGAACATGGTTGTGTCACAGTTCTGGAGGCTGGAAGCCCCAAATCAAGATGTCAGCAGGACCAGGCTCCCTCTGAGACTCTGGGTAGAATCTTTCCTTGCTTCTTCCAGCCCCTGGTGGTGGCTGTCAACCCTTGGCATCCCTTGGCAGGTAGACACACCTCTCTAATCTCCCCTCCTCCAGGCTCTGCCCTCGTCATCACATGGCATTCCCTTGTGTCTGCCTTCGCATGGCCTTCTTCCCTCTTCTTGTAAGTGCATCATCATATTGGATTAAATGCCCACCCTACTCCCGTATGACCTCATCTTAGCAAATTCCATCCGCAAAAACCCTGTTTTCCAAATCAGGTCCCCTTCTGAGGTGTGGGGGGTTAGGACTTTAACGTATCTTTTGGGGGACACAGTTCAACTGTAATAACATGTCAAGCTGGAACTGGAGTTCTCATCGTTCCTTCCCACCAAACCAAACTTATAATGATTCACTGCCTACCCCTCCTCCCTTGAAAAAAGCATCATACGTAGACCTTGGTGAGTGATAGTATAGGCTGCGCCAGGAGAGTTCTAGAGGGAATAGCTAGTGCCTGCTGGGGACCAACCCTGGGCAGTGACGGACGAGAGAGGCATCCCAAGGAACTTGCCCGTGGGATGGCATCCTGGCAAGATATTGTCGTACTAACCTGCTGGCTGCCGTTAAAACACTTTGGCTCTCCACCCTTGGATTTTGCCAGCCCATAAAACTGTATTAACTGTGGGTGATGTCATTTGAAATTCTATAGATTTGAAACCTCATAAATTGAATATGTGTGTATGTGTAGGTAAGAGTGTAGATGTGTTTTGTGTACGTGTGTGTGTGTTTGCATCAGTGTTTGTGTGTGCTGATGTGTGTCTGTGAGGTCGAGATGTAGGTGTGATGATGACAGTTGATTCTCTCAGGATTTCACAGATGTCCCTTGCTAAGGGAAGCCTTGTAACCTAAGGCCTGGAAGGTTGGATATTAAGGCAAATTAGATGGCAGTGGTTTAAGTGATTTTCTTCTTTCAGTGACCAGTGGAACTCGGGATGTCCTCCTCCCCCTGCCCCGCTGACGTACCAACTGAACAAAGACTTTGGGTTATAAAGTTTGAGTGCAGGAAGGAAAGCAGAGAAAGCTAGAGGAATGCTAGGCTCTCACTGCCATCCGGAGCTGGAAGCAGGAAGGAAAGTCTTCTTAAATAGAGGGGAGGAGGGGGACGAGATGGGAGAGAGAAAGAGACAGACAGACAGAATCAGAGAGCAAATAGGCCAGTGTTCCCAGGGCCAAAATCAGAGTTTGGGTCAATTAAAAGATGGTTAATAAATTTTTGGGTGAAGAATAGAGGTTAGCATAAAAGCCATTATGGGGAAATTTAAGAAGTGGTAGGAAAGGTTCAGTCATGTATTGTAGAATTAATAATAATTTCAAAATCTGCCCAAAAGGTGTGTCATCTGAAATTCAGCACTTTCAGTTGTTTTACACATATCTGTACAGGTAGGAATGTGTTTTCTATCAGACTGTGTGCCACCATGGTTTCTCCACTCACAGACAGTGACATCATCAGTGACATTTTCGGATTGCCTCTCCAATGACAGCAACTGTGTTGCTGGTTGGGTCAGAGGTACCAAATTAGTAAGGAGAAAGCTGACTTTAGAAATCAGACCACTCATCTTAAGAGTTGGATATTAAATTCTTGCGTCTTAGGAAATGAATCAACTATCCATTTACCTCTCTACCTAATAAATTGGTAAGACAAAAGTAAATTTTAGAAGTGGACTTAGAGTGAAACCTATAAAAAGTTGCTTTAGAGATATAGCTAGATATGTGTGGAGGTTTGAAGGTAAAGCAGAACTTCCCCAAATCCTAAGACACCAGGAACTACAATGTCTTTAGCAGGACTGGGATGTGAAGCAGTGAAACACTCAATTACTGTCAGGGTTTCTGGATAAATTTTGATACGTTTCCTTTTGTAGTTGGCATTTCTGGTTGTGCTGGCATTTTCTGAGTCAAATTTAGTAAGTGGATAAGCCTTTTATGGACAAAAGGGAATTTAAAAAATGTGTCCAATCTAATTAATATGTTAATTCAACAGCGGAAAGCACCACGTACTTGCTGTGTGCTGTATGCGCGCCGTTAAGCATGCATTTTCAGCGTATGTGATCTTTAGATGCTTGCTTTTTTAATTATAATTTTCTTACATTCAGAGACAGTGCTTTTTATGTTTTGCTTGTTTTGCAGAAAGGCTACCTGATTTTCTAATGAAAGAATTCATTTAGCAGAAATTCATTTCAAGGAAACAAAAAATTCTGCTCTGTGGTGGGTGAGAGCCTTCTGCACTGAGGAGGGGATATTAATACGCACCTGCATAGTAAAAATGCTAGCTTGAAAGCAAATAATTTTGCTTGGTATCTAGTATCTGAGCTTAAATCACCAAATAGTAGAATGTTTTAGAGTCTTTCTTAAAGAGAGAAACCATCTCCTAAGAAATCTCTGCCAGGGTAGACACTGTTTTAACTGTCTTTGTATCACTGACCTGCCCAGCTTAGAGCTTAGAATATAAAACATGCTCAAAACATATTCTTTGCAGGAACATGTGATTTGGGTGTCCAAACCTGAAAATGCCGTTTCTTTACCTACGATAGTCAATGGTGGCTTTTTTTCCAAATGACATTTTCCCTGCTCTTGGTGATAATTAATGCTCACTTCAGACTGCACGGTTTGGATGAAGAAATCTGAACAATAGCTAGACAAGACAAAGCCTGTTAAATCTTATGCAGGCTTCTCCGTCTACTAATGTGGTTTAGAATTATACGCTGGGAGCACTGAATACCAGAAGAATATTGATTGCATTTTGGATAATGCAATTTACAGTTAATAAGATGGTTAGGCTGGTCCAGGGAAATATTTGTTTTGTTCAATAATGTTAGACAGAAAACATACATTTTAATAAATACTGCATGAGAACAATCCTTTTGGGTGAACTTCAAGGAAATCAACATAACCGCCATATGGCTACACATCAGTGGATTTTCACATTTCTAAAATCTGGAGAGATGTGTTCTCAGTAATTCTTTGCTTTACAAATAGATTCTTTTGAATTGTTCTTATTTTAAAGATATCAGAAACCATTGGCTAGCATTTTGTATGTAACCTTTATTTATTTATTTTTATTGTAGTATAGTCAGTTTACAATGTTGTGTCAATTTCTGGTGTACAGCATCCTGTTTCAATCATACATATACATACATATATTCCTTTTCAGATTCTGTTTCGTTATAGGTTACTACTACAAGGTAGTGAATAGAGTTCCCTGTGCTATACAGTGTGAACTTGTTGTTTATACACACACACACACACACACACACACACACACACATTTATAGGTACATGCAGACACACAAACAAAACTCTGGAAGACTGCGTATCTAACTTCACAGCGGTTATGGTGAAAATCAGGGCAGAGTGAGATTATAAGGTATTATTTACATTTAGAGTTACATATTTCTCTGATATCTGAATTTTTATAATAAGCCTATATTGCTTTTGTAGTCAGAAAAAGATATATTAATATACAGAGCTGAGGTTGATCACATCAACAATAGAAACAGTCTTGCCAAGCGCTTGAGAGTAATCTCGTTGCAGAGTCATCTATCAGAATTGCTTCCTGCCTGCTCTACAGGATGTCTGCTGCGGCCCCCCCACCCCTAAATGCCAAAAGATCTGCCATTTAAAAAGTCTTCAAAAGCCCCTCATCAGAGGGAGATAAAGAGGACATAAGGATGTGTATCCTTCTGCAGGGACTAGGAAGATCTTCTGGGCGGTGCCCGGGGAGACACTGCTGAGCCCAAGGGGGACTGTATGGCTGGGCTGGGGGTCACTTTCTCAATTTTGTCCCGAGTGCCTGTACTGCATGTTAAAAAAAAAATTAAAATGTTAAAAGGCTGTATATAGGTTCACAAACCACAAATATTGGTCAAGATAGAACAGGAATCTGACGGGAGAGTTGCGATTTCCTCCCAGCAGGCTTCTCACACCCAGGTGCCTGCTGTGTTCTCCCCCACACAGGGTTTCTGGAACAGACCATCGACAGTGAAAGACCCGTTTTGGTTTGCTCTTTATTTCCCCAATGCCTCGCAGACCGATGCTGTAATAAAACCAATACAAATGAATTACTGCAAGAATGAAATTAGGAAACAACCAAGACATGCAAAATTCAAGGTCCAATATTTTTACTGTTGGAAGGAACAGACATAAAGGTCCTCTGTCAAATTGCTTTTAAACAGTGGTTCTCAACTGGGGTGGGAGGGGGCTGTAATTTTTGCCCCCTGGGGGACATTCAGCAACATCTGGAGAACTTTTGGTTGTCACAGCCGGGAAGGGGAGTGTTACTGGCACCCAGTGGGTGGAGGCCAGGGCTGCTGCCAGGGTAGGGGCATAGCGGAGGGCAGGGACCCACAGGGCACAGGATGGCCCCCGCACTAAAGAATTGTTTGGCTCAAAATATCAATAGTGCCCAGATGGGAAAATCCTGCCTTAACAGTTTTTAAGAGGTTAATCTCAGATTTTGTATTTATCTCTGGTCAGACTGGTAACGTTTCTGGACCCCTGTCCACACACCACGCTTTGAGAAGACTATCCTAACCTACTCACTTTGAACTCTGGCCCAGGAAGGTTGCCAACCAACTGCAGTCAGAATTCTCTAGTCCTTGAAATCTGTGAGGCTTCCACATCAAGAATATACTAGAGCATGCACAGGGAAATGGAGCTGAGTGATGTAACCAAAAGAAACTCGAACAATGCAGGAGGCCAGACAGCGGCTTGAAGCCCAGCTTTGCTGTGTGGTAGCTGTGAGAGCCTGGGGAAGCTAGTTAATACCTCCAGACCACCATTTACCCATCTGTGAAATGGGAAGACCATCAGCTTCTAGGGCTATTGTGGGGGTTAAGTGTAAATAAACCAGTTTTGAAAGCGACTGAGAGTGGGGCATGTATGGATCCATGGTAGAGTGCATGCTTAGCATGCAGGAAGTCCAGGGTTCAATCCCCAGTACCTCCACTACCAAAAAGGAAAAAAAGAGACAGTGACTAACCCACAGTGGCAGCCAGTGCATGGCTCATTCTGCCCAGTCTTTTCATTTCCGTAGTAGGGTTTGAGCAAGACAAGGAAGAAGAGAATGGGGCTCTTCGCCAGAGAAGAGTGGGGCTTGGCAGGAACTTCCCGCTACCAGACCTGTGAATGGGTGACGGGCGGGGCCTGACTCCTCTGCGGAGGTTGAGTGACGCTGCCTCGTACAGTGGAAAGTGCTGCGCGTGGGAGGAATCAGGCGTGACCGGTATTGATCAGGTCCTTACCAGACGCCCTTAGTACAAAGCAGTGGGGAAGGAAACTAGAAAGGGGGGGAAAGTCCCACAAAACCCGCCACCTGGGAGCAAGCCGTGCGTTTTGGGAGACCCAAAGCTGTTTGAAAGGCAGATGCAGCCTCCCATTTGTTCACTGGCCAAAGCAGTCTGGGAGGGAGGGAAAACACAATTTGTGAAGAAGCTTCTAGTACAGCTCATGAGGCAGCCACAGGGCAGGCGGCTCAGGCTTTGGCAGGAACTATCAGGAGGGATCGCACCCAACAAATTCCAGCTCCACCTTAAAAATTAACTGCCCAGCTGGCTCTGTCCTCCTGTCCAAACCTGGCCCTGGGCATGGCTGACTTGGTTCCAGGGACCCAGAAGACAGCCCCTCACGTGTTCCTGTTCTAGGAACAAGCAGGGGAGAAGGCTGTGGGCTCAGGGCTGAAACGCTCTCCTGGGTGGATCTCCTGGAATTGCAGCTCATGGAGGAGATGAGGGAAGCAGAGGGGACAGCTAGGGCACACAGGTATTTGTCAGTGACACCTGAGGTCTGGCCATGTGGAGGGCCAGCCAGATCTCTGCTTCCAAAACTGTTTTTCTTGAGAATACTTCCCTGTCTTTCATAATTGCTGTGAGTGAGTCATGCTCTGGACTCTGCTCAGACGATTGTGAAAGAGGACCTGTCAGAGGCTGCTTTCAGTTTGCACTCTGAGTAAGCAACAGGTGCTTTGGAGAGACAGCTGCATTCAGGCTGATGATCGGGCAGCGATGGGTAACGAGAACCTCACTGAACAATCCAAAAGCCTAGAAGTTCCCACGCAGAAGACAGGGATGGATGGGGAAAGATATGAATGAATGACACATTTATTAACTACCTGAAGCTGCCTGGGAGGACAAATTCATTCTGTTCTAAACCCGCACCATTTCAGCCACCCCTTCATGCCCGCATCACCTACAGCATCTTTGCCACTGCCAGTGGAGGGACTGGAGAAAGACGGCTTGTTGATCACCTTCTGTACCCGAGGGTCAAGCAGATGCTGGGTACACTGACAGAATTAAGACCAAATTTCTCTCCCACAGACACTCATAGCCTGGATGGAGACATGAACAATCAGCTAATAATGACCACACAGGTCAAGTGCTATAAAAACACACCTTACAAGGATGTGGGAACCTAGAGGGAGAAACCCTCGAGTGCCCAGGACCAAAGAAACGGCCCCTGATGCTCCACTGCCTTCTCCTGACACAGGCTCCCAACGTTCGAACCTTATGGTGGTTGATATCATGCCCTGACTATGCAGCAAACACTTTCTCATTTTATGGCTTTTTAATTTTGATTCGTATTATCGGGTTTCGCTTCTGTAGCAGAACATGCAGTCTTAAACTGTATGTTAATCTCACTCACCCAGGTCTTCTTATGACACATTATAAGTCTCTTTTACCCAGCACATACTTTGTGTCACTATCTGACTTACACGATGTGCTTTCGTTGCCAAAAGCAATTTGTTCATAGAAATGTTCCTGCAGATCATTAAGCCTACATACTTTGGAACCAGGCATAATTGGAAGATGAATCCACAAATAATCCCAACATTTGAGATTTCTTCCTGTTTTCAAAGAAAATAATATGAGTACACTCATATATAAATAAGTATATAATTGTACTGTATACCAGAAATTGACACATTGTAATTGACTATATTCAATTTAAAAACATTTTAAAAAATGAGTATGATATATATATATATGTACTTGAGTATATATGATATATACATATATGTATGATATATATAAATATTATATAAATGATACATGGGTATATTGACCTTTTAAAAATTTTAGTGTCAATATTATTATTTATTCTAGTAAATCAGGCAACGAGTACACTTTCCAAGGCTAAGCTCTTCGTAGCCCTGTGACTCAACTCTGCTGTGATGAGGTATTCTAGGGGCTTTTAAAAGGATGGAGACATTCTTAAGATTAGTAAAAATGGGATCGTTGACATCATGTGAATTGAAAGTACAAAAAAATACCATTTTCGCTTTTGATGGTTCGATGAAACATTCTCTTTACTGGGTTCATAATTCATAAGCATCAAAGGCAAGGAAATTGTGGAGACATAGTTTTGCAGTTGCAATTTCTGAGTCCCAGAAATGCGTTCAGCTGAATCGAATGTAGTTTTTTTTTTTAAACAGGTAAAATATAGATTCATGGTTTTAGAATCAGAATCAGTTTAATGACTGGAAAGAGCCTTTGAGAAAATTGGTTCCCAGTCCATCTTTTTACAGATGAACACTACAACAATGCAGCTTGTTTATGACTGGCAGGTTTCTTAACCTCCCAGGGCTCAGCTTTCTGGTCCATGAAGTGAGAGGCTGGGCTGTATGAACACTTGATCCCCTCCCACCGCCAACATTTTGTAGGATCCTAATCAATGGTTGTTGAATGAATGAAACCAACGCCCAGAGAGACTGATTGATTTGCCTAAGGTCACACAGTTACTCAGGGAGAGACACAAGTCTTCTGCCTCTCAGCCATTGCTCTTCCTCTAGAATAGGCCCCAAATAAAGATCTTGAACTTGTAAGAGTCTATAGAGATTCATGAAGAAAACATCCCAAGAAGAGAAAAAGACAAAACAACTCTATACAAAAACCAAGTGAGGGGGAATGGTGTAGCTCAGTGGTAGTGTATGCTTAGCATTGATAAAGTCCTGGGTTCAATCCCCGGTAACTCCATTAAACTTTTTTTAAAAAATAAAATAAAATGATGGGAAAAAAACAAATAAAACAAACTTCTGATTACATTCCAATGATCTGCATATCCACTTTTTAATCATAAGCTGGCTTCCCTGAGGCACCCAGCTCACATGCCTGGGGTACTAGACATGCACTGAAGGAGCATCAGCCATTCTATTGCAGCAAAACAAGCTTCTCCAAAATGAAGAGGCTTATAACAATTTACATTACCTCTTCTTATGGGTTAAATTGTGTCCTCCGAAAAGACATGTTGAAGTCCTAGCCCCTGGTGCTTGTGAATGGGACCTTATTTGAAAAGAGGATCTTTGCAGATGTCATCAAGTTAAGATGAGGTCATCAGAGTGGACCCAAATCCAGTACCACCGGTGTCCCCATAAGAAGAGGGAAATCAGGACACAGAGCTACCCAGAGGGAAGAAGTCCACGTGAAGACGGAGGCAAACCTTGGAGTGATGCTGCCACAAGCCAAGGGACATCTGGGACCACCTGAAGTTGAAAGAGACAAGGAAGGACCCTCCCCTAGAGATTTCAGAGGGAGCATGACCCTCTGCTTGACTTCAGACTTCCAGCTTTCAGAACCGTAAGAGACAGTTTCTGTTGTTTTAAGCCACCCAGTTTACAGTACTGTGGTGAGGCAGTCCTAGGAAATGAACATGCCTCCCGTGTTTCTGTGGGTAGATGGGTCCTTCGTTGGGTCCTTCTCTCTCAGGATCTCTTAGTTGGGGCTGGGACTGGAGTCATTTGAAATCTTGACTGGAAAAGATGTCCAAGATGGCGCACTCACATGGCCACGGGTGATGCTGTCTTCGGCTGGGGGCTCAGCTGGGCCTGTGGACTGGAGCGCCCACATGTGGTCTCTCCATGGGACATGGATTTCTCGCCACACGGCAGGTCTCGAGAATGATCATTCCAAAGGGGCAGTAAGGCCCTGGCCAGAAATCAGTGCAGCATCTCTTCCTTTGTATTCTATTTGTCATACCCTTCAAGGAGGTATAACTCACAACTCCCTTTAAAGCAAACATAAGTGATCGAGGGTTGGTTCCTTGAGATGTTCTGAGCCATTGCCTCCCACAGATAATATGGATTGACAAGATGAGGTTGTAGAAAACATTCTTCAGGATAGCAAATGCTACCTGGGACCCAGAAGGCCTAAGAAAGCCCCCCAAGGGTTCCATGTGACCAGAAGAGCTTAGCTCCTTCAGTCCAGTTTTCCCCTCAGAAACTGTCTCACCTCCAGATCACAGCTTAGGAGGCTGGAGAAGACATTTCCTTTCTCCTTGTTTTTGAATCAGTTTTATAGCAACTATTATAATAATGTTCAGGGATTCACTAGCAGATGAGGGGAGATTCTCCCAGAAGGCCTCACAATTCTGTATTCAGCATGCCTCTGGTAAATGCCTCCTGAGGGGCCCAGATTGTGTTGGCTGCTGAGACAAGTTAATAAGTAGGAATTTTAGAAGTTCAAAAGAAAAGAAATGCTTGGATTCTGGAGAGATGGAGCCAAGAAGACTTTTTCCTTTTTCCTTTTCGGGCAGCAGAAGGTGCAGGAGCTCTGGGTCTTGGAGAAGCTGAGGAAGAAAGCTCCAGGTACCAACTCTAGGGCTTGAACTGTGGGAACAGGAACCTGACCCCAGGAGCCTCTCACAGCCGGAGCACCCGGACTGAAACAGCGATGTGGCCAGAGCATGTGGTTCTGATCTGTATCAGGGAACTGGAGGCTTATGGATGATCCCCTGTCTCAAAGGAAATAGAGAACACCCTTAATTAGTTAAGGTCTTATTAAAGTCTAGTGAGATCTGCTCTAAGGGGCCAGCATCACCAGGATGCCGGCAGGGGAGGGCTGCTTACTCAACAAGTATTAAATGATATATATGTATGTATATAAATGATATATATGTATATGCAAAATAATGGAAAAATACAGAACATGATCAATAGGATCTATGCCGTCAGGTGACTGATGGGCCAAAGACTGCTGACCCAGGGGTTCCCATAGAACTCAGTTTCTCCATCTGTGAAAAGGGAAACTGCCTTCATATGTGAAACATGAAGAGGAAATGAACTGATGTGTGTAAACACTTGGCAGGGATCAGGCACTTCATAGTTGCTGGTTTCCCCTTCTCTCGCCTCTGATACAAGAGCCCGAGTCATCCTGGGTTACTCTGAATCTCGCCCACACTGGTCTGTCACCAGGACAGTTCCACCATCCCGAATCTAGACCTTATGCTGTTGTCTAAACCCAGATGTCCCAAGGAAGTCTGAACTTGCCCTTGCAGGGCGCCTCACCCCCACACCAGGACTGTTTACAAGAGGGCAAACACTTGATCGGGAAAGCCACCTAGTTTTAAAATGGGAATATATTTGGACTGCAACTGTGATTGCAATTTGTAGATTTCACTACAGTCATGCTATCAAGCAGTGTTCAGGTTTATTAATTTTATATGCATTGGAGTCTTGGAAATTGTTAGTTCCTATGTATGGAAATAAATTTTCATGAAATGAACTACAAGCTCTGTTATATGGGACATCTTTAATACTAGAGTGAAATAGATTTTAAATTACATACCAGAATGGCAGGTTTCTGCTATAAGTTTGTGTTTAAAAAGGGGCAGAAAGAAAGTATAGATTGAACAAAAAAAAAAAAAAAAAGAAAGTAGATGTATAGTCGCTATACTTTGGGTTACATTCAGGGAGAAATTATTTCCATTTTCCCTGAAATCCAGCCTTGTTTCCACCCTTAAGAATCCCTATAAAGACCAGGGTTATTTATCTCAACTCTACTGCTGGGAGCAACCTGGTACAGCCGGGATGGAGCTGTGGCTGAGCTGGAAGGAAATGATAAGGCGCCAAAGGAAGGTTGCAGTTTTAGGCAGCCTCCAAGCATCTGCTTCAGATCACTGGGCTTACACACGGAGGAAATAGGATCTTGCGGCCACTGGGCTGCAACTGGAGCCCAGACTCTCCCGTGACGGAACCGAGGCTATGCGGGCTGCTCTGTGGACCGGGGGAGGAACTGATCACTGAGATCACGTCGACAGCTGTCTGCTGGAAAATAAGGCTGCTTAGAGTGCTCTCTGAGTTAATTCCTCCATCTGCCCTGGGCCACCACTCTACGGGAGATATTTCATAACTGCTTAGAGAACGATTCAGGTCTTCACAAAATCAAATCGAGTGCAGAGCACAGAATTCCACGGAGACCAAGAGAAGGAGCTGTAGAGAATGTCTGCTGTTGAGAGGAAATGTGTTAAATTGAACCAAACGCTTAGATTTTTTTTTAAAGCATAAAGTTGCACATGACATCACTTTATTGGACTGACAAAGAAGGAAATAAAATTGAAAAGACAATTCTTTTAATCTAGTCAAAGAAAAGAAAAAATTTATTTACATTTCTTCTACAGTTTTCTGTTCCAGTCTCTTAAGATCCTTTTTTCTCTACCTAAGAATGCCTTAGAATTTTGAATCATCATTCTGTTATTACTAGAAATTTATCTCACGTTGTTATCAGGTGCGACTGCAAAGCAAGGATACTGATTCCACAAGCCATGCATGGAAATCAATGTCCTTATTTTATAATCAAAGCATATACAGGCTATGTGTGCATATATCAAGCCATTATGTTATATAAAATGAATACAATGTTACATGTCAATTACATCTCCATTTACAAAAACTTACTCAGTATTCTGTTTTCATAGAGTGTCAGATGTGATTTGGGACATCATTGGTGATCTCAGATTTTATTTGTTGGACCACAGAGTCAGGACCTAACAATTGATCTAGAACTTTGCATTTTCAAAATAGTTTACACTTCGAAAAGTCATCATGTATTATTTAATAACTTAATAATATTATCCACGCCCCTCCCCCATGGACAAAATGAGATTATCACCAGATTGTCTCAGATTACAGATTCTTAGCGGCAGGAACCAGACCCATGCAGTTCCCCGTGTGTAACATTTTGTAATTAGATGCTTGCTAATATAATGCTTTGAAGTGTAAACTCAGTTTTTAACTTTTGGTCTTTTTATTTTCAACATAATGAACCATGAAAAGAGTGAAAATTTAATTTTTCTTATTGTGCCGTTTTAGACATTGTCAAGATTTCCTCAGTTGCAAGCATAGTTAGTTACAGAGAGGGGAGACATGACTACAGTCAGTCAGCAGCCATCATATCCACAACACAACCATCTTTGAAATAGTCCAGAGAGGAACCCAGAAGATGTGTCATGAAGGAGACCAAGTTAAAAGACTGAGTTGACTGTGGGTGGATTTCGTAAAGTAGTCACTGGTGGATGGGCCTCAGGAGTTTGGGCACTCCCTGAAATGCTCTATTTGGAAATTTTGAGAGTAGAGCAGTATCAATTGCTTACTCACATGCTCAAAGGAGTTCAGATTGTCCTGCAAAAAAAAAAAAAGGTAAAAGCACAGTTCCATGTGTTCTGCTTTCCTGCTTCCATCAGGTCAAGGGTAGTAAGACAATGTGCAGATGCTGTTTGTCCAGTCTCACGTCTTCCCTTCTTCCTGCTAATAGAACCCTGATTTTACTCAGGGTGAAAGTGGGCCTAGCCTGAGAGGATGCGTCATGATATTCCAAAACCAATCAGGACAATCCTCTTCCATTAGACTGTCAACTTCCCAGCCCCCCTTTCAGTGAGGATGTCATCAGTAAGTGTTCCATTTCTTTCCAATGAGAAGCAAGAAGTAGTCTGCAGGGAAGCTTCTGAAGAGCTTTTACTTTCTTCGTACATGAGAAAGTAGTGGCTGAGTCAGCCACTTCCCCCTTCTTTTTGCCTTGAACTTGTATGTGATAGTTGGAACTGCAGCATCTATCTTGTAACCTTGAGGTGATGTGCATGGGGATAATAGGCCAATATGCAAAATGGAGAGACAGAAAGAGTCTAAATCTTTAATGACATTGGTAAGCTGGCAGGCCAATCCTGATATAGACTGTCTTTGAGTTTCTTGTTAAGTAAACAATAAATGTTCTTTTGGTTTAAGTTACATTTAGTGGAGGATTTCTGCTACTTGCAGCCAAATGTACCTTAGTAGATACAATGAATAATCTTTTTCAGTTTAAAATATAATCAACTGATTCTGTTTAAGATGTACCACTAGTAGCTGGATGGTGTTTTCATTGGATGACACTAGCCCTATTACTGTGCTAGCCTGCTAAATATACATGCAGGAAACAGATGGGAAAAATTAAGACTGAAAAAAGTGAACTTAAACAACATTTTTCCTGATATAAAGAATAGGCTTTTTACCTTATTTTTGGTTAATAATACCATAATCAATGAAAAGAGGTAATTATTTAGGCAAAGATACTACATCTCTACTTCCAGCTAAAGTGGGGTTAATTTTAAGTATCCATGCTTTTTTGTTCTAAATATTTATATCTCAATAAATGCTTATGCTATTTTATCAAATGACCTACATACTAATATAAAAGACAAATCTACTAATTAAAGTCTGAATTAAAAAATATATATATATTTTTTCACACTCTGTTAAAGTCATTTTGACATATAAGTCACTTGGAAATTTGAGGAAAAGCCACTGAATTAACTTGGCATGTTCTCCAGGAAATTAGTCATGCACATTTCTATGGTATTTATATAAACTTACATATTACTTCACATATATCCATATATATATTTGTGGATTATTTTTGAAAAACTTTATCTCTACTTCACCAAAGGTGAAGGGTTGGAAGTTTATCAGTTAGCTTTTGCTGTGTAACAAACACCTCCAAAACTCAGTGGTTTAAACAACAGTGGTGTTATCAGTCACAGGTAGGTTGGTGTAGCCTGCACTTGACTGGGTTTGGTGCCAAGCTGAAGGTTGGATCCAGGTTGGCTTCACATTTCTTGGACCAGCAGGCTGGCCAGGACATGTTTTTCTCACGGCGATGACGGAAGTGTGAGATGCCAGAGGGCCAGCCCAGATGTATATTTCAAGTCTTTGCTTGTATAACATCCACTAACATGCCATTGGCCCAACTGAGTCAGAGGGCCAAGCCCAATATCAAGGGCATAGGAAATGGACTTCACTACTAGCTGGGAGAGGGGATTGCAAAGTCACATGCTAGGTTCACAGGAGGAGGGAGGGGAAGAGTTGAAAACAATGAAGGGAGGAGAGTTGGTAACAAAGGACCAGCTTCTGAATTGTTCTCACAATTCTTGGAACCCCACAGAGCCAAGAATTAGAGGAACAAATTAGGAAAGAGAGATGCCTCGTACTCCTACTGTGAGAGGTAAAACTCCTCCAACTGAACATGTTTAGGCTATTCTTGGAAGAATGATCTTGACAGTGCTTTTAAAAAGATCACCATCTCTTACCATATCTACATGAGAAGATGGATGTTGGCTGAATTTATTGTGGTAATCATTTCCCAACCTATGTAAATCAACCATCATACCATACACCTTAAACTTATATAGTGATTATTTCAATAAAACTAGGGGGAAAAAAAGATCACCATCCACCACTATCATATTCATGTACTTTTCTAAAGCTAGCCTAGTATTTCTGTGCAATAGAGATAATTTATTTTGTCATTGCTGCTGTCTTGTCTCTCTGTATGCTAGAATTGTACAGAGGTTGTATTTACAAGATCCATAATGTGTTAATGACCAATATTTTTAACAATAGCTAAAATCAGGGCCATGTTCTTCATATGCATTCTTTTATTTGAATCATCACAGCCACCCTCTGAAGTAGGAATTTTTCATTATTCCCGTTTCACAGATGAGAAAGTTGAGTCCTGGGTTAAGTAACCTGCTGAAGATCACAGCTAACAGAGCCAGGAATTGAACCTGATACCAAACAGGACCCTGTGGGTTCCTCCCTAGTACAAACCTTTCAGTGTCCCCCATTTCTTGTTTAAAGGAAATAGGCTTCATTCAGCCTCTTTGACCTTCCCTGAGTTTCAAAGGGCAGATTTGAACAATTGTTAATGAGGGAAGGGAGGGGATGCAGTCAAAGGAGTCAACTGAGAGAAGAACATTCAAGAAACAATAGTGCAGTGTTGGGGCAGGGTCCTGGTTCCTTCTCAAGGAATATACATAACAATATCTTTAAGTTCTTCTGTAGGAACTTCCCCCTAAACCCTGACTCTTGTTTATAGAAAAACTAAAGTCTCCCAGGCCTTAGATGGTTTTTCCCAGAGGAATGCAGGGTCCTTCAGATTGCCAACATTCTAATTAAAAGCAATTTTCCTTTTTGTTACCAAGGCTGTTGCCCCCAGGATCATACCCCGGCCCCTCCCTTGAATAGAAACCAATTACTCTTATATAAGTTTCAGGAGGGAGCTGCAAAGAGAAGAAACAAAACTGGTTAGAACCAATGGAGCCCAAGAGGATTTGACTTCCAGTGGACCTTGAGCCTCATTATGCACTCGTTGTGATGTATTAGCATGCTAAGTGCCACATCCTCCTATACCATGACAGTTGATGATTGACATGACAAGCAGAAAAGCCCATAAAAGGATGGACGAGAAGGCGATTGGCTCCATCACATCTGGAAGGAACACATAGTAGTGAAAGCCTCCCATTAAAGTCCACGTGGCTAAATCCTAGCCGGAGCTGTCTCCACTGGCCATCTTGGCTGATGGCTCCCCACTTGAGCGCTTTTTTTCCTTTTCCTCTTTTGAGAAATAAAGCAGCTTTTCCCACTTTGCCCCTCTGCCTTGACTTAATGGACAGGGGAGGTGATCAAGCCCCTTAGGAGGGTGAGGTTCAAATGACTTTTGTAACTGAAATGGCATGAGCGTGGACCAGTCGGCATGGACACTGGTCCTCACCAGCCCATGTGGCCATGTTTCTGTCGCTTCGAGACCAGATGTGCTCAGCTCCCTCCCATTCACACCAGTACTGGTACTCAGCTCCATCACCCCAGCTCTGAATCCAAACTCCTGTGAGGTGCTTTTGTAAATAGAATCTACTGCCTGAGGGAAAGATTTGTCTCCATTTAGAAAATTCAGTTTCTGAAGGCAATTTCAAAAGAAGGTTTTCAAAGAGATTTTTATGCAGTGACTGGGATCAAGTGTACTGCTGATTGAGAACATATAAATTCTGGCATGTGTATTCAAAGACAAGTATTGTTATTTTGTCATCCTTCCTGGTGATTGATATATTTAGTAGTGGCTTCCAAGAAGTGACTGTCATTTTCATGAAATGTCAAGTCAGATGACAGATGTCTGACTTATTTGGGGAACCTTAAACCTAGAGAGAAAGGGAGATTATTGTTAAATTAGAGCAGTGGGTTAGATCATTACATTATGAAGGAAAAAGAGTTGCATTCAGAAAGAGAAACCAGTCATCCCAGTGTGACAGCTGTGCTAAGGGGACAAGTTGTGCTGTTGGCTGTCAATGTGTAGGTTGCAAGATTGATGGAGTCCATAGGAAGAGAAACAAGAGCCCAGAGCAGAAATGGGGAAAGCTCAGCCGTAAGTCCTGGCTTCTTTGACTCTCCATGCTTGCAGTACTCTTTTTTTTAATTGAAGTCTAGTCAGTTTACAATGTTACATCAACTTCTGGTGTACAGCATGTTTCAGTCATACATATACATACATATATTCGTTTTCATATTCGTTTTTATAATAGGTTACTATAAGATACTGAATATAGTTCCCTGTGCTATACAGTATAAATTTGTTGTTTATCTATTTTATATACAGTAATTATTATTTGCAAATCTCAAATTCCTAATTTATCCCTTCCCACACCCTTCCTCCCCTGGTAGCAATAAGTTTGTTTTCTATGTCTATTTTGTAAATAAGTTCATTTGTCTTTGTTTTTTTTTATTAGATTCCACATGTAAGTGATATCATATGGTATTTTTCTTTCTCTTTCTGGCTTACCTCACTTAGAATGACAATCTCCAGCTCCATCCATGTTGCTGCAAATGGCATTATTTTATTCTTTTTAGTGGCTGAGTTATATTCCATTGCATAAATATACTACAGCTTCTTTATCTAGTCATCTGTCCGTGGACATTTAGGTTGTTTCCACATCTTGGCTATTGTACATAGTGCTGCTGTGAACACTGGGATGCATGAATCTTTTTGAATTAAGGTTCCCTCTGGATATAGGCCCAGCAGTGGGATTGCTGTATCATACGGTAAGTCTATTTTTAGTTTTTTGAGGAATCTCCATACTGTTTTCCATAACGTCTGCACCAAACTACATTCCCACCAGCAGTGTAAG